>NC_086098.1:203568073-204833073 GCF_963921235.1 Mobula hypostoma | reverse complement strand
TCCCTTTCGTACAGGTCACACCTACCTCAGAAAAAGTCCCAATTATCCAGAATTCTGAATCCCTGCCCCCAGCTCCAATTCTTCAGCCACACATTTCCCGCCACCTCATTCTACTCCTATTTTCACTGTTGCATGGCACAGGCAGCAATCCCAAGATTATTACCCTTGAGGTCCTGCTTCTCAGCTTCCTTCCTAACTCCCTGTATTCTTTGTTCAGGACCTCCTCCCTTTTCCTACCTGTGTCATTGATACCAATATGTACTATGACTTCTGGCCGCTCACCCTCCCTATTCAGGATATTGTGGACGCATTCAAAAACATCAGACACTGGCACCTGGAAGGCAAACTATCAACGTGTTACCTTTTCGCATCTACAGAATCACCTATCTGTCCCTTTGACTATAGAGTCCCCGATTACTGCTGCCATCCTCTTCAGCTGCTGTTGCTTCCCCCAGTTACATTGTTCCTCCCCCCAGCTGTACTCAAAATGGAGTACTTATTGTTGAGGGGTCAGCCACAGGGGTGCTCTCCACTATCTGACGTTTTCCATTCCCTCCTTTGACAGTCACCCATTTATCTGTTTCCTGTTGCCTTGGGGTGACTACCTCCCTGTAGCTCCTGTCTATCACTGCTTCACTCTACCTAACAAGCTGAAAGTCATCGAGCTGCAGCTCCAGTTCCTGAATGCAGTCTCTAAGGAGCTGCATCTTGATGTACCTGGTGCAGAAGTCACCATCGGGGAGGCTGGAGGTCTCCTAGAAATCCCACATCTGACACCCAGAAGAGAACACTGACTCTGCAGACATACCTCCTATCCTCTCAAGATTTAAGAAATGAGGAATGAACTTACCTACTTACCTTGCCTTCTCCTGTTCTCTCTGTAGCTTTGTTGAGCCATAGCCTTACTACTCTTTGTCAGACTACTTCGACTATGACCACTCCCATGATGACTGCTCTGTTAGGCAGTACCTCCCTTTTATAGAGACTGGGTTTTTAAAGCCCTTCACCGGACCTGAGTGGGAATGCTTCTGTTGTGTCTGCACAGTACTCCAAACGACTCCTGTTGAAAACTTCCTGCTTTTTAGAACTCTTCACCGGATCTGCGCAGGAACACTTCTATTGTGTCTGCGCAGCACTCCAATCAACGACTCCCATTGAAAAAATTCCCACTTTTTTTAAGCTCTTCATCAGACCTGCATGGGAACACTTCTGTTGCATCTATGCATTACACCTTTGTGCATAATAGGTTGTATCTAACCAATCTTATGGAGTTTTTCAAGGAAGTCACCAGGAAAGTTGAAGAAAACAAGGCAGTTGATGCTGTCAACACAAAATACTCTGCAGATGCTGGGGTCAAAGCAACACTCACAACACGCTGGAGGAACACAGCAGGTCAGGCAGTATCCGTGGAAATGATCAGTCAACGTTTCGGGCCGGAATCCTTCATCTGGACTGTAAGGGGAAGGGGCAGAGGCCCTATAAAGAAGGTGGTGGAAGGGTGGGAAGGAGAAGGCTGGCAGGTTCCAGGTGAAAAACCAGTAAGGGGAAAGATAAAGGGGTAGGGGAAGGGAAGCAGGAAGGTGATAGGCAGGAAAGGTGAAGGAGGAATAGGGGAACACACAATGGGTGCTTCCCCTCCCCCACTCCTTTAACTTTCCCCTTACTGGTTTTTCACCTGAAACCTACCAGCCTTCTCCTTCTCACCCTCCCTCCACCTTCTTTATAGGGCCTCTGCCCCTTCCCTCTTCAGTCCTGACGAAGGGTTCCAGCCCAAAACGTTGACTGATGGTTTCTACGGATGCTGCCCGACCTGCTGAGTTCCTCCAGCATGTTGTGAGTGTTGCAGTTGATGTTGTCTAACCTACATGGACTTTCATTAGGAATTTGATAAGGTCTGCATGTGTTGTTGGTCAAGAAGTCTCAGCATTCAAGATGAGGTAGTAAGTTTGATTAGACATTGGCTTCTCCCACAAAGCCAGAGGGTGGTAGGAGATGGTTGCCTCGCTTACTGGAGAGCTGCAGGGATTGGCGCTGGGTCCATTGTTGTCATCTATATCAGTGATCTGAATGATAATGTGGTTAACTGGATCAGCAAATTTGGGGTGAAGTAGACAGTAAGGATGACCCTCTGAGCTTGTAGCAGATGCCGAACAGCTGAAAAAAAAAATGGGCTAAAATATGGCAGATGGAATTTGATGCAGACAAGTGCAAGGTGTTGCACTTTGGTAGGACCAGCTAGGGTAGGTCCTACACAGTGAACAGTAAGGCACTGAGGAGTGTGGTAGAACAAAGGGATCTGGGAATACAGGTCCATAATTCATTGAAAGTGGCATCACGGATATATAGAGTTGTATTGAGTATAGGAGATGGAATGTTAAGTTGAAGTTGTATAAGACATTGCTAAGGCCTAATTTGGAGTATTATGTGCAGTTTTGGTCATCCACCTACACAAAAGATGTAGATAAGGTTGAAAGCATACAGATAAAATTTACAAGGATATTGCTAGATCTGGAGGACCTGAGTTATAAGGAAAGATTGAATAGGTTAGAATTTTATTCCTTGGAACATAAAAGATTGAGAGGAGATTTGATAGAGGTATACAAAATTATGAGGGGCATAGATAGGGTAAATGCAAGCAGGCTTTTTGTACTGAGGTTGGGTGGGACCACAACCAGAGGTCATAGGTTAATGGTGAAAAGTGAAAAGCTTAAGGGGAACAGGAGGGGAAACCTCTTCATTCACAGGGTCTTGAGAGTATGGAATGAGCTGCCAGCAAAGTGGTGTGTGTGAATTTGACTTCAACATTTAAGACAAGTTCGGATGAGTACATGAATGGTAATGGTATGAAGGGCCACGGTCTGGTGCAGGTCGATGGGACTAAGCAGTTTAAATGGTTTGGCATGGACTAGATGGGCCAAAGGGCCTGTTTCTGCATTGTACTTTTCTATGACTCTGACTCTAAGTGTAACCCAGACCAGAAAGTGATGCCTTTCAGTTATTCTTATGTTTATCCAACTATCAGAAAATTAGTATTGTGCAATATCCACATATCTCTTTTTGTGCAACCACAACTTTCAATTCTCCTTAGAGCTTCAGATACAGTTTTCTTTTTTCTTAATCATGTTTCTTATCAAACCTTGGTTGTAATTAACATGTTCCTTTCTGAATTCATTTAGCTAAATGAAAGCTGTCAAGACTATCAAGAATAAATACCTGCCCAAAATCAAGAAGTTCATATCAATACATATATAACATATTTTTCCAAACTGTCGTGCATAAGCCCAATGAATTGGACAAAGAAAACATAATGAGTGGGAGAAAATCTGATATTCCTTTTACCCTCTATAGGCACTAAGAGTGAAATTTTGCTGTGCTGCTGTGAATATGTGGAATATGTGGAATATGTAAGAGAAGACAGAGCTGTTACTAATTGAACTGATGTCAAGGGCCCTCAATGCTGGATAATTACAGTCAAGAATTTTATAGCCTCTGAATAGAGGATGCAAAGATTAAGCTGGTTTCTATGGAAACAGGTGAAATTGTTGAGTTACAGTACCCGTACTACTCAAATAGGCTTTCATGGGAATGAATAATAGGTGAGTCTAGCCTTGAACTATATATTTCATTCTAATCCATTATCAGCAGTAAACTTCAGACTCACTGAACCACTCTTGTCCACACACTGACTGAAGTTACCATTTACTATATGTTTTGGCTCAAAGCTGCTGATTCTCCTTGTAACTGTGCCTATTAAATTGGTCTATTAAATTTAATGTACCTGTCTACTCAATTGTGATGTTTCTGGTTATGTTTATTTCACTATGACTGGATATCATGATAACCAAATGTTCCACATTCGCTGATGTCATGATAAATCTGAAAAGGGTGCAGTTGTTATACAATAGATGCAGAGGCAATTGGCATGGTGAAGCTTTTCCTGAGAGTGTAGCAAATGCCGGTATACGTATCTGAAGTTGAGGGACTTTTTAATATTATAGATCCTAAAAAAGGATCTAGTGCTTTCCTGGCATGTACCATGAGTAAACTCTTCTTGGGCTTCCAGCCAAGTTCAGGTATAGATTTTTATAACAACTCTGCCATCCTGATCAGGGATGATGCCTGGGCATGTCTAGTCCAGTAGTACTTATACCCCATTGTCTGTCCCTTCTGATTGAATGAGGACGAACCAATCAGGTTTCCACTATCCTACTATTTTTACAATCCCAGTTCTTACTTAGAGCCAGAGTTTCATCTTTGTTAATATTTTTTCCTCTGGTTTTATTTCAACGGTGTCCTTCACGAGGCAGTCCCAAAAGCCATTGACCCGGCACTGTCACAATGTGGGCGCTCGTAGCGGATCCAAATGCAAGACACAGACACTGAAGTACAAGGAACAGGACTTGACTAGAGTAGGGACGTGACAGGATACAGACAAGGAGCAGGGACAAGAATGCAGACTTGGGCTAGGGCATGGACAAGACAGGAAACCTGGACAAGTAACTATGCACTAGGATCCTCTGCTTGGGTTCCGAGCCAGAGACTGGACAAGGACCTTGCCTAGGGCTCGGTCCCCAGAACCAGGCAAGGACATGACATGACCACAGGACAGGACTAGGCTGGGGTCTTGGCTCTTGAGGCCTGCAGGCTGGGGTCTTGGCTCTAGGAATGCAGAGGCTGATAACTCGGAGGCTGGAGCTCAGAGACAGACTGGGAACTGAACATCAACATAGAGCCGGGACTTATCCTTCAAAAAGCCAGGACTCATCTTTAACACAACACTAACACAAGACTGGACAGTACATAGACATAGAGCTTGGATTTATACTTAGACAAGCCAGGACTCAACTTATCTCCACACCAAGGTGGGACAGGTCCCTCCATCAGGTAACAGCAGAACGGCCAGACTTACCCAACAGCAGCAAAGACTAGACAAGACAGGACCCCCCACCTGCAGGGCAATAGCAGAACAACCTGACTTACCCCACAGAGGCAAGGACAAGACAAGACAAACACCAAAGAACGACAGACAGTTCCAACTCTGCATCAGGGTAGCTCCGAGTCTCAATTCAGCCAGCAATCTCAGCCGGCTACAGAAGCAGCCGGATCCCTACCAAGTTCAGAGTGGCTGGCAGCCACTCAGCTGGCCAGGGAAACAGCCAAATCCATACCGCAAAGATGGCTCCAACTACAAACAGCAAGGCTCCATGAAGCAATGGTTCTCTAACGCAGTATAAAAATGGCAAGAGGCCACTCCTACCTTTCACCAACAGGTTGCTCCCAGGGAATCTTGACAAGACAAACCAGCAGCCCACATTCAACCCCAAGGCTACTTCTATTCCAAGCCTCAAGATGGGAATCAGGTGCCTATGATTAACTCAATCAAAACAAGGAACAGCTGGAAAACCCAGAGTCCTGAGTCCACGGACTGGACCGTGAACCGGAATGCCGACTTCACAGACTGAACCATGACAGACACAGTAGTTTTGTGCTGTTGAAGTCAATCCTACGACCTTTGTGAATACAATGTTCTGCTACCACCATTTTCTTCAGGTAACCCAAAGGGATACACCTCCTGTGCTCCATGAAGCGCATTTCTACCATGCATCCCGTCTGGCCAATAAACGCTGCTCCATATTCATAGGGAGTACTCTAAACGCCAGCTGAACTGAATCCCAGGTCATCTTTGACCAACGCAAACTGTGATATGAGCTTCCTTACAGGTTTGTGGATGGTATTAATCCAGTATTTCTCCAGGATCCTGGTGATTCTTCCAGAAACTGTGGAAATATAGACAAGGCAGGTGGTAGTGACAGGCTCCTCCTTGTTGTTAGGTTTCCTAGTTTTTCCATTACAGATAAACTAAAACTGTTAGTGTCTTAATGAAAGGACAGTTTACTTTTGCCTGGAATTAATTGGAGCACGATTGTTGATAGTGAAGATAAGGTTGCTCTGTGGGGTTCCTGTATCTGCTTCTCTTATCTAAAGCATTTATTCTATCCATCTACCCTTACTTTTCTTTCTGCCAACTTTTCCACTCATATCCTATAAATATTTTCCATCAATGTTATAGGTAGTAGATGTCTAGTTTAATTGAAATCCAGATAGTAAGCTTTAGGTTTGTTGGAAGTGTTAGGACATGTTATTGAAAAATGCAGCCTGTGTTGGTCTACATTTAATCTAATTTAGTTAAATTAGATTTTAAAGTATAGGAGCAAAGGAATAAGAGCTGGACAAACTAATAAATACTACCCCTTCGTAATCTTTGGTTTCAAATGCAGTTTGAAATTCATTAACATAAAACAAGCTATTTTTTGTATTCATCAATATAGCTGTCATCATCATGACTGCATTAATTCATGGTAATGGTTGGAAGATATGTTTTTATTTCTGCACGTTATCTGACTTAATGATTACATTCTGATCTTCTGTTTTTGATTAGTGTCTGCCATTTTAAAAGTAATATTCACTTTGTATTTTGTTAATAAAATCTATTTGAAACAATGGTTGAATTTCTTCTTTTGTGTAAAACAGAAGTATTTTAAAATAACAATTTTTTCCTTGATATTAAGGGTTCATTATGGGTGACAACTGACCAGTGGAATTTGAAATCAGGTTTTCATTTCCTGAAAACCAAGGAAACAAAGCATTTTTAAAACTTTATGTAATTACATATGAACAGAAAAAGTGAATATGTAATCACTCTCTTTGGTTTGTTGTTATTGTTGATCTTTTACACATAAGTACAGAAAGTACATAATTCTGATGAAAATACAATTGAGTTAAAATTACTCACTGTTTTGTAAGTTATAAACTAACTGCATTAAGTGAAGGTGACTAGAATAATCATGATATGGCACAGTATACAAAACCATTTGATTTTATGCTGAGTTCAGTGTGGCTCTTTCAAAACAGAAAAAATGTGGCACATTTTGGAGTAACTTAGAAAGATAAATTTAGTGTCTGAAATGGCAAAATCTGTGACATATAATCACCGATCTCACCACTGTAGACATTTTTTAATGAGTGGTTAAAATGTGGTTTAAAGTACAGTTCTCATTTACAGTGACTTGCTTAAATACTGTAATCACTGAAATTTCTTTGGTTGATAACTGCACTATAACATTTTTAATAAGAAAGAATTATGGTTAAACTGTGCTGATGGACATCAAAAACTGTCCATTCTCAGAATGCTCACCTCCCAAAAGGTGAATAGCTAAAGTATTCTTCAGCAGTTTTTGGTTGGTATCCAAAAGAATTTTCTTTTCTTTTACTTTATAGCTTGGGCTGTGGTAGGTGGTGTATCAAGCATTTATCTACAAACATCCTATAATGAGAAGACAGTTACAATAATTGTCTCCAGATCCTATGCAGGCGCAGTGAAGCCTTACAGCAAAATGGTTTTAGGAAGTGATGCTATTGTTATCCCTGTAGGGGGAGCTGGTGTGTCATTAGTCTTAGAAGATTAATTAATTATTTTTTTCTCCTTTCAAACCATTTTCATGCATTAATGCAGTCAGTATACGACAGTTGTGTTGATGAATACAAAAGCTAGCTTTGTTTTAAGGTAAAAGAAATATATTCTGAAAGTAAAACAAATACATCCCATACATTTTATTACACTTAGAGCTGTTCCCATTATGTTACTATTTTCCTCTGTCTATATCTCCCACATCCCCCACTAGCCTGTTGTCTCATCCTCTTCCACCAATCTGCTCAGATAAACACGTATTTCCTACTTGCTTCTCATCTGAAGTACAAGACAGCAATTACTATTCAACCCATTGCTATTCCCCTCCCACAAACCTTGATCCCACAGACTGCCACAGCCATGGTCCTGATAATGTCCCCAGCAAATAACCCTATCTAACTGCAGTCGTTGTTGATCAAGTTTCATTAGTCTAGATGTTTTACTTTTCTAGTATGTGAAAGAATGTGTGCAGTGATATTTCATTAGTACTAAGTGTGTTGGATATTGGGCTGTATTAGACAAGAATAGCTGATGATCACAATGTGTAATGACATACATCAGTTTTTACACTTTGTCAATAGAGGAGTCTTCTTTGTGTAATGTTATAGTCTAAAATTGTGTCTCTGGGGTGCAGAACCAAATGTAATGGATGCTCATAATTGTCATTAGTGGTAGTGATGTAATTAAATCTTGACACAACAAGCTGCAAAAGAGCATATGTTTCCCTTTAATCTAAAAGTCGATTAAATATCTTTCTGTGTTGCTCTTTGTCATCTGCAAACAATATAGTGAAAGCGTGCAGTTTAATTTGGGAAAATGGGATGGAGAGGAGAGAAGCCTAATCACATTGCATGTTACAAGATACTTTTTCACCTCCCAAGCAGCTGTTAATCTAATGAATTGAAGCAAATGCCGAAAGACAGTTAAGCCGGCTGTGGTGTCTACTCTTTTTGTAAAGTGGCTGAACAACGCAGTTTAGAAAGAAATATTTTCAAACCAGGGTATTTTAATCTAGATGAAGGAACAGCATCCAGATAAGAAGTGAATATGTCACAGGTTCATGCAAATTGGGGACAAATTGGGCTCTGCACAAAATTCAGATAAAGATTGTTATAAGAAGAAAAACAGCAGAAGAGTTTTATGCAGATAAAGAAAAGTTACGGTTAAGAATACCTTGCCAAAAATGCCCTCAAATGAAACAATATTTGCACGACTGTACATAATGCAAAATAACACAGGAACTTCATCCCATGTTATCTTTGCTGACCATCATACCAAATTAAACTGCAGATCACCTGCATAAAGTCTGTCCATGTTCTTGTATAAGTGCCACTTTTAAACATTGTAATCACATCTGCTTCCACCACCTTCTCCCAACACAGTGTCTTGTATAACTACATAATATTTCAGTTTCTATACTCAGTGCCCTTCTGCTGAAGGCCAGTGTCCAAAAGCCGTCTTCTAACTATGACACCACTTTCAGATAACTATGTACTTGTACTCCTCAGTCTGTCTGTTCTATGACACTTCACAGCGCCCTACTGTTCATTATGAATGTCCTACCCTGTTTAGTCCTGTCATTTATTATATTTTTCCCTCTTACATTTGACTCCTCAAAGTGCAACACCTCACACTTGTCCAGAATAAATACCATCTGCTACTTTACTGCCCATATTTTCAGTTGGTCTATATCCTCTTGAAAGCTTTGACAACCCTCCTCATATCCATAACGCTGTAATTCAATGTTGTCAGCAAACCTACATTTAGTCTAATCTGCATTTAGTCTAAATCACTTATATACAAATGTTTGTATACATATATCACAAACAATAAAGTGCCTAACAAATGTAGAATACCACCAGTCATGAACCTCTGCTCAGAAAGACACTTCTCCGAAAACAACCCTCTGTATTTTATAGCCAAACCAAATTTGAATCCAATTTACTATGTCACCATGGATCCCATGTGCCTTAATCTTCTGAATCAGCCTATCATGACAGACTTTGTTAAATGCTTTACTAAAGTTCATGTAGACATAATCCACTACCGTATCCTCTTCAATCATCTTTGCCACCTCCTAAAAAAAATTCTGTCAAGCTTGTAACACCTGTCTTCCCCCATACAATGTCGCACTGACTTTCCCTGATAAATCTATGCTTTTATTTCAAGATTTATAAAAGATTTGATTCCTTCACTAATTTCCTTGTCATTGATGTAAGGCTCACTGGCCTATAATTTCTTGACTTTTTCCGACTGCCTTTCTTAAACAAAGAAATAACTGTCTATTCTCCAATTTCTCTGTGATTCGTTTATGGCAGAAGTCAATCTCTGTCAAAACCCCAAAAATCTCTGCTCTCACCTCTCAACCAGGGATAGATCCTATCAGTTACATTCAGTAGAAGTTAAAGATACTTTGTTGTAGAGATGATATACTGCTCATCAAATTTTCACTGGTCTTCACATTTATAATGCTGTGTTGACATGCCAGAGTACAGTGAAAATAAATGACTGTCTAACGTGTCATACTACATCAGTGAGAGGGACAACTGATGAAAGTGAATGTTGACGACTAACAGTTCAATAGCACAGAGGAAGAATGCAGAGATAAGCTGATTAAATAGATTTACCATATATACTGAACCACCAAGCAGTGTTTATTCTCCCTTATTATGTTGGACAGTCTTAAGTGCAAATTAAAAGTTAGTTGTCTACAAGTAAGAAACCTTCACTATTCTTGTAAGATAGGTAAATAGGATGAACAGTGATACAATTCTGACTCTAATCATTAGTTGAAATAGGATTCATTTTTTAACCATCTTCTCTCCTGTCTGTTGCTTGGAAAAAAAATGGGTGGGGAGCAGAAGAGCATCATGGAGCATAAGATACTTGGACAACCCAATGCAAGTCTCTGACAAACCTGTTTAAATACGCAAACAGAAAATCTTAAATAGGAGCAAGAATAGCAAATTCACCCAAAGGTCTTAGTGTTAAGTTCTAATTGGAAAAGCACTCCCTCATCAGTTAAAAAAATAAGACCCACAACCTGTTGCGACCCTATGCTTGCATTATAGAACCAATCCTTATTATTCCTCCGCATTCCCTTCTCTGTACTCCTATGACCTTAATATGTAATCTGCCAGTTAGCTCAGTGTAAAAGTCAATTACTTTCCTAATTAGCCACAATGAAGCAGTAAACCAGTGAGATATATATTTGACTTTACTACCCACTGTTCATGCTGTTCATGCAGCATAAAAATAACTCAATCTATCCCACGTTCAACTGCAAAGATCGCTGAAGGGTCTGGATAATAATCTCCCAGTGCAGTTATTCTGCTTGCATGAGTTAGTTTGCTCCCCTGTACCCTGGTCAGCAATCTCTTAGCTTTACCAACCAGGTCAAGGTTGATTTTATATTTTCTTTGAGGGGCAATATAAAATCCATCCTGGAAACCGAAACATTTAATGGTCATTGTATGATGGTGCTGGTTCATCAGTCCCTCATTCTGGATTATAGAATTGTAAGTGAGGAATCCTGAAAATGTTAACACTGTTTCTCATGTCAGGGTATCTCCTGATCAGCTGACTATTGCCAGCATTTTTTGTTTTTATTTCCCTTTTCCACCTTCTGACAGTTTTTGATTAGCAGAGAGCTGGTTTACCTCAAAGTCACAGTTTTATGTTTAAATTTAGGAAGTAGGGGTTAAAGTGGTTTACCACATATAGAGGTGGAATTATAGTTCTTTTTTGTTTTACTTTTTATTTTTCATTTAAGATCAATAGTAAACATGACAACACAGCTATGCCTCTGATATTCTACACATTGATTATGTCAACTGATACAATTGTTGCTATCATTTCTGATGACAAATATCACTGAAGAAATTTTGGGATAGAGTGTGATTTTGCCGCCACATTTTGTCATTGTCTACCTTCTAGTTCAATCCATTATCAATTCAAGCGATAAAGACAAGAAAGTCTGCAGATGATGGAAATCCAAAGCAACACACAAAAAGGCTGGAGGAACTCAACAAGTCAGGGAGGATCTATGGAAATGAATAAACAGCTAACTTTTCGGGCTTCTTCAGGACTGAAAAGGAAGGGGGAACAGGCCAGAATAAAAAGGGGTGGGGGGTGGGAGGGGAAGGAGGCTAGCAGGAAGGTGATAGGTGAAGCCAGATGGTTGGGGAAAATAATGGGCTGAAAAAGAAGGAATCTCATAGGGGAGGAGAGAGAACCATTGGAAAAGGGGAAGGTGAAGGGATCCTTGGGGGAAGAGATAGGCAGGTGAGAGGAGGTAACAGGCCAGAGTGGGAAGCAGAGGAAGAGTTGAGAGAGAGGGATTTTTTTTACCGGAAGGAGAAATCGACATTCATGTCATCAGGTTGGAGGCAACCCAAACAGAATATCAGGTGTTGTTCCTCCAGCTTGAGGGTGACCTCATCCTGGCACATGAGGAGGCCATGGACCAACATGTTGGGAATAGGAATTGGAATTAAAATATTTGGCCATCAGGAAGTTCTGCTTTTGGAGAATGGAATGGAGCTGCTTGACAAAGCGCCTCTGCTCCTTCACCAATTTTGAGGTGATTCATTACCCTATTTATTTTGGCATATCCTAGGCTACTGCCTGCTTGTGTTGGGCTCTCTCAGATCTCTGGCTAGCTGTTCTCCAGCTGGTAGATCTGTTCCAGCTGCCAGTTGCTTTAGTGCTAATGGCCGAAGACAGAAAGACTCTTTGCCCTGATCTGTCTGGCACAATATTAAAATAGACCCTTTGATTATCTCCCTTCAGGTATTCTGCGTGAAGTTTTAAGACTGACTTTTCACAAACCACTTTGTATGGCAAAATACTATATGGCTTCAGTAGTCTCCAATAATAGATTACACTACTAGTGATTGGCTATTAACTGAATTTAATATAATAAAACTATATTTTATTGGAATTTTCCTCTTGTTCATTTTGATGGTTGAGTCCATCATATATAATAGGCATTTTCAGAATTACCACAAAATCAGGTACACAGGAACAAGATACAAAGGTTGGTCATTTAAAATGTTTCCTTGGGTTAAAGTGTCTCAATCTGCTCAGATTTATTGCTTAACTACATGACCAGCAGATCTTTCTTTCCTGGTCTGTGCGGAAATCGGTCAGTATCTTCCTGCTGGGAACTGCAATATCAGGATGATTCACATTGCAGTCTGGATCTCTTCTCATGGGGAATTGCTTATTTTTTTCCTTGCTTTGTTGGTCCCCAAAGGGATTGTACTCAGCCATGTGTAATTACTGACCCCACACCTGATATAGTCCAACCTATAAAATAAAAGGCCTTTTTCCTTGATGTCGTTTGTAGTTAAACCATCATATGCCTTTGTTCTTGGGAATATGATTCTAGCATGTTCCAACTACAAGATATACAGTACTGCAGAAATTTATTCAAGGCCCTTCAAGGTCCATTGCCAATGGCTTTTGCCTCTTCAAATGTAGGGGAATTTGGCAGATGATGACACCTTCATGTAAAAACCTGTCTTGAAAATATATCTTCTTCATTACTGGAACAAAATCATGTAACTCTGCATCAATCTGGTTTAAGTTCTTCCACCATTTGAAATGCAGCAGTTCAAGATGAAAGCTTATCATTGCCCTCTCAATGAAAACTAGGTAAAGGCAATAAATTTCAGACCTTGGAATTATTGGAACAAACATGTAGATCTTGAGTGGAATGCTTTCAAATGGAAATAATTACTATTACAGTTACTGGCTGCTCAGCAATTTCAATGGGATAATATGATTGCAGCAAGAATTAAATTCAGAACAGTGAAGATAAAGAGAATCTGAAATAGAAACAGGAAGTGCTGGAAATAGCATATTAGACAGCATTTGGGAATAGGGAAACAGAGTTAGAATTTCTATTCATTTGTTAACAATCTACCATCATCCTACAAAGCTTGAGTGATTGATTCATTGCTGTATTGATTTCTCCCGGTCAATGTCCTTTTATCCATGAGGTCAGTATCAAAATCAGAATCAGGTTTAACATCACCCGCATTTATCTTGAAATTTGCTGATGTGGGATCACCAATGTGGAACATTAGCTCTGCTTTTCACTCCACAGATGCTGTCAGATCTGCTTAGTATTTTCATATTTGCAAGGGGGTATAAACTGCACTTCTCATTTTAATTTACAGTGTGTTTCATGTACAGTGGCTAAGATTTTAGCTGGAAGATTCCTCTTAATGTAGATGTAACATGCTGTAGGGTTTCACTGCTGTGTAAAATGCTGTAAGGTTTCACTGATAATGGAATGGTTTCTCTGTAGCAGCAATGTTTGGGTTATGACTAGAGATAACGCGGTTTGGAATGCTGTTGCTCTTTCTTGTGCATCTGGAAGAGAGATTTTCGTGGTCTTTTGCTGGGGAGAGATGAGGAGAGAAGATGCGAATGGAGAGAGTTGGTAGACCGCCAGATGGGGTGGACTTGGAGCGAGGGTCCGAAGGGCAGCAACAACTGGAGGAGGTCGATGGTGGACGACCGGCCTATCAGTGAGCTCCAACATTGCGCAATAGACTGCTTCATAAGATTGGGCTCCTTTTTCTTTTATTTCATTTTCTTTACTAACCATATAGTCAAAGTAAGAATTATAAAGCTTAATCGTTTAATCGCATGTTGTGATTGTTATTTCGGGGTACTGATTTGTAACGGGACACATCGCGTAACATCCATCCAAACAAGATTTCTTAAGTTTGGCCAGGCCAGGGGCTATCACCCCCTATATTAAGCAGCTAGCTGAAATGAGAGTTACATAGGCAAAACTTTTCTTTTATCCCATCAAAAGTGGGAGTGGGAACAGATAGAGCAACTGGATGCCACTAATGATTCAACCAAATGGCTGCAATTCAAGGTAGTCTCAATGGCAGGAGCAGAACCAGTGTTGGTCAGGGTCAGACATGTAAGGTCATAAAAGGAAGAGGTCTGCTTATGATTCTTGTGGTCACCAAGAAATCCTTTTTTGTCTACTGTCCTGGCTAGCCTGCTGCCTCATGTGAAGTTTCACTGTTACTTTGTAGTCCATTGCTCTATCTCAGCTTGTGCTTGTTTCACTTACTATAGTAAATACAGTGACTTTGGACTTTCCCTGAACATATGCTCATGATTTAATATTTTTAAGTTAAACAAACCTTTCTTAATATTGGTATAAAATTTTATTGGAAATCATATCTTGAGCACGTATTCTTCTCTTGTTTCATTGCTTAACAGGATACAAAGTTCTGTCACCACTGGATACTGGAAAACACAAACAACCTGATCTAGTGTATCTATGTGATCTTCATTAAGAAATGGCAATGCCATCCTGAAGGTTCTAGGAAACAAAATAACAACAATTGAAGGCAATGCTGCTGATTACAGTGACCTTCCAACTAATAAAGGTGACATTGTAGCAACAGAGATGAATCACTGTTCTGCTTGAGCAGTTATCAGAACTTAAAATTTTTGTACTAAGAAATGAGAAAAATAGTGCTATTCCATTGGGGTTTTTGTGGTAAAATCTTTTTAAAAGTTCTTGAGAATACTGTAAGCAGTTCTGTTCTCTATTGACTGGGGAAATAAATCATTCAGAGGACACAGTCCCTATTGCCTATATTATTTAAATGAATAGAACCTCTGCGATTACTCAAAGATTACTATAGAAAGTGGGCTCCCATTGTGCTAACTGACCAACTGATATCCTGGTAGTAATGAAATCACTGCTTCAGTGTGGACTTCTTCTCAAGATGATGCTGTACACTTTAAAGATCTATATACTTGGCAAAGTACTTATAAGATTATATGTAGCGGGAGTGCCCTAAAGGACAGTTCGTGTTGTATTTCAATTCCAGGATGAGGTTTTGGATGCACCAAGTATCATTGGATTTTATCACTGCCTTTTACAAAATTACTAAACACATCATATTATATTCAACATCAATGTTTTTACCTAAATGTGAAATATGAGTGAAAGGTTTTTTTTTTAATAGAGGAAATAGCATTTTATGCTTTTGCATTCAATACTAAATATAATTTTCCTTTAGGTTTTTATTTTCTGGAATTAGGGATATGTTTAATAATTCTGTGAGGACTGCATACGTCAGTACTATATGGTGTTTAGGAGCTCCTTTGAGTTATAGCTAATGGGTTTAATTTCTGTTCCTCATTCTAATCTGAATTGCCTTAAAATTGCTGATAGCAAGAGCATATGAACTTGATACCAAATATAGTTGAAAGGAAAATTCAAACTGGTAAAAGCATATCCTTGCATGTAAAAATTTTGCAAAGCAATACTTAGAAGATATTGAAATGATGTGGAAGTGGGTCTTGTGGTCGGATGAGACTAAAGTGGAACTTTTGGCTTCAACATGAACTGGTACGTGTGGCATAAATCCAGTATTCTGCATCAAACAAGAAACACCATCCCTGCTGTAAAGTATGGTAGAGGTAGCATCATGCTATGGGGATGCTTTTCAGCATCAGGGACTAGAAATCTGGTCAGAATTGATTGGAAGATGAATGCTGCTAAATATAGAGAGATGCTGGATTAAAAACCTGCTAGCCTCTGCTAGAAAGCTTAAAATAGGGAGGAACTTCATCTTTCAGCTGGACAATGACCCAAAGCACACTGCCAGAGCATCCATGGAGTGGCCTTGAATTAAGAAACTTCATGTCTTTCAGTGGCCCAGTCAGAGACCTGACCTTATCCTGACCAGCTGAAAATCTGTGGCCAGACTTCAAGATTGCTGTTCACCACCGCTGTCCAACTAACCTGGCATAGCCTGAGCAATTTTGCAAGGAACGAGTAAATCTTGCTCCATTGTGCAAAGCTAATGGAGACTATCCAAAAATACTACTGACTCTAATAGCTGCGAGAGGTGGTTCAAATAAAGTACTGAGCACAGGGGGGTGAATAATTTTTAACATCTGACATTTCAGTTTTTGAAATTTTAGCTTTTCATGCTTTACAATTTTTGGCACTATTTTTTGTGCACTACTGTGAAATGAGGAGCATATGATTCACAAAACACAAATAACTGCAGTGAAGCCATTTATATTAGCAGTTTTCTGTAAAAGCAGTGTAACATGCTGGAAAGCATGTTTTGGCTTCAGCTAAGATAAAGAGCCATGTTGTCTAATTTAGGAATGAGTACCAGTCAATCAAGATTGTGGAATGTGAGAGAAGGTTCTAGAGAGGTGTGGAGAAGATTTTTCTGTAGGCTGTTAGTCTGGTTTGGGTTTTTTTTGGCAGGAGCTGTGGAGCGGGACAGAAGAGAAGATGCTACAGAATGACATTGGAAGGAGAGTCCCCATTGCAAGAAGTGCTTTGTGCAGGTGAATGGCTCCAAAGAGGAAGGACCAATACTCCTGAGACAGAGAGAGAGAGAGAGAAAGAAAGAGAGAGAGAGATGATCTTTGAGGGGAGTTTGGAATGTGGCAGGTGTTTTCAAGCAGACCATGTGTCCAGCACATGAGTAAGAGATATACCCCTGAATACTCCAGTGTGAGTTCCAACATTATGTGCACGTTAGACTAGTTTAACTATAATGGGCCCTTTTATTTTTCTTTTCCTTTGCTGTAACTGTTTGTTAAAGTTGAAAATTTGGTAAATATACTTTATAATTTTATGCCTTTGTACAATCTGTCATTTCTGGGCTACTGATAACTGTGTATGGGCAGTACTTACACAGCATTCACTCAGATTGAGGTTCCTTTAATTGGATCACCATGACAATCCTGTTTGGTTGAGCCCTAAATCATACCTACTCTAGATGTATATTGTTTATGAAAGGTGGCCTTACCACCACTGAATCGTGTGGCCGTTAGCAGAATCAGCTAATGACCCAAGTCTGTATACAAGCCCCGGTGAGAAGGTTACACTAGTATTTTTCCTACAGTATCATGAGCTCTTATCTCGTCTAGCACCTTTATATGTGGCACTTTGTCAAAGATCTTTCGAAAATCCAAGGAAATGACATTCACTAGCTCTCCTTTGTCTATGCTGTCTGTATTTCCTCAAAAAATTCCAGCAGATTTGTCAGGGAAGACTACCCCTTAAGGAAACTATGCTAACTTTGGCTTATTTTATCATGTGCCTCCAATTACTCCAAAACCTCAGTCTTCATAATGGCCTCCAACACCTTGCCAATCACTGAAATCAGGCTAACTGACCTATGATTTCTTGCCTTTTGCCTCCCTCCCTTCTGAAAGAGTTGAGTGACATTTGCAATTTTCCAGTCCTCTGTTAGAATTCCAGAATGTAGTGATTCTTGAAAGATCACTGCTAATGTTTCCACAATCTCTTCCACTACCTCTTTTAGAACCTTGTGTTTTAGTCCATCTGGTCCAGGTGACCTACCTACATTCAGACCTTTCAGCATCCAAAGCACCTTCTGCTTAGTAGTAGCAGCTACACTCACTACGTTTTCCAACAATCCAATATCCATTCTCACCTCTCTTTTACTCTTTATACAGTATATCTGAAAAATACTTCTGGTATCCTCTTTTATATTATTGGCTAGTCTACCTTCATATTTTATCTTGCATCTCCTTGTGGCTTTTTTAGTTGTCTTCTGTTGGTTTTTAAAAGCTTCCCAATCCTCTAACTTCCTGCTAATTTTTGCTATATTATATGTCCTCTCTTTTCCTTTTCTGCTGTTCTGACTTCCCTTGTCAGCCACGGCTGCTTCATCCTCCATTTAGAGTACCACTTCACCTTTGGGATGTATATATCCTGCACCTTCCAAATTGCCCTCAGAAACTCCAGCCATTACTGTTCTGTTATGCCTGCTGGTGTCCCCTTCCAATCAATTTGGACTAGTTCCTCTCTCATGCTCTGTAATTCCCTTTACTCCACTGTAATAATGATACATCTGACTTTATTTTCTCCCTCTTAAACTGCAGGGTGAATTCTATCATTATGAGTACATTCTTATGATAACTGTCTCCTATGGGTCCCTTTACCTTAAACTCCCTAATCTAATCTGGTTCATTACACAACACCTAATGCAGAATTGCCTTTCACCTGATGGGTTCAACCACAAGATGCTCTAAAAAGCCATCTCTTAGACATTCTACAAATTCCATTTCTTGGGATCCAGCAGCAACCTAATTTTCCCCAATCTACCTACATATTGAAATCCCCATGACTATTGTGACTTTGTCCTTTTTATAATTTTCTTCATGCTCCCATCGTGATTCGCATCCACATCTACCCTACTTTTTGGAGGACTGTATATAACTCCCATCAGGGTCTATTTACCCTTGCAATTTCTTAACCCAACCCACACGGATTCTACATCTTTCAAAACTACTTTGTATCACCTCTTTCTAAGGATTTGATTTCATATTTTACCAACAGAGCCACTCACCCCCTCTACCTTTCGGCCTGTACTTTTGAAAACATGTGTATCGAAATTTTGCTCTGTCATCTGCCTATATTCAGCAGAGTCTCAATATATACTGCATCTACTTGTATACCAAGTGCCCCCATCCTCATCCCTATTACTTTGGTTCCCAGCTCCCTGCCAAATCACTTCTGGAGGGATATAATCAGATACAATTACTACCTTTGAGAGACATTGAGACAAATATTTACCTAGGCAAAATCGAGAAAGACATAGACCTAATGCTAGCAAATGTAATTTGTGTAATGGTCAATCAGATGGACCAAAGGGCCAGTATCTCTGCTGTACAAAGCATGAGTTTAGCCTGTAAGACCATCAGTGGCGGCGCCAGAGATTTTTTCTTGTTGGTGCTACAGTAGGGCTGAATTATTCAGTGATGGTGCTGAGAGATGTACTGTATGGTAATATGCATTTGCAAGGCCAGCCGCGTGGCATTCAAAAGTCAGTTTCTAGCATTATGTGCCTACTATAAATGCCTCTGTTGATTCACAAGCAACAGCAATTGATAGATATAATATAGAATTGAACTGTGACAGTGCCAACAGCATCGGAAACAGGTGTGACAGGTGTGCATTCAGTTTAGGCCTCAACAACAAAATCATGTAGGCGGCGGGGTGGCTGGGCCTGTCTCCTTTCATGTGGTCTGCTCTGTATACTGGCCTTGACGCACAGGTCCTGAGCTCTTGCCCGAATTTCACTCCATGATTCCTCTCCCCGTTTTGCTGAGAGTGCATCGATAATAGACTGAGCCAAGTCCACAGTGGATGAAAGCTCCAAACTGGGAGATTGTAGCTGGTCTGACATGAACTTGGTGACTCGGAATAAATTCTCAAACCGAGTGAGAGTAAAGGAAACTGCTCGTCAATCAGTCCATTTACAGCTCTGGCCTCCGTTTTCCTCCATGCTTTTGGTTGACCCATAATATCCTGTAGTGTAGCTAGAATGGCAGGGAGTGATTTCCTTATAGCTCACAAAGCTGTATACTGCCATGCCCAGTATGTATCTGACAATTTCTTCAAGTCCACGGGCTGTGCAGTTGATTCCAGTTCTCTCTGTTTCTTCATGAAAATATCATGGGCATCAGAGTTTGAAAATAAGTTGTAAAGCAGCTGCACAGTTTCAAAAAACTCACCCACCCGCTTGTTGTACATTGCTCACAACATCCACTAAAACAAGGTTAAGTCTGTGAGCATGGCAGTGTATATATAATGCCTGTGGGACCTCTTTCCTGACCATCTCTTTTACCCCGTTATTGCACCCGGGCATCACTGCCGCCCTGTCATAACACTGACCTATACACGCGTTCTTATCAATAACACACCGGGCGAGTGTCTGTTCAATGCTTTTAAGATGCGACTCTGCGTCCAACCCTTCTGCTGGAGTGAAGTGCAAGAATTCTTCAAGCACTGTTTCGTTATTCAAATACTGCACCACCACTGATATTTGCTCCTTTTTACTCAAGTCTTTACTTTCATCCACCATGATGGCAAAATGTCCAGCCTCCTTGATTTCTGCACTTATTTGACGTCTGATCATATCTGCCATAATACCCATAATTTCATTTTGGATATCGTGATGTATTTTTTTTTTCTTTTTTTTTGCGTTTCCAGGATTGTCCTCTATTTTCTTTTAGCTACAGTCTTATCAAATTGTCCAATTACACTGAGCAACTCAACAAGGTTTCCCCTATTGCCAGATCCATCATCCTCGCTGGGCACTGCCTTGGCACGCAGTATAGCGTAGAGACTCAACCACTGCTCTCATATATTCATGATTTTCTTGGACAATCTTTGCATGTCCTTTGTCAAGCATATTTCCCAATCTTGAACCGTCTTGTTTTCTCAATCTGAATTCGGCCCGTGCCTCCATAGCAAACTTACGAGCTGCACTTACATGATGGGCTATGAAAGCTGTTGTAGCTTTTCGCCAGTTGCGGTAACCGGTAACAGTGAAGGTAGACTCAGAATGGAACCCATATCCTCCACACAGGAAATGCCTGCATACGATGCAGAACGTAGTATCTTTCGTGATCGAATATTGCAGCCAGTCAAACCAGCCACGAATAAAACTCCTTTGCTGACTGCCTAACTGTTGCTAGCAGCGAAGGGTACTTTTTCAATGCTGGCTGACAGGGTCCTTCCTCAGGCTGCTGGCTAACATCACTAACAGTATTCCCACAAGCACTAAGAGCAGCTTCATCCATGTTCTCTTCCGAATCCCGCTCCATTTCTTGCTCCTCTACTTCGCCCTCGCACTCCTTCGATGAACTGCTGTCGTCCTCATCCCCACTTACTTCTTTCTGCATGTCACTTTCAAGTAAGACAGGCTCAGGCTGAGACACTACTGATACCTCTGGATGAGGTCGTTTTTTCACTAAAACTCGATCCATCTTTCACGCCGGCCAAAATAATGCATGTGCCAGGCCCATGTTAGCTTGTAAAAGCACAATGTGTGTGTGTGTGTGTCCGTTAGTTTCGCAAGACCATGGATCTGTGTCTGGATGTATACTATCAATCTCTCGCTGAGTGAGAGTGAGTGACATCACCGCCTTAAGTGACTTTATATCAGCTTAACTGATCTGAGCACCGCAACGGCAAGACATTGACAATGAACGAATGAGCAGAAGTGTAGAGTGGACAAATTTCAGTTAATTTCTTAGTTGTGCTATGGTGGTGCTATTGTAATTTCTGCTGGTGCTATAGCACCAGCTAGCACCACCTTAGCGCCGCCCCTGAAGACCATGGTGTTATAGTGGAAGCAAATAGCTAGTCTGGGACAAAGCAACAATGGGAAATCTAGCAGGAATATACTAACTGATGTAAGGAGACTGTTTCATGACTGTCAATATGGAGAGTTCAAAGCTCCAGCCCACAGCAATATAGCAATTAGCATAACTCTATTAGAGCTCAGTGCATTCAGGAGTTCCAAGTTCAATTCCCGCACTGTTCTTTAAGGAGTCTCTGTATGTCTTCCCAATGGAATGTGTGGTGTTCTCCCGAGTGCTCCTAGGTTTATTGGTCATTGAAAATTATTCCAGGTTAGGGTTAATTGCGGATGCAGGGTTGCTGGGGCAGTGTGGCTCGAAGAGTTGGAAGGACCATCTGCATGCTGTATCACTAAATAAATAAATAATATTATGACAGTGGCAGTTCTGAGGTTAGCATTTAAAACATCCTTGAGCAAACAATGTATAGTCCAAGTTACTGTTTCTCTGATAAGTATATCTCCATTTCTGCCTAATTGGGTAGGTTCAAAATATCTTGTTGTTAATGTAACTGAAAATGTATCCTTCATTTTCATAAGACCATAAGATATAGGAGCAGAAGTAGGCCATTCAGCCTATCGAGTCTGCTCTGCCATTCAGTAATGGGCTAATTCAATCCTTCCAATCATCCCCACTCCCATTTTCATCCCATACCTTTTGATGTCCTGGCTAATCAAGAACCTATCTATCTTTGCCTTAAATACACCTAATGATTTGGGGTCCACAGCTGCTCGTGGCAACAAATTCCAAAAATTTACCACCCTCTGACGAAAGTAATTTCTCAGCACTCAATTCTAAAAGGACGCCCTTCAATCCTGAAGTCGTGTTTTTTGTCCTAGAGTCCCCTACCATGGGAAATAACTTTACCATATCTAATCTGTTCAGGCATGTTAGCATTTGAAATGTTTCTATGAGATCCCCCTTCATACTTCTGAACTCCAGGGAATACAGCCCAAGAGCTGCCAGAAGTTCCTCATATGGTAACCCTTTCATTCCTATAATCATTCTCGTGAATCTGCTCTGAAACCTCTCCAACGTCAGTATATCCTTTCTAAAATAAGGAGCCCAAAACTGCACACAATACTCCAAGTGTCATCTCACGAGTGCCTTATAGAGCCCCAACAAACTTTCAGTGTTGTTTGTGGGACCATGCAGTTTTAAAGTTGCCCTGTAAAGCTTGGCAGCAGTACAGAGACACGTACCTCTCGATCCTGCTCAAGAATGTGAGTACATTCAAAGCTAATGTGCATAAATAATATTGCCCTCACTGAATGGTCAACATATTGAAGTAGCTCTCAGTGAGGATGATGGAATATTAGATACTTCCATTCTGGAAAAAATTGTTGTTTAGTACACTATCAAAAATGTTAGATAACAAAATGCTTGGGAGGTGATAGGGACCATAAATAAGGTATTTCTTGTGTAGACTACCTGAAAAACATTGGTTAATCTAATTGCTCAACAAATCTTTTATTATTATAACCTGTATTGCCAAAGGTACATTGTCTTTAGAATGGCTTTTATCGTAATTTCTAAGTTTCTAGGACAAAGGAATAAATGGTATTTTGTATATCCTTCCTTGCTTTGTTTTTTCTCTTCCTTTTTCACTCCCTCCATGCTTCTCATTGAAGTTATAACAAGGATGCTGCAATGGCCCAAGAAATTCAAAGAGGGCAGAGCAAAATTTAGTTATATTTACAGGAAATGATTCCTAGTTTCACATATGGTGATGTCGTAATTAAGGACAACTATAACAATTTCCTCTTCACTCACTCCCAGTGGCATTTATAAATGTGAAGGTTATGACAGTTAAGATCATCCGTGAAAAATAAATTTGGATGAAACAGACCATCAGAGTGCTGTTGCATCCCTCAGTGTGTTGACTACTTTTGTGCTGGAGGGTGGAATGTGAAGTGTGGGATGGCATTACAGGCTGATGATATCACTTCTTTCCAGTTCACAGGAAACAGGCATTTGTGCAAAAAATTATGCAACAATACGGTCTTTAATATTAATAATGCAAAGATTTATTTTAGATTCTGCTTATCATTGCATATCAATACATCACAAGGTGCATTTTTTCAATTTTTGCAGACATTTCTCTCATTGGCAAAAGGTTCAACTTTAAGCCCAAATAAACATTATCTCGCAGTTCTAGAGTTTTGCAGAAAAGAAACATAACAGTTAACATTTAATAATTTCCATGCAAACTAAGATTTCTCCATTATATTGAATCACAGGGTGTGTGATTATGAACTTCTACCTATTATAGTCCAGCACTGTCTTTTTGACACAACCTGCAGAGGAATTTATGAGCTGGATTTAAATGGATCTCCACAATAACGAGGGAATAAAACCAAACAAATTGCATCAGAATTCTCTTGTGCGTCTCCTGAGAATATAGAATATAGAATTGCAAAATGCCAGGATCCATCTGAGAATAATGCATTTGATTAAGGAATCAATCATAATGTTGATAAACATATTTAAATTAATCAGATGCAAAATATATAAATCAATTGCAGTGATATTCTATCATTTTACAGAGACAGGATCCTACTTAGAAACTTGCAGTACATAAAACAGCTTTAACTTAAGATTGTGCCAAATATACTTGACACACCTCAACATTTAAGTTACTTTGTGATTGATTTTAGAACAGTTTATTGTACTTTCACCTAAAATAATCAAATTTGATATTGAAAAATCATGGGTTAATTCACAGTGATGTGTCCAGAAATGGGTAATTTTTGATGTCTTAAATGTAATAATGCCCAAAATGAGCACAAGGAAACATTATGTACAAGTAAACAACATGAACTTAGAATAGACTGAAACTTTATCTTGCTTTTGCAGTTGCTTTTGTTCTTTTCTTTTTATTTACTTCTAACCTTCTTTATCTCTATCTAATGTTGTAGATTATTTTCATGATATGAAGTTCTAGCAGAGCCATGATTGCAAAACATTTCAAAATGCAGAGACTGAAAATGTATTTTATAATGATGTGAAGATCTATGTGAAGTGAGATGTGTTGTTGTTTACATAAAGCAGGTGATTTGACACTTTTGTTTTCAGAATCATGATGTCACACCATGCTGAGTAAACAAGTGTGTAATTATCTGCACGTCTAATTGTAAATTCATACAAACTGGCAGGCTGCAAATTTCCAATCTCAATACTGTCTGATTCCACAGGAATCACTCCAAGTTGATTCCTTTCAATGCAATAACGAGGCTCCAGAAGTTTATAGACAAGCTCGTATTGGTCATGATGCACCTCTTCCCCTGGGACCAGCCACTTCAACTTAACTGAGTTGTGATAAGCCATTGATTCTTTTCGATCAAACTCTACTGGCATCTTGGTTCTCAGGACCACCCTAAGCTGTGGTATTTTGTTTGACTTTGCATCACTCATTAATTGATGCTTCACATAAAGTTTCCCAGGTACAAGAACTGATATTAAATTCTTTAATGTACTTAAGAGCTGTCCAAGTTTAGAACAAGTAGTGTTCCAGTGTAAAAGAAATAATGTCACATCTGATATTTTAGCAATGACTTTCAACTCTTCATGTCCATTCTTCAGCTCATCGAGATACTCTCTTTGCAGGAAAAGCTGGATTTTGACCTGAGTAGATCCTACATTCTTCATCCGCAGGAATTTGCATGGATCAATCAACTGATAGAGAACATTGGGCTGAAATAACTTCTGATCTCCTAGTGCGAAGTGTTTAGGCAATACATCTATGTAATAAGAACATTTTTTCAAAAGTTCCAGTCTTGTTTCATACTGTTTTAAGATATCTGTGCTTAAATTGTTTACAAGGAACTGCAGAACTATATTTTTTCTATCAACATATTTCCTCCAGGTGTTGCCAACGATTCCACATTCATTCCTCCATGCAGGCTCTTTCCCTGGTGTGGATCGATCACTTTGCAAAGCCATCATCCTTTTCTTCTACATTACTGAATAGTAAGAAAAAAATCAACAATATTAATACCCAAAACACAACCTACAAGATCATAACCATTTTAATAACATCAGTTCTAATTAATAATAATTTTTCTGTGATTAAGGGTAATTTGTAGCATATCTGAGTTCATACATTTGTACGTCCCCACCTTCTCATTTCCTATGAAAGTCCCAAAGGACAGTGAATCTCCTAGAACTGAGGTATCTCAAAGTTTCTTGAACAACTTAAGAATTATTTTTTGTTAAACCAAGAACCTATTAACTCTCTTTGGTGAATGTAAGTGATTGCATTACAAAATGTTTACAATCAGGTTAGTGATGCTTGATGCCCCCAAAAAACTATGCCCCAATCAATATTCCCAAAATAAATCATCCTGCCCTTATCACAAACCTTTTTAAGGTAGCATGTGCTGAGTTCCTTAAATCTCAATATACATTTAAAGTGATCATCTTCAATTATATAACACCATCGTAGATCAGAAAGTGATTGAATGATTCTATAAAATGCATTCACTGTCCCTTCACAGGTGTACTTATGAGGGAATGTATATTACAAATAAATCATTGAAAAAGAGAAAAAAATTGTTACAGCTGAGGAGAAAAATAATCATGATTTTAACCGATTCAATATCACAACTGTCTCTGAGGGAGGATATGTCGTGAATTATATAAAGACAAAGTCAAAGTTGGCTTCATTGTCATATGCACCAACAAATGTATGCATGGTGCAATGAAAATCTTTCTTGCAGCAGCATCACAAGCGCATAGCATTGTATAAACAGCATGCACAAGAAAATCATAAACATAATTATTCACATTTTTTTACAAGAAAGAATGTAATTAAAACAAAAAAAATCATTCTAGTGCAAAGTGACCAAAATGTCACTAAACTGTAATTAGAGTTTTGCTGATTGGTTCAAAAACTGAGTAGTTAAAGGGAAGCTGCTTTCCTTGAGGCTGGCAGTATAAGATGTCAGGCTTTTTTCTACCTCCCACCTAGTGGTTGTGGTGACGTGTTTGTGAGTTGTGTAAGAACACTTTATGTTGTAAGTCGTGCAGGGGACTTCATTGAGCTTAGCAATGATACACATGAAGTTACGATTCTGTATCAGTGTCACCTTTGTCAGCTGAGAGAATTCTAAAGTAGCACAGTCCAGTGATAGGAAGGCTGAGCCCATCTTTGAAAAGTATACACGAGCAATCCCAGCATATGCTTGCATTTTATTATCCTTGGAGGAGACTATGTTGCCATATCGTTATTGCATACTTCCATATTTTTCAAATAGGCGTAAAAAAATTAGTAATTGCAAAATTAATTCGTTGATTTAAAAATGAATATAATGAAGTATTTGTAATAAACTCTAATCCAGTTTAGAGATTTCAAGAGACAATTTATGAATCACTGTGTTTTTCATACCTTTTCAATGACTATCTTCTTCTTCTTAAACTCATCATACCTTCTGGGGTGCAGACTGCCAACAGCAGCTCGCTAGTGTCCTCAGTCGCGTGCCTAAAGTTGATCGAACCATTATTAGGCAATTCATCACTATCAGGCAATTAGTATGATTCTGACTTCAATGAAATTTTCAAATGAAAAAGAACAGTTTATCAAAATGATAAGGTGGTGGAGTAGAAGACAACAAATAGGGAAGAATCCTCCAAAAAGCAAATTTTATTTTAAATGGAGAGTTGGTCTAATAATTGTCATGAGGCTGAATTGGCTGCGGGCAGGCTGAGTGGATCACAGGTCATTAAAGTGTATGCTGGAATCAAATGAAAAGTTTCTTGCCATTGAAGAATAAAATCACCTTGATTTATGAAGAAAAGTCAACTTTCAGCCTTGAGAATCCATCCACGTAAAAAATCAGTAAGAGAGATTTCAGCAGAAAAATAGGTCAAAGACCTTCAAAATGACCAGCATGGCTCTTCAGCATTTTTTAGTTGATCCAGATAGAATAATTTATATTTATTCTATTCAGAATCCAAGTGTTGCTTGTAAGATGCCAGTGAATTATGCCCACTAACCTACCTGTAAGTATGCATAGACTCTGGTTGGTTTTTAAATGATGATTTTCTGTATTTGACACAATAACCTTTGGTTTATTCATAAATAGTCCTTGAACTTCACCAGAAGTTCTGAGAGGCCATCCACCTTAGCCTATATATAACAAAGGCAATATTCTTGACAACATTCCATGGAAGGCTTCTACTGCAGCATTAGGCAAGCTGTTGCATGACATCTAAATGCTGGAATTGACCCAGCAGGAAAAATGTTCAGAAGTTTGGCATTGTCTCAAAATAGTTGATAAATTCAACTGAGCCAATAGTCTACTCTCAGCCACAAATAAAAAGCTGGAAATAAGTTTAAAAGCCTTATATATTGACTAAAAAAAGAAACTACAGAACTCATAATATATAATCAAAGCAGATGATACTGGAAACCTTCAGAGTGATCAGACAGAATCTGTCAAAATAGAAGCATAGTTTCAAATTGAAGTTCCTGCTTCAGAATTAGCAAAGAAAGAGAATGTTAAGCAACACACACAAAATGCTGGTGGAATGCAGCAGGCCAGGCAGCATCTATAGGTACAGTCGATGTACAGTCGATGTTCTGGTCCGAGACCCTTCATTAGGACAATGTTAGCTTTCTTTTGCAGAGAAGGTGAGTGGGGAGGGTTTTGAATTGTAGAACAAAGAGTATATCTTTGATAGATGGAAACCAAATGCATTAAATTAGCAGTTAGAAGTCATTATGCTTCTTTTTCTATATTGCTCATAACAGGACTATGAGATGCATCCAAGAGGCAGGGTAAATCCGTTTTGATCTGGGGTCTTGGCCTGAAACATTGAATATTTATTTTCTTCCATAGATGCTGGTTGACTTGCTGAGTTCTTCCGCCACTTTGTATGTTTTGCTCAAGATTTCCAGCATCTCAAGTCAAGTCAAGTCAAGTCACTTTTTATTGTCATTTTGGCCATAACTGCTGGTACAGTACACAGTAAAAATGAGACAATGTTGTAATCTCTTGTAACAGGCTATACTAATCAAGAGAGATAAACTATGCCAAATTCACAGATCCGCCAATAGGACTACAATGTTGTCATGGTGTTTGGAGTCTTGCATGCCTCAATGACCCTAAGAGCTATGTTGGCTGGAGTCAGGCCTTGTGCTTTGGCTCTTGGTAGGGTTACCCATGCCAAACAGGTTAAAGGGTAAAGGGCAGACAAAGAGTGGTCCACCGGTCCTCCAGGTTTGGGGGTGCAGCTCAGGGCTAACAAACTTGACTGATCAAAAATAAAATTATTACAGAAACACCAATGAAGAATCCTTCTATATCTGTGTGCAAAGGTACTCCTGACTCTCCACCCAGGATATTTCTGGGTGACAATAGTGAAAACCGAGAGGAAGCTATTGGCACAATGTAGAAAACCCTTAACACCCCCAACAGCAAGACCAAAATTGGGTTTTGGAATGTACAAACATATACTACACTGGCAAGCAAGCACAAATAATTGCAGAAATGCGTTGTTACAACCTACATACTACTGGGAGTCACGGAAAGCAGCAAGTGATTAGAATTCTATGCTCAGGAAGGGAAGATGGCCAGCCTCATGCTGGTGTAGCTGTTATTTTGAAGAAAGGTATTTTGAAGTGCTTTCTGGGGTGGAAACCAATCAACAGTGGGCTGATGCGAGTCAATGTATTCATGGCAGATGCAATTTAATGTGGATAAATGTGAAGTTATCCACTTTGATGGCAAAAATAGGAAAACAGATTATTATCTGAATGGTGGCTGATTAGGAAAAGGGGAGGTGCAACAAGACCTGGGTGTCATTATACACCAGTCATTGAAAGTAGGCATGCAGGTACAGCAGGCGGTGAAAAAGGCAAACGGTATGCTGGCATTTATAGCGAGAGGATTCGAGTACAGGAGCAGGGAGGTACTACTGCAGTTGTACAAGGCCTTGGTGAGACCACACCTGGAGTACTGTGTGCAGTTTTGGTCCCCTAATCTGAGGAAATACATCCTTGCCATAGAGGGAGTACAAAGAAGGTTCACCAGATTGATTCCTGGGATGGCAGGACTTTCATATGAAGAAAGTCTGGATGAACTGGGCTTGTACTCGTTGGAATTTAGAAGATTGACGGGGGATCTGATTGAAACGTATAAAATCCTAAAGGGATTGGACAGGCTAGTTGCAGGAAGATTGTTCCCGATGTTGGGGAAGTCCAGAACGAGGGGTCACAGTTTGAGGATAGAGGGGAAGCCTTTTAGGACCGAGATTAGGAAAAACTTCTTCACACAGAGAGTGGTGAATCTGTGGAATTCTCTTCCACAGGAAACAGTTGAGGCCAGTTCATTGGCTATATTTAAGAGGGAGTTAGATATGGCCCTTGTGGCTATGGGGATCAGGGGGTATGGAGGGAAGGCTGGTGCAGGGTTCTGAGTTGTATGATCAGCCATGATCATAATAAATGGCGGTGCAGGCTCGAAGGGCCAAATGGCCTACTCCTGCACCTATTTTCTATGTTTCTATGAAAGTAAGTGAACATGACTGTCACCCACTATGCTTCAGCTAATGATAGTGACATTGAAGAAAAGGGCATCTTGTATGGACAGCTGCAGTTGGTGGTAGAGTTGGCACCATGCCATGACATAATCATCATCATGGGAGAGCTAAATATCAAAGTGGGAAATGACAACTCATGCTTCACTGGGGTGATGGACATGCGTGGACGTGGAACAATGAATAGCAACGGTAGCAATCTGGTCATAGGAGGAACCCTCTTTCCACGAACTGGCATGGTGCTCACCCAATGGATGTGACAAGAACTGCATTGACCATTTGATGATCAATGGTATGTGGAGACAATCCTTGCAGGATGTAAAGGTGAAAAGAGCAGCAGATACGGGAAGTGATCGTCACCTTGTCGGAACAGTGATGAAATTCAAGCTGAGAAGCACTGTGACCAACATATGTACAAAGACGTTTTGATGTTGAGAAGCTTAAGGACACCAGTGTGAGAGCTGCCTTCACCATTCAGCTTAAGACTAGATTCCAGGCCTTGCAAGACCTTGATGAGCATGCGTCAGTAGACAGGACTGGCACAACGTGGAAACAGATTACCTCAGTCTTTAAAGAGAATAGTGAGGCTTGTCTAGGATACAGAGCTGGAAAGAAGAACAAATAATGGATAGAGCAGGACAGTCTTAAAAGAAAGATGGAAAATTAAAAAGAAATTGTTAGATGCAAAGTCAACACAAATCAAGGTGAAATTTCAACTAGCTGAAGCTAAGAAGTAAGTGAAGAGACTTGTAAGAAAGGATAAGAGAGTCTACATGGAAGACCTTGCAGTGGAGGCTAAAGTAGCAGTGAGTCGAAGGTGATCAGAGAAATATATGCAAGATAATACTGTACACAAAAAATGCTGGAGGAACTCGGCAGACCAGGCAACACTTATGGAAAAGAGTAAACAGCCGATGGTTCGGGCCAAGACCCTTCATTAAGTACTGAAAAAAGATATTAGGAGTCAGGATAAGAAGGAGGTGGTGGAGAGGAAGTAGGAGATAGGTGAAACCAGGACGGGTGAAGTATCGATCTGGGAAGTCAATTGGTGAAAGAGATAAAACATTAGAAAAGGGAGAATCTGTTATGACAGGACAGAAGGCCATGGAAGAAAGGGAAGGGGTATGTTCAGGAAAACCCCGTTCATGCTATCAGATTGGAGGCTACCCAGAGGAATATATAAGATGCCTGCCTTCTTCAAAGAAAAGGTCTTTCCTACATTCACCATCAATGCTGCCCCCACCCCAACCTCCTGCTGCCCCACCAGGGATAGGGTTCCTTTATCAGTCTTCTTATCCAGCACATAATCCTCTGTAACTTCCACCATCTCCAATGGGAACACGCCACCAAGCACATCTTTCCCTCCACCCACTTCCCACTTTCTACAGATATCCCTCCCTACATGATTCCCTTGTTCATTCATCCCTCACTACCGATCTCCCTCCTGGTACTTACCTTTGAAAGTGGAATAAGTGCTACACCTGCCCCTACACCTCTCACGTCACTACCATTCAGTGCCCCAAACAGCCCTTCAAAGTGAGGTGACACTTCACCTGTGTGTCTGTTGGGGTAATCTACTGTATCCAGTGCTCCCGGTGTAGCCCCCTGTACATGGGTGAGACCCCTTCACTGAGCACCTATGTTCTGTCTGCCAGAAAGAGCAGGATCACACAGTAGCCTCCCATTTCAATTCCAATTCTCATTCCCATTCTGACATGTCCATAAGGCCATAAGACCGTAAAACTATAAGGTATAGGAGCAGAATTAGGCCATTTGTCCCATTGAGTCTACTCCACCATTCAATCATGGCTAATCCTTTTCTCCCCATTCAACCTCATTCCCCAGCCTTCTCTCCGTAACCTTTGATGCCGTGTCCAATTAAGAACCTATCAATCTCTGCCTTAAGTATACCCAATGACCTGGCCTTCACAGCTACCTGTGGTAACAATTTCCACAAATTCACCACCTACTAGCTAAAGAAACTTCTCCACATCTCTGTTTTAAATGGTCGCCCCTCTATCCTGAGGCTGTGCCCTCTTGTCCTAGACTCTTTCACCATGGGAAATATCCTTTCCATATCTACTCTGTCTATGCCTTTCAACATCTGTAAGATTTCAATGAGATCCACTCTCATCCTTCTAAATTCCAGCAAGTACAGACCCAGAGCTATCAAACGTTCCTCATATGATAACCATTTCATTTTTGGAACTTTCCTTGTAAACTGCCTCTGGACTCTCGCCAATGCCAGCATATTTCTTCTTAGATGAGGAGCCTAAAACTGTTCACAACACTCAAGGTGAGGCCTCACCTGTGCCTTATAAAGCCTCAGCATCACATCCCTGCTCTTGTATTCAAGTACTCTTTAAATGAATGCTAAATTGCATTTGCCTTCCTCACCACTGACTCAACCTGCAAGTTAACTTTTAGGGAATTCTGTACAAGGACTCTCAAGTCTCTTTGCATCTCAGATATTTGGATTTTCACCCCTTTTAGAAAATAGTATGTACATTTATTTCTACTACTAAAGTGCATGACCAGGCATTTTCCAACATTGTATTTCATTTGCCACTTTCTTGCTCATTCCCCTAATCTGTTTAATTCCTTCTGCAGCCTACCTGTTTCCTCAACACTACTTGCCCCTCCAACAATCTTTGTATCACCTGCAAACTTGGCAACAAAGCCATCTATTCCACCGTCTAAATCATTGAAATACAGCATAAAAATATGTGGTCCCAGCACTGACCCTTGCGGAGCACCACTACTCACTGGCAGCCAACCAGAAATGGATCATTTTATTCCCACTTGCTGCCTCCTACTAATCAGCCAATGCTCTAACCATGTTAGTAACTTCCCTGTAATACCATGAGTTCTTAACTTGGTAAACAACTTCATATGTGGCACCTTGTCAAAGGCCTTGTGAAAGTCCAAATATACAACATCCACTATTTCCCCTTTATCTATCCTGCTTGTCATCTCCTCAAAGAATTCCAACAGGTTTGTCAGGCAAGATTTTCCATTAAGGAAACCATGCTGATTTTGTCCTATCTTGTCCTGTGTCACTATGTACTCCATAACCTCATCCTTAACAATTGACCTTAACATCTTCCCAACCACTGAGATCAGGCTAACTGGTATATAATTTCCTTTCTGCTGCCTTCCTCCTTTCTTGAAGAGTGGAGTGACATTTGTAATTTTCCAGTTCTCTGGCACCATGCCAGAGTCCAATGATTTTTGAAAGATCATTGCTAATGCCTCCACAATCCCTACTGCTACTGCTTTCATAACCCTAGGGTGCAGTCCATCTGGTCCAGGTGACTTATGTATCCTTGGGTCTTTCAGCTTTTTGAGCACCTTCTCCCTTGTAATATTACTGCACTCACTTCCCTTCCTTTACACACTACAACATCTGACACACTGCTAGTGTCTTCCATAATGAAGACTGATGTAAAGTACTCACTTAGTTCAACTGCCATCTCCTTGTCCCCATTATTATTTCTCTGGCCTCACTTTCTAGCGATCCTATATCCACTCTCATCTCTCCTTTATTTTTTACAAACTTGAAAAAGCTTTTACTATCCACTTTGATATTGTTTGCTAGCTTGCTTTCATATTTCATCTTTTACCTTCTAATGATTCTTTTAGTTGCTCTCTGTCGGTTTTAAATGCTTCCCAATCCTCTACTTTCTGACTAATTTCACTTCGTTGTATGCCCTCTCTTCTGTTTTTACATTAACTTTGACTTCCCTTGTCAGCCATGGTTGTACTATTTTGCCATTAAAGTATTTCTTCGTTGTTGGAATACATCTACCCTGCACCTTCCTCATTTTTCCCAGAAACTCAAGCTCTGCTCTGCTGTCATCCCTGCCAGTAGCTCCTTCCAATTTACTTAAGCCAACTCCTCTCTCACACCACTGTAATTTTTCTTGACAGTCACTCAGCTACTCGCCTCCTGCAACTTTGGGATGATTACTTCCCTGTAACCCTGATCAATTATCTCCTCACTCTTCCATACGTCAGTCCGTGGCCTCCTCTACTGACGCGATGAGGCCACACTCAGGTTGGAGGAGCAACACTTTATATTCCATGGGTAGCCTCCAACCTGATGACATGAATATCCATTTTTTGAACTACTGGTTATTGCACCTCCCCCATCCCCCGCACCATTCTCCATTGTCACTTCCCTCTCTCATTCTTTACCTGCCCATCACCTGCCTCTAGTGCTCCTCCCCTTCTCTTCCTTCCATGCCCTCTGACCTCTCCTATCAGATTCTCCCTTCTTCAGGCCTTTGTCACTTTCACCAATTGACTTCCCAGCTCTTTACTTCACCCGTCCCCCTCTCCCGGTTTCACCTATCACTTACTACCTTGTATTTATTCCTCCACTCCCTCCACCTTCTTACTCTGACTGCTCAACTTTTTTCTCTAGTCCTGATGAAGGTTTCCGCCCATAACGTCAACTTTTACTCTTTTCCATAGATGCTGCCAGGCCTGCTGAGTTCCTCCAGCATTTCATGTTATTACTTTGATTTCCACCATTTGCAGATTTTCTCTTGTTTGTGAATATATACAAGATTTCAAAATTTGTATGTAGAAAGTTCCGGGCCAAAACCAGTCATTCTGTGAGAGATAAAATACTCTGCTATTGACAACTGAGAAAGAGCAAGAAGCGTGATGAACGTCAGAGAATTACTGAATAGACCACCACCAGAGGAAGAACCTAACATACAGAAGACCTCGATTTCAACACAGATCCACCCAAGAAAGAAGAGATTGTTGCTGCGATTAAATCATTAAAGAACAAGTGAGGTCGCACCTGGAGTACTGTGCGCAGTTCTGGTCTCCATACATGAGGAAGGATATACTGGTTTTGGAGGCAGTGCAGAGGAGGTTCACCAGGTTGATTCCAGGGATGAAGGGGTTAACCTATGAGGAGAGATTGCGTCGCCTGGGACCATACTCTCTGGAGTTCAGAAGAATGAGAGGGGATCTTATAGAAACATACAAAATTTTGAAAGGGATAGATAAGAGAGAAGTAGGAAAGTTGTTTCCACTGGTAGGTAAGACTAAAACTAGAGGAATTGCCTCAAGATTCAGGGGAGACGAGTTAGGACGGAGATGAGGAGAAACTGTTTTTCCCAGAGAGAGGTGAATCTGTGGAATTCTCTGCCCAGGGAAGCAGGTGAGGCTTCCGCACTAAATATACTTAGGAAACAGTTAGATGGGTTTTTACTCAGTAAGGGAATTAAGGGTTATGGGGAAAAGGCAGGTGGATGGAGCTGAGTTTACAGACAGATTAGCCATGATCTTATTGAATGGAGGGATACGCTCTATGGGCCGGATGGCCTACTCCTGCTCCTATTTCTTATGTTCTTATGTTCTTAACAGCAAAGCACCAGGACACGGCAACTAGAACGCCAAATTTTTCAAAGCTGAATGAAAAGTTGCGGCAGTCATCACACAACCACTGTTCACTATAATCTGTAATGGGGATGAGTACTGAAGAACTGGACAAAGGGAGTTATTGCTAGGATCCCGAAGAAAGGAGTGCTAAGTGATCGCAACAACTGGCTTGATATCACACTTTTGTCAGTGCCCAGCAAGATTCTCACCAAAGCCGTTAACCAGCAGATTATAAATGCTGTCGATGTATACTTGAGGAAAGAGCAAGCTGGCTTCAGGAGAAACAGAGGCTGTGTCAACCAGACCTTCACACTGTGTAACACTGTAGAACAGTGCAGACAGAGGCAGAGACAACTTTATGTAAATTTTGTAGACTTTGAAAAGGCTTTTGATAACATTCACAGGGAGAACCACTGGTGAATTCTTTGATCATATGGGATCCATTCCAAAATTGTCCAGTTTATCCAGAGTTTCTATGATAATTTCACCTGCACAGTTGGGAACTGTAACTTGAACTTTGAAGTGAAGACAGGAATCAGGCTGATGTGATGTCCGCAATATTGCTTAACCTGGTGATTGACTGGATTATGAGGCAAATAATGAATGATAAGCGGAGAGGCATTAGATGAACTCTGTTCTCTGTGTAGAAGGCTTTCTCAGAGTTAGCCAAAGAAACACCGAGACAATGACTCACATTATATAGTCTCCTCCTCCCGTTGACTTACCCAGCACTGGCAGATTCACCTATCTGTGCAGCATCATTGGGGCAGGATGGTGGGACCAAGGACGACATCCAGTGCAGACTTGGCAAAGCCGGAAACATCTTCAGATCAATGAGTAACATATGGAGATCAACCAAGCACAGTGTCCACACCAAGGTGAAGCTGTACCAGAACTGTGTTCTGTCCACACACTTGTATGGGTCAGAATACTAGCATATGACAGAGCTCGACCTTGCCAAGCCGTCGTCATTCCACAACATGAGCCTCTGGAAGATCCTCCATATTTTCTGGCCAAGAAAGATCTCCAACCACACCCTATTCCTTAGTATCATCAAGAGGGCATGGCCACAATCACCATGAGGAAACCTAGGAGATGGATTGGGCACATGATGAGAGGAGAGGAGAGGAGAACCCCTGAAAGTCAGAGGAAATGCGGACAACCAAAGACAACTTGGCACCATACCATAGAAGCAGAAATGAGGACCCTGAACTACACATGGGGCACAATAGGGAAGATGGCCAAGAACAGAGATGGATAGTGGGCCTTCATTATTGTCCTAAATGCCATGCCATAACCAGCAGTAACTAAATAAATGCACAGATGGATGACTGGATGAAATTGCCAGTTTTGGTGTAGGCAAAAAGAAACAATGTTATCTAAAGTTAGTAAATTTGATATTAATTCTAACACACTGAACCGTACTTCAACAGGAAGTGAAACGTTGCTACTGAAGGTTTCTTTAGGCTTCGTTGTAACAATGCAGAAAACCACATAAATAAGAATCAGAGTGGCATGGATAATTAAACTGGCAGAGAGCCAGAAGTTAAGGATCACCAATGTAGATTTATTGCTGGTTGTCTGCAAAGCAATTTCCCAATCTGCAAACAACAGGAATTCTGCAGATGCTGGAAATTCAAGCAACACACATAAAAGTTGCTGGTGAACGCAGCAGGCCAGGCAGCATCTCTAGGAAGAGGTACAGTCAATGTAGGGTCTCGGCCTGAAACGTCGACTGTACCTCTTCCTAGAGATGCTGCCTGGCCTGCTGCGTTCACCAGCAACTTTGATGTGTGTTGCTCCCAATCTGCAAGCTGGGCTCTCTTGATGAACCAGAAGTCACCAATGACAAAAAAGATACTTGTGCAAAATATTCAAAAACTATTAATATCATCAAAAGTTACTTCAGAAATACAGTAAAAGCATTGCTGGAAGGCAATTTAAAAGTCTGTATGAACCACAAACTCATCTTTCCTTGTCACCATTCCCCTGTAGTGAAGCAAATGGAGAAACAGTTTCTATTGCCAGACTTAACCTATAATATGCACAGTACATCAAAATACACAGCAAAATGCGTTATTTGTGTTAACGACCAAAACACCCAATGGCGTGCTGGGGACAGCCCACAAGTGCTGCCACACATTCCAGTGCCAACACAACACAGAACAACACAAGCTGCAACAACAAGTCAACAACAGCAGAACACGTCCGTTTCTCACCATCCCAACACACATACACACTTCCATCCCAGAATAGGCACTCCCTTCACTGTTTCAGCATTATTCTGAAAAATAGCTAAGCACAAATTTGAAAAAATAGAAAGCAGTAGGCTAATGTAATTGGTGGAAACGTACAGAGTTCACAACCACAGACTTTGGGCTGGGTTTCACTTTAGGAGGTGGGTCTGATGTAAGGAGGTCATTACATAAAGGGCTTTTAGCACAGCCCGTGTTCAGTTTTTGGTGTTCAATAAATGAGTTGCTGCGGCTTTTCTGAAACATAAAATGCCTCCACCATTTTATTTGTGAAAACCTACATTGGTGACCCCAATGCGCGAGGATGATTCCAGAGCTATTGAACATGTTGCCCAATGCAGTTACATCAAAACTGCCGGAGTTTCAGGAGCAAAATGCCATCATACAAGCTGAGGCCCAGTTTGCTTTGCGAGAAATCAGCATTGAGGACACCAAATTCTACTACGTTATAGCATCGCTCAGCAACTCCACGGCTGCGCGAGTGATGAGTCTACTAGAACACCCACCAGACCATGATACATACCAAATTCTGAAAACTCACCTTTTACAGACTTTTGGACTATTGGAGTATGAGCATGCCAAACAGTTGCTCTTCTTGCCTGGCTTTGGTGATGCTAAACTATCGGATCTAATAGGCCACATGCTGTCTCTCCTGGAAAATCACCATCATTGTTTTATTTTTAAAAAACTCTTCATGCAGCAAGTCCCTGATCAAGTTTGCATAGCCCTCACTAATGCACCCGTGAAGGACTATGGGACACAACAGGTGACACTCTGCCTCATTGGGAGACCTTACACATGGGACTGGCTCAGTGCCAATTTCCTGTGTGCCCAATGACTGTTAATTGATCTACTGATGACTGGCTTATGAAATTCAAGGACCTCGGGTCTTTACCCTACTCCCCCTATAAGCTTCCCATAATGACTCTGTCAGGTGCATGCACCACCCTATGTGAGTTGATTCGACTACTGGGCAAATTCCCAAACCTTACTGAGCCCGCATTCTCCACTACAGTCATAAAATAAGGGGTCGAGCAACACATTTCTACAACTGGTCCACCAGTCCATGCCTGCACATGTGGACTGGACCCAGAAAAGCTGACAACCGCAAAGGCTGAGTTTGCCAACATGGAAAGATTTGGCATTGTACTCTGGTCAAACAGTCCCTGGGCTTTGCCCCTCAGTATATTCCATATGTCTGATGGTGGATGCCACCCAGGTGGTGATTACCAATGCCTTAATGAGGCTGCCAACCCAATCGTTACCTAGTCCCACACAACTAGGACTTTTTGGCATGTTTAGCCTGAAATCTAACTTTTTCCAAAATTGATCAGGTTAGGGGCTACAATCAGGTGCCCGTGTGCTCGGAGGACATTCCCAAAATGGCTGTGATAACTGCGTTTAGCCTTTTTAAATTTCGGCCCATGTCCTTTGGATTGAAAAATGCAGCATAGACTTTTCAATGGCTGATGGACTGTATATTAAAAAAAACGTAGATTTTCTTTTTTGTCTACCTGGATGACATACTTGTCAGTAGTGCACCCAAATCTGAACACGTATCTCATCCTCACACACTTTTCGAGCACTTAAGCTGACACGGGTTGATTATTAACCCTGCTAAATGTCAGTCTGGGTTGACAACCATTGGCTTTCTCAACCACTGCATCTCCGCAGAGGGTGAAAAACACCTCCTATCAAAAGTAACCACTGTTATGGATTTCTCACTGCCCCACACTACTAAAAAACTACAAGAATTTTTAGGCATGGTGAATTTCTATCACTATCACTCTGTGAGCTGCTGAACTTACGCTTCCCTGAAGAGTGCTTTTAAAGGCAATGTCCCTAATCAATTGATTGACTAGGGTATTTGATGATACCAAACAAGCTCTTTCCAACGCAGCCCTACTCGTGTACTTGCTCCCCAATGAACGTATACCCATCACTACTGGCACTGCAGACAATGCTGTAGATAATGTGCACAAATAGTTGGTCAGAGGTGTATGGTAGCTGCTTGCCTTCTTCAGCCAGCAGCACCGTCCCCCAGAAATGAAGTACAGCACGTTTGTCTGTGAGTTTTTTGGTCTTTATCTGGCTGTCCTGCATTTTTGTTTTCTCCCAAAGGGTCACCATTCACCATGTTCATTGAGCACAAACCCCTCGTGCACGCGATGGCCAAAATATCAGACCCTTGGTCTGCACAGCAGCAACACCAACTGGCCTACATAACAAAGTTCATAGCTGATATACAACATATCAGGGGGAAAAGTAATTCCATGGCTGATTGCTTTTCATGGCCAGGGGATTGAATATGCTGGCATGGCAGCTGACTAAGCTACTGACCCAGAGGTCCAAACGTACTGAACAGCAGTCATGGCCTATGATTGGCCAACATTAAGTGTGGAGAAGCTAGTGTTTCTATCCTGTGCGATGTCTCAACCGGTTGCCCTCACCCCATAGTGCCCGCAAACTGGAGTAAGACTGTTTTTGACTCCATGTGTGGCCACTTGCATCTGGGTCGGAAGGCCTCTCAGAAACTGACTGCACTAAAGTCCGTGTGGCACGGACTGAGAAAGGACATGTGTGATTGGACTGCAGCCTGTGTGGAGTGCCAGTGGGCAAAAATTAACTGTCATATTGAGGCACCATTAGCACCTTCTGAAGTCCTTGAGTGCCAGTTCAACGATGTCAACATGAACCTTGTTGGTCCTCTTGCTCCCTCCTGTGGTTTCATGCCCGTCAATACCATGATGAACTGTACCACCAGGTGGCCAGAGATTGTTCCGCTCGCATTGATGATGGGCATAGACATGGCTCGGGCATTCATCAGCACCTGGGTTGCTCAGTTTGGCACCCCATCTGATACTCCCTCTGACTGTGGTCCCCAGTTCATATCAGATCTCTGGGCTGTGATGGCCTGGAACCTAAGCTACATGTCATCAAGGCATACCACCCGTAGTCCAAAGGCTCCTTAAGGGCTGCTCTGAGGGCTTCCCTGATGAATTAGTGTTAGCATGATCATCTTTCATGGGTCTGGATGTGGCTCAGAACCACTCCAAAGGAGATCTGCTGTCATCCACAGCTGAATTGGTATACGGACAGACATTACGAGTGCCAGGTAATTTTATTCCTGGTGCCACAACTACCTGGTCGGTCTCTCAACAGTGCTCCACCCTCCTCAGTAAATTCAATCCCTTTGCACCTATTCCTACCTCCCATTTTGTGTACATCACCCTTGGGTTCCTGTTGACCTACATTCTGCCTCACCCAGAGAAAATCTGCAGACGCTGGAAATCCGAGCAACACACATAAAACGCTGGAGATCTCAGCAGGCCAGGCAGCATCTATGGAAAAGAGTACAGTCTTTTGCATGTGTTGTGAGTGTTACATTCTGCCTTATTTGTTTTCATCCACCATGATGCACATCAACATCCCCTTAGGCCCACTTACGATGGCCTCTTCCGCATCTTGGAATGGGGAGAAAAGACTTTTATCATAGGGAAGAGGGGTAAACCTGAATGTGTTTCATATAGATCGCCTTACACCGGCCCACCGAGTGTTGGAGGATTCCACAACCATGTCCCTGCAGTCACGACATGACTGTGAGCATGTCAACAGATCTCTGGGTGAGCCAGAGACACTTGCTGTTCCTCCACCCTTGGAACATAGGACCCGAGCAGATGGCTCATCCAAGCTCCAGACAGGCTCACAATGCCAGTTTGAGCGAATTCGAGGGGACTTGTGTAGGGTAATGTAATTAGTGGAAATGTACAGAATTCACAACCACCAACATTTGTTTGGGTTTCACTTTAAGAGGCGGGTCTGCCGTAATGAGGTCATCACGTAAAGGGCTTTTAGCGCAACTTGTGTTCAGTTTTTGGTCTTCAATAAATGAGTTGGCATGGCTTTTCTGAAATGTAAAACACCTCCACCATTTTATTTGTGAAAACCACCAATTTGGGATACGGTCACAGAATAATTCAGAAATTGCTGACACTTTGATGGAAAAACATCAGCAACCATGGAGACAAATTTCTGCAAAATCACTGTCATTAAATGACTTACTTGTGACATAAAAATCAAAGAGCAGAACAGGAATCCTCTATGAAAAGAGAAAGAGAGTTAACATTTCAGGTATTCACTATTAATTTTATTATTTGAGAATCAGACATTGACTAAGTCACCGAAAGGAGTACTTGTATTTAAATATTTGATATCTTTTAATTAGCAGCTAAAATCAACTAAGTTTGATTTCTCACTTACAACTGGCATATTGGACATTGAACGTGTTTGTTTTTACTTGACATTAGCGTCAGCCACTGTTATTCAGTAGTGTGCAATGGAATTTGAGCCCACAATGTTTAAATCAGAAGTCAACATGCTATTAGCTGAATCAGACTGGGAATAGGACAGAAAATAACAGCAACATATTGAAAGGGCTACAGGAGAATAGAATGAAAGAGATATTGAAATAAAATATAGGAATAGTCAGGTGGAATAAAGGAAGCAAAGCAGGAATAATATGTTTTAAGCCAAAATAGTTAAAGATATTATGTCATTAGAACATTCCAGAGAAAAAGCTGAGCTTTTGGAAAAATATGGCATCTCAAAAGGTGAAGCTGACTTTAAGCTTTATTAAACCAAAATACTCGCATTTCCATTGCATTTGTATTGCATCAAGATATCCCCAAATCCTTCATATTCAATCAAATAATTTAGGTGTAATCACTGTTGCAATGTAAAACCAAAATTACTTTAATTATACACAGCAAGATCTCACAAACTGTGACAACGATCATTTCATTTTTATCATGTTTGTCATGAGATAATACTGATTTCATCACGAAATAATTCTATTCCTTCCTGTAACCACCATCTTCCTCACAATATTGCGATGGGAGAGCAGGTAGAACTTTGGTTTCATTGCAAGACAGCATCTCTTAAAGCAACAATTCCTTAATACAACACTGACAAGATAACTTAAATGTTTTGAGTTAAAGTTTCAGGAATAGAATGTGCACCTATGAATATCTGATCAACAGACAAGAGTAGTAATCACCGAGTCCCACCTGATACAGATGAAGGAATTGCTAAGAAATAGGTTGTACCTGACCTTACTATGTCAATTTTATAATTTGCACAATTATCCTTAAATGCAAAAATCCAAAAAGAAAATTAGTTTAACTTACTGTTGAGATTGTTTCCTTTTAAGGAAAATTAATATGAATCCAGGTTTGTGTGGTTTCTATCCAATTAATACTCTTGCTCTATCTTTTGAGCTTTTTACAGCAAGTACTACCCTGGTAACCATTGTGAATCAGAACAATAAATATTCCAATCTCTGTGAGGTAGCAGGCACAAAGGCAGCCCTGACAGACATAACAAGAATAGCAAAGATTCGTTTTGCTCGCTTCACTCCCTTGTTCTTGTCACTCCTTTTTCTCCATCTTCACTTGTATCCTTTACATCCTTCTGGCCATCTGATCCTGATGAAGGGTTTTGGCCCAAAAATTTGATTGTTTATTCTGCTCCATAGATGCTGCCTGATCCGTTAATTTCCTCCAGCATTTTGTGTGTTACTTTGGATTTCCAGTATCTGTAAAATCTCTTGTGTTTATGATCTTCTGGCCATCCCATTCCCTGATTCTCACTCTCCCATCTTTGTGTTGCTGCTGGTGTAGGGACTGTAGGCCAGTGCACATTATAGACAACTCCTTGTGTCCTTCCAGGAATTGACAATTACAGTATGCATTGCTTAGAAATTGAATCGGATTAGAATCAGAATCGGGTTTAATATTACCGGCATATGTTGTGAAATTTGGCAGCATTACAATGCAATACATGATAAGAATAGAAAAAGAAACTGAATTATATTAAGTATGTATATTAAATAGTTAAACTAAAATAAGGAGTGCAAAAACAGAAATAAAAGTAGTGAGGTACTCTCCATTTAGGAATCAGATGGCAGAGGGGAAGAAACTGTTCCTGAATCGCTGAATGTGTCAGGGGAAACAGGATTCCCTAGCTCCTTCCTGATAGCAATAATGACAAGAGAACATGTCCTGGGCGGTGGGGGTCCTTAATGATGGACATCACTTTCTGAGGCACTGCTCCTTGAAGATATGTTGGATACTATGGAGGCTAGTACCCATAATGGAGCTGAAATAACTTTACAACTTTCTGCTGCTTATTTTGGTCCTGTGCAGCAGCTCACCCAACCTCACCACCCCCCCCACACCAGATGGTGATGCAACCTGTCAGAATGCTCTCCACAGTACATCTGTAGAGGTTTTTGAGTGTTTCAGGTGCCAAACCAAATCTCTTCAACTCCTAATGAAATATTGCCACTGTCTTGCCTTCTTTATATCTACATCAATACATTGGGACCTGGTTAGGTCCTCAGAGATATTGACTCCCAAGAACTTGAAACTGCTCACTCTCTCCAGTTCTGATCCCTTTATGAGGATTAGTTTGTGTTCCTTTATTTTACTCTTTCCGAAGTCCACAATCAGCTCTTTGGTCTTACTAACGTTGAGTACAAAGTTGTTGTTACAACACCAACTAGCTGGTATAAATCACTCCTGTACGCCCTCTCGTCACCATCTGAGATTCTGCCAACAATGGTTGTATCCTTAGCAAATTTATAGATGGCACTTGAGCTATGCCTAGTCGTGAGTGTAGAGGGAGTAGAGCAGTGGGCTAAGCACACATCCTTGAGGTGTGCCAGTGTTGATTGACAGTGAGGTAAAGATGTTATTACCATTATGCACAGATTGTGGTCTTCCATTTAGGAAGTCAAGGATTCAGTTGCAGAGGGAGGTACAGAGGCCCAGATTCTGTAGCTTTTTGACTGATGTTTCACATCTCCCATGTTGCAGACATTAATAAAATGTCACCAACTTGAAACACAAGCTGTGCAGATATTGCCTGATGAATTAAATATTTTCTCTGATTTTAGTTCAAGTTTCTACATTTTCACTTTTTTTTGTTTTATCAAGCATATTTATCATGCAAGCAGAGCTGTGCAAAAGAAAACAGCAGTTACTGCTCCAGATACATTTCTCTCGATGACATCACCAGAAATGACTATAATTAGAAATACCCGAATCTACTTCCTGTAGCTTTGGCAGAATTGTTATTAAGGTTCATTATAATTTAGACTGTGCAAGGTACCCTGCAAGGATCATCATTTAACAAAATTCAAATGAAGATTTCTCCATGTATAATTATCAAGGAGGCCAAGTACCAAGCTCGGGAATGCACTGGGGAAGCATTCATCTAGAGGCTCACAAGTTGTGGTATCTAAGTAAGTCAAAATTGATTTCAGTTACATTGAATTTACGTTGGATGGTTTCCTACAGTTTAGTTAACCTTTCTCTGATTCAATCAGTTCATCTCTGAAACTAGAAACCAGAGTCCTTGCTCATCTAATCTTTGTCTGCTATGCACACTTAGGTATGAGTATTTCTCATTAATATTAAGGCAGAGAAAGGATATCAATGTTTATTAAGATGAAGGAGATGCTGACTAAATGTCATCTTGTAATGAAATTGTGCAGGGGCACATAATGAGGCTATTCAACCCGTCAGATCTGTAATGGTTTTTTAAGAGTGTTTCTATTAGTCCTATCCCTCACGATTTCCCCAAGTCTCTGCCATTTCTCTCATTTTCAATGTTTTATTTCTAGAAGTTATGATTGGATCTGTTTCCTCCACCTGACAATTAAAAATGTTCATCTCTGCTTCCTCAAACAAGAATCTCTTCACGTTACCACAGGCTTTCTTTTTCCTTATCACCTTAAACCTTTGCCCATTCACTAGTTCTAGTTTCATTAGTTTTATCACTTCAACATTTTTTTGTTTTGTTAGCTGCTTAATAAAGAATCAAATATATCTCTTTAACTTTGAACCTTATTATTGGATTGGATCAGAGCATGCATCACACAGGATTAACACCCCGTGCTTGGTCTTTAACAGCAGTGTTGGTTTGATCGAACACCCACTACACTTCACCCCTTCAATCTTTCAGCCTTTCAAAATAGGTTCTCTTGATTTGCTATAAACCTTCTCTGAAGTTAAACACTTCTAAAAAAAATCTTTGAACATTAGATTCAGATTACTTTATTGTCATATTCCACAGGTTCAATTAAATTTCTTGTTTACATAAAGCTCACAAAATAAACAGTAATAATAAGTACAATGGTAAATACAACAACAAGCACAACAGTAGCAGGTGTAATCTAATGTAATGCCAAAATAAGTGCAAAGTGTTAGTAAGAGAAAACTGAAATAGGTAGAATTTAGAGTTTGGGAATGTGACAACATCACAAAGAAGAGGCTGTGAGAGAGGTGATTGGGTTAGACGCCTGAGAGCACTAGAGAAGGAGCTGTTCATAATCCTGGATATCTACAATTTCAAGCTACTGTATCCCAGAAGGGAGCAGGGAAGAAAGGGAATGGCTTAGGTGGCAGACCTCCTTGATGATGCCATTCGCCTTTCAGAAGCAATTCACCACAAAGTTGAGTTGGACAAAAGGATGTGATGAGTGTATGAAGGGTGGGGCTGGGTTTACCATTCTCTTCATGCTCTGTCAGTCTATTGCAGATTGGTTCCCATAACAGGCTGAGATGTAACCCGTGAGGATACTTTCTATAGTGAATCAACAGAAGTTTGAGGGAGTACTTAAGGACAAAGCACATTGTCTCCAATGCCCAGGAAAATAAATACACCAATGCACTGACTCTGAGTGTGGAGCGACCAGGTGAGGTTGCAGGTGATATGGATACCAAGAAAAATACCTTATAAACCAAGGAATCCCATTTTCTCCAATAATTTCACTTCAAATAATCCCTTATCTCTGGAACTATGCTTCTTTCCAAAGCCTTCAAATCCTTTGTAAAGTATAGTGCCCTGAATTAGTATATTAGCTCAGCTAGGGCTGAAATGAGAGTTTTATATTTGTTGAGCATAACTTCTTAGATTTTACAATCGGTTCCTTACTATAAAGTTAACGTGCTTCACTAGCCTTCGCTACCATCTACCAAATATCTTCTCACATGTGTTTTAAAATTCTCCTATTTAGTGAATCATAGAGAGGCATAGAACAAAAAAGGGCTCTGTAATCTACCATCTTCATGCCAGCCTTTTTTCCTTTGCTTCCAAATATTTCCATCTGATTTTAAGCAATTCCTCCTTTGCCTAAGGCTTAGCCAAAACACTCAAGACTGAGATCTTCAGGCACTGTCTCTATCACCAAATACGGTTTCCTATAATATTCTGTGCTTATTTCCATCAGACTGTCTTCTTTTCACTTCTGTGACACATGTAATTTTGAAATCCTATCTCCTAACCCCAGATGCAAAGCAGGTTGAATACCCATATCCAAAATTCCAAAATCTGAAAACCTCCAAAATCCCAAATGTTTTTCTGAGCACTGTCATGATGTCACAAATGGAAAATTCCACAAGGCACTGGGAAGGTTCCCAGGCGATGCACAAATCACTACACATCACAAAGAAACATACATCAAAGTTGCTGGTGAACGCAGCAGGCCAGGCAGCATCTATAGGAAGAGGCGCAGTCGACGTTTCAGGCCTGAAACGTCGACTGCGCCTCTTCCTATAGATGCTGCCTGGCCTGCTGCGTTCACCAGCAACTTTGATGTATGTTGCTTGAATTTCCAGCATCTGCAGAATTCTTGTTGTTTACATCACAAAGAGTTCTGAGAAGTTACCTCAAATACGCAATGAACAGAAGTTAATGAAAAATAGAAAGAACACTGCATAAAGTGAAAAATGAGGAAACTGATTGTGTATTGAAAGAATGGAGTCATCATTGTTGAAGTAAAGGTACGCTGCTCATGAAAAAAGCAAAGGTCCATCACGATAAACTGAAAATTAAAAGTAGTTGTGAATATTTAGCAGGCTGGTTGCAGAAATTTAAGAAAAGGCACAGTATTACAAATTTAAACATTTTAAAGAAAGAGTTTGCTGATCATGAAGCAGTAGAGAAATTCATTGATGAGTTTGCGAAGAATATCATTGATGAAAATCTAACACCAGAACAAGTTTACAATGTCGATTATTTTTATACCTTATATAAAAGCTAAAGAAAAGATACAAATACAGTATACTGTAACGTTTTTAATCAAAACATGGCATTGCAGGTGGAGACGGAAAGCCTGCCATTGTTTGTTGTTGTTCAACGGCTGATTTGGGTATTCTCTGAATGCTGCGGCACTGATTTTGTAAGCCTGCACACATTATATTTTCATTTTATTAATGGTAATGATTTTTACTGCTAAGTAGATATGTGTGATGAACAAGTGCAAACTGAAAAATGCTTCAGTAACACATGAATTCAGAGTTGGAAATGATAGTGATCCCAAGCTATATATATTTATCATTATATATTCCAAAATCCAAAAATAGCCGAAATTTGAAACACTTCCAGCCCCAAGCATTTTGGATAAGGGATACCCAACCTGTACTTAAAAGAAGCACCAATCATCTCAGTACTGAACTTCAAGGATTTCAACTGCTACCTCTCTGCAACCTGAGAAACTGCTTTTCATCACAGTTCTCTCTTGACTGACCCAGCTGGTGGTGTGGTGGCTTCAGCGTTGGACTTCGGGAAGAAAGATCCCGAGTTCGAAACCAGCTGGCTCTCCTGCACGCTTTCCATCCATGCTGGGCTACCAGCTGGTGATCTCTTTGGAATCTTACCCAGCAGAAGGCAATGGCAAACCACTGCTGTAACTTGCCTCATGCGCGGTTCCCCGCTACGTCAGAAAGGTGTGGAGGGAAATCGTCCGCTAACCGGAGAAACTCCGGATGCGATGTACCTTTCCTTTTTCTCTCTTGACTAATTTTATAAGCTTGCAGCTACTGTCTATTTGATTTGATTTAACCACAAATGTAATTATGCATTACTTACATACTAATTATGTATTAACTTATTAAAGCAAAACTTTTCACAACATCAACCTTACTGTCATCAATCATCCTCTGTGTTGCCTCATCAAAAATGCAATCATTAGTCAAACACCGTATTACCTTATCAAACATTGTTGCAGCATATTTAACCTGGTGCTTGCTATTTTTTCCAAGATTATTACAGTATTTCCAAAATCTTCACTACTACCAATATAAAACTGAGTGACCTGGAATCACCTAGGATTTCCATTTACCCTTTTCTGATCAAGCATGCAGTTCTGTGCACATAAATATAGCTAGCGTGCCTAAGATTCTTGCACAGTACTGTACTTGTCAACATCGAGCAAAGAAAGAGTTTGTACATCTGGTGTGAATGAAGGATGTTGGGAATAGTGAGGGTGTAGTAGTGCAGGAGGGGTAGCAGAGAGGGAGTGCCTGGGACAAGGGGCGGCAAGGTTATCCAGAGTCACCAGGCAGGGTCACTTGTTTCCAAACAACTTGTTTACTGATCATTACAGAATGCCTCCCTGGTGCTTCCCTCTCCCTTCCCCTTTTCCCAACCATGATTCCCTTCTTCTTGCCCCCTGTCCACAATAGATACCCATATCAAATACAGGTTAATTATCACTCACATATGTACAGTGCAATACATAAAATTACTACAGCACTTAGTCTTAGGCAACCTCGCTACGTATATATAACCTAGCTATATGCACAGTGCTGTATGTAACACTCTGGAAAGGTTTCACTGCTAATGTAATGGTCTTTCTGCAGAAGCAGTGTTTGGGTTATGGTTAGAGATAACTTGTGCTTTCGAATGTGAGCTGTCCAACGAAGGGAGTGTGTTTTTGTGTTGTGTGCCTGACACCGGTGTGAGCTGGGTCTTTTGTTCGGAGGGAGATGAAGGGAGAAGACACTGGAAAGAAGAGGTCACAGGACTCGACCCGGAGCGGGGCCATAATTTGACGAAGCCCAGGAGAGATCGAAGGAGGATCGGTGAAGGGGAAACTGTGAGCTCTAACTTGTGCACATTAGACTGTTTCATTAAACTGGGTCCTTTTCTTTTTGATTTTTCTTTACCAACCCTTCAGTCAAATTAAGAATTATTAAGCTAAATTGTTTAATTGTATGCGGTGCAATGTCTGTTATATCGTGGTACTTATTTGTAACAGGGTAACAAATCACGCAGCAACCACACACAGGGTGATTTGAGGGGCTTGCACCTCCATCTCACATGTTTGGTGGGGCTGGAGATTGTCTTCCCTAGACCTACACAGCCAACGGAACCAGAGTGTTTCCTGTATGTTTGCAATCTCGTTAGTCATCTACTGATTGGTAAATGACTGGACTGATTACAAGAAGATATCTAGAACTGGTTACATCTACTTGAATCCTTGCTGCCTCAGAGTATCCACCCTAATTCCGATTCTTCTTCTTCCCATACTCCAGCATCCTCCTCATTTAATATAGGCTTAGAAAGGCCTGCTTCCTAAGTAAACTCAATATGACTTACTACCTCAACCTTTGTCAATAGATCTCCACTTTAATGTCTACTTAGTCCTTTGATGATTTTCTTGCTGTTAATATGCTGACCGATATATTTGGACCCCCTTTCAATTTAACCATATAGTATAAAGGTTGCAATGAAATCTAATGTTTTAACAATTTAGAAATAGATCAGATTAGATTAGATTAGATAGATACTTCATTGTTCCCAAAGGAAATTACAGTGTCACAGTAGCATTACAAGTGCACAAATATAAATATTAGAAGAGAAGTAGAAATAATTAAAAAATACATTACCACAAACAGTCTGACAGGAGGGGATCATCACTTTCCCGGCTTTAGGTTGATTCATTACAGAACCTAATGGCCGAGTATAAGAATGACCTCATATAGCGCTCTTTGGAGTAGAGCAGTTGTCTTAGTCTATTACGAAGAGTGCTCCTCTGTTCAGCCCAGGTGGCGTGCAAAGGGTTAGGAACATTGTCCAGAATTGCCAGAATTTTTCTGTGGGGTCCTTTGTTCTACCACAGCTTCCAGGGTGTCCAGTTTGGTTCCTATAACAGAGCCAGCTTTTCTAATCAGTTTATTGAGCCTGTTGGCATCACCCATGTTTATGCCATTGCCCTAGCACATCACTGCATAGAAGACTGCACTGGCAACAACAGACTGGTACAATATGTGATGGAGAGGCCTCCGTATACCAAAGGACCTCAGTCTGCTCAGGAACTAGAGGCGACTCTGGCCCTTCTTGTACACAGCTTCTGTGTTCGTGCTCCACTTAAGTCTGTCATCCAAGTGCACCCCCAGGTACTTGTAAGTCCTCACCACATCCATGTCTTCACCATCAATAGTAACAGGGAGCAATGCAGGATTAGTCTTCCTAAAGTCCGTCACCATCTACCATGTCTTACTAATGTTGAGCTGTAGATGATTCAGCTTGCACCATTTGACAAAGAATGTGTAAAATATTAATATTTTGCTCTTAATATATTTAAAATAACATATTCAGCATTTTCAGATGCAAACTTTTGAAAACAAAATAAATAAGAGTAACTTCTATAACAATAACATAACTGGATCCTTGACTTCCTCACTGGAAAACCATAGTTAGTGCAGGTCGGAAATAACATTTCCTCCTCACTGACAATCAGCACTGGCACATCTCAAGGATGCATGCTTAGCCCATTGTTCTACTCTCTCTACACCCACAAATGTGCAGCTAGGCACAGCTCAAAAACCATCTATAAATTTGCCAAAAATCAGAATCAGAATCAGAATCAGGTTTATTATCATTGGCAGTTCAATGCAATACATAATCTAACAGAGGAGAAAAAGAATAATAATAAATTAAATAAAATAAAATATAATAATAAATAAACAAGTAAATCAATTAAATATATTGAATAGATTTTTTTAAATGTGCAAAAACAGAGATAATGTAAATTAAAAAGAGTGAGGTAGTGTCCAAAGCTTCAATGTCCATTTAGGAGTCGGATGGCAGAGGGGAAGAAGCTGTTCCTGAATCACTGAGTGTATGCCTTCAGGCTTCTGTATTTTCTACCTGATGGTAACAGTGAGAAAAGGGCATGCCCTGGGTGCTGGAGGTCCTTAATAACGGACGCTACCTTTCCGAAACACTGCTCCCTAAAGATGTCCTAGGTACTTGGTAGGCAAGTGCCCAAGATGAAACTGACTAGATTTACAACCTTCTGCAGCTTCTTTCAGTCCTGTGCAGTAGCCCCTCCATACCAGACAGTGATGCAGCCAGTCAGACTGCTCTCCACAGTACAACTATAGAAGTTTTTGAGAGTATTTGTTGACTTACCAAATATCTTCAAACTCCTAATAAAGTATAGCCACTGTCTTGCCTTCTTTATGACTACATCAATATGCTGGGACCAGGTTAGATCCTTAGAGATCTTGACACCAAGGAACTTGAAGCTGCTCACTCTCTCCACTTCTGATCCTTCTATGAGGATTGGTATGTGCTCCTTTGTCTTACCCTTCCTGAAATTCACAATCATACAACTATTGTTGGCAGAATTTCAGATGGTGACAAGGAGGCGTACAGGAGTGAGATATATCAGCTTGCTGAGTGGTGAAACAACAAACTTACATTAAACATCATTAAGACCAGGGGATTGATTGTGGACTTCAGGAAGGGGAAGTCGAGGGAACATACATCAGTCCTCATTGAGGGATCAGAAATAGAAAGGGTGAACAGTTTCAAGTTCCTGGGTGCCAACATCTCTGAAGATCTGTCTTGTGCCCAACACGTATATGCAATTCCAAAGAAGGCATGACAGTGGCTATATTTCATTTGGAGATTGAGGAGACTTGATATATCACCAAAGACTCTCACAAAAACTTCTATATACCGTGAAAAGCAATCTAACTGGTTGCATCACTGTCTGATATGGAAAGGCCACTGTGCAGGATCAGAAAAACCTGCAGAAAGTTGCAAACTCAGCCAGCTCCATCATGGGCACCAGCCTCCCCAGCACAGAGGACATCTTCAAAAGACGATGATTCAAAAAGCTGGCACCTGTCTTTAAGGACCCCCATCACCCAAGACAGGCCTGTTTTCATTGTTACCATCAAGGAGGAAGTACAGGAGCCTGAAGACACACACTTAATGTTTCAGGAATATTCCCCACTTCCATCATATTTCTGAATGGACAATGAGACCATTTATACTACCTCACTATTTTTAAAATCTTTTTTGCACTACTTATTTAATTTAATATGTACAGTGGATTCTAGTAAATTGGGCCGTCAATTAATTGGGACAGCCACTTATTTGGGCTAACTTTTATAGAACAAAAATTACTCAAGAAAATAGCTGGAATTGCCTTTGTTTATTTGGGACACTAAGCTGCATAAATGGGCCAGGAGACTTTTGCTGAACAGTTCCTAACTAGCATCAGATGCAAGCAGTTGTGTGGCTTGTAGACACTACGCCATGCTTAAAGTGAACAGTTTTTAAATAGCGTTAGTTGTGTGTGCTTGTGTTCAAAAACCAGTAATTTTCATCACTGAAATTTGGCAAGAAATAAGCTGTAAGGCAATGCAGAACTGATTTGCTCACTGCAGTTTCAGATATTCAGACTTGGAGATGCCAAAATCAGCCAGGAGTGAAAATGAAATGATTTCACTACTTCAACAAGTTAGCTGAAGAATTTGAAGGTATCAACAGTCATGTTCAATTTCACAGTGACAATGAAAATTTGGAGGACACAATTGTCAAAAGCATTGCATGAAGGCAGTCCATTATCTCCACTAGGTATCTGCATTTGTTTTGTTTGTTTATAGTCAAACAAAAGTAAGTGTGTAAGATGATGATGGGCATTGATCGTGTGGATAGAGGCATTTTCCCAGAGCCATAATGGTTAACACAAAGGGGCATAGCATTAACGTACTTGAAAATAGTTACTGAGGGGATGTGAGGGGTAGGTTTTTCATACAGAGGGTGGTAGGTGCGTGGAATGCACTGCTGGCGGCAGTGGTGGAAGCAGATACAATAGGGTCTTTTAAGAGCCTCTTAGATTAGTACATGGAGCTTAGAAAAATGGAGGGCTATGTGCTAGGGAAATTCTAGGCAGTTTCTAGAGTAAGTTACATGGTCGGCACAATATTGTGGGCTGAAGGGCCTGTAATGTGCTGTAAATTTCTATGTTCTATGTTCTATGTTCAAAAGAACACAGCAGCCAAATGCGTGTGTTGATAACTATTAGGAACTAAAACACAGTTTTATAGTACAGAAGTAGTATTGATAGTGTTCTAATCTGTTCTGTATTTCATTTAAATATATAATTTGTCACCCAGTTAAACAGTATTTTGTCCTTAACTTTTTAACTAATTCCATTTGTGTGTGTCTTATTGTAAATTATTATTCTGTATTGCTATGTACTGCCACCACAAAACGACATATTTCAGAACATACATATGCCAGTGATAGTAAACGTGATTCTGATTCTGATTCTAATTAATGAACAATACACAGTGAATATTTAAAAATAATAAACTAAGGAATTTCACATCATTAACTGGGCTTCACAGAGTCATAGAGTCGTAGAACACTACAGCACAGAAACAGGCTCTTCAGCCCATCTAGTTATGTTATGTTATTATATTGGATGGTTCTGCCTTGGTGTCTCTCTGCTGACTGATTTTTTTTAACATGTGGAATAAGGGGAAAGATTCAGGTCACATATGATATAAAGAGAATAATCTAAAAGTTTGTATTCCTAAACATCAACTCTACTCAATTTATTGGCACCAAGCCCAGAAATTACAAAGTTTTGCATCAGAGAAGTGAAGAGAATAGAACCGTTTTCACCTGTTGCTTTCTTGTAAACAGAATAGCAAGGGCGCCAATCTTCATGTCATGAACGTCAGTTTGTCAGATTGAATATGCAGGCTGCTTTGTTTTCAGGAAAATCTGGATGTCAGGATCCTTAAGGTTTGAAATTTTTTTCAAAATTGCAGGGGAATTTGGGTGCCTATCAGGAGGAAAATTAATTTTTAGTGTTTTTCTGTTTATAAAGACCATCATTCCCTGTCATGTCATTTCGCAAAGCATCTGTTCAATTCAAGTGTCTGTGTGCTCACTCGACGTTATGCAAAAATATGAAAAGAGCACTCCAGTTATGTAAACACCAGGCAATCTGCAGAATTTCAAGCAACACATATCAAATTTGCTGGTGAACGCAGCGGGCCAGGCAACATCTCTAGGAAGAGGTACAGTCGACGTTTCAGGCCGAGACCCTTCTCTTCTTTCAGTTAGTCCTGACGAAGGGTCTCGGCCTGAAAAGTCGACTGTACCTCTTCCTAGAGATGCTGCCTGGCCTGCTGCGTTCACCAGCAACTTTGATGTGTGTTACTCCAGTTATGTATTTGTTTAAAGAATGTAGATTAAAATTTTGAAAAATATTTGGAACCAAAGAAGGTAGAGTTTTACTATCCATTAATTCCATACTCTTTTGTGTTAAGTATGTTAATTACACAGGATTTTGTCGGTATATCAGAATATCTCTCAGTTTCTCTGAGTTCCAAATGCTCTTTCCCTCCCTGGGATGAACGACTTTATAGCTCTCAGCAGAGTTTCAAAATAGGTCCCTGATAAAGAATTATTGAAAGTCGTGGCTTCACACACAATGAGAACTCCAAAAATTATAAAATGATTGATAAACTTGGGAGAGGAAGGTGACAATCTGGCAAGACGAGGAAAAATCGGTCCTTTTCAGATGGTGGCTTTTAACATCTATCAGAACAAGTGACAGCCCCTCAATTTGATATGCAGGAAACAGCATCTCCCTTTCTACAGCCGAGATTTGTGGTTAAATATTGATTACGACTCAAAGTCATTACTTTTTGAGGGAAGCAATGCTAAAGAAATGTTATATGTATACATTACTTTTTACAGCTTCAAAGCTCCCAAGACACTTCACAGCCAACGACTTCCTTTGAAGTGTAGTCCCTTTTATAATGTAAGAAATGTGGCAACCTATCTGTGCACCACAAGCTGGTAATGTCCAAATAACTTCATTCTGCGCAGAGTTGAAGGCTAAATATTAGACAGCATCTATCGAATATGAGATTGGTTGGTTACAGTAAATATGATAACATCGGACAAGCTATTGTCCAAACTAATTTACCCAAAGCTGTCAATGTGCAACAGACCTTACAATTTTCTCTTAACTTACATTTTCAGTAGGCTGATGATAAAAACAACCTTCTTTTTTACTATGCTCTGACAGTGACCTGAGGCACTATTTCATGGACATGCAGGAGAAAATATTGAGTTTCAGCTGGTGGAGTAGGTTCATAGTTCCCTTGAGTTATACAGAATGGAACCAATCCCTTTGGCCCAACTCAACTAGGACAACCAAGATGGTTTTCCAGGCTAAGACCAATTGCCTGCATTTTGCCCCATATCCTTCTAAATCCTCCTATCCATGTACTTGTCCAAATGTCTTTTAAACATTGTAATTGTACCCAACTCTACCATCTCCTCTGGCAGCTCTCTGTGTGAAGGAGTTAGCCCTCACATGCACTTTAGATATTTTCACTTCCACACTAAATCTATGGCCTCTAGTTTTAGACTCACCCTACTCTGGCCTCTGACAACCGAGTCCAACTCCTGGCTTTCTCGTGTGGCTTAGCCTCTAAGCCCAACAGAACTGTTTCTACTGACAGGAGAAGGGGCAATGGCAGGTCCTGGCGCCTTAAAACTAGTGCTTCGGGTAGATGGAGCTTGTCAGCCTGGCAAGGCAGTCCATCTAAGAGAGGGAAAACTCTGATTTCAAACCTCCGCTGCCTTGCGACCATACCCAGTCATGGGAAAGGCTTCAGGAGTAAACCCTGAGGACAAATCCAAAGCTGGAGTCCCTAAGGCAGTCCGATGTTGCTTTCAACCTCATTCTTCCAACTCCTGCGACGACACTGGTGCCAAGCTGTATTGGCCCTTACCCTTCCCTTGGACAACATCGGTGTCGAAGAGAGGGGAGACTTGCTGCATGGGCAACTGCCGGTCTTCCATACAACCTTGCCCAGGCCTACACCCTGGAGAGGACACTCCAACGAGCAAGGCTTTCCAAGCGCAGATCCATGGTCTCGCGAGACTAACGGATGCCACCACCACCCTGGGGAAAAGACTGAGATCATCTATCCTTTCTATCCCCCTCGTTTAATTTTATATGTATTTATTGGGCTGCCCCTCAGCCTCTGACACTATAGAGAAAACAATCCAAATTTGTCCAGCCTCTTCTAGCTAATTCATTCCAATGCAGGCAATAACCAACTGAATCTCTTCTGCATCCTTTCCACAGTTTCCATATCTTTCCCATTGTGTGGTGAGCAGGGATGCACGCAAGTACTTCAAATATGACCTAACCAAAGTTTAATACAGGTACAACATGCCTGCCAACTTTTGTTTACAAAAGTCCTCCAGTCCAGGCAATATTCCTCTCAACATTTTCTGCATCTTTGCTGTCTTCACCACACCTTTCCTATAATGTGGTGACCAGAGCTGGACACAATACTGCAAGTCCAGCCTTAGCGACAACTGACACAAATGTAGCATAACATCTCAACTCCTGTACTCAGTGCTTTTGCCAATGAATGCAAGCATACCGCACATCTTCTTCACCACTCTCTCTATCTGTATTGCCAGCTTTAGGGAATTGTGTCCTTGTACCCTAGGTCTTGCTGTTCAATAACATTCCCCAGAGGCCATCCTCTGGATTAAGAAAGATTTCTTCATCTCACTGCTGGTTCTGTCAGTAAGCAATATGCTCACTGACAGAACTGCTCTACGACAGATGTCATAGCATCAGTTATGCACCTGGCCCTGACACACTGAGCAAAAAAGGACACATGTCAGAACACTCTTTCTGGATTTCTGTTCAGCATTCAACACTATTTTCTGCAGGTGAACAAACGCCTACTTATCAGTCTAAATACACCACTGTGCAACTGGGTGTTGAACTTCCTATCAAACAGAGAGTCAGGATGCACAACCTCTCCTCTCTCCTCGACATCCTCCACACATGCATCCCCCAGGGCTGTGTGCTGAGCCCGTTGCTGTACACTCTGCTCGCAAAGGACCGCATGGCCAAGCACGGAGTAATCACATTATCAAGTTCTCCGATGACATGGTAGGGGAGTGGTTAATCACCAACAATGATGAGATGGCTTACAGAGAGGAAGTGGAAGAGCTTGAGGCCTGGTGCCAGGTAAACAACCTCTTCCTCAATGTTGACAAGACAAATGAGGTGGCTATCAACTTTAGGAGAACTTGCATCACTCACACACCTCTCTACATCAGTTTAGGTAATGGTTTCCTTGTAAATGCTGCTTATCTGATAATACATTCTTGTGATGTTACTGAAAATGCTGTTTTCATGATACTGTACTTGTCACACATATATGTGACAATAAACTTGACTTTGACTTCAACTTGCTGAAATTTTAGAGTTTTTCTGCATCGCTTGAACAAGATGCATTTGATATAATTAGCAAATTTCTTTGCTTCATACATTTAAATTTAAATCATTAATGTTGTGAGTTTTCGCAAATAAAAGAAAGTGAGGCGTTTTGTGTTTAATGAAACCCGTAACACATTTCATTGAACTCCAAAACATAAACACAAAAACTCACCAAAAATCCCTTACGTAATGTCATCACGTCAGACCAGCCTCATAAAGTGAAACCCCAACTCCGTGTCAGTGATTGTGAATTAAGTATATTTTTCCCAATTACATTAACATACACAGACCCCCACACACCCAGAGTTGACTAAAACCAGCACTGTGAGCCTGTCTGGAGCTTGAGTCCTTTTTTCCATTGGAGGAGGAACCACAGGTGCCTCTGGCTTGTACAGAGGCGTGTTGTCACGCTCATGGTCATGTTGTGACGCCTGGAGCACGGCAACAGAATACTGCAAATCTTGGTGGGTCGGTTAAAGGCGATCTACCAAAATACCTTCAGGTTTGCCCCTCTTATCTATGATAAAAGTCTTTTCTCCCCATTTCAAAACGTGGAACTGGCCATCATAAGGGGACCTAAGGCCCCCTTGGTGATGTTGGTGATGACCAATATGGCGGATGGAAACAATCGAGGCAGAATGTAGGTCAGTAGGAACCCAAAAGTGCTGTACATCATGATGGGAGGTAGGAGTAGGTGAAAAGGAATTGAATTTGCTGAGGAGGGTGGAACGCTGTTGAGAGGGTGACCAGGCGGTTGTGGTGTCAGGAGTGAGTCACCTGGCACTCATAACAGCTGCCTGTATACCGACAACTGCAGGTTCTCTTTTGAAGCAATTCTGAGCCCCAGTTGGACACATGGGAGATGATCATGCCAACACTCATTAGTCAGGGAAGCCCTCAAAGCAGCCTTTAAGGAGCGGTGAAATCACACACATAGGTCATTGGAGAGTGGGTAATATGCCATGGTGTGATGTAACCTAATGCCAAGGTTCTGGGCCATTGCAGCCCAGAGGTATAAAATGAATCGGGGATCGCGGTCAGAGGAAATATCAGCTGGGGTTCCAAACCGAGCCACCAAGGTGCTTATAAACACCCAAGTCACAGGCTCAACGTTGTCTGTTTCAGCCACAGGCATCCTTATGTTGAGGGCTTGTTCACCGGGTTAACATTGAATTTGTCTTCCTTACTACCGACTTAACCTGCAAATTATCTTTCAGTGATTCCTGCACTAAGGCTCCCAAGTCCCTTTGCACCATTGATTTCTGAATTCACTCCTCATTTAGAAAACAGTCCATGTTTTTATACATTCTAACAAAATTTTATGAGCATATACTCATGAATTCCATCTGTCACTTCTTTGTCCATTCTCTTAATCTGTCAAATTCCTTCTTCAGACTCCCTGCTTCTTCAGTACTACCTACCCCTCCATTTATCTTTGTATCATTCACAAACTGGGTCACAAAGCCATCAATGCCATCAACCAGAGCATTAATGTATAATGTGAAAAGTAGAGGACCTAAAACTAACCCCTGTGGAACACCACTAGTCACTGACAGCCAACCAGAAAAGACCCCTTTTATTCCAATTCTTTGCCTTCTGCCAGTCAGCCAATCTTCTGTCCATGTTAGCATCTTCCCAGTAATACCATGGGATCTTGTTTAGCAGCCTCGTGTGTGGCACCTTTTCAAAGGCCTTCTGAAAATCCAAGTGAACAACATTCACTGATTCTCCAAACAAGAGAAAATCTGTAGATGCTGGAAATCCAAGCAACACACACAAAATGCTGGAGGAACTCAGAAGGCCAGCCAGCATCTATGGAAAAAAAGTAGAGTCGCTGTTTCGGGCTGAGACCCTTTGGCAAGATTGATTCTCCTTTGTCTACCTGCCAGAGAATTCCAACAGATTTATCAGGCAAGATATCCCTTCATTGAAGCCATGCTGACAATGGCCTATTTTATAATGTGACTCCAAGAACCCTAAATGTTTCAAGTACCCTGAAACCTCTTCAGCTACCTCTTTCAGAACCTGGGGTGTAGTCCATATAGACCAGGTGACTTATCTGCCTTCCGACCCTTCAGCTTCCCAAGCACCGTCTCCTTCTTTCCTCTGACTTTCTTGAATTTATGGCATGCTACTTGTGTATTCCACAGTAAGGACTGATGCGAAATAATTATTCAGTTTGTCGGCCATTATTTTGCTCCTCGTTGCTATCTCTCCAGTGTCAATTACTGATGGTGCAAAGTCCACACTTGCTCTCTTTTACTCTCTATATATCTGAAAAAACTTTTGGGATTTTCTTTTATAATATTGGCTAGCTTACCAAATTGTAAAACTTACAGTCTCTTGGAATGCCTCACCTTGTTCTGAGACTCACAAGCAGTGATATTTCATACGTGTGAGGGTGAACATTAAATTGACCTCCAAAATGATTTTTCCACTTTCAATGCATTGACCTGAAAATAGTGGAACATTACTGGGAAAGATCACCTCCCAACCTATACTTTTAACAATCCATTGTGCAAGCTTGCTATCACAGTCCACTGGTGGACTAAGACTAGGTCATTTTGCTGAATACACTTCATCTAACCTCCAATCATAATTCTTCTTGAGTCAAGTGTCTGTTCCATCATGACCTTTAATTGTCTGAATCAAAAACTGGGTGAAATCGGGGGGGGGGGGGGAAACACTAAGTTGGCATCTTCCTGTGTTTTTCTCCCCCTGTAGTCCCATTCCCAATTTTGCATTCACCTCTTTCTGCAATGGTGAAATATTACTCCAGATTGAAAATATCTCCAATAAAAAGTCATGACACTTTTTGGCCAAGAGATGGCAGCATTGAAGTACTATTGACCACAAAAGTTACATGTGCTTCCAACAATCTTTGACAGCTTATCTATTGATGTCTATTATAAGCCTACTGAATCTCACAGCTATCTGGACTATTCCTCTTCTCACCCTGCCTCTTGCAAAAATGCCATCCCCTTCTCGCAATTCCTCCGTCCGCTGCATCTGCTCAGGATCAGGCTTTTCATTCCAGGACGAAGGAGATGTCCTCCTTTTTTAAAGAAAAGGGCTTCCCTCCCTCCACCATCAACTCTGCTCTCAATTCACGCACATCTGCTCTCACCCTATTCTCCTGCCACCCTACTAGGAATAGGGTTCCCCTTGTCCTCACCTACCACCCCACCAGCCTCCGGGTCCAACGTATAATTCTCCGTAACTTCTGCCACCTCCAATGGGATCCCACCACTAAGCACATCTTTCACTCCCCTCCTCTGCTTTCCGCAGGGATCGCTCCCTACGTGACTCCCTTGTCCATTCGTTCCCCCCCGTCCCTCCCCACCAATCTCCCTCCTGGCACTTACCCTTGTAAGCAGAACAAGTGCTACACATGTCCTTACACTTCCTCCCTTACCACCATTCAGGGCCCCAGACAGTCCTTCCAGGTGAGGCGACACTTCATCTGTGAGTTGGCTGGGGTGATATACCGCGTCCGGTGCTCCTGATGCAGCCTTCTATATATTGGCGAGACCCGACGCAGACTGGGAGATCATTTCGCTGATCACCTATGCTCTGTCCGCCAGAGAAACCAGGATCTCCCAGTGGCCACACATTTTAATTCCACGTCCCATTCCCATTCTGATATCTCTATCCACGGCCTCCTCTACTGTAAAGATGAAACCACACTCAGGTTGAAGGAACAACACCTTATATTCTGTCTGGGTAGCCGCCAACCTGATGGCATGAACACTGACTTCTCAAACTTCTGCTAATGCCCCACCTCCCCCTCGTACCCCATCCATTATTTATTTATTTATATACACACATTCTTTTTCTCTCTCTCCTTTTTCTCCCTCTGTCCCTCTCACTATACCCCTTGCCCATCCTTCAGGTTCCCCCCTCCCCCTTTTCCTTCTCCCTGTCCCATGATCCTCTCATATCTCTTTTGCCAATCAACTGTCCAGCTCTTGGCTCCATCCCTCCCCCTCCTGTCTTCTCCTATCATTTCGGATCCCCCCCTCCCCCTCCCACTTTCAAATCTCTTACTAGCTTTCTAGAGATGCTGCCTGGCCTGCTGCACTCACCAGCAACTTTTATGTGTATTGCTTGAAATTCCAGCATCTGCAGATTTCCTCGTATTTTTGTGCATAAATACTGTTTTGTGTTCATTCTACAACAAAATGCATAAAATAATCAGATTTTATATTAGCTTTAATATTCATCAATAACACAACCATGCATTTTTAACATCAGGAATCTTTCACTGATTTTTTTGAGATTTGAGATTTGGTATGTCATCAAAGACTCTTGCAATTTTTTACAGATGTACAGGAAGAGCATTCTGATCCACCCATAGATGGATAGAATTGTCATGGTCTGGTCCGTGAAGTCTGCATTCCGGTTCATGGTCTGGTCCGTGGACTCAGGACTCCTGGCCTTCCAGCTGTCCCTTGTTTTGATTGAGTTAATCATAGGCACCTGATTCCCATCTTGGGGCTTGGAATATTAATAGCCTTGGGGTTGAGTGTCTGCTGTTGGTTTGTCTTGTCAAGATCCCCTGGGAGCAACCTGCTGGTGGAAGGCTACAGCGGCCAGTTGCCATCTTTAGGCCGCGTTGGGGAACCATCCCCTCATGGAGCCTTGCTTTCAGTAGTCGGAGCTGTCTTTGCGGTACGGATTTGGCTGTTTCCTGGGCCAGCTGAGTGGCTGCTAGCCACTCCAAGCTAGGTAGGGATCCGGCTGTTTCCGTAGCCAACTGAGGGTGCCGGCTGAACTGCGACTCGGAGCTACCCCGATGCAGAGATGGAACTGTCTGTCGTTCTTTGGTGTTTGTCTCTTCTTGTCCTTGCCTCTGTGGGGTAAGTCCAGCTGTTCTGCGGTTACCCGACGGATGGTCCTGTCCTACCTTGGTGTGGAGAAGAAGTTGAGTTCCAGCTTGTCTAAGTATAAGTCCTGGCTCTATGTCTATGTATTGTCCTGTCTCATGTTGGTGTTGTGTTAAAGATGAGTCCGGGCTTCGAAGGATAAGTCCCAGCTCTATGTTGATGTTCAGTTCCCAGTCTGTCTCTGAGCTCCAGCCTCTGAGTTATCAGCCTCCACATTTCAAGATCCTAGACCCCAGCCTGCAGCCTCAAGATCCCAGACCCCAGCCTCAAGACTCAAGACTCTTGACCCCAGCCACGTCCTGTCCTGTAGTCATGTCATGTCCTTGCCTGGTTCTGGTGCCCGAGCCCGAGGCAAGACCTAGGTTCTGGGTCCTTGTCCAGTCTGTGGCTCGGAGCCCAAGCCCAGGCTCCTAGTTCATAGTTCCTTGTCCAGTTTCCCTGTCTAGTCCATGTCCTAGCCCAAGTTTGCGTAGTAATAGCTAAGAGATTTTGATTTCAGGAAGGGAACCAGTCAAAGGATGAAAGTGTTTCTGAATACATTGCACAAACTTTCCCAACACGTTGACTTTAGAGATGGATTTTTTGATGCATCAAGGGACAGGTTTGTATGTGACATGCATAGTCAAAGAACTCAAAAGAGGTTACTGTCAAAAAGAGACCTAACCTCAGAATGGGCAGTGACCATTGCAATATTGTTAGAGACTACAGCAAATGATACAGCGTAACTACAGAAAAAGAATATAGAATGTGAAATGCACAAAATGTCCCTGTTGGTGCAAAAAGCCAAAAATATTATCAATGTGGCCAATACTTCCATAATGTAACTGATTGTTGTTTCAAAGAAAAAGTTTGCAGGAAGTATTCTAGACATGACGAGAGAGCGAGAGAGAGAGAGATTTCAAACACAAAACCAAACAATGTCATGAAGTGACTGTATGTGAAACTGAATCAGACAATGCGGAGTCTGACAAAGATAAGCTGACATGCCTAGAATTGTATAGTATTACTGAAGCAGATCACAAAACCTTATGGATCACAACAGATATTTCTGATGTAAAACTGAACATAGAGCTGGATACAGAATCAGCTTTGTCTATAATTTCAGAGGCTGACTACAACAGACCAAGCTACCTTTAGAAAATACCTCAGTGACGCTAAAGACCTACACAGGAAAATAAATGTTTTCCAAAGGCAAACTGAAAGTAAATGCAATGTAGGGAGCCAAAACACAGCAATTAGACCTTTATGTGTTGAAAAGTGGAAGGCCAGCATTTTTCAGACATGAAAGGTTGAGAAAACTCCAGCTAGAGTGACTCACAATCAAAGCTCTCAATGTGTCATCAACAGGCATCTGCAGCTCAAATGGTAGCACTAACCAGAGACTGGCACAGCTACTTAGTGCTAACAAGAAGGTGTTTGGAGAAGTCATGAAGGCCAGAATTGAACTGAATGAAGCAGCAACACCAGCATTCTCTCCAAGGTTCAGAAGAGCAATTGGATCATACCCATGGTCCCAGTGATCAAGAAAGGGAAGGCCAGAGCTGTTCACATATGCAAGGACTTGAAAGTGAGCATCAATCCTGTGCTGCATACGGTGTAGTATCCCCTGCGTGAATAGAAGACAATTTTGCATCTTTGGCAGGCGGGAATAGGTTTCCAGAGACTGAGTTTTCACAAGGCTATCTGCAAATGGAGATTGAGGAGTCAAACAGGAAGTTCCTCATGATCAACACTCATAAGGGACTTTTCCAGTATAATCATATCATCTTTAGCGTCACATCAGCTCCAGCAATTTAGCAAAAGGCGATGGACCAAGTGATCCAAGATATCCCAGGAACACAATGTTACCTTGGTGACATTATAATCACTGGCAAGAATGATGAAGGGTACCTCCAGAACCTTGGTAAAATGCTTACCAGGCTGATTGAGAATGGTCTGTGCACAAAGAAAGAGAAATGTGAGTTTTTCCAAGAATCAAATCTCATATTGTGGGCATGTCATTGACAAGCATGGCTTACCTATGTCACAAGAGAAGATTGAAGCAGTGCTGCAAGCACCGAAACCGGAAAATATGTCTCAACTCGGGTCATACTTAGACCTTGTAAACTACTACCATCTGTTTCTCCCAAACATTTCTACAGTGCTGCATCCATTGAATGCACTGTTACAGACAGGAGCAAAGTGACAGTGGTCAGAAGTGCTCAGAGCATCCTAGAGCATCCAAGGAAACAAAGACTAATAACATCAGATGAACTGCTCACCAATTATGACCCATCTCTGTCTATCAGACACATCCCCTTATGGAATTGGTGCCATTTTGTCACACACTATGAAAGATGGATCTGAAGGTCCGATTGCATTAGCTTCAAGATCACTGATGAGTGCAGAATGCAATTACGTACAGATTGACCAAGAGGCCCTTATTCTAGTATTGGCCGCTGCCATCAATTTTCTGAATGGTCCATAAACTGATGAACACTGCCTTGCTATTCCGTTTTCATAGTAGTGTTTATTTGTTTTTATAATTCGTAGTCATTTTTATGTCATTTCACTGTATTGCTGGTGCAAAATCAGAAATTTCATGTCATATAAGAGATAACAAATGTTATTCTGATATTATTTCTAAGTAACAACCAAAATGCCATTCAATTGTTATTTTTTGCTAGTTTTCTCAACATTCAGGTGAGGTTGACTGCTCTCTTTTAAAAATAATAATACAGTGACAGCACCCTTCTAATCCCAAGGCATCATGCTTGGAGAATGCCAACACCCATTATTTCCAGCCACCCTTTAACAGCTTGTGAGACATCTCTTCCAAACCTGTTTACTTATCCACATGCAAACATACTAAACCTTTGAATGCTTCTCACTCTTGTAAAAGCAACCTTTACAATTGCTATTTTTACATTGTCAGTCTTACCAGGCTTACAAAGCCTATGTATTGTGAAAGATACTTTAATCACAGTTTAATATAGAGATTTTTTCTCTAAGTTACCAGAAACTTACAATAGATTACACCTGCTCTTATTTTCCATATATTCTCACATGTTCATAACATTAACATATTAGTTGTAAACTAATTATGAAGGAGTGGGATTAACTAAAATAATCTTCCAAATTATGTTTAGTATACTGTCATTGTATTTACCATATTTTCAAATTAGGACTTAATGCTTTTGTTTGTAGCAAAAATGTGTAATGACTTTTCTTCTGGATATGCATTTGTACTGAACATGTTCAATGCTTCCAGTGGACAAAATGCACCACATCTACATGTATCAGATGTGAAGAACTTCAATGTGTGACCAGTAACCTAGATATGGAACATCAGAGCTACTCTGTTCTCAATCACTCAACCTCTATAATGTTTTGTGATCACTTTTTTTTCTATATACTTATTCAGGTCCACAAGATCATGACGAATATGTGGACATGATAGAGTACACAGAAATCAATTCAAATGATCCTAATATCTGTTCTCTGTTATATGGATAGATTGGAGAAGCTGGAGTTACTTTGTTCAAAATATTTTCACTTGCTTAAAATACATCGGCGGTCAACCTCACAGCTGTTTATAATTGTGGAAAAGATTAATTTGACTTAGTGTTAGCCATATTAGAATGCATTTAAAACTAGCTTTTAAAAAATCTCCAGATGTCCTAAAACATTAAAGGCAAATTAAAAAAAAATCTCAAATGTACTTGAATCACTTTGGAGAAACTCAATGATCAACTTGCATAATAAGGATCCACAAACATGATAAGAAAATAACCTTGTGACCTTTGTCTGTCACTGATTGAAAAATGAACACTGATGAGGGCAATTTGCTTGCTGTCATTCCAATAGCACCATGGAATAGTTGAGAACATGGATAGCATCTTCTCTAAATAACAGTGCTCTTGGCAGTTTTGCATGGCAATGTTGGTCTAGTTATGCACTGGAGTAGAGCTTGAATCCATACCATCCTAACTTAAGAAGGACTGAGCCAACATTAACAGAAAAACAAACCATCATTACGATTGCTTTCTTCATTACAACTGTTAAGAAGAGTAGCACATTAGCAGTTAATGGACTTGTAATAAAGTTTACTTGAAATAAAAATTGACGGTCAATGGGTATGCACATAAAATTTAAAAAGTATTACATGATAAACATTATCAAGATAAAATAGGAGAACAAAAGAGCTTAGAAAGATAAAGAGAGACTTGTATCTGCTGACAAAATGAGGAAATAACTGTGTTTTTCATGAGAATTTATATATTAAAATCATTACTAAAAGCAAGGTCAGCCATCATGTGGAAAGGGAGGTTCTAAATACGAAAAGTAAATTTATGGTGAAAATGATCAATAAATGCTTCACATAGTGGATGTAACAGTGTAAGTGTGCCAGAGAAGAATGCAGAATAACTAATAAAGGCCAAGTTAAAGTTTTTGTATCCCGAGCTTGGCTACACACACTCCAGACTATGGAATGCTCCTTGGATTTGATTTGACCTTTAGAGTTGTAATGTTGTAGAGTAATACAGCATGGATAGAGTTCAGCAGCTGGATTCTTGATTTCCTGATGAACAGACTGCAATCAGTTTGGACCGGCAACAGCACCTCTGCCACAATTATCTTGAACACTGGTGCTCCAAAAGGTTGCATACTTAGCTCCATACTCTGCTCCCTGTACACTCATAACTACATAGCAAATTCTGCTCTAAATTCATCTTTGCAGATGAGACCACCGTAGTGGGCAGTATCTCAAATAACGATGAATCTGAGTACAGAAAGGAGATATAGAACTTAGTGACATGGTTTCATAGCAACAACCTTTCCCTCAATGTCAGAAAAGCAAAAGAAATGGACACAGACTTCAGGGAGGAGGATGATGCACATGTTAAAAAAAACTCAGGTATCTCCTGTACCCAATAAAGTGGACACTGAGTGTATTTCGATGTTTTGGCTTTCTTTTGCTTTAACCCATCCACTTCAAGGTTTGATGTTGTACATTCAGAAATGCATTTCTGCATACAGCTGTTGTAAAGTGTGATTACTTGAGTTATTTTTGACTTCCTATCAGCTTGAACCAGTCTGGCCATTCTCCTCTGACCTCTCTCATTAACCAGGCATTTTCATCCTCAGAACTGCCATTCACTGGATGTTTCTTTTTGGCTTCTTTTTGCACCATTCTCCGTAAACTCTAGATTTTTTTGTGCATGAAAATCCCAGATCAGCAGTTTCTGAGATATTCAACCCACCCCTTCTGGCACCAAAACTCATTCCATGGTCAAAGTCACTTAGATCATATTTCTTCCCCATTCTGATGTCTGGCCTGAAAAATAAGTGAACTTCTTAACAATGCCCGCATGCTTTTATAGATTCAATTGCTATCAAATGCTGGGTATATTAGATATCTGCATCAACGAGCAAATGTTCCTAATGAAGTGGCCACTGTGTGTATATTCATCAAGGATGTTGAGGTTGAGAGCTCCAGATTCTTCGGGGTGAATAACGTCAATAGCCTGCTTGCTCCATCCACACAGATGCCATAGAAAAGCAAGTTCACCCACAGGAGGCTAAAGAAATTTGCCATATCCCCATCAACCCTGATCAATTTTTCTCAATGCATCATAGAAAGTATCCAATCCTATTCTATCCTGAATGCATCATGGCTTGATATGGCAGCAGCTTTTCCCATGACTGCAAGAAGCTAAAGAGAACTTTTGACACAGCTCAGCATATCACAGAAATAAGCTTCTCATCCTTGGATTCTACTGCCAGCATAATCAAAAACCCAGATGTATTCTCCTCTCTCCTCTCCCATCAAGCAGAAGGCACAAACGTCAGAAATTACACACCACTGGGCTCAGGGACAGCTTCTCCTCATTGTTATAAGACTAGTGAATGGTTCCTAAGTAAGATCATACGGGCTCTTGATCTCTCAGTCTAGGTGTTACAATCTTGCACCCTGTTGTCAACCTGCACTGCACTTTCTCTATAGCTGATGCACTTGATTCTGCATTCTTTTATCATTTCATCTTGTATTACTTCAATGAGCTGTGTAATGATTTGATCTGTATGAATAGTACAGAAGTCAATCTTTCACTGTACTACAGTAAGTGACAATAATAAATCAATTCTGATTCCAATTCCAAGAAAGATTACCAGCACATTTTACACCATGATGATCAAAGTCAAAGCCAATTTTATTGTCATATGCACAGATACATGTATCCACAGGTGCTATGAAAAAAATTATTTGCAGCAGTATCACAAGCATATCACAAAAGATTGACAACATTAGCACAAAAAACATAAGTTAAAAGTAAATTATACAAAATTATACAAGAAAGAACACAGTTGGAACAAAGAAGTCCATTGTAATGTAGTCAAAGTGGTCTCAGTATTTGTACACCGATGTAGAGAATACGGTTGTGCAGATTGGTTCAGAGCTGAATTGTCAAAGAGAAGCAGTTTGATCCTGATGGTGTGGAAATTCAGGTTCCTGTATCTCCTGTCGAACAGAAAATGGCATGGTTCAAATGGTGCAGATCTTTGATAACATTTAATGTCAAACAGAAATATAATTCTTCCATACAGAAAAAACATTTTTCATTGAAGGTAAAATAGAGGTGGTAATTAAAATAAATTATGTATTGGATATTATAAAAATGTTAAATATACTGTGTAAAATAATTAGAGTCATTGATTGCAGTTTGGCCCAGAATGAGAAATTCTTTAATTAGATTAGAGTTATGAATTAATTACGTATAATATTTTAAAATTGAGTGCTGTAAGGTGGGGTTGCAATGCATCTCTAAAACAATTTCATTAACTTCATCTACCAGAAACTTAGAGCAAAAAACCAGCAGCTGGGGAAACTCAGTGCATTATGTTGCATCTATGGAGGCAGAAGAATAGTCAGCATTTCATCCACAGATACTGTTTGACCCAATGAGTCTCAGACTACAGCTTCTGAAGTCTCTTGTATGTCCACCCGAAATGTTAAGTCTTTTAATATATTTCATTGACCTGAAACTGTTATGAGCCCTGTGGTCCTCTGCAGCTTGCAGTAGAATGTTGACCTCTAGGTTTCCTGAGCACCTGTATTTACTACCTGCCATTTTAACTCGAGCTGTTAAGCCCTTGCGCTTTCCGTTTAATCTTGTCAATTTAATTGTGACTTGCATGTGTTTCCCACATCCTATGATTATTCAAAGGGGTCTCCAATTAGCTCTTTATTGGAGTCTCACTGTGTTATAGGGAATGATTTGTCTCGCACTGTCGCTCAGTCATCCCTCCCAAAATCTACTAGTATTCCTATACCTAACCTCTTGTTGCCGACTCTTCATAGGGATTCTGCCATTCCTCCACTTCTGGATGGAGTTATGAGCCTGCCATCCACTGCTCCTGGGTTGAGCCGGTGCCAGTGACCACTGTTCCGTCACACTTGGGGCCAGTCCTGCGAGCACTCATCATATATATAATATATATATGACAGAAACATTAATTCCATTTTCCTCTCTGCAGGTGTTTTCAGAACTGGCAAGTGCTGTATATCTAGCACTCTCTGTTTTATTTCTTTTTCCATCACAAGGTATTTTGCAGTACTTGTGTTGTACCTTTCTCAAGACTGGTAAGCCCTTTCTGTGGATCAATGCCCAAGACACAGTGTTGCAGGTCGGATCTAGCCATATACGTGTAGCATTACTTCTTCAAGTTCATCAACATTAATTCTGTTTTTTGTCTCCATAAATAATGGTTGTCTTAAATATATTTACTGAGGTAGGCTCCACTGCTTCATTGGGCAGAGAATTCCACAGATTCACCATTCTCTGGGAAAAGCAGTTCCTCCTCATCTCCATCCTAAATCTACTCCCCCGAATCTTGTGGCTATATACCCTAGTTCTACTCTCACCTACCAGTGGAAACAACTTTCCTGCCTCTATGTTTCATAATTATATATGTTTCTATAAGATCTCCTCTCATTCTGAATTCCAGAAGTACAGTCCCAGATGACTCAGTCTCTCCTTAAAGTCTAATCCCCTCCTCTCTGGAATCAACCTGGTGAACCTCCTCTGCACCACCTCCAAAGTCGGTATATCCTTCTTCAAGTAAGGAGGCCAGAACTGCACGAAGTACTCCAGGTGTGGCCTCACCAGTACCCTGTACAGTTGCAGAATAACCTCTCTGCTCTTAAGTTCAATCCCTCTAGCAATGAAGGCCAGTATTCCATTTGCCTTCTTGATAGTCTGCTGCACCTGCAAACCAACCATTTGTGATTCATGCACAAGCACTCCCAAGTCTCTCTGCACAGCAGCATGCTACAGTTTTTTATCTTTAAGTAATAATCTGCTCTTCCATTTTTCCTTCCAAAGTGGATGACCTTGCATTTACCAACATTGTACTCCATCTGCCAGACCCTTGTCCACTCACTTAATCTATTTATATCTCTCTGCAGACTCTCCAAATCTTCTGCACAATTTGCTTTTCCACTCAATTTAGTATCATCAGAAAACTTAGATACATTACACTCAGTCCCCTCTTACATATTGTTAATGTATACCGTGAACAGTTGCGGGCCCAGCACTGACCCCTGCAGCACATGTTCATCACCGATTGTCAACCAGAGTAGCACCTATTTATCCCAACTCTCTGCTTTCTATTAGTTAACCAATCCTCTATATATGCTAATACATCACCCCCAACTCCATGTATCCTTATCTTATGGATAAGTCTTTTATGAGGCACCTTATCAAATTAGATAACACTTATCTAGTGTTTCATATATGCTAGTTCTAGTGCCGATTTAAAAAAAAATACTTTCACACTCTCTCATTCTCTTCATAAATTTATCTCGTTCTAATTACATCTCCCCCATTTAGGTCATCTGTGATTAACAAGCTTTTCCCAAGTTCTCTTAGCCGTCACCATCACCACTTGTGTCATTCAATTTCTTCCTACCTCTGCATCTTAAAACATATTTGACTTATAATTTAACTCAGTTTTGATTAATTGTCTTCTTACAATGCATACTGCCTGACCTGCTAAATACTGTATTATCAACATTGTCTTTTTATTTTTAAATATTTGCGGATATTGCGTTTTATCCATGAAGTGATTTAAAATGTCTTACATACATCGACATTATCTACTTGAAGGCTTAGGAATTGTACCTCATGTATTCCAATGTATCAAGTTAAGCTCAGAAGTTTAACCAAAAGTTTTGCATGGTTTCTGGACACACTGCAGTGCTAAAAACAAAGATGGCAGGCAGTTGGTTTTATAAACTTTCTGGAACATTGTTGGCATTTTACTACCCTACTTGGTTTCGTTGCGCCGTATTCTATTCTGCCTGGAACGATATCTATAACAAATGTCCACACCACTGTTGTAACATGTAATTATCTGAGTTACTGTCACCTTTCTGTCAGCTTGACCCAGTGTGGCTATTCTCCTCTGACCTTCCTCATTAACAAAGCGTTTTTGCCCGCAGAACCGCCTGTCACTCACTCACTGGATGGGTTTTATTTTTGCACCACTCTCTGTTATACGTGAAAATCCCAGGAGATCAGCAGTTTCTGAGATACTCAAACTACCCTATCGGGCACCAACGATCATTCCACAGTGCAAGTCACCTAGACCACGTTTCTTCCCCATTCCGATGTTTGGTCTGAACAACAAGTGAATCTCTTAATCATGCCTGCATGCTTTGATGCATTGAGTTGTTGTCAAACGTTTGGCTGATTAGATATTTGCATTAGTGAGTACAGGTAGATGTACAATTGTACCTAATAAGGTCATATTCCAGAAAAAAATACATGAATTAAATGTTCTGAACATGACCCTCATGAAAAATAATAAAAAGTATACATAAGATTAGTAACTATAGCTCAGGCAGAAACCAAAAAGGCCTTTCAAATTATTATTTTTGCTTTTTTCTTTTCCTTTGATATAGGCAAGGCAGTAAAAATATACAGGATAAGGAAAAAATATTGAGTTGGTATTTACAATAAGACATTCACAAAATATTGTACTCATAGAAAGGAAAATAGCAAAAGCTGTAAATTTAAAATAATAGGGAAGTTTCTGGACAATAAGGAGCACCTCCAAATTGAGAAAGTAAATGACAGCTTCCACTTCTGCAGTAGTCATTTATGTATAATGCTAATAAATCTAATAAAGTCAAGCTTTCAGGTTAATGTCATTAGCGATGTGATTTTCAGTGCAAATGCAAGAACTAATGATGGTAGCCACAAAGGTGAATAGGATTGAAGGTATGAGCTTTATCAGAAATGTTAAAATGATAGATTTTAATACAATTACATCTTAATTTGCGGGTTTTGTACTGCCAGCAGTTGTTACTATGAAACCTTACCCTGAATATTTTAAGCTCTTTTATTCTCTTGAGAATAAATACTTTGAGTTTCTTGTGTATTGATTTCAGTCTTCAGGGGCTCCCACTGTGAATTTCAGTTGCACCTGAGGTCCAAAGTCTTAGGTACTACTGGAACAGTGCTGCACGTTTTCGCAGTTAGGCCAGCCCGCCTCTGGAGTGGTTGGATATTGAGTGGAGCAACATAGCTCGGGGTCTCACTGGGTGGGGATGGTAGGGAGAATCCCAGGAACATACAGTACGTTACAGAAGAGGCTCACCTTATCGATGCCGGCTGTGATGTTTATCTACACCAATCCCATATGTCCACTCAAGGCCCATATCCCTCAATGCTTTTCTAATTCAAGTGTCTTTACAAATGCTTTTGAATTACATTTTGTTCCACCTCCTCCTCTGGCAGCTTGTTCCAAATGTTCACCACCATCAATCTGAAAAACTCACCCCTCAGATTTCTATGGGGGATTTCTATGCTATGGGAAAATGATTATGACCACTTAATCACTGAATCAAAAGCAGATTTATTACATTGACATATGTGAAGTGAAATTTGTTTGTTTTGCAGCAGGAATACGGTGCAAAAACATTAAAAGCTACTATAAATACAAAATAAATTGATAGTGCAAAATACCCCCGAACAATCATAAGACCATAAGATATAGGAGCAGAAGTAGGCTATTCAGCCCATCAAGCCTGCTCCGCCATTCAATCATGGGCTGATCTAATTCTTCCAGTCATCCCCACTCTCCTACTTTCTCCACATACCCTTTGATGCCCAACAGTGTCATGGTCAGGCAGAGCAGAAGATGTGCTGCAGTCAAGGGGGCCACGCACATATAGATAAGCATTTTAATGCTTGCTCTGTTCTGTCCTAATAAACAAAGTTCAGAAACAGATTAGGGGAATTTGTGTTTTTCTGCTTTGCCGACTGGACACACAAACCCCGTCCGACCCCATTAGCCAGCTCCCAGCACCATGTCCGCTGTCTCTCTCTCTCCCCATCGCACTTTCTCCCCAAACACCCGTGCATCACAATAGCTTACAGACACACAAGAAAGAATAACATGGAGACCCATTGGTTCCTTTTTTCCTCTTATCAATAATATAACCCAGACAAGCTGCTAGCGAGAGAACTTTCTCAGCATTTAACATAACAAAGAAGCCATTTTAATTATAACAGAACAAAGAAGCCATTTTAATTATAACAGAACAAAGAAGAACAAAGAAGCCATTTTAATTAGCCTACACAGTAACATAAAAGAAGAAACCCCTTACACCTATTTCCATTCCTCTTGTAGTCCACAACCAGCTCCTTTGTTTTTGCGACATTGAAGTTGTTTTTTTTGACACCACTATGTCAGGGTGATGACTTCTCTGTAGGCTGCCTCTAGATTATTTAAGATAAGGCCAATCAATGTAGTATCACCAGCAAGTTTAATAAGCGGATTGGAGCTGTGGGTTGTGACACAGTCATGGAAATACAGAGAGTAAAGGATGGGGCTTAGGACACAGCCCTGAGGGGCTCCTGTATCGAGGATCAGAGGGGCAAAGGTGAGGAAGCCTACTCTTACCACCTGCCAGCGATCTGACTTCAGCAACCTTCCAAGTTGATGTATGTCCTGCTGTGTCCATAGACAACCTTTCTCACCATTTTTTGTGTTATCTGCAAACCTGACAGAGATGGGACATCAAGACCCTGGAGGTGCCCAGTTACATTTCTGGAGCAGTCACTGTCTGGCACTGCTCTAGAAAAAGGGAATGATTTCTACATGCTCAGCACTGCAAAGTCAGTGCTTTATCAGCCACATTGTGTCCTCAAACAGCAATATTCACAGATGAAACAAAAAAATACATTTCCAATAGCCTTGCTATGTTATTCATTGAGCCTATTCAGTTCATCAATGTTGTGCCAGCCAATCAGCCCCATTACCCAACTATTTCTCCATAACAAATTATTTTTAATGGCCAATCCAATTCCATGTGGAGACCACAATTCCCTGTGGAGATTTTGTTTCTGCCATCTATCTATACGGGCAGTTTCAAATCATAACTATCTGTCATGAAGAAAACCTCTCCCCATATTTACTGTGCACCTCTTGCTCCTCTATCTTTGAACAATATTCTAATGGGAACAGCTCCCCCAGTTCTCTCTCTCTCTCTCTCTCTCTCTCTCTCTCTCTCTTCACTAACTTGTGCACCTCTACATTACAGCTGTCACAAATCCAGAGGACTTTACATATTCTGCACACATTTCCTGCATTTCTGCTCATTGCATCTACTTGTTTAGAAGATGGTGTCAATAAGTGGTGACTTTTTGTGTGCAGCTCCAATGGGAATCATCAAATATTTCTGTTTAGGACTACTACAGCTGAAGTCCAATCACAGTCATGAGGACACCAGTAAGCTACATTGTTTTCAGACGTTTAAATGGAACCATGGAAGGCTAGCCTGTCTGCAGATACGATTGAAATACAGACCCCCACTCCTGACTATCCTGCTGACAAATATACAGTCTACAGAAAATAAATTTGAAGACCTCAGAACAAGGTTTCAGTACCAGAGGGACACCAGAGACTGCTGTACACTTCGCTTCATGGAAACATGGCTCACCCTCACCATTTCAGACATAGCGCTGCAGCCTGAGGGTTTCACTATCCACCAAAAAGACAGGACAACTGAGTCTTTGAAAGGTAGAGGAGGTGGAGTATGATTTGTGAATAACTCAGTGATGCACAGATGTGGTGGTTCTGTCTCAATCTAGCCCACCTGTCCAGGAATGTCTAGTGGTCAAGGATTGTCCATTTTATCTGGTGAGGGAGTTTTCTGCCATCAACCTGGCAGTGGTATACACTCTACCTCTGGCCGACATCAGGCAGACACTGGAGGAGCTGAGCACCATGGTAAGCAGTTACGAAACAGCTTACGTTGATGTCATTGCAGGGGATTTCGACCAGACCAACTTAAAGAATTCTTAGAACAACTACCTCTTGTATACCTCCTGTGGAACCAGAGAAACCAACACATTTGACCACTGTTATACCACCATCAAGAATGAATACACCACAGTTCTCACAGCCTTCATCAAGTCCTGTGCAGATGACTTCAAGAACATTCCAGACATACCCAACCTAAAAGCAATGGATGGACCAGGACATTCGTAGTCTGCTGAAGACTAGATGTGGCATTCAAGACTGGTGATCCAGAACTGTACAAGAAGTCCGGGTACGACCTATGGAAGGTTATTTTCAGAGTGACAAAAAAATTCTGATTGAAGTTAGAGACAGAATCGGGTGCACATCAGCTCTGGTGCCATTTGCAAGCCATACTACTACAAGGCGGAACCTAACATCATGACTGGCTGTGATGTTTCTCTCCCAGATGAGCTCAATGCCTTTTATGCAGGCTTTGAAAGGGAGAACAGAACTACACCTGTGTGAATCCCTGTTAACCGTGCTGTCTCTATCTTGCGGGCTGAATTACAACACCTTTCAGGAGGGTGAACTTTCGCGAGGTGTAAGGCGGGATGGGCACTGAAAACCTGAGCCATTCAACAGAGGTTCAAGGACATCTTCAATCGCTCACCACTGCAGATGGAGGTTCCCAACAGCTCAAATGGCATCTGTAAATTTGCAGATGACACATTGCTGGCTGTATTTCACATGGTGATGAGGAGGCATACAAGAGTGAAGTAGGTCAGCTGGTTAAGTCGTATCACAATAACAACCTAGCACTCAACGTCAGTAAGGCTAAGGCATTGATTGTGGACTTCAGGAAGGGAAAGTCAAGGGAACACACACAGATCCTCGTCGAGGGAATAGCAGTGGAAAGGGTGAGTATTTTTATGTTCCTGGGTGTCAATATTTCTGAAGATCTATCCTGGGCCCAACCTATTAATGCAATTACAAAGAAGGCATGGCAGCAGCCATATTTCATTAGATGTTTGAAGAGACTTGGTATGTCACCAAATACTCTAGCAACTATCTACAGCTGTACTGTGGAGAGCATTCTGACTGGTTGCATCGCCATCTGGTATGGAAGTGTCACTACCTGGGGTTGGAAAAAGCTACAGGAAGTTGTAAACTCAGCCAGCTCCACCATGGGCACTATTCTCCCAAGCATCAAGGACTTCGTCAAAAGACAAAGTCTCAAAAAGGGGGAACCCATGATTAATGGCCCCCTTCACACCAGACATGCCCTCTTCTCATTGCTACCATCATGGAGGAGGTACAGGAGCCTGAAGACAGGCACTCAATGTTTTAAGAATAGCTTCTTCTCAGCTGCCATCAGCTTTCTGAATAGACAGTGAAATCATAATAATAATAATAAATACTTTATTGATCCTGAGTAGGAAATTCTTTCGTTACAGCAGCGACATTTAAAAACACACTTAGCAGTGCGCAGACTTAACTAATAATAAAATACAGAATAACAATATATGCAATAATTCACCAATATGCAATAACTTGTAATAATGTACAATAAAAACGTATGAAATGATAAAACAGATGCTATTGTACTATGATGTGCATTCACATGTCGCATAGAGATGAACTGTTGTATATGTTTATTGCATTTGATAGGAAAGATTCTCTGTAACAATCCTTGTGACCGCGGAGCTGAAAGAGTCTGTTCAAAAGGGTGCTCCACAGCTTATTCAGTAGGGCATGGAGAAGATATTCCAGGTTGTCCATAATGGATAACAGTTTGTTTAGTGACCTCTTCTCCCCACTAACTAAAAGAGTCTGTGTTGTAGCCAAAAACGGATTCAGCCTTTCTGGTGAGTTAGCGTAGTCTTTTTCCAGTACCAATGCTGCTCCCCCAACATAAATCGAAAAGAGTACTGCACTTGCTGCAACAGACTGTTAAAAGATCTCCAGCATCCTGTTGCATATATTGAAGGATCTCAGCTTCCTGAGAAAATAGAGTCTGCTCATCTCCTTCTTGTAAGTACCCCTGGTGTGGTTTTCCTTCAAGTCTGTTATTGAGGATAATACCCAGTGTTTGTACTCCCCCACCACGACAATTTTTTCTCTCAAAATGTACACAGAACTTGTCACAGTCCTCTTCCTCCTGAAATCAATTACCATCTCCCTGATTTTGGCCACATTCAGGAGCAGGTGATTCCTCCTGCACCACTCCACAAATTTGTCCAACAGTCCTCTGTACTCCAATTCCTGTCTATCCCTGATACACCCAACCACTGCAGAGTTGTCAAAGAACTTCTGCAAGTGATAAGACTCAGATTTGTACTGAAATTCTGAGGGGTACAGTGTGAACAGAAACGGAGACAAAACAGTCCCTTGTGGCATTCCGGTACCACTCACCACCATCTTAGACAGAAAATTCATCAGCCGTACAAACTAGGGCTGTCTGTCAGGTAGTCAGTATTCCATGAGATAATGGATTTGTCTACATCCATCCTTTACAGCTTCTGACTCAGAAGAAGTGGCTGGATTATACAATAGGCACCAGAGAAATCAAAAAATTGTGAATCTCACATTGCCACCAGCATCATCCAGGTAGATGTGAGCTCTCTGCAACAGGTAGATGATGTCATCATCCACTGCCACATGAGGTCGGTAGGAAAACTGTAGACGGTCCAATGAAGATCTCACTTGCAATCCAAGGTAATTCAGGACCAGCCTTTCCAGTACCTTCAAGAAGTGAGATGTGAGGGCAATTGGTCTGTAGTCATTAAGTTCAGATTGAGTTGTCTCTTTGGGTACAGGAACCAGCTGTCTGAGTGGACAATGAGCTCATGTATACCAGCTCACCATTTCTTTCTTTTATTTTTACTCTCTTTTTGCACTACTTATTTAGTTTAATATTTATATATATTTCTTATTGTAATTTATCATTTTCTGTTATTATGTATTGCAATGTACAGCTGCCGCAAAACAAATTTCATAACATATGCCAATGATATTGGGCCTGATTCTGATTCTGATCCAGACTCATCTTTGAGCCTATAACTGCATACAATTTAGTAACTACTCTCAGACTACAAAAAATTGTCTTGATTCAAACTAGAGGAAAAGAAATTTAACAAAATCAAAGGTCTCACTCTAAGTAAGAACTGGAATTAGATTGTAAACAATGTGGGACAGGGGAAACCTGATTGGATGAGGACTAACAGATCAGGAAGAAAAGACTACAAAGGTATAAATACTACCAGACTAGACATGCGCAGGCATTATCTCTGATGAAGATGGCAGAGTTTGTTATCAAAACAACGGGTATAATCAATTCCTGTGCCCGGCTTGAAACCCGAGAAGCATTAGATCCTTTTTCATTTGTCTTAATTGCCTGAATTCCCAAAATATGAATCCATTGTTTGAACTATCTTGATGGAAGTACAAAGTTAGTTCTTATAAACTCAACATTTGTTTATCAGACTTCTTTTTCCCCCCACTGTACTCCCACACTGGACCAACAGAATTTGAACAGAGGCATTTTCCCTTCTGATTCGGTGCTGATGGAATAGAGTCAAATTCCCATTGATTTTATTCAGAAGAATTTTGGTTCCAATCATTGAGCTAATTTAGGATTTTTGTCTAATGATTAAGTTATTTAACTGTGTTTGCTTTTCTTGATATTGATGTGGACTGTGAATATTCTGCCCTTCTTTCTCTGGTTGCTATCGATTATTTAATAGGATGAAAATAAAGCTTGTGTTTTGTGGCTCACTAAGAATTTGCAGATTAAGATCACTTGGGTGCTGGCGTTAAGGTCTGGTATAATTTCTTTCTTTACCAATCTTTTTATTAGTTTAAAAAAAGTACATATATACAAAGAAGAGGAGGATTATCTCAGATATCTATATCGATAGCAATACATATAAAAGGTAAAATAAACATTATCAGGATCATACATAATTTATAATTTTATATATAGAAAAAACCCACTAAGGTCTGGTATAATTTGACTCCATAACCTGCACTATTGTTAGCCTTTGCATGTCACAATGACATATAATCATGGAGCAAAGACTACATTAGCTAAGGTTTGTATAAGATAGAAACATTTCAGTGTAATTCATAAAAAAGGAGATAAGTTTGAGGTAAGAATGGAGATAAAATGAAGATTAGCAGGTATGTGTAAATTGATTTCACACGAAAGTAGAAGATCTATTGTGATGCAAACCTGTATTTGTCATTGTTTTAAAATGGTTGTACTTAAGAATTACTTTATTTTTATAATTAAATGGCAGGATGTTAATGAGTGTTATCAGGTACACAGATACATGTAAATATTGTTTTATAGTTTTCGATTACAAAGGAATAATTTTATGAACAGGCAATGCACTATTGACTTAAATAATAAATAATGCTGATTCCAATGAATTGCTTAAAGCATTGCAAAATTAAGGCTCTCAAATTACAGCCTTCAGTTAGTGTCTTTTTATGTTAAGTGAGAGTGGGCAGGTGGTGTGGGAAAAGAGTAGGATAGTCTTACACTGGAAGCCAGCACCAGGAAGTTGAGTCAATCAAATTAAAATATGCCAGTAGGATGTGAATTTGGGCAGTTTTCCATAGCCTGGGTTGTCCACACATTACCAGGAAATGATGGGCATTAGCTGCTGGTGCAAGTTGGGTTTGCTTTTGCCAAGTTGGAGCAAACATTGCCCTTTCATTGTCACAAATGTAATTGAAGAACATAGCAAAAGTTTTACATGTAAGAAGTAAAGGTAAGGATAGTTCATACAGTTCCTAAAATGTGCAATTCTGTTTAGTAAAGTCGTGGACAGTTTCACATGTAGTCCCCATCTCCTTGACTGAGGATAAACGAAAATATTGTATCTGTATGAGTTGGGAGTGACAGTGATATGTAAAGTTTGTGTATAGTATTGTTGTCATACCTGTGAAAGTTCATTCTGCAGTGGGATGTACTTTCTTCTTACAGGTGAAAATGTCAAAGATGGTGATACAGGAAAGGGTACAATGAAGATTTTCTTGAGTAATGCATGGCCAAGGTGGTAGAAATAAGTATTGTGATGCAAAACATGATCACAAATGATTTGCGGATACAATAGGGTCTTATAAGAGTCTCTTAGATAGATACATGGAGCTTAGAAAAATAAAGGGCTATGTGCTAGAGAAATTCTAGGCAGTCTCTAGTGTAGGCTACATGGTCCGCACAACATTGTGGGCCAAAGGGCCTGTAATGTGCTGTAAATTTCTATGTTCTATGTTCTATGATTTATATACTGAGGAAATGAGAAAACATTTAGGGCAATTGTATGTGCATTGTTAACAGTAAACTAGGTGACAATTATTGAGATACAAGTGCTAAAATAATAAATCTATTGAAATGAAATAGGTTGAAAGAGTGAAAAGAGAGAATTTCTTTCAAACCCACTGATCCATTAGTTAATACGTTGCAAGAGCGCAGTCACAAGGCTGCTGACATAACTAATTTGAGGATGTATAAGCTGGATAGAACTGGAGAATATGAACAAATGTTACAATGTGCAAGTACATAGAACATTGAAATTTACAGCACATTACAGGCCCTTCGGCCCACAATGTTGTGCTCACCATGTAACCTACTCTAGAGACTGCCTAGGATTTCCCTAGCACATAGCCCTCTATCTTTCTAAGTTCCATGTGCAGTACCTATATAAGGGGGTCTTAAAATGCTCTACTGTATCTGCTTCCACCACCGCCGCCGGCAGTACATTCCATGCACCCACCACTCTCTGTGTGTAAAACTTATCTCAGACATCCCCTTGGTACCTGTTTCCAAGCACCTTAAAACTATGCCCCCTCGTTTTAGCCATTTAAGCCCTGGGAAAAAGCCTGTGGCTATCCACATGATCAATGCCCCCCATCATCTTATACACCTCAGATTACCTCTCATCGTCCACCGCTCCAAGTAGAAAAGGCCAAGTTCACTCAACCTAATCTCATAAGGTATGCCCTCCAATCCAGGCAACATCCTTGTAAATCTCCTCTACACCCTCTCTGTAGCAGCCTATTTGACAAATTTCTTTCTTCCACTTCATTCTCGTAAGTGTTGTGTCTGGCCAGAGGACACTGATGTTAATTGCGTGAATGTATTTCTACAGGGTGCAGTTTTGGATTTACCTAGCTGTAATAGAGACTTGCTCCCATTATCTGAAACCATGCCTGAAAAAGTCATCGTTATCTTCAACAACTGATGCAGTCTTAAAAGTTTGAGAAGCTCTCTGGAAGCTGATGGGACATAGAAAACAATGCCTTCCCAGAACTTCAGGCATGGTTCTGATTGCTTTGGATGGCAAGGGGGAGAGAGGTTCTCCAAATATAGGGTATTCAAAGCTAGTTAGAACCACCCTGAAGCAGTAATGGAAGGAAGCTGCATTTGATATCATCAGCAACGTGAAGTAAAAAAAAAATTACCTTGACAGTATGGTTAAGAACTTCACTGACATTAATAGGTCTCATCCCTCAACAAGTGCACCATTAATCATGCCTACTTCTCTATGCTTTGTACTCTATCATTCTCCAAACACTTAGACTACCTAATCACAACTCCTATCTAATAATATATGTCCCAAACTCTGACACAGCTACCAGTTTTTGAAGCTTCACATCTACTGTTTAAAACACCCCCAGCTACTGTATCATAGAAGGTACATGACCTTGATACGATACAATTGCTGGAGAAGGTTGCATACAATTAGCATTAACAACAAAAAGAAGTCAGCATGGAAAATATACACGTCCATCTGATCAGTAGGAAAAATGACAATCAAAAACAGCAGTACAAATCACTTAATCATTCACCAAACAATAGCATCATCCAATCACAATTCCTACCTAATAATGGTCCTATGCATCTCATCGGTTTTCCAAACTTCATGCTGATATTCTGTGACAACCCTGGTCACATCAAATCACAGATATTTCCTTTGTTCCATCCATCTCTCTCCCATCTCCATGCTAAAAATTGTTTATTTTAATTTTTCCCAGTTCTGATGAAAGGTCTCTAACCTAAAGCATTAGCTGTTTTTTTTCCTGAACTGCTGAATGTTTCTTCCATTTTGTGTTTTTAATTTTTGATCAATATCTGTGTGCTGACAGATATGCAACAGACTTCATAGAACCATAGAACCGTAGAACATTACAGAACAGAAACAGGCCTTTTGGCCCTTCTTGGCTGTGCCGAACCATTTTTCTGCCTAGTCCCACTGACCTGCACCTGCACCAGAGTGTGAGATTATTGGAAATGATGGCAAGCTGATATTCAGTCCTCATTCTGACCTCCCACCTCTATTCAAATCGCACCCTCTTCATACTTACAAACTATTGATTGTGTAAGAGCATCAAGCGTTGTATTTTACTCTCAGTGCTTGGTTGCGCCTATTGAGCACCATGCATCTGTTTGAGGATTTGGTGAACTAAAACACCACTGAGTCAGAAAATTACAGCAAGCTGAATCTGCTTGTGTTCCTGGCATGTTGTTTGGTTTCATATCCTTCAGAAAGAGGGAGGGATTCTTGTGCTGAATAATTGCCACTTTGTTCAATAATTAGTGCCCAAGGGATTGCAGTCACGATGATCTAACATCATGCACTTGGCATTAAATATTATCACTGTTTATTCTACTACTTGAGCAATTTGACTAGAATTATGTCATTATTTGCATTTCAATTTGTCCATATAGATAAATTTTAATAATTTTTTCTCTGGAATGCAACTATTTTTAAACCTTGAGATCTTAGTTCATCACCTCAATGGTCTTTGAATAGCAATAAAACTCTGAGTAATGAGTACTTAATTGTGCAACATCGATAAGTAACATTTGCACATCTGCGCTAGTTAAATGGTATGATTTTTAATATTCCATATGCTGAAGAAAGCATCGGTGCTATATTATTTTACTTTGAACGTGTTCTACAGAATACTTTTTTGATTGGTTAATATTTTTGTGTTAATATTATTTTATGTGCTGTAAGTGGTATATGTACTGTGTTTTGCACTTTGGACCCTGAGGAACTTTGTTTGGTTTAGCTGTATACTGTGCATGAGTGAGGTTGAATGACAATAAACTTGAATTTGAATTTTGAACTTTATTTGCTTCATATTTTGTTGCATTAAATAAAGAATTCTCTATGAACCTATGGACCAGCATCCCAGCACCAAATCTATACGAAACTTGCACAATAGTTAAGTAACATATGACAGTAAGTTGAAGTCACATGCCCTTTGACCATTGTAAACTTCATAACTATCCAATTTTTTTCAGCTAAGGAAATCCAATATGCATCTAAGAATGTAGCTGCATGTGGCCTCTTGTATATCAGTGAGACCCAATGTAGATTGGGAGACCGCTTTACTGAGCATCTACGCTCCATCCGTCAGAACAAGTGGGATCTCCCAGTGGCCATCCATTTTAATTCCACTTCCCATTCTCATTCTGTTATGTCCATCCATGACCTCTTCCACTGTCGGGATAAGGCCACACGTAGGTTGGAGGAACAACATCTTATATTCTGTTTGGGTAACCTCCAACCTGATGACATGAACATCAATTTCTCAAACTTCCAGTAATGTCTCCACCTCCCCACCTTCACCATTTCCCTTCCCCTTGTCTCTCTCTCATGTTATCTCCTTGCCTGCCCATTGCCTCCCTCTGGTTCTCCACCCCCATTCTTCTTTCTTCCATGGCCTTCTGTCTCTTTCACCAATCAACTTCCTAGCTCTTTGCTTCATCCCTCCCCCTCCGTTTCACCTATCATCTGGATCTTCTCTCTCCCTTACCCCCGCCTTTCACATCTACTCCTCAGCTTGTATTTCTCCAGTCCTGCCGAAGGGTTTCGGCCCAAAATGTCGACTATACTTTTTTTCATAGATGCTGCCTAGCCTGCTGAGTTCCTCCAGCATTTTGTGTTTGTTGCATGAATTAAATGATCTCTTCAGAGTCTTTCATCTAGAACATTATAGTGATATGATTATTGATCTTTGCAATGCTTGAATAATTTTCTCCACTAAATTTCCATTAGCTGTCAAGTAAAACAGCTGGGTCTATAAGGATGACTGATTTGTTTTGTTCCAGGTAGATGGGAGAATTCATGTAAGTCATGAATTATATATATTACAGGAAAACCCATGTGTGTATATTGGTCTGTAGAGAGGAAAACTCAAAAATGGTTGATGCAGAAGAAAATTAGTCAGGATTAGTAGAACATTAAGGACAAACCTGTAGAGGTGGAATCTCTATGCTTTACTCAGTTCTTTTTTCTCCACAATATTTTGAAGAAAGCCTAAACTAGTTCCCATCCAATGAACTTCAATGTCTGAGATTGTTTGCACATTCTCAACCTCATTATCTTTATATTCTCTAACCTTGACAGAGTCACTTGGTGACTTACAAATCACTTGATGACTTGTGTAGTTCTGAGTGATGCATAGCACATGAGGAACTCAGGAGAAGTAATGAAAATGCTGCAGCAAGCTTCCGAGTGCAGGCTACCAACTCTTGACTGAAGAACAATTGGGCAAATTCAGGATCCCTGTCTCAAACAGAGGAGGAGTCTTTGCTCAATATCTCTTTCTAGCCTCCTTAATGAAAATCAGTCTCAGTCCTGAAACTTTCAATTGGCCAACATCCATGAGTCTCACAAACACGTGTTTTTTTTCCCCCATTGAATCCTTTTGTATTTTAAACATTTTGATTTGATCACGCATCAACCTGATAAGCACTTGTGAACACAAACTAAGTTTATGGAACTTATCCTCATAATCTCCTTATAACACAGAAGAATTTTTGAGATAACCATAGGACTAAAATGCATGAAAATAGAAAAGATGTTGGCAGCTCACTGCAATCAGCCATTTATTAACAGAAAATCCAGAAGATACAAACATGCAAGTAAAACCATATTATGGAATGCATTTCATTATTCTAACTATTATACTGTCAGGAAATAGATGTTAAAATTCTATTACTGTTTAGATCATTATTTTTAAGACTTATCTACTTTAATCCTGTAAATATTAAGTTTAATTGGTTTTCCTGTATCAAATTATAAATAACACAACTGGATTACAACATCATGAACTGTATTTTTCTGAAAACAGCAGAATTCCACTGCATCTTAAAGCTTCCTTTATAATTCCCAACATCTTTTCATTGATGGTACAAAGCAAAATTAATGGGCTGATCTCAGAAACATACTAAACCTTTCTCAGGCTTTCTTTGAGCACTGAACAAACCAAAAGTCCCACTGAGTGTGAAACTGAAACCTATTTATTCTGGTTTATACAGCGGATTCTGGTCAATTGGACCATTGGTTCATCAGGGCAACCATTTATTTGGGACAACAAGAACACAAGCTAATCAATAAAACAGATGGGATTCCCTTCATTTATTTGGAATACTATGTCATTTAATTAGGACAGGAGACTTGCTGAACAGTTTTTAACTAGCGTCAGACACCCGCATATGTCTGGCTACCAGACCCTGCATTGCGTTTAGAGTGATCAGTTTTTAATTAGCTTCAGATGCATATGCTTGTGTTCAAAAAGCAGTGATTTGTATCATTAATAGGTGGCAAGAAATAAGCAGTAAGGCAATTCAGAACCGTTTTGCTCACTGTGGTTTCTACCACATCTACAGTGATGCAATGCTTTGAGAGGCTGGTCATGACTAGAATGAATTCCTGCCTCAACAAGGACCTGGACCCCGACCTGGACCCATTGCAATTTGCCTATCGCCACAATAGGTCAATGGCAGATGCAATCTCAATGGCTCTTCACACGGCCTTAGACCACCTGGGCAATACAAACACCTATGTCAGGATGCTGTTCATCGACTATAGCTCAGCATTTGACACCATCATTCCCACAATCCTTATTGATAAGCTACAGAGCCTGGGACCCTGTACCTCCCTCTGCAATTGGATCCTCAACTTCCTAACCGGAAGACTACAAACTATGCAGATTGGTGACGATATCTCCTCCTCGCTGATGAACAACACTGGTGCACTTCAGGGGTGTGTGTTTAGCCCACTGCCCTACTCTCTCTATACCCATGACTGTCTGGCTAGGCATAGCTCAAATACCATCTATAAATTTGCTGATGATACAACCATTGCTGGTAGAATCTCAGGTGGTGACGAGGGGACATACAGGAGTGAGATATGCCAACTAGAGGAATGGTGTGACAGTAACAACCTTGCACTCAACATCAGTAAGATGAATGAGCTGATTGTGGATTTCTGGAAGGGTAAGACAAATGAGCACATACCAATCCTCACAGAGGGATCAGAAGTGGAAACATAGAAAAACATAGAAACATAGAGAACATATCGCACAATACAGGCTCTTTGACCCAAAAAGCTGTGCCGAACATATCCTACCTTAGAACTACCTCCTAGGCTTTACCCATAGCCCTCTATTTTTCTAAGCTCCATGTAGCCATCCAGGAGTCTCTCAAAAGACCCTATCGTTTCAGCCTCCACCACCGTCATTGCAGCTCATTCCATGTATTCACCACTCTCTGCGTAAAAAAAAATTACCCCGACATCTCCTCTGTACCTACTTCCAAGCACCTTTAAACTATGCCCTCTTGTGCTAGCCATTTCTGCCCTGGGGAAAAGCCTCTGACTATCCACATGATCAATGCTTCTCATTACCTTGTATGCCTCTATCAGGTCACCGCTCATCCTCCGTCGCTCCAAGGAGAAAAGGCCGAGTTCACTCAGCCTATTCGCATAAGGCACGCTCCCCAATCCAAGCAACATCCTTGTAAATCTCCTCTGCACCCTTTCTATGGTTTCCACATCCTTCCTATAGTAAGGCAACTAGAACTGAGCACAGTATTCCAAGTGGGGTCTGACCAGGGTCCTATATAGCTGTAACATTACCTCTCAGCTCTTAAAATCAATCCCATGATTGATGAAGGCCAATGCACCGTATGCCTTCTTAACCACAGAGTCAACCTGTGTAGCAGCTCTGAGTATGCTACGGACTCAGACCCCAAGATCCCTCTGATCCTCCTCACTGCCAAGAGTCTTACCATTAATGCTATATTCTGCCATCATATTTGACCTACCAAAATGAATCACCTCACACTTATCTAGGTTGAACTCCATCTGACACTTCTCAGCCCAGTTTTTCATCCTATCAATGTCCCGTTGTAACCTCTGACAGCCCTCCACACTATCCACAACACCCCCAACCTTTGTGTCATCAGCAAATTTACTAACCCATCCCTTCACTTCTTCATCCAGGTCATTCATAAAAATCACAAAGAATAGGGGTCCCAGAACAGATCCCTAAGGCACACCACTAGTCATCGACCTCCGTGCAGAATATGACCCATCGACAACCACTCTTTGCCTTCTGTGGGCAAGCCAGTTCTGGATGCACAAAGCAATATCCCCTTGGATCCCATGCCTCATTATTTTCTCAATAAGCCTTGCATGGGGAACCTTATCAAATGCCTTGCTGAAATCCATATACACTACATCTACTATTCTACCTTAATCAATGTGCTTAGTCACATCCTCAAAAAATTCAATCAGGCTCATAAGGCATGACCTGCCTTTGACAAAGCCATGCTGACTATTCCTAATCATATTATGCCTCTCCAAATGTTCATAAATCCTGCTTCTCAGAATCTTCTCCATCAACTTACCAACCACTGAAGTAAGACTCACTGGCCTGTAATTTCCTGGGCCATCCCTACTCCCTTTCTTGAATAAGGGAACAACTTCCGCAACCCTCCAATCCTCCGGAACTTCTCCGGTCCTCATTGATGATGCAAAGATCATTGCCAGAGGCTCAGCAATCTCCTCGCTCACTTCCCACAGTAGCCTGGGGTACATCCCGTCCAGTCCTGGTGATTTATCCAACTTGATGCTTTCCAAAAGCTCCAGCACATCCACTTTCTTAATATCTACACTCTCAAGCTTTTCAGTCCACTACAATCCCTACAATTGCCAAAATCCTTTTCTGTAGTGAATACTGAAGCAAAGTATTCATTAAGTACCTCTGCTATTTTCTCCAGTTCCATACACCCTTTTCCATTGACACACTTGATTGGTCCTATTCTCTCATGTCTTATCGTCTTGCTCTTCACGTACTTGTAGAATGCCTTGGAGTTTTCCTTAAACCTGTCCGCCAAGGCCGTCTCATGGCCCCTTCTGGCTCTCCTAATTTCATTCTTAAACTCCTTCCTGATAGCCTTATAATCTTCTAGATTCATTACCTAGTTTTTTGAACCTTTCATAAGCTCTTCTTTTTGTTCTTTACTAGATTTACGACAGCCTTTGTATCCCACGGATCTTATATCCTACCATCCTTTCCATGTTTCATTGGAATGTACCTACTCAGAACCACACGCCAATATCCCCTGAACATCTGCCACATTTCTTCCGTACGTTTCCCTGAGAACATCTGTTTCCAATTTCTGCTTCCACATTCCTGCCTGATAGCCTCATATTTCCCCTTACTCCAATTAAACGTTTCCTTAACTTGTCTGTTCCTATCCCTCTCCAATGCTATGGCAAAGGAGATAGAATTGTGATCACTATCTCCAAAATGCTCTCCCACTGAGAGACCTGACACCTGACCGGATTCATTTCCCAATACCAGATCAAGTACAGCCTCTCCTCTTGTAGGCTTATCTACATATTGTGTCAAGAAACCTTCCAGAACACACCTAACAAACTCTACCCCATCTAAACCCCTCACCCTGGGGAGATGCCAATCAATATTTGGGGAATTAAAATCTCCCATCACAACAACCCTGTCATTATTACTCCTTTCCAGAATCTGTCTCCCTATCTGCTCCTCGATGTCCCTGTTACTATTGGGTGGTCTGTAAAAAACATCCAGAAGAGTTATTGACCCCTTCTTATTCCTAACTTCCACCCACAGAGACTCTGTAGACAACCCCTCCATGACTTCCTCCTTTTCTGCAGCCATGACACTATTTCTAATCAGCAGTGCCACGCCCCACTATGTTTGCCTCCCTCTCTATCCTTTCTGAAACATCTAAAGCCTCGCACCTGAAGTAGCCATTCCTGCCCCTGCACCATCCAAGTCTCTGTAATGGCCACAACATCATTGCTCCAAGTGCTGATCCACGCTCTAATTTCATCCGCTTTATTCATGATACCCTTCGCATTAAAATAGACACATCTCAAACCATCGGACTGAGCGTGTCCCTTCTCTTTCACCTGCCTGTCCTCCCTTTCGCACTGTCTCCAAGCTTTCTCTAATTGTGAGCCAACCTCCCTTTTCTCCGTCACTTCAGTTCGATTCCCACCCCCCAGCAATTCTAGTTTAAATTCTCCCCAGTAACCTTAGAAAACTTTCCCACCAGGATATTGGACCCCTCAGATTCAACTCAGGAAAATGAAATAAAATAAGGGAGACGAAAGTAAGATTAAGAAAGAAAAGTAAGGAGAAAAAGGGTATTATAAGGTCTAAAATATCTCTAACAGTAATCAGTTCTGAAGGAAAGAAACAACATTTGGATGAACTAGTTATGGATTATGTTTACAGTATTTGTTAGTCTTGTTACCATCACAAGCAAATGAAGAGAGACTTTGGAACACTTTGGAGGAACTAATATGTTTTCTGACCAATATGAGCTGATAAGGAAACAAACCCTACCACCTGACTCTTGTCTGATTTTCACCAATTTACTGAAACTTGAGCACAGAGCAATGAATATTTCAGGCTGAAGAAGGACCTCAACCTAATGGCAAGTTGCAGAATGCACTGAAGAGGTCAGAAGTGGCTGTATGCTTAATAAAGATTCAAAACAGTGATATTGGTTTTGTGAGTGAGATTTCAACAGAGAATTAATTTAATTTTTCAACAGCAGATAGAAATGATATTGTATGAGTGTGGTTTGAATAGATTCCATCTCCTTTAAAACACGATTGCAGAGTAGCAGACAAAGAAGGACATTTTAAGGTGCCTAGTCATTGGGAAATATAATCATGGAAAGGCTGTCAAGGCTCTTTATTATTTTTCTCAGCCTTTATCTTTACGCCTCCTGTAGAATTCTATTACTGTTTCTTTGTTTTCATTTTATTGCAATTTGACATGGTCTGCTGACAAGATTCAGTTAGATATTCTTTGATTTATAAGCCACTCAAATTGTCCCATGCACTTTTACATAAGTGAGTGATGTTTCTACATGCAATTTTTTAAAATAAACAATGATATTGAATGCATATATGCACTCAACACTAGAGGCAAATAATATCTCATAAATAACAAATTTATTGTTGCATTAAATTTTAAATAACGGTGAAAAGAAAGCCATTCATTTATATGCGTTAGTGACTTCATGATGTAGCAAGGCATTTTCTAAGTAATGAAATCACTTTATAGTTTTGTCACAGCTGTGTTTTTAGCATTTGAACACTAATTAGCTGAGTAATGCCACCAACACCAACTGTTCCTGTAAGAATATTGCAGCCTTGGTGCACGTTGATCTTAGAAATAGTCCGATTATTCCCATCAAAGGGAACCTTCTTTGCTTTGGAGTACAATCAGCACAATGGTAAACCATACAAAACTTTTGCAAAAATATGAATATGTAGCATAATCGATACGTTACACTCAAACTATCTGACCAAGCAGGCTTTAAATCCAAAACTTACCACAGCATTCTTCCTAATAAGACACTGTGGGGAGAAATTGATCTCATAACTCCAGTTTGTGTCAGGCTATTATTATCTGTAATTGATATTCATACAAAGTGTGCAGCTATCTTAGAGACAAGACAGGGATGCTGGATGCTCAACATTTTTGTAGGAATGGGATCAAATGAACAAGTGATGCATTTAATAGGCAAACTGACTACTAAGAGATCATGGGAGATAGGAAGGAAATAGAATCAAGGCTGGGCCCAAGGAAGTCTGAATAAATGTCTGAGATAGAGGATGCAATAAAATCAACCTAATTGTTGTTCAGTTCTGAGTTCCAAGTTCATGAACTTCTTTCCCTTTGGAGGCTGAATTAAAGTCAGAGAACAAAGAATTGTTTGAGAATGGAGAAAAGAAGCAAGTGGTAGCTTCTTTAAACTAAACTTAAACTAAGTCAACCCTTTAGTTGAAACTTTATGAGGCATCATCTGTGATTTAAAAACCATTTGCATCTTCCTATAATACTGCTCTATTGCAGTTTGTAAAATGCCTTGATGAAAGCCAGCACCTATTTTCTGAAGGCCAAGTTCACTGACAGAGGTTGAGTAATTGTTGTGCTTACAAAATGGCAATTAACAAAATTTCATTCAATATTCAATATTCTATTCTATAATTTAAAACCAATGGTGCATAATGCAAAATTAAGCCAAAATACTACCTGCACATCATATAATATTTAGCTTATGATGATTTTCATTACTGATTAATTAGGGTACAAAACACAATTCGGAGTAAAATGAAAAGAAAAATATATGCAACTCAATGGCCCAAAGGTTTTCACATTGCAGCCTCACAGATGTAACACTGCTGAATCTAAAGGCTTTTCACCTTAGAATTAACAAATCGGCCTCTTGACATGCAATATTCTGGAAAATGTTCAAGTTCCATTGTAAAAGAAAAAGCTTTTGACAAGGTCTAATTTGCCTGTGAAAGTTGACAGATAACATATTTTTGTCTCAATTTGTACTGTACATTAATGTGCTTGACAATAAACCCACTCAGTTGTATGAAGGACGTTTCAATCATTCAATCAAGTATCTGCAACAACAATGCATTGAAATGTCACACAGCATTATTCTAAAAGTCAAAGTTAATGATTTATATAATACAAAATCAATGTAAAACACCCACTCCCTACTATATCCCTAGCATAGTAAAAAACAGTATAGTAAGTAATTTCTAAATTTTGTAATCATTCCACCAAACACGAGCTAATCTTTTGTTTTCTTACCGGGTATTGAATAAAGTAAAATAGTTATTTCTGCATTAACTCCTAAATTAGAGAACAAGGCAATGCCTAATTTCTGACATTCTTAACTTAAAAACCAAGGCCCCCTCGGCCTGTCTCACTTTAAGAATTTCTGTGGTAATACGGCTCTAAAGGAAAACAATCTAACTGTCCATAGTAGGTCCACTCTAAAAAGCAGGTTACATGTGGGACTTGTGGGTGGATCTTCTGGGAAGGGATTGTGGAAGGTAGGACAGTTACACGTCCCATTGTATTACAGAAAATCATGGCTCAGTGAGGTGAATAGTCTCCTGTAATGTTGGCATAGTACGAAATCATGTTAAATATATAAAAGGAAAAATAGATATAAGATTTCCCATTTACTGATGCCTGAAACATAACTTATACTTTATTGTCACCAAACAATTGATACTAGAGCGTACAATCATCACAGAGATATTTGATTCTGCACTTTGCGCTCCCTGGAGTACAAATCGATAGTAAATATTAAAAATTTAAATTATAAATCATAATTAGAAAATAGAAAAGGGAAAGTAAGGTAGTGCAAAAAAACCAAGAGGCGGGTCCGGATAGTTGGAGGGTACAGCCCAGATCCGGGTCAGGATCCGTTCAGCAGTCTTATCACAGTTGGAAAGAAGCTATTCCCAAATCTAGCCCTACGAGTCTTCAAGCTCCTGAGCCTTCTCCCGTAGGGAAGAGGGACGAAAAGTGTGTTGGCTGGCTGGGTCATGTCCTTGATTATCCTGGCAGCACTGCTCCAACAGCGTGCGGTGTAAAGTGAGTCCAAGGACAGAAGATTGGTTTGTGTGATGTGCTGTGCCGTGTTCACGATCTTCTGCAGCTTCTTCCGGTCTTGGACAGGACAACTTCCATACCAGGTTGTGATGCACCCTAAAAGAATGCTTTTTATGGTGCATCTATAAAAATTAGTGAGGGTTTTAGGGGACAGGCCAAATTTCTTTAGCTTTCTCAGGAAGTAAAGGCGCTGGTGGGCCTTCTTGGCAGTGAACTCTGCTTGGTTGGACTAAGTCAGGTCATTTGTGATATTGACCCTGAGGAACTTAAAGCTTTTGACCTGTTCCTCTTGCGCACCACCGATGTAAATGGGGTCGTGTGGTCCGCAACTCCTTCTGAAGTCAACAACCAATTCCTTCGTCTTGCTGACGTTGAAGGATAGGTTACTGTCTTCGCACCATGCCACCAGGATCTTAATTTCCTCTCTGTACTCAAACTCATCATTACCCGAGATATGGCCTACAATCGTGGTGTCATCAGCAAACTTATATATTGAGTTCGATGATCTTTGATTGCTAATCATAAATAAAAGTGATGATTAATTCAAATTTTAGTTGCACATATGTTAATCTTAGAGGGCAGAGTTGTGGACATGTTCAGTACATCACAAAAAAACAGCCTCTCCTCCATAGATTCTGAATACACTTCTTCCTGCCTTGGTAAAGCAGCCAACATTATCAAAGACCCCACTCACGCCAGGTCTAAAAGTCTGAAACACACACTATTTATCCGGCTGTTGTAAGCTTATTGAACAATACCCTAGCAAAATAAGATGGACTCTTAACCTTACAATTCTTTATGACCTTGCATCTTATTAGCTACCAGCGTCCTCTGTAACTATAACATGTTATTGTGCATTCTGTTATTGTTTTCCTTTGTACTATCTCAAAACACTGATGTGATAATATGATCTATATCGATGGCAAAGGTATCCATATAGATCATTTGCAAAACCAGTTTCTCATTGTACCTCAGCACATGTGAAAATAATAAATCAATTTACAAAATTACCAATTTTCCAGTCTGCAAGGTACATTTTATCCCCATCCATCCACAACAATTTTTGCCCTTTGCAGTACCTGGGAGTTCCTCGAGCTCATGCCTATCTCTGATAGGAGTGTTTTATCAGAAAACATTTAAACTAGCCAGAGCAGGTCTATTCCATAAAGAAGGACAAGGCCACGTGTGGAAGTTATGGTTGGGGCTTCTAAGCAGGGATTGCTCAAGGATGGACAATAGCAAGGATATTAATATCTAAAATTTTATGGTCCATTATTCCTGCAATATTTTATTAAATGGTCTTTGAAATTGCAGCTACTGCCAGAGAGAAATCTGCCCTGATCCAGTCTGGTTCCTAGATCCAATCTAATCTCTGATCCCAAGCTCCAGGTTAATTCTTGCTCCCTACCTCCAAGTGGTTTCTGGTGCTTTCCCAGATTGGTCACTAAAGCCTAGGCCCTGGTTGGGTTAGGGTGATGTCCATGATGATCATGATGGTTAACCTTTGGTAGGCTCCAGGCTCTACATGTTGTTCCTGAATATGAGCTTTCCAGACCTGTCAATGGATAAGTGTCAAGGACCCGGACCAACACAACAGAAACAGCGATGGGATGAACAGTAGTGGGAGTGGAATCCTTACCTTTAGTTTACAGTGCAACTTCCACAGCTTTCATCCACACAACTTCCACAGCTTTCATCCACATAGTCAGAGTAAAAGCATGGTAACATCATAAGTTGCTCCACTTAAGTAGCTGAGGCTATCCTCGGGATTCTCAGCTTGACCCCTACATCTTCTGATGGATTTCCAGGAAATTTAATGTGAGATGTGCTTGCTTGTGTCCTTGACACTTAACCACACATTGCTCTAGTGTCTGTGCGAGGACTGGCGCCCACACAGACTTCCAATTTGCACCTTGTAAGGCATGAAAATGCCCGACGCAGGCTTCTCATTTTCTGAGTTGACGTTCCTATGCTTTAAAATATGGGTGCCCTTGTGATATGTGAATACTGACACCCTTAATCTCAGGGAATATTAATGTGTCATCCAGCACTGCTAGAAAGATATATATGACTAAAAGTCTAGATTAAACATATAATTCAACAAGACGAAGGAATTGGTTGTTGACTTCAGAGGGAGTAACGGACCGCACGACATAACTTACATTGGTGGTGTGGAAGTGGAACAGGTCAAAAGTTTTAAGTTCCTCGGAATCAATATCACAAATGACCTGACTTGGTCCAACCAAGCAGAGTCCACTGCCAAGAAGGCCCAACAGCGCCTTTACTTCCTGAGAAAACTAAAGAAATTTGGCCTGTCCCCTAAAACCCTCACTAATTTTTATAGATGCACCATAGAAAGCATTCTTCTAGGATGCATCACAACCTGGTATGGAAGTTGTCCTGTCCAAGACCGGAAGAAGCTGCAGAAGATCGTGAACATGGCTCAGCACATCACACAAACCAATCTTCCATCCATGGACTCATTTTACACCGCACGCTGTCGGAGCAGTGCTGCCAGGATAATCAAGGACACGACCCACCCAGCCAACACACTTTTCATCCCTCTTCCCTCCGGGAGAAGGCTCAGGAGCTTGAAGACTCGTATGGCCAGATTTGGGAACAGCTTCTTTCCAACTGTGATAAGACTGCTGAACAGATCCTGACTCAGATCTGGGCCGTACCCTCCAAATATCCGGACCTGCATCTCGGCTTTTTTGCACTACCTTACTTTCCATTTTTCTATTTTCTATTTATGATTTATAATTTAAATTTTTAATATTTACTATTGATTTGTAATCCAGGGAGCGGGAAGCGTAGAATCAAATATTGCTATGATGATTGTATGTTCTAGTATCAATTGTTTGGCGACAATAGAGTATAAAGTATAAAGTCTAAAGTATTAGGGTACCAGTTCATGACTTTCAAAATTTGGATGGGATAGCTTATTTAGATAAGTATATGTAAATACTGTTTACATTCCTTGTCCTGTTGCTTGTTTATGCTTGCATCATACACAAGGATGCTCTCTTCAGTTACCTGATGAGTTACCAGCAGACTTTGGCCAGGAGCAGATGTCACCAGGTGGTGCCCAACCTTCATACATTGTTTCAAACCTTATCCACTACACTCTCCAGCTGGCGGGTCAGCAGTAGTGACCAAGTCACTGCCTATCTGCTCCTGACTTCCAGCTCAACTCCTCTCGCCTGCTCCATATTCAGCAAGAGGCTCTTTCTGCTTCCTCCTCCATACTGCGAGCTACTTGGTTCTTGTTCTTTTCATCAGGGCCCAGAGCAGACAGCAACCTCCATGCAGACCGTGCTGGCAACCAGCTGAAGCCGATCTCCATGGGGAATAACCACATCTGCCATCCTTTGTCCCTGGACTAAGGACTGGTACTTCAAGGCCTTCCTCTCATGAGCCTCCTCGTGTCCTTCCTCCCGTGGTACTGTGAGTTCCACCACGATGATTTTCTTGTCTTTGGTTGACCACAGTATGATGTTTCGTCAAAGTGTGGTTTGCACAACCTCCAGGAACTGTAGCTTGCTTCCCACCTTGACCCATGATTTGGCAATTTGCAGAAGATTGGATTTAGGCCTCTGTGGTATGACTGGCGTGGCCCTCTTCTTGCTGAAAGTTACATGCCCTGGTTGCCTCTCTGCCAGCTGGTCGCTTTTTGCACCTCTCCCTCTCCTGTGTGTCAGCAAGGCAAAGCAGGACCTTGTTGGTAGTGTCATTCATACCTTCCTTAAATGAAATCTATGACAACTGATTTCAGGCAGGACTTATTTTGCACTATTTTGCAAGAGCTGGATGTACAAAAGCTGTACATTATTTCAAGGGTGTATGTTCATGGTCATTATTATTGTGAGTTCTGGTTGAAACTACATCTAGTCATTTTGAATAGTATGAAAGATTCACTTATCAAATGTATTCTGACTATCAGGGTCATTTTCTTCAGATTTTTTTTCTTTATTATACTGGCTAGTTTTTCTAATCCTTCTTTCCATATCTACAAAATATACCAAATTATATAATCTTTTTAAACTTAGATAAAGTAAACATTGCTCTCAGTTATCAGTACGCACAAATAGAAACACAACATTTGTTTTATGTGACTGAATCCAGATAGTTTCAAGCTACTCAATCTTGATTTAAAATAATTTATCCAATCTTGTGTGCAGATACCAATCCCCATAAAAGTAATATTGTTTGGCATTAAATTAACAAGCTTAAGAAAAACTAGAAAGAAGGATTTAATGGATTATGTAATTTTGTAACTGAGTATTTACTTTAAATATACTGTATGAAGAGGGTACTGTTATTTTGTTACATATAGCAAATTATTATATACAATTTGCTATATCAGTAGTTTGAGGTAGATTGGTGGTAAAAGTGATTAATGTCCTAAATGCAATGTTCTCATCTTTGTTCATGCCAAATCATCTGGCACACCACTGACATATATCTCAAATAATGATCAATTTCAAAATAAAGGAAAGAGACAGACTGTACACGCTATTTGTTCCTAATTGTCCAATATGCACTGTAGCAGGCTCGATTCACTGCTGTAAGTGTAGCAGGTTCGATATTCTGCTGTAAGTGGAAATACAGAATAAGTACTCTTCATTAAGAAGATGAAGGATGCTTCATTAAGGCAAGTTTAAAAGATAAAAGCATCACAGTTTGAAGTTTCAAGATGCCTCTGGTAGCAGAGCACTAATTTGTTCATACTTCGCAATTGCATTCTGTATAACTTTTCATCAAAATTTAAAATCTGATTATAGAAGACAGCACACTTTATATTTTCAGTTAGTTAAGGGTGGAAGACAGATAGCTCAGATATTGATCTTTAAGACGAAGTTTTAAATCACCCTGGTCTGATGGATGCTTCAAGTGGCTGCTAGCTGTGAGCAACACACACAAATGCTGGAGGAACTCAGCAAGTCCAGGCAGCATTTTTGGAGGGGAATAAGCAGTCGACGGTTTAGGCTGAGGCTCTTCATCACAACTGGAAAAGAAGGGTGAAGAAGCCGAAATAAGAAGGTGGCGGGGGGGGGGAGGCTAGTGGGGAGCGACGGAAGGACTAGAAACTAGAAGGTGTAAGGTGAGGCCAGGTGAGGAGTAAGGTGGATGGATGGGGAAGAGGGGATGAAGCAAGAAGCTGGGAAGTGATAGGTGGAAAAGGTAAAGGGCTGAAGAAAACAGACTCTCATAGGAGAGGGCAGTGACCCTGGAAGAAAGAGAAGAAAATGGTAACAAAAGGGAGATGACAGATATGCGAGGAGAAGAGAAGGAGTGAGCGGGTAAACAGAATAGGGAATGGAAAAGAGAGAGAAAAGGAGAGGGGGAGGAAGTAATGGAAGTTAGAGAAATCAAGGTTCTTGCCATCAAGTTAGAGGCTACCCAGAATGAATAAAAAATGTTGCTCCTCCATCCTGAATTTAGCTTCATTACAGCAGTAGAGGAGGCCATGGACAGACACGTCAGAATGAGAGTGGGAGTTCAAAAGGAAATGTGCAACCTCCAGGAGATGATGCATTTTGTAATGGGTAGAGCACAGGTACTTGATGAAGTTGTCGTCTAATCTGCGTCAAGCCTCGCTGATGAACAGGAAGCTGTGTTGGAAGCACTGGATACAATAGATGGCTCAGCAGAATTGCTGGTTAAGTGTTGCCTCACCTGGGGCCCTAAATTGTGGTGGAGGAGGAGGTGTGGAGGTGGGCGTAGCATGTGCCATACTTGCAGGGACAGGTTCAAGTTCAACTTTATTATTATCCAACCGTTCACAAACATATACCAAAACCAAACAATGTTCCTCAGGGACCAAGATGTAAAACACAGTACATACAGCACATACATAAAGTAACGATACCAAATCAAAAAGTATTCTTCAGATATACAGTTTGACACAAATTGTTTCTGGAGTAAACCGAAAGATTATGGAATTGGTGTTCAAAATAACGGGTGATTTATTACAAACTGGTGCTCACCAGTTTGGAGCAACCAAAGCTGATTTACCTGGGCATGGACTTGGTACAGCTTTTCCATTCTCAGTTGATGAGATTATCAGTAAAACTATATTTTGATAACAGAATGGTGGCTACAGAAAGACTTAAGTAAATGTTGACTAGATCCTGATTACAGAGTAAGGTGATTGTCCGCAGGTCTAACAATAAAGGAAGTTTTCTATTACAACAAAGATTGCACGCTATAACATAATTAACAAAACTCCTGAGCCTTGGACATCATCACTGCTGCATTCCATGTTCCTACTTTGTCTGTGATTCCCTTTTACCACATTAGCACACTCTACGTCCCTGTTTCCTAGTTAGCAGCCCTCACTATTCTTTCCACCACAGCAGTACATATACAACATATAGTTAGATATACAGCGACATTACTGTTACTGGCACTGTGCTAAATAATGTGTACTTCATGGTAGCAGGGTTCAGAAGTCTCACAGCCAGGAGAAAGAAGCTGTTACCCAGCCTAACAGTCCATGTTCTTATACAGCGGTACCTTCTGCCTGATGTACGTGGTCAAAGAGATTGTGGGACAGGTGGGAGGGGACCTTGACAATGCTTAGGGCTCTGTGAACACAGCACATCCAGGGTATGTCCTGCTGTAAGGGAACGGCAAAGAGACCCCAGTGACTCTCTCAGAAGTCTTCACAATCCATTGCAAAGTCTTGTGATCAGCTGCCTTACAATTAAGAACTCTTACTAACTCTTCTTTCAGTTAGTCCTGAGGAAGGGTATCGACCCGAAGCGTCGACTGTGCCTCTTCCTAGAGATGCTGCCTGGCCTGCTGCGTTCACCAGCAACTTTTATGTTAGAAAATCATGTTCAATGTTTTTTGTCAATGACTCCCAGATCAAATAGAGTTAGGACTGTAGCCACAGTGCATCTCCTCTGCAAGAGATACTGTCTAGTTTTAAGTAATGCAGGATAACTTTCTATTATGCTAGTTTGCATGATAGTCCCTTCAAATGATGGATGTAGTCATTCATCAGCAAGGCTACTGCTGGCTGCACACAGTAATTACGGAAATTAGCAGGCATCGTAAAGCTGGCATTCTGTTTGGTCAAAAGCTGTGGGTACAGGTTAACGGCACAAAGCAATCTAACATGCTTGTTCATGGGACATTCTTCTCTGCTACATTTTTCTATTCCTTAATTACCAAAATTGACTGTCCTCTTCCCTTACAGTTCCAAATCTGCTCAACTCTGTAATGCAGCATTTTGGCAATACTATTTATTTGTCATTAGATATAAGTTTTTGACTTTTGAACTATGTTTAGTGTTGTTCCATGCACATTCCTTGTGACAAATACTCATTAATTAACTGCTAAACGTGATGTCCTTGTCCAACCTGTATTATTTCTTCATGCACATCACTTCATGATTGATGGAAAATCATTTTGATTAATAGGACTGGATGTTACAATCCCTAAAGTTTCTGCACTGCACTTGACTTGAGTGGATGTAGTTCTTAAAGATGACCACCAGATGATGTTACTACCATTACAACACATCTCCAGTTGTGCACCTCGACATCACTGGGTGTTTCGGCGTTTTATCACAAGATACCCTCAGCCGAGGCAGGCCCACCACAGGATGATCAGATCTGGGTGTGTGTCACATGGTTAGTCTCTAGATGGTCACTTGGCAGCCCAGACAGCATCCTTTCTTTTCAGCCACAGCCAGTGACTGCTCATTTCGGCGGCATTAGCAAGTGCTTTGATTGCCTTTCTATGGGCTCTTCCCTCTGACTCCTACTTCCCTCAGCAGCCTTACGGTGGAACTGGCTACAAAGCCCCTGCAACCCACCTCATCTGGGCGCACTTTTATGTCCCTGCCTCGCTCCTCTGCTTCAACTGCAAGGTTGGCATATCGCAGCCCTTTCCGTTCGTAAGCCTCATCCACAGCATCCTCCCAGGGAACCATCAGCTCAATGATAAAGACATGCTGACAGGAGTTGGACCAAAGGTCCAGGTGAGGCCTCGGGATGGTCGTTGCAATTTCAGATGGGAAGGTAAGTTTCTGGCCTAAATCAACACGCATTTCCCAATCCCTGGCTGCACTCAATGGGTTTGAGTCGTGAGGCAAGGGGTTAGCCCCCGGTTTCTCTCCCTCCCAGATGAAGGATGGTAGTTGTGGGACCATTGTCTGGGCATTGAGAGGCCTGGCGTTGGTGGTTACTCTCTTGCACTCAAGTTCAGCTGCCAAACAACTCAGCACTTGGTTGTGTCGCCAGGTGTATCTGCCTTGTATTAGGCTGGTCTTGCAACCAACCAAGACGTGCTTGAGGGATGCCGGAACTGTGCACAGAGGGCAGGCTGGATTCTCTCCCACACAAAGATTTAGGTTTGTAGGAGAATAAGGCATTGAATAAGGCATGAGGAATGGCTCAGAAAATCAGGCAGGCACAGATCTTCCATTGCATTTTTATCTCTATATTTGTATATTTTATTTCAAACTTGGACTGCTGGCATCTAAAAAACATTGCTTTATTTAATTAGATTATATATTTTCCACATAATGGATTTTTGGAAGTTTAAATTCTCCCTGGACCATTAGCTCCTGTAAAACAGCATAACTGTTGCAGCACACTTCATCTGATTGAAAAACTCTGATAACAGTGTGAAACATTTGCTAAATCTCATAAACATGGATAAGCCAATACAAACAACCATGCAAATAATGATTTTTGTTGTAACTGTGCAATAATTAATGTTTTTGTATTTTGTATTTTTTTCCGCTGCTGGTAAGGTATTCCTTCCAAACTCATCTCACTAATTAGAAGCAGCACAACAGAGCAGTGTGCAGAATATTCTTTTATTGTTTTCAGAAAAATCAAAGGCTATATTGCTGAAGTACATTATATGCTAGAAGAACATTGTAGTGTAAATCACAAAATGCAACAATGAATATTTGCTATTGACATGCTTTTGCTCATATTCTCTGGGTACTTTACCGTGTTTTAGCAGATAATCTTGCTTCATTTCAAAGGTTCACTTATTATCAAGTATATAAGTCTGAAATTCTTCTTTTCCAGATAGCCACAAAACCAATAAAGAAAAGAAAGGCAGCACAATCATCAACCCCCAAACCCCTCCTCCTTGCACAAAAAAAACAAACAAAAACAGAACAGGCACATCGACTCCCAGATCCCCCTTCCCTGCACGCAAAGAAAATGAGAACGATTTGTTGAAAAACACAGAATACAAAAAAAAAGACTTGAGAAAAGTCCACCGTCCAAGTCCACGTCCAAAACCTGGGCTATGTTCTCCTTCTCTGTAGCACAGTGATCTCACCAGCAATTAAAAAGTTAGTCTCCCCTCTCCGGCAGCAGAGTAATTCCCCAGCGATAAAAAGGCAGGCAGCCAGCATTTCAGTCTCCTTCGTCACATTAATCAGCAAACAATGGAAGCTTTAATTGGCAAAATGGAGTTGAACATCATCTTGTGCCCCATTCTGCAGCCTGCTTGCCACAAGTTTCCCGCATGCTGCCTCTGGCTCCTTGAATCTCCTCAGCGACTGCAGAGTGCTGAAACTCCCAAGTGGTTTCCAACTGCAAATCACAGGCTCCAGCAGTTCCAGAATCACATTCAAGACGTAAAACAAATGTAAAAGATATAAAAGAAGTGTAATATATGATTTCATGATCTATCCAGAAAATGTTGACTGAAAGAGTATTGTTTGCAGGCGTTATCGCGACTGATGTGACCATTTCCATTTAAAATTATTTTGCTTATTGCAGTCATTAAATACAGCTACAGGTAAATGCATTGAACTAAATTAACATTAAAAGGAATCAGACACCTGTACTGCAAATGCACTGTTGCGGCGTTATCACATAAAAATTGACTACACTTCATATTTATGTATGTGGAACAAAGGGAATTTCAACTAACATTTGAAAACAGGTTGTAAATTATAAGAGCTAAAAAGTGGCAACAGAGTGGAAGGTTCTATAGCAGGATGCTTAAACTACCCAATACACCAGCCTAACCACCATCAAGGACATATATACAGAAAAGTACCAGGAGACGACCAGTAATGTCATGAAGGATCCCACCCACTCTGCTCATGGACTGTTTGTCCCATTTTGATCAAGGTCAAGGCTATGCCGCGCCCATGCCAGAACCACCAGCCTCAAAAGCAGCCACTTCCCTCAAGCCTAATCAAGCTAATCAACATCTTCACCTATTAACTCACCCCACCATAACTTTAGTGTTTCCTGTTTGAGTCACCTTATGTACAGATACAGCTGTATCTAGCATCACTTCATACAATCAGTCTCTGTATGTAAGCTGATCTTGTGTTCTACTGTGTTCTTTAAGCTTTTTTTTGCTGCATCAGATCCAGAGTAACAATCAATTTGGTTCTGCTTCTATACTGAAGAATGACAATAAACAATGTTGTATCTTGAATGACAATGTACAGAGTGCTTCTGAGTGAAAAGGCAGATATGCACAGAACCCTTCCTTTCAGAGTCTCTGTATGATACAACAAACATGGAAAAAATGGGATGTGCAAAGGTGTGTGTGGGGTGGAGTGGGGGGGAAGGCGTGCAGGGGGAATTTGACCCAAAAGCAAAGCAATGGAGACGATTTAGCATTAAACAATATTTTACGAACAAACTGCATAATAACAAGCCACAACACAAGATGGAAAAATATATTTAACACAATAAGGCAACAAGGTAGCTGAAAACAAGAAGCAGCTGGTGAGGCCGGCTGGATCAATGGGTTAACAAAGAGCTGTGGATGAGAACTGGTTTTAAATAGGCTGGGGGTGTTGAGTTACAAATGAGTGGCGGGTGATTCCTGTTAGCTGGGTGGCGACTGGGAGGTGCCTAGCTGCACAGGTCTGACAGGACATAACCCCCTTCCCACAGCCGGCACCCGATGGCTCAGGACAATCTGGATGGGTCTGGTGGAACTCCTCAATGAGTCATAGATTGAGGATGAAACTAGATGGCAGTAGTCTGGCTGGTCGCGAACGGATGTTAGCTTGAGGACAGTAGATGCAGTTGACAGCTAGGAAAGTCCTATGTGACCTCTTCCAAGCATTTCAGCATCAACTAACCAGGACCCTGGTGAATGAGGCCTCCACCACTGGCCCCTTTGCGGGCATCAGTGGGGGTTGGTAGCCTTGAAGCACTTCAAAGGGTGACCTGTGGCAGAGGTGTGAAGATTGTGGGACAGCTGAGCCCCGTGCAGATATTTCTTCCATGTGGAAGGGTCAGAGGCAGTGAAACATTACAGGAGTTCCTCCACTTGCTGGTTAGCTCTCTCTGACTGACCACTGGTGTGTGGTTGATCACCAGACGACAAACTCAAAGGTGCAGAAGAGGGAGTAGAAGGCTCGCCAGAAGTGCAAGAGGAATTGTGGGTCCCAGTCTGACACATTGTCCTGAAGGAAATCTTGGAGGCAAACTACATGTGGGAGAACCTATTTTCCCATCTCAGAGCTGACAGAAGTTTGGGAAGAAGGGCAATGAAGTGGGCCAGTTTGGAGACCTGGTCCACCACTATCATGATCACCGTGGCTACATCTGAAGGTGGCAAAACCATGATGAAATCCATGAGTGTCAATGGATTGATTGGAGCCGTGGGAGCCCAGAGGGCGTCTAGATGAAGGAATTGGACTGGCCACATTAACGGCAGGCGGCAACAGACTGAGGAACATCTGCGATCATGTTGGGCCAACAGAACTGGTGTCCTAGAAAATCCAGAGTCCATTGAGCATCTGGAAGGCCAGAGAGGAGTGAGGAATGGGCCTACTGGGGTGCCTCAGAGTGCATGGCTGCCAGCCTGTACAAGTTATTGTCAGGTACGATGGTCGGTGCAGGCTCATGCTGTAGGGCCTGATAGATCTGATTCTCAAGGTAGCACGTGATCTGGGTGAGGATCTGGAAGGATGGAATGATGGGTTGAAGATCGATCTCCATTTCAGATGGGTCAAGTTATCTTGACAGGGTATCAACCTTGGTGTTCGTGGAGCTGGGCTGGTGGGCGATGGTGAAGTTGAATTGCTTGAAGAAGAGAGCCCAGCAAGCCTGATATAGTTGGACTTGACGGGTCTGGTGTATGGATACAAGGTTATGGTGATCATTTCAGATAGGAAGGGCTCTGTGTTTCCCATTAACTAATATCTCCATATCTCTTAAGGCCCATTTGATAGAATCTTCCACTCTCCTACTCTATAACATTGCAGTGAATCTCTACGTGTCCATAGGATACTCCATTTCCACGTTGGTGGGTCTCTAGAGAGTCATTGCTGCCAGCGTACCTGAAGCATTTGCTTTTATATTTATTCCTTACCAGTTAAAATGTTGCATTTCAGTGTTATTGGCTACAGGTCACCTGAATGACCTTTAATACCTTCTTATTGGAACTGGTCCAGGCCAGCACTCTTGTATTGCCCTTCTTCCACAAGTGACAACTAGTAATTTATTGCACTTGTTCTCTTCGATTCTGACTGGTTCAAAACAATCAAACCAGTTTGAATCACACAAGGCAGCCACTAACCACACCATTCACAAATCTGCATGTTATATGATATCAAAGAGAAACTCACGAATAACTTCTTAATTGATAATAATTTTTAGTCCAGCAGATTACCTGGAGCACCATTGTGTCTACTTTAAAATACTAATCAAGCCTAGCAACTTCAGTTCACAAAAAGGAGGATGCAGAGTAGCTTCACAAAATGGCAGTTTTCATGACCTTCGAGCACCTGGCAAGAACAAAGAAAATTGGCCTGCTTACTTCCACTGTCCTTGATTCATTCAAATTCACTAATATGTAGACTATAGTTCATCTGGCCAACACAACAATGAAAGTGACCACATTCAAGCATAGGTGCAGAAATTCTTCTGATTTGAGAAAATCATATCTAACCACCAGTGTGCAGCAAGTCAATGCACATTTAGCAAGAAGACCAAGACAACTGTGCAATTGTTCAGGTTTTTCACACTTATGTAATGCAAAGGTCTTTCTTCTACCATTGCAATGAAATTGGGGAAATTCAGGTAGATTGTGAATGATGGAAACTAATTGTTGACCCCAGATCTTGGACCTGCTCTGGCAAGGTGCCTTTAAGTACCATTGAAACAATCATTAAATCTCATTGGAGCCTATTTCTACCATCTAGATGACTCCATGTGTTAGCATGCAGTAGGCATAAAATATCCAGAACATTTTTGTGATCTTTATAAATGACACAATGAGCACCTCTTTAATTTTAGTCAATGATTTTTCTAATAAAGTTCTACCTTTGCCTCAAGATTCTGAAGGAATTGACTAGTTTCTTTGCTTGCATTACCTCCGTGGTTAAGAAAAGTAAAGTAAATTTATTTTCAAATTACATGCATGTCACCATATACTACATTGAGATTCATTTTCTTGCAGTCACTTACAGTAGAACAAATACAACAGAATCAATGAAAACTTGACACGAAGGCTGACAAACGATGTGCAAAAGACAAAACTGAGCAAATACAAATAAATAAATAAATAATGCTGAGAGCATGAGTTGTAGAGTCCTTGAAAGTGAGCCCAGTTCAGTGAAATCAGTTCAATGTCAGGTGAAGTTATCCACATTGATTCAGGAGCTGGGTAGTTGAAGGGTAATAACTGTTCCTGAACCTGGTTGTGTGGGACTTGAGGCTCCTGTATCTTCTTCCTGTTGCCAGTAGTGAGAAGAGAGCATGGCACGGATAGTGGTAGTCCTCGATGGTGAATGCTGCTCTCATGTGTCAGTGCACATTGTAGATACTGTATGCTTAATGATGGGGGAGGGTTTTCCCTGGGATGGACTAGGCTGAATCCACCACTTATTAGGCTTTTCAATTCTTCAGCATTGTTGTTTCTTATTAGAATTTAAAGAATTAATTTATGAAAGTTTAACGATTAGACTTTAGACTTCATTTATTGTTTATGAAGCATCCAGAAGATACAAGAGGCACTATATAACTGCAAAATGTTTTCCTATAAAACAACAGGTGCTTACTCTATCTCAATCATTGGTGCCTCATTTCTGTTCTTTCAGCCGCAGATCATCCCAATACTCTTTAACAACCTCAGGTTATGAATGTATTCTACTGCATGTTCTCGCTCTTTCTTTATTTCTATCCTTTGACAGTATTTCATTAAATTATTTCACACTTTTTAGCCCAGCTTCCTGTGTTGATCTTCCACTTAGAAATGAAAAAATCACGACAGACAAAATTAGTCTATCATTCTTCTTATGCTGTTGTATTAAGTCAAAATTAACCTCATGCCCCTCAGCACGACGGCACATGTAATCACATAGTCATAGCCCTACAATTTGCCCACCGACACAACCGATTGACAGATGACGCAATAGCCACAGCTCTACACAACATCCTTACACATCTGGAGAAGAAGGATGTTTATGTGAGAATGCTGTTCTTGGACTACAGTTCAGCATTCAACACCATAATTCCCTCCAGGCTTAACAAGAAGCACAGAGACCTCGGCCTTCACCCTGCCTTGTGCAGCTGGATCTTGGCCTTCCTATCAGATTGCCAGCAGGTGGTAAGAGTGGGCTCCCTCACCTCCGCCCCTCTGACCCTCAACACACGTGCCCATCAGGGCTGTGTCCTAAGCCCCCTCCTTTATTGTCTGTATACCCATGACTGTGTCACCACCCACAGCTCCAATCAGCTAATTAAACTTACTGATGATACTGCATTGATTGACCTAATCTGAAATAATAATGAGGCAACCTACAGAGAAGAAGTCATCATCCTGACACAGTGGTGTCAAGAAAACAACCTCTTCCTCAATGTCGTAAAAAACAGGAGTTGGTTGTGGACTACAGAAAGAATGGAGCCAGGCTAACCTCTATTGACATCAATGGATCCAGGGTTGAGACGGTGAATAGCTTTAAGTACCTCCACATACACATCACTGAGGATCTCACGTGGTCTGTACATACCAGCTGTGTGGTGATAAAAGAACAACAGCACCTCTTTCACCTCAGACGGTTGAAGAAGTTTGGTATGGGCCTGCATATCCTAAGGAATTTCTACAGGGGCACAACTGAGAGCATCCTGACTGGCTGCATCAACAGTACCTCCCTCAAGTGCAGGACTCTGCAGAGAGTGGTGTGGGCAGCCCAGTGTATCTGTAGATGTGAACTTCCCGCTATTCAGGACATTTACAGAGACAGGTGTGTAAAAAGGGCCGGAAGGATCATTGGGGACATGAGTCATCCCAGCCACAAACTGTTCCAGTTGCTACCATCCGGAAAGTGGCATCGCAGCATAAACGCCAGGACCAACAGGCTCCAGAACAGCTTCTTCAGGTCATCAGACTAATTAATTCACTCTGATACAATTGTATTTCTATGTTATATTGACTGTCCTGTTGTACATACTATTTATTACAAATGACTATAAATTGCATATTGCACATTTAGATGGAGACGTAACAGAAAGATTTTTACTCCTCATGTATGTGAAGGATGTAAGTAATAAAGTCAATTCAAATTCAGTTCAATAATTACAGAAGTCTGAAAGCCCCCGCCAGTCAAAATAAACTTGACGAGATTAAACAGAAAGCACAAATGCTTAAAGAATCTAGATAAGGTGACAATTAACAAATACAAGGTTGGCAGGGCTCATGACGTAACTCAGACTTTAAGTTCCAGAAGCATCTTTGTAAATCCTTCCAGTTTAACAACAGGGCAATTGTAGCAGGGTAACCAAAACTGAATACAGTATTCTAAGTGCAGCCTTGTTAGCACTGTGACCTCCCGTGACAACCACACCGTGACCTCCCAACTTTTATACTCAAGCCCTGAATCTTGAAGTTGTTTGTGCCAAAAACTTTCTTAATCACCCTTTCTATCTGTGACTCGCTTTCTGAGACTATGTATTTGTACACCAAGGTCCACAACACTCAGGAATCAAGATACAAGATTCAAGTTTACCTGTCACATGCACATTGAAACATACAGTGAAGTGCATCATTTGTGTTAACAGCCAATACACCCGAGGATGTGCTGTGGGCATCCCACAGGTGTCTCCACACTTTCCAGTGCCAACATGTCATGCCCACAATGCTTGGCAGAAAAACACAAAATGACTTTCCAAAATGTGCAGTACTGTGCAAAAGTCATAGGCACATATATAAGGCTTTTGCACAGTACTGTATTTGTCAATGGGGAGCAGAGAGGGAGTTTGTAAATCTGGCAGGGGCAAAGTATGTTGGGAATGGCTATGGTGGAGTTTAGCAGAGGTGAGGGGATGTGGGACAGTGGCAGAGAAGGAGTGCCAGGCGCAGGGGGTAGAATGGGTGCAGATGTACCCAGCCCTGAGAGACCAGGAAAGGTCATTTGATTCCAAACAATTGGTTTATTGATCATTCCACTCCTCTATACCATCTGCAAACTTCCTAACTTACTGCATTCTTACCCATATAATTGTTGATATAGTTGACAAACAATAAGCTCAGCACTGAACTCTGAGGCACAGAAACAACCTTCTACCCCACCCTTTGATTTTTGTGCATCCAATTAGCCAGCTCTCTCTGGATTCCATGCAATCTAACCTTCCAGAGCAGCCGTCACATGGAATCTTATCAAAAGCTTTTCTGAAGAACACCTGAAGTCAGGCCCTGAAGTTCTGTCTATCTTCACACCTCTTAAGACTTTCGTAGGTCCTCTACTGCAATGTGGGCTATCCCCAATATCATATCATTTACCTTTGCTAGTTCCACAGTCCTCATGTCTTCCTTCAGAGTAAAACTAGAAGAGGAGAAACTATGTTGCTTATCTCTTGCTCTTCCACACAAAGGTATGTTCTTTGGTCTTTGAGGGACACTATTCTCTCTCTAATTATTCTTTTCCCCTAAATAACATAAAATGTATTTGGATTTTTCTTAATATTCTCTGCCAAAGTTATCTCCTGCACACCTTTTTCCTCTACTGATTTTCTTTGTCAGTATACTTCGGTATCCCTTCAACCGCTCCAAGGATTCACTTGATCCCAGCTGTCTGTACCTGACCCATGCCTCCTTTTTTTTACTGGCCTCAACTCACCTACTTATTGAGGGTTTCCTACTTCTTCCAGCTTTGCCTTTAACTCTAACTGGAACATAAAGACCATGAACTTTCACTATCTTCCCTTCACAAGCCTGCCATTTGCCTATGCCCCCCTGGCCTGCAAACAACTTTCTCCAATCAATTTTTGGAAGTATGTGTCTCATACTTTCAAAATTCACCTGGTCTCGATTTAGAACTTGACTATGTGGACCAGTTCTCCCTTTTCCATAACTACTTTCAAACTAAAAGAAATAAGTCACTGGTCACAACGTGCTCCCCGCTATCATTTTGGTCACTTGACACACCCTATTATTCAAGAGTAGGTCAAGCTTTGCCTTTTCCCTAGCAAGGTTCTCTGCATATTGTCCAAGGGAATTTTCCTGAATACATTTAACAAATTCCACTCCATCTACAGTAAGTCCTCAACAGTATTGTAGTATAAGTTAATAAATTACAGGACCAGTAGTCATATTTGAATTAAAAATGATTTTTAATGCACAGAGGTAATCAATACCGACAATCAATATATTTTGGTAGCATGAATTGATGTGCTGGGTTGTCTACACCACTCTCTGTAGAGTCCTGTGATTGAGGGAAGTACAATTCCCATACCAGGCAGTGATACAGCCAGTCAGGATGCTTTCAATCTTGCCCCTATAGAAAGTTCTTAGGATTTGGAGTCCCATGCCAAACTTCTTCAACCGTCTGAGGTGAAAGAGGCACTGTTGTGCAGACCACATGAGATCCTTGGTGATATTTATGCAGAGGAACTTAAAGCTGTTCACCCTCTCAAGCCCAGGTCCATTGATGTCCATAGGGGTTAGCCTGTCTCCATTCCTCCTGCAGTCCACAACCAACTCCTTAGTTTTTGCGACATTGTTTTCTTGACACCACTGTGTCAGGGTGATAACTTCTTCTCTGTAATGCTGCCTCATTATTATTTGAGATTAGGCCAATCAGTGTAGTATCGTCAGCAAATTTAATTAGTAGATTGGAGCTGTGGGTGGCAACACAGTCATGGGTATACAGAGAGCAAAGGAGGGGCTTAGGACACAGCCCTGAGGGGCACCTGTGTTGAGAGTCAGAGGGGAAGAGGTGAGGGAGCCCACTCTTACCACCTGCCGGCAATCTGACAGGAAACCCAGGATCCAGCTACACAAGGCAGGGTGAAGGCCGAGGTCTCTGAGCTTTTTGTTGAGCCTGGAGGGAATTATGGTGTTAAATGCTGAACTGTAGTCCAAGAACAGCATTCTCACATAAGCATTCTTCTCCAGATGTATAAGGATAACATGTAGAGCTGTGGCTAGTGCATCATCTGTTGAACAGTTGTGCTGGTTTAAAGTGGACTCCCAATTAGCACATATCGTGGGGTCCTTCTGTGTGTGTTTCGAGAATGATTCCTCTCATAGTGTCGCTCGGTCAAGCCAGCAAAGTTTAGCTGGAGTTCCGATGAACAAACTCTTTTTTCTGTCTCAATATGGGAATCTGCCATTCATCCATAGCTGGCCTCAGTTGTTTGTCAGCACATTGGGAGATGTTGAACAGGTTAGGAGTATTCCTTAGAATATACAGTACAAGAATAAAAAGTGATCTTATAGAGGTGTATAAAATCATGAGGGTCATAGGAGTGGTGAATGAATTCAGCCTTTTTTCCCATATTTGGAGTATCAAGAACGATAGGACATAGGTTTAAGAGGGGACAGGTTTAAGAGGCATCCGAGGGTCAACTTTTTTTTTACACTAAGTGTGGTGTCTATGTGGAATCAACAACCAGAGTAAATGGTTGATGCAGATACAACAACAACCTTTAAAAGATAGCTAGAGAGGGACATAGGTTGTAAATGTATAGTTTATGGGCCAAACATTGGCAAATGGGATGAGCTTGGCTGGGACATCATGGTTGGCATGAACCAGTTGGGATGAAGGGTATGTTTCTGTTTTATATGACTCTATGAGTTATGTAATTCAGTAATTGTGTTGCAGCAGTTGTCAATAAACATACATTGTGAATTGATGTATAGAAACAGAAATAGTTCCTCTAGGTTATGTTTACTTATTGTATTTGATCAGCGTTGAAAAATAAAATTGGCAGTTTTCAAATTCAGGAGTCCTCTGGATTATTCTGTTTTATTTTTTAAATCTTGGTCACATTATAGAATGATTTAATCTTCAAGTTGCTGTCACGTTTTTTAATCTTTACGTAATCAGAGCAAGCTTAATCTCATCATTCTTTAGATTTAATCTCAATTGTTGTAGCATCTTCTGCCTTCCACTGTTTTAAATTTACTACTTTCACTTTCCTTGAGTACATCAAAATAAATTGATCTATCTTTGATATCTATGCATAATGCTTATTGGCAAATTATATAATAATGAATATTTTAAATGGGTATAGGCATAAGTAAAAACCCCTTCCTCCTTCAGAAGTTTTAAAATAAGATTGCAGTTACCTGCAGATCTCTTTCCAATGTGCAAAAGTAACAATATTGCCTTGGTCATCCAAAGATCTTGTATCCACAGCACCTTTACGAAGAGCCACCTCCATATCCTAAAAGGACTCTCTATGCTGTTGACGATTTATGCTTCCTGATTTTCTTTCTGGAAGGAGACTGCATATTATAGTTTTGCTTCCATCAGATTTCTTTGCCTTTTTATTTTGATAGATTTCTGATGGATAACTCAAGATCAGCTAAGGAAAATCATGTCTCATGAAAACCATGACTGATGAAACTCATGAACTATACTTTGCAAAGAAAAGTTAAATTGAAGCCAGGATTGTATAGCATATGACGAACTCATCATGAAGTGTGTATGTTTTTTGAATACTAAGGAAATTCCTGTTATGATACAGTGATTTTTAAATCACTATTTAAAGAGAGATCGACCATAAATTTATGGCTCCAACAAAACTTGCTCACAAGCTCTGTTTAGGTTTTACTGGCTGCCAAGAGATGCCTGATAGTAGTTATTTCAGTAGAATTTCATTTGTGTAATATAACTATGCTCTTTGAAGCTCCATTTGTGGGAAAATTTGAATATGATTCATGAGAAATCATGCCCCATGTAGCCAGCTTCTGTTGAATCATATGGGTCCACTTACGTCAAACACACCAAGTAACTCAATATACAGAGGGTCTGACTCAGGAGGGTGCAATACTGAATCTGGGAACAAGGCAGGCATGTAACTGAAGTGAAAGTCAAGGAGGACTTTGATTCTATTGACCATAAATCTAATTGTTTTAAGATTGTGATAGGACAGGTCCACAGATTAGGGTATTGAACTGGTGCAGTGCTAATATTGGGGAAATTATAAAATATCCAGCACCGGTAAATTAGGTGAGCCTGTTTAAGGAGAAAGGAAAGAATAGCAAATGGAAGGCTTAATTTTAACTGTATGATATCACGAGTCGAGGAGCAGGGACTAGTGAATACTTGATGACTTAAAAAAGATTAAGAATGCTCTTCAGGACGGCACAGAGACGGGCAGGACTGGAGGCAAGTGTCAGGTCAGCACAGCCTGCCGCTCTGCTATGATTACTCTGCTCTGTGCTGCCCTGAGGCAATGAGTCGCCTTCGGCCGCTCCAGGCTTAATGACTGTGAGATCCACAATGCTTTATTCCGCGATGTGCTGAGCAGAGGATGAGGCTGGAGGATAGATTGTCAGAGAACACAACATGCTGGAAGCCTCTTCAAACAGTGGTAATCAGAGCCTTGGAAGCAAAAATCTCAGCTTGGATGGCCTCCACCTCGGCAGTAGTGGTAGATGAAAACTTAACCATCACACAGGGCCCAACCATCGGGTCCTGAAAGTCACGGCCTAGCAGAATTATGTGGGAGTACCTTCAAAATCAAAGTCAAAGTCAAAGTTGAGTTTATTGCCAAATGCCCAGGTATGTGTATGTGCAGATGCAAAGAAAAATGCGCGTGCAGAGGAATGCAATGGCTCATTGTCACCATCTCAAGGGGAACTAGAGTTGGGAAATTGTATTAGAACATAAAACATAGAAAATCTACAGCACATTACAGACTCTTCAGCCCATAATGTTGTGCCAACCACAACGCTTACTCTAGAAGCTGTCTAGAACTTCCCTACCGCATAGCCCTCTATTTTTCTAATAGAGGCATTGTCCTGAATGAAAACTGAATACATTAAATTAAAAAAACATGATACCAGTAATCACTTAAAAGCTAAAATGATGGGTGCTTATGGTCTGCCCAGAAGCAATTCTAAGCATGGATTTAGACTTCTCCATGCCCCAAGGCATCCCATACAGGCTTTCAGCTAGGCCCCAATAATACCCTTCAGCCTCCCTGAGAATAAGGTGCTGGCTCTCTACTCTATCGATGCCTCTTATCATCTTATACACCACTATCAAGTCACCTCTCATCCTCCTTCACTCTAAAGAGGAAAACCCTAGGTCACTCAACCTTCCCTCATAGGACAAAGTAGGGCTTTGGTTTCAACGGGCTTCGGCAGTAAACAGGAAGAGGCGAGAGCGAAGCACCAACTCCACCCCGCCCTTGGCAAATCGGCCCGGACAGACAGGAACAGCAGGGCTCACACAGCTAATGGTACGAGCTAACAGTTTAAAAAGTTCATCTGTTTGGCGAGGTAAGTGGGTGAGTAGACTTATTTTTCCTGTTTCATTCCTGTAGAATTAGATAGCATGTCTGCAGGGTTAGTGCTTTGTTCATGGTGTCAGATGTGGGAATCCTGGGAGACCTCCAGCCTCCCTGATGCCCACATCTGCGCCAGGTGCACCGAGATGCAGCACCTCAGAGACCGTGTTAGGGATCTGGAGCTGCAGCTTGATGACCTACTGCTTATCAGGGAAAGTGAAGAGGTGATAGACAGGAGCTACAGGGAGGTAGTCATCCCTAGGCTACAGGGGTCAGAAAACTGGGTGACTGTCAGGAGAGGGAAGGAAAATGCCCGGATAGTGGAGAGCACACCTGTGGCTGTCCCCCTCAGCAACAAATATCTTGTTCTAGATGCTGTTGAGGGGGATGACCTGACAGGGGACACCCACGGTAACCGGGTCTCTGGCACTGAGCCTGACGCTGTTGAGCAGGACGGAAGAAGGGAGAAGAGGAATGCAGTAGTCATAGGGGATTCCATAGTCAGGGGAATGGACAGGAGATTCTGTGAGCCTGATAGAGATACCCGCATGGTGTGTTGCCTCCCAGGTGCCAGGGTATGGGACATCTTGGATCGGGTCCAGAATATTCTGAAGGGGGAGGGCGAGCAGCCAGTTGTCTTGGTACATGTTGGTACCAATGACATAGATAGGACAAGGGAGGAGGTCCTGAAGAGAGATTTCTGGGAGTTAGGAAGGAAGCTGAGAAGCAGGACCTCCAGGGTAGTAATCTCAGGATTTCTACCACGTGCTAGCGAGGGCAAGAATAGTAGGATCAGGCAGATGAATGCGTGGCTGAGAGACTGGTGCAGGGGGCAGGGCTTCAGATTCTTGGATCATTGGGATCTCTTCTGTGGGAAGTATGACTTGTTCAAAATGGACAGGTTACACCTCAACCCGAAGGGGACCAATATCCTGGCGGGAAGGTTTAATAGAGCTGTTAGGGAGGGTTTAAACTAATTTGGAAAAGTCGATAGATTCTGGCATGGTTCCGGAGGATTGGAAGATTGCAAATGTCACTCCGCTATTGAAGAAGGAGGCAAGGAAGTGGAAAGGAAATTATAGACGTATTAGCTTGACATCGGTGGTTGGGAAGCTGTTAGAGTCAATTCTCAAAGATGAGGTTACAAAGCACCTGGAGGCATATGACAAGATAGGCAGAACTCAGCATGGATTCCTTAAAGGAAAATCCTGCCTGATCAACCTATTACAATTTTTTGAGGAAATTACCAGTAGGCTAGACAAGGGAGATGCAGTGGATGTTGTATGTTTGGATCTTCAGAAGGCCTTTGACAAGGTGCCACACATGAGGCTACTTAACAAGATAAGAGCCCATGGAATTACGGGAAAGTTACATACGTGGATAGAGTGTTGGCTGATTGGCAGGAAACAGAGAGTGGGAATAAAGGGATCCTATTCTGGCTGGCTGCCGGTTACCAGTGGTGTTCCACAGGGGTCCGTGTTGGGGCCGCTTCTTTTTACATTGTACATCAACGATTTGGATTATGGAATAGATGGCTTTGTGGCTGAGTTTGCTAACGATACGAAGATAGGTGGAGGGGCCCGTAGTGCTGAGGAAACGGAGAGGCTGCAGAGAGACTTGGATAGATTGGAAGAATGGGCAAAGAAGTGGAAATGAAATACAATGTTGGAAAGTGTATGGTTATGCACTTTGGCAGAAGGAATAAATGGGCAGACAATTATTTAAAATGGAGAGAGAATGAGTTCAAAGTTCTGAGATGCAATGGGACTTGGGGGTCCTCATACAGGATACCCTTAAGGTTAACCTCCAAGTTGAGTCAGTAGTGAAGAAGGTGAATGCAATGATGGCATTCATTTCTAGAGGAATAGAGTATAGGAGCAGGGATGTGATGTTGAGGCTCTATAAGGTGCTGGTGAGACCTCACTTGTGGGCAGTTTTGGTCTCCTTATTTAAGAAAGGATGTGCTGACGTTGGAGAGGGTACAGAGAAGATTCACTAGAATGAGTCTGGGAATGAGAGGGTTAACATATGAGGAATGTTTGTCCGCTCTTGGACTGTATTCCTTGGAGTTTAGAAGAATGAGGGGAGACCTCATAGAAACATTTCAAATGTTGAAAGGCATGGACAGAGTGGATATGGCAAAGTTGTTTCCCAAGATGGGGGAGTCTAGTACGAGAGGGCATGACTTAAGCATTGAAGAGCATCCATTCAGAACAGAAATGCGAAGAAATTATTTTAGCCAGAGTGTGGTGAATCTATGGAATTTGTTGCCATTGGCAGCAGTGGAGGCCAAGTCATTGGGTGTATTTAAGGCAGAGATTGATGGGAATCTCAGTAGCCAGCGCATCAAAGGTTATGGTGAGAAGGCGGGGGAGTGGGACTAAATGGGAGAATGGATCAGCTCATGATAAAATGGCAGAGCAGACTCGATGGGCTGAATGACCGACTTCTGCTCCTTTGTCTTATGGTCTTATGGTCTTATATGACATGCTCTCTAATCCAGGCAGCTTTTTGAGACCAACATGAGCACACATCTGATTTCAAAGAAAATTTTAAGTAATTCTAAATATGGCAAACTTGGGAAGTTCTTATTTTTGATAAAAGCATCTTTTATACTCATAGCTGGTATGGGGAACTTGGATGAATGCAGGCATTCATGGATGGCACTTTTGCAATTACACACACTTCCTGCCATGAGTGTCATAAGGAACAGTGTCCCTCACATGCTGTGCCATCCATTTCCCATCTTCGAAGCATGCAGTTGAACACAAGGATTTAACAACAAGTAAAAGGGCTGGTAATTGAAAACAGACCAAGGTAGAAATTTCTCTTTGCAGAAGACTGTGTATTTCTCAATTTCTCTGCCCTAGCAGATGGTGGAAGCAGAATCATTCGATGTTTTTAAAAGATAGTGGATAAATACTTGATAAATTGAGGAATAGAGGGGCTTGGAGAAATGGCACAAAGAAGCAAGCATAGATCAGCCATGATCACATTAAATGGTGGGGTAGGTTTGGATGGTCCGATGTTCTACTCCTAATCCCTTTTTTTGTGTATTTGTGTAGTCTCATAGGACACTTTTAATTATTTATGTGAAAACAGGTATAGATAGAAGCACTGAAGATGTGACTAATGTTAATCTGAAGTTAGTAGCATGAGGTCTGTATTGAGAAAACAAAATGGGTTTATGATGGTTCAGGGTTCAGTCAGAGTTAACACGCTTTTGTAATAGATGCAAACTGAAGCTTGACATTTGAAAGTACATTTCTGATATATTTTAACTAGTATAGAACAAAATCAAGCGCATTACATTAATTTCTGACATATACCATGACAAATTCACACATTCACATATTCAATTTGCAACTCACTGGCTGCCTCATTGTGAAGTAAGAATATAGTACAGATGAAACAGAAGTACTGTGTGATCTCTCACTCGATGTCAGCAAGACCAGGGAACTGATTATTGACTTCAGAAGAGGGAAACCAAAGGTCCTTGAGCCAGTCCTCCTTGGAGGATCAGAAGTGGAGAGGGTTAGCAACTTTAAATTCAAGGGTTTTATTATTTCAGAGAACCTGTCCTGGATTCAGCATGTAAATGCAATTGCAGAGAAAGCACAAAAGAGCATCTGTCTCCTTAGGAGTCTGCGCACACATAGTATGACATCAAAAACTTTGACAAACTTCTATAGATGTGTAGTGGAGAGTGCATTGACTAGCTGCATCATGGGCTGGAATGGAAACACCAATTCCTTTGAACAGTAAATCCTACAAATGGTAATGGATCTGGCCAGGTGTATCATGGGTACAGCCCTCCCAACCATTCAGTACATCTATAGGAAAGCAGCAACCATCATCAGAGATCCTCAGCACACAGGCCATGTTCTTTCCTCACTGCTGCCATCGTGTAGAAGGTACAAGAGCCTCAGGATTCACACCACGAGATTCAGGAACAATTACCACCCTACAACCATCAGGATCTCGAACAAAAGGGGATAACTACACTCATTTGCCCATCCATTGAGATGTTCCCACAACAAATGATCTCACTTTAAGGACTCTTATCTTGTTATTTCATGTTCTCATTATTTATTGTTAGTTATTTATATTTACATTTGTACAGTCTGTTGTCTTCTACACTCTATACTTGATCTTTCATTGACTTTGTTATAGTTACTATTCTATAGACTTATAGAGTATGCCCACAGAGAAATAAATCTCAGGGTTGTTCATGGTGACATATACTGTATTTTTCAAAATCTTTTTATTGATATATAATCTTCTACAGCTATAAAATACATAAGTTCAACAAATTAGTATATATATAATTAATAAAGCTGAAGAAAAAATCTTATATATACTAATTTTAAAAATTATATAAAAAAAAGGAAAAAGGAGAACCCCAACTAACTGGAAAAATCCCCACTAACTACAAAACAAAAAAAAAGGAAAAAAATATATTGTGGCTTCACTACATGAAAATTGGCTGCCCCATTTCTCACATTACAGTAACGGCTAGACTTTGCAAAACTTGCATTCATCTGAAGGTGTAGAGGAATAGATCTGCTTTTATTAAGAAGTTGCATGTTGTTTCAGAAGTTGCAGGTTCTCTTCATATTGACAATAGTTGACCTGAAATATGCAGGTTTATGTTTATGAAAGCCCATGGCACCTTGGTTATCATTACTAATGCAACCCAAGGATCAAAATAGGTATGGATTTCCATGGCCTTCTCTACTGCCGTGATGAGGCCACACAGTTACACTCAGGTTGGAGGAGCAAAACCTTATATTCTGTCTGGGTTGACTCCAACCTGATGGCATGAACATGGATTTCTCAAACGTCTTGTTATTGCCCCCACTTTCACCATTCCCCATTCCTGTTTCTTTCTCCCTCCTTATCTCCTTACCTACCCATCACCTTGTTCTGGTGCTCCTTTTCCTTCCCTCTCTTCCATGATCAGATTCCCCCTTCTCCAGCCCTTCATCTCTTTCACCAATCAAGTTCCCAACTCTTTACTTCACACTCTCCATCTCTCCCGGTTTCACCTATCACCTACCACCTTGTACTTCCTCTCCTCCCTCCACCTTCTCACTCTGACTTCCCATCTCTTCTTCCAGTCCTGATGAAGAGTTTCAGCCCAAAACATTGACTGCTTACCCTTTTCCATAGATACTGCCCGGCCTGTTGAGTTTGTGCGTGTGTTGCTAAAGGTTCCTGAAGTGCCACTCACTGGATACCAATTCAAATAGCAATGGAAAGACGAAATCGCTGTTTAATTTATGATGGTTATTAGATAGAGAAACGTGACATAATACAATTCACATAGCTGTAATCTTTGGTGCTATCTCTATGGAAACAATTATCCCAGTACAGTAACTATTCAGAGACAGAACTCACTGCCGTTAGAGATGGAAAACATACTTATTCCTTCCCAGCTGTCTCTATAACTGATATTATTGCTAAATTCTAAGTAAGCACTGCTGCAAAATCTATGAGCAATTACATTTGCAAATCAGTATTGCTATTGTTCCAGTCACACAGCTACTTGACCAAATATATTTTACTAACACTCTTATGAAGCATTTTGGGATATTTTTCCATAAAGAAATGTCCTTATATCATTTTAATCTGAAGCATTATTGGGAACATCATAATATCAGTTCTCCTAGAATCTCATTGTTATAACTCCTAGGTGAATGCTAATAAAATTACTACAGACGTATTAATTATGTTCTTCTATGGTTTACCCTGTGGTGGAAAGATCATGATTTGGTGAATATTATAGTGGTGACTCAGAATGCCTTTAAAAGACTTATTCACTTATATTTATTAATCACGTAAATTATTCATTAAGTGCTAGTTCCAAGATAGTCATCATAATCTCTTTGTTTAGAATTAAATGTATTTTTCTAGGATTAATATTATTTTTACCAGCATGTTTGCTTCCTGAACCACTGCTTACCATATTGTGTGCAGTTTTACAATACCATAACTCAGAGAACTTCATCTATGATAAACCAGTGATGCAGTGTGTGTTTTGGATAGAACTAAGCAATTGCACTATCAATGGTATTGATCATGGCTGTGAAGTGATTCATCATCTCTTTGTGACATATAAAGGGCGATTCAATAATAATCAGTAGGAGGAGCCTCCAGAAATATTCACATCCTCAACATCAGTTCACCCTAACAGGTAAGTACAAAAGCAAGGCAGGTCTTCATTCAGAAGGTGGGTAGTTTACCTCAGCTATCTTCCTGACAATAACCTAATTGAGTCTTCAATTCATTTATTTCTCCTTGCATAACATTAAAAATGGTTGTGTATACAATATACAACAAAGGCTATCAACCCAACAACATTCCTGATTTGTATTGTAAATTAATTAGCTGCTATTGTACAGTTACAGTACTATACAAATCTACTGACAAACTGGAAAATTCATTAAGTATGATCTGGCCACATAAAGCAAGACAAATTGAATCCCAACCAATTGTCATTCTCTCAATCTACTGTCAATCATTAGTTATGCATAGAAGATACTGTCATGAAACATGAACATGCCAATAACTAACTCTCTAATGCACACAGTAGCATGCACCCTACCAAGACCACTCAGCTTTTCAATTTCAGAATCTGCTCCAAACATAAACATGAGAAAATCTGCAAATGCTGGAAATCGAAAGCAGGACAGGCAGCATCTATGGAATGAAGTCAACGTTTCAGGCCGAGACCAAGCCGGAAGTGAAATAAATGGTTAAGATATTGAAGCAATTGACTGAATGTGCCATTAAGAAACCAATATAGGAAAATTAAAGCTTATAAATTGATTATGCTCTAACTCTGAAATTTATGTCATTATTGTGAGCGTCATCATGGCTTGAGCTGATGACAGGGAATAATTTCCAACTAGTATTTCCATTTTATTGATGTTGACACTTGTTTGCCAGCCAGCCAATATTAACAAATCCTGAATCAATTAATGTTCTTGGACGTGTCAACTAAAAGTAATTTTGTATTCTTATGGTGATATCAGGATCCTGATGTTGTAAATCTCACCAATTTGTACAGTTTTAAAGTAGGCTTCCTGCCCACTATTGGATATGATGTTTCAGAATTTAGAGGTAGAAATGCAAGGCTCATCTATCCATTTTATGAGAACTAATATATCCAGGATAAGTAAATTGACAATGTTAATTAATTTATAAACTCTAGTCTGTACCATTTGAACTTCTTTATATATTACCTGTATCAATAAGTCTATCTAGTTCCAAATCAATCCACCCCCATCATTATGCCACCACGTCATACGTGCATGCCTTGCTTAAAGTAAAAGTGAATGTACATGAATTTTCTTCTGGCTCTGTGAGTTTATTTCAATTAGTTTTATGCTTTGGAGTTACAAAACATAACAGTAATGTTAAGGTATTTTAAAAATGAACCCGAGATGACTACCTACCAGTTGAAGTGCAGTGAGGCATTCAAGTGTTTAAAAAGTGTAGCAGGAAATGGTGTTGTAGATAGAAAGCAGCACAGCATGTGCTTCATTAGGGAAAAAACAGGAATGGTCAAGCTAAAAAAAGGCAGAAAATGGACTAAGTTCACGGGTTCATAAGCAGTGAGTAACGTATGATAATAATCATGAATAAATAAAAAGCAATAATGCCTGGCTAAATTGGAAAGATAGACGTGTTCAATTGCATGAGAGATAAATGGATATTGTATACTGAGCAAACTGAGCAGCAATTTAAAGCAAATGAAATAGCCAATGAGAAGAGAGAACCAATTTTGCTGAGTGCATTGAAGTTAAAAGTACACAGTTTGATTAGAAGCTTGACTGCTCCAAGAAAACCAGCCAAAATGAGCTTTGCCAATATCATGAAAGTAAATCAGGAATATTTAGAACTGAAACCATTGCTGATTGCAGTATGTTTTAGGTTTCATAAGTGAAATCAAAAGGCAGATTCAAAGTACATTTATTATCAAAGAATGTATAAATCATACAACCTTGAGATTTGTTTACTTACTGGTAGCCACAAAGCAAGAAAATCAAAAGAACACAATTTTTAAAATATTTAAAATAAAAATAAAAATAAAGACCACCCTAACCCTCTCTGCACTTTGGGAAAGAGGACAAAAATACAGAAATCATGCAAACAATAGAAATGAGCAACAACAACTGAATTCTGAACCAAATTGAGCCCTTAGACCCAAATCCTCAGGGCAGTCCAAAACTTTGGTATTCAGTTCATCATGTTAGTGGTGCAAGTTGTTGCAAAGTTTGCAGACACGAAACACAGCAGCCAGGGGCAGTCTCACAGCCTTAGCATTGTTGAGAGAGTAGCCGGTGCTTAAATTGTCCAAACAGCAGATCGTACCTCACATTAGGACCTGGGCTTCATCACGGTGATTTCAACATAATGGCTGAATTCAAGAGATTGTCTGAGCATTGTCAGTTCAGTGGTGAGCTTAATGATATATTGAGAGATCATTTAGTTTGTGGAATCTTAGAATAAAGCATTCAAAAACAGCTCCTAACTGAAGCACAGCTCACACTTAAAGAAGTAGCTGAAATAGCAGCATCAATAGAAGCAGCAGACAGAAACACAATTGAGTTGCAGTCAGGAATGAAAGTAAGCGTGAACCAAATTACAACATTTCAACAGAAGCTAGCCTGACTGAAAAATTGTGATATGGCTGTGGCAAGGGCTCACATACACCAGACCAATACAAATCTTAATGGGAAACTTGCAGAAAATGCAATGAAATAGGACACATACGAAGAGCATGTTGGGAAGGCTAAAATAAATGGACTGTTCAGGGAAGAGAAAAAGCTAAAAAGTCAAGTTGTGGTTTAAGAGAGAGCACCAATCTGCATGTTGTTGAAAAATCTGATAATGATGAGAGTGACACAGGACTGGGTAACATTTTGATTTACAACGTGAAAACTAACAACCGGCAAGCAATATGGCTTACAGCAGAAGTGAACGGCAAATTGATTTAAATGGAATTGGACACAGCTGTTTCAGTCATTCCACAAAATTAGTTTGAACAGCGTTTCAAAGATACTGAACTGAAGTCTGCAGATTTTGAACTAAAAGATAACTCCTGTGGGAATAACATTTGTAACAGTGAAATACAACAACCAACAAGCCACATTGGGCTTATATGTGGTAAGAACAGGAGGGTAAGTATTGTGGGTCAAATTTAGCTGAGACAACTACACTTTGATTGGAGATCCATCCACCATTTGCATGCCACATCCCTTGCAATAGAGTCAACTGAAAGTGAATTAAGAAAGGTACTGGATGATGCTGCAGAAGTGTTCAAGAATGGCATTGGAAAACTCAAAAACATCAAGGGTAAGATAGTGTTAAATGGAAATGCTACACAAAGCCATTTTCAATCCACTGTCACTTTTTCCACTAACAGCAGTGGCAGCAGCATAAATGCAGAAGGTGGTCTCTGTTTCTTGGAGGACACAATAACAAGATTGAATTCAACAGGAAAACTAATCATGGAAATCCTGATGGATTGTCTTGTTTACCATTGGAAAAGGAAATACTTGAAAAATTTAAGTAAGGGGACACTTCTCTGACCATAGTCTTCCGAATGCAAATTGGAAGTCTCCCTATTGTGGCAGTGGTTATCCAAAGGGAAACCAGAAAAGATCCTGCGCTGCATCAGGTCTACATCTCAGCTAAAAATGGCTGTAATGTGCAGCAGAAATCCCTGTTCTCCTTGACAGAGGTTGCCTTATGTGGGGATTCAGAGTTGTTGTACCATCCAAGCTGAGAGCTAAAGTGTGGGAGCTACATTCCAATCATCTAGGTGTGGTCAAAATGAAAGCATTAACTCCAAGTTTTGTCTAGTGTCCGGGGATAGATGAGCAGATCGAGCAGCAGATCATGCATCTCTATTTGAGATGCCAACATGTCCAGAAGATGCCAAGTACAGCACCTTTCCATCCCTGGCAAGAGCCTCCATTACCCTTGCAGTGGATTCATGTGGATTTTATCGGACCATTCATGAGCACAAATCTCTGGGTAGCACTGGATGCTGCTACAAAGTGGCCAGAAGTGTCCCAACCCAATAGACTCCATTTCACCGTTGCACATTGTTTATGTGTTGAGAAGCTTCTTCTCAAGGACTGATGTTCCAGAACACTTAGTCAGTGACAACAGACCACAATTTGTTGCAGAACAGTGTCCGTCATTCCTGAAAATGAATAGAATAAGACATTTTACACATACTCTGTACTAACTAGCTACAAATGGATTGGCAGAAAGTTTTATCTAGAGTCTAAAAAATGCACTGTGAGGAATATCAGCAGAACACACTACACTGACATTGCACACAAGGGAAAACCTGCAGATGCTGAAAATATGAGCAACACACACAAAATGCTGGAGGAACTCAGCATGCCAAGCAGCATCTATGGAAAAAAAGCATGTCAAAGTTTTGGGCCGAAACCTTTTGACAGGATTGGAGAAAAAAGCTGAGGAGTAGATTTGAAAGGTGGGGGGACGGGAGAGTGAAACACCAAACAATAGGTGAAACTTGGAGGGGGAAGGATGAAGCAAGAAGTTGATTGGTGGAAGAGACAGAAGGCCATAGAAGAAGGAAAAAGTGGGGGAAGGAGCACCAGAGGAAAGCAGTGGGTGGGCAAGGAGATAACATGAGAGAGGGAATAGGGGATAGTAAATGGTGAAGATGGTTGGTGGGGACATTACTGGAAGTCTGAGAAATCGATGTTCACGCCATCAGGTTGGAGGCTACCCAAACAGAGTATAAGGTGTTGTTCCTCCAACCTGTATGTGGCCTTATCACGGCAGCAGAGGAAGCCATGGCTGCACATATTGGAATGGCATATGGAATTAAAATGGGTGGCGGCTAGGAGATCCTGCTTGTTCTGGCGGATGGAGTATAGATGCTCGGCAAAGCGGTCTCCTAATCTGCGTCGAGTCTCAATGATATTCAGGAGGTCACAATGGAAGCACCTAACACAGTATATAACCCCAACAGTCTCACAGGTGAAGTGTCGCCTCACCTGGAAGGACTGTTTTGGGCCCTGAATGGTAGTGAGGGAGGAGGTGTAGGAGCAGGTGTAGCACTTGTTCCGTTCACAAGGATAAGTGCCAGGAGGGAGATCAGTGGGGAAGGATGAGTTAACAAGGGAGTTGGGTAAGGAGTGATCCCTGTGGAAAGCAGAAAGTGGGGGGGGGGTGGTGGAGGAGGAACAGATGTGTTTGGTGGTGGGATCCAGCTGGAAGTGGTGGAAATTTTGGAGAATTACGTGCTGGATGTGGAGGCTGGTGGGGTGGTAGGTGAGCACAAAAGGAACTCTATCCCTGGTAGGTGGCGGGAGGATGGGGGTGAGAGTAGACGTGTGTGAAATGGAAGAGATGCGGATGACTGCAGCGTTGATGGTGGAGGAAGGGAAGACCCTTTCTTTGAAAAAGGAAGACATCTCCTTCATTCTAAAATGAAAAGCCTCATCCTGAGAGCAGAGGTGGTGGAGATGGAGGAATTGAGAGAAGGGGATAGCATTTTTACAGGTAGCAGGGTGGGACAAGGTATAGTCCTGGTAGCTGTGAGAGTCCGTTGGTGGATAAGCTGCCTCCGGAGATAGAGACAGTGAGTTCAATAAAGGGAAGGGAAGTGCCGGAAATGGACCAGGTGAATTTGAGGGCAGGGTGGAAATTGGCGGCAAAGTGAATGAAATCGATGAGTTCAGTATGGGTGCAGGATGCAGCACCAATGCAGTTGTTGATGTGGTGTAGGAAAAGTGCGGGACGGTCACCAGTGTAGTCTTGGAACATAAACTGTTCCACTTAGCTGACAAACCGACAAGCATAGCTGGGACCCATGTGAGTGCCCATGGCCACCCAACTTCCACCCTGCTCTCAAAATCTCACCTATGCTCCATCTGCCAGAACAAGCGGGATCTCCCAGTGGCCACACATTTTAATTCCACGTCCCATTCCCGTTCCAGTATGTCCATCGATGGCCTCCTCAACTGTCGTGATAAGACCACACTTAGGTTGGAGGAAAATATCTTACATTCCATTTGGGTAGCCTCCAACCTGATGGCATGAATATCAATTTCTCAAACTTCCAGTTACACCTGCCCCCACCCCTTCACCATTTCTCATCCTCTTTTCCCTCTCTCATGTTAACTCCTTGCCCGCCCACTGTCTCCCTCTGGTGCTTCTTCCCTCCTTTTTTTTTCTTCCATGACCTTCCGTCTCTTTCAACAATGAACTTCCTAGCTCTTTGCTTCATCCTTCCTCCTCCATTTCACCTATCAACTCGTGTATCTCTCTGCCCTCCCCGCTCCACCTTTCAAATCTACTCCTCAGCTTTTCCTCCTGCAGTCCTGCCGAAGCCCAACATTTGACTGTGCTTTTGTTCATAGACGCTACCTAGCCTGCTGAGTTCCCCCAGCATTTGTGTGTGTTACACTGACATTGAATCAATTTCCTCCTTGGATATGGCAACCACCCTCACCATTCCCAACATCCTTTGCTCCTGCCAGATTTATAAACTTGATGTCCACTCCACATTGACAAATACTGTATTATGCAAAAGGCTTAGACACCCTAGTTATATATGTGTGCCTCAGGCTTTAGCACAGTACTGTATATATAGCCCGCCACTAACAGCCACCAGACTCAACTGTGAGAAAAACGTTCTCAGACTCCATATGTCTTGGGTAGATATGACCTGGGTCCCACCAAACCCATGAGGTTGGGATGTCTTGCTCATCCGAATCCCGATTTTTGTGAATACTGTGTAACTTACTGCTCCCATGCAATCACCTGCTGGCAAGAAATAACAGACCATCATTGCATACAATTATAAATAAAGCATAGTTAAGAATGTTAACTTCAACAAACAGTTAAAAAAGAACAAAAAGACCCATCATAATTAAACAGTCAAACGTGCACATAAGTTGGAGCTCATCTTGAACTTGTCTGTAACCCACCCGCTGGGCCCTCCGTCTGCATGAAAACACACAACAACTTCCGAATGTTGCTCGAAAATCATCCCGAACAATTGGGCTACCCCATGGGAGTATTGGTCCTTCCTCCTTAAAGCTATTCATCTGCACAAAGATGGCATCCTCAGCCATCTTCCCTCCTGTCTTCTCCCTGCTCCCGCCTAAAAGAACTCAACTCACACCAGTGTCCATCTCAAAAACCTCTCTGCCCAGTGTTCCCTGGAACACTCTCCCAATTCCAGCATCCTGATTGGCTGACACCACATTCCTGTGTTGAACAACAAAGCCCCTTAGCTAAGTTCAAACCCAAACAGGCTGAAAGTTGGAGTTCATAGCTAAGCAAGGAGTAGTGTTGGGCATTTAATATTTGAGTAATATTCTAAATATATTGTTTGATTAACCATTCTTTGTTGTTTACATAACACATTGCAGGTTATATGTGTAAGTGCGTAAATAGCATATGTTTGTACGTTGCCATACCTTGCTTAAAGTAAAAACAAGTGTACACGAGTCATCTCCTGGCTCCATGTTTTCATTTTGATTAGTTTTATGTTTTGGTGTTACAAAACAAAACACCTATGTCCTTCCACAACACTCACATAGCATTTTCCCTTCATCATCTCCTTTCTCTGCATCTCAAAAGATATTTAACTCTAACATTCCCAATTCTACTGTGAGATCACCAATCATAAATATAAACTCTGTTTCTCTTTCCACAGATACAATTTAACCTACTGAGTATTTCTAACTTTTCTGTTTTTCTTTAACGCCTGGAAATAGTAAATTGAGCTAAATTGTCCTCATTTAAAATTCATATTCTTAAGACATTAGTGAAAAGGAGATTGAATGATTTTACCTCTATTGCTATTGGAACTTAAAAGAACCCAACACTTCTAACTTCAGTATCATGCTGATTTTGAATCCACACCTAGTGCCCTTCCCATCATGGAAGTGTAATGGAATTATATTCCAGGTCGCAGTCTGATTCTGTCATTTTCAAATTAATTACTTCAACAAATAGAAACATGATTATTTTAATTGTTGGATTAAAAGAATAACCTAATTATTCATGACTGAATATTTTGCTGATGAAATAGCCCACCTTTCCAGATGGTTTTCAAAATACAACGTATGGCTCTTTAAAATATTGAACATAGTGGGATAGCCTCTGTTAACAATTTTGGACACGGTACATTCTTCTTCAGGATCACGAGTTGACATGAACTGTTCCAAAAGATTTAAGCACCAATTATATACAAGGAGAAATCCTTAATTGCCCAACTATACAATGAATATTTTTGGGCTTAATGAGTTCTCTATCTGGCTTTTAATATCTAAATTATTTGTTCGAGTTTGGAACCTTTTTTTATGTCATTTTAAAATAAGAAAAACCCAGCTGCTCTTCAAGGTATCCATTCTAGTTTTTCATTAACATTTTTTAATATTCTCACATCTTTTTATTAGTAATAAAATTGACAAGCCTGTTATGACTAAATCCCTTTCTAATTCACCTTACAGAAAATTTGTTTAATTTGCTTTACCATCCAGTCCAGTGTAAGTCTTACATTTATCAGTATTAAGTTTAATTTGTCATTTCTCTTTAAGCATATATATCTCATTTGAGTCAACAGATTTGACACTTCAGAATTAAGTTTAATGCATTTTTAGATCAGAAGCATGAAAGGCCCTTTACCTCAAAACTATTCTTTCTTTTCTTTTTAAATCTTTTTATTGAATAAGTATACAAAAGGGTAAGCCATATAGGCACTAATACACTGTTAGAATATAATAAAATTACAGGAGATATTAATACAGAAAAAAAAGTGATACAAACAATGTAATTTAAACATAACATACTAAGGTAACATAATAGTATACTAACTTTTATATATATATCAATAGAGAAAAGGAAACCCCCCCCCAAAAAAAACCCACCGTGCAACTAAACTAAAAGCAAAGCAAAGCAATGGGCTAACATGGAACCAAATAGAGTTAAAGAACTTAAAATCACGTCCTCAAACCCGACCTCCATTAAAAACAGTAAAAAAAAACTAGAAGGGTATACAAAACTATTCTATCATGCAACTTCCCTTATTTTAAGCAAAACTTTCCTCTGGTTTCAATTTATTTCTTTCCTTGAAACACTTTGCTATAACACATTGGCAAAAGCCCTCTGGAAGCTCCCTAAATTATCTTCCCTTTCTTTGTCAGTCTAATGGAGGCAAGGATGATCTATATTCACCTCAGCTCTGTGGGCTCCAAGGTGGCTAATGAGACCAATGTGGGAACTGCAGATACTTCTTCAGATTGGGCAGAAGGTGCTATCTAGTTTGTGAGTTTGTGCACTCATTCCACTGTTTACAATGGACTTAGACAATTCATCACAAATTCCTTAACATCAACCTGAATGATTAATTTCCACTTTGAACAGTTGTTGGCCAGAGGTTCCCAGAAGCCAGTGGGGCTCTTTATATCTGAATACACTCCTGAGTATGTACTTCTTCATACCTGAAATCATTCTTGATTTCTTCCTCTGTCCATCTGGCCATCTCATTCTGTGATAGATCTTAGAATAATCTAGTATGTCTCAGCAGTCTGGTTTGAGTGTGTAGCTGAAAGAGTGTAACTGGAGCCTTGCTGCTGGGATTGTTGGTATGTGAGAAGACACTGCCATTGGTGTGCTATTGGAGAGAGAAAGATTGAGAAATGGACTATATTCAAGTCAGTCAAGAAGTGGAACAGAGTTTTCTATCATAAATTAATACTGTCTATTTCTCATTAGATTTCATCATGCAGGATTGAATTAGTTTCTATATTTTACTTATTATCAATCAAACTAAGTGGAATTATAATAGCAAAAACAAACCGCTGGTTACTTAATATTTAATGTATCAAGCAGCACCTGTGAGAGGAAAATATTCTTGATGCTTCAGGTAAACTTTGCATGCATCTGTAATAGTCGAGAGCAGCTTTGTCATCATTGAAACATAGTTATTTTACTGCTTATTTTTAATTCTGCAGAACAGCGACACTGTTCAATTAATTTTTGATGATAGCATCCTTGAAGTTTTTTTTTCTAGTTTGCACGAGCAATCTTGGTAGGCTTGCTCATTGGTTCCATCTCTTATCAAGTGCCTTAAACATCAGAGAAAGTAAATGCGCTAACAAGTAGACTTCATGGTCAGTAAATATCTCAAGATTTTCATCAAGTACATAATCTTCCTGTCTTGAAAAATTCTAATTCCAAAATGCTTTCAGAGTTCTAGTCTTATTTTGTTCTGATTCTGTTAGAATGCTTTTATTTTGCAATTTCAGCTCCACCTTCTCCTCCAGTTTCTGAAGGGAGTTCCCTTGAGTGGAATGTTTAATGCATCTAGATAAAAGAATTGTTCAACTGAATGAAAATAAACATGCCACTATGAATTAATTTATACATGCCATTCTAGATTAAACTAAACATTTCACTCTGTATTAAAATAAACATGCCATGGTGAATTAAATTAAACTGTTCATGATTAATTAAATCAGACATACAACAATGAATAACAATAATTTCCATTTATATAGCAGCTGGAATATACCAATAGTTTCCCATGCTTTGTCCAGCTGTATTATCAAATGCTAATTGATAGTAAACCACATTCCATACAAATGGCCTATAAGCAGTGGTTTTAAACAGTGTTTTAAAAGTGTTGCCTGGACAGGAGGGTGTACCTTGTGAGAATAGGTTGAGTGAACTTGGCCTTTTCCCCTTGGAGCGACAGATGATGAGAGGTGACCTGATCGAGGTGTATAAGATGATAAGGGGCATTGATCTTGTGGATAGCCAGAGGCTTTTTCCCAAGGTTGAAATGGCTAACATGAGGGGGCATAGTTTTAAGGTGCTTGGAAATAGGTACTGAGAGGATGTCTGGGGTAAGTTTTTCATACACAGAACGGTGAGTGCATGGAATACACTGCCAGAAGTGGATACAATGGGGTCTTTTAAGAGCCTCTTAGATAGGTACATGGAGCTCAGAAAAATAGAGGGCAATGCCCTGGGGAAATTCTAGGCAGTCTCTAGAGTAGGTTACATGCTCAGCACAACATTGTGGGCCGAAGGGCCTGTAATATGCTGTAAATTTCTATGTTCTATGTAAGATCAGATGGAGGGGCAAAACATTTACAAAGGGTGTTCCAACAATTTGGCATAGTAAAAAGCATACCTGTCAACTGTGGAGCAAGTACACTCAGAGATGATCAGGAGTCTATATTTGGAGGAGTACAAATTGCTGAGCAATTATCGCACCTGAGGTAATTACAAAGATAAGAAGGGGAGAAATGAAGCAAAGATCAAAAAGCAAGAGAAAATTTTAAAATACTAAAAAAAATTATAAATATATTCTGTAACTGTGTTGTATTAAACGTTGGATGAATGTTGGGAGGGTGAAATGACAATTTAACTCTTTCTGAACTCTTGGCATATGGGTCCTGTTCATGGGTAATCCTGTAAGTGATTGTACAGCGTAAACACAGTAAGTCTAAATGCCAGTAGAATATTTGCTGATAGCAGGTTCTTTCTTGTCTCAGGAGTCATTATCATGAGGAAGTCTGTTAGTGACTAAATGTCTGTTGGTCACTTTGAGAGCTAGGGTGATGGATTTTTTCTTAGTGTCTGCATTTGAGCTTATTGCATTGTAATGTCCTTTTGCAAGTCCAAGGATTGTTGTGCGCTACAAGATATGGGGAATGATCATTACAATGTATAATTGATTTATGAGGGTATGTTGAACACTGTATTAATGGATACAGGATGTGCTTGAGACAAACAATAAGAGACTTTGCCTGTCTCATGGTTGCTCTGCACATGAATCTCATATTTATTGGGGTGCCTTTCCTGGTTTTGTCAGACTTCAAACGAGGGTCAGAAATTGCAATCGGTGCCTAGGGCACAGGGGTGGTTTTTCAAATGAGTTGGAATTTGGAGATCCCCAATCTAGTGGTGATAAGAATCATTAGCCCTAAGATCTTTGTGGAAATCTTGCAACACTCACAACACGCTGGAGGAACTCAGCAGGTCGGGCAGCATCCATGGAAAAGATCGGTCAACGTTTCGGGCCGGAACCCTTCATAAGGACTATAGGGGGAAGGGGCAGAGGCCCTATAAAGAATGTGGGGGGAGAGTGGGAAGGAGAAGGCTGGTAGGTTCCAGGTGAAAAACCAGTAAGGGGAAAGATAAAGGGGTGGGGGAAGAGAAGCAAGGAGGTGATAGGCAGGAAAGATGAAGAAAGAATAGGGGAAAACACAATGGGTAGTAGAAGGAGGCGGAACCAAGAGGGAGGTGGTAGGCAGCTGGGGGAGGGGGCTGAGTGACATAGAGATAGGGGAAGGGAAGGGAAGGGGAGGGAATTACCGGAAGTTGGAGAATTCTATGTTCATACCAAGGGGCTGGAGACTACCTAGATGGTATACGAGGTGTTGCTCCTTCAACCTGAGTTTAGCCTCATCATGGCAGTAGAGGAAGCCATGTATGGACATATCTGAATGGGAGTGGGAAGCAGAGTTGAAGTGGGTGGCTACTGGGAGATCCTGTCTGTTGTGGCAGATGGAGTGGAGGTGCTCGACGAAGCGGTCCCCCAATCTGCATCGGGTTTCACCGATGCAGAGGAGGCCGCACCGGGAGCACCGGATGCAATAGATGACCCCAACAGACTCACAAGTGAAGTGTTGCCTCACTTGGAAGTACTGTTTGGGGCCCTGAATTGTGGCAAGAGAGGAGGTGTAGGGACAGGTGTAGCACTTGCGCTTACAGGGATAAGTGCCAGGTGGGAGATCCATGGGGAGGGACGCATGGACCAGGGAGTCGCGGAGGGACCGATCCCTGCGGAAGGCGGAGAGGGGTGGAGAGGGAAAGATGTGCTTAGTGGTGGGATCCTGTTGAAGGTGGCGGAAGTTGCGGAGGATAATGTGTTGGATCCGGAGGCTAGTGGGGAGGTACGTGAGGACAAGGGGAACTCTGTCCCTGTTGTGGTGGCAGGAGGACGGGGTGAGAGCCGAAGTGCGGGAAATAGAGGAGATGCGGGTGAGGGCATCATTGATCACCGTAGAAGGGAAACCACAATCTTGAAAGAAAGAGGACATTTGAGATGTCCTGGAACGGAAAACCTCATCCTCGGAGCAGATGCAGCAGAGACGGAGGAACTGGTAATAGGGAATGGCATTTTTGCGTGTGGCGGGGTGGGAAGAGGTATAGTTGAGGTAGTTATGAGAGTCAGTGGGCTTGTAGAAGATATCAGTGGACAGTCTGTCTCCAGAGATGGAGACCGAGAGATCGAGAAAGGGGAGAGAAGTGTCCGAGATAGACCAAGTGAATTTGAGGACTGGGTGGAAGTTAGAAGTAAAATTGATGAAATTGACGAGCTCAGCATAGGTGCAGGAAGCAGCACCAATGTAGTCGTCAATGTACCGAAGGAAAAGTTGGGGAGCAGTACCAGAATAGGTTTGGAGCACAGACTGTTCTACATAACCAATGAAGAGGCAGGCATGGCTAGGGCCCATGCGAGTTCCCATAGCTACACCCTTGGTCTGAAGAAAGTGGGAAGAGCCAAAAGAGAAGTTATTAAGTGTGAGAACCGGTTCCGCCAGCCGGAGGAGGGCAGCGGTGGTGGGGAACTGGTGAGGTCTATTATCCAGAAAGTAGCGGAGGGCTTTGAGGCCTTCTTCATGGGGAACGGAGGTGTATAGGGATTGGACATCCATAGTGAAAATGAAGCGGTTGGGACCGGGGAACTGGAAGTTATTGAAGAGGTGGAGGGCATGGGATGTATCCCGGATGAAGGTGGGGAGAGACTGAACTATGGGTGACAAAATGGAGTCCAGGTAGGCAGATACAACTTTGGTGGGACAGGAGCAGGCTGAAACTATGGGTCTGCTGGGACAGTCAGGCTTGTGGATCTTGGGGAGGAGGTAAAACCGAGCGGTACGGGGTATAGGAATAATGAGTTTAGTGGCTGAGGATGGAAGGTTTCCTGATCCCTGTTGTGGAAATCTTTGTGACTTGCTATGTAGTATCTTCTGTGGTTTATTTGTGCTTTCTATCTTATGATAATAAATTAGGCTTAAGCTATGTTGCTGTGCTTGTATGCTTATTACCATATCTAATGGACACACAAATAGTTTGGGTCTGATCAACACAGACAATTACAATAACTTAATTATGATATAATATAAAGGGACAATGAGGTGAAGATGTTGGTGCAACAAATAAACCTAAATAAAGCCATAAATTGATTAATGATTCTCTCATAGTAACCATCAACATTATCATTGACGTGAATGACTATGGTCTTATCTGTGACCATGTTTGTTCTTGGCAAAATTTTCTACAGAAGCTGATTGCCATTACCTTCTTCTGGGCAGTGCCTTTACAAGACTGGTGACTCCAGCCATTATCAATACTCTTCAAAGATTGTCTGCCTGGCATCAGTGGTCGCATAACCAGGGATTGTGATACTCACCAGCTGCTTGTACGACCATCCACCAGCTGCTCCCATGGCTTCACATGACCCTGATTGGAGGGAGTGGCTAAACAGGTGATACACATTGCCCAAGGGTGACATGTAGGCTAGCACCTTACACCTCTTTTGGTAGAGACATATCTCCACCCCACCACACAGCTCAGTAAACTCACAAGCTCAATAAAATTAAATACATCCTGAAAATATCATACTCTATTTATTCTCTTCAAGTCATATCTGTACCGATACATAGTCACTCATTTTCTCTTCTATGACTATTCTATTATTTTTCTTATTGCTTTTCATGGATCATTTGAGTTCCATCGTTCCTTCATCACTAACACTGTAAGCTTGTATATAACTTATGCAGGCAATATAAATTCTGGATTTTCAGCAGAGATGAACAATGAATTTGTGCATGAAAGTTGAATCATCAACACAGTACTCAGGCTACCACTGAGCAAACAAGTGCTTTATATGAAACCACAGCAAGTGTATTATAGATTTTAATTCTCAGAACACTTGGGGATCTCATCAATGGTAACATTTGGCTAGGCAGCCAGCAGTAACAGTGTGTTCCAGACTTCCAGCTGTGCTCTTATCCACCACTGAGCCCGGGGGAATTCTGCACAATTCTGTGACTTAATGCTGGATATACTTTGTATGTACATCCTCAACTTGCTATCAATACAGTTCCATTCTTTCAAATGTGGTTCCAGCTTTCAACTGAAAGTAAAACATTTTTAATTGAAGATCTGTGCCTCCATTTTGGTATACACAGGTTAATTTATGTATCTGATAAATTAACTAGTTTTAAGTGTTTTTAAATAATTTTCTTAAAAACTTTGACTTTTTAGAAGCTATTTACCACCACCAACTGTTTCCAAATATCTTTGAATGTTAGAGATATTTAAAACAGTAGAAAATGTCTGAACAACAAGCAGCTGGAAGGAAATCAGTTCAGTCTGTGAGCATTGCCCTAACTTCTACCTCATGCAGCATAGTCATGTAACGTGATGGATTACTAAATTTAATATTGCTGTGCAGCTGATATATTTATGACTACAGGCTAGGACTGGAATCAGCACCGCCTTGATTTTATATTACAAATGTTTCTGAATCCAAAGAGCACCACTACTGAGTGGGACTGCAAGTTCTGGTTCTAGAATCCATTGGTAGGTATAACACCTTCTCTGCATTCAGCCTGTCGAGACCTGTGAAATTTAGTAAGATCTCCCCTCTCTCTTCTTAACTCTGAGGAATACTGGCATAAACTATTCATTCTCACCTGATATGGCAATCCTATTATCCTCAACCACTTTAGCTACCTCCTACTAATGGAAGTACATTCTCCCTTAGGTAAGGAGACCAAAGCCTGTACACAGTTCCTGGGGTGTGATCTCACCAAACCCAACAAAATTGGAATAAGACTTACTTCAGTATTCAAACCTTCTCATAATAATATTTACATATTGCCTTTCAATTTGAATGTTGCACCTGCATATCAGCTCTTAGTGTCGTGTGTACCAGCACATGTACATCCTTATGAACATTAACACTACTCAATATGTCATTATTTGAAAAAATACTTTGCCAAAGAGAATAACTGGGGCCCCTTGATTGTCAAAAATAGATTGGATCAATCTGAAAATGGCAGAGAAGTTCCAAGAAGGTCACATTCAACATATCCAATCAAGAGAAAATGTGCAGATGCTGGAAATCCAAGCAACACATGTCTTGGCTCGAAATGTAGATTGTACTTTTTTCCATAGATACTGCCTGTCCCGCTGAGTTCCTCCAGCATTTTGTGTGTATTGATTCAACACATTCAACCTCCTCTATGAATTTTCTGCACTGACTACTTAAGCAAAAACTTTTATTGATACACTGTGGGTCATGTATATTACAAGAAATGATGGGACAATTATAGACCTATCCATAAAGATCATCCACCCAAAAATGGACTAATTTGCAGCACTATGTGTTTTATTAGCTCTTCCATCTTGTCGTCGATTGCAGTTATTTTGCTTTACATTTCTTATTACTTAGCAGTGTCAGTTGTCTGCAAAGTTCACTTCAGTTTTATTGATGAGAACCACATCATCATGAGGCCACAGTTTCATTTAGTATTACCTTTGTCTGGGTGAGTACTCCCAGCAGTCATCAAATATGCCAGAATATTTAATAAGAAATGCAGTCAGGGATCTAGCTCTATTGTTCCCAGCATCAGTTTATGGTGTAGCCTGCCTCAGCACCTCCTGAAACTGGGCAAAGAAGTGGAGGAAAATTATATGTTCACCAACAATATGTGAATAATACATGGAACCTTAGGTGCATGAGTTATTGCCTGCAAGAGCCGTGTCCAAAATGTGACAAAAAAATTAACATGTGAAAGCCACGACAATAAATATTATTTTGTTCTCCATTCCTCATGCAATCAGACAACAGGAAGATCACTCTATAACTGGGACAAGAGTGTATTGATTTCTTGAACTTCTGGTAATTGCCCTTCCCCTTCACACTATTCCCCATTCCCATTTTTCTCTCTCACCTTATCACCTTATCTGCCCATCACTTCCACCTGGAGCTACTCCCCCTTCTCTTTCTTCCATGGTCTTCTGTCTCTCCTCTCAGACTCTCCCTTCTACAGCCCTTTATCTCATTCATCAATCAACTGTCCAGCTCTTTACGTCACGCCTCCTCCTCTCCCGGTTTCACCTATCACCCACAACCTTGTACATCTTCCTCCCCTCCCCCCACCTTCTGACTCTCACTTCTCATCTTTTCTTTCCGGTCCTGATGAAGGGTCTCGGCCTGAAACGTCAACTGTTTACTCTGCCTGGCCCCCTGAGTTCCTCCAGCATTTTGTGTGTATTACTTTGATTTCCAGCATCTGCAGATTTTCTCTAGTTAGTGCACTATAAAACTTGGAGTAAAGATACCGAGGGAAAACCTAGAGAGTTCAAAGCTGCATGGCACTGTTTCTATTGACATAGAAAGTATTTCACAGAACAGAAATTATCAATCTAATAAATATAAAAGTAATGAAACAGTCGACTGCCAGAGCAAAACGCTGCATTTATGATCACATAAAGCTACTGCCGAACGAGGCAATTAGTTGTGGTGTTCTGACATCTTTACATTGCAAAGCAGTTTCCAATTTTGAAACATCCGGAGCAAAGCTGTTGTCATCTTAAGATTTATCTTACTAGCTTCCTTTTGTTGATAACAGAGAGGAAATTCAGCCTGTATAACAATGTCAAGATAGCATAGTCATTATCACTTGGTTAAAGATATTTGCTGTTAGTGCTTTGTCATCTGTGATAAATGGCTCCAATTTCAAAAGGCTGTATGGATAAAATATAAGCAAGTGTATAAATTCAATGACCAGAATTAAGGAGAAGCTTCCTTGAAACTAATCCCTCAAAGGTAATGGAGTCATGAATCTTTTTCAGCTATCTTCAGAATGTATATAAAATATTGGAATTCAACTTGAATGGGGACTGGGGTTCCTTTTTCATATTGCCCAGTCTTGGCCCGAAACATTGACTGTTTATTCCCTTCCATAGATGCTGCCTAAACTGCTGAGTTTGTTTGTTTATTTATTTACTTATTAATGTTTACTTATTGATTGATTGATATATTGAGATACAGCATGGAGAAGGCCATTCCGGCTATGCTATCCAGCAATTCCCTGAGTTAATCCTGGCCTAATCACGAGACAATTTATAATGACCAACTGGTGTGTCATGGTTTGTGGAAGGAATCCAGAATGCCCAGAGGAAACCCATGCAGTTACAAGGAGAACATACAAACTCCTTACAGGCAGCAATGGGAATTGAATCTGGGTTGCCTGGACTGTAAACTTTTGTGCTAACCACTACACTACCATGCTAACAGCATTTTGAATGTGTTACACTTAATTGTCATTGTATTCTTCCTGGTTATTTTGCTGTATCCATATCAGAACCACCCAGCCACAGAGGAGGGATGGTCAGCATATTTAGCCACAGTATTGATAATGCTGTGATACTAATCCTATCTTCTCTTTCTCCTACTTGAACACTGCAACATGGAATCAATATTATAAAACAATAATCAAAGGTTGACCAAAGAAAGAATGGAACTATGAGTAAAAATGCTAATACTTTAAAACATTGTAATATATGTTTGTAAATAATATTGTAAGGTTGGGTTGGGAGCTTTATTGTGAGACATACAGGAAGTATCCTACTTTGTACTGGTTGTACTATATCAATCACTGATGCACTATGTCCTAGAAAGTGAGTACATGTTGTATTATCATCAGGACATCGCTGGAAGCTGGAAGAATGAACGAGTTGTCAAGCAACAGACCTGCATATTAAAGTGTAATTAGCAAACAATGTTCTGAAAAAGGAGGCAAAACAGCTTGGATACTCAAAAGGTTTTGTCATTTGTTTCCAGTGTGTGGTGTTTTCAACACTAGTAACAGCAATTGACTCCAATTCCTATTTGTTCCATTCCTCTTTCCTAAATCCACCTGCTGGGACAATAAACACAAGACCCATTGCCAATTCAGAAAATGTTCATCTGGAATACCCCAAGGAACATTAGATTCCTGAACATTCCGACATTTTTGGATTTAAATGGATACCACAAGTTGCATACAGCTACAGCAACTGTCACAAGCGATCTTCTCGTTTGTTATTGATCCCTTCTCTTTAATGTCAAAGCCTCCCTAGCACGTAAAAGCATCTGACATTACTTATTCACATTGCTCAATGTCCTGAGGCTAGAGATTTTCTTGTCTTAAATGATATTACTCAATTTATCAGCAGTGAAATTAGACAGGTTGCTTAACAATTTAAACTTCAGAGTCTCCAGTCCAATTGATATAGCTTACAACTTGCAAATCTTTCTAATGCATTTTATTACAATGCATTTTGGCATGGACCTTCTTCCATATTACTGACAATGGAACATTTGATTTCTTTGAATTAGGCCTATTTTGAAAATACAGTATCTTCATCCCCTGCTACCTCTGAATTTGCCACAGTTCCGTATTTAAAATTCCCTGATAGAATGGTCTGAATCAGGAAGATGTTTTCCACTGGGATTTCACTTCTAAATTGTGACATGCTGAAAGATCTTGTTGTTTATTTTGGTTTGGAGGAGAGCATAGGCAAAAGAAATACCCTGAAATTAAAGTGGTGCGGCTGCACAAAACAAAGGAAGCGAGAACTCAGACTCTGTGGGGGTGAAGTAGTGCCAGCATCACAATGAGATAAGTAGTTGGCTGACATCAGGATGATGGAGATTTATTGATAAAGCAGAGATAAGTTTGTCAAGTTGAGGGGACAAGGAGTAGAAAATGGCCAAGAACACAGTGAAGATAAGGCAGATGTGTCAAGGATCTAAGGATAGACTGATATCATCATACAGAAGCCTCATGGCAATCTGATATGAGAAGTTCATTGCACTGTCACATGAGAAGATTATGTCTACAGATTTTCTATCTCTAGCCCAATTGACCCATCGATGAGTAACAATTCACACAGATTTTCTTTAGTTCACAGAATTTGCAAACTTTCAAAATACATGGCTGATTGAATTCTCTTCTAATCTTGGCAGGAGTGTACAACTTGGGCAAGAAAACAAGCTGATGTCAAAATATGGACAGAAGTATAAAGTTCCAGGCAATCATTGAGTTTACTTCAAACATAGCCATTACGTACTGAGGGTGGGAAATCAGTGGACCTTCAACAATGGAGTCTGTTTGGTCTTATCTTTGATTGAAATACATTAACTTGGAAATAGCAGGCAATATGTTGGTACAGATATTCTCTCAACAATTTTAAGGTAGCTCTCTTATAATAGGCATCAAAGAAACATTCTCACTGAGCCCAATTCTGCTGTTCTGTTCTCCTGTAAACTGATTTATAAGAAAACTGATTTATCATTTTTTTACAGACTGACCAAAAGCAAATTTACCAAAACTTAAAGGTAAGGAATTCATTCATTCTGTATAAACTTCATTGATGGGCCTCCCAGATTGCCACAGGTCTCCCAGACTAAATGATCAGTCTTATGCTCATTACCAGTAGCAACTTGAGGAAAGAACACATTTCTATAGTAGACTATAAGACCATAAGACACAGGGGCAGAATTAGCCCATTGAGTCTGTTCTGCCATTCAATCATGGCTGATCCTTTTTTTCTCTCCTCAACCCCACTTCCCTGCCCTTCACCCCATAACCTTTGATGCCTGGCCATTCAAGAACCTATCAATCTCCAACCTATACAACATCTACTGCATGCTCTTTATCTATCCTACTTGTGATCTCCACAAAGATTTCCAACAGGTTCATCTGGCAAGATTTTCCCTTAAGGAAACCATGCTGACTTTGTCCTATCTAATCCTTTGTCACCAAGTACCCCATAACTTCATCCTTAACAATTACATTTCTGCTGTCTTCCTCCTTTTGTAAAGATTGGAGTGACATTTCCAATCCTCTGGCACCATGCCAGAGTCCAATGATTTTTGAAAGATCATTACTAATGCCTCCACAATCTTTACTGCTACCTCATTCAGAACCCTAGGGTGCAGTTCATTTGGTCTGGTGACTTATGTACTTTTAGGTCTTTCAGCTTTTTGGGCACCTTCTCCCTTATAATAGTAACTGCATTCACTTCTCTTCCCTTCACCCTTCAACATATGGCACACTGCTGGAATCTTCCGCAGTGAAGACTGATGCAAAATACTCATTTAGTTCATTTGCTATCTCCTTGTCCCCTGTTATTATTACTCTGGCCTCATTTTCTAGCAGTCCTATATCCTATCTCATCTCTCTTTTATTTTTTACGTATTTGTAAAAGGTTTTACTATCCACTTTGATATTCTTTGCTTGCATGCTTCCATATTTCATCTTTTCCCTCCTAATGAGTCTTTTAGTTGCTCTCTATAGGGTTTTTAAAGCTTCCCAGTCCTCTGTCTTACCACTAATTTTTGCTTTGTTGTATGCCCTCTCTTTTGCTTTTACATTACCTTTGACTTCCTTTTTCAGCCATGGCTCCTGTTTGGCAAGCTATCCATATTCAGTATGTTTTATATTATCTACACGTGAGATATATGAAAAAACAGGCACCTTGAATGTTATACTTTTGATTTATGACTCACAAGAAGTCATTCATTTTGCCTATCCTTATTCTGCCCATCCTATCTCTTGAAACTTAAGTTAACATTTATTTTTCACTGAGGAACATTTTTCCATTGTAGCCATTGTTACCACATGACAGGTCATGATCAGCTCACCATGGAAACACTGCAACTGGATATCAGGGGGGAGAAGAGAAACAAGTAAAACTGGACTGAAACTAAATTAATGTAATCTTTTTAATGGCAACTTTCAATCACGATGAAGGCTGATATCTATACTTTAACTTAACTGTGAAATTGATCTTTAACAGCCAATTGTGAACAATATTTGAGCCCCATTCCACTTATGCAATGGACCTTTGGTCCAGAAGACTACCATACACTAGTAAAGCACATGTGATTACCTGGCCAAATACTGTCAATAGTAGGTTCCAAGCCAAAGAATTCCAACAGGTTCATCAAGCAAAATTTTCTCTTAAGGAAACCATGTTGACTTTGTCCAATCTTGTCCTGTGTCACCAAGTACTCCATAAAGGCATCCTTAACAATTGACTCCAAAATCTCCCCAATCACTGAGGTCGGGCTAACTGATCTATAATTTCCTTTCTGCTGCCCGCTCCTTTCCAGCCCTCCTGAAGCATGTCGAAGTCCAATGATACTTGGAAGATCATTACTAATGTCTCCACAATCTTTAATACTACCTCTTTCAGAATTCTAGGATGCAGCACATCTGGTCCGGGTGAATTATGTACCCTTAGGTCTTTCAGCTCTTTGAGCACCTTCTCCCTTCTAATGGTAACTGCACTCACTTCTCCTCCCTAACACCCTTCAACACTGCTAGTGTTTTTCACAGTGAAGACTGATGCAAAGTACTCATTTAGTTCACCTGCCATCTCCTTGTCTCACATTGTTATTTTCCTGGCCTCATTTTCTGGCAGTCCTGTATCCACGTTCATCTCTCTTTTATGTTTTACATACTTGAAAAGGCTTTTACTTCCCACTTTGATATTGTTTGCTAGCTTGCTTTCACATTTCATCTTTTCCCTCCTAATGATTCTTATAGTTGCTTTCTGTAGGTTTTTAAAAGCTTCCCAATTGTCTATCTTCCCACTGATTTTTGCTTTGTCATATGTGCTCTCTTTTGCTTTTACATTACTTTTGATTTCCTTTGTCAGCCACAGTTGTACTATTTTGCCATTTGAGTATTTCTTTGCTTTTGGAATATATCTGTTCTGCACCTTCCTCATTTTTCCCAGAAACTCATGCCATTGCTGTTCTGCTGTCATCCCTGCCAGCATCTCCTTCCAATTTACTTTAACCAGCTCCTCTCTCAATACGACTGTAATTTCTTTTAATCCATTGAAACATTGCTTTGCTAACTTTCTTCCCATCAAATTTCAAGTTGAACTCAATCATATTACGATCACTGTCTGCTATGGGTTCCTTTACCTTAAACTCCCTAATTGTCTGTGGTTCATTGCATAACATCCAATCCAGTATAGCTGATTCCCTAGTAGGCTCAATGACAAGCTACTCTAAAAAGCCATCTTGTAAGCATTCAACAAATTCACTCTCTTGAGATCCATTACCAACCTGATTTTCCCAATCGACCTGCTTGTTAAAATCTCCCATGACTATCAAACATTGCCCTTTTGATCCGTCTTTTCTACTTCCCTTTGTAATCTGTAATCCACATCCCAGCTATTGTTGGAAGGCTTCTTTATAACTGCCATCAGGATCCTTTTACCCTTGCAGTTTCTTAACTCTACCCACAAGGATTCAACATTTTCCAATCCTATGTCACTTCTTTCCAATGATTTAATGCCATTCTTTACCAGCAGAGCCACGCACCCCCTCTGCCTACCTTCCCATCCTTCTGATACAACACGTAACCTTGGACATTCAGCTCCCAACTACAACCATCCTTCAGCCACGATTCTGTGATGACCACAACATCATACCCAACAATCCGTAAAAGTGGAACAAGATCATTCACGTTATTTCATATACTCCATGCATTGAAATATAACACCTAGGGTACTGTATTTGCTATGCCTTTTGATTCTGCATCCCTAATGCACTGATACTCACCCTGCTGGCAGCAATTTTGTCCTATCATCTGCCTGCCCTCCCTGATAGTCTTTGCTTTTTTGCCATTCATCCTATCCTGAGTCCCTTCACTCCAGTTCCCATCCCCTGCCAAATTAGTTTAAACCCTCCCCAACAGTCCTAACAAACCTGCTTGCAAGAATATTGGACTCCCTTAGGTTCAGGTGCAACCTGTCCCTTTTGCACAGGTCATACCTCCCCAAGAAAAGATTCCAATGATCCAAGAACCTGAAGCCTTGCCCCCTGCACCAGCTTCTGAGCCACACATTTACCTGCCAAACCATCCTGTTTCTTCCCACACTGGTACATGGCACAGGTAGCAGTCCAGAAATTACTACCCTGGATTACTGCTTCTCAACTTTTTACCTAGTTCTCTAAATTCTATCTTAAGGATCTCTTTGCTTTTCCTTCCTATGTCATTGGTACCAATATGTCCCAATACCTCTGGGTGCTCCCTCCAATCTCCAAAATGCTGTGAACATAACCTGAGACATCCCTGACCCTGGCAGCTGGAAGGCAATATACCCTTGGGTGTCCTATTGACATCCACAGAATCTTCCGTCTGTTCCTCTGACTATTGAGTCCCCTGTCACCACCGCTCCCCTCTTCTCCCTCTTTCCCTTCTGCACCGCAGAACCATGCTCAGTGGCGGTGACCTGGTCTCCATGGCATTCCACTGGGAGGTCAACCACCACAACAGTATCCAAAACAGTATATTTAATATTGAGGGGAGTGGACACAGTTGTGCCCTATTCACCTTCCCATTTCTTCTTCTGACAGTCATCCATCTACCCACCTCCTGCAACTTAAGGGTGACTACTTCCCTGCAACTCCGATCGATGATCTCCTTATTCTCCTGTACAAGCTGAAGCTCATCCAGCTGCTGCTAATATGGTCTTTAAGTAGCTGCAGCCGGATGCACTTCATGCAGATGTAGTTTCCTGAGAGACTCTGGGTCTCCCAGGATTCCAACATCCAGCATGATGAACACACAATGGCCATTTAAACAACTCTAAGTATCCCTGATGCAATAAGAAAAAAACGAACCTTAACAGAAACTTACCCAGAGCTGATGTCTCTTCCAAGCCAAAGCCTCCTTGGAGCCAACGCCTGACGCTCCTACTCTCACCATTGGCCCACTCCCAACAATGGCTGCTCCACATGTACATTTATTTACTCCTCTCTACACTGCTCCTGTCACTGAATGGGCCATCGGAATGACACCGAACACATGCAATGCTCTCCTTTTACAGGAGCACCTCAGACCTACGAGAATGTCCTCTCTATGCTGCTCTTGCTGCTGATTGGGACACTGGAATGACACTGAACACCCACAAATCTGTTCTTTTACGCTATGCTTCCAAACCTCCTGTCAGTGCTTGGTAATACTTGTTTAATTATGCTGCCTTGGATAGGTCTGTGAACAAGGAGAAGAAATGTTTTAAAGAGACATGACAAATATTGTAGCAAAAAATATTGTAAAGGTATGAACTGTTACCTAAAATAGTAACAGACAATGATGGAAATACTCAGCAGATCAAACAGAATCTGTGGAAAAAAAGAATAGAATTAAAATTTTAGGGTGAAGATCTTACAACAGAACCAATAAAAATTGGGGATTAAAAAAATGTCAGTGGCAGAGATAGAGAGGAGAGTTGAAAACATTGCCATTAATAATTCTTGCATCAGTAAAACATCTCATCCATTTTCACAAAATGTGATGGAATAAAAGCATCCATTTTAACTCTTGAGTCAATCATCCCATACAATTCCAAACTGACTATTAAACTGACATAGAGTAGTAGTTAAAGCACTGGAACTTTATTTTACTTTGCAATATTTTGGTCAAAAAAGCTTTAACTTGTAGGTTTAAAATTTGATTGATACTTTTTTCTTAAAATATAAACTTGATGGTTGCAGGATGCATTGTACCATATACTCGAAGGATTGAACAAACTAGTAATTATGGGTTGCCTACTGGAATTATTAATTGTGTAATTATATAGGCATTAAAATAAAATAAAATGGATAGTACATTTATAAAAATGCAGTGTCTCAGTCTTCAGTAGAAACCATCATACCTTTTTTTGAAGAGAATTTCTTGTTTTATAGGGGGAACAGTAATGACAAGGTAGCACAATATTCAAGCTAAATGTGAATCAGTATGTTGCGATTTTCAAATTCTCTATTCAATGAATAAAGCATAAAGGTATTAAAATTCTATAGCGAGCATGTACATTTTAATAGGGCAAAGATCGTCAGCAGAGCGATTCATGTTCCTGACAAAACAGTCTGCAAACCAATCAATGCGGCATTTGAATTTAATTATTTCTTCTTCTGCAATCATATGTGAAAATTGGATGTAACAGCTGGTACTCATGGTCCCTTTTCTAATCGATAGTAATCTGCCATTTTACCTTTAATGCTTCTTTGTCTATTCTGAGAAGTCTGTCATTATTTGAGTACACTTCATTGTCAATTCATAATGGAAAGAAACATTTGAGTCATGTAAGCATATATTGTAATAACAGAAAAGAGAATTGCTTTATTGGTAGACCATGAAAATACAGCATGCTTCCTGCTAGAAGTGTTACTATTTTTCATAATGATACAATAGGGACTTCAATGTTAGGTATTGACCGGCGCTATGTCTGAGTAATGGTATTAAAATTACACACAGATTAGGTTCCTATTATTTTCCTCCAATATGAAAAACAGTTTTGTGTCCAAAAACTTAACGCAAAGATCATTTAATACTAATAATATTTGAGAGAATTTGAGTTAATTGAAAGCTTATACAATAAGAAATCACCTTTTTTTAAGAAATAAGAGTCACCAAATAAAAAAAAGCTGAATTATATTCTCATGCTCGCTGTGAAGGTCAGATGCAAACAGCGCAGATTTTCTTTTGGTTAAAATTTTGTTCACCACTATTCTCGGTGCCATTCACAGGAGTGATGATGGGAAAAGGAAACTGAAAGCAAATGTAAATTTAGAGAGAAATGGTGAATTGAAAGTAAGCATCGTAATGAAATGTTCTAGCAAGCCTTTAAAGTCATTTTACCCCATCTGTCAAACATCCCCATTTAAATACTTGTGAAGTGAAATTCTAGGGGAGATTTGAAAATTCAGAATATTGAATCACTAAAAATGATCTTTCTCCATTTGTTAAACATTTATTGCAAGAATTTTCCATTTAAGCTTAATGGGAGAAAAGTGTGTTCGTTTACAAGATTAAGTAGCTGTTAGGCATCAGCCACAGTAGTCCAATTCGTATTTAATTGCTCCATGAGAAGACTGAGGTATGAGTTACTTGTCTTCATATGAATTAGTGAGGCACTAGCTCCAAGTAAGGTTTTTGATTTTTTTTTCTCTCCAGCACATAAAATATGATGCAACATCCATATCTGCTCAGTCAAAAAATTGCCAACACTGACAAACAGCTTTATAAAAGCTCCAAGAAAGCTGACTGTTTAAGAGCGGCTCTGAGTCGTAGGTATTATCCCTGTAAAATAAAATGTTTTTTTTGGTCGGTTTATAACACCAAATGTGTACAAGAAGCAACAGCTGTTTTAGTAAAGAGGATGGTTTGCAATTCCTTTTTCTTTTGTACGATCAAATACGGTACATTGATCTTAATGAATAGGAGTAGGCTGGTTAGTGCATACATTTCTAATATAAGTGACCCACTCCCACAACACTTCATCTGAACCTTTACACATATCTCTCCATCACTTTCTCCCTCACAGTCTTTACTGGTGGCATCATTGTTTATACAACTTTTCAAAGGAACATTAAGAATCAATCACCTTTTCTTGGGTCTAGAACCAATGGTCAAGGACATTAATTTTCCTTCTCTAAAGAACAATAGAGAAGCAGACTGGACTTTACAACAATATGCTGGTTTCATCATTAATGCTTCCATTTCTTCACTCTCAATCTACTTAATCATTTGAACTTTAATTACTGGTTGCCATGGTGAGATTTCAATTCCCTACTCCAGGCTAGATCTATGAATAAGAACTCAGTTCCTTAACTCTTTGCTATTATACAAATAACTTATGGAATAGTGTAGCAAATCATACAAATGCTGGAGAAACTTATCGAGTCAGGCAGCATCAGTGGAGAGAAATGAACAGTCAATGTTCTTCAGCATAATATATCATGCCATTTCACACCCTAATGACTGATTTCCCTTAATCTTTATTTAATGTCCATAACATAGCACCTTAAGCTTTAGAAGCAAATTTATGCCATGCAGCCCATCGATTCTGGTCCACCATTTAGTCATGGCTGATATTTTTAAATCCCCATTTTCCATACTTCTCTCCATAAATCTTAACTCTCTTACTAATCAAGAGCCTGCCTTAAGTACACCCAATAACTGGGCCTCCTCAGCCCTCTGTGGCAAGGAACTTTTCGGATCCATCACCTTTTGCTGAATAAATTCTTCCTCATCTCAGTTATTCTGAAACTGTACCCTTGGATCGAGACTTTTCCACTAATGGAAATATCCTTTCTACATCTATTCTATCCTAGGCCCTTAGTAGCAGAGAGGTTTCAATAAAATCTGCCCTCATCATCCTGAGCTCCGTCAAGTACAGCCCCAGAGATAGCAAATGCACTTCATATGCGAAGGCTTTCATTCCTGGAATCATTCTTGTGAACCTCCTCTGTATTTTCTCCAGGGATATCACTTCCTTCCCTGGATACAGGGCCCATAATTACTCACAATATTTTAAATGTGGTTTGATCAATACCTTGTAAAGCCTCATATTATATCCTTATTTTTATACTCCAGCCTTTTCAAAATGAATGCTAAAACTGCATTTGCCTTCTTTATTACTGAGTCAACCTGTAAGTAAATCTTGAGGGAATCCTGCACTACAATTCCCAAGTCCCTTTGCACCTCTGATTTCTGAATTTTCTCCTCCTTTAGAAAAATGTTCTTTATTCTTCCAGCCAAAGTGCATAACCCCACTTTGCACGCATGCAGAGCTCATTGACTTTATTAACTTTGCCTCCAACTTTCACCCTGCCCTCATGTTTACCTGGTCCATTTCCGACACCTCCCTCCCCTTTCTAGATCTTTCTGTCTCTGTCTCTGGAGACAGACAGCTTATCCACTGATGTCTACTATAAGCCTACTGACTCTCACAGCTATCTGGACTATTCCTCTTCTCACCCTGTCTCTTGCACAAATGTCATCCCCTTCTCGCAATTCCTCCGTCTCCGCCGCATCTGCTCTCAGGATGAGGCTTTTCATTCTAGGACGAGGGAGATATCTTCCTTTTTTAAAGAAAGGGGCTTCCCTTCCTCCACTATCAACTCTGCTCTTAAACGCATCTCCCCCATTTCACGTACATCTGCTCTCACTCCATCCTCCCGCCACCCCACTAGGAATAGGGTTCCCCTGGTCCTCACCTACAACCCCACCATCCTCCGGGTCCAACATATTATTCTCCGTAACTTCCGCCACTTCCAACGTGATCCCACCACTAAGCACATCTTTCCCTCTCCCCACTCTCTGCTTTCCGCAGGGATCGCTCCCTACGCAACTCCCTTATCCATTCGCACCCCCCCCATCCCTTCCCACTGATCTCCCTCCTGGCACTTATCCGTGTAAGCGGAACAAGTGCTACACATGCCCTTACACTTCCTCCCTTACCACCATTCAGGGCCCCAGACAGTCCTTCCAGGTGAGGCAACACTTCACCTGTGAATTGGCTGGGGTGATATACTGCGTCCGGTGCTCCCGATGTGGCCTTTTATATATTGGCGAGACCCGACGCAGACTGGGAGACTGCTTTGCTGAACACCTATGCTCTGTCCGCCAGAGAAAGCAGGATCTCCCAGTGGCCACACATTTTAATTCCACATCCCATTCCCATTCTGACATGTCTATCCACGGCCTCCTCTACTGTAAAGATGAAGCCACACTCAGGTTGGAGGAACAACACCTTATATTCCGTCTGGGTAGCCTCCAACCTGATGGCATGAACATCGACTTCTCTAACTTCCGCTAATGCCCCACCTCCCCCTCGTACCCCATCTGCTACTTATTTTTATACACACATTCTTTCTCTCACTCTCCTTTTTCTCCCTCTGTCCCTCTGAATATACCCCTTGCCCATCCTCTGGGTCCCCCACTCCCCCACCCCGTCTTTCTTCCCGGACCTCCTGTCCCATGATCCTCTCATATCCCTTTTGCCTATCACCTGTCCAGCTCTTGGCTCCATCCCTCCCCCTCCTGTCTTCTCCTATCATTTTGCATCTCCCCCTCCCCCTCCAACTTTCAAATCCCTTACTCACTCTTCCTTCAGTTAGTCCTGACGAAGGGTCTCAGCCTGAAACGTCGACTGCACCTCTTCCTAGAGATGCTGCCTGGCCTGCTGCGTTCACCAGCAACTTTGATGTGTGTTGCATAACCCCACACTTCACTACAAGATATTTTATTTAACACTTCTTTGCCCATCCTCTCATCCTATCCAAATCCTGCTGCAGACTCCCTGTGTCTGTGACACTACGTGTTATTTCATCTATCTTGGTATTGTCTGCAAATTTAGCCCCAATGCCATCAGTTCCTTCATCCAGATTATAAATGTTTAAAGTGAAAATTTACAGTCCCAACACTGACCCCTGTGGAACTCCAGTGGTCACTGCAGCCATCCTGAAAAAAGACCCTTCAATACCCACTCCCTGACATCTGCCAGTCAGCCAATCTCCTATCCATGCTAGTGCCTTACCTCTAACATGTGGGCTCTTATCTTGTTTAGTAGTCTAATGTGCACCACTTTGTCAAAGGCCTTATGAAAATCCAAGTGAACAACATCCACTAACCCTCCTTTGTCTAACCTGTTTGTTACCTCCTCAAGAAATTCTAACACATTTGTTAGGCAAGATCTTCTCTTAGAAAAACTGTGCTGACTTATCCATATACTTCCAAGTACTCCAAAATGTCATTTTAATAATGGATTCTAAAGTCTTACCAATAACCAAGTCCAGGCTAATTGTTCACTAATGAAAAATCCCCAAAGTTTACCAGCAGATCAAATGATTGGGTTTCTCTAATCTCAAATATTTTCTGTATTTGTATTATACCATCTGTGCTCTTTCTCCCACTAATCTATCTATCCATATGTTTTAATCAAATGAGTGTGAATGTTATACACTTCCCAATAATGTGATTGAATTTGGTTGGGTTGAATTGTTCTCCGATCTTGGTAATTTACTTGCAAGTTTTTCTTCACCATTCGAGGAGACCATCAGTGCGCTGCTAACTGTGGTATGCCCTCCTAATGCTTGGCCTTTATATACTTATCAATCAGCTGATTGGTTGTCATCATGAAAACGCAATTGTGCATGTAGGGAGAAAATCTTGTCACTGATTGGTTGCGTCGTAAACTTTGTGTGTTGTGGTCTGGAATAGTCATAGTCATAGTCATAGTCATAGATATAGTCATACTTTATTGATCCCGAGAGAAATTGGTTTTCATTACAGTTGCACCATAAATAATTAGTAATAAAACCATAAATAGTTAAATAGTAATATGTAGATTATGCCAGGAAATACAAACGGTAAGTCCAGGACCAGCTTATTGGCTCAGGGTGTCTGACCCTCCAAGGGAGGAGTTGTAAAGTTTGATGGCCACAGGCAGGAATGACTTCCTATGACGCTCTGTTTTGCATCTCAGTGGAATGAGTCTCTCGCTGAATGTACTCCTGTGCCCAACCAGTACATTATGTAGTGGATGGGAGACATTGTCCAAGATGGCATGCAACTTTGACAGCATCCTCTTTTCAGACACCACCATCAGAGAATTTTGCCCACATTGGCTCATAAATAGGATCAAGGTATATATATCCATTTACAGAATTGTTCATGGAAAACCAGGCTTCTAAGAATTCTCTTGCATGCCACATATTTGCTTATGCCATGACTTTCGCTGGCGCCTTGTCGAATTTGTGCCCCTCTCGAGCCCGACTGCTCCAAGAACATAGAATTTAATCATATCCATCAAACTGCGCCATTTTGAGTTCGCTCTTGAAGGCACCCAGGAAGTGAATATGTGAATTTCAGTTGTGCATAATCTAATGGCAATGTTAAGGAGTGTACTTTGTGAACCAAAAGAACAAACCAAGCTATTGGACAAGACCAATGTGGTCTACAAAGTCCAATGTGGGGACTGCAGAAAATATTATGTTCACCGAACTGGGAGAAAACTATCCATAAGGATCCATGAACATCTCCAAGCTGTAAAGTGGCATGACCAACTCTCCATCGTCTCTACCCATGAAGATCAAAAGTAGCATATCTAAAAAATAAACTTATGAAATCTTATTCTCTATTATTGGCTGAACTCCATATTTCATCTTCTCTTCCCTTATAGCTTCTATAGTTGTCTGCTGTTGGCTTTTAAAGGTTTCCCACTTATCTGTGCCATATTCTATGCTTCCCTTTTGCCTTATGCACTTCCTGACTTCCCTTGTCAGCCATGGTTGCTCATGTGCCTCTTCTTTCTCGAGATAAAATTCTGCTTCATTTTGCGAATTACTCTGAGAAACTCCAACCATTGCTGCTCCACCAATTTCCCTTCTATGATCCCATTCCAATCAAATCTGGCTAACTCCTCTCTCATGCTGCCTTCACTTTTCTGTAATACCATTGCATCAGAATGTGTTAGTGGCAGTAAATAATTACTGAATCCATTATTTATGCCCTTCTTACATTCATGAGCAAATTGGGAGGGTAGGGTTGGGGTCTGGTTGTCTGTACCTGCTGTTTTTTTGTTCAGAGCTTGCATCTTGCAATTCATCCAGTTTAGCCAGCCCCCTTGCTGTCCCAGAATTAAGGTGAAGGAGAAAATGAGGAGGTGTTCATAGACAATGTACTACTTAGGAGAGCCTTCAAACTGCTGTCAGCTTCATGGAGACTTTTATTCAAATTTAGCTATTAACAGACAGGGAAATCATGCATATATATGAAATGTTCACAATTTACCCATAATGTAAGCTATTTCCTTTATTTTATTAGACTGAACTCTCTGAATGCTCTCAACCTTCTTTGTATCTTTTATTCTGTCATACAATGATAGGCCAGGTTTATTAATAAACAAATGCAAGCTGAGAAATCCTTTTTCTCAATTCTTCCTCAAGGTCTCTTACAGTGAAGAGAATAACAAATGCCTGAGAAGTGAGGTTTGTGTGATTATGCAGATTATTGTTCTTCAGTTTATAAAAATAGTTTTCTTTGCCTATCTGATCTGTTCAGTTCCGGCAATCAACCTTGAATCTTCAGGATGTAACCTTTGTTTGAAGCATATCGTTGAATATTGTTTTTAAAGGTATCCTTACAGGAGTATATATACTCATTTTTGCATGCCTAATACCTTAAAAATTGAATTAAACCATATTAGCATTCATTACCCCTGTGGCATTTAGTTTGAATTGATTAATGAGTTAAATCAAATAGTCATCAATTTTAGCCAATTTATTTGCATTTTAGCTATAGTTACAGCTGAAGAGAATAGACAGGAATATTGAACAAGAAAGATTCATCTTCTTAGATGCTGCGTTCAGTAGTATTTATGTTTTGTATACAGACTGAAGGTGTGTAATGTGGACCTTCCTAAAGAGGGTTTCTATTGCTGAAGGTAAGACGAATTTTAACCTTAGGTGGCAGATAATATCCAGAATTTATTATTCACTTGTATATACCACAATTAATGTCACTTCTGTTCAGGGAAATGATTATGGTGTTTAATAGATTGTCAGTCAGTAATTGGCAATTTTCCACCTCTGTTAAAAGTAAAAATCTCTTTGCACTCCAAAATAAAGCAGGGCCAAGCAGTAGATCATATCCAACAGGGGAGTAGCTGACATGTTTACAGTTTCTTTGAATTTATCTAATGAAGGTTCCTATCAGGGAAGTGTAGAAGGTCTCTCTAATATCTTACCATTTAAAGCCCTCTGTTGTATTAATGATCTGCACAAACTTAACAAGGAAAATACAAGAGACCAAATATTCATGAATGCTTTTTTTCCTACAATTTATAATAGCTTTCTCAAAATATCATCTGTCTCTACCCCAAATGTAGCATTTCCTTTTTGCAGACCTTTAGTCAAAAAGGTGCTGTGAGTTTAATTTATTTGAAGTGTTCAATGTGACTTCTTTGCAAATGAAGTACCTTCTGTGTAATTGCTAGTGGCTATTGACATAATTTGGAGCTAAAATTTCATGTCATAATAATTGCAGCTCAAAATCTACATAGGATTCTTGATTATCTTTCTCAGAGTCATATTGTATTTTCACCTGGGAACTGCTATGTTGGAAAGGGACATTCAATCATATATAGTTTAACCAAGTGGAGAACTGCATGAGTTTAAGAAGAAGACTCCTCTGTTCAGATTAAGAATGACTACAAACTGGGTCTTTGTCTGAAAGCTGGGAGAAACCAAGTCAGATAGAATACTTAAATCTATTGCCAAAGTTATAGTAGCTGATTAGAAGAACTGAAAAGAACATTTATTTCAAAGTTGAAACAATTTTCTGTCTCACTTTATGGTTACTTCACTTTGCAAACCACAAACCACATCTCTTAGCAGCAAGCCCCCTTCCCCTAACTCCCCCCCAACTCCCGTGGGCCAGCAGCCTGTGCTCGTAACAGAGATGGAAAAGCAGTCCTTTAACTTCAGACTGATTATTGATTGCAGTTAGATTATGAACTGAAGTGCTGAAGGGGCCCTGGCAGAAATATTTAAAATGTCGCTGTCTACGGGTGAGGTGCCGGAGGATTGGAGAGTGGCTCATGTTGTTCCGTTGTTTAAAAAAGGATCAAAAAGTAATCCGGGAAATTATAGGCCAGTAAGTTTAACGTCGGTAGTAGGTAAGTTATTGGAGGGAGTACTAAGAGACAGAATCTGCAAGCATTTGGATAGACAGGGACTTATTAGGGAGAGTCAACATGGCTTTGTGCATGGTAGGTCATGTTTGACCAATCTATTGGAGTTTTTCGAGGAGGTTACCAGGAGAGTGGATGAAGGGAAGGCAGTGGATATTGTATACATGGACTTCAGTAAGGCCTTTGACAAGGTCCCACATGGGAGGTTAGTTAGGAAAATTCAGTCGCTAGGTATACATGGAGAGGTGGTAAATTGGATTAGACATTGGCTCGATGGAAGAAGCCAAAGAGATCAGTGCTGGGTCCATTGTTATTTGTCATCTATATCAATGATCTGGATGACAATGTGGTAAATTGGATCAGCAAATTTGCTGATGATACAAAGATTGGAGGTGTATTAGACAGTGAGCAAAGTTTTCAGAGCCTGCAGAGGGACTTGGACCAGCTGGAAAAATGGGCTGAAAAATGGCAGATGGAGTTTAATACAGACAAGTGTGAGGTATTGCACGCTGGAAGGACAAACCAAGGTAGAACATACAGGGTTAATGGTAAGGCACTGAGGAGTGCAGTAGAACAGAGGGATCTGGGAATACAGATACAAAATTCCCTAAAAGTGGCGTCACAGGTAGATGGGGTCGTAAAGAGAGCTTTTGGTACATTGGCCTTTATTAATCAAAGTATTGAGTATAAGAGCTGGAATGTTATGATGAGGTTGTATAAGGCATTGGTGAGGCCGAATCTGGAGTATTGTGTTCAGTTTTGGTCACCAAATTACAGGAAGGATATAAATAAGGTTGAAAGAGTGCAGAGAAGGTTTACAAGGATATTGCCAGGACTTGAGAAACTCAGTTACAGAGAAAGGTTGAATAGGTTAGGACTTTATTCCCTGGAGCGTAGAAGAATGAGGGGAGATTTGATAGAGGTATATAAAATTATGATGGGTATAGATAGAGTGAATGCAAGCACACTTTTTCCACTGAGGCAAGGGGAGAAAAAAACCAGAGGACATGGGTTAAGGGTGAGGGGGGAAAAGTTTAAAGGGAACATTAGTGGGGGCTTCTTCACACAGAGAGTGGTGGGAGTATGGAATGAGCTGCCAGACGAGGTGGTAAATGCAGGTTCTTTTTTAACATTTAAGAATAAATTGGACAGATACATGGATGGGAGGTGTATGGAGGGATATAGTCCGTTTGCAGGTCAGTGGGACTAGGCAGAAAATGGTTCAGCACAGCCAAGAAGGGCCAAAAGGCCTATTTCTGTGCTGTAGTTTCTATGGTTTCTATGAAGACTAGTTCTTCTAGAAACTAGTCTTCTAGAAGACAAGAAGCTGAGCAAAGAATATTGGTTAGAAGTTCAACTCTGTCACCAACAACTCCAAGGTCATGTAGCTGTGCTAGAAAGATGAAGATAACAATAAGCCCCTTGGGCCCTGGAAAGTGAAAATCCAACACACATTGAAATAATAGGATTTTCCTGAAATAATCAAACCCAAGGACAAGGTAACAGTCCTTGGTTATGAGGTGCTGGGAGTGGCTCAGTTCTAAAAATCAAAATATACCCCATGTGGATTTTCAGAGGTGAAATTCAACAACTTTCTTAATTAAATTTATTTAAGCAAAAGAAGCCCTACACGTTACCTGAGTAATTTTTTTCAATATTTGTATATGGTCATTGCCAACAAGATAACAGTATCAGCTATTCAAGACCAGGAACAGTTCTTATAACTGGCTACAGAGCTTGAATTTTTGCATAACTCTGTATTAATGCACCATCAATCAAATGTGTATATGGTGCGTCTTTGATAAGGGTCGTTATTCTTCCAGCAGCAGTAAATGACTTACATTCTACTTATCACAAATCATTTTTATATATATTTTGCACTCACAGATGATTACATCTTAAAGGATTCTGGATGCAATGCTTATATTGTCTGCAGAAAAAAATAGTTCCCTGGATTTTATAGAGAAAAACTAGCTGTCCTGCACAGGAAAGCTAGGATTTGAAAATACAATTGCCAGCAAACATCCATGCATAAACTTGAAACTCCTGAAATCCCTGAAAAAAAAGGGGGCAGTAGGGTTAAGGCAGGTAACTGCAGACCAAAGGGCTAGAAAGAGTTATTGGAAAAACGTTTAATGGATTGTACTTTTTTCTATAGATGCTGCTGAGTTCCTCCAGCATTTTGTGTATGTTGCTTGGACTTCCAGCATCTGTAGATTTTCTCTTGTTTGTAATGGATAGGATTTATGTACATTTGAAAAGACAGAAGCTGATGATGGAGAGACGGCAAGGTTTTGATGGAGGGTGTTCCATTATTGAGCCATGCCCAGTTTGAGCTTTGACTGCCATGGCCCACATACTCCTGTTTCGTGTCAAGTGGAGCAATTCATTGGTATTCATTTCCAGTTCTCTGGCTGCTGTCTCCATCATCATTTGTCTTTGTCTCCCTCTTGCTTTCTTCCCTTCAATCTTTCCCATAATTACCGTGCATTCTAACTCCTCTTTCCTAATCACATGTCCAATGAAATTACATTGCCTTTTCATGATCTTATACATTATTTCTCTTTTTGTGCTTACTCTGTTCATGACATCCTCGTTAGATATTCATTTCGTCCATGATATTCTTTGCATCCTCCTCAAAAACCACATCTCTGCTGCTTCAATTCGTTTCCTCATGTTACTAGATATTGTCCAACATTCTGAGCCATATGACATAACTGGATAAATGTAACATTTCAGTATTCTGAGGTCGGTTGTCATGCCTAGTTTAGTATTGGTCAGTATACTCTTCCTTCTCATAAAGGTGTCTTTTGCCATCCCTATTCTTCTTTTGATGCCCACATCGCACCTGCCATCTGAAGTCACCCAGCTTCCTAAGTAGCAAAAGTTCTGTACTTGTTTTATGTCTTCCCCATTTATTCTCAGCCTGCAGATAGGATTCTCCTCCTTTTTGGATATCACCATACATTCTGTCTTTTTGCAATTGATCGATAGACTCATTTTTGCACTTTCTTCAACAATTATATCAATTAAGTTTGTATTCTTCCTCCGTACTTGCAATTAACACAGTGTCATCTGCATATCTGAAATTATTGATGTTTTCACCACCAACTTTGATTCCCAAGTTATCTCTTATTTTTTGTAATATTGTTTCACTGTACACATTAAATAAATCAGGGGAGAAAACACACCCTTGTCTAATGCCTCTCTTGATTTTTGTAAACTGACTCACTTCTCCATCTATTCTTACAGCGGCAGTTTGTTCCCAGTACCGATTTCTGATGAGGCGGAGAACTTTCAAATCTAGATCTAGAGTCTTCTGTAATATTTCAAATAACTTATTGTGCTTCACTTTATCAAATGCTTTTGTGTAGTTGATAAAACAAACACACAAATCTTTTTGCGCTTGAATAGCTCGTTCTGATAGTATCCTTAACATCAATATTGAGTTTCTTGTACCTTTGTCTTTCACAAAACCACATTGTTCTTTACTTATTTCAGCTTGTAACTTACTTTTAGCTCTTGTCATCAAAATTCTTAGAAGTATCTTGGTGATATGACTCATTAAACTTATGGTTCTATGTAATTCACATTCTATTGCTCCAGGTTTCTTAGGAAGAGTGATAAATACTGATTTTTTCATCTCTTCTGGTATTATTTCAGTCTCATAAATGTCATTGATTAAATCTGTAAGTTTTGCATAATCTTCAAGGGATAATTTGTTCTATTACTAATTCATCAGAACCTGCTGTCATTCCTTTCTTCATCTTATTTAGATCATAAGACCATAAGACAAAGGAGCAGAAGTCGGCCATTCGGCCCATCTAGTCTGCTCCACCATTTTATCATGAGCTGATCCATTCTCCCATTTAGTCCCACTCCCCCGCTTTTCACCATAACCTTTGATGCCCTGGCAACTCAGATACCTATCAATCTCTGCCTTAAATACACCCAATGACCTGGCCTCCACTGCTGCCCGTGGCAACAAATTCCATAGATTCACCACCCTCTGACTAAAAAAATTTCTTCGCATTTCTGTTCTGAATGGAATTTATTGCATTACGAACTTCAGCTTTTAAAATACTTGGACCTTGAATGTTTTTCTTAATTTCTGGTTTTTCGCCTCGATCATCTTCAAACAATTCCTGAATATACTCAGTCCACCTGTTCATAATCTCATCTTTTTCCATGATAATGGTACCATCCTTTCCTTTCAAAGATCCACCTGAAGAACAGAGGAGGTTTTTACCAGTGATATTCTTGATTTGTTGATGTAAGCTTTTTGGATCAGTAATAGGGATTCTTTCTATTTACTCATATTCCTGGTTTAACCATTCTTCTTTGGCTTTTTGACATAAGGTTTTAACTTTTTTATCTGAGGACTTATATTCTATAGGATTTCATAGTCACAGTCATAGTCATACTTTATTAATCCCGGGAGAAATTGGTTTTCGTTACAGTTGCTCCATAAATAATAAACTAGTAATAGAACCATAAATAGTTAAATAGTAATATGTAAATTATGCCAGTAAATTATGAAATAAGTCCAGGACCAGCCTATTAGCTCAGGATGTCTGACCTTCCAAGGGAGGAGTTGTAAAGTTTAATGGCCACAGGCAGGAATGACTTCCTATGACGCTCTGTGCTGCATCTCGGTGGAATGAGTCTCTGGCTGAATGTACTCCTGTGCCCACCCAGTACATTATGTAGTGGATGGGAGACATTGACCAAGATGGCATGCAACTTAGACAGCATCCTCTTTTCAGACACCACCGTGAGAGAGTCCAGTTCCATCCCCACAACATCACTGGCCTTACGAATAAGTTTGTTGATTCTGTTGGTGTCTGCCACCCTCAGCCTGCTGCCCCAGCACACAACAGCAAACATGATAGCACTGGCCACCACAGACTCGTAGAACATCCTCAGCATCGTCTGGCAGATGTTAATGGACCTCAGTCTCCTCAGGAAATAGAGACGGCTCTGGCCCTTCTTGTAGACAGCCTCAGTGTTCTTTGCTTTCTTCTGTCTCCTTTCTTCAATTAGATTTTTGATTTCATCTGCCATCCATTTATTCTTTGTGCTTTTTTCTTTATTAGGAATCATTGACTTTGCTGATTCTACCAAGGCATCCTTTAGAGAATTAAATTTCATTTCTACATGATTGCTATCATCTTCAACAGATTCTATTTCTAGACTTTGAAATCTATTCCTTACTTCAATTGTAGATTATTGTCTTAAGTTTTCTTCTTTAATTAATTGCAAGTAGTCAAGGGATTGTTCAGGCTTTTGCTTCTTTAGCTTTTTTAAGTTTTACTTTTACATGACATACTACTGGGTTATGGTCACTATTACAGTCTGCACCTGGATATGTTTGCATTGAATCACTGAGTTTCTAAATCTTTGGTTTATAGTAATAAAATCAATTTGATTTCTAGTGTTATCACCTAGACTTTACCAGGTCTACAAGCATCTTGGATGGTTTTTAAAGTAGGTATTCGTAATGACCTGATTACTCAACTTGACCATTCTACCCATTTCTCACCTCTTTCAGTTCTTTCCCCTAGTCCAAATTTTTCTATGGTATTTCCTTCAGCACCTTCTCCTACTTTAGCATTTAGATCTCCCATGACAATAACAATATCTTGAGATTTGTATCCATTCTTTGCTTGTTCAAGCTCTTCATAGAATTTATCTATATCCTCATTTGTTCCACCTGTTGCTGGTGCATATACCTGTATAATTGCTAAATCAAATGGCTGTCCTCTGAATGTAACAAGGAGCACACTTTCTGATATTGTCCAATGTCTTAAAACACTTTTTGCCATATTTTCATCCATAAGAATTCCTACTCTATTAGTATGGGATATTCTACAAGAATAAATTAGTGTTTTATTCCTATTCTGACATGTTCCAGCACCTATCCAAAGAACTTTGCTAATTCCCATGATGTTAATCTTTAGTCTTTCCATTTCATTTATCACATTGTCCAATCTTCCTGCTTGATATAGGGTTCTTACATTCCAAGTGGCAATCATTTTCTTTTGTGTTACTTGAATTTTATGAGCAGCAGCTTGATGACGGTCAGGGATCCCCTGCTGACCAGAATCAACCCTACCGAATGAAGCATCTTCAGAATTGCCTTGAAGATCCTCTTGACACTGTTGTTGTGTGATACATTTTGTGAGTTTGACCATGATTTTCTTAGCAAATAGATTCTAGGAAACCTAGTATCTAGCAACGGTGGTTTGCTATTGCCTACCTTTGGGCGAACTAAAGAAATCACCATTTCTCTTCCCAAATGTTCGTCCGCCTGTACATTGACATTGACATTTGAGGTCCTAGCTCATCTTCCTTCTCCGTCATAAGTTCAGTTACTGAACCTGCTGGATCTGCCATTGGCCTTTGCTCGTATCCTGAGCAGGAACCCTTGCAGGTGCTATCGTTCTGGATCAGAGTGGCCCTGGGAGCAATGAATGACTAAGGAGTAACTCCACTTTTCCCAAAGCTCTGAAAGTCCCCAATCAGAGCCTCATCACCGGTTGCAGCTTAGAGTCATACCCAGGCAAGCGATACAGGAGTCTAAAGACACATACCTGAAGGTTCGACAAAAACACAATGCCCAAAAGTTTGAAAGTCCAGGGTCAAGGACTGGACACCCAGAAGTGGCTAGTCCTACGGTAGGAAGCCTATCTGTGTGTACGAGTGGGTAGGTGGGAAAGGGACTTATTTTGTTATTGTTGTTGTTGTTGTTATTGCTGCTTATGTTGTTCTGCTGAGCATGGTGGGCATGCTATGTTGGTGGCAGAATATGTGGCAACACTTGCAGGCTACCCTTAGCACATCCTTGGTTGTGTTGGTTGTTAATGCTGCTTGTTTTGATGTATGTGATAAATAAATCCGAATCAGAATCTGAGTCAGTCTTGAACTGACCCAATATACCCTAATATTATCCAGTACTACGCTTTCCCTCAACTTGCATAAGATTATGTTAATTTATGTTTGAAGCATTAGTAATGCACAGTGCTGTAGCAAAATATAATTATTATGGCATTTATATCATGGGTATGTATGTCCATGACAATAAACTTGAACTTAAACATGTCTTGACATTCTACCTCATTATTTTGAATGATTTTTTTGGGGAGGTATCTGAGAAAAGCAATGAGGACAAGGTGGCAGATGCTGTCCATATGAACTATAGTAAGGTCTCACATGAGAGGTTGGTCCAGAAAAGATAAGTCACATTGCATCCAAGGGCAAAACAGCAAACTGCTGGAGGAGCTCAGTAGGTCAAACAGTAGTGGGAAATTGAGTCAATGAAAGTTGAGGCTCTCCACTTCTGTCCAAAAATGCTACCTGACACATTGTGTTCCTCCAGAAGTATTTTTTTTTTGGATTCCGACATCCGCAGGGTCTTGAGGATCCAAGGTGAGATGGCTAATTGGATCGACCAAGGGATGGGTTAGAAGTAAAGGAGTAGTGGTGGAAAGATTCTTTCTTGATCAGTTGTGTACTGCAGGGTCAGATTGGGAACATTTTTGTTTGGGATAGATATGAATGATTGGATGTAAATCTAGCAGTACTGATTCATAAGTTTGCTAATGTAATACCATGATTTCTTTTTGAATACAGCTATGCTGTTGGGCATCTTAATTTTTTTGCAAATCTCCTCAAAATGCAAATCTATATATTAAAATGTGTTCATTTAATCACATTGTATAATCAGGTATTTCATTTTGTTGTTTAAAATAAAGATTCGGTTGATTAATTTAGGCTTGTTGACAAAACAATTTGTCTTGTTAACAATTTGGCCAACAAGATTCCCGGGAAAAGAACAGGTAACTTTTTTCTAGAGAAAGTGTGGGACTGAAGGAGTTTCGTGAAAGGAGAAGTGGAAATGGACAATAAACATAGTGGAAGAAAATGGTGAAATGCTCACGGAACAAGTTTGGAAGGACAGATACAGATATCTGAAAATCCTCATGCAGACTTTGGGTTTCATGGAGATTGTGCAGATAACTTACAGTTAGCCAGCTAGCATATGACATCGGAGAAAATTCTACGGCTATTCCCTTGTACATTGCATGGATAGTTTTTTTCTTGAGCTGGTTCTTCAGCGCAGAACCCTTTTGGTACCGCGAGTAAACGAAGTGTTGCAAACTGGATGAATTAAACAGGAATGAGCTCCAACAATTACGTGCATGCCGTAGACTGCTATAAATATACAATTTCAGTCTAAGTTTATACTGGTGTGAGCTAAATTATTGTTTACTGGCAGACAGTAAATTTGCATAGTGTGTCAATATTCATACAGGTAATTATCTTATTTTCCCTTAGAAGGAATATTCAAACTTTTATGGGGTTTTTTTGTGTTTACCTGAATCATATCTGTCCTAGATGTGTTTATTTATTGGTAATGGGATTTTCATTATTATTCTTATGCATTATAGAGTTATATTGCTGTTAGTTTGTATTCACAGTAATAGCAAACTCATTACGAGTCTACAGTGAGAGAGTTATGGTGGTACAAAAGTTGGTGGTTATTGATAGCAAGCATGGTTGTCTAAGGCTGCAGCATGATACAGATCAATTGGAAAGTTAGGCAGAGCATTAGTAGATGAAATATATGTATATGTAATCCCAACAAGTACAATTTTGAAAAGTTAAATAAGGGGTAGGACATGTTAAATAAATTACCATGCACTGTGGAATCTTGGGAACTAAAGATTAAAGCTTTGCTTTATTTGTTGTATGTACATCAAAATATTGAAACTTACAGTGAACTGCATAGTTTTGTGTCAATGGCAAATGTATTCTGAGGATTGTGCTGGGAGTAGCCTCAACCATCGTTATGCTTCTAACTCCATCTCGGTTTGCCCACAACTCACTAACTCTAACCTTAACCATACATCTTTGGAATGTGAGAGGAAACTGGAGTACCGGGGGAAACAGACAGTCAGAAGGAAAACGTATGAACTCTTTCCAGACAGTGGTGAGAATCAAACCCTGATTGTGAATCACTGGTGTTGTAAAGCAATTCTGCTAACCAGTATGCTGCCATATCACTCTTTCATGTCTATTATTCACAGACTCTACAACACTGGTGATTAAGAAGGCATAATGCATGTTTATTTTCATGGGCCAGGCTGTAGATTATAAAAGTTGGAATGTTATTTTGCAATTTTACAAAACACCAGTTAGGCTGCACTTGCAGTAATGCGCACTTCTGGTTAACACAACGTAGAAATATGTGGTTGCAGTGGAGAAAGTGCAGAGGACACTTACCAGGACGTTGCCTAGATTGGAGAGCTTTAGTTACGGGGAGAGAGTTCCTAGAGCAAAGGAGGCTGAGAAGTGACCTAATAGAAGTATATAAAATTATAAGGAACATAGATAAGGTAGTCAAAATGTTGTTCTTATGGTATGGCTATCATAAGTAAGATGGCATAAACTGAAGATGAGAGGAAGGAGTTTTAAAAGATTTTTTTCATGCAGAGTGGTGTTTTCTGAAACTTGTTGTCAGAAGAGCTTATGAATTTGGATACAATAACTACATTTATGAGACATCGATATGTTCCTCAGTAGGCAAAGCATAAAAAGATATGGGCCTAAAGCAGGAAAATACTGTAAGATTAGTACAGATGGGCAAAAAGATTGGCATGAACCTGATGGGCTAATGAGCCTGCTGAGGAGATGTACAACACTCTGGGCATAATATCAGAATTTCTATTTCAGCACTATAAAATGAAAATGACTGGAGATTAAATTAAATAAACTACAAAACAAGAATGGAAATTGCAAACTCAATTAAGGTAAACCCTGCAAGTTAAAGCTTTGATGACTGCTGTCCTAAATGGTGTTGTACATTAACTTGCACACGCTGTGCTGTTCATTGGCTGTACACATCAGCAGGGGGCACTATATCACAACTGCCTTTCATTAATGAAAGCTTCCCTCAAAGAGAAGGATAAAAGAAATGGTGGGGATTCTTTGAAAAGTGGATCTGTGCTGTGATACTTTCAGTAATAAGCAAAGCCTTTGTGTTTCACATAGTACCTTTCAGGGCCTCTGGATATCTTAAAATATTTTACAGACAATAACATACTTCTGACATGTGGTCAGTGTTATAATGTAGAAAACACGGGAGCCCATTGGAGCACAGCAAGATTCCCACAAGTGATAACGATCAAGCAATCTGTCCGAGCACTCAGGACTTCAAGTGCAAATGGAAACCAAAACCTTTCAATTCAGAAGCAGGAGTGTTACTAACAAAGCCACAGCTGACATATAATGAATGGCAAGGCAAGTAGGAGAGCATATTGCTGCTAATATACTGAAAGTCAAGAGTGCAAGGTGTTGGGAAAAAGACAGCCTTCATCTGCAAGAAGTCCTTCAGACATACACAAAGGTGGAAGAGGAAAAGGGAACAGACAGCTTTAATGTCAGTAGTACAGCTCTAGAGATATAAATGCATCCAAGAAGTTTAATGAAGTGAATTGCTAAGGTTAATATATCCAATCATTAAATGTAATAGCCTACTAACAGCACCACTAGTCTTGCTCACTGCTCAGTTCATTATACCTTCATCACCCACTCATCAATAGCCTCCTGATCACATGTCAATTCAAAGTTTCATATCCTTTATCTGACTATCACATCAATTGGAAGCCTCCCTTTCACAACTGGGCTAACTGCTGACTCCAACATTGCACAATGCTCCTTGACACGTTTCTCCCTTTCTTCCACAAGAAAGATGTAGTTGGAAAGAACCAAATTCCATTGAGGTGACAGTGCTGGCGAATTCAAAGGGCAATGGCAGGACTAAAATCATCAATGATGAAGGTTCTTTGGATATCTACTCCTCTTATTGCTAAGTTCCTAATTCATATATTTCACATACAATCCTCCCTTTTCTACAACCCATTAACCTGATGTTCTCTTTCAGGACAACAGCCTTCATATTCCCATCATGACAAAGTGCCAGTGCTTGTTGGACAACCCATACTGTTGCTTCCCAGAACAAGAAGGTGCAGACTGAAGTCATGACTCCAGGTTCAAATTTCTCAAAATCATTTTCCAAAGTTATCTGCAATCTTCACAAACTAAGCCCATCAGTCTTCTGCTCGTTATTCTGAAGTCAGATCCTTAAGGTGCTGTGTACACTAACATTGAATCTACTTCAATATTTGGAACAGAGCTAGCTATGTAAGAGCATTGTTCAAAATACAGGTAAGGTATCAGTAAGATTGAAAGAGAATAGAGAAAATTTATAGGGATGATGCTGGAACTTGAGGACCTGAATTATAGGAAAAGGTTGAGTAGGTTAGAATTTTATTCCCTGGAGTGTAGGGGAATGTGGGGGGGGGGGGCGAGATTTGATAGAGGTATGCAAAATTGTGAGCAATAAATGCAAGTAGGCTTTTGCCTTTGAGGTTGGGTGTGACTAGAATTAGAGGTCATAGATTAAGGATGAAGGGAGAAATATTTAAGGGGAACCTGAGACGAAACTTCTTCACTCAGACATGGTGCAAGTGTGGAATGAGCTGCCAGCAGACGTGATGAATGAGTGTTTAATTTCAATATTTAAAAGTAATTCGCATAGGTACGCAAGTGGTAAGGGTATAGAAGGTGATGACACAGGTGCAGGTTTAGGCTGATTAACCGTTCAACACGGACCAGTTGGGCCAAAAGGTCTACTTCTGGGCTCTATCAATCTACTCAATAAAAATAATACTAATAAAAAAGGAAATAATGTAATTTAAGTATGTATATATTTTTTCATTTAAATGTTATTATCTTGCTCATTTTCCTACAGATGTCTCTTTTCCAGCCTTCTAGGCAACATCTGCTCTTCTAGGGAAGAGTCATGCAAAATACTTGTTAGTATTTCAGCCAAGAATAGATTCTCTCAAGAATTTCTCATGAGTATTTTGTTGGCCCCATCATTCTTTTGGCTATCCTTTTAATGTTTATTTAATCACAAAATAATGGCACTCATGCCTTCATCTACAAAGCATTGAGAATTCGCACTTTAAACCATTCATTTCTCTGGCTTCATGTTTATCTTTATTCTATCAAATTGCACTTTAAGCCTACGTCTTTCCTCTAAGTTTATAGGATCTGGTCTGGTATTTCTGATTGCGGCCTGATGTCAACTTTTGTTTGGTTATACTCTACATAGTACTTTGCAATCTTTTTGTAACACTAATGAAATATCTTGTTGTGGTAACATACCTCTCAGGGAATGTTTCAATCTACAAATTATTTGATCTAGTTATTCAGTCTGTGAGTGTAACAGACTTGCACATCTTACGGAAAGTCCTTAACATTGAAAGGGTAACATATGAAAGAAGCCAAGCTGTAAAATTAGCTGCCAATTGGAAGGATGATGTAAAACTCTAAACTAGCTGAAAAAATGAAATCAGCAGTAGAATTCCAGGTTATTTGATTTCTCCTATTTTATGATAAATCTATCACATTTATCAACATCCATTAAAGCTTGTTATATTTCTCAAACTTGTTTTTAGTGGTTTAATTTCTTTTGGTAAAGAAAGTTAGTATATCCACATAGAACTTTGCTGTCTGGTATTTTAATATAGTTATAACTTGTTTAAGATAAAATAAGCACAAATGTATCTTGATTGTGTAAGCAGAGCAGTAGCAAATGATTTAAAAGCCTTGGTATTTGCAGCATATCACCTTGAGCCATATAATTGATTATGTTGATTGGCCTTGTTTCAGTGCCTCTTTCCTATGGACCATTTCTTCAAGCAAACAGTTTTTTTCATGCTGTTGATTATTTTCACATTTCATTATTTTGAATCTATCATTTGGCTTGCACCTTTAGCCCAGCATTGTTTTGTTTGGATTAAAGTGTACCATGTTTCTCCAGTGCACTGACTTGTAAGTAAAAGCAGAATTATCTTTATAAAAAGCTGCTTCTGCTTAAGGTACAGAATTTATAAGCTTAATGGCCCTTGTTTACTACTTTTATAAGCCTGAAAATAAATAACATGTACAATTTAAATCATTAAAAGTATAATCTTCAAAAATACTATTAAGCTCCATCCAATTACAAGCAAAAATATATTTCTAGATGTAATTAAGATTTTATAATGTGGCAGCAATAATTAGAATAGTTGGTACAGGTCGACGTTCTATAATCCGGCACCATTGGGACCTGAGGAGTGCCGGATTAGTGAAAATGCCAAATTATAGAAGGGTCACATTAAGCAATAGCTAACCGCCTCATCATACCTTTAAAATATCATGTACATCAGTACAAGTTAGATAATAATGAAACAGAAATATTAAATGAGTAGCAAGTGAAATTTTATTGAAGTAATATACTGTACAGGCACAGATAAAATAAAGGGTACAGGTAAATGTACAGGAATTAACTTATACAGAACAGTTGAGCTCTTCTGCTTCTAAAGTGAGATGTTTAACATACCTTCAGGCAAAGTTACATGTCTGCAAGTGTGGAGTTGTCAGGATCATCAACATCTTCATCTTGAAAAATGAGTGAAGCATCAGGAACTGGTGCTGAAACTTGCACAACAGTTTCTTCAAAAACTGTTCATGTTGGTGGCTGCACATCTGGGTGAGCAGAAGCAGAAGTCGGAGAAAGGAGGTCTTCTATATGCCACATTTCACGCGACCGTCAGGCGGTTGGGGATTCGGCGCTGGGCTCTTCCCTCTTCGCTCGCAGTTACTGAGGGAACCCTTGTTAGTTTCTTTTCCTCTGTTTAGTGATATGCTTAAATTCAGCGGGCCGCCATGTCTGATCTGAGGTCATAGGCAGAAGAGAATGGAGCGCCGGCCGGGCGACGCCGGAGGGCAGTGTGCGACTGCCGGCAGGCAGACCGACCCAGCGCGCGCCAGCTCCCCCGCCACTGGTGGGTGAGATGGGCGGATGCCGGGCGGCCGTGCCTCACAGAAATAATGTTAATAAATGCAGGGAAACAAGCAGGAATCACCTGTCTGTGCTTACAAGAGCGCGCCAACATGTTAACAGACCTAGCGCAACCAAAACAATGTGCAACAGATTGGTACGGTGGTCCGGGAAATTTGAAATTACAGTTGCGCAGAAAATTTGAAATCAGTGCCGGATTATCAAAGGAACTGGATTACAGGTAGTTGGATTAATGAAGGTCGACTGTAGTAAACAGTTTCAAGGAATGTTTCAATCTGTGTGTTTCACTTAACACTTGAGGTTCCTTCAAAAGAGTGTAATCTAATTAAAATATCACTCAAGAGTTTGAATATAATTACAGAAAAAAATTATGCACAAAAGATTGTTGTAATCCACGACAGAGACCATGTCCAGTTACTCTTCGCCTGCACTGCTACCAGATTAAAGATCTTCTGGTTAGAGAGGTCCGGCAGAGAGGGAAGCTAGAATACCGCGGCCAGCAGAATCAGGTTGTGGAGGATTACTCTCCCAAAGTTTTGAGCCTGCGAGCCGAGTACAGAGAACTTATGATGGAGCAATACAATCGAGGACTCAGGCCTTCTCTACTATACCCTGCACTGCTCCGCATCACATTTCCCAGCGGCGACAAGAAGTGGCTACGCTCAGAAGACGAAGCACGGAAATGCATCAATAGCCTCCCCACTACATTGAACTCTTCATAAAATACTTTTCTCCCATACCCTCTGCAGTAACGTTAGTAGTGCTTGGATAGCGAGGTCTGGTCTGACTTGGCCGGGTTAGGTACTGACTACTACGATAGGTGGAATAATATTCACTCAGACTGCTCTCTCTCTCTCTCTCGAGAGTATTTTCTTTTACCTCCAATTCAATGAACTCTACAACCTTTCATGGGAAGAGCACTGGGTAAAGTCTGCTTATTTTTTATTTTTTACTTTTTTCAAATATAAGTTTATATTTCTGTTTTATGGTTCATTTTTCAGAGCCATGTTTAACAAACCTTGGGGGAATTGTTTATCTCTCACTAAATACAATGTCAGTTTAGGAGTGTTAAATGCTTACTGTTTCCTTTAAATAATAATAATGGAGTTGAAGATGACATTACCAGTGACAGGAAGGTGTACTGTTGGATGACTATTGTTCCTAAGAGCTTACTGCTCTGCTCTTTGGTAGCTATCTTGTTGTGGGTTGGGGGGTGGGGGAGGGTATTCCAATACCAGTACTGTTTTAAGAACCCTTAGAAGTTCTTGTTATACAGGATCTATTTCTGCCCTGTTTCTTTTTGTTTTACACTTTGCCCCAGAGCTGATACCCGAAATCTTGACACCACTTATGCCTATCAATCTGTATATTTTTTAAAGGAGAGTGGTTAGTCCGTTAAGTTTTGTGAGCTGGAACGTCAAGGGGCTGGATCACCCTGTTAAAAGAAGGAAGGTGTTCTCACATCTCAAACAGTTTAATACAGCAATTGCATTTCTACAAGAAAAACACATTCGCAGTTCTGATAATTCCCGTCTTATGTCACAATGGGAGGAATAGAACTTCCACTCCACTTTTCAGGCTAAAGCCAGGAGATCTCAATTCTGATAAATCAAAATGTTCCCTTTGAGCTTCACAACACAATATCAGACACAAACGGCCGTTTTGAAATTGTCTCGGGAAATTATATAATACATTGGTAGTGTTGGCTAACATATGTGCTCCTAACTCGGATGATGTGGGCTTCTTTGAACGTTGTTTTTCTGTGCTGCCTGACTTGAGTTCATATTCCCTCGTACTAGGTGGAGACTTCAACTGTTGGTTAGATCCAGTGCTGCATCAATTGTCTCCTATTCCCAGAGTACTAAGCAAATCTGCCTCATTAATTCAGTCCTTCCTCTCCAACTATGGCATCTCCGATGTATGGCGTTTTCTCCACCCAAATAAGAGAGAATATTCTTTCTTCTCACACGTCCATCACACCTTTTCTAGAATTGACTACTTTTCAATCAATAATCAGTTGATTCCATCGGTCCATTCTTGTGTTTATCAGAGCATAGTGATATCAGACCATGCTCTGGTTATCTTGTCTATAATTCTTCCTGGCCTTCCTCAAATAAATAAACATTGGTGTTTTAATTCGAGCTTACTGTCAGATAATGATTTTGTAAAATTTGTGGAGGACCAGATAATTTTTTTCTTTAATACCAATACGTCACCTGAAACCTCAAGCCTAGTTGTTTGGGACGCTATGAAAGCATACCTCAGGGGTCAAATAATTTCCTACACTGCGAATATGAAAAGAAAGACCCATAAAGAATGACTAGATCTGGCCAATCAAATTAAAGGAATAGACCAACAATATGCTCAAATTAAAAATCTGGAGCTGTACAAAAACTAGTGGAACTCCAAACTAAAGTTGACCTTATTTCCACTCACCCAATTGAACGCCAACTTTTGAAGAGCAAGAGCCGGTTCTATATCCATGGTGACAAATCTGGTAAATTTTTTGCCAACCAATTAAAGGGCCTTAAAGCCAAACAACACATCACAAAGATTTGAATGGAAAATGGAAGCTTCACCTTGAATAATTCTGAAATCAGTGACACGTTCAGGAATTTCTATTCCTGACTTTACACTTCTGAATCCCCAAATGATAACATTTCAGTCAAGAATTTTTTAAACAGCTGAAATATCCCCATGCTCTCTCCTGATCTCAGAATGAGACTGAATGAGCCAATATCATTAGAGGAAATATCCTCAGCCATCCTGTTACAGCAGACTGGTAAGTCTCCAGGACCAAACTGGTTCCCTGTAGAATTCTTTAAATCATTTTCGTCACTTCTCTTACCTCAACTAACCTTGGTTCTATCTGATTCTTTTAAACAAGGTAAACTGCCAGCATCATTTAATGAGGTATGCATCATTCTTTTAGTGAAGAGAGGCAAAGATCCAACAGACTGCTCGTCATACAGGCCAATCTCTCTGTTAAATGTCGATGTCAAAATTTTAGCTGAAGTTTTGGCCCGTGGATTGGAGAAGATCCTACCCTCAATTATTTCTGAAGACCAAACCGACTTTGTCAAATCCCACCTCCCCTTTTTTAACATCTTAAAAAATTGCCTCTTAAATATTTTATACTCAGCTTCAGTTGGGATTTCGAAATGTGTCATTTCTTTAGAAGCAGAGAAAGCATTCGACCATGTGGAATGGAATTACCTCTTTGCCGTTTTAGAAAAATTTGATTTCGGACCAAGTTTTATCACGTGGATTAAACTGTTATTTTCGCGTCCCACTGCCTCTGTTTTGACCAATTCTTAGTAATCCCAACTTTTCAATTTCAAATGTGGAACCCGCCAAGGGTGCCCTTTAAGCCCTTTACTTTTTGATCTGGCCATAGAGCCTCTGGCGATTGCGTTCCACAGTTGTGCAGACCTGACGAGGATTTGGAGGCAGGGAGTTGAGCACCAAGTCTCCCTTTATGCTGACGATCTTTTACTTTTTATATCACATCCGATCACCTCCTTACCCCCCATGTTCTCACCCTTTAACAAATTTAGCCAGTTTTCAGTATACAAACTTAACTTACACAAGAGCGAACTTTTTCCAATAAATAGAGAAGCACAAGCATCAGAGTTCCATAACCTCCCTTTTAAGGTAGTGAATAACCAATTTACTTACCTCGGCATTACAGTAACAGGGAAATATAAGCATCTTTTTGGAGAAAATTTCATTAATTTGTTAAATCATACAAACCAGAGCCTAGCACAGTTGTCACCCCTGTCCATGTCCCTGATGAGCCAAATCAATGTTGTCAAATGAACATACTTCCTAATTTATTATACCTTTTTCAATCCATTCCAATTTTCATTCCTAAAGCCTTCTTTGACTCGCTAGACTCAGTAATATCATCCTACATATGGAAGGGCAAGCGTCCCCGACTGAATAAAGTCCATCTTCAAAAATCTAAAAGAGATGGGGGCATGGATGCGCCCAATTTCCGCTTATATTACTGGGCAGCTAACATATGCTGTCTCATCTTTTGGTCTCATTTTTACAACCAATCTGACTGCCCAATATGGGTGACAATTGAGCTGAACTCTATTAAGAATGTCTCCATCTCCACACATCTTGGATCCGCACTCCCTGTTCTTACGCCTAAACCAATTGCTAATCCTGTTGTCAGGCACACCCTGAGAGAATGGGCTCAGTTCAGAAACCATAGTGGTCTCCATGATTTCTCTCTTTCAAGTCCTATTCTATGTAATCATCTCTTTCAGCCTTCTATACATGATCCAACATTTCAAGACTGGTACAGAAAGGGCATCAGGCGCTTTAAAGATCTTTTTATAGACAACTGCTTTGCATCATTTGAACAACTGTCTGCAAAGTTTAACCTACCCAACACTAGTTTCTTCAGATATTTGCAAATTAGACATTTTATCAGCCCTCTGATACCAAACTTCCCTGAGACACCCGACACAAACGTCGTTGATATGTTTCTCTGCATGAATCCATTGCGCAAAGGTCTAATATCTGCAACAAACTAGCAGCTCTGAGGCGAGCCCCCTTTGAAAAAACTAAAACTTCAGATTTAAATTCCTCACTGTCAGATGAGGTATGGGATGTAATTCTCAAGTTAGTTAACTCAACCTCTTTATGTGCCCACCACTGCCTGTTGCAGTTCAAGGTCGTACACAGGGCCCATATGTTGAAAACTAAATTATCTCGCATTTACCCAGATGTTAACCCTGTTGCGACAAATACAAAAGGGGTGAGGCTTCCTTTATTCATATGTACTGGACGTGCCCTAGCTTGGAAAAAATACTGGAAAGACACTTTCCAAACTCTATCCTAAATACTTAATTACAATTTGGAACATAACCCTTTGATTGCTCTTTTCGGCACCTCTGGATAGGGGGACACGCACCTAGGTCCGACCAAATATTGCACACTGTCTTTTGCCTCTGTTTTGGCCAGGCGCACAGTCTTGCTCAAGTGGAGAGATGCTGCCCCGCCCACCCACGTTCAGTGGCTTAGGGGCATCGTGTCCAGTCTACACCTTGAGAAGATTCATTATTCAATTCTCAACCCGGACATAAAATTCCAAAAGGTATGGGGACCCTTTCTTGAATATTTTCAGAATTCCCAGCCAGACTAAAGGTCCATCCTTTCTTCCTTTCCTCAGTACATAAATCCCTGACCTCCAGCATTTTCCGGTAAAATTCTACGGACTCAGACTTGTAAACATGCAATAGTCTATGTATAAGGAAAATACACCTTCTCTATACCAATGCAGCTCTGTGGGGACAAAGGTTCTGTTTAACTCTATTTGCTAATGCAATGATGGCTTGGAGTTGGCGACTGGGAGGGGTGAGGAGATAATCGAAGTATGATTGTACTATGGGTGCATCTCTTTCATAAATGTGAATTGTACATTTGATACATTTGTTATGCACTGCACAAATCTCCTTTATACTATGTTCTCTTTATTTAAAAAAAACAGTAAAAATATTGCTGAGAAAAAAAAGACATCCCTTCTATAGATAGGTGACCAGAACTGTGTACATGAGCTCCGTGTGGTTTTGCCAGTGTCTTATGCAGTTTCAGCATAACATGATGTGCCAACTCTGATACTCAGTGCTCTGACTATGAAGACAACTGTACTAAGCACCTTCTCCATCATCCAGTCTTCCTGTGTTGTCACCTTTGGGGAACTACGTAATTGTACCCAAGCCTCCCTCTCCCACAACTCTCTCCAGGGCTCTGCCAATTACTGTACAAACTTACTAACCCATATTATTAATATAGATTACAAGCAGTAGGCACAACACAGATCCCTGCATTACACCACTGGTCTCAAACTTCCAAAATGAAAAACAACCTTCTACTACCACTCTCAAATCCTATCACCAGGCCAAGTTTGTATCCAACTGGTGAACTCAACCTGGATCCCATGTGATTTAACATGACCAGCCTGTCATGTAGGATTTGTCAAAGGCTTTTCTAAAGTCCATATAGATTACATCTACCACCCTCTCCGCATCAGTCCTCTTTGTCAACTCATGCTGGGGTTTCCATGATCTGTCAGAAAAATGTCAAAGTTTGAGGAGACAATCAAGAAAACACTGTTGTAGATTGCCTTCTATATATCTAATAATTTTATACTTATCATGAGAAAAAGAAACAATGCACCTCTGGACACCATCAATAGCACACAAAATCCCTACCCCACTCCCCCATAGTTATATATAACCATCCTTGGAGGTAGTAGGAATTATGTTCCATGTTTATCTCAAGAGCTCATATCAGAATAAAAATGCAGACTAAATATCATTGGCAAGGTTCATCTGCCTGTTTTTAGAGTTAATAAAACTTTTCCTCCAACTCAACCACAATCCTCAATTTATAAAGTTATAGTTATTTTTGTACATGCTAGGCATCTGGGATAATTTGAACATTTGTGCACCAGAATCAGTGATATTCAAATTCATGACACATCACATTCTGTTGCAATTAATTCCAGCTGCATCCAGCTTTGTTGCCAAATGGGCAACTTCTGTTCTTATGTAACTGAGTAAGATCATATGCCTGCATACACACATGCACAAAAGCCCTGTATGTTGTTACATGGGCCTTTAATGCATGAAAAGCTCCATACAAACATTAACTTGATTTGTAGACTCAAATAATACTGGTTCCATCCAGCTCAATCCTTCATCAACCCCAAGCTCTAATGATGAAGTTTCTTCAAATCTAAACAAGTTAAAATTGGAAGAATCAAAATGTCAAGAGAAAATTAATATTCTTTTAAACTTGTTTTTAAATGTAAGGATAATTCAACAATGGTCTCCAAACAAGTGACTATTATGAAATGATCCCTGCCTCTTCGCTAATCTGTGGTAATTAGATTCAATGCTAATATTGTTGCTAAGCGGATATAACAAAATTCTAATGTACTTAAGTTGAAGGAAAATAATGAAAAATATCTAACTGCCAAAAGATAAAGCTAAAGAGAAATTTGTTTTCAGCATAGAGTTGCCGTGTTTATGCTGCTATCTCCCTTCACTCTTATGCTTTCAATAGTGATATAAGAGATAGATTAGCAAATAACTGAAAATTCTCCTAACATTTGCTGCACTGAATGGATCTAAATATGTTTCCATTTCAAGAGAACTATTCCTAGGCCACTTTACACTATCACTTTCATAACAGTTAAGATCTTTTCGAAATAAAAACCGCTTTTGTCAGAAAATGCTGTGAATAATTTCTCATGTTATTCTTTTGGATGAATTTTATTGAAAACTAACTGATTTTTTGTTTTATACTGAGAAACCTGAAATAAAAACAGTTAAACAAAAATTTCTCAAAGAACTCAACAAGTCATGGAGTCAGAGAGTCATAGTACCATAGGAAAGTACAGCACAGATACAGGCCCTTCAGCCTATCTAGTCTGTGCCAAACCATTTAAGCTGACTACACCCATCCACCTTTACCAGGACAATAGGCCTCCACACCCCTATCACCCATCAACCTTGCCAAACTTCTCTTAAACTTTGAAATTGAGCTCACACTCTCATGGCCCTCTGAGTGAAGAAGTTTCCCCTCATGTTCCCCTTAAACTTTTCTCCTTTTACCCTTAGCCCATGACTTCTCATTGTAGTCCCACCTAACCTCAGTGGAAAAAAGCCAGCTTGTATTTACCATGTCTATATCTTCCTCCTAATTTTGTGTGTCTCCATCTAATCTCTCCTTAATCTTCTACATTCCAAGGAGTAAAGTCCTAACTTATTTAATTTTTCCTTAAAACTCTGGTATTCCATCCCCAGCAACATGCTTGTAAATTTTATCAGTACTCTTTCAACCTTATTTACAGCTTTTCTGTAGGTAGGTGTCCAAAACAGTACACAGTACTCCAAATTAGGCCTCACCAACATCTTTTACAACTTCAACATAACGTCCTATCTCCTATACTCAATACATTGATTTATGAAGGCCAACATGCCAAAAGCTTTCTACCCTGTCTACCTTGAAGCCACTTTCAATAAACTGTGGCCCTGTATTTCCCGATCACTTTGTTCTACCACACTCCTCAATCAGCATCTGTCTGAAAAGAGAAATGGTTAATGTTTCAATTCTTGGGCCCTTCATATAATGGAAAATTGCTACACCAGGTGGGACAAAAGACCAAAGCAAGAGGGATGTAGGGCTCAAAGCATTCTAAAGCATGGCGACACCTGTGGGCTGCCCAGCAAGATCCTCACTGATTAGATTATTAGATTATGAGGACTTTCAGTCCTCGTTTATTGTCATTTAGAAATGCATGCATTAAAACATGATACAATATTCCTCCAGAATGATATCACAAAAAACAGGAAAAACCAAGACTAAAACGTACAAAACCACATATTTATAAGATATAGTTACAACAATGCAAAGCAATACCATAATTTGATAAAGAGCTGACCATGGGCACGGTAAAAAAAAGTCTCAAATTCCCGACCAATTCATCATCTAATGCAGGCGGAAGAAGGGAGAAATTCACCCTGCCACGAATCTCCAAGCGCTGACAACTTGCCGATGCATTGGAAGCACCCGACCGCAGTCGACTCCGAGTCCGTCCGAAAACTTCGAGCCTCTGACCAGCCCCTCCGATACAGCCTCTCTGAACACCATCTTCTGCCGAGCGCTTCGACCCCACCCCGGCCGCTGAGCAACAAGCAAAGCCGAGGACTCAGGCCCTTCGCCTCCGGAGATTCCGGACCACACAGTAGCAGCAGCAGCGAAGCAGGCATTTCAGAAGTTTCTCCAGATGTTCCTCAATGCTCTCAAGTCCGTCTCCATCAAATCAGGATTGTGCACGGCACCCTACTTGACAGATAACAGATATCACCACCGGAGTGGCCGCTGCGAGCTGTGTCGTGCCGCTATCTTCTCCTCCCGATTTGATTTGACAGAAACAATGCATTCTGCTGTATGTTTTAATGACAAATAAAGCTAATCATTAACTTTAATCTGTAAATCACAAAAAAAAGCTGCAGATCATGGCTGAGTAGCTAGCACAACTTAAATGATTTTAAAATCTCTTCTGGATGAACTGGATCGGAGGCAGGAAATCCACCGTGAGGCCTCCATTGGTCAAGCTTGACCATAGGCGTTGCATCCTGCTATATAGATACGCAAGTCAGGGGAGTACAATATGGAGAGCAAGCTGTTGCCCATGTAGCAAGTTCCCTCTCTCCATGCATCCAATGAACCCAAAGGAACAGCAGAGACCAATACAGTTTGGTACCAGCAGCGTCACAGGAGTTGCCAGTCCGCATTGAACTCAATGTAGGACTGCCTTAGGGACTCCAGCTCCGGATTTTTCCCCTTGGGGTTTACTCCTGAAACCTTCCGCATGAGTGGGTATAGCCATAAGGCAGCAGAGGTTTGAGTCAAAGTTTTCCTCCTCGTCAATGAGCTGCAAACCACGACTGACGAGACTCATCTGCCCGATGTGACTGGTTTTTAGGTGCCAGTAACCGCCTTTGTGCCTTCTCCTGTCAGAGGAAACGGTTCCGCCGGGCTTAGTAGCTAAGCCACATATGAAGACCAGGAGCTGGACTTGGTTGTCAGAGGCTACTTAAGATGCACGGCTTTTGCAGCTTTTAATAGGTAGTGGGAGTTTGTCCCCATTTCCATTTCTGGCTATAATAACCTTAAGGAACCAGAAATCCACCAAACAATATCATTCTTACCATGTAAATGAACTGGGATAGAGAAACAATGCTTACATCTACACATCTGAAAAGTGCATTGATATCTGAGTCTGAGATCAGCCAGAATAAGATAGAATTTATTGATCCCAAAGGAAATTGCAGTATTACCGTAGCATTACAAGTGCACAGGTATACATATATACAAATATTTGAAAAGAAGTAAGAAAGAATAAAAAGTAAATTACCTTAAATTTTCTAACAAGAGGGGGTCAACACTTCCCCGGCTATAGGTTGACCCATTATAGAGCCTAATGGCTGAGGTAAAAATGACCTCATATAGTGCTTTTTGGAGCAGCACATTTGTTAGTAATACTCAGAGCATCAGTTTTCCAAAAGCAACAGCTCTGCAAGTGGTCACTCAAAATGCATACTGATGAATATGAACACTTACATTGGACAGTAAAATATGATTACCTGCTTTGCTTATTCTGACATGCATAAGCTCTGACATCCTTCCATCCCTTTAACAGAGAAATATTTCTCACTTTAGTCCAGCTGTGTTTCAGCATTTCTGTGCTATTTGCCATACGACCCCAAATTATTAGCTTCCACTTGATTTATTCAAGTTATTTCTGGACAATAACATCACACATGGGAAAGTAACACTGTTGCTTTAATATCAAAGTTATTAAACTTTTTTGTACATCCCTTTCCTGGAAACTGGCAACAAGGGAAGTTGAATTAGGGAAGAGGAGTTAAATGACAATTTGTTTTTTTAACTTCTACAAATGTTCCAAATTAGAAACTGGATTTGCTAATTTTATGCAGCTGAAGAAACAATGATCTGATTGGACGACAGAGCAAGTACATGGGCCAGATTATATCTATATTTTATGTTCTCATGTGCTTTTGAGCCTAAAGAAGTGAAACTCAATACTGAATGACATAAAACACTAGTGTAAAAATAATGTGTGATTTTAACCACAAATCTTGACTTTCATTTCACAGCATTCCTGCATTACACGCCTGCTCAGAAGGCATATTTGCTTAAGCAATACCCACTATCAGTCCCTCTCTCTCTCCCCCACCCTCCCTCCCTCTCCCTCTCCCTCTCCCTCTCCCTCTCCCTCTCCCTCTCCCTCTCCCTCTCTCTCTCTCATATAGGTCATTATGGCATAGAAACAGCCCTTCAGCTGAACTAATATTTTACCTAGTGTCATCGATCAGGACCATAGCCCTCCATACCCCTCCCATCCATATACTTAAACAAACATCTCTTAAATGTTGAAATTGAACCTGCATTCACCACTTCCGCTGGCAGCTCGTTCCACACAATCACCACACTCTGAGTGAAGAAGTTCCCCTCATATTCCCCTTGACATTTCACCTTTCACCCTTGACCCATGACCTCTAGTTCTAGTCTCATTCATCCTCAGTGGAAAAAGTTTGCTTGCATTTATCCTGCCTATGCCTGTCATAATTTTGTATAGCTCTATCAAATCTCCCCTCCTTCTCCTATGTTCCAATGAATAAAGTCCTAACCTATTCAACCTTTCCCTACAACTCAGATCCTCAGATCCCAGTAACATCCTTGTAATATTTTTCTATACTCTTTCAATCTTACTGATATCTTTCCTGTAGGTGTGACCAGAACTGCATACAATACTCTAAATTAGGCTCATCGTTGTCTTATATAACTTCATCATGACTCCCCAACTCCTGTACTCAGTACCTTAACTTAGGAAGGCCAATGTGCCAAAAGCCCTCTTTAAGACCCTATTGGACTGTGTTGCCATCTTAAGATATTAATGATCTATATTCCCAGATCCCTCTGTTCTACCACACTCGTCAGTGTCCTACCATTGATTGTGTAAGTCCTGGTTTGGTTTGTCCCACCAAAGTGCAACACATCACCTCACACTTCTCTGCATTAAATTCCATGCAACTTTGATAACCTTCATCACTATTCATTCGATCTCACTCTCACCCCCCCTCCCTCCCCACCTTTCTTTCTCTCTCCCTCTTTAGGTGAAAAGCTATTGCTGAGGTTCTTATTGTTTTTATCACAAAAATCCATTGCATTCCTTAGTAACTTTTCATAAGTGAAAGACATTACAATTCAATCCATTTCAACTCCTAAGTGCAATGACCATCCAAGCAGGGCAAGATAGCTGCAAAGAAATAATAACAACACTTGACATGTAGGATTAACATAAACCCCACAAAATAAAACTTCTCCAAACCATCCTAAACAAGATCCAGCACAACTACTTTGAAGTGAAACTCTTTAAGAAGTGGCTGTACAAGTAGAATGGATCAACAAGTTTGACTAATAATTCCTCAGAACATGTCCAATGCCACAGTGCTCTTAATATGATTTCATTCTCAAGTTCCAAGCAGCTCATGATCCTGTAAGCCCCAACCAACATGATTAATTTGCAATGTAAACATGAGAAAATCTGCAGATGCTGGAAATTCAAGCAACACACAGAAAATGCCGGTGGAACACAGCAGGCCAGGCAGCATCAATAGGAAGAAGTACAGTCGACGTTTCAGGCCAAGACCCTTCGTCAGGACAAAGGGTCTCGGCCCGAAACATTAACTGTACTTCTTCCTATTGATGCTGCCTGGCCTGTTGCATTCCACCGGCACTTTGTGTGTGTTGATTAATTTGCAAGCAATGTTCCTTTTAATTTGTAGTAACTAGTGTGTGCAAAAATCTTGTGTTGCGCAATTTTTTGCCCAGTGTGTACTGAATTTTTAGTGGAAGTAAACTGAAGCTATTTTGAGGATAGTAAGCCATTCTACATGAAATGAACTAGCAGTTCTTTTGTGCTTCACGCCCTTTGCTTCTTTAGAAATCAACATAGTGAATCAATAATTTCTTCAATAAAAACAGTAAGATGAGCCAGTTCTCAAGTCTGCAGACGTCATTGCTAACTCCACATTGTCAACACTGTCTGCATCAGAAACCAGAAAAGGAAATGTGCATGTACACAAATTGTGAAATATACTTAATATGCCAATGAGGTAGAGCACGACAACTTTTTGTGCACATTTTAAATTCCTTTGTGTGCTAGTAGCAAAAGATGTGTGCACGTGCACTCATGGATACCCTGGTGGAAACATTGTTTGCAAGCTCACCTTCCACAGGAGGTTTTCCAGATATTGACCTCAAAAGCACTTAAGTATGCAATAGGTTTCCTCTCTTGTGCAGATATAACTACAATCTGTTTCCAAGCTCTTTGCTCTCAGTAGTTAAAATTTAGCAGGTAGAAACATGCTGTTTCATTTATGTTATGCATCTCCTTTCTTGTTCCACAGGTAGTTCTATAAAAACATAAGATACAGGAGCAAAATTAGGCCAGTTGGCCCATAGAGTATGCTCTGTCATTCGTTCATGATGGATATATTTTCCCTCTCAACCCCATTCTCCTGTCTCCTCTGCATACCTTTGACGCTCCTACTAATCAAGAACCTATCAGCCCCACTTTAAATATACCCAATGACTTGGCCTCCACAGCCATCTTTGACAATGAATTCCACAGATTCACACACCCGCTGTCTAAAGAAACTCCTCCTCATCTCTCAAAGGGACTATTCCACGCTGTATCGCTAAATAAATAAATAAGTCCTGCTCCACTGCTATTGAATAACTCGCAGATGGGGTAGTCCTGCAGTACTTGACATTCTTAATATCCAGAGGTGCCTTATGGTCATAAAAAAATGGAAAGGACAAACAATTTCACCTTTGGTTGGACCTGGTGTTGCTACTGCATCTGAGGGCACCACCATCTTACTTGAAAATTCAATCTGCAGCTCCTCTGGTTCGCTTAAATGTACAAAAAAATTGAGATCATACAGTAGGAACAATTTTTAACAATTAAGACAAGCAGGCATTCAGTAGGTCAAGCAGTGTCTGCATAGAGAGAAATAGTTATTGTTCCAGGACCAAGATGCTGAAACAAAGTGCTTTGGTTGCCGGGAAGTAAGGGGAGAGGGTGGGCCTAAACCTGAAATAATGGTTGGTCTCCTTTATGCAGATACTGCCTGGTCTGCTATGCATTTCCAGAATTTTCAATATTTATTATGCTGGGAAGATACATTAGGTCAGGCAGCACCCTGAAGAGAACTGGCAAGACATTTGTGATTTGGAGCCTTCGTAAGAACTGGAAGATATTATAGCTGAACAGCATATTAAAATGGGCAAATGTTGAAAAATAACCATATACTGTACAAGAAAAGACCAAGAACAAGCTGCAAGGTGCCTGAGGGGAGAATGTGACTAGGACTTTTAGGAGAAGGTATATTTCTGCCTTCTGCTCTTACTTATCGTAAATCAGAAATCTAATCCTATAAATTGGATCCATTAGTATTAATTTTTTTATTCAAATAATGCACAAAAGTATGCTAGCTCTGGGCAGATCGAGCCCTCAATTATTTCCACATGAATTTATGACAATCAGGAAATTTCAATACACATTTCTCCTTAGGTTATTCAATATTTTAGCAATGTGAGTTGTATTCCTGATCACGGCACAAGTCATGCACTATGCCATTCGTCCTTTACCACATAAATTGGAGGTTTGGGATGAACTTATGTCCTTGGATAAGTAGTTGCAAAACCGTAAAAGCATATTAAGCTGCGAACACCAATGAGACATCAAATAAAGGCTCTGCATTCTGACATCAACGTCTTGCACACAATACCTGCCACCAATGGTTCTGTGCACACAAGGTATTTGAAGCCTCTACCTCGGCTGGTCCATAACAGATTCTGCCTTTTCGCACTGTGCTCATCAGCATTACAAGCTGTGGATTATGCCTTTATCAATTATCTTGCATCGCTCAATGTTTGGAGCTTCACAGTTTGTGATTCTATCCGGTTCTGATCAAAGGAACCCATTCAGAAGGTTACCTGAACAATTTTTCCCTCGACTCCTCCCCCTTCTTCCAGGCTTGAGGGTTAGTCATGGGCACTCATATGGGCCTCGGCTATGCCTGCCTCTTCATTGGCTAAGAAGAGCAGCCCATTTTCAAAGCCTTCCCTGTTACTTCCCAACTCTTCCTCCTCTGCATTGACAACTGTACTGCCACTGCTTCATGCACCCATGCTGAGCTTGTCAATTTTAACAATGCTGCCTTTAACTTCCACCCTGCCCTTAAATTCACTTGGTGCATCTCTGACACCTCCCTCCCCTTTCTTGATCTCTCTGTCTCCATCTCTGGAGACAAACTGTCAACTGTAATCTTTTATAAACCTACTGATTCCTACGGTTATATTGACTATGCCGCTCCCTGCCCTCTGTCCTGTAAAAATGCTGTTACCTTTTCTCAGTTTCTCTTCACAGGACATGGCTTTCCATTCCGGGAAATCAGAGATGTCTTCCTTCTAGGCTTCCCTCTCCCTCTACTATTGATGCTGCTCTCATCCATTTCCCGTACATCCACACTCATCCCATTTACCTGCTGCCTTAGTTGTGATAGAGTCCTTCTTGTCCTTAGCTACCACCCCATCAACCTCTGCATCTAACACACTACCCTCCACAACTTCCACCATCTCCAAATATATCCTACCACTAAACATATCTTTACCTACATCCCACCCCATCCTTCCACCCCCACTTTCTGCAGCGATTGCTTCCTTTCCTTTGTGATTATCTTGTCTATTTGTCCCTCCCCACTAATCTCCCTCTGGCACTTATCCTTGAAAGTGGCCTAAGTGCTACACCTGCCCCTACACCTCCTCCTGCACCTCCATTCAGGGCCCCAAGCAGTCCTTCCACGTCAATGCATGGCCTCCTTGTGTCAAGATGAGGCCACCCTCAGGGCGGAGGAGTAACTCGTTATATTCTGTCTTGGTACTCTCCAACCTGAAGGCATGAATATCAATTTTTCCTTCAAGTGAACAATTCCACCTCCCCCCTTCCTCTATTCCCATCCTTCCTGCCTTTTCATACTGGCATTTCCCCCCTTCCTTCTCAGAGTTGAAGTAGTGCCTTGGCCTGAAACGTCGACTGTTTATTCATTTCCATAGATGCTGCCTGACCTGCTGAGTTCCTCCAGCATCTTGTGTGTGTTGCTTTGGATTTCGAATATCTGCAGATATCCTTGTGTTTAAGGACATTACTGTATTCCCCTTTCCCTGCATTTCCCTCCACCTTGAGAACAGTCCTTTATTCGATGGTTCTGTGGTGGTTATGGAGTGTTTTCTTTTATGGTCTGACACACGACCCCTGTGATCTGTTAAGCAAATGCATGGCAGCTGGGAATTTTCCACGGACCTTCCATTGGGAAACTCTTCAGCCCCTTTTGATCTTGATATAGACCACTTAACATTGTCCTTAATGGATCTTTGGCCATAAATCACAGAACTACAAAAGCCTTCAGCGAAGAAGGCCACTTGTGCCACATGGCCACCACACCAATGGACAGTTGTGATGAACCTGAATGAAAGTCTACACCGGAGAATTACATTGATATTTAAAATGAAAAGATGTAGGGACAAATCATTTAACCTTTAAACAATAACTATATTATAATCATTTTTACTGGTTGATGAAGCTGCACTTCACATTCAGATCCATTCCGGTTGTTTATTGTATCTGGTGCTCCTGGTGCATCCTCTATATCGGTGAGACATGATGAACAGTGGTCTGGGGGATCATTTCATTGAGCCCTTCCATCTGTTTTATTAAACAGGATCTCCCAAAGACCAGCCATTTTAATTCCACTTGCTCTTCCGACACTGACATGTCTGTCCACAACCTCCTCTACCGCCACACCGAGGCCAGTTGTAGATTGAAGGAGGAACACTTCATACTCTGGCTTGGTAGTGTCCAAACCGATGTCAAAAACATTCATTTCTCTAACTTTTGGTAACCACTCCCCTCTATTCTCCCGCCTTGTTTACTCTTATCCCTCCAGCCCCTTCACCCCTTTTCTTGAGGACAGGATGAGATCTGCACATCACCTTCATTTTCATCTGGCTCACCACCTCCTTCCCTTATAGTCATAGTCATAGTCATACTTTATTGATCCCGGGGGGAATTGGTTTTCGTTACAGTTGCACCATATATAATAAATAGTAATAGAAATAGTAATAGTAATACTACTATTAGTAAATAGTAAATAGTAATAGTCATGGAAATAATAACTAGTAATAGAATAGTAATAGAAAAATAGTAATAAATAGTTAAATAGTAATATGTAAATTATGCCAGAAAATTATGAAATAAGTCCAGGACCAGCCTATCCGCTCAGGGTGTCTGACCCTCCAAGGGAGGAGTTGTAAAGTTTAATGGCCACAGGCAGGAATGACTTCCTATGACGCTCAGTGTTGCATCTCGGAGGAATGAGTCTCTGGCTGAATGTACTCCTGTGCCCACCCAGTACATTATGTAGTGGATGGAAGACATTGTCCAAGATGGCACGCAACTTAGACAGCATCCTCTTTTCAGACACCACCGTGAGAGAGTCCAGTTCCATCCCCACAACATCACTGGCCTTATGAATGAGGCCATTATTCCATGGTCCACTGTCCTGATCTATTGGATTTCTTCCTTTTCTGCCATTTTCTTCATCCAGCTATCCAGCTTCTTGCATCATTCCCTTTCCTCCTCCCCCCCCCACCAACCTTCCCATTTTCCTCTCTCACTTGGAATCACCTATCACCAACCAGCTCGTATTCCTGACCCCCGCCCCCCCCCCAACCTTACATACTGGTTTCCGCCCTTTAACTTTCCAGTTCTAATATAGGGTCTTGACCCTAAATGTCAACTATTCCTTTCCCACCATAGATGCTGCCTGACCTTCAGCATTTTTTGGTCATAGAATCAACGAATCAAAGAGCACTACAGCATAGAAACAGGCCCTTCAGCCCATCCAGTCCATGCCAGTCTCATTTTATGCCTAGTGCCATCTACCTGCACCCAGAACATAAAACTCCATAACACTCTCATCTATGTATGTATCCAAACTTCACTTAAACATCACCTCTGCTGGGAGTTCATTACATACTCACACTACCATCTGAGTTCACCCTCAAACCCTTTAAATATTTCATCTTTCACCCTAGAGGTATGATGTCTAGTTCTAATCTCACCCAACCACTGCAAAAAAAAAGCCTGCATGCATTTATCCTATCTATATCTCTCATAATTTTACATACCTTATTCTCCTACGCTCTAGGAAATAATGTCCTAATGTATTCAACTATTCCTGTAACTCAGGGAAACAGTAACCCCGTTACTGTTTTCAAAGTTGTTTCATGTTTTAACTTTGATGATAAATACTGATTTTCAAAAATGACAAGCATATGTCAAAATTGCTTTTAAAATGTCAAAGCAACAAATGAGCTCTGAATAATTTATTCAATACTGTAAGAAAGTGATAAGCTCAATGGTGTTTTTCCTTTAAATATTGTATTTCCCACTTCAAGTTAAATTTGAGAGATTCTATTAAAATCAATAAACCAAATTAGATCAAGTTAATACAGAATTATAGTATTTTTATTCATTCTGTTTGTCAGGCCAGTACACAGGAAGGCACCTCCAGGTCTCCACTCTGCTAACAGGAATCACATGGCACTCGTTTCCAACTCATCACCTGCAGCCTATTTAAACCCAGCTCTTATCCACAGTCCTTGTTCACCCATTGAACCAGCCAGCCTCAATCAATTGCTCCTAGCCTTCAGTTACCTTGTTGTATTAAGTATCAGTTCGCTCTTGTTTTGTGGCCCCCTTGTGGCTTGTTATTTTACAGTTAATGTTAAAATTATTGCTCACCGCTAAACTATCTCTGCTGCTCTGCATTTGGATCAGGCCTCCTTGACGTTTCCTGATGGGGTGAGTGAACCCATGATTGATGCTACAGTGTTTGCTTGACCACAGGAAGACATCCACCTTAACGAGTATATAATCTAGAAGCAGCAGTAAACCATTGACAATCTGCTTGCTATACTCAACCAACTCTCTGTCTCATTACAGAAACACTAGGCTAGCTAACCTCTTCCCGCAGAGTCCTGGATTCTGGTGCCTGAATGCTTCAATGGATCTCCAACCCGATGCCGCAACTTGCACTTCAATCTGGGCCCATCCGTGTATTCTACAGAATGAGCCAAGGTTGCCTTTGTTACCTCTCTCTTGACTGGCTGAGCTCTGACCTGGGCCACCGCTAACTGGAACAATAAAACTACCATCTGCAATAAATATGAGGAATGGCACCAGGTGTTCAACCATTCAGGAAGTGAAAGGGAGGCAGTGAATTGGATTCTTCACCTGCGTCAAGACTTTCTCTCAATATTGGAGGACATTGTGCAATTGAGGACCAGGCTGTGTGTGTGAAGCTTGGACACCCTACTGAGTCTAACTCACACCCTTTCTCCATAACAGTAATTGATGGATATCCCTGGGGGTCTGGGACGATAAGAGTGAACACACAGCCTGTGTACATGAGCATCAAAGAGCACCGTGAGTCCATCCAATTCCTCCTCATCGATTCATCCAACAATCCTCTCATCTGGGGTTACCCCCGGCTTTCCACTCATGACCCTCACTTTACCTGGTCATCAGGTTCACTGCTGAGTTGGGGACCCACCTGCTGACGACCTGCCTGCAACATCAGGTGACTTTTACCCATAAATCTGTGGAGATGGAGGAAACCCAGAACCTCACAAACTCCCACAGAAATACTGTGACTTAGCCCATCACCTTCAGTAAAAAGGAAACCAGCGTCCTGCCCCCTCATGATGACATCCTCATCTTTTTCAAGGAACCACCCCTCCCCCAACCATTCAGTCCTCCAGCATTTCCTTGAAGACCAACTGTAAGGCAAACTGTAAGTCATTTCCTTCCTGGGTTACGTCCTTTCACCCCAAGGCGTAATGATGAACCCAGAGAAAGTACGTGCAGTCATTGAATAGTACCTACTGTTTCAGTGCTTCTTGGACTTCTTGACCTTCTACCACCATTTTATCAGGAACATTAGCCAAATTGCTGCTCCTCTCAACTCCCTCACCATCTCATGGATAACCTGGTCTGCTGCCATGGACCACGCTTTTGAGGAGCTCAAGAAATGTTTCACTACTGCTCCCATTCTCCACCATCCGAACTCTTCTGGGCCTTTTGTGATAGAGGTGGATGAATGTGATGAGGGCACCAGGGCCATCTTCTCCACAGCGAGGACTGGACAGGAAGACACAACCTTGTGCCACCTTCCACAAGTTCAACTCCACACAACACCATTATGGAATAGAAACAAGGAGCTACTCACCATTAAGTAGGACTTAGAAGAAGAGAGACTTTGGCTGATGGGGAACATTGAGCCCTTCTTGATCTTGCCAGAGCACCATATCCATCCAATAGGCCCATCAACTCAACCCATGTCGGGCTCACAGGGCTCTCTTCTTCGAGTAATTCAACTTCACCATCTCATACCAACCCAGCTCCAAGAACATGAAAGTGGACACCCTGTCACAACCGTTTGACCCAGCTGAAATGGAGGTTGACCTTCAGCCCATCATTCCATCCTTACAGATCCTCGCCCTGATCATCTGGGATTTTCAAATCCACCAGGCCCTGCAGAATGAGCCTGCTCCAGCTAACACACCCGACAAATGTGCCAGCAGCTGGGCTCTCTGAGGCACTCTAAATGAGACTGCTCCTCACCCCACTCCAGCCAAACAGGCAGACAGCAGACCCTGGATTTTCTACGACACCAGTTCTAGTGGTCCACCATGATTGCATGATGTGCATCAGTTCATCACTGCCTGTGAACCAGTCTATTTCCTCCCGTCAGTGTCTCTCTGGGCTCCAGCTGGTCCCTCAATGCCCATGGCCCCACATCACAGGTTTGCCAATTTCCGATGTGGCCATAGTGATTATGATATTTGTGGATCGTTTCTCCAAGGTGTCCCACTTCATTGCCCCCGACTTCCCTCAGGACATTTTAATCCTTCTGCTCGCTCCTTCACACCTTGGTGAGTTTGTTCTTTGGCTATTATCCGCAGACCAACAGTCAGTCATAAAAAAAACAATCAGCAAATGGAGGAATTTTTTGTGATACTTCTTTGCCTCTAACCCTTCCACGTAGGAGAAGCTTCTGCTTTGGACCAAACTGTTCCACAGTCTACACATCTCCTCTGCTATGGCCATGTCACCCTTTGAAGTTCCCCACGGAGGAGCCAGTGGTGAAGGTCCTGTCTGCCAGGGCCCTGGTTTGCCGCCGCCAGAATACTTCCGAGCTGCCAACCGTGCTTACTGTTGTTGGGCCAATCGTCGGTGGTGCTCAGCAAAACTACTCTGGCCTCGAAACAATGTCTATCTGTCCACCTGAGATCTGCCCCAGCACAACGACTCCCGTAAACTCTTGCCCTGGTTAATTGGTCCCTTCAAAATTACCCATCACATCAGTCCAGTCACTTACCATCTAGAGCTACCATCATTCCTCAGGATCACAACTTTCTTCCATGAATCCTTCCTCAAGCTCATTGCTCATGGACCACTCATCCCCGTTCAAAAGTCAAAAGGTTCATTTTATTTTCAGGGTATGTGTGCAGAATACAACTCTGAGATTCATCTTCTCCAGGTAGCCATGGAAGCTGTTGAAAGAAATGGCATCACTAACCACCCCCCAAATAAAAAAGGAAAATAAACATAAACTTGCAAACCCAAAACCTCCAACCCCTCCCTCGCAAAATACTAACGTATCAGCAAGGGGGAGAAAACAGCATCAATATCATCAAACCCCCAACCTCCTCTCTTGCACACAGAAAAACACCAACAAGAACATCAGAACCCAAATCCCTTACCCCTCCCTCACACTAAAACTACCATATCGCCCACAAGGACATCAAACCCTCAAACCCCAAATGTCAAACCCCCAAACCACCAATTGGCAACAAGAAAGAAAACATAGAAAACTGAAGAAGATCAGTATAAACTATAGGTCACACCAAAAATCACATAAATCTCAGAATTTTGAAAATTTCCTCCATCAGCACTGATGAGAGTGATCGCTCGAACTCAGTCCTTCCGTGGAGAGTAACTGTTGACTTGCAACCTCTGTGGAGAGTGACCACCAACCTTGCCTCAATATTTCAATCTCCTTTGACGCTATGATCAGTGAGAAACAGAGTCAATCATGGCCTCGCCTCTGGTCTTCTCCTCAAGGTGGCTTATGCTCACGGTCCTCTCCTGGAATTTTCTTGGGGACAGCAGAGTGCTAGATCACTTGATCAAACTTCAAATTGTAAATCACGGGCTCCAACAGTTTCAGAAATACAACTAAGATAAAAGGAATAAGTAGAAGACATAGAAAAAGAGAAGTAACTGGCTATCTAGAAGGGGTCGCCCAGGGAATCTCTTGAGCCTGCATGTCCGGAACCTAGGGTGGTGGCAGATGGTCCAGTGCACACAGTTTGCCAGTTGATGGACTCACATCATTGTGACGCTGTTTGTAGTATCTGATTGACTGGTAAGAATACAGCCTGAAGAAGACATCCAGTTTCATCTTGGATCCAGAGCTCATCGAGGAGCTCACTGGTCCTGATCACCATGGGCTGTTTGGTGCATAGGAGGGGGAGGGTAGTCCTGGGTTTAAATAGGCTACAGGTGATGATTTGGAAGCTCAAAGCTCTCTTCCACAATCCTTGTTCATTCATATGAACCAGCCAGTCCCAACCAGTTGCTCCTCGCCTTCAGTTACTTTGTTGCCTTGTCATGTTAAGTAATCTGCTTCCTCCTGTTTGTGGCCCCTGGTGGCTTGTTATTTCACAGTTTATTATTAAATTTATTACACCACCAAATCGTCTCGCTGCTCTGCCTTTGGGTCAAGTCTCCTGTACATTTCCTGACACTGTTTTAAATTGTTTTGTTTAATTATAGGAGAAAGCTGTAATTTGTGAAAGAGGGAAGGAATGTTTATGTACACACCAAACAAATCTGGGACATCTCAGAATTCTTTATATGCCAAAGAATGATTTATGGATTATTGGTGCTGTTTCAAAATGTTCGTCAACATACACAGAGCAAGATGTTACCATCAACAGATCAGATACATAATAATTTATGATATGGGTACAGGCAAAGATGTTGGCTGTGACATTGCAAGAATGCCTTCATTCTCTTTGAATAATGACCTTTGATTACATAAGTATGCAAACAGAGTCACTTTAAGAACCTGCCAGAAAGACTATATGCTCAACAATACTCTATTTTATACCGTTTTTAGTCTGAATTATCTACTGAAACCCAAGAATGAGACTTAGTCCATCACTTTCTAAATATGACTTCTACAGATAAAGCAAATTGACAAATGAATTAAAATTAGTAGAGCAGTAGCAATTTCCATGAGGTAAGTTCACAATAACTTGAAGAATCTCCATATTTCTTCCAGGTCTATACTGATAATTACAACTCCAGATTTATTAACTTTGCATTTATTGATAAGAAGCCACCCTCTTTGAACATGAGCAGTATGAAATCCTCTGTAAAATAGTGTGTGTCGTTAAAATTCAACACCTTTTAACAAACATTAAATTAGTTACATGTGAAGATATAACACTAGCTAATTGATACTTATGAGTCAATTGGACAGAAGAGATTCATTACTCATTCTTACTTCATAAATTACTTCATGGCTTACTTCTCATGCGTTATTGCCCCACTCGTAGAATAAAATGATGCTGTAAAATAGCTATCAAGATCATGAAAGAATAACTGTAATTTTTCAACAGCAATTTACATATTTTGTTCATCATGTTAACAGCATTTATCTATGACTTTATGTTGATGAAAGTTATTCCCACTGTGCTATATGGGAGAGAATGCAAGTAGATTTAGTAGCCCAAAACTGGACTTCCATAAGGCCCAGCAGCTATGAATAAAACTGAACGGTGGAAGATGGATCAATATTTCCTATCATGTTTGAACTCTCTCTGCCTGAGTATAGAAAGTGTGTCAGGAACAGTAAAGAGCATCTATTCGAAGGAAGCGCAAACTTCTTAAAGGAGCTACTTTGCGCTATTGTCAATAGTGGAAGGCACCAGCCTGGACTAACTGAGGGTCACAATGATAGATCATGGGGCAGTGTCATCCTGCTAAATACAGTTTTGAATAATGATTTATACCCAGGAAATAAGAGGATAAGGAACTTTCAGAAAAGGCAGTGCACAGCACATTGAGGTGAAAAGTCTGAAGTGCATGTGGCTATTCACACAAGAATCCCACTGTGGTATCAACTTGTCAATACACCAATACTGAGCCCAGACATTTCTACAACTTTGTGCTGTGGACATGCTGTTAGAGTGATTTTTGGGTCCAGCACATGTAGCAATTAACATAACTGATTTTGTCCACTGGCCTTCAGATTTAAATATGCATTCTAGATTTAATTTTAAATGCATCTCTGAGCAATAGGTTCCTAAAAGCCTTGAATCATGGACCAGATAATGCTGTTTAAAATTCATTTAGGTGTCTGTGGTGTGGTATGAATCGGGAGGTGTGAAGTTTGTGTATAGCCTCAAAGAAAGCATTGTGGATGTATTGTTAATATAGAATTGTCCTTTGATGTTTAGCACATAAAATATCAGGTAGCATTGGCCAGCCAAACCTTATGACCAAAAGCGTCTCCAAATAATGCCTGCTCTATCTTGTTTTGTCAAATAAATAAGCTGCTTCATATCTACCAGTATTTTTCTCTGGTGAATTCATTCACACTATAATGAATGCAATGAGTTTGGACATATCTGACATAGTGTGTCAGACATGCACATAAGCATGACTATTCACCTACCCATATATCCCACTATAGCTTTGATACTACCACTAATCTAAATATCTAGAAAAAGGTCTCAGTATGTCTCAAGCACACAAAACACTATAGCCCTTTCCTGCCAAATCCTGTTCAATCATCCTGCTTTTGCTCAAAGGTGATTTGTAATTTGTGCTATTGTGCCCTGCCCATTCACCTAATTAACCTACATACTGACATAAAGTTTAGATTCTGCCAGATCTTGTCAGTATAGAACTTCCCTCTGCTTTTACTTCAAACATGGATAGAAAGGTTATCTTTAAGGACAGATACTCTCAATGGTAACACATTGTTTGACCAAATTTAATCTCCAAGTGCCTTTGCAAACTGAAATCAGTGGGAAAGAGATGAAGTTGAAATCCAGCTGCCACTTTAATAAATATTTCAAAGAAAAGTGAGCAACACCAAAGCTTTTTAGAGTACAGCTGACAATTCTTCATCTCAATCTTTCCACTCAGCAAGTGTTCAGTGCTAATTTTGCAGGACATGATAATAAATTCAATGCTATAACCTTAAGAGATTTCTCTAAATGGAAAAATTAGCTGAAGCCCACTTCTGCCAATTTGGAATTGTGCCAATCACCTTGTGCAGAGATTGATGGGACTTAAAGAGACACTGATTTTGATTAATGAGGATAATTTACAAAGAAATAGATTAGAGATCTATATTGCTTTGTTGGCTCAAAATAGATGGCACAGAATTTGAATGGCATTACACAATTATTTTTCAGTGCCATGCAATGGAAAGAGAAAAGTAACAACTTCTTTTTCAGACAGAAAAATGATACTGACTGTTTCTGGGTCGTTTCCATTCACTCTGAAAATTCAACTGAATAATTCAAGGAGTGAATTATTACTCTTCTTATTACTACCTTCAGAGAGGAGATACAGGAGCCTGAAGATACATACTATGTTTTAGCAACAAGTTCTTCCCCTCACACTCAGATTTTGGAATGGACAATGAACCAACCCATGAACAGTACCTCACTATTTTTGCTTTCTCTATGCACTACTTAAATTTAATTCTGCATACATATATAATTACATATATTCACAAATCTCACGATATATGTCAGTAATATTAAACCTTATTCTGATTCTGGTGTGACGATATCATTCCCAATGTGCCACTCCGTTTGGAGTATTACAGGAGGTCATAGTGTTACAAACAATCTGCTTAAGGATGCTAGCAGATCAGCAGCATCTGTGGGAGGAAAGGAATTGTCGATCAGCATTCAGCATCTGCAGTCTCTCGTGTCCCAGGACTGAGTGTAGGTTGCCCAGGAAGCATAGAACAGAGGAACCTAGGGTTTTGATGCAGTGTTCTGACCTGAAACATCAATAATGATTTTCCCCCCATAGATGTTGCTTTAGCCATTGGGCTTCTCCGGCAGATTGTTGATTGCTGCTGTTTCCATGCTCGACTGCTCTGTGGCTCTAGGCTTCTAATCAGTGTCTCCTCCCTAATCTTTAACCCCAGTTTCATGCCCAGCTTGATTCAGATTCCCCCTTAGTGCTCCAAGACAGTGGCCATTCTTCCATATATTCTCACCACGGTGCTAGCCCCAAACTTTCTGTTCACACCTCCACAGGTTTCAAACTGTCTTCTCCCACCGTCCCTGTCCCCCTCTTCCAGAATCCCTGTACCTCAACTTATTCTTGGGCCGAAATATTTTCAGGCATGAGCGCAATGATCAACCTCTCAGATGCACACACGGCCTTGCAAGGGGTATGTGCAAATGGAGTCTCATAACGGTAATCACTCATGGTGTCCTGACTTGCCACCTGACAGTGCAATCCATTCACATGTGCCTGTGTTTTAAGCTTTTAATTAAGTCATAGTCATCGAAGGATACTGCCCAGAAACAGACCATTAGACCACTGAGTCTGCAATGATAATCAACCACCTTTTTACACTTAACCATTTATCTTAACTTCCTGCTTTCTCATCAATTCCTCTAAAGACTACCAATCTCCTTGTCGCCTGTACAGCTACACACTACAGACAGTTTAATGTGGCCTATTGACCTACCAACCTGCATGTCTTTCGGATGTAGGAGGAAACCAGAGCACCCAGGAGACATGTCCATGTCCATCAGGCAACATACAAAGTCAGGACTGATCCAGGTATCTGCTGATCTGAAGTAATAATCCTATTTCATTGCTCCACTTTACTGGTGGTAAGTTTTCAAATACATGTGCACATTTCTTATTTGTTCCCTCTCCTCTATGCATTGTGTCACAAATATCCTTTCAGACCACCACCCTATCCCGAAACGTCGACCAATCTTTTCCATGGATGCTGCCCAACCTGCTGAGTTCCTCCAGCGTGTTGTGAGTGTTGCCACTACTCTATATTGTATGTCATTGATGCAAGTTCTATGTTGCCTAAATAAAAGTGGCACATGTTTTTTGGGGTGGGGAAAAAGTTAGGGGGCAATTTTCCAGTTCATAAGGGGAAAGTAAGTTAATTTTTTTCAACTGTCTGTAATCTGAACCCAACATTTAGTAAAAATGTCTATTTCTGATTTAAATAAATTAGTTTGGGTTTGGACATCCTTTATATTTTACAGCCACAGCTGGGTCTCACAGAATTCTGGAAACCAGGCAGCTAAGGAGAGGGTAGAAAAAGTATGCAGCACAGATTAGGGGGCAGAAGGAACACGAATGTTTACCATCAGTTCCCATTGATGCTATACATCTCTCTCCCTATGGTTCCAAAAAACACCCCCTTAATTAATTACATCAATTACATCCTTCCAGTCTCTAAGTTATCCCCAACCACCATCCCCCAACATCTCGCCCACTCCATTTGCTCCATAGGACAGGCAGCATCTACGGAGAGGAATAAATAGTTGATTTTGGGCCACGACTATTTATCAGGAATTCATCAAGTCCTGATGAAGGGTCTCAGCCTCCGATGTCCTCTCCAAAGATGCTGCCTGACCTACTGAGTTCCTCCAGCATTTTGTGTGTGCATTTTGTAGAATCTCTAGTGCTTGACTTCTGCATAGTCATTGTCATAGTCATACTTTATTTCTCTCAGCCTACAATCTTATCCTTTCTGCACCAACTTCAATCATGATCTTCCCTCCATCTTCCCTTCTAGTCCCTGGGTTCCAGAATCTATTCTCTACCAAAAGACAACAAATTTCTCAATCTTTTGGATGCTCGCCAAGAAACAAAAATTTAAAAAACATGTTTAGAAGGGCATTGCCTGTCAAGTTTAGCAGGGCTTTGTATTTGAGTTTCTAGCCATTATAAATCATTCCCCACCCCTCCTCAATGAATGCACCTCAATCCTACCCCATTTGGTGAATCATGGCATCAACATGATTGCCAAGAATTTTTATGAACCCCGGAGTCACAGAGCCTTGCAGAGATACAGGAGGGAAAGGGCCCTGTGGCCATATAAATCATTGCCAAACATTAACCTATCTGTGTGAATCATTGATTAATCCCATTTTTAAACCCCCTATATTCTCACCAACCACCTCCATATTCTACTCATGCATCTCATACTCATGCCTTATGAAGATTTATAGAAACAACTAACCTACCAACCCACAAGTCTTTGGATGTTGGAGGATATTCATACAGTCAAAGGGAGAATGTACAACTCCACACAAACAGCACCCAAGGTTGGGCTTGAACCTGGGTCTCTGAAGCTGCAAAGTAACGATCTCACTGGCTGCACCACTGTACTGCCCCAAACCTCAAAGCTGAATGCCAAACCTTTTTGCCAGTTACCTTCTCTGAATGCCCCATTGGTAATCAAGCTGTGTACATTGTTATTCCTATTGTTTTTCATATAAACATAATTCCACCATGAACAGAGTCAGACCTGGGTGTGAAAGGAGGAGGGTTGGGCATGGGGCTAGCAAACTCGTCCTGTTAAAAACCCAGTGCTACAGAAACTCCAGAGACCTCATCCCTGGGAGAGCAAGGATCTTCAAAGCCGGGCAAAACCTGAAATTGTGGCCCAGGATGGAGGACTTGGGTGAGTTGCTGTTGGCGATCTATGCTCCCCTAGGGGTGATGAGCTTAAGAGAAAAGAAGAGATAATTAATATTTATAAGACAATATGATTGTTTTTCTTGCTGGGATTTTAACATGCAACCTTGTTCAATAGGGATCTGTCAAGAAAGCTTCACACAAATGGTTCAATAGTGGTCTGTCATCTCAGAATACTTCACGTGGAACCGGAGCAATGGCATCAAGCAGTGATCATAATTCCTATCTGGTTAACAGCTTTTGCATCAATATCAGCTTCAGCTTTGATTGCTTTATTCATCTAGGGAATTGTCAATCAGCCACATCATTACCATCTTAACTGATTGCTACACAGTTACAGGGCAACAGTGACAGGTTAACAGTAATTTACAAGATAGAAAGGCATTACATTCTCCTGACTCTCATCTATTAAACCATATTGTTATATACACAAGAGAAAAGAAATGGAAACATAATCTAAAAGGACTCATTTGAAGATATCTGACTCAATAAGAGTACGTGAACAAAATGCTAATATTACCAGGAAAAGATAAATGCAGATAAATGATGTGAAGAAAACAAAGTAGTTCTCCTGCATGAGGGCAGAGCCCGTAGACTGCTCCAATTACAAAGTTGGCAAATCTCCCCCTGGTCTATCTCTCTCTACTGAGGTTCCTGCGCTCTCCTCAAAATGAACAAAGAGCAAACTGAAGGCATTTTTTAAAATTTCAAATTATGAAAATCATTTAAAATATAAAATGATTTATATATTGAATGGTGCTTTAATAGTAAAGTTTTTTTTTAAATTTCATAATATACTTTATTCAAAAATAAATATATACAATAAACCATTCAATAACTTTCCATCCTTTCCATTATAGTCTGTACATATCCATATTTATGGCCACCTACGTGGCACTCCAGTTGTTCACCTTACCACATCGTTGTTGAGGGGTATACTCTCCGCCCCCCCGACCCCTCCCACTCCCGCTGGTGTAGAAACCTATACCGTGGTCATTCCCCGCCGAGCCCTTGAGGTGGCTGCACCGAGTTTCAGTGCGTCCCTCAGCACGTACTCCTGCAGCCGAGAATGTGCCAGCCGGCAGCATTCTCCCATGGACATCCCCATGTGCTGGTAGATCAACAAGTTTCGGGCTGACCAAAGAGCGTCTTTCACCAAGTTGACGATCTGCCAGCAGCACCGGATATTTGTCTCTGTGTGCGTCCCCGGGAACAGCCCGTAGATCAGAGAGTCCTCTGTTACGCAGCTGCTGGGGATGAAACGTGACACTAGCCTGTCCATCCTCCTCCACACCCTCTTTGCGAACTGGCAGTGTGCAAAGAGGTGGGTCACGGATTCCTCCTCACTACAGTCCTCCCGTGGGCAGTGGGGTGCGGAGACGACGTTCCGGGCGTACAGGAGGGCTCTGACTGGGAGGGCCCCTCTCACCGCCACCCAGGTGAGGTCTTGGTGCCTGTTGGTGAGATCTGGCAATGAGGCATTTTGCCAGATGAACTGTAAAGTTTAATTCTCATCTCTTGGAGTTCTTTAGTTTTAGCTTTAATCCAGATGCAAGATCAAGTCAAGTGAAATTCAAAGTTCACATTAAATTTGTTGTCAAAGTATATATATGTCACCATATACTACCCTGAGATTCATTTTCTCGCAGGTATTCAACATAAATACTAAAAAAACAGAATAGAATCAATGAAAGACCACACACAAAGATAGACAACAACCAATATGTAAAAGAAGACAAACTGTGCAATACAAAAAATAACAAATAACAAATAAATAGAGAGCTGGATAGAAAAATAAACTAATAAATAATATTGAGTACATAGCTGTGGAGTACTTGAAAGTGAGTCCTTAGGTTGTGGAATCAGATAAGTGTTGAGGTGAGTGAAGTTATCCACTCTAGCTCAGGAGCTTGATGGTTGTAATCACTGCTCCTGGTGGTGTGGGACCTAAGGCTCCTGTACCTCTTTCCTGATGGCAACAGCAAGAAGTGCGCATGGCCTAGATGGTGGGGTTCCTAGATAATGGATGCTATTTTCTTCCAACTGCACTCCTTGTAGATATGCTCAGTATGGGGAGGACTTTACATGTGATGGACTGGACTTTCCCGTTCAAGGGCATGCTGATTCCATACCACACTGTGATGCAATCAGTCAGTATACATTCTTCCATGCATCTATAGTTTTAGGAGATATGCCAAATCTTCACAAACCAAGTAAGTGAAGGCATTGCCATGTCTTCCTTGTACTGGCACTTAGATGCTGGACCCAGAACAGATCCTCTGAAGTGACAATGCTGAGGAACTTAATGTGACTGACCCTCCCCAATTCTGATCCCCTGATGAGGACAGGCTCATGGGCCTCCTGTTTCCTCCTCCTATAGTCAATAATCAGCTCTTTGGTTTTGCTGACATTGAATGAGAGGTTGTTGTTGTGGCACCATTCAGCCAGATCTTCAATCTCCCTGCTGCATGGAGATTTGTCACCACCTTTGATTCAGCCAACAGTGGTGTCGTCAGCAAACTTAAATATGGCATTGGAGCTGTACTTAGCCTTAAAGTCATAAGTATAAAGTGAGTAGAGCAGGGGGCTAAGTACACAGCCCAAGGTGCACCCGTGATGATGGAGATTGTGGTGGAGACGTTGTTGGCAATCCAAACTAACTGATGTCTCCAAGTGAGGAAATTGAGGATCCATTTGCAAAAGAGGTATTGAGGTACAAGTCTTGGAGCTTATTGGTTAATTTTGAGGGGATGGTGGTGTTAAATGCAGAGCTTAGTCAATGAAGAGCATTCTGGTGTATGCATCTTCTCTGACCTGATGTTCCAGTGTTTAGTGAAGAGCCAATGAAATGGCATCTAATGTTGACCTGTTGTGAAATGGAATGGATCCAAGACACTCTTTGGGCAGGAGTTGATATATTTCATTGCCAACCTTTCAAAGCACTTCATTACTCTGGATGTAAGTGCTACTGGACAATAGTCAATGAGGTAGGTTACCATGTTCTCTTGGACACCGATGTAACTGAGATCTGCTTGAAGCAGGTGGGTACCTCAGACTGCTGAAGCAAGAAGTTAAAGATATCAGTAAATACTCCAACTAGTTGATTAGCACAGGTCTTCAGTACTTAGTCAAGTGCACAATCTGGGCCTGATGCTTTCCATGGGTTCACCCTCCTGAGTGATGTTCTTACTTTGGCCTCAGGGTCTGAAATCACATGATTATCAAGAGCTGTGAGAAGGTGCCTCCATATTCTGTTAGTCAAAGCAAGCATAAAAGGCATTGAGCTCATCTGGGAGCAAAATTTTTTTGTTACATATGTCGCTTGGTTTTCCTTTGTAGGAGATGATAGCATTCAAGCTCTGTGAGTCACACTTGTCCACTCGTGTCTTTATAAAGTCTGTGACAACTGTGGCATATTTGTTCAAGTCCTTTGATGAGCCCTTGAACATAGTCCAGTCCACTGACTGAAAACAATCCCCTAGCTGCTCCTCTGCCGCCCACAGCCATCTCATTGTTGTCCTTACCTCTGGTGCCTTGCTCTTTAGCCTCTGCCAATAGGAGGAGGACAGATTTCTTGAAATATGGTCTAGGGATGGAAGAGTAGGCACTCCTGATTGTCATGTAACAGTGGTCGAGTATGTTGGGACACCTGATTCTGTCGGTGATACACTGATGATAAATGAGCAGAGATTTCTCCAAACAAACATGATTGAAGTCCCTGCCTATGATTTGAAAGGCATCAAGATATGCTGTTTGTAATCATGGCACTCAATGCAAGTTCAATCATATTTAAGACCATGTGCACAAATACAGTGAAGAAAAGCATGATGAGACGGTTGTTTGCAACAGCATCACAGGCATTTATGTACAGCTAACACACAATATATTAATTGTGCAAAATTATACATAAAATTATAACATACAGTGAAAAAAGTGCAAAAAAAAGATAAAGATTAACAGAAGGTTAAAGGCAGCTGTGATATAGCTGCTACTGTTACAAACTGACTTTGCAAGGTATAGAAGTATGTGACATACTTTTTGATAAAAGAAAATTATATTCCAGCCATAATTTGCTATTTTATTCCACGAAGTAGGAAGAGCATAGTAAGCAGTTTTCAGCCTTTGGAAAACAGGGTTGTCCATGACCATCGGCTGGCCCATTAATAAGAGTTGCAATGCCATCTCTGAAAAGGACTAGCAAGAAGAAAAGTGGGTAGTGGTTTGGCAAAGATCCTAATACTTACCATCTCTCCCTTTCATAAGATGTACGCATTGCTACTAAAGACTGGACTTGGAGCTAAGCTGGCGCTAAACAGCGACTCCTTCGCTTGCATTTTCAGAAACATCTCTATTTCCATCTTTAATAATTTTATTTTTCCCTTTCAGGGTTCTTTTGAAGACCCTGACCTAGAGATACATGCAGACTTCGGTTCTCTGTGGGAATGGGACCCGTTCTCGGGGTTTCAGCACGCCAAGGGTTCGGCCTGAGAGTCCAGCTCGAATTTGAAAGCCTAAGATCTCAGGGCTCTGGAGAAGGGCGGATCGAGGGTCGGTGTCACAGCAGGAGACTTGTGTGTCATCGGAGAGGCCGGAAAATCTTTCTCTGTGGGCCCGAAGACCTGAGATCTTTGCAATCTTCAGGCACAGAGCTCGTAAAAAGCAACGAAATGAACTTTTTAACATCGTAAACCAATAGCTTGTTGTTATGTCTCCCGCTTGCTGTGAAAATGGGGGACAACTCCTTCTCCATTATTAGGGAGAGAGAGAAGCTGTGGTTTGTCGAATGCCGGATGAAATGCAATAGTCTTTGCGGTAACTGCAAGGTCTGTGTCTTTGCTATTGCCTAGCTCAAGCTTGTGCTTGGTGGTGGTGCTGATGCTTGCTTTTTTTTTGCTGGGGGGTAGGGGGGATCGTTGCTAGCTGCCGCTTACACGCGGGAGGGGAACTTTGGGGTTCTCACATTTAACTGTCATTCATTCTTTGGGGTACTTCTCTGTTTTTGTGGATGTTTGCAAAGAAAAAGTATTTCAGGATGTATATTGTATACATTACTCTGACATTAAATTGAATCTTTGAACCTTTAAATTCCTCCCTGCTATCATTTCAGCACTTAAGTGCCATTACAAAGAAAGCCTGGAAGCGCCTTTACTCTCTTAGGAGTTTGCGAAGATTCTAAAACTTTGACAGACTTCTATAGATGTGTAGTGGAGAGTATATTGACAGGTTGCAGCATGGCCTGGTATGGAAGCACCAATGCCCTTGAGCAGAAAAGCCTATAACGTAGTGAAAATGGCCTAGTCAATCATGGGTAAAGCCCTTTCCACCATTGAGCACATCTACACAGAGCGCTGTCACAGGAAAGAAGCATCTATAATCAGGGACACACACCCCCACCACCACCACCACCACCACCACCACCACCACAATTCTTGTTGCTGCCATTAGGAAGAAGGTACAGGAGCCTCAGGACCCACACATCCATGTTCAGGAACAGTTATTACCCCTCAATCAGAGGGGATATCTTCACTCGACTTCACTCACCCCATCACTGAAGTCTTCCCACAATTTACGAACTCAATTTCAAGGACTCTGCATCTCATGTTCACAATATTTATTTATTTATTTTGTATTTGCACAGTTTGTTGTCTTTTGCAAATTGATGGTTTGTCCATCCTGTTGGGGGCAGTCTTTCATTGATGCTATTGTCTCTCTTGTCTTTACTATGAAAGCCAGCAAGAATATGAATCTCAGGGTTGTATATGGTGACAATTTTCGACCTTGATAATAAATTTAATTTGAACTTTCAACCATATATTTCTATTCCTGATTGCCCTTGATGAAAAAAGAGGTGAGCCTTTTTTTTTGAAATAGCAGTAATGAAGGAATACTTATATACTTCCAAGTCTGGATGGTGTAGGGTTTGGAAGGAAACTTGGCAACAACAGTGCTCTTGTATGACTGTAATCCTTGTTTTTCATAGTGGTGGTGGCACTGGGTTTAGAAAGTGCTTGGAGAGCTGCTACTGTATATCCCGCAAATGGTGATTGGTGTGACTAACAGTGAGAATTCTGGTGAAGGCAAAATGGTGCAATCGTGATCACTTAAAGGACACAGATAGATTTATTTATACTTATAACAGCATAAAAGAAGGCTATTTGGACCATCAGATATATGCCAGATCCAAAAGGAAAAATCTCATTGGTCCCAATTCTCTCAGCCCTTTATTTTCCTACGCTCCTGCAACACATTCCCTCTGGCAAATACTTACCAACTCTCTTTGATTAGTTTTACCCCTTTGTCTAGGGTAATCTACAGCAACATAGGAACAGTGATTTCCAACAGCGGCTATACACCCCCCCCCCGGGGGGCAGTTACATGTCCTAAGGGGTTGTTCGGGAAACAGAAGTTGTCAGGAGGCGTTCAAGATTCTTGGGGGGGTTGGTAAGTGACACCCTAACTTGAAGAACGAGACCTGACTGACCTTTAGTAGAGCAGCCATTTCCTAAAAAAAAAAGGATGAGGCACTGGAACACAGGAAGAACCACAGCTCTGCAGGCGATGAGCATTCATTGTCACACCACGGCTGAAACTCGGCAGTCTTATCCGACCTTACCAACTCAACAAGAGGATGTTATGGGGATGCATAAATTAGCAAGCAGGGTGCCCAACAGTTCCCCTGACTCGTGGCACAGAACAAGTTCATGCAATTTAACAGTTGGTAAGTCATGTACACCTCTCAACTTTCTCGACAGATCTACGGAAAACAGGTCACGCAACAATACAGCGCTGGCCGGAACCAAATGGTGAAATAGAGTCAATCAGTGAACCTGCCAACCCCGAGGATTCCTCTTGAGGTGTTCAAATCAACCTCTACTTCGTATATGTGGCCAAGAACCATCTTTGGGATTATGAGACCTTACGTCTTGGTCAATTGCACTAACTGGAATAGCATAAAGGTAACTTGCCAAACACCAGCTCTATCTCAACTAACATATAGATTCCAATCTGAAAAGAGACTACTAAAAGTATCAATACAATATTGCATATCTGGAGTATGATTTTATTCCATTCCTGTCAGATCAGTGATGCCCCGTGTGTCTTATTTGTAATGCTGTACTGTGTAATGAAGCCATGAAACCATCAAGATTGCAAGAACACTTCCGTAAAAGACACCCTGAAAAGGCAACTTATGGTATTACTCAGTTCCAGAAGATGAATGAAGCATTTGGAAAGTGTTGTATTCTTGAATCAATTGCCAAGAAAGCTAAAAATGACCATTATAGTGGTTTCATTGCTTCTTGTAACATCTACAAAATGATATCAAACTGTGGAAAATCTAATACAATTGGTGAAAGATTAATAATGCCTGCTGTATCAGAAGTGTTCACCACTGTTCTCAAAATAGATACCAGTATTTCAAAATCAATTTCTCTGAGTAATAACTCTGCAGTTGTTGTATTGACGAAATGAGTGAAGACATTGAGCTATAAAGAACAACTGGATGAGTCAACTAGGTGAGACAATGAGGCATTGCTAATGGCATATGTAGAGTTTACCAAAAATGTAAAAGTTTATGAAGAGATTCTCTTTTGTAAAAAGTTAAAAACAAATACCAACAGAGAATCAATCTACTATGAGCTCAAAATGTATTTTGAGGGTAGAAGTATTCTGAATAGGAACATAATCTCTTGTGCAACAGATGGAGCACCATATATGACAAGTTGCCATGCTGCTTTAGGTGTATTTATGAAAGAAGAAATTCCAAGTCTGTTTGTGTAATTCATCATCAACATCTCGCAGCCAAAAACTTGAGCCAGTGATTTTTTTCAAGCATGATTCTTATAATATCTGCCATCAACAAAATTAAAGCTCATCTATTAAATAGCAGAATATTTCACCAGTTATGCTAAGATAATGATGAAGAGTTTGAATGCTTGCTTCTTCACACTGAAGTCCGCTGGCTGTCAAAAGGCTGCTGCTTAAAACATTTCTTTGATCTTTTTGACTGTGGTTGAATTTTTGCTCAAAGTCAACAAGAGCTTGGGAAACAAGATTAAACTTCTACATGGAGATGAGGCATACCTAGCCAATCTGTATGACTAAAGGAACATTCTAAGTATGAAACTGTAGGGTCAAAATTTCAATTTAATCCAGGCAAAATGTGTACTGTCCACTTTTATTGGAAAATTGGAAATATGCAGTATAAGCAAAGCCTTGGGAGAAGAATGTTCTCACAATTTCCCTGCATGAAAAGTATGGCACCCTCTTTCACAGACAGTGATTTGCAAGAGTACTGCTTACACCTGCAGTCCCTGTAGAAGAATTTTCTGAATCGATTCAAGGATTTGAACAATCTGGAAATTCTAAACCAGGAGACTAACCCATTCCTTTGCATAGTGGAAGAACAGGAAGAGAGCTTGCAAGAAGAAATTATCAAAATTCAGATTGACAAAGAAGCAAAAATGCTTTTTAAAAATGTCGGCTTTTGTGATATGTGGCTATGCTGTCATATGAAATTTCTTGGTCCTTGGAGAAGAGCCAAACTGCTCTTCATTGCATTTTCATCCTCCTACCTTGTTAGAAGAGGCTTTGGTGCAGTGAGTGACATACTCACACAAAAAAAATCACTTGGACATTATTACACGAGGGATTCAAGGCTTTTGCTGTCACAACTTGAACCAAATATTCCAACTCTTGCTAAAAATCATCAAGCTCATGGATCACATTAATATCAAAACTGCTGTACAGTGCACAGGTACTGTGTAAGCCAGGTTTAAAGACAAATACAAATTTAAAGCAGAATTATTTGTCTCATGTTAACATATGGTAGACATGATTTTACACCATGGGGTCGCTGGAAAGCATTCTGTGCCTAAGAGCAGCATTGGCAAGTATGAGGGTGCTTTAGGGAGGTGTTGGGCTAAAAAGGGTAAGGAAACTTGTATTAGAATGTTAGAACATTAGAAAGTTTTTGACAAGAACAGGCCAGTCGGCCCAACAAAGCTTGCCAAATTCAGATTCAGATAGTGTGTTGAAATAACTACCGAGTTTGGATTTGAAAGTTTCTAAGTAACTGCTCTCAACTACACAACTGGGTAGTTTGTTCCATATGTCCACAACTCACCGTATAAAGAAATGCTTCCTGATGTTAGTCTGAAATATCCCTTTAACCAGTCTCCACCTATGTCCCAGTGTCCTTGTTGACAGATTAATTTTGAAGTAACAGCTGGGATCCACCTTACTTATACCCTTAATGATCTTTGAACACTTCTATCATGTCTCCTCTCATTCTATATCAGGGGTCTTTCAATCTTTCTTCATAACCCATACCCTGCAGACCTGGAATGAGTCTTGTCGCCCTTCTCTGAACTCTGTCCAGTGCTTTCACATCCCTCACAAAATATGGAGACCAAAATTGTACACAGTACTCAAGGCATGACCTCACAAGTGGATTTTACAGCTTTCGACTTGAACTCCACTGAGCACATCATATAACCCAGCATTCTATTAGCCTTCCTAATCACTTCTGTGCATAGATGTTGAAAGTGATGAATCTACCAGGACAATCAAATCCTTCTCATGCAGTGAACCTTCTAACTCAAGACCAGCCATTGTATATTTATTTCTAATATTTCTACTTCCTATATGTAATATTTTACATTTACTTACATTAAATTTCATCTGCCACTGATCTGCCCAAATCTCGATTTTGTTTAGATCTAACTGCATTGATTCTGCTGCCTGAATGTTACCAGCCCATCCCCCTAATTTTATGTCATCTGTAAACTTCATGAGTTTATTTGTTCTGTGCTTATCCAACTCATTAATGTAAATTAAAAACAGCAGTGGCACAAAAACTGATCCCTGCAGAACACCACTTTTAACAACCTCTCACCATAACTCACTGTTTGCTTTTTTTGTGCCAATCTTACCTTGAATCGCTACCTCCTATAATTTAATTATTAACCTCTTGTGGCATGCCTTGTCAAAAGCCTTCTGAAAATCCAAGTAAACACTACAGACCACTCTATTGTTATCATAAATATTAATAGTTCTTTGTAAAACTCCAGCATATTAGTAAAACATGATTACCCCTTTCTGAACACATGCTGGTTTTATGCTAACATGCTTGTTCTTATCAGCTGCTTTTCCATCTCATTCTTTTGTTAATGTTTCCATTATCTGACCTATGATACACATTAAGGTTACTGGTCTATAGTTACCAGGGTCAAGTGCGGTCACCCTTCTTATATACCAGGAGAACGTTATCCCATTTCTAGCCCTTAGGGATTTCACCAGTCTTTACTGACTTTTGAAAACTTTACGTTAGGGGGTTTGGATATATAATCACAGCCCTCTTTAAATACTCTTAGATATATGTTGTCTGACCCTGGAGATTTATTAAGTTTCAGCCTTTTCATTTGAAGCAGGACCTCACTTTCTAAGATTTCTAAGTCACTTAAAACCTTATTTTTCTCTATACTTACTGGTAAACTGCTAACATCTTCGCAGGTGAATACTTAAGCAAAAAATGAGTTAAGAGTATCCACTATGTCCTTTTCTGCATAATTTATGACTCTGCTATTATTCCTAATACACTTAACTTCCACCTTGACTTTTCTTTTAGAACTAAAGTACTGAAAATATCCAGACCTAACCAGTTCCCCTCTACCACCACTCTCCGCCATCTAGCGGAATTAGTCCTTACTCTTAATAATTTCTCCTTTGGCTCCTCCCACTTCCTCCAAACTAAAGGTGTAGCCATGGGCACCCGTATTTGTTGGCTTTGTGGAAAAATCCATGTTCCAAGCCTATACTGGTATCTGTCCCCCACTTTTCCTTCGCTACATCGATGACTGCATTGGTGCTGCTTCCTGCATGCATGCTGAGCTCGTTGACTTCATTAACTTTGCCTCCAACTTTCACCCTGCCCTCAAGTTTACCTGGTCCATTTCTGACACCTCCTTCCCCTTTCTTGATCTTTCTGTCTCTATCTCTGGAGACATCTTATCTACTGATGTCTACTATAAGCCTACAGACTCTCACAGCTACCTGGACTATTCCTCTTCCCACCCTGTCGCTTGCAAAAATGCCATCCCCTTCTCGCAGTTCCTCCATCTCCGCCGCATCTGCTCTCAGGATGAGGCATTCATTCCAGGACGAAGGAGATGTCCCCCTTTTTTAAAGAAAGGGGCTTCCCTTCCTCCACCATCAACTCTGCTCTCAAACGTATCTCTCCAATTTCACACACATCTGCTCTCATCCCATACTCCCGCTACCCCACTAGGAATAGGGTTCCCCTCGTCCTCACCTACCACCCCACCTGCTTCTGGGTCCAACATATAATTCTCCATAACTTCCGCCACCACTAAGCACATCTTTCTCTCCCCCCTTCTTTCTGCTTTCCGCAGGGATCGCTCCCTACGCAACTCCCTTGTCCATTCATCCCCCGCATCCCTTCCCACTAATCTCCCTCCTGGCACTTATCCTTGTGAGCGGAACAAGTGCTACACATGCCCTTACACTTCCTCCCTCACCAACATTCAGGGCCCCAGACTGTCCTTCCAGGTGAGGCGATACTTCACTTGTGAGCCGGCTGGGGTGATATACTGCGTCCGGTGCTCCCGATGCGGCCTTCTATATATTGGTGAGACCCGATGCAGGCTGAGAGACCATTTCGCTGAACACCTACACTCTGTCCGCCAGAGAAAGCAGGATCTCCCAGTGGCCACACATTTTAATTCCACGTCCCATTCCCATTCCAGGATGTCTATCCATGGCCTCTTCTACTGTCAAGATGAAACCACACTTGAGTTGGAGGAACAACACCTTATATTCTGTCTGGGTAGCCTCCAACCTGATGGCATGAACATTGACTTCTCTAACTTCTGTTAATGCCCCTCCTCCCATTCTTACCCCATCCCTTAGTTGTTTGTTTATTTGTTTGTTTGTTTGTTTATTTATTTATTTATTATTTTTCCTTATTTTACTCTCTCTCTATTTTCTCTATCTGTCCCTCTCACAATTACTGCTTGCCTGCTCTCCATCTTCCTCTGGCACTCCCCTTCCCCTTTCTTTCTCCCTAGGCCTCCCATCCCATGATCCTCTCCCTTCTCCAGCCTTGTATCCCTTTTGCCAATCAACTTTCCAGCTCTTAGCTCCATCTCACCCCTTCCTGTCCTCTCCTATCATTTTGGATCTCCCCCTCCCCCTCTCACTTTCAAATCTCTTACTATCTCTTCTTTCAGTTAGTCCTGACGAAGGACCTCAGCCCGAAACGTCGACTGTGCTTCTTCCTATGGATGTTGTCTGGCCTGCTGCATTCCACCAGCATTTTGTGTGTGTTGCTTGAATTTCCAGCATCTGTAGATTTTCTCGTGTTTAGGCACATAAATATAGCTAGAGTGTCTAAGACTTCTGCAGAGTACTGTAAATTGATTAAAAGAGGAAGGTGGTTGGGAAACAGAAATAAGGGTACTTAGCTTTGTACTACCTTAGTAGTATTAAGCGTTATTTGATAACTGAAAAGACATAATATATAGTACTGTGCAAAAGTCTTAAGCAGTCTCGCCACATACATGGGCCTAAGAATTTTGCACAGTACTGTATATTTCTGCCTGACCCAGTTGCCATTATCATTAAGCGCTCCTTTTATAATGCTATAGATAACTGTCATCTTCTAAAATTTCTCAAGCCATGACAATCCTCCTCTTGGCCAGCATCTATTGCTTGAATTGCACAGGCCTGAGTAGCAAACTTGCTTCTTTAAAATATGACCTCTTATTAATGTTGTGACTTACACTGCCAAAAGCATAGATAGCTGGGGTTAGAATATACTTACCTCTTGAAGGCAGCTCTATTGAGAATAGCTGTCAGCATTGTCCTTGCGAATCTGGTCTTATATAAGCTCTGTAACCGGATGGCGAAACATGGAAATCAGATACAACTTGGAGATTGGGCGGAGTTTGGTAAGAAACAGCATTCATTGCTCTCCTAAATGGATTTAAGATCAATGTTTCTTCTGGGTTCCCTGGCATGTAGCTCCACATCGCCCTCTGTTTATTTCTTTGAACACAGATACCAGATAAACTGGTGTTTACTTTGGAAACTGTTGGACAATCTCTCCTATGTGTACCATTTTACATTGATTTTCTAGAGTAAGATTGACAAACCTTTTTGAGAGGGTGTGCTGAAATTAGCAATAATCTTCCATGAAATTCTCTCACATGACATTCCATGGTAATCTTAAGCAGAGATGATCATTGGTTAATGAATTAGTAACAATAATTTTAAAGAGTTTTTAAAGTAAATATGGAGTCCTGTTACTATTTATGTGTATACATTGTTTTACAATTAATAAAAGTGTTACAGAGAGAATTTGAAATAAATGAAGCATTTAGGAAACCTGTTCAAAATGTATTTATATTAATCTTTTAAAAAGACTATTGAAAAATAATTATTCATGGAGTTGCTAAACTACATAGTGTATTTACCACTATTATCACTAAATATCCAGTGTTCACTCACAAAGTAACAGAAGAAAAAATATAGTAATACACACAAAATGCTGGAGGAACTCAGCAGGCCAGATGGCGTCTATGGAAAGAGTAAGCAGTCAATGTTTCAGGCTGAAACCCTTCAACAGGATGGAAAAAGAGATGAAAAGTCAGAGTAAGAAGTACAAGGTAGTAGGTGATAGGTGAAACCAGAAACGGGGGGTGCAGGGTGAAGTAAAGGGCTGGGAAGTTGATTGGTGAAAAAGATGAAGGACTGGAAAAGGTGTATCTGATAGGAGAGAACAGAAGGCCATGGAAGACAGGAAAGGGGGAGGAATACCAGAGGGAAGTGATGGGTATGAAGGGAAATAAGGTGAGGGGGGAAATAGGAATGGGGAATGGTGAGGGGTGAGGGGGGGGAATTACTGGAAGTTTGATAAATCGACGTTCATGCCATCAGGTTTGAGGCTACCCTGACAGAATATAAGATGTTGCTCCTCTAACCTGAATGTGGCCTCATTGCAGCAGTAGAGGAGGCCATGGACTGACATTTTGGAATGGGAATAGGAAGTAGAATTGAAATGGGTGGCCACCAGGAGATTCCACTTTTTTCTGGCAAATGGAGCATATCTGCTCAGCAAAGCAGTCTCTCAATCTGTGTTGGGCCTCACCGATATACAGGAGGCCACACTGGGAACACTGGAAACAGTAGATCAGCGGTCCCCAACCACCGGGCCACGGACTAGTACCAGGCCGCAAAGCATGTGCTACCGGGCCGCGAGGAAACAATATGAGTCAGCTGCACCTTTCCTCATTCCCTGTCACGCACTGTTGAACTTGAACATAGGGTCGCCAACTGTCCCATATTTGCGGGGACACCCCATATATTGGACTAAATTAGTTTGTCCCATATTTCCCCCGCTAAGGTAGATCATTCCTATGAAACCTTTCGTCCCAAAATGGATGAAGCGAAGAAGCAATTACATTAATTTATATGGGAAAAAATTTTTGAGCATTCCCAGACCCAAAAAATAACCTAACAAATCATACCAAATACTTTATACTTTATACTTTATTGTCGCCAAACAATTGATACTAGAACGTACAATCATCATAGCGATATTTGATTCTGCGCTTCCCGCTCCCTGAATCACTAATTGATAGTAAATATTAAAAATATTAAAAATTTAAATTATAAGTCATAAATAGAAAATAGAAAAATAGAAAGTAAGGTAGTGCAAAAAAACGAGATGCAGGTCCGGATATTTGGAGGGTACAGCCCAGATCCGGGTCGGGATCCGTTCAGCAGTCTTATCACAGTTGGAAAGAAGCTGTTCCCAAATCTGGCCGTATGAGTCTTCAAGCTCCTGAGCCTTCTCCTGGAGGGAAGAGGGACAAATAACACATGAAACCAAAAATAAATAACACTAACATATAGTAAAAGCAGGAATGATATGATAAGTACACAGCTTATATAAAGTAGAAGTAATGTATGTACAGTATAGTCGGGAAGATGAAGGCAAAACCGATTTGTGCGGAAAAAATCGGCACGTACACACATGCGCACATCACATGTGCACGTCACGTATGCGCACACAGGTGCCCACGCAAGGCTTCATGGTCATGATAGTCTTTCCGGAGGTAAAGTGTCCCGGGATATGACAGCTACTTTTGTCCTTTATTTTGGAATGAGAAAGTTGGCAACCCTAACTGTAAAAGACATGTTGAGGTGAGTTTAACCCTTCTTGAACACCCCCCCCCCCCGGTCAGTCGGTCCACAAGAATATTGTTAATATTGAACCAGTCCGCAGTGCAAAAAAGGTTGGGGACCCCTGCAGTAGATGACACCAACAGACTCACAGGTGAAGTGTCATTTCACCTCGAAGGACAGCTTGGGGCCCTGATTGATAGTGAGGGAGGAGGTGTAGGGACAAGTGTGGTACTTGCTCCACTTGGTAAGTTTGCGAATGTTACCAAGTTTGGTGGAACTCTGGATAGTCCAGAAGACTAGCAAAGAACGCACTATGATATAGATCAGTTGCAGGCATGGGCAGAGAAATGGCCGATGGAGATTAACCCAGATAAATGTGAGGTGTTGCACCACAATAGAGCAAATACAAGAAGATAGTACACTAAGGGAAAGATCCTTAATAGTGCTGCTGAGCAGAGGGATCTTGGGATCCTTGAGTTCATAGCTCCTTGAAAGTGACTTCACAGGTTGATAAGGTGGTTAAGAAAGCCTATGGAATACTTGTTTTTACTAGTTGAGGCACTGAGTTCAAAAGTCAAGAGGTTATGTTGCTAGGCCACATATGGATTATTGAATACAGTTCTGATTGCCCACTATATGAAGGATGTTGAGACTTTCAGAGGATGCAGAAGACATTTACTAGAATGCCACCTAGTTTAGAGGGTATGTGCTATCCTGAGAGGCTGGACAAACTTGGATTGTTTTCTCTGGAACGTCTGAGAAGAGATCTGATAGAGGTTTACAAGATTATGAGATGCAGAGTATCTGTTTCCCAGGGTTGAAAGTTTTCCAGAGGCCATGCATTGAGGGTGAGAGAGGATGGGTTCAGGGGAATGTAAGTTCTTTATTCAGAACGGTAGATGCCTGGAATCCACTGCCTGATATGATGAGAGCCACACTACATTAGAGGCATTTAAGAACATTTGGATAAGCACATGGATGTAAGGAAAATGGAGGAATATGGACATGGTATAGGTTAGAGGAATTAGTGTTTGGGCATTTTTGATTTGATTTTTAGCTGGTTCAGCACAACATTGTGGGCCAAATGGTCGTTCCTGTGCTGTACTGTTATCCAAATGCTGATGTGTGCATATCATCCAACATCATGTGTTCTCTCGCCTGTCTATGTGGCACCAAGCTGGCATGAGATTTTTTTCCATGAAAACATCTCACTGCTCTTGGGTTATAAAAAAAATCATTCACTACTTCATTTGGCAGTAAGATAATCATGAAGCTTTTTATTATGGATGAGCCTTAAAGATTGGAAGGACAGCACCGCATGTTGCATGCCAATAATATTTTTTTGCATGCCATCATTTACTAGTAGTCTCCAATTCACCTTCAGTTCAGTTTAATTGCCTCCTATAAATTACATACTTATTAAGGCTAATAGATAAATCTCCTAGAAAAAGACATAAATTAGTTTTTATTATACTGCATTAATCACTGAATTATTGCCATTTATTAAAGGGCACTTTCTTTGTTAATATCCAAGTTCAGTCCCTTAAATATTCTCATTTGGCTCTTCCCTTAATTTAAAAAAAAGTCAGTAATCAATTCAATAGGAAATTCAGGAGAAATTTGCCTAGAAAATAAAAAATAGGAGAATTGCCGCATAAATTTACTTCTCATTATTATCACAAAACTCAATTTTAATTCTGCTATTTGCATACCCACTAAGTATGTAAGGTTTGCAAATATAAACTGAATGTGATTTATCTAAAGATTAGCCTTCTCTTTATGATGAGCCTTTCACAGATACATACAGTATATCCACAGGCACCATGGTAATGTAGTGGTTAGCATGACGTTGTTACAGCTCGGGCATTCTGAAATTTGGAGTTCAATTCTGATGCTATTCTGTAAGGAGTCCTCCACGTGGAATGCGTGGGCTTTTCACAGGTGTTCCAGTTTCCTCCCACCATCCAAAGGCATATTGGGTAGGTTAACCGGTCATTGTAAATTGCCCTGTGATTAGGTTAGGGTTTGTCGGATTTGCTGGGGCGGCAAGGCCTGAAAGGCCTACTCTGTGCTGTATCACTAAATTTTTAAAAAATACTATCACAGAAACAGCTCTGCACATTTATTACAGGATTGGCAAGTGCACTGATGCCATTTAAGCATGTGGTGTTGTGATATTGTAACTTTACTCCTCGTAAATTCAATAAAATCAGCCATGGTCCAAGAAAATGTGATTCTCTCCTTGCAATATTTTTCTACGTTATCCGCCTATGAGATCCAAGAATTCAGAAATATATTTCTTAAATTCATCAAAAGAATTTCAAGCTAATTATTTTTTCAAACCAAGTGTTTTAATGGAAAATTTTGATACATTTTCCCAACTATAGTATTTGAATTATAATTACAAAGAATAAAGGTCTATGAAACTTTCTTGAGTAAAATTAGTCAATAATACATTTAGTGATTAAAATTAAAATTAATACATTTAATTAGTGATTAATACATTTGTACAATAATCTTCACAACTATTCAATGGTGGTGTTACTGTTCCTCAAATAAATGGGTTAAGTATGGAAGTTGTCCTGTCCAAGACCGGAAGAAGCTGTAGAAGATCATGAACATGGCGCAGCACATCACACAAACCAATCTTCCGTCCTTGGCCTTACTATACACCGCACGCTGTCGGAGCAGTGCTGCCGGGATAATCAAGGACACGACCCACCCAGTCAACACACTTTTCGTCCCTCTTCCCTCCGGGAGAAGGTTCGGGAGCTTGAAGACTCATACAGCCAGATTTGGGAACAGCTTCTTTCCAACTGTGATAAGACTGCTGAACGGATCCTGACCCGGATCTGGGCCATACCCTCCAAATATCCGGACCTGCATCTCCGGTTTTTTGCACTACCTTACTTTCCTTGATTTAGAATTTAAATTTTTAATATTTACTATCGATTTGTAATCCAGGGAGTGGGAAGCGCAGAATCAAATATCGCTGTGATGATTGTACGTTCTAGTATCAATTGTTTGGCAACAACAAAGTATAAAGTATAACGGATAGGTTCGAATATTGGGTAGAGAAATTGGATGTAGATGTTATATTTCATAACAGCAGATTAGTTTCCTGAAGAAAGTACTGATTATGTTTTATTTTCTAAAATTGGATTCTTGCGCAGCTAAAAGTGAGCAACTAAACCATTATTAGCATTGCTTGAGTCTAAAAGTGGATCGTAATGCAAACAAATGATTTCTCTATTTCATCATTTTGTCTGTATTTAAATGAAATACAAAGAAAACAAATTATTAGAGACAAATTAAATTAATGGTTTATAACTCTTGAAATTCTATTTCAACTATTGATATACATGTTGTTCGTCCATCTTCGTCATCAATGAAGATCTCGACATCATTATGATAATGATGGTGTCGAGACTAGCGTGTGATTTGGATTTAAGTGAGGGAGAGTTGTGCAGCGTCAGCCTCACTCTCTCTTTCCAATTCCCATCTGAATCCAGTGGCAAGACAAGAGTCAAGACGGCTGGAGATGGGACTAGGCGCAGTGGATGACCAGGACGTCTTCTGTGTCTAGTCATGCTCTACACGTTCCACAACGCTTGCAGAGACTGCCTTCTTGACTGTTGGTCCTTCCATTGGTCTCATCCGCTCAATCCGCCGGAGTCTGTCTTCACATGCTGGGATAGACAACTCCCTATCTCACCGAGGGTTTGAGATCCATCGGCTACCCTCACCTGATTTAGCCGGCTTGTCGAAGCCGTTGCCCAGGGTGTGGCCACTGTCGCATGCCAACAGCTACGGGGAACCACAGGTGAGAGCTGAGTGCCAGGTGGGGACCAAAGGTGGGATAACTGCCTCGAAAAGGACGCGACATGTTCCCTCACCAGATGTACTACCCCTCCCTGACACCCCATACACCCCATGTGGCAAAGAACTAGATGTTGCTTTTCTGTATTATAATGATCTCTATTAGCGCAGTCATGTAGAAAACCCTCACACATCAGAGTAAAATATTCAAAGTTCAGAGTAAATGTATTATCAAAGTACATATATGTCACCATATATAATCCTGAGATTTATTTTCTTCAAAGGTTCATGTATTATCAAAGTATGTATCCCCACACTACTCTGAGATTTGTAATCTCCAGATAGCCACGAAACAAAGAAAGAACATGAAATCTTTCAGAGAGAAACAACAAACCCACACCACCCTGCACAAAAAGAATGGCATCCCAATCATCAGCCCCCATCCCCCACAAACCCCCCACCCACCCCCGCACAAAAAGAATGGCATCCCAATCATCAGCCCCCATCCCCCACAAACCCCCCACCCACCCCTGCACAAAACTGAACAGGAACATTGACCCCAAAAAACAACCCCTCCCCTGCACAAAAAACTAACAGAACAACAACCCCCAAACATTCTCCCCTCACACCACAAAATGGAAAAGGAACAGGTCATAAAAAAAACACTAAGTAAAATTCATAAGTCTGAAAAAAGTTCACAGTCCATAAACAAAGTAGTCCAATATGTAAACGCAGAACCACGATACCATTGTATGATATCACCGATATTTATCGAAAGAGAGGGACAATACATGAGGCAGAGAGGCTAACCTACCTGCCACAGCAAGCCACATAGCAATAGGCCGCTCATAGATTCCTTCTCCAGCAGCAATCAAAAAGCAAGAAGTTGGCGCTGAATCTCTTGTCTTCTGAGGGCATACTCAATGATAACCCTAGTAACCAGAATAGAATCAATGAAAGACCACACCAATATGGGCATTCAACCAGTGGCAAAAGACATCAAACTGCAAATACAAAAAAGGAAATAATAATAATAAATAAATAAGCAATAAATATCAAGAACATGATATGAAAAGTCCTTGAAAATGAGCCCAATGGTTCTGGAAACATTTCAATGATGGGGCAAATGATGTTATCTCCTTTGGTTCAAGAGCCTGATTGCTGAGGTGTAATAACTGTCCCAGAACATGGTGGTGTGAGGCTCCTATACCTTCTTCCTGATGGCAATGGTGAGAAGAGACCATGATCTGGGTGGTGGAGGTCCCTGATGATGGATGCTGCATTCCTGACAGTCTATGTCGATGTGCTCAGTGGTGGGGAGGGATTTTTTACCCATGATGGACTGGGACATCCATTATTTCTTACAGGATTTTCCATTCAGGGGCATTGGTGTTTCCACATCAGAGTGTGATGCCACCAGTCAGTGTTCTTTCCACCACACATTTATAGAAGTTTGGCAAAGTTTTAGATACCATGCTGAATCTTCACAAACTCCTAAGGAAGTAGAAGCGTTACCATGCTTTCTTTGTAATGGACCCAGGACAGGTCCTCTGAAATGATAACACAGAGGAATTACTCCTCCTCTGATCCTCTGATGAGGACTAGCTCATGGTCCTCTGGTTTCCTCCTCCAGAAATCAATAATCTGCCCCTTGGTCTTACTGACATTGGAGAAGAGGTTGTTGTTGTGGCACCACTCTCCCATATGCTGATTTGTTCTAGAGTAATATCATGGGTGGAAACACAACCACTGACATTTAGTTGGAGTTCACTTTAAGAAGCTGTGTCTGATGTGATGATGTAATGACATGAATGTTTCTACCAAGCTCTATGTTCTGTGATTGGTTGACAAAGTTAGTTGCTACGGTTTCCCTTAAACTCAAAATGCCTCTGCCATTTTGTTTGTAAAAACCTACATTGCTGACTCCGATACAGTAGGATGATTCCAGTCACTTTGAAACTGCCAGAGTTTGGGGAGCAAAATGCCGTCGCTTGGTTTTTGCATGCCAAAGCCCAATTCGCTCTATGAGAAATTTCCACGGATAATGCCAGATATTACTACATAGTTGCATTGCTTAGTAATTTCACGGCAGTGAGAGTGGTGAGTCTGCTTGAACACAAGCCTGAACGGAAGGCTAACCTAGTACAGACTTTTGGACTATTGGAATCTGAGTGCACCAAACAGTTGCTCTCCTGACGAAGGGTCTCGGCCTGAAACGTCGACTGCGCCTCTTCCTATAGATGCTGCTTGGCCTGCTGCGTTCACCAGCAACTTTGATGTGTGTTGCTTGAATTTCCAGCATCTGCAGAATTCCTGTTGGTTGCTCTCCTTCTCCAGCTGGGGGATGCTACACCTTCAGAGCAAATGAACCACATGCTGGCTCCCCTAGAAAATCAGCATCCTTGTTTTATTTTTAAAGAACACTTTTTGCTGCAAATGCCTGATCAAGTTTGCATAGCTCTCGCCAACACACCCTGCGAAGTTCGAGGAGAAGTAGTCAGAGTGAGGTCAGGTAATGTTTGTGATGGAGTCGGGGCATGCGAAATGAAGAAAGATCAGAACAGAGCAACTTCGAAAGTCATCCACCAAAATCAAGAGCGAAGTTGGATAGATTTAAATGTTAGGAGGAAAGGTCGGATACAGGCCAGAATATGGCGATGGGGTCCAAGCCCAGAGCATATCAAAGTGACAGGGCCCGGGTCCCAGTGTGAGAGACCACCTGATGTTTGGCCAATTTAATCGCTGGGTTGGATAGATTGAAATCGCCAGATGTCGGGAACTGGAGGCAAGGGTTGAGCTATCTCTGCTCGCTGCTCCATGACATGACAAGGCACTGAGACTGAGAATGTGACACGCTCTACCTGCTCAGGGCTTTGTGTCTGTGAGCTTTGTGACGATTTGCTCTGCTGTGTGCTGAACCGAGGCTGAGGCTGGGCCTGGGCCTGGGCCTGGGCCTGCTCTGGCGCGCTCCAGGCTTCATGTCGAAGGAATCGCTTTCGTTCTGAATACTGTGTTTGCTTTGATTGTTTACACGATTTGTGATTTTTTTTCTCTCTGTGCATTGGGTGTTTGATAGTCTTTTTTTTAAATGGGTTCTTTCGGGTGTCTAGTTTTGTGGCTGCCTGTAAGGAGATGAATCGCAAGGTTGTATAATTTATACCTACCTATGGGACACCACAAGTGATGCTCTGCTTCAGTGGGTGACTTTACACATGGGACTTTGTCCAGCCTGAAGTGGTTAGACCTCTGCTTCGCATAGGTTTCCTGTGTGCCCAAGGACTGTTAGTTGATCTTAAGAATAGCTGGTCTGAGGATGTCAAGGACTTTAGGTTGTAACCCTGCTTCCCCAGTAAGTTCCCCACAACAACTCTGTCAAACACGTGCACCACCGCATGTGAGTTTACTCGGCTGCTGGATGAATCCCCAAACCTCACCAAGCCCACATTCTCCACTAGAGTCACAAAACATGGGGCTGAACACCACATTTCTACAACTGGCCTGCTGGCCCATGCCTGCATGCATAGATGGGACCTAGAAAAGCTGGCCACTGCAAAGGCTGGGTTTTCCAACGTGGAAAGGCTTGGCACTGTACGCGAGTCAAATAGCCACTGGGCTTCCCCGCTCCGCATGGTCCACATGATTGTCACCCATGTGGCGATCACTGGCGCCTTAGCGAGGTTACCACCTCCTGATCATTTCCCAGTCCCATACAACTCAGACTTTTCAGCACATTCAGCTTGAAAGTTAATTTTTTCAAAAGTTGACTTAGTTGCGGGGAGAACATCAAGTGCCTGTGTACTCTGAGGACATTCCTAAAAAGGCTGTGATAACCCTGTTCAGCCTCTTTGAGTTTCTGCTCATGACATTCAGGCTGAAAAATGCAGCACAAACTTTCCAACGGCTGATAGACTCTGCATTAAAAGATTTAGATTTTCTTTTTGTTTACCTGGATGACATACATACTTGTCATCAGTGCATCCAAATCCAAACACATATCACATCTCTGCACACTTTTCAGAAGGTTCAGCACACACAGGTTGATTAATCCTGCTAAATGCCAGTTTGACCTGTCAAACATTAACCATCTCCAGTCGTGTGAAACCCCTCCCATCAATAGTCACCGCTGTTATAGATTTCCCTCTGCCCTGAACTGCTGAAAAAACTACAGGAGTTTTGAGGTATGGTTAATTTCTATCAGCATTTCATTCCATGAGCTGCTGAACTTACACTTCCCTTGCATAGTGCCCTTAAAAGCAATGCCCCTAATCTTGTGCTTGACTGGTCAGTGGACATGCCCAGAACATGATGCCAAACAAACCCTTTCCAATATGATGCCAATGGCACACCTGCTCCCCAACACACATTACTACTGACACTTCAAACTATGCTGTGGGTGCTGTGTATGAGCAACTTGTTGGAGACGCGCGGCAGCCGCTCACCTTTTTCAGTCGGCAGCTCTGTCCCTTCGAAAGGAAGTACACCACGTTTGACAGCGAGCTTCTCAGTCTTTATCTGGCTGTCCACCATTTTCATTTTCTACCAGAGGGTCACCATTTCACAGCACTCATTGATCACAAACCCCGCCTGCATGTGATAGCCAAAATATCAGACCATTGGTCTGCACGGTAGCAACACCACTTGGCCAACCAACATACAACAGATCAAGGAGAAAAATAATGCCGTGGCTGATTGACTCTCATGGCCAGCTGTTGAGGCCATACAGATCAGGGTTGACGCTGTCGGCATGGCAGCTGAGAAAACTACTCACCTGGGGGTCCAGGCTTACCAAACAGCAATCATGGGCCTGCCAGGCTTGACAGTATTTTCGGGGAAGCTGGAGTTTCTCACAGTGCAATGTCTCAAGTGGTCGCCCTTGTCCCATTGTGTCCACAAACTGGAGGCAGACATTTTTTAACTCTATTCATGACCTCTCACATCTGGGCCAGAAGGTCTCACTAAAGTTTGTGTGGCACGGCCTTAGAAAGGACGTGCATGATTGAAGTGCAGCCTGTGTGGACTGCCAGCGGGTGAAAATTAACCATCATGTTTGGGCACCATTGGCACCTTTTGAGATCCCTGAACAACGGTTTGACCATATCAATGTGGACCTATTTGGTTTTCTTGCCCCTCCCACAGTATCACTCACCTCCTTACCATGGTGGACCATACCACCAGGTGGCCAGAGGTCATCCCTCTGGCATCGATGATAGCCATAGGTATGGCTTGGGCATTCATCAGCACCTGGTCTGCTTGGTTTAACACTCCATCTGATATTTCCTCTGACCATAGTCCACAATTCATATCAGACCTCTGGGCTGCGACGTCCAAGAACCTTGGTGTTAGGCTACATCACACCATGGCGTATCACCAAAGTCCAATAGACTCGGCGAGCAGTTTCACCGCTCCTTAAATGCTGCTCTGAGGGCTTCACTGACGGATGAGTGTTGGGATGATCATCTCCCTAGATCCCGCTGGGGCTCAGAACAGCTCCAAAAGAGGACCTGCCATCCTCCACAGCTGAGTTGGCAGCTGTTGCAAGTGCCAGGTGATTTTATTCCTCATACCATGACTGCCCGGTTGGCCCCTCAGCAATGTTCTGCCCTCAGTAAACTCAATTCCCTTGCATTTATTCCTACCTCCCATCATGGTGTACGGCACTCTGGAGTTCTTGTTGACCTACATTCCACCTCATTCTATTTCGTCTACCAAATGCACACCAGCATCACCTTAGGCCCCCTTACGATGGTCTGTTCTATGTTTTGGAATGAAGAGAAAAGACTTTTATCACAGGTAGGAGGAGTAAACCTGGATGTAATTTATACTTTATTGTCGCCAAACAATTGATACTAGAACGTACAATCATCACAGCGATATTTGATTCTGCACTTCCTGCTCCCTGGATTACAAATATTAAATATTAAAAATAGTAAAAATTAGTAAATATTAAACATTTAAATTATAAATCATAAATAGAAAATAGAAAACTGTTAAGGTAGTGCAAAAAAACCGAGAGGCATGTCCAGATATTTGGAGGGTACGGCCCAGATCCAGGTCAAGATCCATTCAGCAGTCTTATCACAATTGGAAAGAAGTTGTTCCCAAATCTGGCCGTACAAGTCTTCAAACTCCTGAGCCTTCTCCCAGAGGGAAGGGGACGAAAAATATGTTGGCTGGGTGTGTCGTGTCCTTGGTTATCCTGGCAGCACTGCTCTGACAGCATGCGGTGTAAAGTGAGTCCAAGGACGGAAGATTGGTTTGTGTGATGTGCTGCACCGTGTTCACAATCTTCTGCAGCTTCTTTCGGTCTTGGACAGGACAACTTCCATACCAGGTTGTGATGCACCCTAGAAGAATGCTTTCTACGGTGCATCTATAAAAATTAGTGAGGGTTTTAGGGGACAGCCAAATTTCTTTAGTTTTCTCAGGAAGTAAAGGCGCTGGTGGGCCTTCTTGGCAGTGAACTCTGCTTGGTTGGACCAAGTCAGGTCATTTGTGATATTGATCCCAAGGAACTTAAAGCTTTTGACCTGTTCCACTTGCACACCACCGATGTAAATTGGGTCGTGCAGTCCGCTACTCCTTCTGAAGTCAACAACCAATTCCTTCGTCTTGCTGACGTTGAGGGATAGGTTATTGTCTTTGCACCATGCCACCAGGTTCTTAATTTCCTCTCTGTACTCAAACTCATCATTACCCGAGATATGGCCAACAATTGTTGTGTCATCAGCAAACTTATATATTGAGTTTGATGGAAACTTTGCTACACAATCATGGGTGTACAGTGAGTACAGCAGGGGGCTGAGTACACAGCCTTGTGGGGCACCGGTGCTCAGAGTGATTGTAGAGGAGAACTTGTCTCCTATTTTTACAGCCTGGGTCCTGTCTGTGAGGAAGTTGAAGAACCAGCTGCAGATCTGAGTGCTAAGGCCCAGGTTCCGGAGCTTAGGAATCAGTTTATTTGGAATGATGGTATTAAAGGCAGAGCTGTAGTCAATGAAAAGGAGCCTTACGTATGCGTCTTTATTCTCCAGGTGTTCTAAGGAGGAATGTAGGGCCAGAGAGATGGCATCTGCTGTTGACCTGTTGCTCCAGTAGGCGATTTGCAAAGCGTCGAGGTTGACTGGTAGGCTGTGCTTGTTGTGTGCCATAATACATGTGTGCCATATGTATTTTCATAGATTGCATTAAACCAGCCCACCAAGATTTGGACGATTCTGCTAACATGCCGTTGGCATCACAACATGACTGTGATTGTGTCAACACACTTCTGCACGAGTCAGAGGTGCCTGCTGTCCGCTCCGCCCATGGAACATGGAACCCCAGCCGGGCGAGCTCCATACAGGCTCACAATGCCAGTTTTGGTGAGTTATGGGACTGCCTGTGTAGGGCAATGTAATTGGTGGAAGCATGTGCATAATTCACAGCCACTGACCTTGAGTTGGGGTTCACTTTAAGAGGCTGTATCTAACATGATGACATAATAACCTGTAGGTTTCTACCAAACTTTATGTTCCATGTTTGGTTGACAATAAAGTTAGTTGCTACACTTTCCCTTAAATGTAAAATGCCTCACGCCGTTTTATTTATGTAAACCTACATTATCATTAGCAAACTTGAATATGACATTGGAGCTGAGCTTAGTCACACAGTAATAAGTGTAAAGTGAGTAGAGCACAGGGCTATGCATACAGCCTTGTGGTTCACCTGTGCTGATGGAGATTGTGGAGGAGAAGTTGTTGCCAAGCCAAAGAGACTGGGGTCTGAAAGTGAGGAAATCGAGGATCCAGTTGCACAAGGCGGTAGTGAAGCTTGGGTCTTGATGCTTATTGATTAGTATTGAGAAGCTGATGGCATTGAATGCTGAGCTATAGTCAATAAAGAGCATTCTGATGTATTCATCTTTGCTGTCCAGATGTTCTTGTATTCTAAAACAAAATATGCTTATGACTATGAAGCAATTTCAGTTACAAAAGTGATGATTATTCTAACTAATATGAAGGAGAGCTTGTTTTTGGCAAGACATGGGTTTTCCTGTCACTGAGCCAGAAACTAGAGATCGTTAGCGTGTGGAGAAAGGTGTAATGCCATGTCTAAAGAAATTCTGCTGCTTAGCAACCTTCAGATGAATGTAAATTCATTTTATTTGTTTTAATAAAAAAAGGGAAATATTCCTAATTTTGAAAAACAACAATGTAATATTGTAAGTACGAATTAAGCACAGTTCTGTTTTACAGGTTGAATAAAATATTAAATGGAAATAAAATCCAAATAACAGACCAAAAAGCTGTGTATTGTTTCATTTATACCGATAAACCAGAACTTGTGTATAGTGCCTTATCAGTACATAAAAAAGTAATTCACATTCTATTTAAGTGAATTGAATGTTTTGAAAGATAATATAATTAATGCTCAATTAATAATTTATCTTGGGATTGTTGTTTGAACAGAAAACATAGATTAGAGTAAAACTCACTATCTTTTTTACAGTATTATGTTCGAAAAACTATCTCTAGAAATGTGAACGACCAGTATTTTCAGGTTTCTTGTGCATTATCCTTAACTATCAAATAACAATAACCTCCATTTGTCAAATCAAAATTTTAATAATTGAAATTTGTCATTACATTGCCTCATGTGTAGCTACATGTACAGAGTTGTTAGAAATATGATGTCTGGGGAAAAAAGGTATTGTGGAGAATCTGGATGCTGTATTCTGGAATCTTCACAGCTACTGCATATTGGCTGCAATCCCTATAATGACATCGGGCAGAAGAGGTCCACTAGGAGTTTGACAGGATCACAGACATTTGAACCACAGGAAGAAGTGACACGTAACCTGTAATGGATTTTGCAAACAAAGAAATGTCTAATCAAACAATATATTTAAAATATTACTCAAATATTATTGAAGTATTAAATACACTACACCTGTTTAGCTATAAACTCCAACTCAATATAGAATCCTTCTCTATTTAAATATATAATACATTGCTTTCTAGTCATCATATATACAAATATGGTATATACAGTATACTATATAATGCAACTGCTATATAGACATCCACTGCATAGTAAACTTTAAATTGTCCCATTCAGACCTAATGATTTAATCACTCTGGAGGATTTCTTACTCTTATGGGATAATGTCATTACTGATGTGGCGGGGGGTGGGGGCGTGAGCGGGGTGGGGAGTGGTCACTCTGCTTGGCAGGTGAGACTTGTGGCTGTGAAACAATCTCAGGCAGTGGGGCTTCTCCATGGTGGTTGTAGGAATCAACTCTGCTACTGCAGAGAGAGGTGCTGGCAGCTCTGGACACCCTTCTTCTCTAACAATTGCCTCTGCCCTTCTCAATGCATCAATGTGTCATCTCCAGATGACAGCAGATACAGTCTCCACTGTCTAGGGCAGTGGCCGAGCTCTGTCCTTAATCTTTCCAAATACCCACTTTTGATCATGTCTGCAGTCCCTCACCAGGACTGCTTGTCCAGGAGAGAAGCATCAAGACTCCTTGTTTGAGGAGCCCTCAATTTGTCTCAGCTGATTATTTTGCATTCTCCTTCTGAGATTGGGCTTGAGGAGATCTAAGGAAGAGTGCACGGGCTGACGCAGGAACAGTGTGTCTGGTGAGTTGTTGGCTGTGGAATGTGCTACATTGTGATATACAAGAATGAAAATGGTGAGCTTCTGCTTCAGTGTCAGTGTAGTGTGTTCACATGACATTGCTTGTAGAGCATTCTTTAGACTCTGGGCAAACTTCTCTACCCAGATGTTTTAGCAGGGTGGTACGGTGCACATGTAATATGTCTTAATCTATTCACTTTCAGGAATGACTGAAACTGTTCTACAACACGCTGTGGGCCATTGTCACTGACTGAGTGTTCTGGGACAACAGTCCTTGAGAACAGGCTTCTCAACTCATCAACAGTCTGCAAGGCATAGTGGAGGCTATTGGGAACACTTCCAGCCACTTTGTAGCTGCATTCAGTACTGTAAAGAAATGTGTGTCCATGAACGGTCCAGCAAAATCCACAAGAATCCTCTGCCAGGGAAATTCAGGCCATTCCCAGGGATGGAGAGACCTATTCTTAGCATTTTCTGGGTGTGTTAGCATCCTGAACATTGCATGGTGAGCTGTTCAATCTGCTGACTATCCCAGGTCACCAGACAAAGCTTTGAGCCAACTGGAATTTCTTCTGCACACTCCAGCCATTTTTTGTGGCCATCTAGACCTGAGGCAGTGTGGGGAATTTTCTGGTTTCCATTTTGATCATCTCTGCTGTAATAGGGAAACATTTGATTTGTGTTAGGAAGAATACATCCAGAGGAGTGTCCTTTTTAGTAAATTTTCCCAGTAGTTTCTTTTCCATAGGTAAATTGGACAATCCATCCACATTTCCATGATTAGTCATTCTCTTGAATTCAATCTTGTAATTGTGTCCTCCAAGGAACAGAGCTCATCTCTGCATTTGTGCTGAGCTGTTAGTGGAACTCCCCTCTGTGGATTGAAAATGGACACCAGTGGCTGATAATCAGTAACAGGGGTAAACTCTCTCCCATACAACTAGTGATTAAAATGTTTTACATCCCAAACCAGACTCAGGACCTCTCTATCAACTTGTATGTAATTTTTCTTTGCAGCAGTAGAGGAACTTAATGCAAATGCTGTGGGGTGTGCACACCCATCACTCGTAGCATGTGACAGAACTGCACCTACATATATCATGAGGCGAGGCTTCACTGGTAAGCTTCATTGGACAAACGGGATCATAATGTGTGAGTACAGTGTCTGACGTCATGATTTCCTTTACCGTTTTGAAAGCATCCTCACACAGCTTTGTCCATCGCCATTTCTTCCCAATCTGCAGCAATGGGTTGAAGGGGTTAAGCATAGTAGCCAGGTTTGACAGGAACCTGTTATAGTAATTGACAAATCCCAAAAAGGACTTCAATGGTGTGATCACAGTAGGTGATGCATGGTTTAAAGAATTCACACTTGTTACATTGTGCTCTGAGCGCATAATCTTCTAATCTTTTTAACACTGTCTTGAGATTTTGGAGATGTTCCTTGTCATCCTTATCAGTAACAATGATGTCATCCAGGTAACACTGAACACCTGCACAGCCTTGCAGCAATTGGGCCATAGCTTTCTGCTAGGGTGCAGGTGCAGATGCTATCTCAAAAATCATCCTATTACAGTGGTAAAGCACTTTGTAAGTGTTTATGGTGAAAAGTACTTTGGTCTCTTCTTCGCAAACACGAGGAAATCTGCAGATGCTGAAAATTCAAGCAACACACACAAAATGCTGGTGGAACGCAGCAGGCCAGACAGCATCTATAGGAAGAAGCACTATCAATGTTTCAGGCTGAGACCCTTCGTCAGGACTAACTGAAAGAAAAGATAGTAAGAAATTTCAAAGCGGGAGAGGGAGGGGGAGATCCGAAATGATAGGAGAAGACAGGAGGGAGAGGGATAGAGCTAAGAGCTGGAAAGTTGATTGGCAAAAGGGGTACAAGGCTGGAGAAGGGAGAGCATCATGGGATGTGAGGCCTAGGGAGAAAGAAAGGGGGAGGGGAGCGCCAGAGGAAGATGGAGAAAAGGTAAGAGTTATTGTGAGAGGGACAGAGAGAGAAAAAAGAGACAGAGAAAAAAAGGAAAAGAAAGAAAGTAAGAAATAAGGGATGGGGTAAGAATGGGAGGAGAGGCATTAACGGAAGTTAGAGAAGTCAGTGTTCATGCCATGAGGTTGGAGGCTACCCAGATGGAATATAAGGTGTTCCTCCAACCTGAGTGTGGCTTCATTTTGATAGTAGAGGAGGCCATGGATAGACATCTATCAAGATGAAGCCACAGAACCCTGAAGCTGTCAGTCCTGCCCCTCCTGCAATCAAGTCTCACTATTGGCTACAATGCCATAATTCCACGTGCTGATCCATGACCTAAGCTACAATACTCTTTGCATTGAAACATACAGTATACAACTCAGAGATGTTCAACCTTTTGATTCCTGACTTTGTATGTAGACTTAACAACAAATTTCTCCACAACTACTCTACAATCTGTCTGGCACTCTGGTTCCCATCACCATGCAACTCTAGTTTAAACCCACCCTTGAAACACTAGCAAATATACCCACTAGATTATTAGTCCCCCCTCCAGTTCAGGTACAGACTGTCCCTTCGGTACAGGTCCCACCTTCTCGACAAGAGAGCCCAAAGATATAATAACATGAAGCCTTCTCTCCTGCCCCATCTCATTAGCCATGTGTTAAACTTAAGTTTCAAATTTGATTTGAAAATTAAGCCCAGTTTTCCATTTCTGTACAAGCAACAAGATCAGAGGTGCTGCATCCTACAGTCTTTGGAACTCTTCAAATGGTAATATAACAATTCCTTGGGTGACATCTTTCAGATAGCCAATCTCTTCAATTATTACACTTCCTCTACATTTTCTGCTTCTTCTTATTTGTCTTGATTATGTGTTGGAAACTCTTGGAGGCTGTGACGTGCAGTTTGGAATTTGATCGAATGATCAAACTTGGAGAGGTCCAAGAGTACGAAGCTGCCCTGTGGATAAGGCAGAGGCGGGGTCCCAGAGAGAACTGACAGTACGAGCTGCCTCGTGGAGAAGACCAGAGGCGAGGCTCCAGGTCATGAATGACTCCATTTGGAAGCATTGACGAAAATTGAAGCATGGAAGGGAATGCGGAGGAGGTCAGTGGTTGTTCTCCACGGAGGCCATGGGGTCAATAGTCAGGTCAGCGACTCTTCATGGAGGGACTGGGTGCGTGCAGCTGCTCTCCTCGATACTGGAGGGAGAATGTTTTCAAAATTCTCAGATTTGTGTGTTTATTGGACTGTAGTTTATATTGGTCTCCTTCTGTTTTTGATGTTTTCTTTCTTGTTGCTGAATGATGGATGGGCGATACATGTTGCTTTTGGTGTGAGGGAGGAGTTGATGCTCTTGTTGGTGTTTTACTGTGTGGGCGATCTGTTAGTGTTCTGTGTGTGAGGGAAGGGGTTGGGGGTTTGATGCTATTATCACTGTTCTTTTCTGCGAGGGAGGGGTTTGGGAGTCTCACATTTTTTGTGAGGGAGGGGGTTGGGAGTTTTTGATGGTCTAGCTGTCATTTTTCAGGTGGGTGATCTGTTAGATTTTTGTGCAAGGGAGAGTTTTTGGGGGGATGGGGGCTTCAGAGTTCTGTTTCTTTTTCTTTTTTATGAAGGAAAGGGGGGTTGATGTCTTTTCTTTGAACAACCTCCATGTTTTTCTATATTTCATGGCTATCTGGAGAAGACGAACATCAGTGTTGTATTATACATGCATACTTTACAATAAAATGAACCTTGAACCTTAATATAAGCAGAGTCTTTGAATATTTTTAAAGCAAAGGCAAATAAATACTTGCCTGATAAGCAGGTGAGTACAAAGATATAAAAATTAGATGTGGAATTAAGGTTACAATCGAATCAGCAATGATATTAAATGAGAAATTAAGCACCAAGGACTGTTAGTGTATTTTTATGAGTTTAGAAAAATACCTTGTTTAACTCATTGAAATGAATGCCACAATCTTTGAATTATCTAAAACCATAATCCAAGTTTCAAAATCATAAATTGGATCGCTCCAGACTTATAGTATGAACTACAATAGGTTACAAACTTGGTGTTTAAAAAACTAAATTTTACAAATCTACCTTTTGTTTTATTTTTCAAACAAACTTATCTCTTCTCTTGGCCATTAGTAGATTCCAGTGGAATTATAGATACCATCATTTTGCTGCGAACAATTACCTTCCAGAAAGCTGCCTTTTCCGATAATTTTCTTCTTGAGTAATACCAAAGATAAAACATAGTAAATTAAGGTTTCTGACTAATAGATTAAGCAAATTGTAAAATCTCAATTGTGTTCTTATTGGTTATCATGAAATAATTTTCATTATTTTTACCACTTCATTTGTCAAGCATTTATTTTTTAACTCCTAAAATTGACTTTTCTTCATTTCCTCAAGGAAATGTAGCAGAAATATGAACTATTATATTATAAACAGAATGGAAATAAGCTGCTCAAACTATATTTAAAAAATTACACCAGGATCAGCTGACTGCTCCTCTTAAGGGATGTGGGAAGGCAGGGAGACCTCTAGTTTCCCTGATGACCACAACTGTGAGTAGTGCATCCAGCTGCAGCTTCTTACACACAGCGTTAAGGAGCTGAAGCTGGAACTAGATGAACTCTGGATCATTTGGGAGGCTGAGGGGATTATAGAGAGGATTTATAGAGAGGTAGTTACACTGATGGTGCAGGATACAAGAAGCTGAGTGACAGTCAGGAATAGGAAAGGAGTTAAACAACCAGTGCAGAGAACCCCAGTGGACATCCCCATCAACGACATGTATACCACTTTGGATACCGCTGGGGGAGGAGAGTGACCTAGCAGACAAAAGTCACAGTGGTCAGGTCTCTAGCTCTGAAGGGAAACGGGGGGAGAAGAAGCCAGCTGTGGAAATAGGGATTCATTAGTCGGGGGAACAGGAAGGAGTTCTGGAAACGAAAACAAAATTCCGGGATGGCATGGTGCCTCCTGGGTGCCAGGATCCGGGACATCTTGGATCAACTCCTCAGCATTCTTAAGTGGGAGGGTGAGCAACCAAAAGTCATGGTCCATGTAGATACCAATGACATGGGTTGGATGACTGATGAGGTTCTGCAAAGTGAGTTCAGGGAGTTAGGTGCTACATAAAAGGGCAAGACCTTCAGGGTTGTGATCTTAGGATCTCTACCTGTGCCACATGCTAAGAGACCACAAGTAGGAAGATTATACAGTTTAACACATGGCTAAGCAGTTAATGTTGGAGGGACCAAGTCAGATTTTTGGATCATTGGACTCTCTTCCAGGGAAGGTGGGACCTGTACAGGAGAGATTGTTTGTGCCTAAAGTTGGGGGGGTCTAACATCATAGTGGGAAGGTTTGCTCATGCTGTACGGTGGGGGGGGGGTAAACTAGACTAGCTGGGAGATTGGGAGATAGGAACCAGAGTGCTGGAACAGATAGTGGAGAGGTTGTGGAGACAGATGTTGTTAAGACCTCAGACAAAGTTAGGAATCAAAAGGTTGAGCATGGTCCTGCACTGCACATATTTCAATGCAAGGAGTATCGTAGGAAAGGCAGATGAGCTCAGGGCATGGATCAACACCTGGAAGTATGACGTTGTAGCCATTAGTGAGGCTTGGTTGCAGGAGGAACAGAACTGGCACCTCAATATCCCGGGGTCCTATCGGTGTAGACACAACAGAGCGGGAGGGATTAGAGGAGGAGAGCTGCCGTTATTAGTCAGGGAAAATGTCACAGCAGTGCTTAGTCAGGACAGACTGGAGAACTCGTCTAGTGAGACACTATGGGTGGATCTGAGGAATAAGAAAGGTATGACTATGTTAATGGGGCTACATTATACACCACCCTACAATCTGCAGGATATAGAAGAAAAAAAATTAGAGACCAAAGACGTCTGCAAGAAGCATAAGGTTTTATAGTAGGTGATTTTAACATTTCATATATTGACTGGATGGTCCCGGTGCAGGTTGGTGGGAGTAGGCAGTTTAAGTTTTTCAACACAAACTAGATGGGTGGAAGGGTCTGCTTCTGTGCTGTACTTTACTATGGCTCTATGACTCTAACATAGCTTATGAATAATAGTAGCGAATGCTATACCTGAAAATGGCGTATGGTGATATTTCCATTTTAATTCTCTTGTGTTGCCCAACATAAGTTGATCATCTGTCACTTGTCACTGGCCGTTCTCTTCATGTCAGGTGGCTCCCTCTGATGTAACTGGTGTGAAAAGCAGTAATTGGACTGAGAATAGAATGCTAGAAGTTTTCCATTGTACTGCCACAAAAATAACACATCTCACGGCTTATATGTGACAGTACACCTGATACTACTTCTAAACAAGGGGCAGAAAAGTGAGAGAAAGACAGGCTTGCAATATATACAGTAATTCAACAAATATGGGTGGCAGACAATTCACACACAGCAAGTTTCTACCACAACATAATGAGCAGCATAGAAATTTGTCCCTGATCAAAGATTAACAACAGATAGAGCAAAGTACATGCCTTGAACTCTGGAAAGTTAGGTCTATTGTTTTCAGTGGTATGAATAAAAAAGCAAGTTACAATGCCCAAATGTTATAAAGACACAAGCTTAGCACATGACTGAGAACAAATTTTTACATCAGTATCTTTCGTGTTTATTTACTAAGGGATTAAATATTGATGAGGACTTCCATATCCTATCTGCTGTTCTTGTCATGATGCAGATGATCTTAGCTGTCCGCTTGACATTCTCTGTTGATGGATTATTCTAAGACTTCTTGAGATCAGAGGGAGGAACTATGACTTCCTTGGTGCAGTGATGCCAAAATACACGTGAAAGCAGCGGCAGAAGCCATTATATATTGGTAGTAATGGCTATCTTGTTTGTTCTAAACCAAAGTGAGACCCAATGGTCTTGCCAGGCAACAGTACCGATTGCCAATATGGTAGAAGTGGCTATTACAAATAAAACTTCCATTCGTCTGTAATTTCAATGGGGACGATTCTTGTTGAGCAGTATATGCTTAGCTGCACAGTTATTGGTTTTACCATTGCTTAGGACTTCCTGGCCAGATGATTTTAGAGAGAATTTTGAACAACAACTACCATGATAGATTTCAGAATAAGACATTTAGCTGACAATTATGATGAAAATGTGGAGAAGGTTGTGGATATGGTGAAATGTGCCTCATACAGGCAAGAGACACAAGTGCCATGTGATCCTATAAGTGTGCCAGTCAGTGAGACTGGACTTTGAGCTTAGTGTTCGGGGTCTCATCATCAGTGAGTCCAGAGTTCTAGGTCTGGAGTTCAGGGTCCTCATCAGTGAGTCCTGGGTCAATATTGAAGATCAAAGCCCAATGGCCAAAGCCTTGCGTCTGCATATCTGCATGCCCACTAGGGAAGTCGAAGCCCAATGTCTGTGAGTCCATGAATCCAATGGAGGCCTGGAGAGGGTCTGTCCTGGGGTTAGAGAACTGTCTGAGTGTGTACTTAAGTGGGCGTCAGGGAGGAAATGGACCTGGTTTGCCGTTGCTCTGCTATTGTTGTTACATGTTGTTTTGCGAAGATGGTTAACATCCTATGTTGATGTTGGAACATGTGGTAACATTTGTGGGCCACTCCCAGCACATCCCTTAAGTCGTGCTGGATGTCGATGCAAACGATACATTTCACCGTATGTTTCATTGCACATATGATAAATTCATCGGAATCAGAAATCCGAAATCTGAAGGAATGAAAAAGAAATGTTTCTAATGGCTGAGAGTTAATAATCAAACATCAGTAGAAATAAAGCAATACACAAAATAGTGGAAGAAGCATGAGTGTTCTTTGTTATTGTAAATCGTACCATATAAAAGCCACTAAATATGAACAATATTTGTATTTTGCCAAGTTAAATGCCAAAATTAGTTTACATTTTGATAAATAGATTATTTTTTGTAATTTCAGTTATTGTATCCTTTTATTTAAAGAAGAATAATAATCTTTTAAATGCGCATGTACAGTTACAGTATATTTCGCAGGAAAATTCTTCATACCTACAATTTTTCTGATAACCCATGTTCTGTTCAGAATCTATCCATTGGTTGGGGTCGACCATGGATGTTGTGTCCCAGCAGTCTACATGGTACGCAAGCCAGTATGCAAACCAGTACACAAGCCAGTACGCAAGCCAGTATGCAAGCCAGTACGCAAGCCAGTACGCAAGCCAGGGCAGTAGGATATGGGGAGCAAGCTGCTGCCCACGTAGTTGGCTCCCCCTCTCCATGCAGCTGAAGAATGCAAAGGAACAACAGAGATCAATACAGTTTGGCACCAGCAGCATCACAGGAGTTGCTAGTCAGTGTTGAACGCAACACAGGACTGCCTTGGGGACTCCCTCTCGGGATTTTCCACTAGGGTTTACTGCAGAAGCCTTCCCAGTAATTGAGTATAGCCACAAGGCAGCAGACGTTTGAGATCAGAGTTTTTCTTCTCCTAGATGAACAGCAAACAAGTCAAGTCAAGTCAAGTTTATTGTCATTTCGACCACAAGCTGCTGGTACAATACACAGTAAAAATGAAACAACGTTCCTCCAGGACCATGGTTCTACATGAACCAACACAAAACTACACTAGACTATGTGAGACAACACAAGGCTACACTAGACTACGTAAAACAAAGATAAAAACTGCACTAGACTACAGACCTGCACAGAACTAGATAAAGTGCACAAAACAGTGCAGGGCAGTGCAATAATTAATAAACAAGACAATAGACACAGTAGAGGACAAATTACAATATAATAATAAATGATGTAGATGTCAGTCTAGACTCTGAGTATTGAGGAGTCTGATGGCTTGAGGGAAGAAACTGTTGCACAGTCTGGTCGTGAGTGCCTGAATGCTTCAGTACCATTTACCAGATGGCAGGAGGGAGAAGAGTTTGTGTGAGGGGTGCGTGGAGTCCTTCACAATACTGATAGCTTTGCGGGTGCAGCGTGTGGTGTAAATGTTTGTAATAGCGGGAAGAGAGACCCCGATGATCTTCTCAGCTGACCTCACTATCCGCTGCAGGGTCTTGCGATCCAAGATGGTGCAATTTCCAAACCAGGCAGTGATGCAGTTGCTCAAGATGCTCTTGATATATCCTCTGTAGAATGTGGTGAGGATGGTGGGCGGGTGGGAGATGGACTTTTCTCAGCCTTCACAGAAAGTAGAGACACTGCTGGGCTTTCTTTGCTATGGAACTGGTGTTGAGGGACCATGTGAGATTCTCTGCCAGGTGAATACCAAGAAATTTGGTGCTCTTAACAATCTCAATGGAGGAGCCGTCAATGTTCAGCGGAGAGTGGTGGCTCCGTGCTCCCCTGAAGTCAACAACCATCTCTTTTGTTTTGTTCACATTCAGAGATAGGTTGTTGGCTCTGCACTAGTCCGTTAGCCGTTGCACCTCCTCTCTGTATGCTGATTCGTCGTCCTTGCCGATGAGACCCACCACGGTCGTGTCATCGGCGAAATTGATGATGTGGTTTGAGCTGTGTGTTGCAGCACAGTTGTGGGTCAGCAGAGTGAACAGCAGTGGACTGAGCACACAGCCCTGCAGGGCCCCGAAATGCTGCTCCCGATCTAGACTGACTGAGGTCTCCCAGTCAGGAAGTCTAGGATCCAGTTGACCACAGCTGATGAGCCTCATCTGCCTGAAGAGACCGGTTTTAAGGTGCCAGTAATCAGTCTTTGCCTCTTCTCCTGTCAGTAGAAATGGTTCTGCCAGGCTCAGTAGCTAAGCCACACATGAAGGCCGGGAGAAGAACTTGGTTGTCAGAGGCTATTTGAGATGCACTCCATTGGGACCATTTAATAGGTAGTGCGAGCTTATCCGCACTACCACTCCCGGATGTAATAACATGAAGGAACCAGAGTGTATCACTATCCCATGGTTACAGTTACAGATCCTGCAACCCACCTGGGTTGTTGGGGCGCTGTACAGACAAATGCTGCACCAGTTGCCTCCACCTTTCATGGATTCATAACCCACATTCATACTTCATCAAATATATCTACCATTCATGCCCCATCTTCTCAGTATTTCTTGATCTTGTTTCACAACCTGTTCCAGATTTACTAGAAGCCTTCAAAAAGAAAATGAGTAAGTACTTAACGGACAACAAGTTCCTGGCAAAGAGAAAGAATGGGAGGTGAGACTAACAATGTCTCTCTTCTATTGAGAAGACATAATGGGCCACCTGGTTTCTTTTGTCGAAAACCATGATCTAAGAGAAGAATAACCCGATAACAAACATCTTATGAACCGGCTGGTGGTGTAGTGGCATCAGCGCTGGACTTTGGGGTGAGGGGTCCCGAGTTCGAATCCGGCTGGCTCCATCCGTGCCTGGGTTGAGTGTTGAGCTAACAACTCGACCTCGTTAAAAAAAAACCTGGAGAGGGATAGGCTCTGCCAGGTTTCAGATGCCCAACTTCAGATGACATAGTAGTCATGACGGTGCTCCGACGACTCCACCAGGAGACATACACACACACACACACACACACACACACACACACACTTTATGAAGGAACAGACTGAAGAGCAAGATGAAGAAATGATGAGAAGATGGAGCATGAATGGTAGGTACACTTGATTAAGTATAAGTGTGGGCTAATGATAGACTCTGAGCAAAACATGGGTTATCTAAAAAATCTTACATATGTACAATTTTCCTGTGAAACATAACTGTACACATACAGTACTGTGCAAAAGTCTTTGGCACCCTAGCTCCATATATATAGCTCGAGTGCCTAAGACTTTTGCACAGTACTGTTGTAATTTCATGTATTGCACTGTTCTGCTGCCGCAAAAAGAAACAAACTTAATGATATATGTGAGTGATGATAAAACTGATTTTGATATGGGTCTCTATTGTGGACTGAGAGAGGGAAGTGGACAGGGAGAGGGGAGTCACGGTAGGGAAAAGAGGAAGGGATTGAGGAGGAAGCTGGGAGCACCGGAGAGACATTCTGTAATGATCAATTAATCAATTATTTGGAATAAAAGTGGCCTCTCCTGGTGTCTCAGGGCTGGATGTGTCTGCACCCACACCACCCTCTGCCCCAGCACTGCTTCTCTGCCACCTGTCCCACACCCATCCTGTGGCACTCAACCCTCGCCATTCGCAATATCATTTGCTCCAGCCAGATTAACAAACTTGCTCTCAGCTCCACTTTGACAAATGCAGTGCAGTGCAAAAGTCTAAGGCACACTAATTATATATGTGTTCCTGAGACTTTTGCACAGTACTGTACTTGTAAAAAATCATTATGCCCTTTTCAATAAATTGATGGAATAATTGAAATTTTAAAAACGTAAACTCATTTTGGCATTTAACTCAGCAAAATACAGATATTTATCTTCATGACTGAGGATTAAAGAAAGCTGTTAGTCTTTTAAAGCAAACACACCATCTGCTTTTATCTTATAAAACCTCTTTTTAATTAAATAGGAAACGATTGGGATGCAATGAATGAGATTACACTGCAGACATTTTTTCAAGAAGCTTGAGCAAAATATAGCTACATATAAACTTTCATAATTGAGCTGAAGGTTAAAACTAGCAATTTCTTGAAGGCTGGGAATGATATTATTCAATGTGTACAGATTTGGTGTCACAGATAAGAACACTTAAACAAAATTACATAGGCTTGTTCCATTTGGAATGGGTTGATTGAAGTACGGAAGGTCTGGTGAATAAACTCAGTCAGTCCAGATCAAAACCCATTTCTTATTTCATTAAGTTACAAACAGAAAAAAAGGGAAAAGAGAACTATAAATATTAACTTGGGGAAAAGGTGATAACATTTGGAATTAAAACTCATCAGGGTATATATTCACTGCTAGTTCAATTTAATTGAATTATACTCAGTTATTTATAGGCAATGGATTCAGTCTGCCAAGGTACTGACACACTGTCGCTCACATCCTTGATTTTGCAGTATGTAGTGCAACAATACCTTTAGGAACTGAATGTTCTGTGTGATATGACCTTGATATATTTTTGCGTATTTGGACTATTTAGAGCTAAGTTACTGTTTTCTATAAAGGATGTTCTGTTGAACACTTTCATTCTATATAACATTTATGCAAGCAAACATACATCAACAGTAACTTCTCAAACTATTCTGATTGGCAGTTTTCAATAGATATTAAACATGTTTTTGCACTGATACTCATAAATAAATTTATTCAAGTTATAATAAGTACAGTTTTCATTAATTAAATGATAATTTCTTGGTATTATTCCAAATGATTCCAGAGTTAACGTAAACAGGATTCATTTGAAAGCATTGAGAGACTGTGAACGTATTTGGCTGTGAAAATCTGGTATTTGGTATTTTAAACAGGCTATATTGTGGCAGCTGCATTCTCCCCTGCACTTCCAAAGTTCAGTTCCTATTAATTCGAAGAATGAAATTTCAGAGCCATCATGCAATGCAAGCCACTACTTTCTAACATATTGTCAAGTCACGCTCTACAGTTGACTCAGTTATATTCTTCATAGTTTTATCAATTACATTTGGTGTAAGTGGTTCAATATTCAAAGTTCAAAATAAATTTATTATCAAAGTACATGTATATAGCTCAGAGATTCATTTTCTTGCAGGCATACTCAATAAATCCAATGACCATAACAGAATCAATGAAAGACCGCACCAGTGGAGCAGACTACTGGTGTTCAAAAGATAACAAACTGCACAAATACAAAAAGAAAGGGAACAAAGAAATAATAATAATAAATAAATAAGCAATAAATATCGAGAACGTGAGATCATCCTTGAAAGTGAGTCCATAGGTTGTGGGAACATTTCAATGAAAGGGTGGTGCAGCAGAGTGTAGTCATGCCCTCTGGTTCAAGAGCCTGATGGTTGAGGTGTAAAAACTATTCTTGAACCTGATAGTGTGGGTCTTGTGGCTTCTGCACTTCCTTCCTGACGGCAGCAGCGAGAAGAAAGCATCACCTGGATGGTGAGGGTCTATGATGATGGATGCTGCTTTCCTGTGACATCACTCCATATAGACATGCTCAATGGTGGGGAGGGCTTTACCCATGATGGAATGAGATACAGCCCATTATCTACTACTTTTTGTAGGATTTTCCATTTAAGGGCATTGGTTTTTCCATACCACGCTGTGATGCAACCACCAGTCAATATACTCTCCACCATACATCTATAGATGTTTGTCAAAGTTTTAGAAATCATTCCAAATCTATTCCAAGTTCTAACTTCCTGAAAATAGGTCTTTGTTTGGTTTCCTGGAGATCACCCAATTCAAACTTTTGTGTAACAAAGTACAAAGAGAGAGCTTTTAGAATAATTAATACTTTTTGAATACTTATTTATAACTTACATTTTCTGTGTTGTCTAAACCTACATCCGTATAATACTGCTGCACGCAGGTTTTTCATTACAGGTATACCTGAACCACATCAGACTTGTGGACATGACAATAAGCTCAACTTGAGATGATGGTTTATTAACATCTCGTAGAGGTGTTTTGTTGTATCAAGATTTTCATTTGGATTTATTTGACATTATATTAAATGTCGCAATAAGTTTTATGTTTTTAAATCTTCAAAGCATTTAATGATATAACCAAATGCACTAAACCATTGGTCAGCTCATGGTGGGTGGCTCTCTATAATGCATTTAACATTATTAAGCAAGCATAAATTATTAGTTTTTTTTTCACATAGGGGTTGAAATAGGATTATCTATTTATATAATGCAATATCATTCATTTTTGACCAGAACAGGTCTTACCATGTTTAAAAACGTTGAACGTCAACACAAAATCTATGCGAATGTATGAAAATGAATTCAAAAAGACATGCATAAGTACAAGTCTTGTATTTTATTCCAAGATAATCAGTGTTTATATTGCTGAAATTCTATTTTATTTAACTGTGAATGTGAATATTAAAACTGAATTATCCAGTCTGAATCAATGTGCATGGTCATGGTTTGCTACATAAGTCACGAATTTGGATTGCGGCTTGTTTTCCTTCATTTCATCTGCCAGATAGTGAAGTGAAACAATCCAAGCACACTCGAAACAGAAATGAAACAGAACTCTAAGTTGCTAATCTTATTTCTGCTCTTCGAGTAATATGTATTTTTATACAGTCAGTTTGGATTGGCAGCAACATCTCCTCCACAATCACCATTAGCACAGGTGCACTATAGGCTGTGTGCTTAGCTCCCTGCTCTATCACTTTATACTTACAACTGTGAGGCTAGGCGCAGCTCCAATGCCATAGTAAGTTTGTTGCTGACACCACTGTCGTTGGCCAAATCAAAGTTGGTGATGAATCAGCGTATAGGAGGGAAATTAAAAATCTGGCTGAGTGGTGCCACAACAGCAACGTCTCACTCAACGTCCTCAAAATGAAAGAGTTGATTACAAGAGGTCCATGAGCAACTCCTCATCAGGGCATCAGAGGAGGAGAGGATCAGAAACTTTATATTCCTTAGTGTTATCATTTCAGAGGATCTGTCCTGGGTCCAGTGCGTACTAAGTACCATTACAAAGAAAGCACTGCAGCATCTCTACTTCCTTCGAAGTTTGTGAGGATTCAGAATGTCATCTAAAACTTAGACCAACTTGTATAGATGTACGGTGGAGAGTATATTGACTGTTTGCATCACACTTGGCATGGAAACACCAATGCCCTACAAAACCTACAAAAAGTAATGGATACAGGGTAGTCCATCACGGGTAAAGCCCTTCCTCTCCACCATTCAGCACAACTACAAAAAGCATTGTCACAGAAAAGCAGCATCCATCATCAAGGACCGCCACCATCCAGGTCATGCTCTCTTCTCACTGCCGCCATCAGGAAGGAGATACAGGAGCCTCAAGACCCACACCACCAGGTTCGGGAATAGTTATTATACCTCAGCCATTTGGCTTTTGAACCAGAGGAGATAACTTCACTCAACTTCACTCACCCCATCACTGAACTATTCCCACAACCTACGGACTCACTTTCAAGGACTCTTTCTCTCATGTTTACTATCTATTATTTTTTTCTCTTTTTGTATTTGCACAGTCTTTTGCACACTGGTTGTTTGCCCATCATGTTGTGTGCAGTCTTGCATTGATTTTATTGCGTTTCTTTGTACTTGCTGTGGGTAACTGCAAGAAAATGAATCTCAGAGTTGTATATTAGATTATGAGGACACTCTGTCCTCACTTATTGTCATTTAGAAATTCATGCATTAAGAAATGATACGATGTTCCTCCAGAGTGATATCACAAAAAAAAGGACAAATCAAAGACTAACACTGACAAAACCACATAATTATAACATATAGTTACAGCAGTGCAAAGCAATACTGTAATTTGATAAAGAGCAGACCATGGGCTCGGTAAAAAAAAGTCTCAAAGTTCCGATCAACTCCCGATAGTCCCAATAGCAGGCAGCAAAAGGGAGAAACTCTTCCTGCCATAAACCTCCAGGCGCCAACGACTGCTGATGCATTGGAAGCACCCGACCACAGCCGACTCAGTCCATCCGAAAACTTCGAGCCTCTGACCAGCGCCTCCGATACAGCCTCCCAAGCACCATCCTCTGCCGAGCGCTTCAACCCCGCCCCGGCCGCCGAGCAACAGGCAAAGCCGAGGACTTGGGGCCTTCTCCTCCGGAGATTCTGGATCACACAGTAGCAGCTGCAGCGAAACAGGCATTTCAGAAGTATCTCCAGATGTTCCTCCGTGCTCTCACATCTATTTCCATCAAAACAGGAGTGTGCACGGTACCCTACTTGACAGATAACAGATATCATTCACCGGAGTGGCTGCTGCACGCTGCATCGCGCCGCCGTCTTCTCCTCCTCTTTATGGCGCCATACATGTACTTTGATAATGAATCTACTTTGAACAAGGTCCCAGTGGAAAGAGAGTGGAAACTTGTAATAAGGCAGGTCTCATTTCTTATTAGCTTGATTTGTACAGGAGTTGGGAGCTGAGTGAGAGAGAGCAGATTCTTTAAAACAGCAGGTCTCATTCATTTGATAATTATAGGGCACTTTAACCAATGAAAAGAAGGTGACGTTCAGTGGAATGGGTATTTTGAAACAGCTGTTGTGAAAGTGGGGCATTGTCAGTAGCACAGGAAGTCCAGCAATATATGCAAAGCAGATATTGTAGAATTTCACATATCTACACAGATGGTTCGGAGGATCCAGTGACAGGTCATTTGGGTGTTTCTGTTTATATTCCAAAGTTTCAGATGACTCTTAAGAAAAGATTATCAGACAAGCTATCAGTATCCACATCCGAGATGTTTGCTATGATTTTAGTCTTGGAGTGGGTCAGAAAATTACACCATGATTATGTAATTGTGTGCTCTGATTTGTTCCCAGTTTTGATTTCTATTTAAACAGGTATTTGAAACTGTAAACCAAACATTCTTCCTGAGATTGGAAAACATCTGTAGAGGCTGCAAGTTCTAGGCTTGTATGTACATTTTTATGGGCCCCTGCCCATGTTGGGGTTGAAGGAAATGAGGTGGCAGACATTCTACCCAAGCAATCACTTAAAATTAAAGATATAAACGTAGTGTAATCTGCAATAATCCCAACCTCACCTTCAAACCCATAGATAAGGGGGGTTGCTGTGCAGTCTGGCATACTGACCTCTACCTTGCTGGGGCCCAATGACAACTCTCACTTACCCCTCAAACAGGCCCCCACTATGCAGCCCCAGTTCATTGTCTCCCACATCATCACTGACCTTATTAGCTCTGGGGATCTCCAATCCACTACCACCAGCCTCATAGTATCTGCACCCCACACCTCCCATTTCTACCTCCTACCCAAGACCCACAAACCTGCTTGTCCAGATAGATCCATTGTTTCAGCTTGTTCCTGCCCCACTGAACTCATACTTGCATACCTTGACTCTGTTTTATCTCCCCTATTCAGTCCCTTCCTACCTACATCTGTGACATTTCACATGCTCTGGATCTTTTCAATGATTTCAAGCTCCATGGCCCCCATCATCTTATTTTCACTATGGAGATCCAGTCCCTATACACCTCCATCCCCCAGCAGGAAAGCCTCAAAGATCTCTTTTTCTTACTGGACACTAGACCCAACCAGTTCCCCTCCACTACTACCACTCGCCTCTGTCTCGAGGAATTTGTCCTCACTTTTAATAATTTCTCCAATGGCTCCTCCCACTTCTATCTAACAAAAGGTGTAGCTATGGGCACTCACATAGGTCCCAGCTATGCCTGCTTGTTTGTCGGCTACGTAGAACAGTCTATGTTCCAAGCCTACACTGGTATCTGTCAGCCATTTTTCCTACACTACATTGAAGGCTGTATTAGTGCTGCTTCCTGCATCCATGCAGAGCTCATCAACTTCATCATCTTCACCTCCAACTTTCACCCTGACATCAAATTTACCTGATCCATTTCCAACATGTCCTTCCCCTTTCTTGATCTCTCTGTCCCTATCTCTGGAGTCAGCTTATCTATTGATGTCTATTATAAACTCATGGTCTCTCACAGCTACCTGAACTATACCTCTTCCCACCCTCATACTTATAAAAATGCCATCCCTTTTTCTCAATTCCTTTGTCTCCACCGCATCCGCTCTCAGGGTGAAGCTTTTCATTCCAGAATGAAGGAGATATCCTCCTTTTTCAAAGAAAGGGGCTTCCCTTCCTCCATCATCAATGCTGCCCTCAATCGCGTCGCTTCCATCTCACGCATGTCTACTCTCACCCCATTCTCCCGCCACCCTACCAGGGATAGGGTTCCTTTTGTCCTCACCTACCATACCACCAGCCTCCAAGTTCAGCACATAATTCTCCAGAACTTCTGCCACCTCCACATTTTTCCTTCCTCCCACCCCCCAACTTTTTGCTTTCTGCAGGTATCACTCTCTACACAAGTTCCTTGTCCACTCATCCCTCCCCACTGATCTCCCTCCTGGCACTTATCCTTGTAAGCGGAACAAGTGTTACACCTGCTCCTACACCTCCTCCTTCACTACCATTCAGGGCCCCAAACAGTCCTTCAAGGTGAGGCGGTACTTCACCTGTGAGTCTGTTCGGGGTCACATACTGTGTTTGGTGTTCCTGTATATTGGTGAAACCCGACGTAGATTGGGAGACCACTTCGCTGAGCACCTACGCTCTGTCCACCAGGAGCAGTGGGATCTCCCAATGGCCACCCATTTTAGTTCTACTTTCCATTCCCATTCCAATATGTCAATCCATGGCCTCCTCTACTGTCACACTGAGGCCACACTCAGGTAGGAGGAACAACACCTTATATTCCGTCTCAGTAGCCTCCAACCTGATTGCATGAACATCGATTTCTTGAACTTCTGGTAATGCCCCCACACTCACCATTCCCCATCCCCTTGTCCCTCCCTCACCTTATCTCCTTGCCTGCCCATTGCCTTCCTCTGGTTCTCCTCCCTTTGCTTTCTTCCATGACCTTCTGTCCTCTCCTATTAGATTCTTCCTTCTCCAGCCCTGTATCTCCTTCACCAATCAACAACCCAGCTCTTTACTTCACCCCTCCCCCCTCCCAGTTTCACCTGTCACCTTGTTTATCTCCCTCCCGTCCTCCTCACCTTTTAAATCTAATCCTCGTCTTTCTTTTCCCTCCAGTCCTGCTGAAGGGTCTCGGCCCAAAACATCGACTGTACTATAGATGCTGCCTGATCTCCTTCAGCATTTTGTGTGTCTCGATGTAAATATAGTGGTGTCTTTGCATAAAGAGGACATGAAAGCCATAATTTAAAAATCCATTCAATCACTGTGGCAACAAAGTAGGGATAAGGAAAAGAAAGGCAGCATTTATGTAAAATTCACAGGATGGCAGGAAACCAACTGGGAGTGTGTACAAAAGGAGGAAAGAAGTTATACTTACACATTTATGTATTGGACATACTAGGTTGAATAGTTCTTCGGTTAGTATTAATATACATGATATGGGCATTCGTAGGGAGTGCTCTTGTCAAGAAATTTTACAGCATATATCATTTAAAAGCAGTTCCTATGAGGTGCAAAGGAAACAACTAATTGCTAAATTGAATCCTTTGGAACACGGTTTAACATGGAAAATTTGGTAGGATATCACTACCACTGTAATGTTTTAAGTGCATATTTGACTTTCTGAAAAGGTTATGCTTTATTACATTATTTGAGTTTCTTTAGCGGGTATACAGTACTCCTTGTCTCTTTGCTCCACATTCCAACTCAATAGGTGGCAGTAATATAGCTTATGTTGGTCTGCCAACCACCATTAAACTTTACAACAAGAGGAGTGTGGAGTTGAGGCTTTGGTGAGGAAATACAAGTAAAGGTTTTAAATTTCTTTATTCATCCTTAGTACTTGATTCAGTTTTTACAGGATGGCAGTTAGACCTGGGGAATGCTCCTTCATCAAGATGTGGGAAGTCAGGGAACTTCATAGTCTCCCCGATGACCACAGCTGCAGTCAAGGAAATGGAGCTGAAGATGATGAAGACATCATAACAGAGACTTCTACTGAGGTAATGGCACCCAAGATATAGGCTTCAGATAGATGTATGGGAACTTGGAAAAGAAGGAGAGTGTATGGTCCCTCTGTGGCTACAGGTATACCTCTTGGGATATTGCTGAGGAGCATGATTCTTCAGTGCTAGAAGCAGTAGTCAGATCTCTGGCACTGTGACAGACTCAGAGGGTAAGAGTGCAGTCAGATAGCGTGATAGTGAAAAGGGATTCAGTATGGCAGCAGAAGAGATGCCAGGTTAGTGACTTGCCTCCTTGGCACCTGGGTTAAGGATGTCTTGGTATGGATACAGAAAATGTTTGAAGGAGGAGAGTGAACAGCCAAAGGTCATCATACTTGTATCCATCTCATCTGATTGCTGACTTCAAAGACCAAACTTATTTTTTGATAAAAGACAAACTGATTAGAAGAGACAGCAGACAAATGGAGTTTCAAGAGATTCCAAATGATCTGAAAGTCTTGGTAGATATAGTTCACAAGCTTACATTTACCAAAGCTTAGAAAAGGACTGCCTTTCAAAATTGAAGAAACGTGCACAGAAAAGGATACCTGAAAGAATAGTTATTATTACATATGTACTAGCCAGTTCCTTACAGATGTCATAGCCGGGGAGGGGAGGGTGGGGGGGGGGAGTGTTGTAGGATAAGTTCCTACTACCTATTAAATACTCCCAGTGGTGTGTACCTCAAACAGCCTCTGACATCAAGTTCAGAACTTCACACGTGGCTTAGCATCTGAGCCTAGTGAAACCATTCCTACTGACAGTAGAAGGGGTAAAAGCAGGTTACCAGTCACTGCAGGCAGATGGGGCTCGTCAGCTATAGTTGGCAGCTCATCTAGGAGAGGAAAAACCCTTATTTCAAACCTTGGCTGACTTGTAACTGCCCCCACTGATGGGCAACACTTCAGGAATAAACCCCAAAGCAGTCCTACATTGAGTTCATTGGCAACTCCTGCGACACCATTGGTGACAAATTGTATCAGTCCCTACCATTTCTTTGAATTCGTCAGTGCGTGGAGAGGGGGAGACTGCTGTATGCACAACAGCTTGCTCTCTGCATCCTACTGCCCCAGCTTGCATATTGACTTGCACATCATCTTCAACAGCCAGGACACAACATCCATCATCGACCCCAACCAACTGAAGATCATACATTTGTCTGCAATATACTTGTCAGCTTCAAGCACATGTAGATTTTAAACATTACACTGAAGATGTACTTAAATATGGAACATACGAGGGGTGATTAATAAATTCGTGGCCTAAGGTGGAAAGAGTCAATTTTAGAAAACCTAGCACATTTATTTTTCCTACATTTACACACTTGGTCCAGTGGTCATGGAGCATACAGATCCCTTCTTTGTAGAAGTCAGCATCTTGGACCTCCAGAAAGTGGTCCACAGCAGGGGTGATTGATAAGTTTGTGGCCTAGGGTAGATGGAGATGAGTTATACAGCTCTCGTTACATGCACGTGCAGTTCAACCCTTTGAGTGATTATGCAGAAAGTTTGAAGTTAATAATCCATCTCCTTCTACCTTGGGCCATGAACTTATCAATCACCTGTGCTGTGGACCACCTCTACAAAGAAGGGATCTGTATGTTTCACGACCGCTGGACTAAGTGTGCACATGTAGGACGGGACTATGTTGAAAAATAAATGTGCTAGTTTTCTAAAATTGATTCCTTCTACCTTCGGCCACGGACTTATCAATCACCCCTCGTACACCTGAAATCAGAGAGGAAGCTGACCATGGGTTTAAATAAGTATATTTAATTGTAGATGGTTGTTCTCTTTATCTTCAGTATTTATCACGCAATACATGATAAAGATTTCAAAATATTGTGTATTAATTAATACAGTACTGAAAGTTTATTTAACTCCAAGTATTCCCAGGAAAACCATCAAGAGCTCAATTAGAACTCGTGCAGTAAAGTTTATTACTTTCAGAATTTCACAACTATAACCATATAACCATACAACTAATGTGTCATTTCACCAATTTCTCTAGGTTACTGTGAAAGTGGCATTTCAGTGCAGCCTATGCAGTGGCATCAACATCTTCGGGAGTTTACATTAATTTGCATTGTTTCATTAATCCACAGAAATCTAAGATGCTGTCAATTTCACAATGTATTAACAATGACAAGTAAGCCATCAGTACAGAATCAAACTTGGGTACTTTGCAAGCCACTGATTAAAAAAGTGTGAATCAATCATTGAGATGGGAAATCTGGTAAACGTTACCTTTTATTTCATATAATTCAGTTATTGCTGACTCAGGTATTATAATACAGTATTTACCACCTTATTAACACCTTTCAGCTCTAGGAAAGCTATCACAAAGGGAGACTTTAACCTAGGATTCTCACCCTAAAGCCATGCATTTGACATTCATTTACACTCCATTACTACCTTGTTAGGTACAGGAAGCACTTAATGAAATGGCCTCAGGCTACGTCCGTACTACGCCGGATAATTTTGAAAACGCCGGTTTCGAGTAGAAACGTCAGGCGTCCACACTAAGCGTTTTTCAAAATATCTCCGTCCACATTAGGCGGATATTTGGGCGAATCTCCTACTACTGGGCATGCGCAGGACACAAAGAAAACAAGCGAAGAGGAGGTGGTATACTTAGTGCGTGTTTGTCCAGTTACAGAGTAGAAAAAATTAAAAGGAATTGCTCTTGGCTCTCGCACAGGAGGACATAAAACTTAAAAAAAAACAAATACTGGAGCGTATGGAGGCAACCGACAGCGAGTTCACCGACAGTATGACCCAGCTGACGACGAACATTGAAAAACTGACTAACTCTGTGCATTAATAAAGCACCTTGTTAAATGTATAAAACTTCTGCATCAGCGTTATCTTGTATTTCCATACAATGTTACATTAGGCTGTTACACATCTACTGTCAGAGAAGTACTTGCATAAATAGGTGAACCACCTTCATACAAGCAAGGACAGAAAACAGGGCGAAGTGAGTATACTTATTTATTCAGTAAGCTATGGGTCAAAGTATTTGGTGAGTACATTTCTAACCCTTCTGGCTTCAGTCTAGTCCGTCTGTTCTGAAATTGTAAGGTGGTGGCGTTCAAGAAAACAACGAACATCTGTTCCGGCACGTCATGACAGCGTTTTTAAATAGTCAAAAAAGCTCACTTTAATTTAACTCTCACGCCGTTCACACCGACTGTGCATTATAACAGCTTGCGCAGTACCAAGCAGAAGCAGAAAAAGGCATTGTTGTTGTGGTGTTGTCATGACAACGTTTTTAAATCTCTCCGTTTACCCCGTACACTCTACGCCAGATATTTAGCGTCTTCAGATTTATTCACTCTGGAGAGTGTTTTCGAAAGTCTCCGTTTTCGGGGGCTGAAAACGCCGGCTCAGTGTGGACGGGAGGGCAAAACGAAGAGAAAAAGCTTCGTTTTCAAAATTATCCGGCGTAGTGCGAGTGTATGTTCATGATCTGTGCTGTAGCCCATCCACCTCAAGGTTCACACACAATGTGCTGCAGGAGCTCGGCAGGCCAGGTTGCATCTATGGAGGCGAATAAACAGTCGACATTTCGGGCCAAGACCCTTCATCAGGAAAACTGTGAAAGCCGAACCACACCGCAACAATTTCTCATCCAGGCAGTGTACGATGTGCTTCCAAGCCCATCAAACCAGCACACATGGGGCAAGGCAGAATCACCTGCGTGCCCACTGTGCTCCAAGCGAGAAACCCTGGAGCACATCCTCAGCGGCTGTGCAAGGGCACTTGGTGAAGGACGGTACCGATGGAGGCATGATCAGGTCCTGAAGACCATCGCTGAAGCCGTCAGCGCAGGAGTTGAGTGGGCGAAGCGGTCCCGACCCTCCAAGCAGACCATTGCCTTTGTCAGAGCTGGGGAGCAGCCAATACCTGCCAAAAGAACATCTGCAGGCATTCTGACCTCTACAAGGGGCTGGCAGCTGTTGGTGGACCTCGAACGGCAGCTGAAGTTCCCCAACCATATCGCAGCCACCACCCTGCGACCAGACATTGCCCTAGTGTCTGAGTCTACTAAGCAAGTGGTGCTGCTGTAGCTGACAGTCCCATGGGAAGATAGCTTGGAAGAGGCCTTTGAAAGGAAGCTCTCCAAGTACGCAGGACTGGTCAGCAACTGTCAGCAGGCTGGATGGAGAGCGAGGTGTCTCCCAGTGGAGGTTGGTTGTAGGGGATTCATAGCCCATTCTTTAGTTAGAGCCTTCAGCATTTTGGGCATCGAGGGAGAGAGGAAGAGGAGAGCCATCCGCAGTACCACCGATGCGGCAGAGAGGGCCTCAAGATGGCTGTGGCTCAAAAGAGGGGAGCCAAGGAGTCATAAGTAGCTAGCCATCTGGACACAAGCTGGGGTCTGATCAGCCTAGGCTGGGTCACCTGGAGGAGGTTGTATGATGTTGAAAAACCCGAAACACCCGATGATTCCAGGAACATCACTGAAGATGTGTCCAGAAGCATCAATAGATGTATGTACACAGCTTGTCCTCGATTTCCAGCATCTGCAGTACCTCTTGTGTCCACTTCAAGATTCGATGTGATGTGCATTCAGTGATGCTCTTCTGCACACTGCTATTGTGACATGAATTTATCTGAGTTACTGTCGCCTTCCTGTCAGCTTGAACCAGTCTGGCCATTCTCCTCTGACCTGTCTCATTGACAAGGCATTTTTGCCAACAGATCTGCTGCTCACTGGATGTTTTTTTTTCAGTATTTTGTACAATTCTCTAACCTCTAGAGAGTTATGTGTGAAATCCTGGGAGATTAGCAGTTTCTGAGATACTCAAACCTCCTCATCTGGTACCAACAATCATTCCGTTGTCAATGTCACAAAAGTCACATTTCTTCCCCATTGTGATGTTTGGTCTGAACAATAATTAAACCTCTTGACCACGTCTGTATGCTTTTATGCATTGAGTTGTAGCCTCATGATTGGCTGATGAGATATTTGTATTAATGAGCAGTGTACTGTTGTATTTAATAAAGTGGCTACTGAATGTATATATTTTTTTATTCTGTTTGAAGTGTTTTTACAAATGGCACAATCAGAAGTATTTAAGAACAGTTTGTCAGTCTTTACCAGCTTTGTAGATACTTGATTGTTGCAAATTTAGTGATTACTACATGGATGATGGGATTAACTCAGAAAAATACACACGACTTGGCTCGGACAAGAAGTGCTGAATGACCTCTTTCCTGGCTGTATGGTTTTACATATTCTATGATTCTTTACTGCATAGGAAAATGTAACCAGTATTTTTTAAACAATACAGAAGTACCTTCACGTTATTTTACAAGAACACATTTCATCAGAGCACTAATTTACAGAAATTCACCAGCACTATAAATGTGGAATCTGTTTGAACAACTTGGGCTAGGTTGTACCACGCTTAATGAAACCTTTGCAATTCATTTTAATTGCTACCTGGTTGCTATTTTGACTTTTATTGAGGTGCATTGTGAACCATTTTCAACTGTTTCATGGAAATGTTGGCAGCATGATAGACAACACACTATTGACTTCTGCACCAGAGTATAAACATACTGGATGTGAAATTTGTCTGACCCTTCACCCCATTCCTCTGAATGAAGATGCCAAAGCTTAAGTGTTGGAGGGTAGTTTATTTATTACATTATTTTGCCATGATGATTTTTAATGATTTCTCATACCTTCAGTTGGTGTATTTAATTAAATACTCGTTCATCCATTATGTGCCATGTCATGTGACTTGGGCAAACATGGTCTTGACCATGATTGTTCTTGGCAAATTTTTCCACAGAAGTGGTTTGCCCTTGCCTTCTTCTGGGTAGTGTCTTTTCAAGACAGGTGACCCCAGATATTATCAATACTCTTCAGAGATTGTCTGCCTGGTGTCAGTGGATGCATAACCAGGACCTGAGATATGCACCAGTTGCTCATATGACCATCCACCACCTGCTCCCATGGCCCTGATCAGAGGTGGGGAGGGAAGGGGGAATGGGGTTAAGCAGGTGCTACACTTTGCCCAAGGGTGACCTAAAGGCTGGTGGTGGGAAGGAGGGCCTTACGCCTCCTTTGGTAGAGATGTATCTCCACCCCAACACCCAAATTAAATGCTAATTTGTTTTATTTGTTTAAATCTATTTGAATTTGTTTTTTTATTAAATTCAAAGTAAATTTATTATCAAAGTAAGTACATGCTACCGTATCCTTCCCTGAGATCCATTTTCTTGCAGGCATTCACAGTGGTACAGAGAAATGTAATAGAATCAATGAAAAGTACACATAAAGAAAGACTGACAAACAATGAATGTGTAAAGTAAGATGAACTGGACAATAAAAAATAAGTAAATAAATAATACTGAGAACATGAGATGTACAGTCTTTGAAAGCAAGTCCATAGGTCATGCAATCATTTCAGAGTTGAGGTGAATAAAGTTATTCACTCTGGTTCAGGAGCTTGATGGTTGAAGAGTAATAACTGTTCCTGAGCCTGGTGATGTAGGACATAGAGCTCCTGTATCTCCTTCCCAATGGCAGCAGTGAGAAGAGAGCATGACCTGGATAGTGGTAGTCCTTGATAATGGATGCCAAAACCATTAATATATTAAGATGGCTGTGAATATTTAATTAAATCATTGTTACCTATTTTGATAGGTTTTGAGTGCATCTGAAAACACAATATATATGAAATATGAATTGCCTGTGAGAGCTTTAACTGTTAATTAACTAACCGACTGAACCAGCCCTAAAAGATTTTGCAGACTTTGTGAGTGAGGTTTGTTCTAAACACACCTCATCACAGAGGGCTTTGCCACCATGCCAGCCACAGCACAGAGAAACAAGCCAGCTTCTTTCAAAATGTTCCTACTGGGAGATCTGCACAAGCTAATTCCAAGTCTTCATCAGCCAAGATGGGCAATGCAGTACTGACTGCAAATTTTCTGCCAACAATTTTAGGTTTTGCCAACAGCCCAGTAAAGTTCAGATTTGACATAATCTTACAAAACTCTTTTGTATTTAGTTACAGTCTGGCTGGCATCTGTATTCATCATTTTTGCCTTTACTTACTAAAGCAACACTCAACTTGAGTGTTGCAATCAACTTTCAGCCTGTTTAAGATTTGATTTCAGAAATTAAAGCTGGTTTTCTGTGGATGTCTTAAGGCCACATTTCAAAGAATGTCAGTGAATACACATACACTTCTTTATCGACAAACATGGTTTTATCATTTGTGTACCACCCTGAAGGTTGGGGCACGGACATGACTTTTAGCAAGGTAAAGCCCTGTTCAGCAGTCTGATTCAGAAGGCATATGTGATCCAGGTACATTGGTAAACTGGATCCAAAAGTGACTTGATGAAAGGAGACAAATGATAGTGGCCAAGGTGTGTTTTACTTTGATTAGAAGTCTATAGCAAAGTACGTGATTACAAATGTTTGTACATGAGAATGTAGATGCACTGACTAGTAAGCTTGCTGGCAACACAAACTGGTGGAGCAATACACAGCAACGAAGGTTGTGAAAGGATACAGAGGGACAAAGATCAATTAAAAAGTTGTGGAGTAGTGGCAGATGAAATTTAATCCAAACAATGAAGTAATGCATTTAGAGCAGTTAGAGTAAATGACGGGGACTCCAGGAGTAATATACAGAGCATATTTAACATGTAACATCATAGGCCCCAGAAAATGGTGACATAGGTGGACAGGGTAGTGAAAAAGGCCTTTGTCATAGTTTCTTCATAAGCTGAGAGACTGAATGGCAGTGTTGTGTTTCAGCTGTACAAGACTTTGGTCAGGCCTTGCCTGAAAAACTGTGTATATGTCTGGTTGCCACAACACACAAAACATGTGGTAGCATTAGAAGAAATTCACCATGACATCACTGGAATGAAGGGTTTTTTTTAGAAGAGAATAGATAGGCTGTGTTTATTCTCAAAGAAATGTAGGAGATTGAGGGGTGACCTTACAGATTTTTATAAAATTATTGGAGATACAGATTGGATAGATGGTCACTTTTACAAATGTGAGCTGTCTCAGACGAGAGGGCATAGTTTTAAGGTGTGAAAGGAGAATATTAAAGGCAAGGTTTTCCACACAGGGGCGTGATTATATAGAACTGAAAAGCGAGAGTAAGTGACTGAGCAATTATAGCACTTAAAAGGCATTTGGACAAGTACTTGGACTGGAAAGAATTTGAGGGGTTTGGGCCTAATGCAGGAAAATGGAATTAGCATAGATAGCCATCAATGTTAGCATCAGTGAGGTCGGCCAAAGGGCTCCCTTCTGTCCTATACAACTCTGATGAGTTTATACCGGACTATGGCAACACGAAGTGTTAGGGGTAAAATATATGAATTAGGGGTGACATTGTCCATTGTCAGCCATTTTCTGCTGACTGACTACTTGTGTTTACACTTAAAAGTATTGCTAATTTAACTGCAGAATTCAGATACACAGATTAGCAGCTAAACTGTTGGAAGGGGATTTATGATTTTGATTTGATGCCAAAGACATTCTAGCTGCAATATTGTATCTTGGGCCCAACAAGGTTCCCGCTGAAGTGCAACTAACCTAAACGACAGTGGGAAACTTTTCATAAATGTTGTTTTCACTCTAAGCAAACTGCAGTGCAGTTGAATGTGAATATTTGGAGGCTGAGATCCAAGTTATTCAATTCACTCACTAAAATGAAGGGAATTACAATTAACATCTTCAAAACATCACCCAATTACCCCCACTACACAATACATCCCTCTAACAACTAAGTTTCACAACAAAACTTTGGAATATGTGAACCACTCTATGGGAGCATCTCTTGGTAAAGGCAACCTCTCTGCTAAAATATACCACCATCTCCAATGCACCAATATACCAAGATCAAGCTGAAGTCTTGCATAAAGCTCACGGTCTACCAGAGAACTGTATGTTTCAGGCACGTCAAATCTTTTAAGAGGTACTACCAATGCTGTCTCTCTCTCACAGGCTGTGAAGCTCAATGTCCTCTCCCAGACCGATATGCAAGCATTGCTGTTTAATTAAGCAAAACTTTTAGTGATGGTTGGGGCACCTTATTCACATGTCTGAAGCAAGGGTCTCAAACTATGCACTCTATTCCAAGCTCCCTCCTAACAAGAGGTTCTCAAGAACCTTTCAAGGTCATTCTCAATAACTTCCTGGAAGATTGTAACAGTTTTCTGCAAATTCCTGTCCTGTGAATCATCATAATGTAAAACAATCATCTGAAATTACAGTTAAAAAAAAATTAGTTCCTCATAAGGAGCATGCAGAAGTCCAGCAAAATTAACAAAGGGAGCACACCACCTCCTATATGATCCATCCATTCTCCCTTCAAGCAGCTCCTTTTCCAGCAGTAGCAGAGCCTATAGATCCCACAGAACTGGATTGGAAACAACACACAAAGCATTGGAAGAACTCAGCAGGCCAGGCAGCATCTATTTCCCTCCAGATGAAAGATTTTGACAAAATTATCCTCTATCTGTTTCCCTACTAGATGCTGCTGCCAGCATCTGCAGTCTCTTGGATTGGAAACAAGTTATCTTTGACCCAAGTGACTGTCTAAAAGGGGGACAATATTGTCGTAATTCTATTTCAGTCCTGCTTGCCCAACCTGGAACATCTAGTTTTCAAATGTTGTTCATTTTATCTGCTGAGAAAAGTTTCTCCCACAGTCCGAAGACATACTGGGCAGGTTAATTGGTCATTGTGAATTGTCCTGTGATTAGGCTCGGGTTAGGGTTAAATTAGTGTTGTTGGGGGTTGCTGGGTGGTGCAGCTCAAAGCACCAGAAGTGTTTATTCCACTCTGTATCTCTAAATAAATAAATTTCAACCAGGCCAGACTGAAGAAGTCGCTGAACAACAACCACCAACGTATCACCTGTGGAACCAGAGCAGCCAACGTACTTCACCACTGTTATACCGCCATCAAAAATGATAACCGTGCCATCCCACGCTCAAACTTTGGAAAGTCCAATCACCTGGCTGCACTTCTACTCCCAGTATATAGGCAGAGACCAAAGACCACAGTACCAATGGCAAGAAGCAGAAAGGTACGGTCAAGGGAGGCATAGGAGCACTAACAGGACTGCTGTGAGTCAGTGGACTGGGTAAAATTCAGGAATTCGTCTTTTAATCTGAATAGATATGCTACAGTTGTCACTGACTTCATCAGGACCTGTGTGGATGAGTGTGTGCCTTCGAGGACATGCTGGACGTACCCAAACTAAAAGCCATGGATGAACCTGGAGATTCGTAGCCAGTTGAGGGCTAGGTCTGTGATGTTCTAAACTGGTGATCCAGAACTATACAAGAAGTCTAGGTGAAACCTACAGAAGGCTATTTTAAGGATGAAAAAACAATTCCAGTTGAGGTTAGAGAACGAATCAGGGTTTGAAGGCCATTACTTCCTACAAAGCGAGACCTAACATGATGAAACCTAACTTCATTACTGAATGAGCTCGATGTCTTTTATGCATACTTTGAAAGGGAGAATAGGACTATGCCTATGTGAATCCCTGCAGCATCTGGTGACCCTGTGAGTCCTACCATGGAGGCTGACATCAGAATATCTTTCAAAAGGGTGACCCCTCGCAGGGCATCAGACCCTGATGGTGTACCTGCAGGGCTCTGAAAACCTGTATCAACCAAATGGTGGGAGTGTTCAAGGACATCTTCAATTTCTCACTGCTGCAGTCAGAGGTGCTCACCTGCTACAAAAGGACAATAAGCATACCAGTGCCCAAGAAGAACAAGATGGCCTACCTCAATGACTATTGCCCAGTGGCACTCATATATACTGTGATGAAGTGCTTTAAGAGGTTGTTCATGGCCAGAATCAACTCCTGCCTAAGCAAGGACCTGGACCCACTGCAAATTTGCCCATCACCACAATATGTTTACAGCAGATGCAATTTCAATGGCTCTTCACTCAGACTGAGATCGCCTGGATAAGAGTAATACCTACATAAGGGTATGTACATTGATTACAGCTCAGCGTTCAACGCAGCCGTACCCTCAGTTCTAATGAACAAAACCCGGCCCTCTGGACCTCCTCCTGCAACTGCATCCTTGACTTCCTCATCGGGAGACCATAGTCTGTGCAGAAGAGAAGTAATATTTAATTTTATTACACTGCCCAGGAACCCCCAATTTAACCCTAGCCTAATTTACAATGACCAATTAACTACCAACTGGTTCAATTTTCGACTGAGGGAGGAAATGCAGACCCCAGAGAAAACCCACACATTCGTGGGGAGAACTCCTTAGAGCTAGCCGCAGGAATTGAACCTGGATCACAGGTACTGTCAAGCTTTGTGCTAACTATTAAGCCACTGTGCTGCCCATATCTCCTCCTTTCTGACAATCATCAATGGCGCACCTCAAGGGTGCATGCTTAGCCCACTGCTCTACTCTCTCTACACTCATGATTATTTGCTGAGCACAGCTCAAATGCTATCTATAAATTTGCTGATGACACAACCATTGTTGGCAAAATTTTCAATGGTGATGAGGAGTCATACAGGAGCAAGATAGATCAGCTGGTTGAATGTCGTCACTCAACATCTGTAAGACCAAGGAATTGTTTGTCGACTTCTGGAAGGGGAAGCCATGGGAAAACATACCAGTCCTCTTCGAATTATCAGCAGTGAAAAGGGTGAGCAGTTTCAAGTTTCTAGGTGTCAACATCTCTGAAGATCTATCTTAGGCCCAACATATTGATGCAATTACGAAGAAGGCATGACAGCAACTATACTGTATTTTGTTAGAAGTTTGAGGAGAATGGGTATGTCACCACAGGCATTCACAAGTGACTACAGATGTACTGTGGAGAACAGTCTAACTGGTTGCAGCACTGTCTGGTATGGAGAGGCCAGTGCACAGGATCAGAAAAAGCTGCAGAAAGTTGTAAACTCATGGACACTGGTTTCCCCAGCATCAAGGGTGCCTTCAAAAGGTGGGATCCATAATTAAGGACCCTCAACAAAATCAGAACCAAAATCAGGTTTAATATCCTCAGTAAGGTTGTAAATCTAGTCAGCTCCATCTTGGGCACCAAGACATCTTTAGGGAACGGTGTCTCAGAAAGACAACATCTGTTATTAAGGACCTCCAGCACCCAAGGCATGCCCTTTTCTCACTGTTATCATCAGGTAGGAGGTACAGAAGCCTGAAGGCACACACTCAGTGATTCAGGAACAGCTTCTTCCCCTCTGCCATCTGATTCCTAAATGGATATTGAAGCTTTGGACACTGCCTCACTTTTTTTTAATATACAGTATTTATGTGTTTTTAATCTATTCAATATACACAATTGATTTACTTGTTTATTTGTTATTATTATGTTTTATTTTATTTTCTATTCTTTTTTCCCTCTGCTAGATTATGTATTACATTGAACTGCTGCTGCTAAATTAACAAATTTAACGTCACATGCAGATGATAATAAATCCGATTCTGATTCTGATATGTCATGAAATTTAACTTAGCAGCAGCAGCAGTGTAATGCAATATATGATAAGTATAGAAAAAAAATGAATTACAGTAAGTATATATATGTATATTAAATCGTTAAATGAAAAACAGTGCAAACACAGAAATAATAAAAAAGTGAGGTGGTGGTCCTGGGTTCAAAGTCCATTTAGGAATCGAATGGCAGATGGAAAGGAGCTGTTCCTGAATCGCTGAGTGTGTGCCATTAGGGCTTCTCTACCTCCTTCTTGATGGTAACAATGAGAAGAGAGCATGTCCTGGGTGATGTGGGTCCTTAATAATGGATGCCGCCCAATATGTCATCATCTAGGACATGCCCTCTTCTCATTGTTACCATCAAGGAGGAGGTACAGGATCCCAAAGACACATGCTCAGTGTTTCAGTAACAGATTCTTCCCCTGCGCCACCAGATTTTTGAATGGACAAAAACCCATGAACACTACCTCACTATTTTCTCCTCTCTTTTTGCACTTCTTAATTAATGTAATTATATATATAGTAATTACTAATTGTAATTTATATTTTACATTATCATGTATAGCAATGTACTGCTGCTGCAAAACAATAAATTTCATAACATATGGCGGTGATGTTAAACCTTTTGCTGATAAGTAAATGACTGGCCACTCACTGCTACAAAACAGACCTTTAAATGTAATCATAACTAGCGAATTGAACGTGCAGGAAGCCATCTTGCCAAATGTCTATAGTTTCAGCTCTGGTTTTGAATTAGGTACATTACGAAATGAATGTCAGCAGTTTATGAGATACAGCCACTTGAGTCATGATGATTTCAATATGTCTGGTTCACAAATACAGACAAGCAATTGTTTCAACCACCTGGCACCTTAATTCTACCATAAGTTCCTGCAAAGTAGTCATGAGTTTATAAGATGAATAATATTTACCATTATTCAGGAGCCTTCCCAGACGGAAATCAGAATTCAGAAGCATTTTTAAACAAAGTACTGAGCACTCAAGATTTAAAAATATAATTGCAAAAATCCTACAAGTGGATTAGAATTTAGACAGTCAGCATATGGTTCTGTCCTGAGGAGATAACGGTTTGGCACAGAATTTCCTTAATCTCAAATTTAATTTCTCACTGAAGTCATTATGACTTTGCAATTATTAGCCTCAACTGACTACATTAACCTTAAGCTCTTCCTATTTGACAGTTGAGCTAAAGAGCGTGTAGTGCAAATTTTGAACCGTAGCAGCCCAATGTTACCAAGGAAGTGCTTATCAAGATTTAAAAGAGTTCTAGATTATTGAGTGAGTGTTACATAGCATAACCAATTGAAATTGTTTACCTTCTGTACACTTAAGTACAAGCACAGAATCTCATATCAAATCCAATTTGTTCGATATAATTGTTATTCCAATAATTACCTAAACTACATGGAATATTATTTTTCATTAATCTCCTATCCAGTTTATAAAAACAAAATGTTTTTACTTGTAGATCAATTAAAAAGATATATTGAATGTGATTAAATATGACAATTGATCATTGAGATTCATGCGCCAAAATCTATGTGGATATTGAAAATCACCAAAGTGTTTGCACTCTAAAAATATAAATGCTTTCATCAGAGGGATAAGTGGAAGACCTCACCTTAAAAACCCCAGTCCAAGCATTGGTACTGATATCATATCATCATCTAACCAAGGGACTTTAAAGCTGCCTGTGTCAACTGGTGCTTAGTCAGGTATTAAATGACAGCTGAGTTAATCACTCTAATGTTTTCTCTTGTCTGCAATGAATTTGGTCACAAAATATCAACATCTGTAGAACTGCTGTCATAAAAAGATCAAAGTTGAAGGACTTGAGGCACTACAAAGATAGTTTTTCTCAGACATCTTACAGGCAACCCCAAATAACGCAGTGTGTCTATAACATACAGCCTGCTCTAAAGCCCATCAAATCTTGACTATAAGGCACTTAAGGGTTATGGGCAGAAGATTGGAGAATGGGTTGAAAAAAATACATCAGCCTTTATTGAATGTGGAGGAGACTTAGTGGACCTAATTCTTCTCCTGTGTCTTATGGTCTTCTGCACCGAGAAGAACCAGAAATGCTTTGATGAAGGTGACCAGGACTATTCCAGGGGAGCTTTGGGAATCTGAATTTGGTTCAGTGGTTCATCAGCTGGCAGATAGTTCATACTCCGGATCAGTAAAGTATTTGGGTTGAGGATTAGCAGGGGGCATTGGAGTGATGGTTAGTTTGGAATAATTGGTGGTCAAGTCTGCATTAGTATTTAGAGCTGGTCAGCAGCTAGACATGGTTCTTATGGGGTTGTGTCAGGGCAGATCAACAAATAGGTGGGTAATGGGTCAGGCAATGGTTGCAAGCTTCAGAGTAAGTGTAAATGTGGGAGGACAGGATAAAGTAGAGTACATTAAAGGTACATGCACTGTTGAGTCTTGTGCTCCGGGCTACAACATGCTGAGCTTGATCCCCTTTAAGTGATATTGCAGTTGCCTTCAAGCATTCCACAGCACTGCTTCAACATGACTGATTAATGCACACCTACATGTGAACAAAAATTCCGGAAAAGATGTATCAGTGATCATCCTGTTGGAAGGAACCGTGTACATTTAGGCTCTTCTGTGCAATCAAACTTTAAATGGATGAACGACCTAAAAGGAAAATTGCAGACCTTGTGCAACTCACAACCTATCACTGAAATTTAATGGCATAATGTCCAAAAACATAATGCAACAATACCTTTATACTTATAATACAGTTAAAGTGAAATTTGCTATTAAACATTTTGCTTACTACTTACCAATAAAAGAATATTGTTTCTTGTTTAAGAACAGTTAGAAAACTAACACTAGAAATTTATTTTATCAGGTTATCCAGCACAAAGCAGAACATTTTGAACAACGTTCATGCTTGAATATAAAGACCTAAGAATCCTGAGAATAAGATCTCTGTAACTCATTTTAATATGGTTTGTCATCACCTGCATGACCTCGACAGTCAACTCACCTTAATTTTAACTCAAAAGTCTTGATTGGGAGGTGAGAAGAACTGGAAAGGCACAGATCCCTGCCAGCTGTGACGATCAAAAATGCTATAAAACCAGAAAGACTACTCCACTTTCCCTAGACTCCATAATACATTAAAAAAAAAGTAAACTTAAAATTTTTGGAACAGCTGCTAGCCAGAATCACGTTCACTACTAATAGTCAAGGATTAAGTTAGCCTGATTAGCGGTGGCTAAATGAAAAGTGAAAACTAACTTATCATCTTGGAAGGTGCTAGTCTATTCAAGTTCAAGTTCGAATTTAATTATCATTCAACCATACATGAATACCCACGTACACTGCCAAACAAGACAGTGTTACTCTGGGGCTAGGGTGCAAAACACAGCACCAACAGTCATACATATAGCACATACGTAAAGCACATATAGCTCATATAAGATAGCAGTAAAATAACATCACACAAAAAATATATAGTGTAAGTCCCATTCCATGAATGTTGCTGCAGTCTGCAGTCAAACACAATACAGTTTGTCTTCAGCTGAGTGAACACTGGAGAGCAGCACTGTGTCATGTACTCCGTGATGGGTTAAAGATCCAGCAGAAATGGAAAACACTTTGGAGTCCAGTATTGCTATTAACTAATGGTATTTATTAGTAACTATGCAATACAGTAATATAAATGCCGATATATAAAACAGGTTAGCAATGATTATATATAAGTAAGTGTGGAAATATATGAAAACCAAGCTTCTTCAAGTCTAGGCGTAAATAGATAGTTTTACGATGATGAGTAAAGTTCAGTTCAGTTCATGGTATTGAGTTGAGTAGTGATGGAGAGAGAGAGAGAGGGAGAGATTTGAGCCTTCAGGTGAGCTGATGCTGTTGATCTTCCCATTGTCCTCCGAAATCCTTAAGAAGTCACCGTCTGTGACCACAACAAAGGGGACCGATCTTCTGTGGTGGAATTATCATCCCAGGTGAGGGTTGGACACAAATAACTCCCCACCGGTCACACCCTTTTCACACTGCAAGAGCCACTGATCGATCCTCCAAAACCCACCTTTTCTGTGGGCACAACAAAGCTCATTCAGTGTCCAAAACCATGTGTCTCCAGGTCTAACAGCTGACCTTCTATTTATCTCACCATGCTGAATACTAGCTGTCCATCAAGCAGCTCCTCCCTTCTCTCTCTGTAAGTACACAGAAGCTTCCAGTGTCCTTGTAGAAAGTATAAACAAACTATGAGCAGTCTTTGCCTCTCTCTCTCTCTCTCTCTTTCTTTCTCTCTCTTTTTAACAAGTTGTCTGGTGTTGAACAAATCTCTCTCTCTCTTTTCAAAAGCACAGTCCATAGGGGTAATTCAGGACCCTGTCACAACTGACATAACCAGCATTGACCCTGTGTCACACCACCTCTGGCACGCTTCTCCTGGATGGTTGCAAGCAGGTGACACTGCGGCTTGAGGCCAAGTCCTTACTACAACTAAGGCCATGCAGCTCACACACCCCAGCATTTGCTAATAAACTGGTGAACCAGATGCAGCATGCTTCAAGTATATCAATTGGGCATGTAAAGACTGACTAAAATGTATAATATAAATATGAAAAAGAAATTAGCTTAATATGTCACATGTACATTGAAACATAGAGTGAAATGTTTTGTTTGTGTCAATGACCAGAGCAGTCCAAGTATGTGCTGACAACAGCCCACAAGAGTCGCCATGCTTCCAGCTCAAACACAGCATCCTCACAATACACTAGTCCTAATCCATACATCTTTGGAATGTGTAAAGAAATTGAAGTACCCAGAGGAAACCCAAGCCATCATGTTAATAATCTGGATGATAGAGCAGATGGCTTCGTGGCAAAGTTTGTGGATGAAACAAAGGCAGGTAGCGTTGAATCTGCAGAAGGACTCTGTCAGATTAGGAGAATGGCCAAAGATGGAATACAGTGTAGAGAAGTGTACGAGTTATTAACTTCAAACTTTCTGCATAATCACTCAAAGAGTTGAACCGCACGTGCATGTAACGAGAGCTGTATAACTCATCTCCTCCTACCTTAGGCCATGAACTTATCGATCACCCCCGTATGTTCTATTATCACAAACACTTTCCCTCAACCACAATCTATCCCTTTTCTCTTCTCCCCACTCTACTTCAAAGTTGTGGCCTGTTGCCACTTTCTTCTTCAGACAGGTTCCCATCAGTCAAGTTGGGAATCAGATGAAATATTTAATGAAAAATGTTCAAAGATATCTCATTGATAGGTTCAGCAGGACATCTGGGAAATCCATATTTCTGGGTTAGCTATGTAGAAGGTAATCTTCCCCATCTTCTGTTATCTCCTCATTTCCTCATAATAGTCATAGCCGTTATGTTTTTCCACTGTAAATTAAAGTTCGTGCTTCATTCACCTGGTGCATATGTTTATGAAAGATGTAATTCTGCTTTGTTCTATGATATACATTTAAACAACATTCTTTGATCCAGCTTGCCCATTACATACGTAGATGTCACATTTTACTTCAGGTCCATAATGACCTCATTAAAGTGTATTTCAAAACTTTAATCAAGGCCAGACACTTTTCACTGATGTGTTGTTTTCTCGATCTTGAGAATAACCCCTGTTCTTAGAAATATTATGATTGTGAGAAATTAGAATAATGCAGAAGATTTAAAAACAAATTCTTAAGAGAATCTGATAACCTTTTTTGTTTTTAATCAATCAACCTCCTAGTCTAAGAGAAGATTACTGACCCACTCCTACGATGAGTTTCTTAGTGCATCCTGTCAGAGGTCTGCCTCCATTTGGCCTCGTGCTGTGTTTAGTTGCCACGTGGAGACTTCACTGCTGGAGATCTTCAAGCTGTCAACACACTAGTGGAGTAAATGCAGCTTTTATTCCTTCCGCTAATCTTTTGCCTGTTATACCAGTTAGGCAGAAGAAACCTGAACTTCACTCCATATTTTTAAAAAATGACACGATTATCTATTTTAGTAACAGAATTATACATTATGTGATACATAATACATGTTACTATACACGATGCAGCGCTCCAAATCTCATTAAGGATTAAATACACTTTCCCACATTGGATTTATTGGATCATGTGGCTACAATATGTAGGGAAAATTAAACAATTCTAACCAGATTTTTTGTAAGTGTTTCATACACAGGCAATGCAATACACCAGAAATAAAAAAAAAACTACCCTCAGCTTGTATATCCGTTTTATTAAAATATCTTCTCAAGAGCTTCTTTTTGTAAATTAAATATACCTAAAGATCCAATCCCTAGCATTTTTTTTTGTGGACCTTTATATCTTTCTCACTCTGCCACCATAGCTTACTACTGTCCTTTCAAGAACCCCATCCATCTTCCAGTATCTTCCCATATAAATGCATATATGAATTAAAAGGAAACTGCAGACCAGCTGCCGCTTTGAAACTTCTAGTCACCCAGCACCTTTGATTCTTTCATTTTTATGTACAGACCAATTGATTTTAACTCATTGTATTAACAAATAAATTCACTCTCTTGGGGTAGTTTTGAATCTGCTGATATCAATCAGTCATTCATTACATATGAGAGCAAATATTCATTTTCAGTGTTCGTGTTAATCAACTTCTCCCATTTTGCATGAAAAGTAGATCATAAATAGTTCACCCATGTTACCATGAACCTCATTCACTTGTTCATGTTTTAGATGGTGATCTGCATCTGATGATAAAAAGCATACCCACTTCATTGCAATATTATAGATTTGTCCTGCAAATCTCCCAAAGGACTTTTATTGCCTCTGGGGAATCTTCATGGATGAATGCTCATAAATCAGTCAGACTTACAAAGATTTGGTTACATCACGTCTGTAATTCTCTGTCTAACAGTCACTTCCTCTGAAGGGAATTTTTATCGCTTAGCAACCAAACATTTTTAAATCACTCTGCATTGAGGCACAATTTAGCCTTGAACATAAATACTTGAAAATAGAGTATTCAAGGCATTTCCATAAAAGACTGTACATACAATGTAGACAGTATAGAAAGTATTGGCCACACTCAACAAATCAGATAGCAAATGTGAAAAGAATTGTAAAATTAATATTTCATTAGAACTGGAAGGCATTACTGTATATCTGATCTGTATTGAAAAAGCTAGAGAGGAAAAATGCAAAGACAGGAAAAAATAGAGGCATGTTTATCAAATGAGATGATAATAAAATGAAAATCATACAAGTATGAAAAAGTAAGTTTGATGAATTTATTGAAATGCAGTGGTGGTGTAATGAGTTAAATTTGAATGACACTTCTTCATAAACAATGGCAACTAAACTAACGATTTCTGTACAGATTTTGTTACAAAAGTCACCCTTTGTAATAATGATCAGGGAGGCACAGAGAGAATCTCCAATTACTGACAAGTATCTTTATTATCTCAATGGAAGAGCACATGAACTTACACAACCAAATACCTGTGTGCACACCTATTAAGTTTTCCTTACCTTCCATGAACAGTCAGAGAATAGAAGATATAATACCAGTTAAAAAGGAGTTTATGCTGCTGGCCACATGTTCCTCATAGTCCTGCTTCAAATCTCCACATGTCCATGGGTCTTCCTCGTCCACAATGGTTATTCTCCTACAGTTATTGCTGTCTTCTATGAGAAAGTCTTTGCTTTTATACTCATTTCTTACCAATTCAAATATTGCATTCCAGTGTCATTGGCTATAGGTCATGTGCCTGACCTTTAGCACCTCTTTATTGGCTCTGTTCCAAGCCAGCATCCAATTATTGCCCTCTTCCCAGCAAATGACTACTGGTAATTTATGGCTCTTTGTTCTCAATCAGCAACTAGCTTGAATCACGGGAAACAGATACAGACTTCAACAGTCAAAAAACTGCATGCTCTATCCAACCAAAGAACACCACGCAAACAACTTCTTATTTGGAAATGATCCCCAGTTCAGCAGATTACCTGAGGCATCATTGTGTCTACTTTAAGGCACTGATCAAGCCGGGCAACTTTAACTCACAGCCTCTTCATAAAATGGCATCCTCCATCTCCTCCCTCATAGCAAGAATAAAGGCAATTGGTCTGTCTGCTTTCACTGTCTTTGATTCATTTGAATTTACTAATTTGTAGACTTTAGTTTTTCGTGGCCAACAGTATAGAAACATAGAAACATAGAAAACCTACAGCACAATACAGGCCCTTTGGCCCACAAAGCTGTACCGAACATGTCCTTATCTGAGAAATTACCTAGGGTTACCCATAGCCCTCTATTTTTCTGAGCTCCATGTACCTGTCCAGGAGTCTATTAAAACACCCTATTGTATCCGCCTCCACCACCATCGCCAGCAACCCATTCCGTGCACTCACCACTCTCTGCATAGAAAACTTAACCCCTGACATCTCTGTACCTACTTCCAAACACCTTAAGACTGTGCCCTCTCATGCTAGCCGTTCCAGCCCTAGGAAAAAGCCTCTGACTATCCACACGATCAATACCTCTCATCATCTTATCCACCATCTTATACAGTATAAATGCAGAAATGATTTATCTGTACCTCCAATATTGGAATTGGCTTGTTATCAATCCATTTCAGTTGCCTTTCTCACCTTTTCTTTGATGATATAACCCCGACACAAGAACCAGACATGTTTTTTTTTTGCCTAGCCACAATCAGCAACTAATAGTACAGCACTGGCAACATACTGATGTCTTGTTAATAAAATGTCCATAACTCTTTCTTTCATCAATGATTTTAATAATTTTCTTTTTAAGATGGATACATGCTTGCATTTGACCTGGGTAGAAGCATTATTCTAAGATTATTAGCAGAATCAAACAGACCCATTCCCTCATAATATCTAGGACTTCTTCTCGTAGTTGAGCATCCTTTTTTTAAATTTTAGCCAGGTGACACTTACTAATTATAAAAGGTGGGATTTTTAAACTTGATTTATTGGCTAAAACTTAGGGCAATAGTTCAGCTAAATAAACATCATTACATGGCCTTTGATGGAAGACTGGTCTCCTATTGGTGATGGATACTAAAGATTTCCACCCTGAGAATATTTTGTGTCATTTCTATCCTCGGAATGGGGAATGTGCTGATTAAACAACTGAGCAAGGTTAGTGAGTAGTAAAAAGCTGAAGATTTCCATCCTGATGTTTGACTTGATGCCATAAGATTTCCTAGAGACAAAAATTTGCCTAGAGACAACACTTACACTACATCAGGTAGCAACCCACTACTGAAAATAACTGTAGCCAATGATCTGATGCTAACAATAAGCATCAAATGAACTTAACTGTGTGCCCATGATTCAGTACCATGTCTTAAACAGGCAACATATATAAGTATGTGATAAATGTAAAACAGGCAAAACACCAGCTAAGAGACTTGTTACAGAAATCAGAATCAGGTTTATTATCACTGGCATGTGACGTGAAATTTGTTAACTTAGTAGCAGCAGTTCAATGCAATACAGAATATAGAAAAGAATAATAAATAAATAAACAAACAAACAAATAGATGATTAAATCTAATTCAGTATACTTTTTGCAGTTACGTATATTGAATAGACTAAAATTGTGCAAAATACTAAATATTAAAAAAGTGAGTGTTCAAGGGTTCAATGTCCATTTAGGAATCGGATGGCAGAGGGGAAGAAGCTGTTCCTGAATTGCTGAGTGTGTGCCTTCAGGCTTCTGAACCTCCTACCTGATGGTAACAGTGAGAAAAGGGCATGCCCTGGGTGCTGGAGGTCCTTAATAATAGACACTGCCTTTCTGAGACACCGCTCCTTTAAGATGTTCTGGGTACTTTGTAGGGTAGTACCCACGATGGAGCTGACTAAATTTACAACCCTCTGTAGCTTCTTTCACTCCTGTGCAGTAGCACCCCCACTCCCCATACCAGACAGTGATGCAGACGGTCAGAATGCTCTCCACGGTACATCTATAGAAGATTTTGAGTGTATTTGTTGACATGCCAAATCTCTTCAAACTCCTAATAAAGTATAGCCACTGTCTTGCCTTCTTTATAACTGCATCAATATGTTGGGACCAGGTTAGATCCTCAGAGATCTCGACACCCAGGAACTTGGAGCTGCTCACTCTCTTCACTTCTAAGAGGATTTGTATGTGTTCCTTCATCTTACCCTTCCTACAATCCATAATCAGCTCTTTTGTCTTACTGACGTTGAGTGCCAGGTTGTTGCTGCGGCACCTCTCCACTAGTTGGCATATCTCACTCCGAACAAATCTGATGCTTTATTGTGTTTTTGAACTATTCAGATTTGAAGTAATAACATATAGACCTTTCAAATAAACCCCAATAGTTTAATCTGCTGAGGAGACAAACTGTAATATAACCTATAAATAAGCTAATGAAGAATGAACATGTTAAGCCACCTGACCGGACTGCTCTGCCTCTTTCATAAGGATGTTTGCTTGAATATAATAAAATGATTATTTAATAGGAATGCATATTGTTGAGAGGTTTGAAATAACATTCAAAGAAATATGGCATTTGCTGGGATTTCAGATAGATGAGCATGAATCCTATTTACTGAAATTCAGACAGTCAGATAACAGGAGCTACAGCATAAACCAGGCTGAGTGGTTCAGCCAATCTGTGTTGGTATTTATCTTTTATATGAGCTATTATCTTAATTCCAACCTCAACAATTCAGTCTCATGTCTTTGTCATAGAAGAGCAAGTGACAGTCTTAAGAAGGGTACAACTTGAGTTGTAGTGGAATCTTTGACTATTCATTATGTGAGATGCCTATTATGGACAATGAAACAGGCTACCAAATGACCCTTTAGTGAAGGCGAAGTCTTCAATAGTTGATCAGGTGGAAGGAGACCTTTGGATCCCAATGACCATGAAAGGAAATGAAAGCTAGAGCATGGTTTGACCTCCAATACCCTAGACTTCCTCTACCAGTGGGTTCTCGATTTCCTGCATGCTGTAATGGTGGTGTCACTGTTTGTCCACCAGCCTCAGTGGGTCTCCTCCATGGGAATAACACCTCCCATGCCTTTCAACCCCTACAGCAATGAACTGTTAATACTCTAGTTGGAGGAAAACTACCTAATCTATCAGTCTCTGCCTATGAACTACCGCATTCTTTTTTCTGGTATTTGAATCAAGATAGGAGTTCTTCACTACCTGCTCAGTTCTCTTTTCTTTCAACATCTTTCATTAACTATTCCTCATTGTCACCACGATAACAAATTCAATCAGACACAATGTGTTATTCTAATGTCTAAATCTCAAGCATTTAATTTTAAAACACTGATCCTTTTTCCTAAGCACCTTGAATAGCCAAAAATTCCAATGACTTTTAGGCAAAACATCAATCCAGCATTGTGCAAGACCAGTCACTCGATGCTCTTCACATCCTGAGAATGAATAATATAGAAGATGTCTATTGCTGGTAACATTGTCTTTAACAGAATTGTCCAATCTGCTGAACAGTCATCCATCCTTCTATATATTTACTGGTTGGTTGTCACCAGGACGTGTGGTGGCATGGTAGTATAGGGGTTAGTGCATCATTTTACGGTGACAGTGATTACTGATCGGGATTTGATTCCCACCCCTGTTTGTAACGAGGTTGTATGGTCTCCCGTGACGACATGGCTTTGTAGCAGGTGCTCCACCTTCCTCCAGCATGCTAAGGATCCACAGTTAGGGTTAGTAAGTTGCAGGCATACTATGTTGGCACCAAAACCATGGCAACATTAGTGAGATGTCCAGCACAGTCCTGGCTGATTTGATTTGATGCAAAGCAAAGCATTTCACTACATGTTCTAATGAACATGTGACAAATACATGTCAATCTAGAGCTTCGGGCCAAAATATCGATTGTACTTTTTTCCATAGATGCTACCTGGCCTGCTGATTCCTCCAGCATTTTGTATGTGTTGCTTTAATCTCTTTACATCTCTAATGAGATTGGTCATTCTGTCAGAAACCTCGCAGCAGATGGTCATGGTAGAACTGGTAGTTTCTTGGGAAGACCAGATTGAGGAGACGTTTGAACATAAGAAAGCCAAATACCAGAAGCTGGTAGAGCAGTGCTAGAGACAGGGATGGAGGGCACAATGTAAGCCCATAGAGGTGCGATGTAGAGATTTTGCTGGCTGCTTGTTGTGCAGAACTTACTCTCTCCTTGGCATTATCGGTGCTGCAAAGAAAAGAGCCATCAAGGCCATCACAGAAGCTGCTGAGCGAGCCTCCTTATGGCTGTGGATCAATAGTGCTGCTGGTACACAAGCCAAGGCCTGGTCAACTCTGCCCAGGTGAGGGTATCTGATGTTGAAAGACCAGAAACACCAGATGATCCCAGGCTACATCCTAGGTTGTATCTAAGCATCGGATTGTCTGTTACCGTGAATCTCTATTCTTCAAATGGGCGATAGCTTTCATGTAATAAAATGTCAACAAATATCATCCCGGACCTATTAGATTTCCCAGCTGGGACATGGTGGCACACTTCCCTCTGAGTCAGACATTTTGAGTTCTCGTCAGACTCTAAAATATAAACGCAAAATCTGTCCACACAGTGGTACAGTGCTCCTCCAAGAGCATCACAACCTTGTCCTGATTTGGAGGCTCGCGTGCCTCAGTGACCCACGGAGCTACGCTGGCTGGAGTCAGGACTTCATGCTTTGGCTCTTGGCAGGATCACCCATATCAAACAGGTCAAAGGGTAGAGGCCAGACTAAGAACGGTCCACTGGTCCTCCTTTCAGGTCAGCTCAGGACTAACAATGCTGATAGGTAAAACAAAACTGTTACAGAAACAGCAATGAAGAATCCGTCTACATCTGAGTGCGACAGTATTCCTGAGTCTCCACCCAGGATTTGCATGGCTGATAGTAGTAAAAACCGAGAGGAAGCTACTGACATGATGAAGGAAGCCCTGAACATTGTCAGAGATGGAGGATCTTCATTTGCTGCCCTAAGTGCCATCAGCATAACAGGCAGTAAGTAAGTAAGTAACTGTGCAGTACTAGGAGAATGCCACACAATCAAGGGTACAAAAAGATTTTACAGATTGACCCCGGCTGTTTACCTGCTTGATCATAAAAGATCTCATGATATTGTTTTGAAGAAATAAGTTAACTCTGGTGATCAAGCCATTATTTGGCTCTTTGGTATTCAGTTACCCAGCATTATTATGCTGATATTTCTTGGAACTTGCTGTTTATGGATTGCCTGCTAAATTTCTTACATAACAATGGTGACTCCTTTTTAAGAGTATTTAATTGGCTGGAAAGGGTTTTGGGATGTCTGAATTTCTTTTTGTTAGCACCAGTCAAAACAAATAATTAGCTGAAAAGTCACTTTTAAAAGATAGAATTATACTGAAAAGTAAGGTATTCAAAAAGAAAAAAAAATGAAAGCTTATCAAGGATTGTCATGAGTGAACAAATAACTTTATTTGCGGGGCTAATCAAAATGCACATTGAGTATGTTAACAATGGTTGATATCACAATTAATCTCCAGTGTTAAAGTGCATTTGAATTTCGTTTTGATGGATGATGTTGCATGATAATATAATGCCAAGCTCCACAGACACCAAGGCTGACACGCTATGCCCTATTGCCAAACAATAATAGAATCTTTGATGAGCAGTTTGCTGTGTGCAATCACCTTTAATTAATTTTAAAATAAATTTTTAAAGAAACGGCAAAAAATTTTCATTCAATTGACATTGTTTTATATTTATATTTGACAACACATTCAAAGCCTGCAGTGATAATTATAACATAAACCAAATATTATATAATTTATTTGATTACATAAGCCACTAAAATGTGCTTTGTTGGCACAATTTGCCAGGAATGCAGAATGTAAAACCTCCTTTGTTAGCTCTGAACTAGCTGGCAAAATACATTTGAGCAAAAAAAATGATTGTCTCGTCATGTTCCCGATCATGTATTTCACATATTGCACAGAAATCATATCAATTTGTGAATCTGAGACACTACAATGGTCTTTTATGTTAGTTGTGGTTTAGTAGTAGCACACATGCTACTGAGTCAGAAGATTACAGATTCAGGTTTTGTTCCAAAGCATAACAGAGGGCTGAGGGCACTGTCAGACACAGTGAGATATAACGGAGTACATGTTTTGTAGTTCCTTTCAGGAACTGAATTTCAGAGCAAGCTACAAAGGACTTTTGCCATTTTATTAGTAGAATCAAACACGGGAAAATTTATATTCTGTTACGTTCTGATCAGATGCACAATGGGCAGAATGCTTTTTCCATAAATGTCCTGAATATTCAATATATCAAACACAACTTAGCAGAAGTGATGGAATTGTTGAAAACTTAATCAGAAAAATTTTCAGTGGTGCTGCTGGAAGTTAATCAATTGAACAACTGAAACTAATGTTGAACTTGAAATTCTCTATGTGTTTAGTACTGTACAACATTTGACTGCCTCTGCATTATAGAAGCTAATTGTTGTGGGAAATGCTCCTTTCTATTTGGAGTTTCCTAGCATCATATGAAAAGCAACAATGTCAGTAATCATGCATGATGATATCAATGCAATTGTTTTAAATCCTTCTAAAATCTACAAGTCCTTTAATATTTGCAGTGGTCTCATGCCTCTGCTACCAAAGTTTTTTGATGACCCCCTCCCCTTACCATTTCTAGCCATGGTTATTTGTTGAGATAAGAGGGAACACCAGCAGCTCTATAGAAGCAAAGAGATTCTTCAAGACAATGGATGGTCCAAGATTTAAAAAAAAACAATTTGTTATCAGCTGTTTCACTGCAGTTCCAAAAATCATGTTGTCACTTTCTTATTTTAACCAATTCTTTGCCTCCCTGTCATATGAAAAAATATTATTTGATCTTGTCCGATTATTAAATTAGATTTTACCAAATCTGAGGCTGAACTCAGATTTGACCATCTGTTGATGTCTAAATTGACCATCAGTTTAACCACCTGTAAGGGCACCTGGTCCACATCTCCGATATCCTTAAAATATGAACATGTTGTTCTAATAATCTTCAATGGTACCGAAATCCCAGTTACAAATTTAACTAGAGTAACACACACAAAATGCTGGAGGAACTCAGCAGGCCAGGCAGCATCTATGGAAAAGTTTTTCAGGCCAAGACCTGTCATCAGAGATGCTGCCTGGCCTGCTGATTTCGTCCTACAGTTTGTGTGGGTTGCTTCAGATCTCCAGCATCTGTAGATTTTCTCGTGTTTGTGATACAAATTTAACTACTCTCCACGAGAAAAATAAGATTTTCCCTGATTCTGCACTAGACACCTTTGTTCCAAATGTATTATTCTCCCTTGTTTAGGATCAACATATCAATAAAATGTTTACATCTACCCAACCACTGTGTTTTAAATATCTCAATTAGATCATTCCTTCAACATAAAGAAATACACCTCACAGATATGCAACTAATCTGTATATTTTTAAGCTTTTAAGCAAGGATTAAAACACTAATCCTTGCTTAAGAGCTTAAAATATACAGGTTAGTTGCATATCTGCGAACAAAAAGCAATTGTATCATAGAAGTGAGTGGGTGGCTTTTCTAGAAGAAAAGGGACTGTTGTCCTTCAAATTTCTTGAAATTATGCAAATATTTGTGAAGGATATCATTCAGTGTTCACAGGTAAGTTCATTAGCTGGGTGCAGCCAGATAACCAACAAGATCTTTGAAAGTTGGGAGTACTGTTACCATAAGGAGGCATGCCATCCATCAGCTTAAGATCAATTGGAGATAGGGAACAAATGCTGGCTTTGCCAAGTCTGCCCACGCAGTTTTGCATTGAGAATGTGAAGAATCACTTCATGGGAAGAACTTGAAGAGCAGTAATTTCTTTGCCTGTCAATATTTATCCCTCATTAATACCACTTAAACACATTGAGGCTGACAGTCAGATTCTTGTGACCTTCTAACATAGTGAGATGGGTAGTTAGGAAGGATTCAGATTTGAGACGGTCTGGATTCTGAGGGTGGACACGTTGGGCTAAAGGGCCCCTTTCTGTGCTATGTGACTCTACGAGTCAGGACAAAGCAATACACAAATTGTTCAAAACCAGAATTATTGGAAGTACTTAGACTGTCAAGCAGCATCTGGTGCAAGAATCTATCTGTGCTTCAGGTCAAAAGTCCTTTCATCAGAACCGAAGAAGAAATTAAGTCTAAGATTGGAAAAAGTATGTCAGTAATAAGGTGAAATGACTGACAGTCATTGAATGGATAGTTAAGCTCCTTTATCTAAATACTGCGTTACTCGTGTTGTGAAATCCAGCCAACTGATACATGCTGAGCAGGCCGAAACATACACATTAATACAGAGAGGGGAGAGGAATACCACGTACAAATGGCCAGCCCTGATACAAATAAAAGGAGCAGGTTATTTGAACTTAGAGTATTCAGCAGAGTCAACAGACTACAATACTCCCTGGCAAAAAAAGGGATATTTCTTCTCAAACTTATGCTGTGCCTCAGTGCAAGAGGCCACAAAAAGAGTTCAGAGTGGGAGTGGGATGGTGAATTATGATGTCAGGCAAACAGAAACTCAGGGTTATAGCAGTGGACTGAGTAATCAAGCAATCTGCTTTTGGTTTCTCCAGAGCAGAAGAGGATACATAGTGAAAAACGGTGTACAAGTAAGTTGAAAGCAGTGCAGGTGAATTACCATTTCACCTGGAATGATTGTCTTGAGCCCCTCAATAGTAGGGAGGAATGTGGTAAAAGGACAGGTGTTGCACCCCCTCCATTTGCATGGGGAGCAGCTGTGGGACGGGGAGCAACACACCCAAAATTCTGGAGAAATTCAATAGGTCAGGCAGCATCTATGGAGGGGAATAAACAGTTGACAGTTGGCTATCAAGAGATCAACAGTAGAAAGAGTGAGCAGTTTCAAGTTCCCAGGTGTCAACATCTCTGAAGGTCTTTCCTGGGCCCAACATATTGATGCCATTACAAAGAAGGCACAACAGAAGTTATATTTCATTAGGAATTTGAGGTGATTTGGTATGTCACCAAAGACTCTAGCAAAATTTCCATGGAGAGCATCCTAACTGGTTACATGGCCATCTGGTATGGAGGGGCCACTGCACAGGGTCAGAAAAAGCTGCAGAAAGTTGCAAATTCAGCCAACACCATCATAGACACTAGCCTCCTTAGCATCAAGGACATCATCAAGAAGCAATGTCTCAAAAAGGCAGCATCCATTATAAAGGAAACCAATCACATAGCACATGACATTTTTTATTGCTCCCATCATGGAAGAGGTACAAGAGACTGAACACACAAACAAGATTAATGTTTTAAGAACAGCTTCTTCCTTTCCACCGTCAGATTTCTGAATGGACAATGAGCCCATGTACACTACCTCACTATTTTTTTCTCTCTTTTTGCACAACTTATTTAATTAAAATTTTAAGAATTTATTTCTCATTGTACTTTATAGTATTTTTATTATGTATTGCACTGTACTGCTGCCACAAAGAAACAAATTTCATGACACGACAATGACATCAGGCCTGATTCCGACTGCTTATTGTCCTCCATCAATGCTGCCCGATTGCTGAATTCCTCCCGCATTTTGTGTGTGTTGCTCAAGATATCTGCAGAATCTCTTGTGTGGGACAGAGAGCATTGGAGAGGGATTGACCAGAGGCAGTGAGAAGTGCAGACAGTGTCCGTGTAGAAGAGCCTGATTTCCTTAATGTGCTGAGCTGTTAACACAATTCTCTGCAATTTCTTGTAATCTCAGGCAAAGTAGTTGCCACATCAGGCTGTGATGTTTTGGCTAGGATGCTTTCTAAGGTACATCTATAAAATTTGATGAGCGTCAAAGGGGACATCCCAAATTTCTTTAGCCTCCTGAGGAGGTAGAGGAAATAATGAGCTTTCTTGGCCACCGCATCAACATGTTTGACGTTTACATCTAGGAACTTGAAGCTCTCAACCTCAGTGTCTTTGATGAAAGCAAAAGGCACTGCCCCCTTCTTGCATTCAATGACCTCCTGCATTTAATGAGCTCTGCATAAAATTCATTGCTGTCATTGGCAGGATCTCAGGTGGCAACAAGGAAGCATACAGGAGTGAGATAAATCGCTGGTTGAATGATGTCAGACAACAACACCGCATTCAACATCAACAAGACCAAGCTGTGATTGTGGACTTCAGAAATGGAAATTTGTGCCAACACTCACTAGTCTTTATTGAGATATCAGTGGTGGGAAAGGGTGAGCAGCTTCATGTTCCTGGGCATCAACATCTCAGAGAGTCTACCTTGGGCCCAACACATTGATGCAATCACAAAGGCAGCTCACCAACATCAGAATCAGGTTTAATATCATCAGCATGTGTTGTGAAATTTGTTAACTTTGTGGCAGCAGTACAATGCAGTATATAATAATAGAGAGAAAAGATCTGTGAATTAGACTAAGTATATATATGTGTGTGTGTATTTATATATATATAAAGTTAAATAAATAGTGCAAAAAACTGAAATAACAAAGTAGTGAGGTATGTTCATAGTTCAAGGCCTGTTCAGAAATTGGATGGCAGCAGGGAAGAAGTCTGACGATTCAAGAACAGCCTTTTCCCTTCAACCATCAGATTTTTGGATCGTCTATGAACACTACCTCATTATTCGTCTTTTGCACTATTTATTTTGTAATTTATCATAATTTTTGTCTTGCTCTGTACTACCACAACCAAATTTTACATCACTGATAATAAACCAAGGTCCCAGAGGACTGGTGAGTAGCTAACATTGTTCTATTGCTCAAGAAGGGAATCAGGGATAATTCTGGAAACTACAGACCTCACATCAGTGATAGGGAATTTACTGGAGAGAATTCTTAGGGTTAGGATTTATGTGCATTTGGAAAACCATGGCCTAATTAGGGAGAGCCAGCATGGCTTTGTACAGGGCAAGCCATGTCTTAATGACTTGATTGAGTTTAATGACAAGATGATGAGGGTGATTGTTAAAGTTAGAGCTGTGGATGTTGTCTACATGGATTCTAGTAAGGCGTTTGACAAGTTCTGTCATGGGAAGCTCATCCAGAAGATTAAGATGCATTGGATCGATGGTGATTTTTGGATTCAGAACTGGTTTGCCAATAGAAGACAGAGGCTGGTGGTCAGAGGGATCTGGAGGTCTCTGATTAATGGTGCTCTGTAGGGATCTGTACTGGCACTTCTGCTGTCTATGATGTATATAAGTTACCTGGATGAATATGTAGATGGGTAAGTTAGTAAGTTTGCAGTTGATAAAGTTTGGTAGTGTTGTGGGTAGCATAGATGACTGGCAACAGGATATACAGTGCCTATAAAAAGTATTCATCCTCCTTGGAACTTTTCATGTTTTATTGAATCATGATGGATTTAATTTGGCTTTTTTGACACTGATCAACAGAAAAAGACTCTTTTGTGTCAAAGTGAAAACAAATACAAACATATATACAAAGTGATTTAAATTAATTACAAATATAAAACACAAAATAATTGATTGCATAAGTATTCTCCGCCTTTAACATGACACATCAAATCATCACTGGTGCAGCCAATTGGATTTAGAAGTCACATGATTAGTTAAATGGCAATCACCTGTGTGCAGTCAATGTGTTTCAATTCATTGTAGTAAAAATACATTGTATCTGGAAGGTCTAATTGCTGGCAACACACATCAAAGTTGCTGGTGAACGCAGCAGGCCAGGCAGCATCTCTAGGAAGAGGTACAGTCGATGTTTCAGGCCGAGATCCTTCGTCAGGATTAACTGAAGGAAGAGTTAGTAAGAGATTTGAAAGTGGGAGGGGGAGATCCAAAATGATAGGAGAAGACAGGAGGGGGAGGGATGGAGCCAAGAGCTGGACAGTTGATTGGCAAAAGGGATATGAGAGGATCATGGGACAGGAGGCCCAGGGAGAAAGAAAAGGGGGAGGGGGGAAAAACCCAGAGGATGGGCAAGGGGTATAGTGAGAGGGAGGGAGGGAGGGAGGGAGGGAGAGAGAGAGAGAGAGAGAAAAAAAGAATGTGTGTATAAAAATAATTAACAGATGGGGTACGAGGGGGAGGTGGGGCATTAGCAGAAGTTAGAGAAGTCAATGTTCATGCCATCAGGTTGCAGGCTACCCAGACGGAATATAAGGTGTTGTTCCTCCAACCTGAGTGTGGCTTCATCTTTACAGTAGAGGAGGCCGTGGATAGACATGTCAGAATGGGAATGGGATGTGGAATTAAAATGTGCGGCCACTGGGAGATCCTGCTTTCTTGGGCGGACAGAGCGTAGGTGTTCAGCAAACCGGTCTCCCATTCTGTGTCAGGTCTCGCCAATATTTCGAAGGCCACATCGGGAGCACCGGACGCAGTATATCACCCCAGCCGACTCACAGGTGAAGTTTTGCCTCACCTGGAAGGACTGTCTGGGGCCCTGAATGGTGGTAAGGGAGGAAGTGTAAGGGCATGTGTAGCACTTGTTCCGCTTACATGGATAAGTGCCAGGAGGGAGATCAGTGGGGAGGGATGGGGGGTACGAATGGACAAGGGAGTCGTGTAGGGAGTGATCCCTGCGGAAAGCAGAGTGGGGGGGAAGGGAAAGATGTGCTTAGTGGTGGGATCCCATTGGAGGTGGCGGAAGTTACAGAGAATAATATGTTGGACCCGAAGGCTGGTGGGGTGGTAGGTGAGGACCGGGGGAATCCCATTCCTAGTGGGGTGGCGGGAGGATGGAGTGAGAGCAGATATGCGTGAAATGGGGGAGATGCATTTGAGAGCAGATTTGATGGTGGAGGAAGGGAAGCCCCTTTCTTTAAAAAAGGAGGACATCTCCCTCGTCCTGGAATGAAAAGCCTCATCCTGAGAGCAGATGCGGCGGAGACGGAGGAATTGCAAGAAGGGGATGGCATTTTTGCAAGAGACAGGGTGAGAAGGGGAATAGTCCAGATAGCTGTGAGAGTCAGTGGGCTTATAGTAGACATCAGTGGATAAGCTGTGTCCAGAGATAGAGACAGAAAGATCTAGAAAGGGGAGGGAGGTGTCAGAAATGGACCAGGTAAACTTGAGGGCAGGGTGAAAGTTGGAGGCAAAGTTAATAAAGTCAACGAGCTCAGCATGAGTGCAGGAAGAAGCGCCAATGCAGTCGTCGATGTAGCAAAAGAAAAATGGGGGACAGATACCAGAGTAGGTTCGGAACATAGATTGTTCCACAAAGCCAACAAAAAGGCAGGCATAGCTGGGACCCACATGGGTGCCCATAGCTACACCTTTAGTTTGGAGGAAGTGGGAGGAGCCAAAGGAAAAATTATTAAGAGTAAGGACTAATTCTGCTAGATGGAGCAGAGTGGTGGTAGAGGGGAACTGATTAGGTCTGGAATCCAAAAAGAAGCGGAGAGCTTTGAGACGTTCCTGATGGGGGATGGAAGTATATAGGGACTGGACATCGATGGTGAAGATAAAGCGGTGGGGGCCAGGGAACTTAAAATCATCAAAAAGTTTAAGAGTGTGAGAAGTATCACAAACATAGGTAGGAAGGGATTGAAGAAGGGGGGATAAAACTGTGTCGAGGTATGCAGAAACGAGTTTGGTGGGGCAGGAGCAAGCTGAGACAATAGGTCTGCCAGGACAGGCAGGTTTGTGGATTGAATTGCTGGCTTGTTTTAGAGCTGGCTTGGGCATTGGCTGAAGTTGGTTCAGCTGGCTGGCAACTTCTGAATGTTGAAAAATAGTGTATGTTCAAGTAGGGGGAGGGACTGGAAAAGGAACCAGAAATGGAGGGTTTGGGAGAATGCAGGTTGATGGGAGGAGGTTGGAATAAAGTTGAATCTAGATCTGGAATATGGAAAAAGAAACATAATATTGGAATGATTTCAAGTGATGGAAAGGAAAGGCATGATAGTTTGGAAAAAAAAATGGAAAGGAAACTTTAAGGTATTGTTTAAACTTGACCTGGAATAGCCACCTTCTATCAATCCCATTTAAATTAACTACAGAATTAAAATCTACTATAGAGAATATAGATTGTTCTTGTACTTTAAGAGGAAGTAATGTGTTAATTCTTCTTAAGAATAAGAAACAGCCTGAAAAGGCATTACTCTTGAAGACTTTACTTGCCAAAAAGATAATTGTTGCCTGAATGAATATAGAGGCATTAGGGTTTTTGTAAAGGGTGTTCTGGTGGAGATTTCAATAGAAGAGGTTAAATCTCATTTATTGGGAGGCAAGGTTAAGGAGGTAAAGAGATTGCAAGTAGTCAGAAATGGGGAAAGGATGGATAGTTTATCTGTATTGATATATTTTAATGAGGTAAATCTCCCTGATAAAGTTAATTTGGGGTGTGTTAGTTATAATGTTCGAGCTTATATTCCTGCTTAGATGTTACAAATGTCAGAGGTTTGGGCATGTGGCAGCAGTATGTCATGGGGAACTACAACAGTAGGTGTGGTAGGGAACATAAGTATGAAGCTTGCGAAGGCATTAAGTTTAATTGTTGTATTTGCAGAGGAGAACATAGTGCGGCTTGTAGAGGATGTGAAGTGCTTAAGAAGGCAGCCGAAGTTCAAGTTAAAGTACAATTAAGTGTGTCTTGTGCAGAAGCCTTGCAAAAAGTCAAACCAAATATTGATGAAGTATTACCAGTCGGAGAAGAGGATGTGAAGTTAGAAGCTATATGTTGGCATCATAGTTCTCTTAGTAAAGATACTTTTACTAGTTGATGAAATGAAGTTCGTGATATTCACAGTGGATGTGGTGAATTGCTCTGCTCAGGCATCTAGTACTGAGAAAATTAAAATTATTGTGAAAGCTGCTGAAAAGTATCTGGGTATAATTGATGTTATGTGGGAAGCTGTAAATGAAGCTCTGATGGGCAGGGTATCTGTATTTCAGTCTCCTTGTGAAAACACACGAAGGGATTAAGAATATTGCGGTGGAATGCAAGAAGCCTAATTTCTAATGGTCCAGACTGTAAAAAGTTTATTTCTGATTTATCAAATCTACCCAATGTTATATGTATTCAGGAAACCTGGTTGTTACCACATTTTAAGATTTTCTTTGCAGGAATATATTGTAATTAGATGTGATAGGTTAGTTGGTAGAGGGAGTAGTGTTGCAAGTTTTATAAGGAAAAGGATAAGACATAGAATTGTGAATGTAAATGAAGTATACGAGGCACATGTATTAGAAGTGTTTGATTCAATGGTTAGGGGTATTAAAGTGGTAAATTTTCACAACCCTTGGGGAAAGATTTTGATTTGTTGAAAAGCATATCTAGCTCACTAAGTGCTATATTGTGTGGGCATTTTAATGCACATAGTTCACTGTGGGGTTGTTCACTGAATGATGGCAATATTTTGATTCTAGAAGAAGTTTTAGGTATTTCCCATCTTGTGAGTCTTAATGATGGGAGGAGTATGAGATTTAATGTTCATAATAGTTCTGAAACTGCTATAGACTTAACTTGAGTTTTGAACATTCTGGCTAGAGTGAGTGGAATGTCATGGAGGATGAAACATGAGGAAGTGATAATTTTTCCTTATTTGTAAGCTTGGGTTTGGATTTGTATAGGAGACTGGAGGCCACCTTTATGAGGTGGAATTTTGGTAAAGCAAATTGGGAGAGGTTTAAGGTTTTGTGTGATGAACATCTGTCCGGGCTGAATGTCAAGGATGAAGTGAACTTCTTCAAAGAAAGATGTCATTTTATTCATCAAACTCTGGTGGAAGTGATTCCTATTTAAAAAGGGCATTAATTAGAAGAAAGGCCATACCTTGCTGGACTAAGGACTAATTTAAAATGTTTTGATGTGATACAAGCACAGGCAAGAAGACTGTGTTGTAGTCCAGTAAGGTCACTTCCTGTCTTGGCTTTACTCGTTGAAATGGGACAATTACCCTTACAGTTGCGGAAGGTGAAATTGATGTTAACATACTGGATTAATTTCAGGAGGCAGGGAAATGATCACCCTGCTAAAAGCATGTTGGACGACTGTTGGGAACATCACAACAAGGGAGTTAGTTTTAGGTGTCTGGGTTCTTATCACGCTAGGAATGTGGGTTTGCTGAATTATGCAATATGTCCCATAATAGCTTCAGTAACTTCAGTTTGGTTTTTTCCAATAACTTTAGTTGATTTTAGGCTACATGATTTAATGAATTCCAAGGATCCTGATATGCCTGAGAGTCTGTTGGTTCATCAATATGTTAAGGAAAATTATTGTGATATGTTGACTATTTTTGCTGATGGATCAAAAGATAATTTAACTGGGAATATTAGTGTGGCTGTTTTAGTGCTGAATTACAGGTAACACTAAAGAAATGTCTTGCTAACCACCTATTAATATATTCAGCAGAATTGGTTGCCATCATTTTGGGCTTACAATGTGTGGAGGAAATTTGTCCTTGCAAAGATGAAATTTGTTCAGATTCTTTTTCAGTTATGACTAGTCTTAAAACAGGTCATTCTAGCAATAGGTCAGATTTAGTGCTGGAAGCTCTTCAATCTTTATTTCATATTCAAAGTATAGGTTTACATGTTTCTGTCTACACATAGAGGTGTTTGAGGGAATGAGTGAGTTTGGGTCAATTGGCCAATAAAGCCGATAAAATTCATCTGTGGTTATAGAGCTTCCACTTAGCAAATCAGAAGCTGAGAGTTGGGTGAGGCTAAGAATCTGCGGATCATGGCAAGAGTTGCGGGAGAAGGGGCGTAAAGTGAGACACCTTTACAGAATACACAAAACTTTTAGATTGATTGGAGAAGAGGATAAAACAAGAAGGCAAGGAATTATATTGACTCGACGTAGAACTGGGAATACTATGCTTAATTATTCCTTGTACGGTATCTTGTTGGAAAACATCACTCCAAGGTGTGTAGGTTTTGTCATCATTCTTATACAATGTGAAATATATAAGGTTGAAAGAAAAAAAAATTGCAGGCTTCACTACTATCTTTGGGGGTTGATAGTTTTCATTTAAAAAAAACTAAGTTATGGAAGTGACTTTAATTAAATTCACAATATTGTCTTTCAATATTTACAATCTATAGGGTTTTGGGGTAATTTAGTTTTCATTTGATAAAGAACTAGTGGGGGTTTTATTTCCCAATTCTCTACACCACACTCCAGTCCAGTTGGTGGTGGACTTTAAGTTGGACTGCCAACTGCTATCAAATATCAGAAGGAAGAAGGTTAACCAACTGCTGGTGACTCAGTATCCTGGTGAAAACAACACCAAGAAGACAGAAGAACACTCCAAGGAATTCTGCAAAAAAGGTTATTGAAAGCACAGTTATTGAAAGGTTATTGAAAAGCACAGATGGATACAAGAAGATTTCCAAGTAATTGGATATCCCTTGGAGTACAATTGTCAATCATCAAGAAATGGAAAGAATATGACACAGCTGTAAATCTTTCGAGAGCAGGTCTTCCTCAAAAACTGAGTGACTGTGCAAGAAAGGAACTAATGAGGGAGTTCACCAGGAGACCTATGATAACCCTGGAGGAATTAAAAGCTTCAGTGGCTGAGATGGGAGAGATCGCGCATATAACTGTTGCCCAGGTGATTCACCAGTTGTAGGTTTAAGGGAGAGTGGCAAAAAGAAAGCCATTGTTGAAAAAACACTCTCAAAATCTCAGCCAGAGTTTGCCAGAAGGCATATGGGAGACTCTGAAGTCAGCCGGAAGAAAGTTCTATGGTCTGATGAAACCAAAATTGAGCTTTTTAGCCTTCAGACTAAATGCTATGTTTGGCATAGCCAAACACTACACCATCAAAAACACACCATCCATACCGTGAAGCATGGTGGTGGCTGCGTCATGCTGTGGGGATGCTTCACTGCAGCAGGCTCTGCAAGACTTGTGAAGGTAGAGGGTAAAATGAATGTAGCAAAATACAGGAAACTCCTGGAGGAAAACCTGATGCAGTCTGCAAGAAAACTGAGACTTGGGAGAGGATTTATTTTCCAACAAGGCAATGACTCCAAGCATAAAACCAAAGCCACACAAGAATGGCTTAAAAACAACAAAGTTAATGTCCTGGAGTGGACGTCAGAGTCCAAACCTCAATGCAATTGAGAATTTGTGGCTGGAATTGTAAAGGACTGTTCACTTACAATCCCATGCAATCTGACAGAACTTGAGCAGTTTTGTAAATAGAATGGGGGGGGGGGGGGTGAAATTGCTGTGTCCTGATGTGCGGAGCTGTTAGAGACCAAGCACACAGACTCTGGTTGTAATTGCTGCCAAAGGTGCAGCTACTAAATACTTTGTGTTTAATTTTTGTAATAAAGTTAGACCAATTTGTAGAAACTTGATTTCACTTTTACACAAGTCTTTTCTGTTAACCACAGACAAAAAAAAGCCAAATTAAAACTGCTGTGATTCAATGCTGTAAAACAATAAAATATGAAAATTTCCAAGGTTGGAGGGGGGCAGGGCAAGGCACATGGCGGTGAATACTTTTTGTAGGCATTGCAGATCAGTTGCAGATATGGGTGGAGAAATGGTAAAATGATTTTAACCCAGTCAAATGTGGAGTTACATCTTGATATGTCAAATATAAAGAGACAGTAAAGCGCACTGTTAAGGGAAATATCCTTAAGTATTCATGTGCACAATGATCTTGGGGTCAAAGTTCATAGCTCCCTGAAAGTGTCTGCATAGATTCATAGGGTAGTTAAGATAGTTTATGGGATGCTTGTCTTCATTAGTTGAGGCATTGAGTTCAGAAGTCAAGAAGTTATGCTGCAATTTTATAAAACTAATTAGACCAGATCTGGAGTATTGCATACAGGTCCAGTTGCTCCATTGTAGTAAGTATGGAGAGGATGAAGAAGTTTATAGCACATTCCCTCTAAATCTTGGTAATGAGGTTGGACAAACTTGGGTTGTTTTATCTGAAGTGGCAGAGGTTGAGAGGAGGTTTATAAGATTGAAAGACAGTAGAGACACAGTATCTTATTCTCAGGGCTGAAATGTCTAATATTACAGGGCATGCACTTAAGCTGAGAGGGAGTCATTTTAAAGATGAGGAACAAGTTTTTTGCTGGGTGTCTCCAATGCACTGCCTGGGATGGTGGTAGAGGCAGATACATTAGGGACTTTTGAATTCAGAAAGGCATATGAAAATGAGAAAAACAGAAGGATGTGGATATTATGAAGGCAGAAGAGATTAATTTAGTTAGCCATTTGCCTGCTAATTTAATTGTGGTAGCACAACATTGTGGGCCAAAGGGTCTGTTCCTGTGCTGACTGATTTATGTTCCACATATGTTAACCTGCTTTTGACTCTGACACCATCCCACCAGGCTATCACCTTCCTGCACACAGTTTCAGTCCACTATGGTAGTATAAGCTGCAAAAATGGAGCTAAACAGAATCCACCCACAGATATGAGCATATAGGGAGTAGAGAAGCAGCTTTGTGGGTACCACCGTGGATGTGCAAAAGCAAAATAGGGGATTTTAACTTTTCCAATAATGACAGCACTTGTCTTACTGCAGGGGGCTTAGATATAAAGGGATTTGTAAAATGAATTCAAGGGATTTCACTCTCCCAGTAATCATGTTTATTTGGATCGCCGCATAATAGGCATTAAGGGATTGAACATCCATGGTAGACACTGAACATGTGTCAAAATGATAGAGGGAGAAGTCCAAAAAATAGTAAAAAGAAAAAAAAACTTGCAACCTTTATGCCTCAGTGTTAGTCTATTGACATCTTTATCAGAGAAAAGCTAAACACCTACTTCCACAACCTTAGCTATTAATCATTGTTCCACATGTTTGTAATTTGTTTTCTCAAATATGGAACTACTTCAGCACTATTGCAACAAGATTATTTTACTGCTGTCCACACTTGTGATCATTGTATTTACCTTGCAGTAAATAACTCAGGCATTAATTGTAAATTGAGCCATTTAGACAAGTTATAATCTTATGGACAGATTTTCATCTAAAGTTGTTTAAAATACACAGGGCATAAGGATTTAGGAGAGCTAGAAAGGGACCCGAGTAAGATTAAGGAAAACCTCAAGATATTCTACACATGTGAAGAACCAATAAATGACCAGAATGAGGATGGAGTCAGTCAGAGATGAGAGGAAACTTGCCTGGAGTTGGAGCAAGTAGGATCAGTATTCACCAGCAAGAGGGACTTTTGGTTTCTGAAGCCAGTGTAAAGCAGACTGATATGCTAGAACAGGTCAACATTAAGAGGCTAAACTGCAACTTTTGAAAAACATTAGTCCCCAAGGCAGGATGGAATAAATCCCAGCCTACTAAGGGAAGTGAGGAAAGATTGCTGCATCTTTGGCAATGATCTTTGTGTATTCACTGGCCACAGGTGTGGTATCAGATAATTGGAGAATGATAAATTTTATTTTTTTCTCAATAAAGGGAGTAGAAATAAGCTTGTAGACTCATGAGTCTTACTTCGGTGGTTGGAAACTATTGAAGATTCTTAGAGCATTTACAAACATTTGGAAAAGCATATTCTAATTAGGGATACTTAGCATAGCTTTATAATGGGTAGGTCATGCCTTAGGAGCCCAACTGAATTCTTTGAGGATATGACACATTGAAGGTGGAAATAGTGTGTGTATATATAGATTTCAGTAAGGTGTTTGACAAGGTCTTATCAAACACCCTACTAAAGGCAAGCTCATTTAGAAAGTCAGGAGGCTTGGCTTGGTTCAAAGGTCATCTTGCTCACAGGCCAAAATTGAAAACCTTGTGCATCAAATGCTTAATAACACAAGTGTATAGATGCTGCTTAAACAATCTCAAACGTATTTCATTCCTTGATGTCAGAGCTTGAAAACAGAAATATTAAACTCAAATTAAAACAATCAGCTCAATGACATTTTAAAACCCTTTATTGCTGAAATAACATGTCAAAATTTCTTCCCAAGACAATATTAGAAGATTCAAATGGCTCCAGTCCAAACTACAAATCATGTTAAATAAGAAAATGAAACAATATTCAATATTGGTCCACAAGATGTGTTCCATGCAGAAGGACCAACAAAGATATTATGGTATTACAGTGTTTCAAATTTGAATACAAAAAATTTGCATAGAAGTAAAGATTCTTGGAAGCAACTTAATGCATTCGCAAAAATCAACCATACAAGCAGTGTTACATCAGCCAGCAAGACTTGAGTGATGTCCTGCATACGAGGTAGAAACAAACAAGGATTCTCTTGAAACAAATCCTTCTGTAAACCACAAAAACTCTTCAGTAAACATATCCTAAACGCTCACAGTTACAACTAGCAGTGTCCCTATACAAAATGCTCAGAATCTGTTCCCTCATTTCTTCCCTCCATTTCCAGAATCATAGTCCGAAGTAACTTTGAAAAGAACAGCTCATCTACCAGTAGACACATCTTTTCCTGTATTTTAGCTGCTAAGATTGTAAAAAGATTTGTTGCGACATGTCCATGCAGTTACATAAGCCAAACTGTAGAGGAAAGTACACATTACATCAAACTATAGCATGTTTATCCCTAGATTAACAAGCACTGCAACTCAAGATCTTCAGTTTGGATTTGATCTCAATATGCAAGTGCCATCTTCCTGCAATACCCAAGCCACATTGTCATCCTGGCTTCAAAGGACATTAAGTTATATGGCAAAAGAAAAGCAAGTACATATTTATGTCTGATGGTCAATTAATGCAAGTTGGGCAAAAAGTCATTGAGATGTTCTTCCCATTAGTAGAAGCATCAATGCTTTAGTTTCAATACACATTTCAGATTTTTCTATTTTCAATTCAGCCTCCATTTATTTGTTTGAAATTCAGCTAACTTCCTGATGCTTAAGTGGTCATATTGATCTGGTAAACAAGGTAATTCAAAACTGTATTAATTTATTTTCAAAAACTACATTTGGAGCATTCTTGGCTTTAAGTATTTTTTAAAGATACTTTTTGGCAGCGTCCCTATATAGTAAGGACTTGTTTTAATTCTTAAGAACTATGCCTTGAATCCTACAAATGTTCTTGAGTATAATTTTCAGCTCTAACAATTACTGGAGAACACATTACTTTTCTTTAACTTGCTATGTTCTAACACACTAAATACATAATAGAACATTACACAAATACTCAAAGTACATTCAGCATAAAATACTGCTCCAGGGATGAAGGGAAAGTCTGTAACATCAATTATAAAAATATCCACATATCAGCAAATACAGAGTACTCATTTTATCTGGCCCAAATGGGGAAGGGCATCACTAAAGATAAGCATCATTTGATACAGGTTTAATCTGATACATTCTTAGAAATACTAAGGTTAAAGACTCAATTTGCAGATTAAGAATCCCAATTAAAAAAACAGTTCTGCACATTTCAACTCAGTTTCCAAAATTAAACATTAAAATTATATCCTTGCATTTTGCTCCAAATGAATTAACAGCATGTAGATTTTAAATAAAGGAGCATTCCTAAGTAATATGTAAATGTAACAATTCAAAGTTTTCAAGAATTTAACACTTCATCTATTTCAATTGCTAATTAGTAGTATCGACCAAAGTTATATCTTGAATCCCCAAACTGGGGAGAAAACCTTGAAATTTCTCTGATCCATTAAGGTGTTGATATGAAAAGCTTAATAAGATTTTGTTTAATCTCTGGAAACAGTAAACCCTCACCTTGGCAATTGTTTCAGATCTTTGTAACTAAAGGCCAGTGTTTTAAAATTTGCCCTCAGTTTCATTACTAGAGTGATGTATTATAGTGCTTAGGCTACAGAGTTAAGCAAAGCCAAGTGCAAACCACAAAATCAATTGTAGAAATAAGTAAATATGGTCACTTTCTCAAAAAAAGGCAAATATTTACAGATTACCTTTTGACAAATAAACTTTACACCTGATCGTCAAATTTGTTCAAATTACTCAGTATTCTGAAAGAGAAAGCCATATATTAAGCTTATATAAATAATGCTATACAAACGAATTAAAAATGGTTTCCATATATTTATGTCTTGATCACATCTACAGTCCAATGCTCAAAGCTTGAAGACTTTTAAAAATATTTTCACAATGTATCATTAAATTCAAAGTTTACACTCCATAATGGTTCTGATATTGCAACTGACATTGAAAATAATAAACCACTTTTGATATTCAAGTGATAGATCAAGTTAGAATGTGATAAAACTTCATTGGAAGAAAACCAGATTGGTTCATCATCAGATTTTAAGATGACGCAAGTTGATGGCACTTGCATATCTTGGTCATAATTCTCAGGTTTCATCCTAGTAGTAATGTGTGTACTGGGGATCCTTTAGAATACTTTGGAGAGCCAGCCTCCATACTACATGTTCAAACTAGTGGCAAAAATAAAACAAATTATTCTAATTACCTGTTAACAGGAGGATATTTTCTTTGTACTGAATGGTTAAAGGTCAAGCTTTTCTACTTTGGTATACACTGTATCAGCATCAAGGACCTCAAGTCACTTATTGCACAGTAATTGATAATAGTACCAAAATTGAGACTCCATTCATGATGCAGAGGCTAGCACACCTTAAATCACAACATTCAATTCTTCTAGAAACACTGATGGAAAATCAGGAGTGCTGAAAACTTGGATTTTTTTAAGTCTCAAACCTGCCATCACAGCATTGAGTATGTTTACATACTTCAAGAAAATCAACATAGGCAATTTTCTAATTTCCACATTAACGACCTCAGTGACCTGTAAAATTGACTGATGTGCATTTTAAAATGTGGTTGCTGAGCAATTAGATTTTTATTTCCTTTATCCTCAATCCAAATACCTAACTCTATATAACCCAGTTTTCTGGTTCCACTTTTTTTTAATATAAATACAAGGGGTGAAGTGATGAGTTGGGGGCAAGGCTGGTGCAAATGGTAAGTGTTAACTTTTAACTTCCAAACAGTTATGTTTATTCAATTCTACATTTGACGAAGCTACTAAATTTATGACTGAATCAATCTTTGCTAGGTTATCAGATTACCAGACACACTTCAACCCAGGCCATTAGAACTATCTCCCAATACAGTAAGAGAGAGAGAAAAAAAACTACTTGTAGCTAGGAGTTTCTAAAATTCAATTTAGCATCAGTAAATCTATAATTTAAGGCACTCTGGTCATTTATGCTGATCATTTTAAAAATCACACAGAAAGACAAGTGCAGATGCTTCTATTTTTTGTTACTTACATAACTTTACAAAAAAATAAAAGATAAACACAAGGGTCATACAACTATTAAGAATTCAATCCACCCAATTAAATGTTCAAGGACACCATTTAATCAGATAAAGTGAAGGTACAATGAAATAGTGTAAATACAAGTTTAATTGCATGGTCAACATCTTTCCCAAACCCCCAAAATATCCCCCCACCTTCTCAGCACCCTCCCCACACAAAAAATGATCTGAGCAATTTAATTGCATAGCTTTCCTCGTCCTGACATGAGCTAGCACTGAAGCTCTAAATGTGGCAAGTCTCCAATCCTTGTATGATAAGGAAGCTGTTCAGCTTTATTTCTATGGAAAGTCCCATCCACTTGAGAAAAAGCTTATGTTCCAAGTTCTCCACCTGAAATTTAAAAACAGTTTACAAAATTATATTGAATATATTGTTCAAAATATTGTTAAATACAACCACAATGACAACTATCAAAATGTTGTTTACTAAATTATCTAGTTTAGGAGGGATCCCAACTTAGAAAATCTGTTATTTATCATAGCTCCCTTTTTGTTTCTAGGGTCCTCAGAATATTCCTCTACAATCGCATTTGTCTTCATATTTCCAAAGAATATAAAGTAGTTACTTTTTAAATATATCAGCCAGTGATATAGCGGCATCATCACTGGTCCTGGGATGGAATCCAGCTAGCTGCTTGCATGGTTTCCATCCGTGGTGGATTGAGCATCAAACTACCAACTTGGCCTCATAAGAAACAGACAAATGCTATGGAAATGGCACAAAATACCACCTGATGCACCACAAAGTGTGAGAAGTAACAACATTTTTCTTAAATATACAGATAATTCAGATGCAAACCCAAAGATGCCTGAACAATATCATGGTTACCTCTTTCAAAACAGGCAGTTAGATGATCAGTTTATCCTTAAATAACTGACATGACATTTAAAGTGGTAGAATCAGGAAAATTCCAACCACACCCATTATTAGAGCTCCCTATGCTTTTAAAATTATTTGGAATCCACAACATTAAAACATCCATCTTCAAACAATATTGCAAGAAAAATTGACGAAAGGATAGTAAAAAGCTGCAAGTACTTCACTCCATATACATATATGGACAGATATACCTACATGCCCACAAGAAAATTACAGCAATCTGCAAATCATAGGAGCAGTAGGGAGAATTGCATGCCATAATTGGCCAACAACCAAGGTTGAAGGTGAACGGAGTCAGGAAAATGTGCTATCCGGGAAACCTTTTGAAACACCAAGAGAATACCTGGATTACCTCACCTTTATGAAGTAAAAATGTTACTTGATATACAAGGAGTACATCTTGAACCAGTAGCATAACCTAATAAACTTGACATATTTACCTCTACATGTCAGTTTTCTTGATGTCAGATGATACTCCATATTTATCTACAGAGCAAAACATTTTCATTCATTAATTCTGCATCACCACCATTATAGTCAACAAGCAAAAGGTCCATTCTTTTTCATCCCAAACATCCAATAATTTTTAAAACAGTATGCAGAGTACTGAAACAATAGATCAAATCAGAATTTAGCTGATACATCTTAAAATTATACACAGATGCAAAATTAGGCAAGATCTTACTGAATGATAAAGTAGGTTCATGGCAGAGGCACTTTTCCCTATGTTATCTGCAGAAGTTGCTCATAAGTTGAAAATTACGTCCAGTTTATTTGCTTTTTCCCCCCATGAGAAAACAAAGCTCCTCTAGGGAATTACAAACATGGTAATGACACAAGAGATTAAAATGAGGTAATTCAGAGTCAAACACAAAGAAAGTGGGGTGGGTGGAGAAGCAAAAATGTGTTTCCAGAACTGGGAGGTCATTGTAAAAAGATCTTTTTCTAAACAAAACTTGCTTCAAATTGGCCTGCACAGAGACAAAAGAGAAATAAGATGTTATTAATATTACAAATATATAAAGGATCAAACTGCCAAATTGCTCTGCTTTCTCATAATTTATGGAATATTTTTAAAAAAGGGAACTTACTGCTGAAATAACATGCTATGCAGCATACTGAAATCAGCAAAGCACATGAAAGACATTCTCCGATTTTAAATCCTAGGCCTGCTCATCAACAACCCAAAGTAACAATGAGCTTAGACATATTTCACATTTCAACAGTTGAAGAAAGGTTGAGGGTGGGAAGCCAAGAACTGTGAACAAAAGCATAAAGATGCCTCAACTAATCAAGATCCCACATTTGCAAATTCAGATACAGTACATTTTGTAAAATTGTTTTACTTTGAACTCCAAAAGTGTTTGTTAGTCATAAGAATGGATCCATGTTTTGAAAAGAACTTCTCTCAAAGCTAATAACATAATATAGCAATGTGCCATCTGCACAATATATTAATAACTTTGGCACAAAGATCACCTACAGACACCTTATGAAATGTTTTGCATCAGGTAAATGGATAGACAATATAAATTTCTGGAATACATTTAGACATTGCTTTAATGCAAATTTCCCTGCAAAAATCAGAATCAGGTTTATCATCACCACCATGCGTCATGAAATTTGTTAACTTAGCATCAGCCACATAATGCAATACCTAATAGAAAAAATAAGTAAATCAATTGCAGTAAGTATACAAGTATATGGAATAGATTTAAAATGGTGCAAAAACAGAAATGATATACTAAAAAAAGTGAGGTAGTGTTCATGGGTTCAATGTCCACTTAGAAATCGGATGGTAGAGAAGAAGCTTTTCCTGAATTACCTTCAAACTTCTGTACCTCCGTGAAGATATCTTGGGTAGTAAGGAGGCTAGTACCTAAGATGGAGTTGACTCTAGCTCCTTTCGATCCTGTGCAATAACCACCCCCCCCCACCCCACCCCACCCATACCAGATAGTGTCGCAGCCTGCCAGAATGCTCTGCACGGTACATATATGTAGAAGTTTGAGTGTGTTAGTTGACAAACTAAATCTCTTCAATCTCCTAATGAAATATAATTGCTGTTTCACCTTGTTTATAGCTGTAATATCCTTATCACGCACGTAAAGTAGGTCCTCAAAAATACACCCATTCTCTGTTTACACACTTTAGTTAGGCCTGTCTGATGCATTTAATAAATTACCAAAAACTGGCGATGATTCAATCCAATGAAACTGCTTCTAAACTTCCATTAGAGTAAATTAAGTGAGTGGAATGATACAAGAGTTTGAGCAGTAAATAGGTAACAACCAACAATAAACTACTGTGGTAAAGAATCAAAGGTAGGCATTATACTGCTGTTGCTAAATTGAAAACTGAATTTAAAGCAAATAAAAAGATGCTTCACACACCATTTAAACCTAATTTATGTTGAAGGACCAGAGCTGCCAATGCAACATTTGTCTAAACAGGATAATCCATGTCACAATAACGGCTAACTGCAGTAGCCCAGAAAGCTTCTAGAAACAATATACTAAAATTAAATCAAATTAAAATGCTCTCTAAGTTTGGATGCCTTGCTTGAGGGCAAATGTAGAGCTCAAAACAAAGACTTAGGGACATTATCTGATGCCATAAAGCACATAATTTAATTTAAATTGTTGTCACAGAGAAATCAGTCGTATTGAAATGGTGGGCCAAATCTAGTCAGCAAAATGTCAGTACTTCGGAATACAATTAAACTGCAGTTAAGTGCAGGAATTATAAATTTGCACTATTGAGCTGAGTACTGACAGACCTTCTGTGATGCTAAGTACGAGTTTGCTCCTCTGCTGGACTTCATGCAAAAGACCAACAGCAAAGCTAGCCTTGTTGAGTCACCCCAGTATTTATAAAGGGCAAAATAAGTGTGTATTTGACCCAGCAGTATAATTTGCAATCTAAACAATGACTGCTCCTGCCTCATAATTCTAGGATCAGTTTCAAAAAGGACGGTCCATTTAATAATGAAATGAGGAAAAATTTCTCCACCTCAGGGAGTTTGAGACTCAGTCATTATATTCATTCAAAATAAGTTCTTAGACTTTTAGATTTTAAGCAACTGAGTGATATGGGAACAATGCTAGAAAAAAAAGAGGTAGAAGATCAGCTACAATTCTATTGAATGATGAAACAGACTCAAAGGGCCAGATTTTCCTACATCGTTGGTTTTTATAAGAAGTGCATATGGCAAGAATGGAAAAGTACAAAAATTTCAATACTTAAAAACAAATTGCAAGATCCTAAAATGGAACACAGGTTTCAGATCCTACAAGTCTAGCACAGCTCCCTAGCTTTACATCAAAATGCCATCAACTGCAGAATTATGCCAACATCTAGTTTTATCCAAATCAAACTTGTTCAAAATGATTTCAAGTGTTTAAATTTCATCATCCTCCAAGAAATAATATAAACACTGTCAAAAATTAAGTATATTCACGTGGATCAGTGTTAACTTTTTAAAACTTTTCTACGATGCGCTTTGGGAGGTTTTAATACATTACACATATACTATGAACACAAGCTACTATGCTGACTTGCCAATCAAAATAGAGGGTGTCGAAATGTCATATGGTACAAACACCAACTTGTTCCTGATAGGTTTGAACCAACTACTTAACCTTCAAATTTACTTAAAAGATAATTCTTTGCTATTTTAGTTTTGATCACAACTAAAATGTCCTATGACAATCTTTGTTTAGTGTTACAATGCAAAACACGCCGTCCTGGCAACCCCCAGCAAATCCAAACCTAATCACAGGACGATTTACAATGACCAACTAACCTACCTGGTACATCTTTGGACTGTGGGAGGAAACTTGGAGGACCTGGTGAGAATCCACATGTTCCATGGGAAGGATGTACAGAGACTCCTTACAGAACGGCGCCGGAATTTAACTCTAAATTCCAGAATGCCCAGAGCAATAATAGCGTCACAATAACCGCTACACCTTTCATCAAATTTTCATTCATACACCCAAAATTACCTGATTTTTTTCCCCAAAAAGCTGCATATCCTGCTATGCATGATTCAAGCATAATGACATACAGAACATTGCCCAAACTCAATTAAAGGAAATGAAAGGTATTGATATTGCCATATAAAGATCACAGTGCAAAAAGGGAAAGTGAAACTGAAACCTACAATCTTATTACATCTCCACAGTACAGTACAGGCCCTTTGGCCAACAATGTTGTGCTGACATTTTAATCTACTCCAAAATCAATCTAACCCTTCCCTCCCCTATATCCTTCCAATTTTCTTTCATCCATGTGCCTACCCAAGAGTCTCTAATACATCTGCCCCTCCCACCATCCCTGGCAGTACATTCCACACACTAAGCATTCTGCATGAAACCTACCTCTGACATCCCCCCCTATATTTTTCTCCAATTACCTTAAAATTAGCCATTGCAGCTTTGGAGGAAAGGTGCTGTCTACACACTTGGTCTATGTCTCTTACCGTATACATCTCTTATCAAGTCACCTCTCAACCTTCTTCACTCCAAAGAGAAAAGCCCTAACTCACTCAACCTTTCATGGCAAATCACTATTTCCTTTATTAAATGAAAATGAATTTAAACTAGCACCTTGCTAAAAGTGTTCAGAATTTGTCCCAAGGAATGAGAGCACAAGTGGAAACAGCATTAAAATGAGCTGTGCCTGGAACCTGGTGTAAGCCTATTGCAAGGCTTGGTATGGGAAAGATTGCCTACATGGGCTGCTGTTGAGAAGGTTGTGACAAACCGCACAGCTACATAGCTATTTAAGGTTCAAACACATGACATTGATGAACAATAGTAGCCACTGCTCCATTAACAAATTGCTTGGATCCTCAAAAGATTTGATGGAACCTATTGTCCACCCTGTGGTTGATTGCGCAGCTTCCTCCAGCCAAGGGATTATTCCATGTATTAGAGGAGAAGATAACTTTCATCATCTCCAATAGATGATGAATGAGGCCACAAGTCTGTCAGAAAATGAAGCAGGTGCCAAGAGTACCCAACAGTTTCCCCATTCTCACTTTGCCAGCTAGGGTGCAGCCCTAGTCAACTTAGTGCTCAGCAATCACTGTTTGTCCCAGTTTACCTCAAACTCTTCTAGGAGGAAATCCTCACTGGGAGACCACAGTTGGTGCAGGTCAGAAATAATATCTCCTCCTCGCTGACAATCAACACTGGTACACCTCAAGGATGTATGCTTAGCCCATTGCTCTACTCTTTTTACCACCTATGACTGCGTGGTCAGGCACAGCTTAAAACGCTATCTATAAGTTCGCCAATGACACAACTACTAATGGCAGAATTTCAGATGGTGACAAGGTGGTGTACAGGAGTAAGGCAGATCAGCTAGTTGAGTGGTATTGATACAACAACCTTGCACTTAATATTACTGAGACCAAGGGACAGTGGACTTCAGGAAAGGGTAGTCAAGAGATCACACACCAGTCCTCGTCAAGGAGTCAGCAGTGGAAATGGTGAGCAATTTCAAGTTCCTGGGTATCAACATCTCTTAAGATGTATCCTGGCCCATATATTTTGATGCAATTGCAAAAAAGGCCATATTTCATAAGGAGTTTGAGAAGATTGGTGTGTCAACAAAGACAACAATGTACTGTGGAGAGCATCTAACAGGTTGCACTACCGCCTGGTATGGAGGGGCCACTGAACAGGATCGGAAAAAACTGCAGGAAGTTGCAAATACAGCAGCTGCATTATGGGCACCAGCATCGGAAAGACAGCTTCCAAACATAATGCCAAAAAAGGCAGCATCCACCATTAAGGACCTCCATCACCCAGTCCTCCTTATTGCTACCATCAAGAGATACAGGAGCTTGAAGATACCACTCAGCATTTCTGGGACAGCTTCTTCCCCACTGCCATCAAATTTCTGAATAGACAATGAACCCATGTACACTACCTCACTACTTCTTTTGCACTATTTATTTAATATACCTCATTGTAATTTATACATTTTTAAATTTGTAATATACTGCTGTAGCAACAACACATTTCATGACATATGCCAATGATATTAAACCGGATTCTGACTCACACCAAGCCATTATCACTGCAAGAGTGCCAGAGGGCAGGGAACCAGACTACAATCCCGACAGGGAAACAAAGGAAGGTGGCTCTCATTGCAAAGCACAAGACATGAACCAGGTTCCCAGCAAAGCAATGCACAGTTCAAGGAGTTGTTTTTTTTTTACCCCCTTTATAGGGCATAGGGTGGCAGAAAGAATCAGATATTAGTGTATTTCCATTGATATCATGAGACCTTCTTGCTTGCATGCGAATATTAAATAAGCCAGCCAGTTTGCTCCAATAATAATTTTACTATGCACAAATCCACTTGGAACAGAATAATAAGTCTCCATCCTACACCGCAAACACAAAAGTATTTACCAAATGATGCATGATCATCTACTGGCTCAGACTAGCAATTTCCCCATGTAACACAAAAATAAAACTTAAGCATAAAGTGTTATTTAAAATTATTGCAGAATTTATCCACTGAAAATGTATTCCCCCTCATAAATAATAATCTCCCAAAATACAAAATGAGGATCTGGGATGCACAGGGGGTGGGGGAAAGGAGCATGGGAAGAACAGGAAACACAACAAATCAGATAGTACCAATGGGGAGAAAAAAAAATCAGCTTTTACATTTCAGTTAATGCCTATTTCATCAGCAATGCCAAGTATGACAGCAGCAAAATACTGACAATGGTGGCCATCTGAAATACACACACTGAAAATGGCAAATCAAGGCAGCATCTGATCTGTGGAGAGATATGCTAGTGTTTCAGGTTAACAACTTTTAAGATTTGCAAACTAGGGAAAGAATACATGGCTCTAATGATCAAGGGGTAGACACGAAAGGGAACTGACTAAAAAGGGATAAAAAAAAAACTAGTATGGTGGGGGTGGGGCAGTATGGGTCAAATACAAAAAGCAACGAAGAATTAGGGAAAATTTGGAATCCTAAAAAAATATATGAACATGAGGTCTTGTCATAGCTTCCTTTGAGTTTAACAGAAATATTATAAAGAATGGTACCACCCCCGTGGCTTGAAACTAACATTTTCACTTTTTAACTATTTACTAATTGATTGAGATGCAGCATGGAACAGGCACTGTGACTGTGCCGCCCATCAATCTGAACCTGAGCCTATTCACGAGAGAACTTACAGTGGCCAATTAGCCGACCAACCCGTAGGTCTTTGGACTGTGGGAGGAAACCAGAACTGCCGGAAAAAAACCCTAAGCAGTCACAGGGGAACATACAAACTCCTTACAGGCTGCGGCGGGAACTGAACCTGGGTCGCTGGTACTGTATAAAGTGTTGTCTTAACCACTAAGCTGCTGAGCCACCATGGCGCATCAATGACCTAAAACGAAAGATTAATTTCTCATTTGATGGACTGGACCTAAACATTGAAACAAAAAATTGACCAACAAATCAAATCAACATTTCAACAGTTATCGACCTAAATCTCCACAACTATTTCTTGACTTTCGTTTTTCAGCATTTTGTCTACTTCCCCAAGTTTGATTCACAATAGTGGCAGTCCAAAATATTGAACCAAACTGTATTTTTCAATAAGAGAGTTCAGTATTGTCATTCAAAGAGTCTATTTACAACTTCATGTAAAATCAACATGACCAAGTAAGACCAACTACAAAGTCCAGACACTCTGAGTTGCCTTGAGCCTGTCAATTAATACAATTTCTTTTCTGGAGTAAACTCACCTGTTCTGGTCCCCTTTCTTTTCTGCAATTTCTGGCATTACTCCCAAGTCATTAAACATCCATTAAGTGTGGGAGGGAAAAACAATATTTATATTAACAATAAAGACTCTCATAATTAACCAAGTATTTTTTAACTTGTGAAACCTGAATCATTCCTCCATATGTTGCTCGTTTTTGAGCAAGAAAACTTAACATCTGTAAAATACCCTCATTCTTTTGTCCTGAAGAGGAAAGAAATTTCCAGTGCGATTGCAAAACATTGGTAGCAGTGAGAAGTAAAATTTGACCAGCTGGAGACACTTTTAAGTGTTTTAGACATACTACATTCAAGACCTGAAGTAAGGAAGTAGAATTTTACAAACAGGAAGTAACCAGATACACCAGATACTGGTATATACAACTACTTTAGCCATAAACATAATCAATAATTTGCTTAATGTATACCTTTTACAAGTTTCCATTGTACAATAGATAACTTAGGCAGCACAAATGACCTGGTCCATCCTAGTTTCTAACTCAAAGGCGTCTGGGCGATCCTGTGGATTAGCAGCCAACATGTCTTTAATTAGTTGCTTGATCCCTTCAGACATGAAAGTTCTCCTTTTCTGTGGGATATGTAGTTCCATCTTTGGGTTTTCTAGCAATGCTTCCCCTACAGGTACAATCTCACTGCCCTGTCTAACGTAGGTCCCAAGCAGTTCTTTCTTAGTCTCGGCATCAATAAAAGTTATACGTTCAATCATGGCCCATATAATTATTCCCAAAGCAAAAATATCCGCTTTAGCCGTGTAGTGTCCTTCCCAGACCTCCGGGGCCATATAGAAATCAGAGCCACAGGCCGAGGACAGCCAGCACTTGTTGACGTTCACGTTTTTGTTATTCGCTGCTCCACCGCCCACGACGCAGACTTTACTGAGGCCGAAATCGGCCACTTTGAGAATGGGAACTCCTGACTTCTCCGAAATCAGAATGTTGTCGGGCTTGAGATCCCGGTGGACTATGTGGTTCTTGTGCAAAAAAGCGATGGCGCTGGTCAGCTGGAGCATGAAGCTGGTGTTGATGGCCGAGTCGGGCCTCCGGGACAGCACGTACTGGTTGAGGTCGCCGCCGTTGCAGAACTCCATAACGAACCAGAGGTAACAGGGCTCGCCAGCGCCCAGGATGCGCTCGCCCTTCAGCGAGGTCTCGACCAGGCGCAGGTAGAACTCGGAGCGCTTGTTGCCATGGCTCATCTTCTGGGCGATGCCGTTGCGCTGCAGTACGCACTCCTCGAACTGGATCACGTTCTCGTGTTGCCGCTTCAGGCTGGTCAGCGCCCAGAACTCGGACAGGGCCAGCTCCACGTTCTCCGGAGCGTCGCAGCGGATCTTCTTGATGGCCACCCGGGCGCCGCTCTTCCTCACCACCGCCTCGTACACCACGCCGTAGCTGCCGCGGCCTACCTCCTGCACCAGGCTGTACTTGGGTTCCCACAACAGGCCCGGCGGCCTCGGCGCGGCGGCGGTACTCCCCGCCGCTGACCGCTCCTCACGGTTTGTACCTTTTGGGGCGTCGCGAGTTTCCATGCTCCGCACGTCGCTGAGGGGAGACGCTCACGCTCCACATCACTGAGGCAAAGGCAGCTGAGTGCCGGGTGAGTCAAGCCGCGGCGGCCGGGCCCTGTGCTGTCCCACAGCCGGCTGCAGGCAGCCGCGGTGCGCGCCTCATCCGCCGCCGCTCCCTCACGGTTCAAGCTCAGGGTGACGGTGCACCCCGGCCACTGAGGAGGGAGGGAGGGAAGGGGGGGTGATTAACCTACAGCTGCTTCCCACTCTGCGCCGATAATCAAGCGAGCTCCCAACGAGGCAACTAACTCCGAACGGGCCTCTCGCTACGCTGCTCTCTTCTCATTCATTCCTGGGAAGCTCGGCCTCTCACTGCTGCCTTGCCTCCGCCCTTTCCTGCTGCCCGCCGCCAGTCCGGGGCAGCTTTCGCACTCACGTGTCAGCGAATGGCGGAAGCGTCGCTCTGGTATTGGCCCTGATTCTGCGCTCTGGCTGCTGTCTCTTCCCCCCACTGTTTTACTCCAGAAACTTTGGGCAGTCGCTTCTAATTTGTTTCGGAGTTCAAACAATGCTTGACATGTTGTAATGTGTCCAATTCCTTTTGCACTTCACATACTTCGGGTTGTCACCATTCCCCTCGAATTTTTACACGTTTCTTTCAAAAAAAATTAGAGTTTTAGCAGACACTCAGATAAGTTGCCCGTCCTTGATCTCAAAACGAAAGGTTTCCATGTAATTCTCAATGATCCAATCTCTGGTAGTGGTAGTGGCTGATATAGTTAGGAAAAGGTGAGACACTCTGATCGCTGCTCATCCAGAAACGGTCACGAATTTGTTTAAAGCTTTGAATGCCCCCAAAACGCTTCATGGTCAATTAACGTTGAAGCATGCCATTGTTTTGAATGTAGACAAAGAATTTGTACATGGGAGTGCAAAAATAATGTGGCAAATGACCACCTAATCTGTATTGTTGATTTCTTTTTGCTAACTTGTCTGGGACATTTTGAATTGCAGTTGCCTGGATCCTTGATGTTTTCGTTTGCATTAAATTCCAAACTGCAAATAATGCTGTTGGGAGTGTGATATGGATGTTAATCGAGTCTGAACAAGTATCTAAGAATAAGCAAAATAGTGAGCCAGATGATCTTTACAAGTGACCTGATCAGTAGTAAATGAAATTCAGTGGAGTATAGGTGAATTGCAGAAAAATAGAAGAAAATGAATAGAATATGTGCATGGTCCAAAATGACAGAGAAATAACTAAAGGTACCATGTAGACTATTAATATAACCTATCAAAACATAATGATTTTTAAAAAAACTATGCCGTGTTCATTATTCATCAGAGTCCTGATGAAGGGTCTCAACCCAAAATGTCAACTTTATTCTCCATACATGTTGCTTGATATACTGACTTCTTCTAGCACTTTGGATGTGTTCCACTGATGTCTATATTAGTACAATAAAAGCTGGATTTGCTTCACTACCATGCCTCAAATCAAGCTGGACAACAAAAATGGTAGGACAAGACGAAATCTGAGGTGGATTTAGTGTCCTCTGTCTCTTCTGGATGTCCTTTTATCAACTCATTTTAATAGCCACATAATTGCTTTGCCTCTCCCAGAAACCACCTGTTAATAGCTAAGTGGGTAGCAGTGATCACAGGCATGGTCTCCTGATAAAGACAAAAGAGCTAGAAAGAGCTTTCTGTCCCTCAAATGAGCACAGTCACTTTTATGCATCACTACACTGCTGAAGTGTACAAAAACAATGTATATTTCTGTCTTTACTGTGTGTGCAATGCTGTACATCTTCTGCTCCTACTTGCAACCCTGTATTTGCAGTGCCATCTAATTTCTATCATATTCATTGAATAAGGGGTACATTTAATGTGGAAATTTTACTCTGAATGTCCTTATCCAAGAAATGAGACATCCCACCGCTACTCCCAACAAAGGAGGATATCCTGTCCCGTTAATATGAGGTTGTGTTTCACATTTCTCTTCTGAGATATGAAAGGGAATTCAGGAGCAAGAAGTGGTTCACAGAGAAATACTGTGTTTGTTTTAGTCTTTGCTTTTAGTACTTAGAGACCTCTACGGTAGCATATCATTCTTTCCTAACTTGTAACTCGAGCCAGAGCATTTTAAATTCCTGCTCGCATCTCCTATGGTATTTTAGGAAGGTAAGCTATCTAACCACAGGAAAAAGGATATTACAGCAATAAAATGAGGACCCGAGGTTATTATCATTATAAAAACTAATATTTATAGAAAAACAACGCTACGATGAGTAGCAGATGTGGTATACGCGATGAGCTGCATGTGGTGGAAGTCAAAGGACAGTCCCTACTGTCCTAGTGGGGAAGAATAATTATAAGTTCCTGTCAGTGATAATATCATGTACACATTGTATCAAAAATAACTTTGATTTAAGCAGTGATTTTATTATGGAAGGCAATCCATGCAACAAGAGCAGGATTTATACCATTTAGCTCTTCAAACCTACTGCACCACTCAATAAGATGATTTGTAATTGGGATTAACATTTCTTAACACTACATAAAAAAGGTCATTTGGCACGGTGCATCCACATCAGCTCCCAGGGCAACAATCCCATTAGTTTCCCTCTCTGTACTTCCCTAAACACCTACAAATAGTTCTCCCACAAAAACCCATTCACTCTGCTTTAAGTACATTTTATTCTTTAAATACTACCTACAATAAAGTGTAACTTATAGGCCCCATGTAACATACCACCATGTCCCTGGGATGTGTAGGGAAATCTGACCTCTCCCAGAGGTAATCCATGATGAAAGCACAAACTACACAGAATTAAGATCAACTGCTTAGACCTGTGATCTGACACAAACTACTATTCCGCTAAGCCACCCTGATCTACTGAACTGGGAAGCCCAGTAAAGAGTGCATGTTGACAAAGAGTATGTATTTTGTATTGAAGCCCCACATCAGGATGATATTCTGCTATTTAATGTTTCTGATGTTGATCTAGATATCTTTCAAAAGCCCATCAAGCTTATTAAAATAATTAGGGTATGCATTAAGTACCAGGACATGCATCTAAGGTGAGAGGGGAAAGGTTTGAAGGAGGTGTGTGGGATAAGCTTTTTTTTTTACACAGAGTGATAGATGTCTGTAACGGGCTGCCAGGGAGCGTAATGGAAGAAGATACAATTGTGGTGTTTAAGCCCCTGTTAGATAGACACATAAATATGCAGAAGATGGAGGGATATGGATCACTTAGGTGTGCCAAAGGGCCTGTACTGTGCTATGTTCTAATTACAGGCAGAAAAGAACTAGTTTAATTTGACGTTATGTTTGGCATAGAGTTTGTGGGCGTAAGAGTTTGTTCCTCTGCTGTATTGTTCTGAACCAGACCTGCTTAGGGAACCTCCACTCCTCTTGTGTGTTAACCACCCCATCCCTAATAGTAATATTTCTATTGAATATCAGGCCCAAGGCATCAGGGTGCAATCTCCCAACGGTTTGATGATGTGGGTGAATGGGAGTAAACATTAAGAATTCTTAAAACTTGATCCATATAACAGAAAACTTCTGGAACAGGTGAGGTTGCTCTCTTTATGTGATGCACAAGCATGCTCAACTGTCATTATCGAGATCAGCTCCTGTATGAGTAGTCCACTTTGTTGCCGTGCCTCAGATATGCAATAGAAGACTTCATTTATTTGCATAAGGCACAAAAACAGTGCATTAAGGAAAATAATGTTCAGACTGTTATTCCTTAATGACTATTTCCTCTGCTGACAGAATACCTGTTCAATGATTTAAATTAATTTATTTTTTGCAAAAGTAGGGTATGAGGGGTAAAGATAGGATAAATCCAAGCAGTCTTTTTCCATTGAGGTTGGGTGACACTCGGACTAGAGATCATAGGTTAAGGGTGAAAAGTGAAATATTTAAGGGAAACTTGAGTAGATTCTTCTTCACCCAGTGTAGTGGTAGTGGGGATCGAGCTGCCAATGAAAGTGCAATATTTAGGGGAAGTTTGGATAAATACATGGACTGGAGGGGCATGGAGAGCTATGGTCTAGGTGGCGGGTTGATGGGACTAGGCGGAATAAGTTTGGCACGGACTAGATGGAAGGAAGGTCCTTGTGACTCTGCTATAATGCTCCATGACAGTAATTAAACTGAAAAATTCATGGCCTCTATCCAGGGTTTCACCTCTCCTAGTCACAAATTTTCTCCAGATTTGTCACTCTCTAAAATGAGTATATAATATTGGCCCTTTTCCTTATTCTTAGATACGCCAAAACCCTAAACTCTGAAATTTCATCCCAAAACATTTCTGTCTTACAATGTTAAAATCTTCCTTTGCTGGGATTTTCCTCGTCTACACTAATAACTCCTATGTGGCTTGGCATCATGTTTGTTTCATTTTATAAGTGCCTCGTAAAGAGCTTTTGCACTTTTCTGTTTTGCTCTGTAAACGGTTCTGTGTAAGTGGAAGTTGTTATTTAAATTGTCCTGTCACGGCGTATCATGTTATAGTAAAACTATTTAAACATGTCTTGAGATGACAAGCTAGTTTTACAGCAGAATAATTTTGCCCCAGGAAAAGATTACCCTGTCAGTTCAAATGCATTAATAATAATAATGCATTTCACAACTAATCACCACTCACTTAGATAACCACAATATACTTACAGAAGAGAAGAAAGGAAGCTATAAGGGTATGAAAGGATGCAAAGAACAATTAATTATAGATTCTGTAAGTCTATATCAAGCCTGGAGGAAAAGCAGAAATCTTTCACGTTATTATATTGACTATCAAAAAGCATTTGACACATACATGGTTAATAGAAGTTCTTAATATATATAAAATAAGCCCAATACTTGTGAAATTCCTTCAACATGTGATGAAGCATTGGCTTACTATAATCGCCCTATCAACAACTACCATTATCAAAATAGACCAAAACATTTTTCAGGCGACTCTGTAAACCCACTATGGTTTTATCTAGCTTTAAACTGACTCTCTAATTTACAGAATCAGATGAAAATAGGGTATCAAATTACAAATTATACCCTGGCATGCCATCTATACATGACTGATCTGAAATTATATCCTCCTTCATCAGTAAAACCAAAGCAAATAATTCAAATATATTAAAGAAGATTATAGCCGGGAGCTTGATGTTCAATGATACACATTGTACTGAAAGGACAGGCAGGAAGGCAGAGGGGGTGGCGTGGCTCTGTTTGTAAACAAATGAAATTAAATCATTAGAAAGAGGTGACATACAGTAGGTGTTGAATCGTGGTGGATAGAGCAAAGGAACTGCAAGGATAAAAAGAGCCTAATGGGAGTTATATACAGACTCAATACAGTAGTAAGGATGTGGTCTACAAGTTACCTGAGGAGATAGAAAATGTATGCCAAAAGGACAATGTTACATTAGTCATGAGGGATTTCAGTAGCTAGATTGGGAAAATCAGGTTGGTGTGCATTTCAAAGCGGGGGTATTCCTAAAATGCCTATGAGATGGTTTTTTAGAGCAGCTCGTGGTTGAACCCCTTAGGGGATCAGCTATTCTGCTATTCTGGATTGGGTGTTGTGCAATGAACTGAATTGATTAGAGAGCTTAAGGTAAAAGAATTCTTAGGGGAAAGTGATCATAATAACTTCAAATTCACCCTGAAATTTGAGAAGGAGAAGCTAAAGTCAGATGTATCACTATTGCAATGGAGTACAGGAAATTACAGGGACATGAGTGAAGAGTTGGCCAGAATTGATTGGAAAAGAACACTAGCAGGGATGATGGCAGAGGAGCAATGGCTGGAATTTCTGGGAGCAACTTGTAAGGCACAAGAGATATACAATCCAAAGGCAAGATGACACAATCATGTCTAACAAGAGAAGTCATGCCAACATAAAAGCCAAAGAGCGGGCATATAACAGCAAAAATGAATGTGGTTAGAGAATTGGAAAGCTTTAAATGCCAACAGAAGGCAACTAAAGGAGTCATTAAGAAGGTAAAGATGGAATACGAAAGTAAGCTAGCCTATAATACAAGAAGATACCAAAAGTTTCTTTGGATACATAAAGTGTAAAAGAGTGAGTAGTGAGGGTGGATATCAGACAGCTGGAAACCGATGCTGAGAGGTAGTAATAGGGGACAACAGAATAATGGATGAACTGAGTAAGTACTTTGCATCAATCTTCACTGCAGAAGACACTGGCAGTATGGAGGAAGTTCCAGGTGTCAGGAGACATGAAGCATGTGAATTTACCATTATTAGAGAGAAGGCTCTTTAGAAAATGAAAGTTCTTAATGTAGATAAGTCACCCGGACCAGATGGTGCACACCCCAGGCTTCTGAAAGAGGTGCCTGAAGAGATCATGGAGGCGTTAGAAATAATCTTTCAAGAATCACTAGATTCTGGAATGGTTCCCTGCTATTGAATAATTACTTTGGTTCTGTCTTCACTAAGGAGGACATAAATAATCTTCCAGAAATAGTAGGGGACAGAGGGTCCAGTGAGATGGAGGAACTCAGTGAAATACATGTTAGTAGGGAAGTGGTGTTAGGTAAATTGAAGGGATTAAAGGCAGATAAATCCTCAGGGCCAGATGGTCTGCATCCCAGAGTGCTTAAGGAAGTAGCCCAAGAAATAGTGGATGCATTAGTGATAATTTTTCAAAACTTGTTAGATTCTGGACTAGTTCCTGATGATTGGAGGGTGGCTAATGTAACCCCACTTTTTAAAAAAGGAGGGAGAGAGAAACCGGGGAATTATAGACCGGTTAGCCTAACGTCGGTGGTGGGGAAACTACTGGAGTCAGTTATCAAAGATGTGATAACAGCACACTTGGAAAGCGGTGAAATCATTGGACAAAGTCAGCATGGATTTGTGAAAGGAAAATATGTCTGACGAATCTCATAGAATTTTTTGAGGATGTAACTAGTAGAGTGGATAGGGGAGAACCAGTGGATGTGGTATATTTGGATTTTCAAAAGGCTTTTGACAAGGTCCCACACAGGAAATTAGTGTGCAAACTTAAAGCACACAGTATTGGGGGTAAGGTATTGATGTGGATAGAGAATTGGTTAGCAGACAGGAAGCAAAGAGTGGGAATAAACGGGACTTTTTCAGAATGGCAGGCAGTGACTAGTGGGATACCGCAAGGCTCAGTGCTGGGACCCCAGTTGTTTACAATATATATTAATGACTTGGATGAGGGAATTAAATGCAGCATCTCCAAGTTTGCAGATGACACGAAGCTGGGCGGCAGTGTTAGCTGTGAGGAGGATGCTAAGAGGGTGCAGGGTGACTTGGATAGGTTGGGTGAGTGGGCAAATTCATGGCAGATGCACTTTAATGTGGATAAATGTGAAGTTATCCACTTTGGTGGCAAAAATAGGAAAACAGATTATTATCTGAATGGTGGCCGATTAGGAAAAGGGGAAGTGCAACGAGACCTGGGTGTCGTTATACACCAGTCATTGAAAGTGGGCATGCAGGTACAGCATGCGGTGAAAAAGGCGAATGGAATGCTGGCATTTATAGCAAGAGGATTCGCGTACAGGAGCAGGGAGGTACTACTGCAGTTGTACAAGGCCTTGGTGAGACCACACGTGGAGTATTGTGTGCAGTTTTGGTCCCCTAATCTGAGGAAAGACATCCTTGCCATAGAGGGAGTACAAAGAAGGTTCACCAGATTGATTCCTGGGATGGCAGGACTTTCATATGAAGAAAGACTGGATGAACTAGGCTTGTACTCGTTGGAATTTAGAAGATTGAGGGGGGATCTGATTGAAACGTTTAAAATCCTAAAGGGATTGGACAGGCTAGATGCAGGGAGATTGTTCCCGATGTTGGAGAAGTCCAGAACGAGGGGTCACAGTTTGAGGATAAAGGCGAAGCCTTTTAGGACTGAGATTAGGAAAAACTTCTTCACACAGAGAGTGGTGAATCTGTGGAATTCTCTGCCACAGGAAACAGTTGAGGCCAGTTCATTGGCTATATTTAAGAGGGAGTTAGATATGGTCCTTGTGGTTAGGGGGATCAGAGGGTATGGAGGGAAGGCTGGTACAGGGTTCTGAGTTGGATGATCAGCCATGATCATACTGAATGGCGGTGTAGGCTCGAAGGGCCGAATGGCCTACTCCTGCACCTATTTTCTATGTTTTCTATGTTCCAGAAAGACTGGAAATTTGCAAATGTTACTCCACTCTTCAACAAAGGTGAAAGGCAGAAGAAAGAAAATTATAGGCCAGTTAGTCTGACCTCAGTGGTTGGGAAAATATTGGAGTCAATTGTTGAGGATTTGGTTTCGGGATACTTGGAGGCACATGATAAAATATGCCGTAGTCAGCATAGTTTTCTCAAGTGACTAGTGGTGTTCACACGGGTGTGTGTTGGGACCGATTCGTTTCATGTTGTATGTCAATGATTTGTATGAAAGAATTGATGGCTTTGTTGCAAAGTTTGCAGACAATACAAAGATAGGTGGAGGGGCAGGAAATAGGAAATAGAGCAGATACAGTAGGACTTGGACATATTTGGAGAATGGGAAAAGAAGTGGCGGATGGAATACATGAAGTGTCGGGAAGTGTATGGCCATGCACTTTTGCAGAAGGTATAAAAGGATTGATTATTTTCTAAGTGGAGAGAAAATACAAAAATCTGAGGTGCAAAGGGATTTGGGAGTCCTTGTCCAGGATTCCCTAAAGGTTCATTTGCAGGTTGATTCTGTGGTGAGGAAGGCAAATGCAATGTTAGCATTCATTTCAAGAGGACTTGAAAATAAAAGCAAGGATGTAATGAGACTTTATAAAGCACGGGTGAGGCCTCATTTGGAGAATTATGAGCAATTTTGGGGCCCTTACCTTCGAAAGAATGTGCTGAAACTGGAGAGGGTTCAAAGGAGGTTCAGGAAAGTGATTCCAGGATTAATAGTTTGTCATATGAAGATCATTTGATGGTTCTGAGCCTGTATCACTGGAATTCAGAAGAATGAGGGGTGACCTAATTGAAACCCATCGAACAATGAAAGGCCTTGATAGAATGGATATGGAGAGGATGTTTCCCATGGTGAGAATGTTTAAGACTAGAGGACACAGCCTCAGAATAGAGGGGCATCCTTTTAGAACAGAGATAAGGAGGAATTTGTTTAGCTAGAGAGTAGTGAATCTGTGGAATTCATTGCCACAGGCAGCCGTGGAGGCAAAGTCTTTATGTATATTTAAGGCAAAGGTTGATAGATTCGTGATTGGTCAGGGCATGAAGGGTTACAGGGGAAGGCAGAAGATTGAGGCTGAGAGGAAAAATGGATCAGCCATGATGATATTGCAGAGCAGACTCAATGGGCTGAATGGCCTAATTCTGTTCCTATATCTTATGGTCTTAAATAGAACTATTTTCAAAAGATATAAACATGAACTTTGGACTAGTTAAGTTCAGAAAATTAAGTATAAAGAAAGATGCTATAGAGCTAGTAGAATATAAAACAGAGCAGCAGGATACAACCGATGGAAGAACATGAAACATAAGTACTTGAGATAGCAACAAGCAAAGAAAGTAGATTATACTGCAATAAAGGGAAAACTTTCAACAGAATTTACTTCAAGGCTTAAGAAAATCTGCCAAACAGAACTCAATAGTAAAAATATAACAAAGGCAACAAACACTTTCGCTATACCCATATTAACTTTTGGCATAATATCTTGGTCCAAAACCAATCTGGAAAGTTTACAAAGACAAATAAGAACTGAAATGACACATTTTAGAAAACACCATGTACACTCAAATACACTTAGATGAACACAAGTCAGATAATACTTCTGATGACATATTTTCATCAATGAAAACAGGATTCAGCACTCCACACAAACAAATGAAATTCTGATAAGATCACACCACTAAACTTAAATGAAAGCACAACCCAGAAAGCTGAAGAAATTATCATTACTGAAGAAAAAGTTAACCAATGAAAGAGCATGACCCTCCATGGTAGACATCCGCACAATCTGAGGAGACTAGATGTCAACAAGGAAGTGTTGGATGCCTGACTCCAGAAACAAAGGGGTTCCTTGTGGCAATACAGGATCAGGTGGTTAACAGAAAAAAAATATCAAAAGTACATAATAAAAAACCAACAAATTCAAGATGATAAATTCAGAAATGCCAAGAGAAACCAGAAACAATCCAACACATTATAGGATCCTGTAGCAGTTTAATTCAGTCAGATTACACAGGCTCAATCAAGTAGCAAGTTTCATTCACCAAAACCTTGTGTTAAAATACAAACTGATAAAAGACACCATACCTTTCTGTAAACACGAGTCTGATCCAGTTTTAGAGTCCGAGTCCTACAAGTTATATTATGACCAATCGTTATTACAGATAGGACAAAACATAGAGATCGTACAGATATAATATTATAGGATAAGCAAGCAAGGACAACTTACTTAATAGACATAGCTATTCCAAACACACAAAACATAGAGAAATAAATAAGTGAAAAACACCAGAAATGTGCTGAATTAAAAGTGGAACTTGAACAGGGTATACCAATACTAATATTAGTATTAGTAATAGTAATATCTACAACTGATATCATCCCAATGTCACTAGACAATAGCATTAAGCAACCAGTCTTACGCAGCAATATTTATGTAAATCTCCAGAAAGCCACAATGCTAAACACCACTGAAAGTTCCTAGCAATTGAGAAATGAGCATGCTTGGCGATGCCCGTACCTCAGGTTTTACCAGCTTGAGCTGAGGTAAAATGAAAATGCAACAACAACAATAGTAATAATAACTTTATTTATAGAGCACTTTTCATACAGCTGATGTAGTTCAAATCTGTTAGAATGGGATAAAAGTAAAAACATGAAAATAAAATATAAAAATAACCATGAAAATAAAAGACAAAAAGGAGTTAGTTAGAAGAAAGCTTAAATAAATGGCTTAGCTGGCGTTTAAAAGCATAAATTAAGTCTGCATCCCTTAAATTTTTAGGTTTTGAATGCCTCAGTTTAGGAACATAGTTCAAAAAAGCTCACCTGCCAGTTATTTTTTGAGGGAAAATGTTTAAATTTAAGAGACTGGCAGAAGAAAATCTGACAGCTTCAACAGCTTTATGAAATGAAAACGATTCTGTGCTGTACTCTGTGGAAATCAAGTTTATGCTCTCTAATTATGTCTCCTAAGAGGTGCATGTATAAGCAGAAGGGTGGACGACTAAGACAGCTTCCCTGAGTAACACCAAATGGTACATTGCATCTCTTAGAAAATTTGTCTCCAAGACAGACAAAAAAAAAATCCTCTCCAAGATATATGAACAAAACTAATTAAGGGCACTCCCTGAAAGGCAATCCCAGTTCTCAAGCCTATCTAGGAGAATGTAGTGGTCCATTATGTTGAAGACTAAGATCTAGAAGAATTGGAAATGAGACTCTCTTGGCATCAGTGCTGAGTCTAAGGCCATTGATAATTTTGGTAAGAGCCATCTCTGTGCTGTGGTTTGCTCTGAAATCTGACTGAAGCTTTTCTGGAATATTGCTTTTATTCATAAAGTTGTTGAGATGGTTGAAAGTTAGTTTCTCAAAAACATTGCCCAGGAAGGAAAGATTTGATATAGACCTGTAGTTACCTAGTACCTCATGATAAAATGTTGGCATTTTAAATTGAGGTTTGACAGCCGCTGTTTTAAAGGCTTTTGGAGAAACTCCAGTTTCAACAGATGTGCTAATATTTTTCCTAACAGAATTGAAAACACTATTAAGAGTCTTTATAAAGTGTGGTAGGTTCAGGGTTGAGACAGCAAGTAGACTGTTACTATTCGTTACAATCTTAGAGAGTTCTGAATCAGATATACTTGTAAATTTTGACATGGTTGCCGTCTTTTTGAGGGGTTATCTGCAGAGGCTACGAGTATATATAGGCTTCCGAATGGAAGTAATTTTGTTGATGAAAAATATAGAAAATCCCTCACATTTTGAGGCAGATGCTTGACTGAGGACATGGGTTGTGGCAGGGTTCAACAATCAGTATTTCTGGTTGAGAACAATATTCTTGGATCGCCGCTATTCTCTATGATAATCTTGGGAAAATGGGCTCTTCTTGCAGAGCGTATAACAGTACTAAAGGGGCCTAGTTTTCCCTTGAAAATGTTATGGTGGACTTACAGTCCAGTTTTCGTCCATTTTCTCTCAGCTACAGACAAGATTGTTTAACTATAATGATATTTTACTATGTGATTTCTTTTTAACCCTAAGTGGGGCCACTGTGTTTAATGTATTTGTCAAGTTATTGTTAAAAGGATTAACCTTTTCATTTACTGAGTAGTTTAAGTTATATGGGTCAGATAAACTAGCCAGCTCAGGGAAATTAAGTTGTGTTGCAGCATTAATAAACCGTTTGTTTAAATGTAACTTTCGTGTTCTTGGTTCCAGAAAGAAGGTCTTCAAAAAGAACACAAAAATTATGAGAGATTGTGGTATCTGACTGAGAGATATTAATAACTTTTGAAGATATATTTGCTTCAAATATAACTCACAGTTAAACCATGTTGAAATGCATGAATTATGTGGCCTGGCATATTGAGATGCTGTGCTATTCAATCAGTTTTTTGCATACTGTGTGTGAGACAAATTGGTAGAACATTCCAGCTAAGAATTTGTATAGTCAGTGATGTGGCCAAACCATTTTGATAGTTGATCTTTATTTTAAAAGTCAGATGCAGGCAACATATGCTTATCTGCTTGAATTCACTGATCAGCAATTTGCAGGATATAATTTCCAGAGGGCTGATAGCACATGTTAAATGTGTTCAATTTACTTGGTGCCATTTTGGAATTTGGGTTGAAAGGCACATTTGGTAGATTAGTTCAGTGAAGCAATTCAGCTACTGAAGAAATGAATTCATTTCTAATGAATACCTTCTAGGTAAATGATGCAGCAAAGCATAAAACAGCAGGCAGCATCAACGGTGGAAGAAACGGAGGTCAACAAACCTTCATCATTACTGCAGCAAATCTGGAAAGAGGTGGCAGAAACCATCAATGTCATTATTATTATTATCCCCAAGACATAAATGCAATGCTCCAAAAATTCAGTAACAGAGCAAAAATGAGAATTTGTTTCCATAAGACCTTGCAACTACTCTTTTTTCCCTTCCCACAGTTTTCCTTCATTTACAGAGGTACATTGCACCCATTCTCCTTTTCAGTCCAGGCATACAGGATTGCAGCTGTTATCCTTGTACCTAGCCCAAACAGGACGCTGCTTTTACCGATAACAACAGGAAAACCTTTCTCTTCTTTCAATTGTTCTTATATTTCATGTAGGAACCACTGTGTTACAGGATACCACTTCCCTACCCTGCCTACAGCTTGTTTTCTCCTTCTTCTCAATGTGCACGCAAGGGGAAGCAGCCCATCATATCTGCACATTTAATCACAGGAATCACACACTAACATCCTCCCACCTTTACTGTAGAAAAAAAAGAGAGGAGAAAAAGCAGACAAAAGCTAGCCTTCATTCAGGCGCTCAGCCACATGGAAAAGAGTGTATCTGTTATTGGAGCAGATATAAGGGAAGTCAAGGCTGGAGGTTTATTACTGCAGTGGATGTGGGTCTCCTTGAGCTGTACCTTTGTGACTACTTTCTGTTCTCTGCTGTTTTGATGGGTTTTTTTTAATTGTCTCAATTTTACTATGGACACCCAAAGTCGCCCCACCTCCATCCAACTACAGAACAGCCTGCAGACTCTCAGATTTTTGCTTGAATCAGTTCCCATTCACCAACAATATCACTATCTGAAACATTTTCAAATTACAAACCATTTCTAAAACAAAAAAAAACATTTAGATTAAAGCATTTCTTAAACACAAAGGATAAAGCATATCTAAAACCCAAAGGATTTCTAAACTCAAACGATAAAGGATTTCCAAGACACAGGTACAATTCCTGTAAACTAAAAAGACATACCCAATACATACAGAAACCAAAGCTGGAGGAATGAATTCTCATTCACTCCATGTTTCTTTCAAGTTTCTTGATGTTCCTTACTTCATTCCTAATAAGCCTAAACTACTCTCTCTATTTAGACCCTTTTTTCTCCCACTTGGGTGACATAACACAAATGATCTAAAAGCATTTTTTGGAAACATAGACATGTTCATATTTCACAATAAAAGCTGTAAAGCTAACTTCTGAGTACATAAAACTCTCAACTATAAACTCATCAGATATTGATATGCTAAATAATATTATCCATTTGTTCTGCAAGTTTCTGTGAACTAAGCAACTTAAGAGTCAGATTGTCTATTTGAAACAACCAAATTAAAAACCCATTGTGTTACACTACATCTTTGAGCAGTAAATCAGGTACAGTGACTAGCATCTGCACTCTCACAGACAGAGCATCTTCTAAACTATTCTTTCGAGGGTGATTTTATAACTTCAAGCAGATTACTATTTTCCCTTTACATTTAAAGAACTGAAGAATGACTTCCATTTGCAACCAGAAACTAAACAAACTAATTAGTTGCAAGTTTAATTACATCTGTTTGTGATCTTTCAAATGGCAGCTGCTTGTGTTTAGAAAGCAAGCTTAGCAAACATGAGACCTCCTGTCCAAGGAAAGTGAATAAAAGTGCGCCAAGGTTTAAAAAGAGAATATTTTCAACAGTTCTTGTTTCAGTTGAAGCAAGCAGCTGAGAAGGGAGTGAAGAACTCAGGTAGAAAAAGTCATTTTTTTTTTAAACACTGCTTGGGGAGAAGGGTCTGCACTGCGCAGGCGCGTGACGTAGTGCGCCAAGGTTTAAAAACAGACCGCCATATACAGCGGCCATCGTCGGAGTGGACTGAGTCAGAGTGGGACGGCTTTGGCTCAACAGGGTTTGGCGAGAACAGGCAGAGGCCAGGGTAGGTTCTGGTAAGTTTTTTGTTCAGATTGCTTAGAGTAAAGAGAATGCCAGGCAGGATGTTGGAATGCTCCTCTTGCAGGATGTGGGAAGTCAGGGAGCCCTCCGGTGTCCCTGACAACGACACCTGCAAGAAGTGCATCCAGCTGCAGCTCCTGACAAACGCATTAGGGAACTGGAGCAGGAGCTGGATGACCTGCAGATCATTCGGGAGAATGAGGAGATTATAGATAGTAGCTACAGGGAGGTAGTTATGCCAAAGGAGCAGAGGACAGGAAATTGGGTCACTGTCAGGCGAAGGAAGAGGAAAGGGCAGGCAGAGCAGGGTTCCCCTATGGCCATTCCCCTCAACAACAAGTATACCACATTGGATTCTGTTGGGGAGGATGACTTACCTGGGACAAGCTGCAGTAGCCGGATCTCTGGCAGTGAGTCTGGCTCTGCAGTGCAGAAGGGAGGGTGGAAAAAGAGGAGAGCGGTAGTGATAGGGGACTCGATAGTTAGAGATGCAGATAGGAGGTTCTGTGGTCGTGACAGAGAATCCAGGATGGTTTGTTGCCTCCTGGGTGCCAGGGTCAAGGATGTCTCTGATCGCTTGCATGACATTCTGAAGTGGGAGGGTGATCAGCCAGATGTCGTGGTGCACATCGGTACCAATGACATAGCAAGGAAGAGTGAGGAGGTCCTGGAGAGTGAGTATAGAGAGCTTGGTAGGAAGTTGAAAAGCAGGACCTCAAGGGTGGTAATATCAGGATTGCTACCTGTGCTACGTGCCAGTGAGGGTAGGAATAGGATGTTCTGGAGGATGAACAAGTGGCTGAGGAACTGGTGTAGGGGGCAGGGTTTCAGATTCTAGGATCATTGGGACCTCTTCTGGGGCAGGTGGGACCTGTACAAGAGAGACGGGTTACACTTGAACTACAGGGGGACCAATATCCTTTCAGAGAGGTTTGTTAGTGCTGTTGGGGAGGCTTTAAACTAGATTTGCAGGGGGATGGGAACCAGAGTGCCAGAGCTGACAGTGTGGCTGGGGTGAAAATAAATGATGTTAAAAGTTCAAGCAAATCTGCTAATGGAAAGGTTGTTAGTGGTGGTGAAAATCTTCTGAGGTGTATATATTTCAATGCTAGGAGTATTGCGGGGAAGGCGGATGAGTTGAGGGCGTGGATTGACACGTGGAATTATGACGTTATAGAAATTAGTGAAGTTTGGCTACAGGACGGGCAGGACTGGCAGCTTAATATTCCAGGGTTCCGATGTTTCAGATGTGATTGAGGCAGAGGAATGAAAGGTGGGGGGGGGGGTAGCATTGCTTGTTAGGGAAAATATTACAGCAGTGCTCAGGCAGGACAGATTAGAGGGCTTGTCTACTGAGTCCTTATGGGTGGAGCTGAGAAACAGGAAAGGTATGGCCACATCAGTGGGATTGTATTACAGACCACCCAATAGTCAACGAGAATTGGAAGAGCAAATCTGCAGAGAGATAGCAGGCAACTGCAGGAAACATAAAGTTGTGGTGGTAGGGGATTTTAATTTTCCATATATTGATTGGGACTCCCATACTGTTAGGGGTCTAGATGGTTTAGAGTTTGTAAAATGTGTTCAGGAAAGTTTTCTAAATCAATATATAGAGGGACCAACTAGAGGGGATGCAATATTGGATCTCCTGTTAGGACAAGTGATGGAAGTCTGTGTAGGGGAGCACTTCGGTTCCAGAGATCATAACACCATTGGTTTCAACTTGATCATGGACAAGGATAGATCTGGTCCTAGGGTCAAGGTTCTGAACTGGAAGAAGGCCAAATTTGAAGAAATGAGAAAGGATCTAAAAAGCATGGATTGGGACAGGTTGTTCTCTGGCGAAGGTGTGATCGGTAGGTGGGAAGCCTTCAAAGGAGAAATTTTGAGAGTCCAGAGTTTGTGTGTTCCTGTCAGGATTAAAGGCAAAGTGAATAGGAATAAGGAACCTTGCTTCTCAAGGGATATTGCAACTCTGATAAAGAAGAAGAGGGAGTTGTATGACATGTATAGGAAACAAGGAGTAAATAAGGTGCTTGAGGAATATAAGAAGTGCAAGAAAATACTTAAGAAAGAAATCAGGAAGGCTAAAAGAAGACATGGGGTTGCCTTGGCAGTCAAAGTGAAGGATAATCCAGAGAGCTTTTACAGGTATATTAAGAGCAAAAGGATTGTAAGGGAAAAAATTGGTCCTCTTGAAGATCAGAGTGGTCGACTATGTGCAGAACCAAAGGAAATGGGGGAGATCTTAAATAGGTTTTTTTTTGCGTCTGTATTTACTAAGGAAACTGGCATGAAATCTATGGAATTAAGGGAATCAAGTAGTGAGACCATGGAAACTGTACAGATCGAAAAGGAGGAGGTGCTTGCTGTCTTGAGGAAAAATTAAAGTGGATAAATCCCTGGGACCTGACAGGGAATTTCCTCGGACCTTGAAGGTGTTGAAATTGCAGGGGCCCTGGCAGAAATATTTAAAATGTCACTGTCTACGGGTGAAGTGCCGGAGGATTGGAGAGTGGCTCATGTTGTTCCGTTGTTTAAAAAAGGATCGAAAAGTAATCCGGGAAATTATAGGCCGGTGAGTTTAACGTCAGTAGTAGGTAAGTTATTGGAGGGAGTACTAAGAGACAGAATCTACAGGCATTTGGATAGACAGGGACTTATTAGGGAGAGTCAACATGGCTTTGTGCGTGGTAGGTCATGTTTGACCAATCTCGGAGTTTTTCAACGAGGTTACCAGGAAAGTGGATGAAGGGAAGGCAGTGGATATTGTCTACATGGACTTCAGTAAGGCCTTTGACAAGGTCCCGCATGGGAGGTTAGTTAGGAAAATTCAGTCGCTAGGTATACATGGAGAGGTGGTAAATTGAATTAGACATTGGCTCAATGGAAGAAGCCAAAGAGTGGTAGTAGAGAATTGCTTCTCCGAGTGGAGGCCTGTGGCTAGTGGTGTGCCACAGGGATCAGTGCTGGGTCCATTGTTATTTGTCATCCATATCAATGATCTGGATGATAATGTGGTAAATTGGATCAGCAAATTTGCTGATGATACAAAGATTGGAGGTGTAGTAGACAGTGAGGAAGGTTTTCAGAGCCTGCAGAGGGACTTGGACCAGCTGGAAAAATGGGCTGAAAAATGGCAGATGGATTTTGATACAGACAAGTGTGAGGTATTGCACGTTGGAAGGACAAACCAAGGTAGAACATACAGGGTGAATGGTAAGGCTCTGAGGAGTGCAGTAGAACAGAGGGATCTGGGAATACAGATACAAAATTCCCTAAAAGTGGCGTCACAGGTAGATACGGTCGTAAAGAGAGCTTTTGGTACATTGGCCTTTATTAATCAAAGTATTGAGTATAAGAGCTGGGATGTTATGATGAGGTTGTATAAGGCATTGGTGAGGCCGAATCTGGAGGATTGTGTTCAGTTTTGGTCACCAAATTACAGGAAGGATATAAATAAGGTTGAAAGAGTGCAGAGAAGGTCTACAAGGATGTTGCCGGGATTTGAGAAACTCAGTTACAGAGAAAGGTTGAATAGGTTAGGACTTTATTCCCTGGAGCGTAGAAGAATGAGGGGAGATTTGATAGAGGTATATAAAATTATGATGAGTATAGATAGAGTGAATGCAAGCAGGCTTTTTCCACTGAGGCAAGGGGAGAAAAAAACCAGAGGACATGGGTTAAAGGTGAGGGGGGAAAAGTTTAAAGGGAACATTAGTGGGGGCTTCTTCAGACAGAGAGTGGTGGGAGTATGGAATGAGCTGCCAGACGAGGTGGTAAATGCGGGTTCTTTTTTAACGTTTAAGAATAAATTGGACAGATACATGGATGGGAGGTGTATGGAGGGATATGGTCCGTGTGCAGGTCAGTGGGACTAGGCAGAAAATGGTTCAGCACAGCCAAGAAGGGCCAAAAGACCTGTTTCTGTGCTGTAGTTTTTCTATGGTTTCTATTGCAAGATTGAAGCAAAATGGAAGTTTGCACCTGAACTGGAGAGGAATCGATATCCTGACTGGGAGGTTTGCTGCTGCTACTCAGGAAAGAGAGTTTCAACTAATTTTGCAGGGGTCTGAGAACCGGAGCCCCAGGTCACTAAGGGAAAGATCAGACAAGAAGTTACATGTCAGGGAAAGTATTGAAAGGCAAAATCCAACTAGCAGGTATGATAGGTCAGATGGTTTGAAATGTGTATATTTTAATGCTAGGAATATTATGAGCAAGGGTGATGAAAGAGCATGGACCAGTACATGGAAGTACGATGTTGTAGCCATTACTGAAACTTGGTTGAGAGAGGGGCAGGATTGGGTGATTAATATACCAGGTTTTCAAAGTTTTAGAAAAGGTAGAGGAGGTAAAAGGCAAGGAGAAGGAGTTGCACTACTAATCAAGGACAATATCACAACTCACTCAGGGGAGACATAATAAAGGGGTCAGACACTGAGCCCATTTGGGTGGAACTCAGGAACAGGAAGAGTGCAATCACACTGATGGAATCACCCCAATGGCCCACCAGAACATTGAGGAACAGACATGTAATCAGATTAAGGAAATATGTAAAAATAATAGGGCTGATGCCATGGAGGATTTCAACTTCCCTTATATAAACTGGGACCTCCTTCGTGAAAGGAATTTAGATGGAGCAGAATTTGTTAACGTATCCAGGAAGGTTTCTGAAGTCGATATGTGGATGGTCCAACAAGAGAATGGGCCATACTGCACATGGTGTTGGGTAATGAGCCAGGCCAGGTGACTGAACATCCAGAGGGTGAACATTTAGGGAACAGTGACCACAATTCCTTAATTTTTAGGAGAGCTATACATAAGGATAGATATGGTCCTTGTAGGAGAGTTTTAAATTGGAGTAGGGAAAAGTATGGCATTAGGCAGGAACTAAGAAGGGTTAATTGGCAAGTCCACATCAGATGCGTAGAGGGTGTTTAAAGACCAATTGCACAGAATACAGGAAAGGTATGTTCCTGTTAGAAGGAAAGATGGGGTTGGAAAGGTAAGAGAACCTTGGATGTCCAAAGAAGTGATGAATTTAGTCAAGTGATGAATTTTAGAAAAAGGAAAAGTATGTAAAGCTTCAGAAGTTAGGATCAAATGAAGCACATGAGGAATTTAAAGAAGCAAGAAAAAAAACTAAAGAAGGGAATTTCTCTGACAGGGTTTGCAGACCATTACTTCCTATGAAGCAAAACCCAAGATTATGAATGGCAGCGATGCTTCAGTACCAGATGAACTCAACAACTTTTGTGCCCACTTTGAAAGGGAGTATATAACTACAGCTGTGAGGATCCCTATTTCACCCAGGAACCCTGTGATCTCTATCTCAGAGGCCAATGTCAGGCTGTCTTTCAGGAGGGTGAACTCTTGCAAGGCGGCAGTCCCCAATGGAATACCTGGTAAGGCTCTGAAAACTTGTGCCAACCAACTGGCAGGTGTACTCAAAGACATTTTCAGTCTCTCACTGCTACAATCAGAAGTTCCCACCCGTTTCAAAAATGCAACAATTGTACCAGTGCCCAAGAAGAGTAATATGAGCTGCCTTAACAAGTTTGAAAGGTTGGTCGTGGTTAGAATCAACTCTTGTCAGTCTTGATCAAAAAGCTACAGAACCTGGGTCTCTGTACCTTCCTCTGCAATTGGATTCTTGACTTCCTAACCAAAAGACCACAATCTGTGTGGATTGATAATAACATCTCCTCCTCGCTGACAATCAACATTGGCACACCACAGGGATGTGTGCTTAGCTCCCTGATCTATTCTCTCTACACCCATGACCGTGTGGCTAGGTGTAGCTCAAATGCCATCTATAAATTTGCTGTTAGCAGAATCTCAGATGGAGACGGGAGGGCGTACAGGAGCGGTTTTACCAGCTGGTTCAATTGTGTTGCAGCAAAACCTTGCAACCTTCAGTAAGACCAAAGAGCTAATTTGCAGACTCCAGAAAGAGTAAGATGAGCGAACACAAACCAATCCTAATAGAGAGATCAGAATTGGAGTGAGTGAACAATTTCAAGTTCTTGGATGTTAATACCTCTAAGGATCTAACCCGGTCCCAACATATCGAAGCAGCTATAAAGAAGACAAGCCAGCCGCTATCTTTCATTAGGAGTTAGAGGAGAACTGGTTTGTCACCTAAAACACTAGATATCTTGTACAGATGTACCGTGGAGAACACTCTGACATGCTGCATCACTGTTGGTATGGTGGGGGAGCGGGGCGGGGGGCGGGGGTGGCTATTGCACAGGATTGAAAGAAGCTACAGAAAGTTGTAAAATCAATCAGGTCCATCATGGGTACAAGCCTCCGTAGTATCCAAGACACCTTCAAGAAGCACTGTCTCAGAAAGGTGGTGTCCATCATTAAGGACCTCCATCACCCAGGACATGCCCTCTTCTCATTGTTACCATCAGGAAGGAGGCACAGAATCATGAAGTCACACACTCAGCCATTCAGAAACAGCTTCTTCCCCTCTGCCATCCAATTTCTCGATGGATATTGAACCCATGAACACTACCTCACTTTTTTATTATTTCTGTTTTTCCATTACTATTTTCATTTAACTATTTAGTAAAAATATATATTTAACATATTTCATTTATTTGTTCTATATTTATCATGTATTGTATTGTATTGTCGCCGCTAAGTTAGCAAATTTTACAACATACTCTGGTGATATTAAACCTGATTCTGATTCTGATTCTAGTTCTAATCTGAATCAGGAAAGCCAGGAAGAACTCTGAAAAGTCCTTGGCAAATAGGATTAAGGTGAATCCCAAGGGATTCTATATCAAGAGCAAGAGGATTACTAGGACGAGGGTAGGTCCACTCAAGAATAAAGGGGGGAACATTTGCTTGGATTCGGAGAATGTGAGTGAGGTACTTAATGAGTACGTTGCTTCAGTATTTACCAAAGCAAAGGATATGGAGGATCAAAGGTTCAGTGCGAGTATACATTAGGATGTTTAGAGATCAAGGAGGAGGAAGTGTTGGACCTCCTAATGAGTATTAAGGTGGATAAGTCCCCAGGGCCTGATGGGATTTACCCCAGGTTATTGAAAGAGGCAAGAGATGAGCTTGCTCAGGCCTTGACCAGTATCTTCACATCATTTCTAGGCACAAGCGAGGTCCCGGAGGACTGGCGAGTGGCTAATGTTGTACCTCCACTTAAGAAAGAACAATGGAAAATCCTGGAAACCATAGACTGGTGAGTCTCACATCAGGTGTAGGGAAATTGCTGAAGAAAATTCTTAGGGATAGGAAACATGAACATTCTGAAATCCGTGGCCTAATTAGAGAGAGTCAGTATGGTCTTGTGCATGGCAGATCATACCTTACCAACACTTGATTGAGTATTTTGACAAGGTGATGAGGGAGATTGATGAGGGTAGGGCAATGGATGCTATCTACATGGATTTTAGTGAGGCATTTGACAAAGTCCCTCATAGGAAGCTAATCCAGGAGATTAAGATGCATGGAGTTGGCGGCGAATTAGCTGCTTGGATTCAGAACTGGCTGGCACAAAGAAGACAGAGGGTAGTCGTTGAAGGGCCTTATTTGAGCTGAGGGTCTGTAATTAGTTGTGTTCCACAGGGATCTGAGCTGGGACGCCTGCTGTTTGTGATGTATATAAATGACCTGGATGAAAACGTAGATGGGTGAGTTAGTAAGTTTGTGGATAATACCAAGATTGGTGGAGTTGTGGATAGTGTAGAAGACTGGCAAAGAATACAGCACAATATAGATTAGTTGCAGATGTGGGCAGAGAAACGACATATGGAGTTTTACCCAGATAAATGTGAGGTGTTGCTCCTTGGTAAGGCAAATGCAAGGAGTCAGTACACTGTTAAGGGCAAGATTGTTAACAGTTTTGCTGAGCAGAGAAATCTTGGGCTCGAAGTTCATAGCTCATTGAAAGTGGCTACACAATTCAATAAGGTGGTTTAAAAAGGCTTATGAAATGCTTCCTTTTATTAGTTGAGACATTGAGCTCAAAAGTCAAGATGTTATGTTGCAATATTATAAAACTCTGGTTAGGCCGCATCTGGAGTATTGTGTACAGTTCTGGTTGCTACACTGTAGGAAGGATGTTGAGGCTTTAGAGAGGGTACAGAAGAGGTTTATTAGGATGCTGCCTGGTTTAGAGGACAGGTGCTATCACGAGACACTGGATAAACTTGAATTCTTTTCTCTGGAGCACTGGAGGCTGAGGGAAGATCTGATAGAGGTTTACAATATTATGAGAGGCATAGGTAGCGCAGACAGAGAGTATCCGTTTCCCAGGGTTGAAATGTCCAATACCAGAGGGCATGCATTGAAGGTGAGAGGGGGTAGAGTCAAGGGGGATGTGAAGGGTAAGTTTTTTACTCAGTGATTTGTGGATGCCTGGAATGCGCTGCCTGGTGATAGAGGCAAATATATTAGAGGCTTTTAAGAGATGTTTGAATAGGCACATGAATGTAAGGCAGATGGAGGGATATAGACATGGTGTAGGTACGGGGAGATTAGTGTTTAGGTGTTTTTGATTTGCCTTTTAGCTGGTTCTGCACAACATTGTGGGCCAAATAGCCTGTTCCTGTGCTGTACTCTTCTATGTACTATGTTCTATGATACAACCTCTCTCTTTTATCTCCTCTTTCCTCAGTGTCAAGGGCCAAAACATTCCTTTTTAGAGAAACAGAGATACCTGAGAAGATGTGTGTAACCTATCCATAGAAATGTAGGATGTTGCTTTGATGGATATCATTTCAAAACAGCGGCAAGGGAAAACATCTTATTGGAAGGATAACAAAATGAAGGATTGGAAAAGGTTGTGTCATATTTTGAAATCTATAACACAAAACTGGGTCAGTTAGCCAGTTCTGAGTGTGATGATATTAGGGCTGCTGATCGTGAAGTTGTAAACTCAAATGAAGACTTCAGACCATAAGACATCAGAGCAGAATTAGGCCATTTCGCCCATCGAGTCTATTCCACCATTCAATCATGGTGGATCCTTTTTCTTCCCCTCTTCAGCCCCACTGCCCAGCCTTATCCCCCTAAACTTTGATGCCATGTCCAATCAAGAACCTATCAAGCTTTGCCTTAAATATACCCAATGACCTGGATTCCACAGCTGCCTGTGGGAACAAATTTCACAAATTCACCACCCTCTGGCTAAAGAAATTTCTTCACACCTCCGTTTTAAATGGATGCCCCTCTATCCCAAGGCTGTGCCCTCTTGTCCTAGACTCCCCCACCATGAGAAACATCCTTTCAACATCTACTTTGTCTAGGCCTTTAAACATTCGAAAGGATTCAATGAGATCCCCCGCCATCCTTCTAAATTCCAGTGAGTATAGGCCCAGAGCCATCAAATGTTCCTCTCATAATAATCCTTTCATTCCCAGAATCATTCTTATGAATCTCCTCTAAACTTTCTCCAATGCTAACACATCATTTCTTAGATGAGGAACCTAAAACTGTTCATAATACTCAAGGTGAGGCCTCAAGAGTGCCTTATAAAGACTCAGCATCACATCCCTGCTCTTATATTCTAGACCTCTAAAAATGACTGCATTTGCGATCTTCACCGCTGATTCAAACTGTAACCTTTGGGGTAATCTGGACAAGGACTCCCAAGTCTATTTGCATTTCAGATTTTTGGATTTTCTCCCCATTTAGAAAATAGTCTGCATATTTATTTCTTTACCAAAGTGAATAACCATGCATTTCCCAACATTATATATTTCATTTGTCACTTTCTTGCCTATTCTCCTAATCTGTCTAAATGCTTCTGCAGCCTTCTTGCTTCCTCAACACTACCTTCCCCTCCACCAGTCTTTGTATCATCTGCAAACTTGGCAACAAAGACATCTATATCATTGATATACTGCATAAAATAAAGCGGTCCCAACACTGACCCCTGTGAAACACTGTTAGTAACTGGAAGCCAACGAGAAAAGGATCCTTTTATTCCCACTCACTATCTGCTACCAATCAGCCAATGCTCTAACCATGCTAGTAACTTTCCTGTAATACCATGGGCTCTTAACTTGGTAAGTAGCCTCATTTGTGATACCTTGTCAAAGGCCTTCTGAAAGTCCAAATATACAACATCCACTACATCCCTTTTATCTATCCTACTTGTAATCTCCTCAAAGAATTCCAACAGGTTCGTCAGGCAAGATTTTCCCTTAAGGAAACCATACTGTCTTTGTCCTATCTGGTCCTGTGTCACCAAGAACACCATAACTTCATCCTTAACAATTTCCTTTCTATGGCCTCCCACCTTTCTTAAAGAGTGGAATGACATTTGCAATTTTCCAGTCCTCCAGAACCATGCCAGAGTCCAATGATTTTTGAAAAATCATTACTAATGCCTCCACAAACTCTACTGCTACCTCTTTCAGAACCCTAGGATGCAGTTCATCTGGTCCGGGTGACTTATGTACCCTTAGGTCTTTCAGACTTCTCTTCCCTCACACCCTTCAACCTGTCACACTGCTAGTATCTTCCACAGTGAAGATTGATGCAAAATACTCATTTAGTTCATCTGCCATTTCCTTGTCCCTCATTATTATTTTTCCAGCTTTATTTTCTAGCGGTCCTATAACCACTCTCATCTCTCTTTTATTTTATATACTTGAAAAAGCTTTTCTTATTGACCTTGATATTGTTAGCAAGTTTGCTTTCATTTTCACCTTTTCCCTTCTAATGATTCTTTTAGATGCTTTCTGCAGGTTTTTAAAAGCTTCCCAGTCCTCTATCTTCCTGCTAATTTTTGCTTTGTTGTATGCCCTTTGTTTTGTTTTTACATTAGCTTTGACTTCCCTTGTCAGTCACGCTTGTACTACTTTGCCATTTGAATTTTTTTTTGTGGGAATACATCTATCCTGCACTTTGCTCATGTTTCCCAGAAATGCACGCCATTGCTACTCTGCTGTCATCCCTGCCAGCATCTCCTTCCAATTTACTTTGGCCAGCTCCTCTCTCAAACCACTGCAATTTCCTTTACTCCAGTGAAATACTGCTACATCAGACTTTACTTGCTCCCTATCAGATTTCAAGATGAACTCAATTATATTGTGATCATTGCCTCCTAAGTGATCCTTTACCTCATCACCTCCAGTTCATTACATAGCACCCAATCCAGTATAGCTGATCCCCTAGAAGACTCAATGATAAGCTGCTCTAAAAAGCCATCTCATAGGCATTCAACAAATTCACTCTCTTGGGATTCTTTACCAACCTGATTTTCCCAATCAAAGTGCATGTTGAAATCTCCCATGACTTTCATAACATTGCCCTTTTGACACACCGTTTCTATTTCCTGTTGTAATCTGTAGTCCACATCCCAGCTACTGTTTGGATGCCCGTATATAACTGCCATCAGGGTCCTCATACTCTTGCAGTTTCTTAACTCAACCGACAAGGATTCAACATCTTCCAATCCAATGTAACATCTTTCTAATGATTTTATGCCATTCTTCACCAGCAGAGCCACTCCACCCACTCTGCCCACCTTCCTATCCTTCTGATACAATGTGTAACCTTGAACATTCAGCTCCCAACTACAACCATCCTTCAGCCACGATTCAGTGATGGCCAGAACATCAAACCCAACAATCTGTAAAAGTGCAACTGAATCATTCACCTTGTTTCTTATACTTTGTGTATTGAAATCTAACACTTTGAGTACTGTATTTGCTACCCTTTTTGATTTTGCATCCTAACATACTGATATTCACCCTGCTGGCTTTAAGCCTTATTGGATATAAATAGCCACAAGTTCTCCCAGTAAAAGGAGATTATACTGTAATCATCCAATCTTCAACGACTAGTTCACTTCCTCGTTTATTCTCCCTGGTGAGTTTAGCTGCCAATGTTCGCTATTCAAGTGGTGGTTCCTTTTCCCCTATCAAGGAAAAGATACCTCCAACTAACAAAGTAGTTTAAAACGCAGTTCATTTATGTATAGTGATAGATGTTTAAATCCAAGCAACATTCTTAAAACACATTTAAAATTCACAGAGGATTTCTATTTTAAACATTTCCCTATTTCAAATCATGTCTAAAACACAAATCATTACAAAGCTCAAAGCATTTCTCAAATATGAAGGATTAAGGATTTCCAAAACACAGAAGAAATTCCTAAGAACTTAAAAGACATACGAAAAATGCAGACAAATAAGTTATCCATTGTAGAAAGCAGAGCTTGGGGAATGGATTCTATTTCTTTCAATGTTTATTGATGTTCTAATAAGCTTGAACTACTCTCTACATTCATACCCTTTATCTCCAAAATGAGTGACTTCATGAGCATGATATGTTTCCTTAGGTATCCTTTTAACACAAATGGTCTAAAAGCATTCTTTGGAGATGTAGATCTACCATTAATGCTGCAAAGCTAACTTCTGAGTTAGCTCTTTCGACTATAAACACATCAGTTATTGACATGCTAAATGATATTATGCATCTGTTTTGCCAGCTACCTCAAACTAAGTAACTTAAGAGTCAGTTTGTCGGTTTGAAACAATCTAAATTAAACAACCCATCGTCTTGTACTCTACTTTTGAGCAATAACAAAGCAGGTGCAGTGACTCATTACAAAGTGTCTTCAAAATACAGAGCATATTTGCAAAGTTGTTGTATAAAGAATGTTTTTTTAACCTAAAGCAGCTTTCCATTTAAATTTTAAGAGATGCAGACTTCTGTTTATGACCAAAAGTTAAACAAAGCAATATAGTTGAAAGTTTTCTTACAACTGTTTGTGAACTTTTGAATGGCCAGTTTAGCAAACATGAGATAGAATCAAATATCTATCCAATGAGGAGGACTCCGAGAGATCTCTAGATGGTGCAGACAAATTGAGTAAGGGGGCATACTGTATCCATGGTAAATTCCATTAAACTAGGATAAATACGAAGTTGTCTGCTTTGGAAGGAAAAACAGAAAGGCAGATAGGTTGGTGATAGATTGGGAAACATTGATGTACAAAGGGAAATCAATGTCCTTATGCAACAGTCACTGAAAACAAACATGTAGGTGCAGGAATTAAATATGGAGGTTTCTGGTATTTTGGTTTACATTGCAAGAGTGCAAGAACAAGAATGTTGTGCTAAAATTAAACCGGGTTCTGGGTCACAAAACTGACATAATGGCTGCTGTTGGTTGCTTGGTGCTGCTATAAATCCACATTTCAGATACATCACACTATATTGTCTACATTTCCTTTTCGTTTGGTCTGCTTCTGCCATTTTCATTAAGGATTAACAACCACGGTCAATCAACTGCTAAGTCCAACCTTAAGTGCTGTTATCAATAAAGGGGAAAGTTATGATGTCATCATAGCTCAGGCAAAACCTGACTATGTACCTTCAGGCAGACGAAGTAGGGCAGCAATACCTCGGATGGGCCATTGGCTAGAGAAATACAGCAAGACCACTCGAAAGGGCAGATAATGAACTTTACCCGATTGGATGCCATACCATAATTCACAGAAACTGTGTCACTGCATGATTAGAGTATGGGAATCGTACTAGCTAACACTATAGTACAGTAGTAAACAGAAATAAAGTGCAGGCCTACCCAGAAATAACACAGTTTCTTCAGTCCAGATTTCTTATGATCTGTCACATTGAGCAAATTCTAAGAGAACAGTGGGTTAGCAAGAGATGAGGTGATTACATGATCATTTATAAAGCAGTGATGACCAAATGCTTATAATAATTATTTTCATATTTTAAAAAAATGAGCCTCAGCTGACACCCCACCACCACCACCACCACCACCACCATCGCTACCAAGGAATCCTCACCACCTGTGTTTTCTTTATTTGCCCCTTAGAAACTCCAACCACCCCCCCACCCCCGGGGAGAGATATTGCCCACTTTGAAAACTGCTGCTTTCAGTAAAGTCTCACAAACACAAAAATACATTACATTTTAAAAATACACTTAAGATCATAGGATACAACTTGATTCAATATAACTTCAATAGTTACAATTCTTTACTTCAATATTTTGGGTTGACAATGCTTCCTTTGAAATACATATCTATAATGAAAGACACCTTGAATGTTCAAATGCCTTGTCACAAAATAATTCACAGAAATCCCAGACACCCAAAATTAATGTTGTCAGGGCTGTCTTCTGAGTATACAAATATGGTAAGTGTACAAAAGCTGTTTGATTACCTATACCTGTGACCATGTTTGATATACTAAGTGACAACATCAGTCTTGTCTGCCAGCTTGAACTCCCTTTTGCGAAGGTGAAAATAACTTAGCCCATGTTACTTTGTTTAATGCAGGCCAATTAATACAAATGCATTGCATACTCTTCAGACAAATCTTAAAATAAATATCTCATGGTCAACATTTTGCAAACCATATCTCTTAGTCCATAGGCCAGCCAATGTTCCACAAACAGTGCAATAGCATTCCTTTAATTTCAATTCACTATTTGCAATTTACAATCCACATTAAGAACTGAAGACTGGTTGTTGTTTGAATTAATGTCTGCTATATTCACATAACTCGAGAATACGCCCTAACAAACTGCATTGTTCTGTGTTCTATGGTGGAAAATCGCAGATCATTGCCAAAGAAATCGTATTTGAAATGCATTATTAACTATTTTTGTTAGGATTCCCGGTCTTTTGTTGAGTCACGCAGCCGCACATATTGGTAACTGTCGGCTTCTGGATGCGCCAGGGCAGAGATGTAACCTAAACATTTAAACTGCCAATCTACCCAGTTTCCAGTTGTCAACTGTGCAAGATCTTTTTATCTTTTTGATCTTTAATGACTATTTATGACTGCTTAAGCTGATCTCATAATTTAGCGTTCTCAAAACATTCCAAATAAATAAAAAATTCGAATAATGTCCTTCACAGAGAAGTTCAGTTTGCACTAGAGGGCACCGGATGCTAACAACTTCTGTTGACTCACCAAATGTGATACAATCGGTTATGAACAAATCCATTTTATTTCCTCCTCAATACTCCACATTGGAAACAAGAGAAAACCTGCAGATGCTGGAAATTCAAGCAACACACACAAAATGCTGGGAGGAACTCAGCAGGCCAGGCAGCATCTATGGAAAAGAATACAGCTGATGTTTTGAGCTGACACGCTTCAGCAGTAATATTGGTATGTCAGATGCCAATTGCATACCAATGACGTCTTGAAGTAGTAGGAACAAACCCGATGAGGTCCCAGCTTAGATGTAAGGTTACCACAGCCATTCCTTGCTAGCAACAACAAATGAGCCACCAAATTATATCTAGGTACTTTACAGCAGACTGATACACTTTAACAATGCAAACAAATGGGAGAAGATGTCAGGAAAAGAGAATGTTCGGATTATTGCTACACAAATAAACAACATTGTCTGGAAGGAGCCATCTCTTAATGCCATGACAAATGAAAGCTGTGTGTTTGGATTCTCAATAAAGGTGTTTGAGCAGAGGTGTTCTTATCTGTTGAGATGTGCTCCTGTTATAAATATGTAATTTTACAGTGTCATTTGCCAAAATTTTGAACTTGAAATTATATTGACCTCCTTAGCTTCACTCAGTGGCCAAAGAATTAATGCCTGAATCACACTGTGGCCTCTGCCTGTTGAGAAGCAGAGTGAAAATGGTCATCATTGCATGCCTACTCCAGCAAAAATGCAGGGAATTGTACCACCCATTGTGAATGGCTTTCTTCAACCTCACTTTGACTCCCCTAATCAGCAGGGGCTCCTAAAATTTGTCTATTCACAGACAGCATGCGGACTATCATACTAAACAGTAATTCTGCAGCACAACCAATCTTGGTGATGATTTAAGACTGACATATTGCCCAACACATTTTTAAATCTTTCTAGTCACATTGTTGCACCCTACATCCAACAAACTTCCTATAAGAGTGGGACTAATCTTCAAAAGTAATGGGTAAGTGTTCAATCAATGGTGACTACCCTCCAGAATTAAGGTCATCCAGATCTTAGTACTCCAGCTGCAGTATGCAGAAAGCACTTTCCTTTGCACCTGGTCAAAGGCTGAACTCCAAGGCATCTTCAAATGATATGCAAAAGGATAGATCTTACATTCAACATTCACAAAAGCAAGGTCCTTCACCACCACTATCCTCCAATGATAAAAATTCCCTGTTAAATTCTGGGAAAGACTGGCCACTACTCATATTGCAAGAAAAGAGAAGCCAATAGTGAAATTCACCGCTGATTTCAAAGTGCCAGTATAATAGTTGGTCAAGTAAGGAAGAGAGCATCAGGGTCTCAGGTCTGAATGAAACTCATGGTTTACTACCCAGTGCTTCTGGGATCTGGACTACTTAGAAACTGACATTTCAAAGAACTCAAAATAATATCACCACTGCTCTCTCTGCAAAGTCCAAGAATTTACTAGGGGTAGGCAAGACAGTTTCCACATTGTCCCCACATCAACATTCCCTGCAATGAGGTCCTGCTTCCATTCTGTCAGCTCTGCTGGGCGGGCCCTTTTGTTTACATGCCCAACACCAGATGGTTATGGGAAGGATTATAAAATACGTAAGAGTTATATTAAGAACTTCATTCATTCTAGAGGACTTAGTGATTGTGGATGGGAGAAGGGGGAGTGATGGCGAGAAAACAGTTTTGTAAACTGAGTAATGTTTGTTTGGTTATAGTTATTTTTCATTTTTTAAATCTGGATTCTGGGGTGAAGATGGGCTACCCACTGTCGAGTCAAAGCAGCTTTAAATTAAAAATATAAGCATAAAATGCAAGCCGCACTCAGCAGATTAGGAGCTGTTGTTACCAGGACACTGATGAAATGTTTTGGTTGATTTGTATCCCTAAGGCAATGCTGAGCTCACCCTATCAAAGTTAGTCCCTTTGACTCAGCTCTTCCACCCTTTCTGCAACCTTTTTTTGTTATTTTCTGTATGGAGTCTTCAACTTGAAAAGTTAACTCCTTCCCTCTTTTCATACAAACTGTAGATACTGCTTGACTGATTCCAACGTTGTCTTTATTTAAGTTTCAGATTTCTTGCAAAATTTTTAATATTCATGAGCTTTAAACTAACTGAATACATCTGCCTTGTTTTTCTGTGTTGTTGTGGCAAAACAGAAGACAGTAGAGAGATTTGGGGCACAAAACGATAATAAATCTGGCCTGGCAGTAAACAACAGTGCTGAACGGCGAGTGGCTCAAAAAGTTTTTGAACTGTTGCCAATCAACAGTCTATAGGATCAACATTCCTCGCTAAGAAGACACACTTCACTGACATAGTACTTTGCTAGGATAGTCTAGATTTAGTGTATGTTATTTTCAATTTTGTATTTAGTACAATTTATTATTTGTTTATAATGCAGATAAATGCCTAAAAATGAATGAATATTGTAACCTCAAGCTCTAGAGACCCAAATTAAAGCTGTTTTACTAAATCCACTACTTAATGAAAGTACAAGACACGGGCTAATTTCCCAGATTACACAGTTCTCAACATCACAATCCTTCAAAAAATGATTAATTGCTTTTTAAAACTCCTGACATGTTCAATTGTGTAGTTTGTCCTTATCTAAGCTACCACCCATCCACAGAACAATTTAGAAATATTCTGCATCACTTAAGCAGAAAGGCCATTACAATTGGACTGATTGTACAATTAATTCATGCTGAGAAGTATCCAAGCTTGCTACCATGACCTTGCAGGTTTTCAGGACCCAATATGAGCACCCTCTAGTGGATTATCAGAATACCTGTACCTGATTTGGACCAGATTTCCCATGTTACATCATATAAAGTTCATGACGTTTTTAGTATAATCTTACAAATGTAAATGTTTAGAGCCTCTGATACACAGTAGACTATTCAAGAATTTATTGAACATTGTATTAAAATGGACCTACAATACATTTTATGGATATCATTAATTTGTACTATTAATATAAAACTTTAGTTCCCTGGTAGATTGCAAAATATCTGTTAGTGGTTCCATTTTGAGCTACTGAATCATTTAAATATAAATTTAATAAAATCAAGTATAGTCAGAGAGAAGTACAGCATACAAACAGCCCATTCAGCCATTCTAGTCCATACCAAAAACTTTTAAGCTGTCTGTTCCCATCATCCTCACTGGGACCATAGGCCTCCATACCCCTACTATCCTTGTAACATCCAAGCTTCACTTAAACATTTGAAATTGAACTCCCATGCACCATTTGTGCTGGCAACTCACTCCACACTCTCACAACCTTTTGAGTGAAGAAGTTTTCCCTCGTGTAAACTTTTCACTTTTCACCCTTAACCCATGACCTCTGGTTGTAGTTCCCCCAACCTCAGTGGAAAAAAGCCTGCTTGTATTTGCCCCATCGATACCCCTCATATGATTGAACATACAATTTTGAAATCAGAGTTTCTTTGTCAGTGTTTAGAAATTAAAACAAACAAGAGACAGCATCATAGACATTAACAGCAGGTTAAATATCTTTGAATCATCTTGGGCTAATTAAGTGCCACCTTCTATAATTAAAGACGTGTAATCATATTCAATGACTACAGCTGATTTTAGCTTCCAGCCTAAAACCATTTTATATTTGGTTATCTACAATTGCAATTTAATTTAATATTATAATTTAAAGATTTCAGGATTCTTGGGCAGTTGTCCAAAGGGTACACTTTCTGAAAAAGTAGATTTCTGATCAGTTACATTTCAATGAAATTCAATCCACCTCATTTGAAGACAAATATTATTTTCTTCAGGATTAATTTTTGGTTAAAACAGATCTGCAATATAAAGGCGGCATCCATCATTAAGGACCCACATCACCCAGGTCATGCCCTCGAGGAGGAGGTACAGGAGCCTAAAGACATACACTTTTAGGAACAGCTTCTTCCTGTCAGGAAATGTAGAGGAGGTTTGACCGAAATGCAGAGACAATTTAATGGTGAGTAATAACTCTAATAATAAACTGCAAAATAACAAGCCACAAGGGGCCATAAAATAAGAGAAAACAGGCACTTAACATGTCAAGGCAGGGCAACTAGATAACTGAAGGCTAGGAGCAACTGACTGAGGTTAGCTGATTTGTATGAGTGAACAAGAACTGTGGATGAGAGCTGGGTTTAAATATACCACAGGTAGTGAATTGGAAGCAAGTGGCAGACAATTCCTGTTAGCTGAGTGGAGACTGGGAGGTGCCTGTCTACGCAGACCTGACAGAAACATTCCTCACCCCCCAGAGAGCACCTGTTGGCCCAGGATAATCTGGATGGGTCCGGTGAAATTGCTCAATCAACAATTGATTCAGGATGAAACTGGACAGCACTCAAGACCACCCCTCTGGGCCATACCCTTCCAAGTCAAACGGGTACTACACACTCATCCACGACAATGTGAATCCATCAACTGGCAAACTGCATGCACTGGACCACTTTCCACCATCCTTGGTTCCGGAGGAGCAGGCTAAGGTGCATGGACAACTGGCTGGAGGCAGGACACATGGAAGGTAGGTGTGATGCTGAGGGGCGGTGGCAGCTGGTGATGGTAAGTGACTGGAGTGATGCAGTGGGTAGTCTTGGAGAGACCGCTGAACTGGGGCGAGAGCTTGCAAGAGTCAGTGCGCAGGGGCAGACTTCGGGTGGACAGCCTGACACGGTCTCCAAGCCAGAGTAGTGTGACTGGGGCCGTCAGCTATTGGCCGGGTGGTAATAGGCACAGTTAGCAGCTAGACCAGCCTCTGTGCCCTCTTCCGAGCATCCCGGCAGCAGCAAACCAGGGCTCTGGTGCACAAGATCTCCAGCGCTGGCCCCTCCATGGGGAACAACAGGGGTCAGTAGCCAAGAAGTGCCTGAAATGGCGACATAGCCGTGACAGAAGAGGTGTGTAGATCGTGGCACAGTTCTGTGCAGAACAGATACTTCTTCCATAGCAAAGGGTTAGAGGCGATGAGACGTTGCAGAAACTTCTCCACTTGTTGATTGGCTCTTTCTAACAGATTCTCTTTGGTCTGCAAATGACAGCCAGAGGACAACCTCACCTAGAAGCAGGGGAGGGAGCAGAAAGCTCACCAGGGGCAGGAATTGTGGGCCCCGGTGTGACACAATGTCCTAAGGGAAACCGTGGAAGTGATCTATATGTTGGAGAACCAGTTCAGCCGTTTCAACAGCTGACTGAAGTTTAGGGAGGGCAATAAATTGGGCCATCATGGAGAGCCAGTCCACCACTGTCATGATCACTGTGGCCCATTGGGAACGTGGCAAACCCATGACGAAATCCATGGCAATGTGGGACCACAGGCACCAAGGCACTGGTAGGGCTACTGTTTGGAGTAATTGGACTGGGCACATTGCAGGCAGGCAATATTGAACTGACGTATATCCGTGATCATGGTGGGCCACAAGAACTGGCACTGCAGAAAATCTAGGGTCCATCATATGCCTGGATGGGCAGACAGTGGTAAGGAGTGGGCCCACTGAAGTGTCTCAGAGCACATGACTGCCAGCACGTATGTGTGGTTGTCAGGTGATACGGCTGCAGCTGGTTCTCGATATCCCAGACAATCAGGGCAAGGATCTGCAAGGATGGAAGGATGGGCTGAGGGTCGATCTCCATTTCAGCTGGGTTGAACTGTCATGAACAGGCATCCATCTTGGTGTTCTTGGAGCTGGAATGGTAGGAGATGGTGGAGTTGAATTGCTTGAAGAAGAGGGCCCAGCAAGCCTGAGGTGGGTTGAGGTAGAAGGTTTGCTGAATGGATACAAGGTTGCGGTGGTCAGTCCAGATCAGGAAGGACACCTTTTGCTGAAGGTGCTGGCTAAGCCATGGTACTTCTGTGGGAGTTTGGTGAAGTCAATAGCTTCCTCTGTCTCCCCGGATTTACAGGGTGAAGTCAACTGAGGTTGAAGGCAACTGGGTCCCCAACTCAGCAGTAAACTGGATGACCAGGTAAAGTGAGCATCAGATAAGTGTGAAATATGATGGCAGAATATAGTATTAATGGTAAGACTCTTGGCAGTGTGGAGGATCAGAGGGTTCTTGGGGTCCGAGTCCATAGGACGCTCAAAGCAGCTGCACAGGTTGACTCTGTGGGTAAGAAGGCATACGGTGTATTGGCCTTCATCAATCGTGGAATTGAATTTAGGAGCCGAGAGGTAATGTTGCAGCTATATAGGACCCTGGTCAGACCCCACTTGGATACTGTGATCAGTTCTGGTCGCCTCACTACAGGAAGGATGTGGAAGCCATAGAAAGGGTGCAGAGGAGATTTACAAGGATGTTGCCTGGATTGGGGAGCATGCCTTATGAGAATAGGTTGAGTGACCTTAGCCTTATCTCCTTGGAGCGACGGAGGATGAGAGGTGACCTGATAGAGGTGTATAAGATGATGAGAGGCATTGATCGTATGGATAGTCAGAGGCTTTTTCCAAGGGTTACTACAAGAGGACACAGGTTTAAGGTGCTGAGAAGTAGGTACAGAGGAGATGTCAGGGGTAAGTTTTTTTTATTCAGAGAGTGGTGAGTGCGTGGAATGGGCTGCCAGCAATGGTGGTGGAGGTGGATATGATAGGGTCTTTTAAGGGACATTTAGATAGGTACATGGAGCTTAGTAAAATAGAGGGCTATAGGTAAGCCTAGGTAGTTCTAAGGTAGGGACACGTTCGGCACAACTTTGTGGGCCGAAGGGCTTGTATTGTGCTGTAGGTTTTTTATGTTTCTATGATGGAGAGCCAGGCGTAAACCAAGATGAAGGGTGTGTTTTGTGAGTCAAAGAGGAATTGGATGGACTCTGGGCCTGTATTCACTAGAATTCAGAAGAATGAGTGGTAACCTCATTGAAACCTATTGACTGGTGAAAGCCCTTGATAGAGTGAATGTTTCCTATGTGGGGGGGGGGTGGTCTAAGACCAGATGACAGCCTCAGAATAGAGGGGTGTCCTTTTAAAAGAAGGATAAGGAGGAATTTCTCTAGCCTGCGGGTGGTGAATCTGTGGAATTCCTTGCCACAGACAGCTGTGGAGGCCGTGTCTTTACATATATTTAAGGGAGAGGTTGATAGTTTCTTGATTGTTTGGGGCATGAAGGGATACAGGAGAAGGCAGGAGACTGGGGCTGAGAGGAAAATTGGATCAGCCATGATGAAATGGCAGGGCAGACTCGATGGGCCACATGGCTTAATTCTGCTCCTATATCTTATGATATTAAACCAGATTCTGATATTGATTCAATATGAGAATTTATTTTCTTAGTTTCTTTTGTATTATTATTGCAAAATAACAACTGTACGTTGCAGTCAGATGCAAACAATTGAACCATCTTTTGTAGATTTACAGTTGTTCCTTCTTACTATTTTGCCAGTGAACCCAAGTTGCTTTATATACCGTTCCTTGTACAACTTCATTGGATTGGGCTCTCAAGTTCTGGCAAACTTTCAATTTTTTATGTCCATTTACTGCCCATCCTTAGTTGCTATTCATGTACCTTCTTGAAATGCAAGTCACCCTGTTTGTGCAGGTTCTCCTTCTAAATAGTATTCCTTTCTATATCAGATATACTGGGGTAGCATCTGGAGACCAAGACTGTTGATAAAGAGGAATGGGTTCAACTCTACAATAGCAGCTGAAAATGTTAAACTCAAACCCTTAAATAAGTTCAGAATAATCACCATTGATTTACATTACTCAATTTTCATGAAAATAATTCACCTGGTTTATTAATATCCTTTAGGGATGGAAAACTGCTAGCCTTAAATTACTTTAGCCTATATTTGACCCAGCCCCAGAACATGATTAAATCTAATCTTGCTGTTTGGAATTGTCCAGCAAACAATTTAGTTCAGATAGAATTTTGTTTTATCATCATGCAAACTTAATTAGATCAATTTACTGTATTTTCTTTCATAAAGTAAAACAAATAGTGTTTCTCCTCCCCTGCTCATTAAACATTATCAGAGATCAGTATTTTTGATGAATTAGGAATCCTTGAATGTCTGTAAGTTGTGTAAAATTGGTAGATTTATGGGAATATCAAATATAATTAGGATTGGACATGGAAGTGGAGTAATGACTGAAGATCAAATCCTAGGAGTGGGAGGGGATCAGTTTTTAATGTTACAGACAACACAGGACTAAGAAGATTGTTCTGTCATTGAGAACTAAAGACTCAATCAGGGGCTGTTCTTCCATGGCAAACTAAGAAAGTTAAGGATGGGGTCACGTTGAATGAAAAGGAATCATTTTAAAAAGATAGCTTGTAGGCTGAAAAATTGGGAACATTTTAGAAGCCAGCAGCAGGCGATGATGATAATAGCAATAATAAAGTGGGAGATAATGTTACATTTATCACAAGAATAAACCGACAAGGAAGGTTAAAAAACTCACAACACGCTGGAGGAACTCAGCAGGTTGGGCAGCATCGGTGGAAAAAGATCGGTCGACGTTTCGGGCTGGAACCCTTCGTCAGGACCTGCTGAGTTCCTCCAGCATGTTGTGAGTGTTGCTTTGACCCCAGCACCTGCAGATTATTTTGTGATTAAAACAGACAGTAAGAGCTTCTATGAGCATTACACTCAATGGATATTGATGGGAACTATGGATTAGTAGAAACTTTGGACAAATATTTTGCATCTTTTTTATGGTTGTAAGACTCTTCAAGGATCTCAATAAAAAAGAAAGAGGAACTTATAAGAATTGTTTTCACTGGAAGAGAGGCATAGGTGATTTAATGAGATCAATGACTAACATGCTCCTGGGACTTCAATGTCTGCATTCTAAGGTATTTAAAACTGTATTGATAGTGGTTATATTGGTTCTGTTCTTCTACATTTCTGAAGATCCAAGAAATCTTCCACTGGATTGGAAAACTACAAGAAAGGAGGAGAACAGGAAGTCTTTAATCAACCCTGTGTTCCTTTGTATGAAAAGAAAGTTATACTTGACAAGTTTATCAGAATTCTTTGAGGATAGAATGAACTTGGTGGATAAATGGCATCAGCAGCGGACCAATCGATTCAAAGGGAGAGAGAGAGAACCTTGCACAGGTCGGGGAGAAGAGTTTAAAAAAGGAGCATTTCGTGGGGATCGGCACATTAGCAGCGGACCAACTGGTTTGCGATTTATTAGCAGGAGTAAATATAAGTAAAGTAGGGTCAAAGCAGAGCGGCTATTGTGAGGGTGGACCAGTGTAGGAGTGGGAACTTGAGACTTTGGCAAGGAGGCACAGGGAAGTAGCAGGTAAGGCTGTTATAGTGGTTCAATAAAAAGTCACTAAATTACAGCTAATTAAATTAAGTATGGCTGATGCAGGATCAGGTGATGTACTATAGCTGCATAATGTGGGAGCTAGAGGACCCCATTGTGGTTCCTGGTGACCACATCTGCAGCAAGTGTTGGCTACTTGAGGAACTCGGGCTCAAAGTTGATGACCTGGAATCTGAGTTTCAAACGCTGCAATACATCAGGGAGGGGGAGAGTTACCTGGATTCTCTGTTTCAGCAAATAGTCACACCCATTAGATTAGCTGCCTCAAATTCAGTCTGTGGTCAGGGACAAGAAGGTGTGACTGCGAGTGAAGTAGGTAGTGGGATCCAAGGGACGGTGCTGGAAGAGCCTCGGACCTTGAGCTTGTCCAGCAGGTCCAAGATTCTTGCTCCCTGTGTGGCTGAGGGTGGAGTCTGCGGGAAGGATGAACAATCTAACTGTGGCTCTGTAGTTCAGAGGGGAAAGAAGAGAAATGTAGTGGTAATTGGGTATAGTATAGTCAGGGGAATAGACAGAGTACTCTGTTGCAAGGATAGAGCATCTGAAATGCTGTGTGGCCTGTCTGGTGCCTGGGTTCAGGACATCTTATCTGGCTTGCAGAGGAATTTGCAGTGGAAGGGGTAAGATCCAGTTGCCGTGGTCCATGTGGGTACCAACAACATAGGTAGAATGAGGAAAGAGGTTCTACTGAGGGAATTTGAGCATCTAGGGACTAAATTAAAAAGTAGAACCAAAAAGATAGTAATCTCAGGATTAATACCTAAGTCACATGTAAATTGGCATAGGGTCAGTTTTGGTCAGTTGTGTGCAGTTTTGGTCCCCTAATCTGAGGACAGACATCCTTGCCATAGAGGGAGTACAAAGAAGGTTCACCAGATTGATTCCTGGGATGGCAGGACTTTCATATGAAGAAAGACTGGATGAACTGGGCTTGTACTCGTTGGAATTTAGAAGATTGAGGGGGGATCTGATTGAAACGTATAAAATCCTAAAGGGATTGGACAGGCTAGATGCAGGAAGATTGTTCCCGATGTTGGGGAAGTCCAGAACAAGGGGTCACAGTTTGAGGATAAAGGGGAAGCCTATTAGGACCGAGATTAGGAAAAACTTCTTCACACAGAGAGTGGTGAATCTGTGGAATTCTCTGCCACAGGAAACAGTTGAGGCCAGTTCATTGGCTATATTTAAGAGGGAGTTAGATATGGCCCTTGTGGCTACGGGGATCAGGGGGTATGGAGGGAAGGCTGGGGCGGGGTTCTGAGTTGGATGATCAGCCATGATCATAACAAATGGTGGTGCAGGCTCGAAGGGCCGAATGGCCTACTCCTGCACCTATTTTCTATGTTTCTATGTTTCTATTAGAGAGTTAAAAGCGTGGCTCAAGGATTGGTGTGGGAGAAGTGGGTGTGAATTCATGGGAAATTGGCACCAGTATTGGAGATGGAGGAAGCTGTACCAATGGGACAGGCTCCACCTGAACCGTGATGGGACCTGGCTCCTGGTGAAACACCTAACTAGGGCTGTGGATGGGGCTTTAAACTAAATAGTAGGGGGTGGGTTCAACAGATTGGCGAAGTATGGATAAAGTAAAAGAGAAAAGTGTGGATAAAGATAAAGAAAAAGCAGAAGATAAAAAAGAGAAAAGTAAGAATGGAGTGAAGAAAAGTCAAGTGCAAAAGAGTAAAAGATTACAAGATTTTAAAAGCACAATGAGTGTAAGGGCACTTTATTCGAATGCCTGTAGTATTTGAAACAAGGTCAGTGAACTTGTGACACAAATCAGTACAAAGAGGTATGATTTAGTGGCCATTACAGATATGTGGTTGCAGGGTGGAGAGGATTGGGAATTAAATATCCAAGAATATCAGGTAATATGCAAGGATGGGCAGAAAGATAAGGGAGGTGGGGTAGCGCGGTTAGTTAAGGATAAGATCAGGGTGATAGTGAGAGACGATATAAGATCTAAGGAACTGAATGTTGAATCCTTCTGGGAAGAGATTAAGAATAGTAAGGGGGAAAAAAAAAGTACTGGTGGGAGGTGTCTATCAGCCGCCAAATAATAACATTATAGTGGCACAGGCAATAAACAGAGAAATATCTGAGACATGTAAGAATGGAACAGCAGTTATCACGGAAGACTTCAACCTACACATCGATTGGGTGAATCAAGTTAGTCAAGGCAGGCTTGAGGAGGACTTCATAGAATGCATACATTATAGCTTTCTTGAACAGCATGTTACCGAACTTACAAGGGAACGTGCTATCTTAGATCTGGTCCTGTGCAATGAGACAGGTAAAATTAGTGATCTTGTAGTTCGGTATCCTCTTGGAAACAGTGATCACAGTATGAATGAATTTCTCATACAGATAGAGGGTGTAATAGATAGATTGAAAAGCAGTGTATTATGCCCAAACAATGGAGACTACAATGAGATGAAGGAGGATTTGGCTAATGTATACTGGGAACACAGGCTATATCGTGGGTCAGTTGATAAACAGTGGAAGACTTTCAAAGCGATTTTTTTTCATGGTGCTCAACAAAAGTATATTCCAGTTAAAAGCAAGGACAGTAATGGTGGGGAGAGCCAGCCTTGGATAACTAAGGAAATAAAAGAAAGCATCAAAGTAAAAGCTTATGTATACAAATTCACGAAGAGAAGTGGGAAACTGGAAGATTAAGAAAACTTTTAAAAAGCAACTAAGTACCACTAAGGGAAAAATAAACAAAAGCAAGCTAGATTATGAAAATAAACTAGCATGAAATATAAAAATGGATGGTAACAGTTTTTATAATTATATAAAGTGGAAAAGGGTGGCTAAAGTGAATGTAGGTCCCTTGGAAGACAAGAAGGGGGAATTTGATATTGGGTAATGAGGAAATGGCTGAGGTTTTGAATTTGGCTTTTGAACTATTTTGTGTTGGTCTTCACGGTGTAAAGGCACATCTAATATGCCAAAGAAAAATGTTATGGATGCACTGGGAGGCGAGGACCTTGATACAATAGCTATCACTAAAGAGGTATTGCTGAGAAAGCTTGTGGGCCTAAAGATAAACAAGTCCTCTGGTCCTGATGGAATGCATCCCACAGTACTGAAAGAAATGGCAGAAGTTATACTAAAGGCTTTGGTGATGATTTACCAAAATTCTCTGGACTCTGGGCAGGTCCTGGCAGATTGGAAGATGGCAAATGTCATGCCACTGTTCAAAAAAGGATGCCAGCAAAAGGCAGGTAACTATAGGCCAGTTAGTTTAACATCTGTAGTTGGGAAATGCTTGAAGCTATCATTAAAGAAGAAATAGTCAAGCAGTTGGAAAGAAATGTATCCATCAGGCAGACGCAGCATGGATTCAGCAAAAGCAGCCCTGTCTGACAAACGTACTGGAGTTCTTTGGGGATATAACAAGCGCAGTGGATAGCGGGGACCAGGTGGAAGGTATTTACTTGGATTTCCAGAAGGAGTTTGATGAGATGCCACATAAAAGACCTTACCTATAAGATAAGGATGCATAGAGTTGGGAGTGATGTATTAGCGTGGATAGAGGATTGGTTAACTAATAGAAAGCACAGAGTTGGGATACAAGGTTGTTACTCTGGTTGGCGGTGAGTGGTGAGCGGTGTGATGCAGGGGTCGGTGTTGGGCTCGCAATCGTTCATGATATGCATGAATAATCTGGAAGAGGGGACCAAGTGTAGTGTATCTGAGTTTGCTGGTGACAGTAAATTGAGTGGAAAAGCAAATTGTGCTGAAGATATGGAGAGTCTGCAGAGAGATATAAATAGATCAAGTGAGTGGACAAGGGTCTGGCAGATGGAGTACAATGTTGGTAAATGCAAGGCCATCCACTTTGGAAGGAAAAATGGAAGAGCAGATTATTATTTAAATGGTAAAAAATTGCAATGAGCTGCTGTGCAGAGGGACTTGGGAGTGCTTGTGCATGAATCACAAAAGTTTAGTTTGCAGGTGCAGCAGGCTATCAAGAAGGCAAATGGAATGCTAGCCTTCATTGTTAGAGGGATTGAATTTAAGAGCAGGGAGGTTATGCTGCAACTGTACAGGGTACTGGTGAGGCCACACCTGGAGTACTGCGTGCAGTTCTGATCTCCCCCTGTTTGCTGGAGAAATTGTGGAAATCAAAATGCAAACCTTTATCATATTTTCTGGGAATGCCCCATTATCAAAGACTATTGGAGTGGGATACATAATGCCCTACAAGACATCTTTAAATGTGAAATACCCTTAAGACCATATATTTTGGGTATATTCCTCAAAAATGGTTGAAAAGAGATAGATATTTAATGAATGTACTGCTGGTGGCTGGTAAAAAGACCCTTACCAGGAAATGGTGATCACAGGAGAGCCCAACTTTAAGTACATGGATGGAAATTACAATGGACATTTACAAAACGGAGAAGATAACAGCATCTGTTAATCATAAGTTGGAACAATTTTATTCATACTGGAAAAAATGGTTTAACTACATAACACCTCATAGGCCTGATTTTATTCTCACAAGTCAATGAATATGTTGTAAAAAAAAATCACTCCCTACTCTGTACATAGTTTTCTTCTTTCGATTGTTCTTTTTTTCCTCTCCTTTCTATAAGTGTATACCTCAGATAAATACTATGTGGAGATTTGTGACAAATATGATTATATGATATATATGTACAATATCTGAAATACATCTTATGGAAATGTTTGTTTGATGATGAAATTGAATAAAAAAATAAATTACAAAAAAAAAAGAAAAATCTAATCCTGAGACAACATTTCCCATACATGGCAATCTAAAACTAGGAACACAGTTTTAGAATGTGGAGTCACCTAGGGCAGGCAAAGATGAAGAGGAATCTCTTTTCTCAGATAGTCAAAGATCTTTGGAATTCTGTACTCTGGAGAGCTGTGGAAAGTGAATCACTGAAACTTCTCAAGGCTGAATTGGACAGGTTTTAGGTCTTTCAGAAAATTGAGGGTCATGGGGTTCAGGCAATTAAGGGGAGCTAAAGTCAAGCTCAGATGAGCCATGGCCATGGTCATTTCAAAGGCTTGAGAGGCTATTTGTCCAACCCACTCCAACACTGTCATGTTTCTACTGAGTGAATAAGTAGTCTTGAGGGATTATATAGTCCACTCCCACTTCCCTGTTTTCTTCTCAAATTTCTATTGTCAGTGAAGGACCTGGATTATGATGTGGGCTGCTGCCCATTTTTATTACTGCATATAAATGTTATTAACCACACATTTTGAGCACAATATAACCATCTACAATTAAATGCCTTATGACCTTGTTTGTATGATAGACAAAATCCTTTGCTCTTCACGTCATTACATTTGTCAATATAACTATGCACTTTGAAGAAATTCTTAAATATTACAGGGGATGCAACATGAATCGATAAACAACATTTATCAGTCCATTACCTGGTGCAATGAAATGTAGACTTATTGAACACTCCTGGAGAAATGGTGGACCAGATTTTCTGGCACGTTGTCCCTGCAAGGAGTTTCTGTTCACATTTTTCTTATACCTGTATTTAACTAATCCAGATAGGGATGGGGAATCTGCCTGGACAGAATTATTGTGGGTGCCAGTGAGTGAACAGAATTGTAGCAGGCCCTCTAGTGATGTACAGCAGCTGAATCCCTGCCTCTGAAAAGCCCCAGTAATCAATCCACATCACAAAACAGATCCTTCACTAACAATAGGAACTTAAGAAGAAAGGATAGAAGAGATGGAATAAACTATACAATCCCTCCAGAGTGCTTCTTTACTCAATAAAAACATAACAAGATAGGAGTAGGTTTGACACATAGCCTCATCATCCTTTAAATTAGACCATGGCTGTGGCTCATCTGAACTTGAACTTAGCTTCCCCTAATTGCCTTTTCCCCATAAATCTCAATTCTCCTAAAGACCAAAAATCTGTTCGTTGCAGCCTTGAAAAGTTTCTGTGATTCAGTTTCCACAGCTCTCTAATGTACAGAAATCCAAAGATCTTTAACCATCCGAGAGAAGAAATTCCCCTTCACTTTTGCCTGCCCTGGGTGACTCCTCCATTCAAAAACTGAGTTCCCTAGTTTTAGATCATCCTCATCCCTGCTGTAAATGATTTTTCATTGTTTATGAATGCACCAGACAGTAAGAAATTTATAACTAATACCGCTAAGTTAAATATTTTAAATGTGAAATATTATTAGCATATACAGTAGACAAACAAACTTAACCAAAATCTCCTATGAATAACTTTTAAACCTTTTTATAAAGACATTTACCTTCTACTTTGCGTTCTAATCTGAATGCTACAATCCCCAATTAAATCAATGGCTTTTCAATTTCTGTGACAGGTACATGACCCACAGGAAGTCAAGCAGTTGAGGAACTGACAGATTCAGCCATCTGAAGAAGTCCAGGATATTAGTGTTTGAAAGCAATATCCTCATGTCAGAAACTTGAAAGAAGTGGTTAGAGATTATCTTTACTAGAAATATGTATATATTCAAAGGATCTAAGTCCTGGAACTTCCTATGCAACAAAATTGAGAAATTATCTTTACCAGAAGGACTACTGTGATATGATGTGGTTAACCACTACATTTCATGGCCTATTAGCGATGGGCAATGCATACTGGTGGAACGCATGTCTAGCAAATTAAAAGAAGTTAAAAAACAGATATTTTAAAATTAATTTATAATCTATACTTTATTTTGTAAGTTTGAGAAGTACTGAAAAACTGTCCTGAATTGCATAACCAAACAAAATAAAATGATTAAGTCTCAAGAATTAAAATGGGATTATGCTGTGTGACAATCATATTTTCATAGTACCTCTGTTTACAGGGCTCAATTTGAAGAACGTTAAAAGTCCAAATTTGTACCTTTTGTTGTGGCTCACAGTGACACAAAAGGACAAATACATATTACATCTGAAACATTGCAACATTTTGTATTGCAGGACTAATGGATAGTCTTACACTTTTCCGTGGTTATTTTAACCAAAGGACCTCAAGCACATTTTCTGAAGTTCTTTGTAAAAGTAGCACAGTGCAGTATGTACACTCAGTGGCCACTTTATTAGGTACCTCATATACCTAATGTATATGTTTATTTTTGTAGTCTAATGCTATTATAACTCATCGATTTCAAGGTTTGAGGTGCTCATTCAGAGATGCTCTTCTGCACACCAGTGTTGTAATGCATGGTTATTTGAGTTACTGTCACCTTCCTGTCAGTTTGAACCAGTCTGACCATTCTCCTCTGACCTCTCTCAGTAACAAAGCATTTTCACCCACAGAACTGTCATTCAGTGAATGTTCTCGTTTTCTGCATCATTCTCTGTAAACTCTAGCGACTGCTGGGTGTGAAAATCCCAGGAGATCCATAGTTTCTGAGATACTCAAACCACCCTGCCTGACACCAACAATCATCCCATGGTCGCAGTCAACTAGATTACATTTCTTTTCATCCTTTAGTCTGAACAACACCTGAACTTCTTGACAAATTGCACAAAACACAAAGGAAAAATATTTCCTAAAGTCTTATCCAAAACACCAATTAACATGATTTCTATAAGTAATAACAACTTTTTTCCCCAGTAATGCAGCACTGATGTAGTATTCCTTAGATTTCGTAAAATATTTACCTTCATTTTTAAAATTTAAATTTACATGGAGAATATTACCAGAGTATTTTCTAAACTGAATGGCAGGTTGCAAATGAATTTAAAATTGGTTTAACATTTGCATGTTATTCAGAGAATATAAACAAAATAAATTCTGGAAATAAATTAGAATTATATTATACAATGTATCATAAAATTAGCAGTAAAATTTCTCATGTTTTATTAACATGCTGATACAAATTTAATGAGCTTCTACTGTCTCACTCTTTCTGGAACCTCAGCAGATTAAGGTTAAATCCCCTCATAGGTTTCCATAGTTACATGGTTTAAGGATATCAAAATTAGTTCCATTTGAGTACAGATAAACTGTTTCATGGATCAGTTACTGTTATTGTTCCTTGTTTAAAATGCCCATCATGATATGTATTCATAGTCATGCTCAAACTTTTCAAACACTAGATTTTACATGCATATCACAAAATAAATGATTCATATAAACTTAATTTTTATACTGTAAAATTGAAAGCTGTGCTCACTTGGCTACAAAAATACTTTCATTTATCCCATTGGATTTCTGCCATGTTTTCTCCATTTCTGTTATCAGACTTTATTTTACAGTAAGAGCTGGTTTTCCATGAGACCATGGAGACCATGGACCTCGGCGGGAGGAGAAGATGGTGGCACGACAGAGCTCGCAGCGGCCACTCCGGTAGTGATGATGTCTGTTATTCGTTAAGTAGGGTGCCGTGCACAATGCTGATTTGATGGAGACGGTGAGAGCACGGAGGAACATCTGGTGAAACTTCTGAAATGCCTGCTTCGCTGCTGCTGCTACTGTGTGGTCCAGATCCTCCAGAGGAGAAGGCCCCGAGTCCTCGGCTTTGCTTGTTGCTTGGCGGCCGGGGCAGGGTTGAAGCGCTTGGCAGAGGATGGTGCTCAGAGAGGCTGTGTCAGAGGGGCTGGTCAGAGGCTCAAGGTTTTCGGACGGACTCAGAGTCCACTGTGGTCGGGTGCTTCCAATGGTGCTGCATTGGAAAGTTGGCGGCACTTGGAGGTTCATGGCAGGGAGGGTTCCTCCCTTCTGCCGCCCGCACGAGATGATGAGTCTATCGGGACTTTGAGACTTTTTTTTACAGCGCCCATGGTCTGCTCTTTATCAAATTATGGTATTGCTTTGCACTGTTGTAACTATATGCTATAATTATGTGGTTTTTGTCAGCTTTAGTCTTGGTTTGTCTTGTGTTTTCTTGTGATATCATTCTGGAGGAAAGTTGTATCACTTTTTTAATGTACTCATTTCTAAATGACAATAAACGAGGACTGAGTGTCCTCATAATCTAAAAGTGCGGTATTTGTGATTCAGTAGAAGTATAATCATTGACCAAATTTCTGAAATATTATTTTATATCTACTAACATTAAACTGTGTAATAAATTCATAGAAAACTGCAATATCAGATCATCTGCAATAATGTTACATTTGTCAACGTAATAGGATATCATTAGTACAATGATGTATTATAAATATACCAAGCACAATAATATTGTTAAATGGGATTTTAAACCTCTAAAAATGGGTGGGCTCTGGTCATGAAATGTAAAACTTTGCAAATCCCATTCCAGCTAACCTACTGTGGGCATACCAGTGGAAGTGGGTCTGTGGTAAATGTTGAAAATCAGTCAATTTAATTTCAAGTAGGCAGTATGGATTTAGACCCGATCATAATACAGCCGATCTCCTCACCACCTTATCTCAAACGTGGAACACCTTCTTAGACAAAGGTGGAGAAGTGTGTGTCGTAGCCCTGGATATCAAAGGAGCATTTGACAAGGTCTGGCATAATGGACTCTGTGTTAAGCTGAGATCCAAAGGAATATCTGGAAAGCTGCTTAGATGGCTGCAGAGCTACCTTCATGGATGGACCATCAAAGTTGTTATCTCTGGTCAGGCTTCTGATTCTTCAACCATCAATGCATCTGTACCACAGGGTTCAATACTTGGGCCACTTCTGTTTTCCATCTTTATTGACGACTTGGTTGATGCATGCAATAACGAGCTATACCTGTACGCTGATGACTCCACACTATTTGCACCAATTACAGCAGGAGAGAGTAAGACAGTGGCAGCAGGCCTGAATAGGGATCTTGACAGGATGAAAGCCTGGGCAGACGACTGGAATGTCACCTTTGAGCCTACTAAGTGCAAGGCAATGGTGATGTCCAGGAAGAGGAATCCATCTCACCCTGACCTGTATTTTGGGAACTGCAAGTTGGAGTCTAAAAGTCAGAAAGGAAGCCGGTGATGATAAGATTTCCACTGAAATTCTTCTTTTTTTTGGCGTGTGCCTGCGTGCGTGCGAGTCTGTGCATGTGCATCTGCATGTGTGTCTGCGTGTCCATGCGTGCGTCTGTGATGATATCTTTTCCATGGCTTTTTACAAGGCGCGGATCGAGAGAGAGAGACTGTGTGGTGCCCCACTCCTCACATAGACATTATTGCAGTATTTTTCCTTTATTTTACGAAGTCGAGTTGCAATCTCGACACTCAACCCGGAACGGATGGAAAGCATACTCGGCAGAGGACCTGACTAGTTCCGCTCCCGGGTCCAGCACCGATATTGTTGTGCCAACAGCCGGCCCTCCACTGAAATTCTGAAATCACTTGGTCCGAAGGGAAAAACAAACCTTTTAGCGATACTAAACAACAGTTGTATGACAAGAAATCTTCTGGAGGACTTTCTCAAATCGGTATTTATCACCTTACCAAAAAAGCCAAGGACTATAAAATGTAGCGAACACAGGACGATAAGCATAGTGTCTCACACCGTCAAGTTACTGTTGAAAATAGTGTTTGGCAGAATGAAAGGTACAATCAGCGATGGAATGGAGAAACACAGTTTGGTTTTTCTAAAGACTCAGGAACAAGGGAAGGAATATTTGCGATGAGAAACATCATGGAGAGATGCACTGAGGCACAAAAGACCATCTACTTATGCTTTACTGACTATGAAAAGGCTTTTGATAAAGTAAGACACGAGAAAGTAATAGAGGTGCTGAACAAGTATGGTCTGGGATGGGAGAATGTGCAAATAATAAGGAACTTAGATCGGAAACAGAAAGTGGCGGTCAGGGTAGAAAATGAGCTATCACCTTGGGCACCTTGACACGAGGAGGGGAAGCCGTGAGACGGGGCTGGAAATATTCTTATTTATTGGGGGATCTGATTGAAACGTATAAGATCCTAAAGGGATTGGACAGGCTAGATGCAGGAAGATTGTTCCCGATGTTGGGGAAGTCCAGAACGAGAGGTCACAGTTTGAGGATAGAGGGGAAGCCTTTTAGGACCGAGACTAGGAAAAACTTCTTCACACAGAGAGTGGTGAATCTGTGGAATTCTCTGCCACAGGAAACTGTTGAGGCCAGTTCATTGGCTATGTTTAAGAGGGAGTTAGATATGGCCCTTGTGGCTACGGGGGTCAGGGGGTATGGAGGGAAGGCTGGGGCGGGGTTCTGAGTTGGATGATCAGCCATGATCATAATAAATGGCGGTGCAGGCTCGAAGGGCCGAATAGCCTACTCCTGCACCTATTTTCTATGTTTCTATGTTTCTATGTATTAAACGAGGTGTAAGGCTAGGCTGTGTTGGCTTGCTGGATTTGTTCAACCTCTACGGAGAATGGATTTTTCAGGAAAGCGACCATCGGGAGACAGGTATTCCAAATAGAGGCTAGAAGGTGGATAACATCAGGTTTGCGGATGATACCGCGTTGCTAGCTGACAGCGAATGCGAACTGCAAATTATACTGAATAAAGTGAATGAGAAAATCCTTGAATACGGACTAAAAATCAATCCTAAGAAAACAAAATTGATGGTGGTAAGCAAAACAAACACTAAAGACTCATTCATGATGGTATCATTACAAGTGAATGGACAAGACATTAAACAGGTGCGAAAGTTTGATTATCTTGGCAGTTGTCTGACAGATGACGGGAGATGTGATCAGAAGGAGAATAGGTAAAAGATCTACTATGCAATAGGAAGATAGACATCCAAAGTAGAATCCGCTTCCTTGAGTGTTACATGTGGTCAGTGCTGAGGTATGGATGAGAAACATGGACCCTGAAGAAGGATGACATGAAACGAATTAATGATTTTGAAATGTGGTGCTATCAACGAATGTTGAAGATCAGCTGGGTAGAGAAAGTTTCAAATAAGAGGGTTTTGTACAAAGTTGATAGACCACAGATACTGCTGGAGAAGATCATGAAATTAAAAGTTACTTATTGTGGACACGTTATGCAGAGAAGTAACATATTGTTGGACTTGCTATATGGAAAGGTGGAGGGAAAGAAAGGAAGAGGAAGGCAAAGAACAACGTGGCTGGATAACATCAATTATTGGACCAAGCTGGACGAGACTAGGGATGTTGTGGACAAGTGTTGGGACGGAGCAGCATGGAGGGAAATCGTCTGCCAACTGGAAATTCCGGATGTGACCTAACGATGAAAACGAAGCTGGATTAAAAGAAGGATCTAGTAATCCTTGGTGTTAATATTGACACCAAGGATTTCTAGCTCCTTCAAACAAACTATTTCAAACAAGGCTGGACAAAGGCACAGAGTGTCCTCAGCCAGCTTGATTCTATTCATAGAAACATAGAAACGTAGAAAATAGGCACAGGAGTAGGCCATTCAGGCCTTCGAGCCTGCACCACCATTCAGTATGATCATGGCTGATCATCCAACTCAGAACCCTGTGCCTGCCTTCTCACCATACCCCCTGATCCCTTTAGCCACAAGGGCCATATCTAACTCCCTCTTAAATATAGCCAATGAACTGGCCTCAACTGTTTCCTGTGGCAGAGAATTCCACAGGTTCACCACTCTCTGTGTGAAGAGGTTTTTCCTCATCTCAGTCCTAAAAGGCTTCCCCTTTATCCTTAAACTGTGACCCCTCGTTCTGGACTTTCCCAACATCGGGAACAATCTTTCTGCATCTAGCCTGTCCAATCCCTTTAGAATTTTATACATTTCAATAAGATCCCCCCTCAATCTTCTAAATTCCAGTGAGTATAAGCCTAGTCAATCCAGTCTTTCATCATATGAAAGTCCTGCCATCCCAGAAATCAATCTGGTGAACCTTCTTTGTACTCTCTCTATAGCAAGAATGTCTTTCCTCAGATTAGGGGACCAAAACTGCACACAATACTCAAGGTGTTGTCTCACCAAGGCCTTGTACAACTGCAGTAGTACCCCCCTGCTCCTGTACTCGAATCCTCTTGCTATGAATGCCAGCATACCATTTGCCTTTTTCATCGCCTACTGTACCTGCATGCCCAATTTCAATGACTGGTGTATAATGACACCCAGGTCTCGTTGCACCTCCCCTTTTCCTAATCAGCCACCATTCAAATAATAATCTGTTTTCCTGTTTTTGCCACCAAGGTGGATAACCTCACATTTATCCACATTAAATTGCATCTGCCATGAATTTGCCTGCTCACCTAACCTATCCAAGTCACACTTCATCCTCTTAGCATCCTCCTCACAGCTAACACTGCTGCCCAGCTTTGTGTCATCCGCAAACTTGGAGATGCTGCATTTAATTCCCTCATCTAAGTCATTAATATATATTGTAAACAACTGGGGTCCCAGCACTGAGCCTTGCGGTACCCCACTAGTCACTGCCTGCCATTCTGAAAAGGTCCTGTTTATTCCCACTCTTCGCTTCCTGTCTGACAACCAATTCTCTATCCACATCAATACCATACCCCCAATACTGTGTGCTTTACGTTTGCACACTAATCTTTTAAAGAAAGGCTCTCAGGATTATAGGTGTAGATGAAGCCACAGCTCGTGAGAAGCTCGCCATCAGTAGCTTACACCACAGACGACAAGTTGCTACAGCTACTGTCCTATACAAAATACACACCAGCCACAGCCCTGCAGACCTTCGCGCCATGCTTCCTCATCTTATGAGAGACGACGCACCACACGATCAAGTTTATCTATGCATGCTCATGCTGTTTCTATGCCTGATGCGAGAACCCACACACTGGATAGAAGCTTCCTTCACTGTGCTTTCTGAATTTGGAACAGCCTTCCAGATGCTGTGGTTGGAAACATCTGCGACGATGGGGTCCAAGCCTTCAAGAGCCGAATGCACAAACACCTATCATCTCTGGGAGGGAAGTCACACACTTCTTCATAAGCTATCATGAAGGGGACCAGGATGGCAATGCTTGGTTGTTGGTAAGGTAGGGTTAATACCGGACATTCAAGAGCACTTGTGAGTTATGTTCCGGCTGGACTTAGTCCTTAAACTGCTGGAGAACAGTGCAGAAACAACAGGTGCTGTTTTCTCCCAGTAAGGATTGGTTTTTAGTTCCAAGTGCTCCTGCCACGTTTTGTCACCCTGCAGCCTTATCCCTCAATCTCTTTGAATTATAGAGGACAGCATGTGTATAAATGTCTCTCTCCAGCAGACTTCATCATGACTCCAGTATTTCTACTATTTCTTAAATGTTTCTTAATTGTATATATGATTTTTTTTGTGTTCCTATCGCTGAGCAGCAGTGAACCATCTGATTGGCCTATCAGAGTTCTCTTTGGGAACTAGTTGACTTGATCAGCATTTCTGATCTGGCTATTGTTCATGATTGCACTTTAATAAAAAAAATCTCCTAGGTGCTAGATCATTAAAATATTCAGTATGTTTAAGTAGGCTGTGTTAACGTTTTTAATTTAAATTTAGAAACTCTTTCCTGGATTTGGGAAATCTTGTAGCCAAAGCCACAAGGAAATCTTCAGGAAAGAGCAAGTACCTTCCTAGGATTACTTGGATGAGAAGGAGTAAAAGGTTAGCCCACTAGCTAACCATCTGCCAATGTCACTTCCTACTGAGATCACATACCAATCTTTTCTCCAATCTACTTGTGACTTCATCCAATCACTGTACATTTCAGGCAAGCCCATACATTTCTCCTCTACCTCAGCTCATAATATTTCATCTAACAACATTCTTTGCCCACCAGAGATACAAAACTGTCAGTCAGGATGGCTTCCAAGAGAGCAACCTGTTTAACCAAAACCACAGCAATTCTGGAATGCTGGGCTTCTGAAACAAACAGAACTTCTCCCTAATGCTTGCAAGTGAATTTTAGAGCCATTTTTCTGGTAATTTTTCAATAATGAGATGTTAATATTACTAGTAACATTCGGTGCCATGGTAGTGATGCTATTACTGTTCAGGGAATTAGAGTCCAATTCCAGGGCCGTCTGTAAGGGTTTGTACCTCCTCCCCATGGACATGTTGGTTTCCTCCCACGTTCCAAAGATGTACTGGTTAGTAGGTTAATTGGTCATTGTAAATTGTCCTGTGATTAGATTAAGTTTAAATAGGTGGGTTGCTGGATGATGAGGCTCATTGGGTCGGAACGACCTCCTATGCATTGTATCTCTAAATAAATAAAGTAAGGCCAGCTGTTATAATCCATTCCTAATTGCCCCTGAACTTTTGGGTACAATGATGGTTGCTAGACAATTGAATTGGTCAGTTAAGAATCAGCCATATAGGCAGGTCTCAATATATCTATAGACCTAACTCAGCAAGGAGGGCAAATTTCCTTTCCTGAAAAATATTTCCTTTCCTTGTCAGATTTGGTGATTTTTTTAAAATTCAAGATTGATTTAAATATTTCAGTATCAATTCTCCTTTGCTACAATGGTAGAACTGTTATTTATATCTACAAATTAATAGTTTAGGCGTTTAGATGTTGATCCAATAAGTTAATGATTATGTCTCTGTACCTGTCAATCAATGAAGCGGTATAACTCACTAATGATATTTCTAGGAAAGAACCTTCAAATGAAAGCTTTTGTGAAGTTTATAAAATGTACTTAAATGTTGAGAATGCTCCTCAGTGAGTCTTCCTACCAACACAACCCTTGTTTCTGAAGACTTAGAGAGAGCTAAATCTTAAGACCATAAGATCTTTTATGGTCCGCCATTTTATCATGAGCTGATCCATTCTCCCATTTAGTCCCACTCCCCCGCCTTCTCACCATAACCTTTGATGCCCTGGCTACTGAGATACCCATCAATCTCTGCCTTAAATACACCCAATGACTTGGCCTCCACTGCCGCCCGCGGCAACAAATTCCATAGATTCACCACCCTCTGGCTAAAAAAATTTCTTCGCATCTCTGTTCAGAATGGGCACCCTTCAATCCTTAAGTCATGCCCTCTCGTACTAGACTCCCCCATCTTGGGAAACAAGTTTGCCACATCCACTCTGTCCATGCCTTTCAACATTAGAAATGTTTCTATGAGGTCCCCCCTCATTCTTCTATACTCCAAGGAATACAGTCCAAGAGCAGACAAACGTTCCTCATATGTTAACCCTCTCATTCCCGAAATCATTTTAGTAAATCTTCTCTGTACCCTCTCCAAAGTCAGCATATCCTTTCTTAAATAAGGAGCCCAAAACTGCCCACAGTACTCCAAGTGAGGTCTTACCAGCGCCTTATAGAGCCTCAACATCACATCCCTGCTCCTATACTCTATTCCTCTAGAAATGAATACCAACATTGCATTCGCCTTCTTCACCACTGACTCAACCTGGAGGCTAACCTTAAGGGTATCCTGCACGAGGACTCCCAAGTCCCGTTGCATCTCAGAACTTTGAATTCTTTCCCCATTTAAATAATAGTCTGCCCGTTTATTTCTTCTGCCAGACTGCACAACCATACAATTTTCAACATTGTATTTCATTTGCCACTTCTTTGCCCATTCTTCCAATCTATCCAATTCTCTCTGCAGACTCTCTGTTTCCTCAACACTACCGGCCCCTCCAACTATCTTCGTATCATCAGAAAACTTAGCCACAAAGCCATCTATTCCATAATCCAAATCGTTGATGTACAATGTAAAAAGAAGCGGCCCCAACACGGACCTCTGTGGAACACCACTGGTAACCGGCAGCCAATCAGAATAGGATCCCTTTATTCCCACTCTCTGTTTCCTGTCAATCAGCCAACACTCTATCCATGTATGTAACTTTCCCGTAATTCTATGGGCTCTTATCTTGTTAAGTAGCCTCATGTGTGGCACCTTGTCAAAGGCCTTCTGAAAATCCAAATATACAACATCCACTGCATCTCCCTTGTCTAGCCTACTTGTAATTTCCTCAAAAAATTGTAATAGGTTTCTCAGGCAGGATTTTCCTTTAAGGAAACCATGCTGAGTTCTGCCTATCTTGTCTTATGCCTCCAGGTACTCTGTAACCTCATCCTTGACAATCAATTCCAACAACTCCCCAACCACCGATGTCAAGCTAACAGGTCTATAATTTCCTTTTTGCTTCCTTGACCCCTTTTTAAATAGCGGAGTGACATTTGCAATCTTCCAGTCCTCCAGAACCATGCCAGAATCTATGGACTTTTGAAAGATCATTGCTAATGCCTCCGCAATCTCCACAGCTACTTCCTTCAGAACACGAGGGTGCATTCCATCTGGTCCGGGAGATTTATCTACCTTTAGACTATTCAGCTTCCTGAGTACTCTCTCTGTCGTAATTGTGACTGCGCGCACTTCTCTTCCCTGACACCCTTGAGTGTTGGGTATACTGCTGATGTCTTCCTCAGTGAAGACTGATGCAAAATACTCGTTCAGTTCCTCCGCCATCTCCTTATCTCCTATTACAATTTCTCCAGCATCATTTTCTATCGGTCCTATATCTATTCTCACCTGTCTTTTACTCTTTATATACTTGAAAAAGCTTTTAGTATCCTCTTTGATATTATTTGCTAGCTTCCTTTCATAGTTCCTCTTTTCCCTCTTAATGACTTTCTTAGTTTCCTTTTGTAAGCTTTTAAAAACTTACCAATCCTCTATCTTCCCACTAATTTTTGCTTCCTTGCATGCCCTCTCCTTTGCTTTAACTTTGGCTTTGACTTCTCTTGTCAACCACGGTTGCATCCTTTTTCCATTCAAAAATTTCTTCTTTTTTGGAATATATCTGTCTTGCACCTTCCTCACTTCTCGCATAAACTCCAGTCACTGCTGCTCTGCCAACTTTCCCGCTACTGTCCCTTTCCAGTCAACTTTGAGCATTTCCTCTCTCATGCCACTGTAATTTCGTTTACTCCACTGAAATACCGACCCATTGGATTTCGGCTTCTCTTTTTGAAATTTCACAGTGAATTCAATCATGTTATGATCACTGCTTCCTAAGGGTTCCTTCACCTCAATCTCTCTAATCACCTCTGGTTCATTACACAATACCCAATCCAGTACAGCCGATCCCCTAGTAGGCTCAACAACAAGCTGTTCTAAAAAGCCATCTCGTAGACATTCTACAAATTCCCTTTCTTGAGATCCAGTGCTGACCTGATTTTCCCAATCCACTTGCATGTTAAAATCCCCCACAATTATCATAACACTGCCCTTCTGACAAGCCTTTTCTATTTCCTGTTGTAATTTGTAGTCCACATCACTGCAGTTGTTTGGAGGTCTATAAATAACAGCCATCAGGATCATTTTACCCCTGCGATTTCTTACCTCAACCCATAAAAGATTCTGCACCTTCCGATCCTATGTCACCTCTTTCTAATGATTTGATATCATTTCTTACCAATAAAGCCACGCCTCCCCCTCTGCCTACCTTCCTATCCTTCCGATACACCGTGTCTCTGGGACGTTCAGCTCCCAGAGACATGCATCCTTTAGCCACGTCTCAATGATGGCCACAATATCATAGCTGCCAATCTGTAGCTGTACAACAAGATCATCCACCTTATTCTTTATGCTGCGTGCATTTAAGTATAACACCTTAAGACCAGTATTTGGTACTTTTTGCTTTGATTGCACTGCAGCTCAGCCCAATGGCTGCAAATTTGCCCCGTCACCTGCCTGTCTTTCCTGACATCTTTACTGCTCACTATCTTAGATTTATTTCTGTTTTCCCCTTCCTCCGCTCTATCATTCCGGTTCCCATCCCCCTGCCAAATTAGTTTAAATCCTCCCTAACAGCTCTATTAAACTTTCCCGCCAGGATATTGGTCCCCTTCGGGTTCAGGTGTAACCTGTCCATTTTGAACAGGTCATATTTCCCCCAGAAGAGATCCCAATGATCCAAGAATCTGAAGCCCTGCCCCCTGCACCAGTCTCTCAGCCACGCATTCATCTGCCTGATACTACTATTCTTACCCTCGCTAGCACGTGGCACAGGTAGCAATCCCGAGATTACTACCCTGGAGGCCTTGCTTCCTCAACTTCCTTCCTAAATCTTGATGTAGTCAATGGCTGTGTGCTTCAGAAAATCAAAATTGATATTGTTTAGTTTAATCAATGAATCACAGCTTCCTGTAAAAATTTAGAAATAAATATAATTTTTTTTCATCTGTGCCACTGGAAATTGCAAATCAGGACAACTATCTAGCTGTACAACTATATGCTGATAGAGCATGAAAGCCTCTTTAATACACCAGGGCCTATTACAGCAACTCTCCTTCTAGGTCAAAGTTTGTCAATAAGTATAACTTTAAAGCACAGCCAAAAATAACTGTGTAATAAAAATGAATGAATGAATTAATTAATTAAATTTATTTCGGTCAGTACAAACATAACAAAAGCATCATTTACAACGATGATTTCATAAGACAAAATGACAACAAAAAACATAGATATTCTTTAAAACAGGCCGAAACTTATTACGCTTACCCCTCTTACTTATACAACAATATATTTGGCATCAATTTTCACATCGAAACAAAAAATTTCATAGTATTTTAACACAAAATCCAATTCCAAGAATCATTTATTTACATTACTCCCATTCGTTTTAAATCATGTATTTTATATTCATTCATTAAATTATTTTTAAATAATTTTTTTAACTTGTTAAGCGTGGTGCATGTTTTTAAATTCTCACTACAACTGTTCCATAGATTCACCCCTCTGACTGAAATACAATGATTTTTTACATTTGTTCTTATCCTTTGTTTTTGAAATATACGTGTTCCTCTCAGATCATGATGACTTTCTCTCATTTTAAACAACCTTTGGATACTTTGTGGTAACTGTTCATTTTTTACTTTATACATAATTTGTATTATTTAAAAATCTACAAAATCTTTGAATTTTAAAGTGTTTAGTTGATAAAATAGTGGATTGGTTGGCTCATAATGACGTCTTACTTACAATTCGTATAACTTTCTTTTGGAGTAGAAAAATTTGAGTTTGTACTTGTTTTGTATGTATTTCCCCATACCTCTATACAGTAAGTCATGTATGGGACTATAAGTGAACAGTATAATGGATACAAAGATACCCGATTTAAGAAATCTTGTGCTTTGTACAGTATTGCAATAGATTTTGACATTCTTGCTTTGACATAATTCATGCTTTTTTTAAAGAAATTTCCCAGCAAATGTTTTACATATGCTATTTTGTGCTTGAAAATCTACAAATACTTACATAGGTACCAAGAAGTATTTGCTTCAAGAAGTTAACACTTACACTGCCACTCAAATGATTTTGTTATATGACAGTTATAATGGATAATGGCTGCACTATAAAACCTCAGTCTGTCAACGTATGCCATTCTTGCTGGATTTGCTGAATTTTCCACGAAAAGGCTGACTTAAATCACTTGCTAAATAACCAGAAGATGAGAGACTTGGCAACACTGTTCAATGTTTTGACCAGCACTAACCAACTGTGCCTGTAATTGGAAATATATCGAAAAAAAATTGTGAAAATTAGTTTGGTGTCTCTAACCTGTATCCAATATTTACAGCACAAAAATAGTATTTGCTGAAAATATGTACTTAATACATTAAGCCACTGGCAGCTGTTGTCAAATCCTTAATTTATTATACTAATTCATCCTCTTTGTTTTCTTTACTATGTAGTAGTAGTATTTAAGAAGGTGATATCTAAATATGATTAATTCCAGGCTTCATTTTATAAATCTTTGTACAATTATATATTATTTTTAAAAGCTGAGAATTATTAAGTACAGTGCACCACAAGGTTGAATCTCAGGATGTAAGGTAATAATGAAGAAAGTAGAGTCAGGACTGATTTCACTCATTTGCTAGAGAAAAGTTGCTAATAATGCTCATTTCACTTTTTAAAACTAATTGAAGTAAAAGAATGCCCTTACATTCTTTTCAGTTTCTGAGCCTTTTAAACTATTGCAATTATCAAGGATGTATCATAAGACATAGTTTGCCAGGCGTTGCCCTTGACATTGTCAAATGACTCTGTTCTGTTATGAATTGCAGCACTTTTGTGTGAATTACATGGTATCCTGGATACCATAGCGAACTCAGAAGGTAAGATGACTGTGAAGAATATTACATCAAACATTGCTCACTAGAGAAGGTAAAAAGCTGAGAATAAGAAGAAAATGTGATTAATGCCTGAGATAATAGTCTCAGTGAGTGAAAGTAAAAATTGTAGCAAATCGATTTCAAAGTAGGCAGATATGAAAAAATCATCTTTGGACCACTACAGAGAGAACAAAGTACTTTCTAGATGTTAAAACAGTAAAAGCAGTGAAGATCCAGCGAGACCAGTGAGGTGTTTCTATAATTGTAAAATGTGTATAGAAAATAATCACCGAGGTTAAATAAATGCTAGTGTTTATATCTAAAATAAGCAGCTGGGAAATTATTCTGTAGCTATCCAAACATGCTATTCTAGCAGCACAAGTTAGCAAAAATATAATGACCTTGGGCATTATATTCTTCCTAGCTTGTGCTGCTTTTCCCGATTTGCATAGAATTTCCCAAAACACAGGCTCCCAGGATTGTTGGTACTCTTGAAGACTAACAAGGTGAAATATGAGGTGCTATTCCCTTAATTTGTGTCTGACCTCAACATGGACAGGCATATCAGTGTGGGAAAGGCAAGAGGAATTAAAATGGTAGGCCATCGGGTGATCACAGATGGAGGAAAGATATTCAACAAAGTGATCCCCCAATAGTGTTAGGCCTCATTGATGTATAGAGGGACCTACCAATAGCACTGGATGTAATAAATGACACCGATAGATTCACATGCGTGGTGTTGCCTCAACTGTTTAAGGGCCTGAATGGTGGTGAGGGTAGATAATGCAGGGGCAAGTATAGCATTCGGCACAGTTGCAGCGATAATGATGGACCATGAATCAATCATTTGCAGCCATTTTCTGTTCTTACTTCCATTTGCCATTTCTTGTTAACCAAAGAAAAAAAAGAGATGCTCCAAGAGGACCACAACCTTGTCATGGTTTGGAGGCTTGTGTGCCTCAATGACCCGGAGAGCAATACTGACTGGAGTCAGGGATTTATGCTGTAGCTCTTGGGAGGTGTGTGGGCACGTGGCCAAGTGGTTAAGGCATTGGACTAGTGACCTGAAGGTCGTGAGTTTGAGCCCCAGCCAAGGGAACGTGTTGTGTCCTTGAGCAAGGCATTTAATCACACATTGCTCTGCGATGACACTGGTGCCAAGCTGTATGGGTCCTAATGCCCTTTCCTTGGACAACATTGGTGTCGTGGAGACGGGAGACTTGCAGCATGGGGAACTGCTGGTCTTCCATACAACCTTGCCCAGGCCTGAGCCCTGGAGAGTGAAGATTTTCCAGGCGCAGATCCATGGTCTCGCAAGACTAATGGGTGCCTTTAATTAATTCTTGCAAGGGTCACCCATGCCAAACAGATCAAAGAGTAGAAGCCAGACTAAGAGTGGTCCACCAGTCCTCCAGATTTTGAGGGTTCAGCTCAGGGCTAACAATCTTGACTGGTCAAACATAACTTTTACAGAAACAGCAATGAAGAATCCTTCTACATCTGAGTGCAACAGTATCCCCGAGTCTTCACCCAGGACTTGCATAGCTGACAGTAGTGAAAACCAAGAGGAAGCTGATGAAGGAAGCCCTGAACACCAGCAAAGACCAAAGAGGATCTTTATTGCTGTCCTAAATGGGCATTAAGTACAGGAAAAAGAGACTCTGAAAGCCAAAGGTGACAACAGTTTAAACAATATCAGCCAAATGGATAGACAGAAACTTGCACAGGAACAATATTTATCCACAACAGAAAATCTGTATCAACGCGATATATTAGTATCAAGCTCAGCAATTGAAGTAGCATTGAAAATATGTTGGAGTTAAATAATATTGTGGAATATTTGTAACTAACAGAGTTGCAGCATCATCACATGCAAATCTTAGCTAAAATAGGACCATTGTTTGCCTATTTTCTTTTTTAGGCGAAGATAAACCGCTAAAGTGAAGATAATGAATGACATGTAATTGTGGCACAGAGGGAGAGACAGAGGCATAGAGAAAATATCAAACTGTATAGTAAAAGAAACTGTAAAAACAGTTTCTTCAAGGAAAAATGGCCTGAGAGACATCTGGCATAGCGAAGTATCATGTATGTGGCATTTCAGTCATTCGTCTAAGTTTCTATACTACTTGACTTGGTGTCTAAATCATTCATTAGTGCAGCTGTTCACACTAATACAACATATAACCGGCAGAAAATTGGAACAATAAATCAGTTGTAGAGACCCAGACCCATATCTTCCTTCTGCTTCTCCTGGGTCATGATGCAAACATTTCACTCCCTTTTAACACATGGCCTCTATATCATGTTGAACAACAAACTTTGGTCCAACTGCCACAATAGATTCCTCATGTAGTTAACATACCACTAAAACTCATATGGCACTTTTAAGTCTATGATTTGCAGGTAAAGATAAACTTTGAACTTGACACAGTTGGACTGTGTTGCTGCATTAAAGAGCTAATTTTCATGGCTAATTTTTATGATAATAAGCCTACCTTAAGCTAAAATCTAGTCAGTTAACAGGCCCTAAGAGAAAGATGTCCTTTGAGTAAAAATTCCTGTCAATAGATAAAAAAAGCCTGGATACATGTTACTCTACAGCCTCTTGTCAGAATTAGTCACACATGCACTTGAGAATATCTCTGCATTTAAATCCATTTAACATATTCTTCAATTGCAATTATCCTATTCATCACTATGCTAGCTTCTGAAAGGCTTTTCTAATCTGACAATACCTATTTAGCTAACTATATATCAGGTTAATGATTTTATTTTGACTTATCAATTGTTGTTGGAGAAAACCAGGTTTGAGGATACAAAAAGCAAAAAAAAAAATTACAGATATTGGAAATTTTACAGAATCACACTGAAACAGGCCCTTTGGCCCACTGAGATTACACCACTTATACTAGCCCATTTACCTGATATTATGTATCTGACAACCATGGAGATGTTGAGTAGGTTTTCTACATGTTTGTGTTTATTTACAATTGATCCAATATTATGCAAGTGTATGATCCTGATTAACAACGAAAGAATGAAGATATACAGTATTTTTAGCACCACAACTAACCATTTGACGCATAGTGGAAATAGGTTCTCCCAGTAAGTCCCTTCCTTCTGATTCCTGGCATCAATTTACAAATAAGCTTAAAATTTATTGTTAAATCTGCTAGGTACTGAAATATTATAATATTTAGTAAATCAACTATTAGTCCAAATTTGTAGTACATTATGTTGGTTTTGCTAAGTATTTAAAGAAATCTCAAAGCATATGTTTATCAGTGTATCGTAGGTGTTAATTTGTTTGAAAAATGTATCCTTTCTCAAGTAAAGCACACAAAATGCTGAAAGAATTCAGCAAGTCAGGCAGCATCTATGGAGAGGAATAAAGGGTCGACATTTCGGACAGAGACCTCTCGTCAGGATTGGAAAGGAAGCAGTAAGAATAAGGAGTACAAGCTGGAAGGTGATAGGTGAAAAATTGAACCACTAGAATCAAACCAACATCATAAAGCCACATCTCCTTCTGTTTCCATTATTTTAATTAAATCAGAAGCGTGCGTCCTAGTTTAGAAAGCAGTGATCACAAATGGCAAGGGCATTGTTTATCCAGAGAAAAGTAACTTAGCAACAGAAGCTTGATGTAATTACATTATCCTTGTGTGTCAGTGCAAGAATTTGAGGAAATAGATATCAAGGTCACTGAAATAAAACATTTATCTGTCTCCAAGGCACCACGGAATACGCTATGTAAAATTTGCTGAAGAATGATTCAACTATTATCTTTAAGCAAGTCCCTTGTTAGGATGATTTATATAAAATTTGTAAAAGCACATCTTATTTAACTTATTGGACTGTAATTTGGTATAGAAACTCAGTCACTGAAATTCCTGAACACTGTTCTGCTTACCAAAAGCATTGGAGCTGAAACATCACACAATTTTATGCAAGGCCAATGGCTTCATTCACAATTACAGGATTCTACAATCAAATAACATAGAAGGACAATCAGATTAGTGCAGCTAAAATATCGCACTGAACATGCTCATATTGTTTCAAATGCTTCCTTTCAATTATGCATCAGTCAACATTTTTAGACATATTATTGAACTTACTTCATCATTGTTACCTTAAGGCAGATGATGTTCTAACAATCTTCCACATAAAGCAAGATTCTCTGTGCAGTGCTTTTATTCTTTTGTGATAAATTCCTTTCAGTTGCTCAGCCAGTAAAAATAGTTTTTTCTCAATTTATCATATTAAAATATTATAAATTTGACTGTTCCCTGCAGTAATTTGACTTCATATATTTTGCAAATAGCTCTATTGTTCACCTCTTAACTTACAGAATCTTAATGAAAATAACCTCAATTTTACTTGTCACTTCTCATTAAATTTCTTGGCCCTATGTTATTTTAATAAACAAGTTATTGGTTTGTGTGTGGTTTGATGTTGCATTCTTATTAAAATGTCCAGGTATACATGGGGGGGGGGGGCGGTGCATGTAACAAATGTCTTATTTGAAGTTTTGGTAAGGCTTCCAGTTTAATGTGTAGGTGAATGATATTAGCTCAGTTATTATTTATGGGTAAAACCCCTCCACGTTAGGAATTCACATGTCAGCATTACAGTTTATAATTTTAATTTATTAAATAAATCAGAAATTGAGACTGAAAATGGTGACCAGGGAAAATTTGGATTATTGTAAATCCCTAATACATACATAAATATAATTTTCAGAGGGAGAGATGCCAGCTTGTAAGCATTTCCAGACTCAAAGCAATGAAGAGAATATAAAAGAAAGATAGTTAAAATCCTTTTCCTCTGGTGTGGTTCTCAAAATCAAGAGGGCCTAGTTATAAGCTAAGGGGTCATTGGCTTTAGAGGGCACTTGAAGGGAATTATTTTCAAACAGCCAGAGGTTGGAATCTGAAACATACAATCCAAGGACGGTGAGGAGGCAGGTATTTTCACAAATTCTAAGAACTATCTAGATAAATATTTGAATTGCTACCAAATGTCTACCAATGAGATTAATATACATAATAACAATGGTAGGAATGGTCAAGTTAGGCTGAAGGGCCTGGTTCTATGTGACACAATTCTATGATTCTATGATTCCTAACTATCTGGGCAAATGAAATTCCATGGCATCAGGTCAAACAAGGGTGATAACATTCAACTGATTACAACGTAGTCCCCTCCCATGGTTGAAAAGCTACTGTCCATTCATATTAATCATTAGTAGGTAGAAGTACTAAGAATAGCAAGGCACAGAAATAATTGGGGTTGGGGACCAAAAATGGCTCTGCTGACCAGATCTCTGGGACACAGATGCAGCAAGTGAGAAAACAAACATAAAGGTAAATTCTTCTTGACTTTTGTATCTGCTTAGGTAGATTGGTGAAATGTTTGTGCCAAATTGACTTTGACAAGTATTGACAGCAATGACCGTCGTGTAGTTCTTGTTGAAATGAAGGCTCTACAGTGAGGCTGCCCTCCATAAAGTTTAACTGTTATGCCACAAAGGAAGTTCAGCACAGATCTAGTGGTTAAACGTCAGTATCAGTACAAAGTATAACACCATGTCGAGACATATCCTTAACTATACTGTTACCATTAAACCATGAACAACATGCAAGAAACAATACAAAATGCACCTAAAGACAGGTACTGTACAGGAGAATGAAGAAACAATGGGTTAGATCAAAACTCAGCCTTGTCTCACCCAGTCCATGATATAACCATATAACAATTACAGCATGGAAACAGGCCATCTCAGCCCTTCTGGTCCGTGCCGAACTCTTACTCTCACCTAGTCCCACTGACCTGCACTCAGCCCATAACCCTCCATTCCTTTACTGTCCATATAGCTGTCCAATTTAACTTCAAACGACAACATCGAACCTGCCTCAACCACTTCTGCTGGAAGCTCGTTCCACACAGCTACCACTCTCTGAGTAAAGAAGTTCCCCCTCATGTTACCCCTAAACTTTTGCCCTTTAACTCTCAACTCAATAATCGTAGATAGCTAAATAACTTGTATGAGGAAGAGATTCCACAAACATCCCCATTTTCAGTGATGCTGGAGCATGGAAAATAAAAGCATAAGAGAAGGTTAAACCATTCAGGATAAATTTTTTCCAGAAATGGCATAAGGATAATTCATCTCAACCTCCTTTAGGTTCATGTTTGATTGTGATTGTGATTGATCTAGCCTTGACTTGTGTTCTCATAAGGCAAGGTCCACCATCAAAGAAGCAGTCTTCAACCCATTCAGTTAAATCCAAGTGATTTCAAGATGTATAAATATTATATAGGACCAAGTCTATTGTGAGGACAATCCAGTGGTGATACTGAAGTTTTGTCACCAAAACTAGCTGCATCTGCGACCAAAGCAATAATAGTTATGACACTGACAGCTATTAAACAAAGTTATTCCCTGCCCAAGGATGTCCTGTAGCAAGTAAGGTATCTGAATCCAATTTTTCCAAGCATTGTCTCCTCACTGTATATACCATCAGCTGTAAATGATTGAACAGTGCTGTCAGGCAAGAGTCATTCACCAATGGTCTATTCAATGATGTTCAGTTGCTGTTCTACATTTGTCTCCAGACTTAATCACGTTGTTGGCCCAGACAAGGAACAAAGAGATAAGTTGTATCAGTGAAGTGAGAACAAATTCCCTTGATATCAAGGTGCTTTTGACCAAATGTGAAAGCAAGAAACCCCAGTGAAACTGTGATCTATTGGGGTCATGCAAGAATCTTTCCACGGATTGAAGTCATAACTAACATAACAGAATGTCACTGAAGTAGTTGAAACCCACTTTTCTCAGTTACAGAGCATTGTTGTTGGCTCCTTGGCCTCAGGCTCAGGGTGGTCACCTTAGTTAATCCTGCACAGTCATCATTTCATCAATGATCGTCCTGTGGTCAAGAGGTCAGATAAGGGGATGCTTGCTAATGATTGTACACTGTTTATTTCTAAGCAAAATTCTCAAGGCAGTGAAGCAGCCCATCCTTACCTACAACAAATGCTGGACAAAATCTAGAGTGGGACTGAAACATGATTCAAATATTACTTGCCACGTAAGTACCACTCGGGTATTTTTCATTCCACTGAAATTCTAGCGTTTTACTGTCAATAAAGAAAGGGAGAGCTGAGACAATCCTGTGGACAAGAAAATAAACTGAACAAGCTATGTTAGTCATGTAGTTATAGGAACACGACAAAGATGATTATTTTGCAGGCAATGTCTCATCTCCTGAGTCCCAAAGTGAATCTATTTGCTATCAGTTGAAAGCAGATGTGATAAAGCATTCTCCATTTACTCAACATAGTTCAGTTTACTTGATCAACACCCCATCCATCACCTTAAGCATTTGCTCAAACAACCTGCAGTGTAAGGGCAGTTGTCTGCATAAATGATGTGACGTTGTGTACCAGTTCATAACCATTCAACAGCATCTTCCAGCATGTAACTCCTATTAGCTCAAAATAAAAAGACAGCAAACACATGACATGTCACTACCTGGAATTTTTCCTGTATGCCACGAATCATTCTGCTACAGAAATATCCCAGCATTCCTTTATTGAAACTTCAAAATCCTGGAAATACCGACTGTAATGGATTTGTGGGAGTACTTTTACCACAGGAGCTGAGGCAATCCAGCAAAACTGTTCAGTATCACATTCTTGAGGTAATTATAGATGGATAAAAAAGTGCTGGCTGTGATTCTCATTACTCCTGAATGAATAGTAACAATTTAAGGTAATTTTTGCAAGTTGAATAGCATCTTTTAATACAAAACTAAAACCAAGCTAACAACTTCATTTCTGCTGCGACAAAGGAACAAATTGAAAATCTGAAAATGATTGTGAAATATTGAGTCACTTCTGCAATTTACTGTGAGCCTTATATAAAAAAGTTGGAAGCCTATTATTTATTAATTGCTTACCCACTGAATTTCTCTCTCCCTTCCATCAAGAAAATCACAAGGCCACAAGATTAGTGTACCAGATGAGAACTATATAAGCCGTAATGTAGCTCTGCATATTTGGTCAAGCTTTTATTTACTATATCAATGTAAACAGTAGAAATATTTTTTAAAAATATGGATGTGAGAAAAGCGATTTAGAAAGCATCCGTTCATGTGTCAGCAGAGGCATATATATTCATTGGATTTTCCAAAAAAAAAGCTTGTCTTAAAGTCAAAGTTGCTGGTGAATGCAGCAGGCCAGGCAGCATCTCTAGGAAGAGGTACAGTCAACGTTTCAGGCCGAGACCCTTCATCAGGACTAACTGAGGGAAGAACTAGTAAGAGATTTGAAAGTGGGAGGGGGAGGGGGAGATCCAAAATGATAGGAGAAGACAGGACGGGGAGGGATGGAGCCAAGAGCTGGACAGGTGATTGGCAAAAGGGATATGAGAGGATCATGGGGCAGGAGGCCCAGGGAGAAGGAAAAGGCGGAGGTGGGGAAAAAACCCAGAGGATGGGCAAGGGGTATAGTCAGAGGGACAGAGGGAGAAAAAGGAGAGAGAGAGAAAGAATATGCGTATATAAATAAATAATGGATGAGGTACGAGGGGGAGGTGGGGCATTAGCGTAAGTTAGAGGTCAATGTTCATGCCATCAGGTTGGAGGCTACCCAGACGGAATATAAGGTGTTGTTCCTCCAACCTGAGTATGGCTTCATCTTTACAGTAATGGAGGCCGTGGATAGACATATCAGAATGGGAATGGGATGTGGAATTAAAATGTGTGGCCACTGGGAGATCCTGCTTTCTCTGGCGGACAGAGCGTAGGTGTTCAGCAAAACGATCTCCCAGTCTGCGTCGGGTCTCGCCAATATATAGAAGGCCACATCGGGAGCACCAGACGCAGTATATCACCCCAGCCGACTCACAGGTGAAGTGTTGCCTCACCTGGAACAACTGTCTGGGGCCCTGAATAGTGGTAAGGGAGGAAGTGTAAAGGCATGTGTAGCACTTGTTCCGCTTACACAGATAAGTGCCAGGAGGGAGATCAGTGGGGAGGGATGGGGGGGACGAATGGACAAGGGAGTCGCGTAGGGAGCGATGCCTGTGGAAAGCGGGGGGGGGGGAGGGAAAGATGTGCTTAGTGGTGGGATCCCGTTGGAGGTGGTGGAAGTTACGGAGAATAATATGTTGGACCCGGAGGCTGGTCGGGTGGTAGGTGAGGACCAGGGGAACCCTATTCCTAGTGGGGTGACGGGAGGATGGAGTGAGAGCAGATGTGCGTGAAATGGGGGAGATGCGTTTGAGAGCAGAGTTGATGGTGGAGGAAGGGAAGCCCCTTTCTTTAAAAAAGGAGGACATCTCCCTTGTCCTGGACCGCCAGAGAAAGCAGGATCTCCCAATGGCCAGACATTTTAATTCCACATCCCATTCCCATTCTGATATGTCTATCCACGGCCTCCTCTACTGTAAAGATGAAGCCACACTCAGGTTGGAGGAACAACACCTTATATTCTGTCTGGGTAGCCTCCAGCCTGATGGCATGAACATTGACTTCTCTAACTTCTGCTAATACCCCACCTGCCCCTCGTACCCCATCCATTATTTATTTATATACACACTTTCTCTCTCTCTCTCTCTCCTTTTTCTCCTTCTGTCCCTCTGACTATACCCCTTGCCCATCCTCTGGGTTTCCCCCCCTCCCCCCTTTTCCTTCTTCCTGGGCCTCCTGTCCCATGATCCTCTCATATCCCTTTTGCCAATCACCTGTCCAGCTCTTGGCTCCATCCCTCCCCCTCCTGTCTTCTCCTATCATTTTGGATCTCCCCTCCTCCTCCCATTTTCAAATCTCTTACTAGCTCTTCCTTCAGTTAGTCCTGACGAAGGATCCCGGCCTGAAACGTCGACTGTACCTCTTCCTAGAGATGCTGCCTGGCCTGCTGCGTTCACCAGCAACTTTGATGTATGTTGCTTGAATTTCCAGTATCTGCAGAATTCCTCGTGTTTATTGTCTTAAAGTCCATTAATTTTCTCTGCATGTTGAAATGCTCCATCCTTAGAAAGGATCTTTCCGATCTGCCATTCTCCAATCTTTCTAGAAGTAGAGAGGAGAAGCTAATTTTCAAGATATTGTTTTCATTGTACCAGCAAGCTAAAAGACTGACTTATAGCAGTTGTCCTGCTGGAGAGCAGATCTTTCAATTGCTGATGTAGACTGGTGCTCCACCTAGTGCCTTGTCCATTTGTTGTAAAAATAAAACTCCATTGATTCCAGACAGTACTGTGCAAAAGTCTTCGGCACCCTAGATTTTTTTAATATAAATATTATCTTAGATGTTTATTTTTTGTCTTCTGCATTTGTATATCAGTAGAAAAGAGCAAATTTTAGATTTCCAAACATTCATTTTCCAAAAAATTAAACATTACAGGTAAAATTTTGTATTTTGCTAAACAAAGTAACATATTAAGTAACAGACCACGTTTGAAATAAAAACTTTATTCCTTGTATATAGCCTAGTACATGATTAAACAAAGATAACACACAGGTGCTTATGATCAATGATATAATGTGTTGAATGAACTAACCTGATTATCTGAAACTGAAACAGGTAAGAAGGAATCAAATTAAGCAGAAGACATCCAAGCTAAAAGGTGAGGGTATGGCAGATTAACCTTCAAATCATCAGTTCTTACACTATGGCAAGAGTGAGCATAGCACAAGAAACAAGGTGGTCATTCTGTATCAGCAAGGTCTCTCCCTAGCAGAAATTTTGTGGCAAAGAGGAGTTTCAAGATGTGCTGTACAAGCTCTTCTGAAGAAGCATAAAGACACGGGCAAGCTTGAGGACTAGAAACATAGTGGTCGGTCATGGCAACTGAGTGCAGTAGATGCAAGGTACATCAAAATGACATCCCTCCTAAATCAGAAGAAGTCCAGCACTGCTATCAGCTCTGAACTCACAGAAACCACTGGAACTCAGTACACTCCTTTATAGTCCGGAGAAGTCTTGTCAGAAGTGGTCTTCGTGGAAGAGTTGCTGCCAAAGTGCCATTCCTCCGGGTGGAAACAAGGCCAAGAAACTCACCTATGCACAAAAACAAGAGGACTCGAGTGCTGGACAATGACAAAATTGCTTGAAATTTTAAATTTCTTGCTCAAAAAGGTAGTAATTTGTCCATCGAAGAGCTGGTTCCCTGCAGGTTTGGGTTTCCATTTCTGCAAATGGAGTTGGTGATCTGATCAGAATTAATAGAATTTTCAATGCTGAGAAATACAAACAGCTTTTCAATACCATTACACAACACCACCAAGGAGGCACCTGATTGGTTCCAACTTCATTCTGCAGCAGGACAATGAAGCTAAACACACTGCTAAGGACATAAAGAGCTATCTTCAGTGAACAGATACAAGGGGTTTTGCAACAGTTAGTATGGCCTCCACATAGCCCTGATCTCAACATCATTGAGGCTGCCTGGTAATACCTGGAGAAACAAAAGCAAGCGAGACAGCCATGGATCATAGTCTGCAGAACAACTGTGGCAAGTTCTCCAAGATGCTTGTGTAACACCCTGGTTCACATTTTTGCTGCTATGCTGTAGGTATTTAATTTCATTCTGAAAGAACGGTCTATTCTGTTTTCAGCCTGTTTGAGTTATTGTTGAAAATAAGGGATGCTGAGGAATGTGTGCATTCCAATTAGGAGGGTGGAACTGGGAGGTTTTGAGAGGGATATTAAGGTTGGTTTTGGGTTTTTTGTTGTTGTTTGGTGGGAGATGAAAAGAGACGACACTGGAGAGAAGCAGTCGTAGGATCCAGCCTGGTGCGGGACGGTGATTCGATGGAGCAAGATGCCGGGGTCTACTGAGGATCAGTGAGTACGTGTGACTTTTGGAAGAGTTGAGCTCCAACCTGTGCACAGTTGACTGTTTAAATATAATGGTCCCTTTTTGTTTTTTTTTCTTTCTTCACTAACCCTTTAGTTAAGTTAAGATTCATACATATAATTCCTTTAGTCGTATGTAGTGTGCTGTCTGTTATTTCTTGGCACTGAGTTGTTACAGGGTTGCAAGCTACCCAGCATCCACACAAACTGAGGTATGGGGTGGGAGAGCCGGCTCGATCTCATGGGTTTGGTGGGACCCGATTGTGTAATCCCTAGGCTTGTGCAGCCAAAGAAACCAGTTGGAACAACCTACCGGCTAATTTCTTTCAAAACTGCATGACAGTGTTCCTACCTTTGCCTTTACAACTTGATGCGCTTCTAAAGATAAAATGTGGTTACACCAAATATTGATGTGATTGAGTTTTTTTTTTAATTTACTGCTTTTATGGTAAATATTTTGAAATTTAGAAACTTTTCATTTCATTATCTATGTAAGCATCTTTACAGAAATTTTTACATATGCCTAAGACTTTTGCACAGTACTGTATTATCATAAATAACATGAGAAAGCAACATCTTTAGAGGCAGGAATGGAGGTTTATGGGCTGAGCGCAGGTCAGTGGGACTAGGTGAGAGTAAGAGTTCGGCACAGACTAGGAGGGCCGAGATGGCCTGTTTCCATGCTGTAATTGTTATATGGTTAAGGTGTAAACACGTTAGGACCATAGCATTAGGTTAAGGACTGTTGAGGGGTGAACTTTTGGAACAGAGATAGGGAAGAAATTTTTTAGCCAGAGTGTGGTGAGTCTGTGGAATGCTGTGCCACAGACTGTGGTGGAGGCCAAGTCTATGGATACATTTAAGGTGAAAGTTGATAGTTCCCTGATCGGTCAGGGCATCAATCATATCCATACAGGCAACTGTATGGGATTGAGTGGAATCTGGGATCAGCCAAGATGGAATGGTGGAGCAGACTCGATGGGCTGAATGGCCTAATTCTGCTCCAATGTCTTATGGTCTTATGGAATGTGGATAACTGAATGAATGACATACATAATGGCAGATGGAATACAATATGGGAAAATGTGAACTAACCACTTCCAGCTTCTCAAATTGATACTTAAAGATTCTTGGATGCCCTTGTACACATATCACTTATCTAATGTGCAAGTGGAGCAGATAATTAGGAAGGCAATAGTTAGCATTTAATGCAAGATTACTTGAGAACAAAATGTCTTGCTAAAGTTATACAGAGCTTTCTGAGATCACACTAGGTACTGTTGCAGCTTTGTGATTTTCTTTTGACAGGAAAAGATACAGAAATTCAGTGAGTGCACTCCTGATGAATGATAGACTTCCAGCTTTATTCTGTGGAGTTCACTGTAAATTGTAGAACTCGTCTCCTTACCAAACACAGCATGTACTGCAGTAGAAGAAGTGTAGCAAAGGTTCAGTCCTTGGGAGAGTGGGTCTGTCATATGTAGAGAAATATAATAAGCTACACCTCCAAGAGGACCCCAACCTTCTCATGGTTTGGAGGCTTGCATGCTTCAATAACCCACAGAGCTATACTGGCTGGAGTCGGGGCTTTATGCTTTGGCTTTTGTTAGGGTCATCCATGCCAAACAGGTCAAAGGGTAGAGGCCAGACTAAGAGAGGTTCACCATTCTTCCAGGTTCATTGGGTTAGCACAGGGCTAACAACTCTGACTGATAAAACAAAATAGTTACAGAAACAGCAATGAAGAATTCTTCTACATCTGAGTGTGATGGAATTCCTGAGTGTCCACCCAAGACTTTCATGACTGAAAGTAGGGAAAACCAGGAGGAAGCTGCTGACATGATGAAGGAAGCCCTGAACACTGCTAGAGATGAAGGACCTTCATTGCTTCCCTAAATGCCAGCAGCATAACAGGTAGTAAGTAGTATAAGCCACAACCCCATGTTGTGGAGATAAGAGAATGAGAAGTGACCTCCAGGAAACACAGAATTCATAAAGAGATCTACAGTGTGAAAGTAGAGAGGATGTTTCCCCCGGTGTAGGGGTTGAAAACCAAGGATCACAGTCTCAAAATAAGTATTAACCCATTTATGGCTGAAATGGTGAGAAATTTCTTCACTTGGGTGGAGGTGATGAATGTTTGTAATTCTGTGGTATAGAGAGCGATGGATGCTCAGAAAGTGGCTGCATTCAAAAGAGTGATCCATTGATTTCTCAATATTACATGAATCAAGGAATATTGGAATAGACTAGGAAAATTATGGGAAAGGTAAAAGCTTATCCATGATCTTGCAGAGTGGCAGAGCACCCTCGTCCTGCTTCTATTTCAAACAGTAGGTAAACAATGACTTATCACAGCCAGTGAATGCATTTGATTTAAAAAGCTCTATATGTGACAAAGAATCCACATCTACAACATTATCTTTTCTATTTCATAATGGACAGTCTTGTTGAGTCTTTCAAGCATTTAAAGTTTTGTTCTCGTTTCCTCTCAATGAAAGCCTAGTGAGTTAACTCATCAATTCATTTAGCCAGATAGTTATATTAAAAGTGAATATATCACAACAAATTCATAACATTTATGGGTTTAAATTTTATTAAGCATTCACATAAAATAAAGCAGCTTTATTATTGAAACAATACTGAGCTATTTCCTCCACATGAATTTTATTTATAATACTTGCAATGGACATATGAAAGAACAGCCTGCTGTTCAGATAGTCTGCAATAAAATGATAAATTCCAGACTGTTCGAGAAAATGCAGATCAATAAGGTTTTAATGGCAACAATACAAAAATGAATCTCACTTATTAAATGTGACTGAAAATATCGGTGGTTGGATAACATGCTGTCCTGAAGCTATGCTTTTTATTATTTATTCATTAGAAATATTTTAATAAAATATGAAACATGTTGAGGCGGGAGGAGAAGATGGCGGCACGCCTGCATGTGCGCAGCCCTCCGGTGAAAAATGATATCATATCTGTTAAATAGGGGCCATGGACAATTCTGATTTGATGGAGAATGGACATGAAAGCACAGAGGAACATCTGGAGAAATTTCTGAAATGCCCGTTCGCTGCTGTCGTTACTGTATGGTTGGGAATCTTTCAGAGGGTAGGCCTCAAAATCCCTGGCCTTGCCTGCTTTTGGCAACCGAGAAGGAGGTCGAATCGTTCGGACAGAGATGGCGCTCAGTACTCGGTGTCGGAGAGCTGATCAGAGCTCGAAGTTTTCAGATGACTCAGAGTCGGATTGTGGTCGGCATGGCAGGGAGAGTTTTTCTTCCTTCTCCCATCTGCATGAGATGTGGGACATTTGAGAAACTTTGAACTTTACTGTGCTCACGGACTTCTTCATCAAGTTATGGTATTGTTACACTGTTGTAACTATATGTTGTAATTATGTGGTTTTGTCAGTTTTTTCAGTCTTGGTCTGTCCTGTGTTTTGTGATATCACACCAGAGGAAATAATGTATCATTTCTTAATGCATGCATTACTAAATGACAATAAAAGAGGACTATGTGTCTTCATAATCATAATAATCATAATAATGTTAAATACTGTTACGAAGATACAGCTGTCATGTAAAATAGTTAGATACCAATAATGTATTTCACAAATTAAGCCAAAAAAAAGAGTAAAAGGTAGTAATCTGAAACAAAACAAAATTGGATTAGTTATTTATTAGTTCCATTCAGTTGATAATTACTCTTTTTTTGTTGCAAATATCACAATTCCCAAGAGAAAATGATCTGATGGTTGACTAAAACTTTAATTTCAAACAATACCCACCACAAGTGTTTGATATAAAAATCAATGTTTACACTTTAATATTGTTATTATTATTATTATTATTATTATGGATTAGCTCAGCAAGATGGAATTTCTTGGAAAGTTCATTTAAGAAATAGTAACACTTTGATTTGGAGTTACTGTATAGGCATATAAGAAAAATCAAATGAGAAACGACCAGTTGACTTATAAATCCCAGCCGCTTTGAAGGGTCATGTGCTAATTATACTGATATGAAGATTATAGGTTTGTGTGAAGAGTTAATTCTCCTCATTTCATGGAAATAATGATCATCTACAGAGCAGGCAGTTGCACATCATTTTAGCGGTGCTATCTTTATAAATTTAAATCTGCTTGCTCACACAATAACAAAAGCTCCCTACATCATGCTATAAAACACTACTTTTACTGTTCACTGCCTGCTAAATTGTCAACAATTCAGTCCAAAAATAAAAGATTTTTATATCTAGTTGTGAAAAGCTTAAATTTGATTTAGTGAATCCTGCTTCAAGGGCAGAGAAATAAATGTTCATCATATAAACAGAACAGATGGACCACAAAACTTCTGCTAGAGTCAGCTCAATCATGGTGTGAATCAAAAGGGAGATTTTTCTTAGTCAATGGTGTTTATGTATATATACACAAAACTAATGAGTGCAACATTAGGCACCAAATAATTACATCTGTATGAAGTTGGCAACATAGATGTGCACATAATTAGTGACTGCAAATACAGGAAGCTAATAATTCCTTCCTACTATGGAGTTAATCAACATAGATAAAAGAGCATTTTATCTAATGCAACCAGGTGGATGACTGCACACACTAGCTTCATATGCTAATATTGGCTGCCATTTGCAATCTTTTAAAACCCCAATGTTTGGAACCCCTCCATCCTTGATATTCTTGGATGGTATTGCTTGAATGTCCAAAGTTGGCGAATAATTCACTGAAAACAAAACCTTGAAACCTATCAGTTACTTCATATTCTTAAATGAAAGGTAAGGAGACATGGACCTACAATTTTAATAGATTTTTAGTTTTAATTCTTATTTCTGGTTTGCTTCACATCATTCTAGATATTCAACTAAACAGTTCCTGATGGAAATTACCCTTTTGTGATTGATATCTATGCCTTTCAACCATCCTTTTGTAGCTGTTCCTAGGGTGAATTAGTGGGTCACTCTTATGAAAACCATATGTTAATAATGCATTGCTGGATCAGGTCCCCTACATTGTTACCTGCTTAACTTTAATCCCTTTGCACTCCTTCCCCCTTCCAATAAATTCATGACCCTTCAGGTCTCATGCCCCAAATTCATTGAGGCATCAAACGTTTTCCAGTGCCCTAATAAAGTTCCTCCTCAATTTTCTGAGGGTTCATGAAGATCATGAAGATCCTTGAATTGCCAATACTCCATAGGTCTGATGAATCAAATCCTCAATCTCTCTGGTAATAATCACCAACCCCTACACCCTGCCACCATTTCCCCCCCCCCCTCCATTATCTTCCTCCTCCTAGTAGTGCCTGAAGTATTTGATATCCTGTACAACTATCTGCTGTTCCCTTATCCAACCCTCACTTCTTAATCATTGATAAAATTCCTCAGCCACCAGCCATCAAATCTCACTTATCTTCCATGGTGATCCAAATCATCATGTTCCAACCACCATCTCTTTCTCTTCCCAACTTCTTGAGCCTTGGCTGCTACCAACACAAGCAGAAGGGGCCCACAACTGAAAAGGTTCTGACCTCATTCTCCACAAACATACAATGAATCCAAATTTGATCTAAAGTAATGAACTTCTCAGATGGTGTCTTTGATACTTTCTCCTACCCCATCCTACCTTATCTCACAATATCTTTAGTCATTGAGATTGGTCCTTGGAAATGAGAGAGGGCTTCAGAAGCATTGCTCTACATTCAGACTTGCCTCCCAAATTCTTCTCTCTGAAAAGCTCATCTATTCATTTCCCTTTCAGTAATGTATAATTCACTTTTAGATTTCTGAATCATGTTAAACCTTGACAATGGCTTATGAAACAAGGTGTGTTGTAAGTGATGAATATTGTAGGGGAGGGGCAATCAACAAGAGTGCTTGAGTAGATCAAATGGCCAGGTGGTTCATGAGCAGAATATATTTAAACAAGCCAAAATCTCCAGGTAAACTAAATACCAATGTTCTTTGGTATATGTTCCAGGGTACAAGATATAAAGCAAAATTATGTATTTATATTTTATAGGTATTGTGCATCCTAAACATGAAGCACAATTGTTGGAGAGAATTAAATGAAAAAGCAACAACTACCCCTCATAAGCTATTGATCATTGTTGTGTCTGTTTCCCCTCTTTTAGCAACAATTGTCAGTACTCATTTGTAGGTGACTCTGCCATTGAATAACACTATCATCATCAAGCAGGCTGAGTAGTCAATCATATTGAAGGATTCCTACAGACAGTACATTTTAACAAACATTTACAGTGAACATATAAAGGCTAGAATGTACATGTGAGATTAAGATAGAAGATGAAATATCATAAGCATATTATTAGGAATAATACTTTTCATTAATTTAAATCAATTAATTTTGAATTATTTATCCATAGTAACTACAAGCTATTCATAGAAGATACAAAATACTTAGGGCAATGATCTTGCTTAGCACACCAATAAAGATCTCTTTATATCTTACATGTAATATTACCAAGGGCTTCCTTTACAAAAGTAATAATTTGTTAGCACCAGAATTTATTAGAAATAGAGATAAAGTGCTGTAAGCAGAGTTTATGGAGTTGGAAAGGAGAAGAAAGGCCTCAAAAGTAAAAACCTCAAGACTACTCCCAGTCTCACACATTAACAAGTTTAGAAACAGAAGGACAGCTCAAGCTAGAGAAGTGCAACAGCTTTTGATTCTAGGAACTAATCCTAATGAAGCTGGGATGTGCTACAGGCTGAATTGTTTGCTAGGGCCAATAAGCTTCTTGGAATGTTCCCTGCTGTTTTTTCTATGATTTCTCATGTTGTGAGGGTGACGGACATTTTGTCACTACAACAGCAAATTCTGTATTAGATACAAACATGTGAGATCCCTTTTGGAAAGTACATACTTGTAGTGAACTAACTCTTGGCAAAGGCACCAATGATAGAATTCACCATAGTCTTCATTGCACCAGAAGAGAGTTTGGTGGATTGAGGAAGAGGATATTTGAAGATCAAAGCCTTAGTATTCAGGGTCTATTAGATAGCAGTGATCCTCTATGCTTTTGAGACCTGGATAATTACAGTGAGCATCTCAGGACAGTTGAAAAATACCACTAATATTGTCTCTGCAATATCTTCCAAGCTCATTTGAAGGACCAATGAATCAACACCAGTGCGCTCCCCCAGATCAATGGCTTTAGCACCGAAGCCTTGATTAAACTTGGTCAGACATGTTAGGCAGATCACACCATTTGTATGGCCAATACCAGACTCGCAGTCAAACTGAATTTGGCCAAATATTAGGAGATTATCAGGTGGACAGAAGGGAATGTTCCACAGTACTGTGTGCCAAAAGCATTTTGGGAATGTCTCGTCCAATGCTGGTGAAAGTGAAAAGGGATATTTGGGATGGTATTGAGCACTGCACGGCTATGGTCAGAAGCACAGAAACCCAGCAGGAAGAGCAGATCATCTGACAAAGTACCTACCCAACTGCCCGATTAGTCATCTCCAGCCCAATCTGTGGAAGTGCCTGCAGTTCCACATTGACTTTATGCAGTCCCCGTCGACTTAAACCATCTTAAAACCCACAAAACCAGTGCGGTGCGAATCATCAGTAATCTGAAGGGATTGCCAAAATAAAGAAACAAAAATCATCGAATAATGGAATTACTTTGTAACACTGTCTTTCACGTGCATGCTCCTGGTGATTTGTAGCCAGTAATTAACATACAATTTTAATTTCTGTTAATAACATTGTTATACTTGCTTGGACGTTGGATCTGTTCAATGATCTCGCAGTATTAGAACATCATTAATCAACAATCAGTGTTGTTAAAGCCGTTAGGTTTGCTTTCGTATTGCCACGTATTAATTGACATCCCACACAACTTAATTCTGCTTTAACCAAAGTCTTTATTTTAAGAAAGATAAAGGAATTGTTTTGTTTTCCGTTACGAGGGTACAGTTTTGTTCGCAAATACAGTACTTCGCAAGACTCAATGAAAACATTGTAAATACAACACGGCAACATCATATATGTCTGGGGTCATGGGAGAAATATTAAAATCACTTCGATATTGAAAGAGAAAAAAAACTTATCGTAATCTATTTACAGAAAATCCGGAATATGTTTCAACTGCACTGTAATGCTCTCTAAATTATCCATCAAATTTCGGCGGTATACATCATTCTTAACAAGACGGCTGTTGTGTTCAATATGATATGTACTTCAATACAGCAGAAAGTTTACTGTCAGAGGTAAACCATGTAGCCAAACACACTTGGTTGTTGCTGACAGTTCAAACGCGCTCACAATATTTCTCAATCATTTCATTTGTCTAGTAAAAGGCAGAAAACAAATTCAGCTGAATCTGTTGGATTCAATCAGAACAGAAATGGCTTAATTTTCCAGTAGCGGAATCGTTACCCGAGAAACAGCTACAGATCGCCTATGGTCTAGGAGTGTTACTCTGGGTTTTACTTGTCTGATTTACACTAAATGGGCGAAGGATTCTGCAAATGTGACAATGAAGCTGGGTCTTTGCAAAGATAGGAATCAAACCTGGAAGTGTGAAAAGGTCAATTGTGTAAGTAACGTTAGCTAAATGTAATTATCGTGTCATTTAATGTTGGTTATTTTTAAAACTCGAAGTCTTAGTAACACTACGCGAATTACGACGGATGTGCTATAAAACATGTTGGTGGTATTCGAGGAAACTGCCGCTTAATAATGATTCAATCCGTGCAGTCATTGGTTCAAAAAGACGTATATTCAACGTCGCAAATGTCACCAGAACGCTGATGATAAATAAATAGCGGGCACTGAGGCTGCAGGTTGGAACCCCGGGATCTCAGCACGTCTCCTCTAAGCACAACTGTGGCAAGAAGTCGGTGGAGGAAACCATTTACACACCGTGCATCTTTCGTAAAGGAACTCCGCACTCAACCACAAAGCTACAAAGATCCTGACCCTTTTATTTTGTTCTCACCGAACACCCAGGTAACTCGAGAAAATGCGTTTGTTAATCATCTTTGTTTCTAGGGATCGCTGCATCTTTAATAGAAAAATGCATAATAACCGGGATTAGTTGAATAAAGATGTATTGAAGTTTACATTTTGGTAGCTAATCATACTATGAACATCTAATTAGTTTCTATATTAGTGATTCGAGTATAGTACCAATGTGCTGATCGGTTACTGGTCTCCATGTTTTGGAAGATAAGATTTGTGTTATCTATTTCTACAAGGGTGCAACATCACTAAGTACAAGGTCTATTTTAACAAAGCAGAATGTTTAAAATTAAGTTTTCCCTTAATCGAAGACTTGGGCGAGTGCTTCCTCTCAAAAGAAAATGAGGTCGATATGCGTTCCGATTTGGCTTTTGTTGGCATCAAACTCACATGTAGTTCGTTCCGACAGGAATACCCGCAACATCAGCTGTCTTCAACGAGCGGGTTTATCCTCGGACTGAACTTTTCCCTTCAAACTTTTTCTTTTACTAGCATTAGTGTTTTTCCTCCTAGATTTTAAATCTTAGCACAAGTGGGATGTGGGTTGCAAAGCGTATAGCATATAACTCCACAATATCTTTGGAATTCTCCGTCTCTTTCGTGAGTGATGAAATGCGCGCCTGAATTAGAAAAATGTAATGGGTACACCAGAAACCCCTGCCTTTAAACGGCCACCAGTGCGAACGCTGACTTAAAAAAATCACTCTGTGTTCTGACACTTAAAGAAACGCGGTGACAACCTTGTAATATTTGTAATTCGATTACCCGAGCCCTTATTGAGATCGGTTGTTTCCCAATCCATTGTTATAAAGCAGCCAAGTATCGAAGACGAAAACATATCAGTTAGATAGAAATCGAACATAAAACCGGGAAACGTGGCAAGGCTTGGCTAGTTTTTAAAATTAATGGTGACGGAAGACTCAGCAGGGCAACTTCGGCGAAACATCGCCTCAAATCGTATTCGTTCTGGATTTGCTGCTTGGTTCCATTATCCCGAGCACTTTTCTCCCCCCAGTTCACCTAAACTTTTGTCTGGGGATTCGATAATTTTCTAAAGCTTGTGTGTAAAACTACAGAGATTTTATTCTCTGTCTTTGTATTTCAGGGTGAAAATGGAGTGGAGTGTGATTGTCCTGGCGTTGTCGCTTGGTTCACTTTACACAGTCCGTGCTGACTGCACCAAATGGTGTTCGGCGTGCAACCTGGTCTTGGACAGTTCGATCAAGTCGCTGGTAAGGTAACTGTACTCGAGAATGGAGAGAGCACATCGCACTTACACTTATGCATCATGATCACCTCCACAACTAACTGAAAGGAAATAGACTCAGTACAAGTTTTAATGCATGAACCGACTGAGAAGCGTGTAAATAGAGTCAGCAAGTCGTGCAGCTTGCTTCATTGATTAAATAAAAGTCGATAGGTTAAAGTTCGAAGAAAACTACCAGTCAAAACTGTATCTAAATTGTGCAGTGCAATGGGTTAACTTACACACAACCAGTTGCCACTTACATGCTACCGTGCTATGTCAAGCAAACTGGGAGGGATGCTTATCTGTAACCCCGTCAACTTTTTTCAAAAGTTTCTGTAAATAATTGACACCAATTTCAAATCTTGGATAGAGAATATATAATATTCTAATAAGAACATGTATTCAGACTAATAATTTATTAATAAACCATAATCTGAAATATTTCAGATACAGTATTCCATATTATAAATAGAATGAAACATAGGACATAGAACATAGAATAGTACAGCACAGTACAGGCCCTTCAGCCCACAATGTTGTGCCAACCCTTAAACCCTACCTCCCATATAACCCCCCACCTTAAATTCCTCCATATACCTGTCTAGCAGTCTCTTAAATTTCAGTAGTATATCTGCCTCCACCACTGACTCAGGCAGTGCATTCCACACGCAAACCACTCTCTGAGTAAAAAACCTTCCTCTAATATCCCCCTTGAACTTCCCACCCTTTACCTTAAAGCCATGTCCTCTTGTATTGAGCAGTGGTGCCCTGGGGAAGAGGCGCTGGCTGTCCACTCTATCTATTCCTCTTAATATCTTGTATATCTCTATCATATCTCCTGGCATCCTTCTTCTCTCCAAAGAGTAAAGCCCTAGCTCCCTTCATCTCTGATCATAATGCATACTCTCTAAACCAGGCAGCATGCTGGTAAATCTCCTCTGTACCCTTTCCAATACTTCCACATCCTTCCTATAGCGAGGCGACCAGAACTGGACACAATACTCCAAGTATGGTCTAACCAGAGTTTTATAGAGCTGCATCATTGATTCTTAAACTCTATCCCTCGACTTATAAAAGCTAACACACCAGAAGCTTTCTTAACTACCCTATGTACCTGTGAGGCAACTTTCAGGGATCTATGGACATGTACCCCCAGATCCCTCTGCTCCTCCACACTACCAAGTATCCTGCCCTTTACTTTGTACTCTGCCTTGGAGTTTGTCCTTCCAAAGTATACCATCTCACACTTCTCCGGGTTGAACTCCATCTGCCACTTCTCAGCCCACTTCTGCATCCTATCAATGTCTCTCTGCAACCTTCGACAATTCTCTACACTGTCTACAACACCACCAACCTTTGTGTCATCTGCAAACTTGCCAACCCACCCTTCTACCCCCACATCCAGGTCGTTAATAAAAATCACGAAAAGCAGAGGTCCCAGAACCAATCCTTGTGGGACACCACTAGTCACAACCCTCCAATCTGAATGTACCCCCTCCACCACCACCCTCTGCCTTCTGCAGGCAAGCCAATTCTGAATCCACTTGGCCAAGCTTCCCTGGATCCTATGCCTTCTGACTTTCTGAATAAGCCTACTGTGTGGAACCTTGTCAAATGCCTTACTAAAATCCATATAGATAACATCCACTGCACTACCCTCATCTATATGCCTGATCATCTCCTCAAAGAACTCTATCATGCTTGTTACTTAAAATGCACAGAAAATGGTCACTAGAACCTTAAGTACTGTACATTATGAAAGAATTGTATATATAGGCAACATTATGGTAGCCTTTCTCCAGACTTCTTTTGTGCAAGATGCACTACACTAATGCACCTAGCAATCAATGCAAAATTTATTGATGAATAGTGTAACAGCATTTGCTTTAAAATAGTGGAGTATTCCTGACAGCAGCCTTTAGATTTCCACTGATACGTTTGTAATTACATTAATTACATGAAATTATCACTTTTGCTATGCCTGAATCATTGTGGTTAGTGGTAATTCTTTCCCTATCATCCTGCTTCTCCTTTGCAAATAGATCTAAGAATAAAGTCAAGACCAAATTAGTTTATATGAACAGATAATGTTGTGCTATAAATGTAAATTCTATGCATGTACAATAAATTTTAATAAAGTGCTTTTCAAATATTTTATGCCCATTTGTAGAATGATTTTATGAAATCAAATGATTCTTGTTTCTCGGAATAGCTATGTTATGGCACTACTTGTCAAAATGGTATGAATCATTGTGAAAGCTTGTGTGCCTATTTTTGTTAAGGACATCTGTGTGATTCAGATTAAGCCTTTTTTTAACTTTGGACACTTTTTTTAAAACTGATTTTCATATTGTATGTATGATTTTAATTAATACCAACAATAGGAAGTTATGCTGAATGCACTTTGTTCCACATTAAATAAAATCTGTTGTTTGACTGCTGTCTTTCAGACGTGCACTTTAGAGTGCGAAGGGGTAGTGCTGTCGACTGATGAGTGGGAAAAGTGTGACAGGGCACTGCAGTTGTACAACTCTGACCCATTGGGTATTGTAGATAAAGTTTCTTCTGACCCAGCGACGGAGGAAAACGAACTGGAACGCCTAGAGGTACTTACTAGACAGCAGAACAATGCAAAACGCTATGGAGGTTTTATGAAAAAAATTGACAAGAGCAGAGTTTATGCACAAGCATTGGCTCAAGAAAATGCATTTAACAAGGACCAAAATCGCAAATATGGTGGCTTGATGAAAAAGTTTAATGCGAGGGATTCATCTGAATTGCAGGATCTTGAAACTGCAATGGAGAATATACCAGCAGAAAATGGAGACATCCCCCCAACAGAAGAGCTAAAACGCTATGGAGGATTCATGAAAGGCTATGGCTACAAAAGAAGTGAGGAGCTGGCGAATGAGGAGAATCAAAATGTGGAACTGCAGAAAAGATATGGAGGTTTCATGAGAAGAATCGGTAGACCAAGATATAAATGGGATAACCAAAAAAGATATGGTGGTTTCCTGAGACGCAATTTTCGTGTATCACTGAGGTCGGATGATGGTGAGGCCAATGATTACAGTGATGAAGCTTCAGACTTGTAAAATAGCCGGTCATTTGAGTCTTGATGTGAGAGTGTAGACTGTCAAAATAGATTCGGTATTTAAACTCTAAATGTATTGTTTCAATGCACAAATATTTTTGCTAATATGTTTCTATTTGGCTCGCTAAAACATCAGTTGAGCAAATTAATTGTATTCTGTTGTCAAAGTTCGTGTGAATCCAATAAAAATGGTCTCTGGACTGAATGGTTTTGGTTTTGTTTGCCTTCTGTAATAGTATCTTAATGTTAGAGATGATCTTTTATGCTCCATTTAATAAAGTAAGTAATTTCTGTGGCTAACAGGCAAAGAAAATCTGGCATGCTCAGTTTGTTCCTCGTGGGTTTTTTTTCAAAAGATCAACATACACTAATAGCCACTTTATTAGGCATACCGGCTCATTAATGCAAACATCTAATCATCCAGTCATGTGGCAGTAACTCAATGCATAAAAGCATGCAGACATAGTCAGGACCAAACATCAGAATGGGGAAGAAATATGATGACTTTGACCACGGAATGGATGTTGGTTCCAGACAGGATGGTTTGAATAGCTCAGAAACTGCAGATCTCCAAGAATATTTACACACTACAATCTCTAGAATTTAGTCATAGTCATAGTCATAGTCATACTTTATTGATCCCAGAGGGAAATTGGTTTTCATTACAATTGCACCATAAATAATAAATAGTAATAGAACCATAAATAGTTAAATAGTAATATGTAAATTATGCCAGTAAATTATGAAATAAGTCCAGGACCAGCCTATTGGCTCAGGGTGTCTGACCCTCCAAGGGAGGAGTTGTAAAGTTTGATGGCCACAGGCAGGAATGACTTCCTATGACGCTCTGTGTTGCATCTCGGTGGAATGAGTCTCTGGTTGAATGTACTCCTGTGCCCACCCAGTACATTATGTAGTGGATGGGAGACATTGACCAAGATGGCATGCAACTTAGACAGCATCCTCTTTTCAGACACCACCGTGAGAGAGTCCAGTTCCATCCCCACAACATCACTGGCCTTATGAATGAGTTTGTTGATTCTGTTGGTGTCTGCTACCCTCAGCCTGCTGCCCCAGCACACAACACTGGCCACCGCAGACTCATAGAACTTCCTCAGCATCGTCCAGCAGATGTTAAAGGACCACAGTCTCCTCAGGAAATAGAGACGGCTCTGATCCTTCTTGTAGACAGCCTCAGTAGTCTTAGACCAGTCCAGTTTATTGTCAATTCGTATCCCCAGGTATTTGTAATCCTCCACCATGTCCACACTGACCCCCGGATGGAAACAGGGGTCACCGGTACCTTAGCTCTCCTCAGGTCTACCACCAGCTCCTTAGTCTTTTTCACATTAAGCTGCAGATAATTTTGCTCACACCATGTGACAAAGTTTCCTACCGTAGCCCTGTACTCAACCTCATCTCCCTTGCTGATGCATCCAACTATGGCAGAGTCATCCGAAAACTTCTGAAGATGACAAGGCTCTGTGCAGTAGTTGAAGTCCGAGGTGTAAATGGTGAAGAGAAAGGGAGACAAGACAGTCCCCTGTGGAGCCCCAGTGCTGCTGATCACTCTGTCGGACACACAGTGTTGCAAGCATACGTACTGTGGTCTGCCAGTCAGGTAATCAAGAATACTGTGGTCTGCCAGTCAGGTAATCAAGAATCCATGACACCAGGAGAGCGCCCACCTGTATTGCTGTCAGCTTCTCCCCCAGCAGAGCAGGGCGGATGGTGTTGAATGCACTGGAGAAGTCAAAAAACATGACCCTCACAGTGCTCGCTGGCTTGTCCAGGTGGGCGTAGACACGGTTCAGCAGTTAGACGATGGCATCCTCAACTCCTAGTTGGGGCTGGTAGGCGAACTGGAGGGGATCTAAGTGTGGCCTGACCATAGGCCGGAGCAGCTCCAGAACATGTCTCTCCAGGGTCTTCATGATGTGGGAGGTCAATGCCACCGGTCTGTAGTCATTGAGGCCGCTGGGGCGCGGCGTTTTCGGCACAGGGACGAGGCAGGACGTCTTCCACAGTACAGGAACCCTCTGGAGCCTCAGGCTCAGGTTGAATACATGGTGAAGTACTCCACATAGCTGAGGGGCACAGGCTTTGAGCACCCTGGTGCTGACGCTATCCGGTCCTGCAGCCTTGCTTGGGTTGAGACGTTTCAGCTGTCTTCTCACCTGTTCAGCTGTGAAGCCCACCGTGGTGGTTTTGTGTGGGGGAGGGGTATAGTCATGAGAGCAGGGTGGGAGACTGTGAGGAGGGGTTGGAGGGGAGAGTGGAATATGTGTTGATTGGGGGCTGACAACAGATGGCTCATGTGGGGGATGGGCAGGGGTCACAATGTCAAATCTGTTAAAGAACAGGTTAAGTTCGTTGGCCCTGTCCACACTGCCTTCAGCTCCTCTGTTACTAGTTTGCCGGAACCCAGTGATGGACCTCATCCCCCTCCAGACCTCTCTCATATTGATCTACTGGAGTTTCCACTCAAGCTTCCTCCTGTACCTGTCTTTAGCCTCCCTGATCCTGGCTTTCAGGTCCCTCTATATTGCCCTCAGCTCCTCCCTATTTCTATCTCTAAACGCCCTCTTTTTAGCATTCAGGATGTCCTCAATGTCCTTTGTCACCCATGGCTTGTTATTTGAATAACAAAGGACAGTTCTTGTCGGAACATTGCAGTCCACACAGAAGTTGATGTAATCAGTGATGCACTCTGAGCCCATCAATATCCTCTCCATGTGGCTCACAGAGTGCCTGCCAGTCTGTCACCTCAAAACAACCCTGGAGTGCCTCATAAGCCTCCTCCAATCTTTACTGAGAATGGTGCAAAAACAAAAAACATTCAGTGAGTGGCAGTTCTGTGGGCAAAAACAATTTGTTAATGAGAGAGGCCAGACTAGTTCAAGCAGACAGGAAGATGACAAGAACTCAAATAACCACACATTACAACAACAATTTCCAGAAGAGCATCTCTGAATGCACAATACGTTGAACCTTGAAGTGGATGGACTACAGCAGCAGAAACCCATGAACATACACTCGGTGGCCACATTTTAGGTACAACAGGTACCTAATCAAGCACCAGTGAGTATAAAGTCATGAACAACAGTTGACTTTCAATAATGTACATTCAAATGATGATCATCTATTCACAGTGCTGAGGTCATGATAATTATTTTCTTGAAATAGCCTAGGCTATTCATTCTGAACAAACTGATGGAATTTGATGAGTTCTATAAAGTTGGATCATGATGATTGCTTTGCACAAGGTAAAAAAAAAATGCATAGTGACGATGTGCTCAGTAATGTGAACTTGTATTTTGCATTATGCTTCTTAGAACAGAAAACATTGACCTTCTTACAGCAAACAGGTAACTTGTGGGTATCAGTGAAAATGCTCAAAAAGAAATTACTTTTAACTGGGACTTCTTTTCAAGTTTTAGGTGGTTTTTTCTACACATAACATGGCATTATCATAATTACACTTGCAATTTTTTGTGCTAATACTAATAATGACAGAACAGTGATAATTATAGTTTTTTTAAATACACCAAGACATGATGAATCAACTGCATGATTTTGGATTGTGTTGGATCTGGATTAGACCAGGCAGGGATTAAGGGTTCCCATTACTAATAGGTGTAAGTAGAATACCTTTTAAAATGAAATCCATTCACTTCTATAATGATCTTTCTGTTGCTCACTCACACATTAGCCATGATACTGAATGGAAGAGGAAACCAAGAACAATAGACAAAAACAAATTTTAAGAGTAATTTCCAGGGTAATATTAAAAAAATGAAACATCTTTTTAAAAAATCAATAACTGTCCTTGGCCCATAGACAACAAGCTACACTTTTAGTTTGTTTATGTTGAGCTATCTATATAACAGGTACAAACGTAGAATATACTACATCACTTCTAATACTTATACTGGTATAGGAAGTATATGGCAGTAATTCTAAAATATGGGTTGCGCTGTAATTAAATAGGCCTCAGTTTGCATAGTTTATAAGATATGAGTGATACATTTTCACATGGGGTGTTTCTGTAAATAGTCTTAAGGATTTTCAAAAAACACAAATTTTCAATGTGGAGTTGCCTTCTGCAATTTAGTACACGAATGCAGATTTATCAACCGGTCAATTGAACTACTGTACATTGCTAAGATGAGTCTTAGATTTGCTTTAATGAAATAATGTTGTTTCCATCTGTGATATAATATCATTGACTACCTTTATTAACTCAGAAGTCTGGAGGGTCACATTCCAGTGGCTGGAGTTACACTTTGTACTAAAGAAGATAGCTGTGACTGTTGGGGGTCAATCTGCCCCAGGATGTTCTACTGATCTAGTTAACTTCACCAATGACAAACAAGGGAAAATCTGCAGATGCAGGAAATCCAAGCAACACACACAAAATGCTGAAGGATCTCCACAGACCAGACAGCACCAATGGAAAAGAGTACAGTTTACGTTTCAGTACAGCAGGACTAGAGTCCTGCTGAAGGATCTTGGCCCAAAACGTCAACTGTACTCTTTTGCATAAATGCTGCCTGCCCTGCTGAGTTCCTCCAGCATTTTGTATGCGCAACTTTAGCAATAACTTCCTTCTATTACAAGATCACAAGTTAAAATGTTCACCAATGATTGCTTGATGATCAATTCTGTTCACAATTCCTTAGGCTTGGAGTGATAAGTTGCAAGGCATCTTTATACCACAAAAATATTATGAAATAACCACCTCCAACAAGATATTCCATTCCCCAATTTCATCACAATGGGTGTTACTATTGATCAAAATCTCAACTGAGCCAACCATATATTCACAAGAGACTATGAGAGCAGATCAGAGGCTGGGTATTCTGTGGTGAATGACTCACCTTCTGATATTCCAAGGCCTTTGCGCCACCTACAGAGTACAATTCAAGAACATGATTGAATAGTCTCCACTTGCCTTGATGACTCAGATAAATACAAAAGATGCTCAAAAACATACACGACAAATCAGCTTTTTTGATTGGTCCTCCATCTAGCACCATAAATAGTCCACTAATGGGTCCTATGGTTGCAGTATATAGAATCTACAATTTGCACTGTAATTAGTTGTGTGGACCACTTCAAGATCTCCCAAATCCACAACTTCTAGCACCAAAAAAAAAATGACAAGGGAAATTGTGCATGTGAAAATTGTCACCTGCAGATTCACACCACCCTTATTTGGAAATATATTGGCATCCATTGTTTCTGGACATAATTCCAGGTTTTATTTATTGAACAGCATTATGCAAGTACCTGCAAGAAAAAAATGACTGTAGAGGTTCAAGAAATGTTTTTTAGATGTTATTTGGGGTATTTAGGGAGCAGCATGCACGGATCTTGCCTAATCTTGAAAAAAATAATTTAAAGAACATGATCTCTTTTCATTATTCTGTGGACTTAAAATCCACAAAAGAATAGACAATATTCTATTGACAGTCAATTTTGTAGTAAGAGGAAATTTCATCATATACACTATTTCAACAATAAACTCAACAACTTGAGTTAATATCTAGTAGTATTGAAGTTAACTGAAGCACGACTGGAACAGTCAGAAAAATATCATAGCAGAAAGTGACTCACCTGGTCAAAAGCTCCAACTGGCTTCAAAGTGCAAGTCTAAAGAACAATGGAACATGCTTCAGTTGCTTAGATGATTCCAGCTGCAAGACTGCACAAGAAACTTGAACACATTCAGGCTGAAAAACCATCTGTTTGACTGGCACTCAGTACAACATATTAACTGTTCATTCGCTTCACCACTGGCTTTTGTGTCTATCACCAATATCTCCAATGCACATCCAGTGGCCACTTTTCTTTGGTATTCTGTATACCTGCACATTAATGCAAACATCTAATCTGCCAAACATGTGGCAGCAACTCAAAGCATAAAAACATGCAGACATGGACAAATCCAAACATTGTTCAGACCAAGCATCAGAATGGGGAAGAAATGGAGAGGCAAACACAAGGAAATCTGCAGATGCTGGAATTTCACGCAACACACATAAAAGTTGCTGGTGAACGCAGCAGGCCAGGCAGCATTTTCTCAGCTTGCTCCTGCCCCACCAAACTCATTTCTGCATACCTCGACACTGTTTTATCCCCCCTTGTTCAATCCCTTCCTACCTATGTTCGAGACACTTCTCACGCTTTGAAATTTTTTGATGATTTTAAGTTCCCTGGCCCCCACTGCTTTATTTTCACCATGGATGTCCAGTCCCTGTATACTTCTATCGTCTCAAAGCCACTTCTTTTTGGATTCCAGACCTAACCAGTTCCCCTTTACCACCAGTCTGCTCCGCCTAGCAGAATTAGTCCTTACTCCCAATAATTTCTCCTTTGGCTCCTCCCACTTCCTCCAAACTAAAGGTGTAGCCATGGGCACCTGTATGGGTCCCAGCTGTGCCTGCCTTTTTGTTGGCTTTGTGGAACAATCCATGTTCCAAACCTATTCTGGCATCTGTCCCCCACTTTTCCTTCGCTACATCGACGACTGCATTGGCGCTGCTTCCTGGATGCATGCTGAGCTCGTTGACTTCATTAACTTTGCCTCCAACTTTCACCCTGCCCTCAGGTTTACCTGGTCCATTTCCAACACCTCCCTCCCCTTTCCGGATCTTTCTGTCTCCATCTCTGGAGACAGCTTACCTACTGATGTCTACTACAAGCCTACAGACTCTCACAGTTATCTGGACTATTCTCTTCCCACCCTGTCTCTTGCAAAAATGCTCTCCCCTTCTCGCAATTCCTCCATCTCCGCCGCATCTGCTCTCAGGATGGGGCTTTTCATTCCAGGACGAAGAAGATGTCTTCCTTTTTTAAAGAAAGGGGCTTCCCTTCCTCCACCATCAACTCTGCTCTCAAATGCATCTCTGCCATTTCACGCACATCTGCTGTCACCTCATCCTTCCGCCACCCCACTAGGAATAGGGTTCCCCTGGTCCTCACCTACCACCCACCATCCTCCTGGTCCAACATATAATTCTCTGTAACTTCCGCCACCTCCAATGGATCCCACCACTAAGCACATCTTTCCATCCCACCCCCCCCCCACTTTCCGCAGGGATCGCTCCCTACACGGCTCCCTTGTCCATTTGTCCCCCCCATCCCTTCCCACCGATCTCCCTCCCGGCACTTATCCTTGTAAGTGGAACAAGTGCTACACATGCCCTTACACTTCCTCCCTCACTACCATTCAGGGCCCCAGGTAGTCCTTCCAGGTGAGGTGACACTTCACCTGTGAGTCGGCTGGGGTGATATACTGCATTCAGTGCTCCCGATGCGGCCTTCTATATATTGGCGAGACCCAACGCAGACTGAGAGACCGTTTTGCTGAATACCTACGCTCTGTCTGCCAGAGAAAGCAGGATCTCCCAGTGGCCACACATTTTAATTCCACGTCCCATTTCCATTCTGACATGTCTATCCACAGCCTCCTCTACTGTAAAGATGAAGCCACACTCAGGTTGGAAGAACAACACCTTATATTCCGTCTGGCTAGCCTCCAACCTGATGGCATGAACATTGACTTCTCTAACTTCCGTTAATGCCCCACCTCCCCCTCGTACCCCATCCGTTATTTATTATATATATATATATTCTCTTTCTCTCTCTCCTTTTTCTCCCTCTGTCCCTCTCACTATACCCCTTGCCCATCCTCTGGGTTTCCCTCCCCTTCTCTTTCTCCCTAGGCCTCCCAGTCCCATGATCCTCTCATATCTCTTTTGCCAAACAACTGTCCAGCTCTTGGCTCCATCCCTCCCCCTCCTGTCTCCCACTTTCAAATCTCTTACTACCTCCTCTTTCAGTTAGTCCTGACGAAGGGTCTCGGCCTGTAATGTCGACTGTACCTCTTCCTATAGATGCTGCCTGGCCTGCTGTGTTCACCAACAACTTTTAAGAAATGGAGAGGCTGTATTTAATCTAGTATTGGGAAATGAACCTGGACAGGTGTCAGGTCACTCAGTGGGAGTGCACTTTGGAGAAAGTGATCACAATTCCATCTCATTGAAGAGGGGTAGGAACAGACAAACCAGGAAAACATTTAATTTGATAAGGGGAAATATGAAGCTGTCGGCAGGAACTTGGAAGCATAAATTGGAAGCAGACGTTCTCAGAGAAATGTACGGCAGACATGCGGCAAATGTTCAGGGGATATTTTCCTGGCATTCTGTATAAATATGTTCCAATGAGACAGGGATAGGATGGTAGGGTACAGGAACCATGGTGTACAAAGGCTGTACAAAATCTAGACAAGGAGAAAAGAAAAGCTTACGAAAGGTTCAAAAAACTAGGTAATGATAGAGATCTAGAAAATTATAAGCCTAACAGGAAGAATTTTAAGAATGAAATTAGGAGAGCCAGAAAGGGCTATGAGAAAGCCTTGGCGGGCAAGATTAAGGAAAACTCCGAAGCATTCTACAAGTATGTGAAGAGCAAGAGGGTAAGACGTGAGAGAATAGGACCGATCAAGTGACTGTGGAAAAGTATTTATGGAACTGGAGGAGGTAGTGGACGTACTTAATGAATACTTTGCTCCAGTATTCACCACGGAAAAGGAGCTTGGCGAGTGTAGGGATGACTTACACTGGACTGAAAAGCTTGAGCATATTGACATTAAGAAAGTGGATGTGCTGGAGCTTTTGGAAAGCATCAAGTTGGATAAGTCACCGAGACCGGACAAGATATACCCAGGCTACTGTAGGAGGTAACAGAAGAGATTGCTGAACCTCTTGCAATGATCTTTGCATCATCAATGGGGATGAGAGAGGTTACAGAGGATTGGAGGGTTGCAGATGTTGTCCCCTTATTCAAGAAAGGGAGTAGCGATAGCCCAGGAAATTATAGACTAGTGAGTCTTACTTCAGAGGTTGGTAAGTTGATGAAGAAGATCCTGAGAGGTAGGATTCATGAACATTTGGAGAAGCATAATATGATTAGGAATAGTCAGCATGGCTCTGTCAAGGGCAGGTCATGCCTTATGAACCTGATTGAATTTTTTGAGGATGTGACTAAACACATTAATGAAGGTAGAGCAGTAGATGTATTGTATATGGATTTCAGCAAGGCATTTGATAAGGTACCCCATGCCAGAATTATTGAGAAAGTAAGGAGGTATGGGATCCAAGAGGAAATTGCTTTGTGGTTCCAGAATTGGCTTGCCCACAAAAGGCAAAGAGTGGCTGTAGACGGGTCATATTCTGCATGGAGGTCGGTGACCAGTGGTGTGCCTCAGGGGTCTGTTCTGGGACTCCTTCCCTTTGTGATTTTTATATATGACCTGGATGAGGAAGTGGAGGGATGGGTTAGTGTATTTGCTGATAACACAAAGGTTGGGGGTGTTGTGGATAGTGTGGAGGGCTGTCAGAAGTTACAACGGGACATTGATAGGATGGAAAATTGGGCTGAGAAGTGGCAGATGGAGTTCAACCCTTATAAATGTAAGGTGGTTCGAGGACTTCCGGGTCATCAAGGGAATGGCGGCATAAGGAAAAGGTCTCTCGACAAAAAAGAAGATAAACTGCCCCAAAATCGAATTTAGACAAATACTTAATATTGCATAACTATATTAATAAAAGGGGCAAGGATGATGTCTAAGAACAAGAATAAAAAGTCCGCTTCGAAGGCTGATAAACATAAAGAGATGCAGCAAGGCGACGGGCCTAGCTCCCCCACGGCAAGCCAGGACGGAGATAATGAGGGGGAATCGGTGACTCTGTCTTTGATTCTCGGAGAGATTCGCGAGTTCCGATAAGATAACAGCAAACAGCTGGAAGATATTAAAGGAGAAATAGTAAAAACTAACTCGTGGATAGATGAAGCCGAAGCGAGGATTGTTGGAATTGAAGAGAAGCTACAAAACGCCGAGGAAGTGATAGCAGAAATGCTGAAGCTACAAGACCAGCTCCAGTGGAAACTAATAGATCAAGAAGGCCGCTCGAGAAGGGAAAATGTGAGGATCTACGGAGTTCCCGAAGGAACCGAAGGTAAACCCGGATTGATGATTCCCTTCGTGGAGAAGCTGCTTAGAAAGAACCTTGATATACCGGCCGCAAAAGACCTACAGATAGAAAGGGCTCACTGCACGTTGGCACCACAGCCTCCGGCAGGCGCCCAGCCCAGATCGATTCTGATCAGATTTCTCAGTTACAGAACAAAGGAAGAGGTGCTTAAAAGAGCATGGCAAAAGAAAGGTTTCATGTGGAACAACTGCAAAATCAATTTAGACCACGACTACGCACCGGGGATTCTTGCCAGACGGAAGGAATATACGGAAACACGGAGAGTCCTGAAGGAAAACAACATCAGATTCCAGACCCTGTATCCAGCTCGGCTGAGAGTCTTTTACGACGAAGGGACAAAAACTTACGCTACAGTGGAGGAGGCAACGTTGGACCTGGCGGACCGGGGACTACCTATTAAAGTTATCACCCAACCGGAGTCGCTACTGGAGAGGATTTGGCAGAAGTCGTGGCAGTTAGTGGGGCGAGGACGCTCCACTCGAACCAGAGTGTCAAACTACAAGGAAAAGCTGCAAATATTCAGACGCGAATGTACAGAGAATACAGATTAATTAAGAGAAATGACTGAAAAGAGTAAATCGGACTTAAAAGTAAAATGAAAACTGGTAACTGAAAATAAACTAGGCGGAATAATTTGAATGATAGGAATATGGTCGAGACATAAATAGGAGAAAATTCTCTATGATTATTCAAACTGCTGAGGGCCCTCTAACACAGGGTGAAGATAGAGGTTATCCCTCTGAACTGAGGCGGGTCGGTGCTCAGGCCTCACTGTGGGAAGTCGGGGAAAATTTTCAAATGTTATACGTTCAGAAATGTCTAGGATGTGGTTATATGTCTTGGTTTACTGTTGAGAAGGGATTGCTTACTGTTTGGTTAGAAAAGGAGAGTGCTTTTTTTCTACTAGAGAAAAATGCAAACTGAATTGGTAAAAATAATTTCCTATAATGTTAATGGGGTTTTGAATCCAATTAAAAGAAATAAGATTATGTCTAAATTGAAAAAAGAGAGGGCACAAATAGTTTTCCTCCAGGAAACACATATGAGCCAATCTGAACATGGAAAATTAAAAAGAATGGGCTTTAAGCATGTATTTTATTCATCATATAAATTGAGTCACAAAAGAGGGGTAGCTACTTTAATATCAAGTACTCTTAATTATGAACATATTTCAGAGACTAGAGACAAAGAAGGACGGTTTGTAAAAATCACAGGAAGAATAGAAGGTACAGAAATAACATTGCTGAATGTTTATGCTCCTCCAGGAAGTGAATGGTCATTTTATAGACACATTTTTGACCTAATGGTCAGTTCTCGAGGGGTAGTAATTTGTGGAGGGGATTTTAATATTAGATTAGATCCTATATTAGATTCTTCAAGAATAGTTACTCAGAATAAACCTCTGACTCGGAAAGTGAATTCATTGATGGAGGAGTTGGGAATTATAGATGTCTGGAGGGCATTACACCCTACTAGTAAAGATTATACATATTACTCTTTCCCTCATTCAGCCTATTCAAGGATAGACTATTTCTTTATCTTTAATACAGATAGACTCAGGATAAAAAACTGTAATATTGCAACAATTGATCTGTCGGATCATAGCCCAGTCTCTATGTCTCTAATCCTGGAAAGGAAAATGAGGAAAACACTATGGAGGCTAAACTCACATATACTCAATAACCCGAAAGTAATGGAGAGATTAAGGGGAGAAATCAAAGAATATCTAGACCTTAATGACACGGGAGAAACATCACCAGTGATTTTATGGGATACGTTGAAAGCTGTACTGAGAGGGAAAATTATTTCCATTACTACTCACATGAAAAAAATCAATGCACAAAAATTAGCAGACCATCAAGGAAAATTAAAACAACTTCAAGTTGTAGATAGCAACAAAAGTAATTCAAATCGAAAACAGGAAATTAGGAAATTGCAAAGTGAAATTGATGATATTTATACGTTGGAAACTCAAAGAAATTTTCTTTACCTGAGACAAAAGAATTATGAAGTAGGAGGTAAATCAGCTAGATTATTAGCATATAAATTACGAAAACAACAAGCAGACAATACAGTTGATAAAATAAAGAATCCAAAGACAAAGCTTGTGGAGAGTACAATAGGGAAAATTCAAGAGAGTTTTGAAACATATTATCGAGAGCTGTACTCCCAACCCCGGGCCCCCAATGAGCCCTATATAGACAGTGTATTGAATTTTTTAGATCTACCTAAACTTACAGATTTACAAAATGAAAGTTTATTAGAACCAGTAACTGTCAAAAGAACTGAATGTGGCCATCTCTAGGTTAAAGGCTGGAAAGTCCCCGGGTTCTGATGGGTTTACCTCAGAGTGGTACAAGTCCCTGAAGACACAGTTAGCCCCATTACTACTTAATACCTTTAATTGGATCTTGCAGAGAGGAGAAACTCCACCTTCCTGGAGAGAAGCGATTATTTCAGTTATTCCTAAAGAGGGTAAAGATAAACTAGAATGTGGCAATTATCGGCCAATTAGTGTTCTTAATTTAGATTACAAACTATTTACATCTATATTAGCGCGCAGATTGGAAAAGCTTTTACCTGGCCTAATCCATTTAGACCAGACTGGATTTATTCAACAAAGACAAACACAGGACAACATAAGGAGAACTCTGCACATATTAGATCAGGTTAATAAGAACGAGGCAGAGACAATGGTAGTAGGATTGGACGCTGAGAAAGCTTTTGATTCGGTTAGTTGGGCATTCCTATACAGAGTGTTAGGAAGATTCGGCTTTCAAGAAAGGTTTATTAAAGTAATTCAGACTCTATATGACAGCCCTACAGCCCGAATTAAGATAAATGGGACCTCTCTGACTCCTTCATTTTAGAGAGAGGCACTAGACAGGGATGCCCAATTTCTCCTCTCCTTTTTGCGCTATATATTGAACCACTTGCCCAACTAATAAGACAGAGCGAAATCGTAAAAGGTATCAAGGTGGCAGGGATTGAACAGAAAGTGGCGTTATTCGCAGATGATGTTTTGGTCTATCTGAGTGAACCAGAAAAATCATTTATAGGATTGTTTACACTGTTGGATGACTTTGGGAAAATATCAGGTTATAAAATAAATGTAAAGAAAACGCAGGTTATGTCCCTAAATTATACACCATCCAAAAAAATTGCAGGATACATACGATCTTAAGTGGGAAGCTAAATCATTAAAATATTTAGGAATAACCCTGCCGAAGGATCTTTCAACACTGTCACAGGTAAATTATGGGCCACTAATCTCAGAGATAAAAGCAGATATGCATAGATGGAATCTTACCCCCTTTTTAAGTTTAAATTCAAGGATAAATACTATAAAAATGAATATTCTTCCTCGGCTTTTATATCTTTTCCGTACTTTACCAGTGGAGGTGGATGATAATCAATTCAGGGAATGGGACAAATGGATTTCCCGCTTCATTTGGCAAGGAAGGAAACCTAGAATTCGATATAACACCTTACAGTTAGGGAAGGAAGGAGGAGGTATGGTTCTTCCTTGCCTGAGAAATTATTTTTATGCCTCACAGATAACCCCTCTGTTATATTGGTGTAATAGGGAATATAAGGCTAGATGGAAGGAAATAGAATTTGGATTAGTTGACAGTTTTCCTCTTCAGGCCTCAATAGCTGACAAAGGATTGATGGCCCAGTTGGAAAAATTTAATAATGCTTGGATAAATCTTACACTAAAAGTATGGCAGAAGGTGGTTAATTCATGTGGAATTAATAACATGTTAAAACTCTTTAGATGGTGTGCATATGATACCGAATTCCTTCCCAACAGAGGAGATAAAAGATTTGAGCTATGGATAAAGAAAGGTCTTACAACCTACCTCTCATTTATAGATAAAAGAGTATTACAAAGTTTCCAAATCCTGCAGGACAAACATGGCCTAGAACATAATGACTTTTTTAGGTACCTTCAAATACGAAACTATGTTAACCAGAGTTGTAGATATACAGACCTATCAACAGTAGAATTAGAATTTTTCAAGATTCTGAATTCGGCTTGCAGTTCAATACCTAGTAAATCAGTTTCTCGCCTATATAATGCACTCTCCCATGCTGAAAATGTAAATACACTGTATATTAAAGAGAAGTGGGAGAAAGAAGCAGGGTTGGTACTTTCAGAGGAGGCTTGGGGGAAAATCTGCAGCTTTCAGTGGTCCTCGACTAATTCTTTGACTTGGAGAGAACATTGTTGGAAAAACATTATAAGATACTTCAAGACCCCATATCAGGAAAAATATAAAGATACAAACGTGATGTGTTGGAGAAGGTGCGGCTCCAAGGAGGCAAATCATTTTCATATTTTCTGGGATTGCCCTAAATTAAGTCTATTTTGGGAGGTATTCATAGAACATTAGTTAAGGTACTTAGGTCCCAGATACCTCTGAACTTTGAGATGCTCTATTTGGGGCATGTATTGTTCCTTGAACAGAAGGAAGATATAAAGTTGCTGCAGGCCCTCTTAGCGGCAAGTAAGAAATCAATCACTAGAAAATGGCTAAATCCAATACCACCTACATTAGAAGATTGGTACGAAATTATCTTGGAAATATTTAAAATGGAAAAGTTGACTTACTCCCTGAGAACTCAAAAAGAAACACTTTATCAAATCTGGAATAAATGGATTGAATATATAACCCCAATGCGAGCAGACTTTAGATGACTCTCCTAATGATTTATATTGCTCTTCTCATCAACACAGTAATATTGCTAACGTAAGCACCCCTAGTCTAAATGTTTGTTTTTTTTTTGGAAAATAGAGAATTAACACAAGTAAAGGGAAAGATTTGGGAAAGGGATAAAAAAAAATGAAAAAATTAAGTAAATAAGTACATAGGGATTGGATAATTATGTCTGCGGGCAGGAACAAGCACGAACAAATTGGGATATAAACACCTACAATGGTTGGTATATAGGCTTGTATGCAACATTTTGGACCAGTGGAAATGGTCCAGAAGGGTTGTATGGAAACTATTATTACCATTTTTCTTAACAACTAATTTCATTACTTAGCCTAATAGGTTAGATTTACCACAGTACATAATTATCTATTTAAATGTTTATTTTCCTTTTATATCATCTCAATGTGTACTTAAGAATGTATAAATAATAGTAGTTTTATACATATAAAAAAATGGAAAAGGTTATATGTGTGAAAAAAGTACATGATAATTGTGAATTCCTTATCCAAATAAAAATAAAATTAAAAAAAAAATAAATGTAAGGTGGTTCATTTTGGTAGATCAATTATGATGGCAGAATATAGTATTAATGATAAGACTCTTGGCAGTGTGGAGGATCAGAGGGATCTTGGGGTCCGAGTCCATAGACACTCAAAAGTACTGTGCAGTTAAGAAGGCATATGGTGTATTGGCCTTCATCAGCCATGGGATTGAGTTCAAGAGCCAGACTGTAATATTACAGCTATATAGGACCCTGGTCAGACCCCACTTGGAGTACTGTGCTTAGTTCTGGTCACCTTACTACAGGAAGGATGTGGAAAATATAGAAAGGGTGCAGAGGAGATTTACAAGGATATTGCCTGGATTGGGGAGCATGCCTTATGAGAATAGGTCGAGTGAACTTGACCTTTTCTTGTTGGAGCAACAGAGAATGAGAGGCGATCTGATAGAGGTGTATAAGATGATGAGAGGGATTGTTCGTGTGGATAGTCAGAGGCTTTTTCCCAGGGCTGAAATGGCTAACACAAGAGGGCACAGTTTTAAGGTGCTTGGAAGTAGATACAGAGGAGATGTCAGAGGTCAGTGATTTTACGCAGAGAGTGGGGAGTGCGTGGAATGGGCTGCCAGCAATGGTGGTGGAAGTCAATAAAATAGGGTCTTTTACAAACATTTGTAACAGTCTCTTGGATAGGTACATGGAGCTTAGAAAACTAGAGAGGGCTATGGGTAACCCTAGGTAATTTCTAAAGTAAGTACATGTTCGGCACAGCTTTGTGGGCCAAAGGGTCTGTACATTACTGTAGGTTTTCTATGTTTCTCAATGTTCCAAATGTGATCTAAGTGACTTTGACTGTGAAATAATTGTTGGTGCCAGAGGGCATTGTTTGAAAATGCTGATTTCCTGGGATTTTCATGCACAACGGTCTCTAAAGATTACAGAGATTGGTGCAAGAAACAAAAACCATCCAGTGTGCAGCAGTTCTGTGGGCAAACATGCCTGATTAATAAAAGAGGTCAGAGAAGAATGGCTAGACTGGTTTATGCTGACAGGAAGACAACCATAACTCAAGTAATCAACATAATACATACAACAGTCAAACCTTGAAGTGATTGGGCTACAGCAGCAGAAGCCTATGAACATACACTCAGTGGCCACTTTATTCAGTACAGGAGGTAGCCAATAAAGTGGCCACTGAGTGTACCAACGTCCACATGCTTCTTCTACAACACCTCGCGTGAATGCATTGACTTACCAACGCAAGGGCAGTAAATGAATGAAAAACAAAACATTTTCTAAGCCACATACCATCCTGATGTGGACTCAATTAATGTTCAGTCCAAATTAGGTCAAAGCCCTGGAGGAAATAGCAAATAGAAAGCCACCACATTGGGTAGTACAGCAGCTCCACTGGTAGATTGCTGCCTCGTGGTGTTAGAGAGCCACATTCAATCCTGACCTTGGATGTTGGCTGTTTGGAGTTTGCACGTCTTCCCTGTGACTGTATGGGTTTCCTCCAGGTCCTTCATCTTCCCACAACTAAAAGACTTGGTTTTTGGAAGGTTGATTGGACACTAAATTGTCCCTGGTGTGTAGATTTGTGGTAGAATCTGCTGAGAAAGTAGGGATAGCAAACATGATTACAGTATATTGGTTGTTGATGGTTGGCATGGACACAATGGGCCAAAGGGCCTATTTCTGTCCTGTATCTGGCTATGTCTTTCTGATTTCAATGAAGCAGCTTACTCCCATTTCCTGAGGGCAATTTGAAACAGGCATTCAGTGCTGACCTAAGAATAAGTACGTAATTTAAATTTGTTAAAAGGGATAGGATCATGCAACAATGGTCTCATCTGGTTAAAAAAAAAGGAAGAAAATTCAAGTCAGGCAATGAGAGGGCAGAGTCCAGTTTTCATGAACCCTTAGCCACAATCCCTTCTAATTTCATCCAGTGATACCGAAGAGAGTTCAGCCTTAGATTTCCAAGTCACCATTCACAGGAACTGTTTCAGGATAAACAGATCACAAGCTGCGTCATGAGTTATTCTCCGGGTACCAAGATGAAAATATGGACAAACAAAAAAGGAACTTCTCCAATATTCACTGGGACAAGTTGATAACTTAAGTCTTTGTTGGTCTGAATTTACAAGTGGATCAAGCATTTAGAGAAAACAAGTTCAACCAGTTACCAAAAATTTCAGTCAACCACTGGCCCAATCAGGATTATGCTCGCCAAGTCAAGAAAAAATTCACATCTCCACCCAATGATCTGGCTAGTTGTACATTTTTAATCCAGTTCTTCTAAATTTGTCAAATATCAATTTAAACTTTCTCTCTCCCAAAATATTACACAATAGATTTAAGTAGTACCGAGATAAATTGGTAACTAGAAAAGTTCTGGAATATATATATATTAAATATAATGAGTCTCATTTTATGTACAAGTTAGGTAAGAGATTCTAGAATTAACAAAGACTCGTACCATCAAACTTAGGAGCTCTACCTCTGATCTTATTATGATCTCATCAATTGTCTACTTGATATTCTCATACTCACCTGACTCTCTCTTTCCCCGTTATCTCCACTATATGTTCTCCAATAATTCTTTTCCCTGCCCTGGGAAGTTTGACCATTTCCTTGGTATCCCAGTCATTTCTTCAGCTGCTTTCACACCCTTGCCAAAGCTATCTTGTACATCCCCTAGTCCTCTTTCACTACACATCCCCCCACTCCACCCCACTACCTACTTTTTATGTCCAACACACTCTATGAAATGTACTTTTTCCATCATGTTGAGAATTTTTGTGGTATTTTTCTTGTTATGGAGCCAAATGTAGGGAAGTTGGGAATTATAAATTAAAAATGTAAATACAGAGAATTAAGATTAAATGCATAATCAAAAAGAAAGGCATCTGAATCCACATTACTATTCATTTATTCTTTATTAAATGTAAAAAAAGAAAACCCCAAAATTGATTATTTTTAGCAAGAATATAGAATGGATAAAACATTGTTTTAGAACAAAATTGATTCCAATGTTATTAATTCCTAAGTAAAATATTGGGGAGCCCTGTAACAAAGAGATACAGTAAGAAATTATATTACAAAAATCTACCCAAATTTACCAAAGATTTCAAATTATATTATTGCAGGAATGCATATTGCAACAATATTTAAAAATAATTCTTTACAATACAAAAACATATCTGCATCTCAATTTATCACCACCAAATTATTACTAAGTAGACTGACAAAAATTCTAAAAGGCTTCAAATCACAGCAATGTATAAAATATAGGTTGTTGGATGTAGACATAGACTTCTGCACTTAAAAAGCACATTAAAACAATAAATTACCAAAGAAACAAAGAACACGCGTAAAAGACATGATTGATTCAGTTCATTATAATGCACTTAACCCTCGTGCTTTAACTTATAGATTATATTTGCACCTAAAAATGTTCCACACATGTCAGTGCCCAGAGAAATGTGGAACAGAGAAGCTCAATCAAACCTCCAGGGTGTAAGAAAGTCTTGACAATCTCTCCCATCATGAAAGTACCATTGATGAGTGAGTTGGCTGACCTGTTCTAAAATAAAGAACTTCAGAAAAACTTGGAATCATTTTACCACCTCTATTTTTAAAAGTAATTAATCAACCTTGAAGAGGTATTTTATGGAAAACCAGAATAAAAACAGTAGTTTCAATTTTTTTAAAATAAAGATTAAAGGTTATAAGGACTGTCTTTAAATTGACACTCCTTTTTAGTACATGATGATTAGGTCAATTGAAGCCCTGAAAAGGGGTTAGAATCAAGTGGTGATTATGCACTTTTCCTTGCAATAAGAAAGAAGAATGATCAGCATTATGTTTTGTAACTGAAAACATTAAAACTAATTGAAAGCAAAACAAGGAAGTTGGGAGAAAAGTCGTGTACTTCATTTTTTACTTTAGGTGAGGTGTGCACGTATCACATGATAGCATGCGATTCATGTAGTTTTACATATAAATGTAATTAATTATATAAATGAACAAGAATGCATAATCAAAAAATGTATCTACAATACTACTGAAATAGTAAATATCCAACAATCAGCTCTGGTGCTGAATTAAAATTTAGATTACAAAATGAACCAGGGACTGTTTGCTGATCCCTTCATTCTAACATTCGAGTAGTTTAATACACTATGAAGTCAGGAACTTGCGAAGTAACTTCATCCGGCTGCTAACAGTAATCAGATTTCAAAAACATAAAGACAGATTTTTTTTTCAGCAATAATACAAAATCATGTATTTGTCAGCACATTCAAGCTTAAAATCAAATGATCAAATGCATTAACATTGACTTAAAAATAGATAGATCACCCTTTCATCTGCAGAAGGATTAAGGTATTGAATGGACATTGATCAGGAAATGTAAAGTTTTTAATAAAAAGGGACTTATTCAAAAGTATTAGATGAAGAATTTTAGAAACATAATATAAAAATATGGCAACTTCAGTTCTCAAAAATATTTCCCAAAGACATATTGTGTTGAATTAGAGAAAATCAGATCAAGGAGCTGACAGATACGATGGGGAAGCTTTCATTTTATGTACGAGTTCAACAGTACGCATTGAGAAATATGATTATCTACAGAGAATTATCTTTCTAGCCTTATTCAAATGCAAGAAGAGGTCTTGGATGTCAATCAATAGAGGAAATAAAATGTTCAATAGGTACATCTGTAGACAAACACATCGAAAGAGAAAACTTCCAAATTTCTAACCTTTCCCTGAGCAAAAGGAATGCTATAATATACAGAAAACATCACAGTAAGCTTAGATGGACAAATATACTAGTCATTTAACAATGGAGTTTACACATTGATAAATATTCTTATTGCTACATAATGAAAGCCCAAAAAGCTCCAATGCTGGAAATACTTAAACCAAGCAGCATCCTCCTATTCTAGTTTAATTAACCTAAAGTTGTTTTCATTTAGAATTAAAACACATAAAAAAAACTCAAAACTAAAGTTGCTTCATATTCCTGATGATCGATGACAATAATCCCAACCACAAGGCTGCTTAACCCACTGAACATTTTCACCATTTCCCATGGCTAAACATCCCTTACAATGAAAGGCCATTGTAACATTGTATCACAAGACAGACTTTTAAGTAAGCAAATTGTTGTATCATTAAGTAATTAATTAGCAACATCTGCCATCTTATTTCCCAGATCTAGTAACATTATGTTTTTTAACCAGTATTAATTCTTTGATTTTTAAGAAAGCTATTCCTAAAATGTACTTTGGTAGAATTTTACCACAAAACTGGAAATGTACTTAATTAAATGATACAATGAAAGTCAAAAGCAAAACACACAAGGAAAAGCACTCAATTTCACTTAAAATATACAATCCAGTTTATAGATTATATGCTTTGGTAAAAAAAACATACTTTAAAAGATTAAAATGAAATGTATTTTCAAAACACCTGGAATTAAAATGTTTGATTTCTAATTAAGTTGTTTAATTGCAATGTTACACTGCCATTTTATTTGCTCATAAAAATGAAGACAATTTCTTGACTTTAAAAAGCTAGGAATGTAGTAAATCAGTTCACATATTACAGATTACATTCAATTCTAAGCAAAAAGTGCTACATGTGCTTCTGAATAAAAAAGATTCACAACATACAATGTATTTTTAAAATCTAAACTTTTTTTTATAAAATTGCATCCAAGTTATAAAATGCTTCTTATTTTGAAAAATCTGCATTAAATATATTCATGACCAAAGACAATAAAATCTGAATTACCTGAACTCTAAATTTAAATTTGGAATTCTCTATAAAAATGGATCAGCCATGATGAAAAGGCAGAGCAGACTTGATGGGCCAAATGGCCTAATTCTGGTCCAATATTTATGGTTTTATGGTCTAAACAATTCAGATTACTTAATCTGAATAATAATCTCTTGTGTTTAAAATCTGAATAAATTTAGACTTCTCTATAATTGCACTAAGAAAGCATGAGATAATGATTGATTAAAACTTTAAATGAACTATCACTTTCAGTTGTGGTACAGAAGTAAAAGGAAACATAATAAATCATATTGCAAGAACAGAACTGGAAACAAAAAGCTGTCTTGTGTAATTTTTAACATTTTCAGATAGTTTGAAAAGTCTTGGATCCTTTGGCTGGGTGTTAAACCATAATCATCTTCTCACACAAATTTGCTCTGCATCCACAAAACTATTCTTCTCTTTATAATGTGCCAGCAAATGCTTCCAGAGATAACTACAGTTCAGTAAATGCTCATTTCCTAAAGGACAGCAGAAAAAGGTTCAGTTAAATGCTCATTGAAATCACCAAGTGGTGCAATAATGAATTATAAATACAAAATAATCTGCAGATGCTGGAGTCAAAGCAACACTCACAACACGCTGGAGGAACCACCCAGCACTTATCCCTGTAAGTGCAAGTGCTACACCTGTCCCTACACCTCCTCTCTTGCCACCATTCAGGGCCCCAAATAGTCCTTCCAAGTGAGGCAACACTTCACTTGTGAGTCTGTTGGGGTTATCTATTGCATCCGGTGCTCCCGATGCAGCCTCCTCTACATCGGTGAAACCCGACGCAGATTGGGGACCGCTTCGTCGAGCACCTCCGCTCCATCCGCCACAACAGACAGGATCTCCCGGTAGCCACCCACTTCAACTCTGCTTCCCACTCCCATTCAGGTATGTCCATAAATGGCCTCCTCTACTGCCATGATAAGGCTAAACTCAGGTTGGAGGAGCAACACCTCATATACCATCTAGGTAGTCTCCAGCCCCTTGGTATGAACATAGAATTCTCCAACTTCCGGTAATTCCCTCCCCCTCCCTTCCCCTATCCCTATGTCACTTTGCCCCCTCCCCCAGCTGCCTATCACCTCCCTCTTGGTTTCACCTCCTTCTACTACCCATTGTGTTTTCCCCTATTCTTTCTTCACCTTTCCTGCCTATCACTTCCCTGCTTTCCCTCCCCCACCCCTTGATCTTTCCCCTTACTGGTTTTTCACCTGGAACTGACCAGCCTTCTCCTTCCCACCCTCCCCCCACCTTCTTTACAGGGCCTCTGCCCCCTCCCTCTACAGTCCTGATGAAGGGTTCCGGCCCGAAACATCGACCGATCTTTTCCACAGATGCTGCCCAACCTGCTGAGTTCCTCCAGCGTCTTGTGAGTGGTGCAATAATGAAAGTATTCATCCATATTTGTTTTAATGTGGGTTGATGCTACCAGACTCGAAAAGGACACTAAGGTGACAAGAGATTCTAGAATTGAAAGTTCGGCCTAGAATTGAACTAAATACCAAGATATAAACAAACTTGATCATGGAACAACAGCTGATAAGATAATGGTGAATACAAAGACCTTGTAGCCTGTTTAATTGGGGCCACTGCAGCTTAGCACTGGACGGCAAGCACGCATTCTAAGAAATCAGAGGTTATAATAGAGGAGAAAGTAGAGGGCAGTTTAACATGCAAATTGACTCCCATGTCTGCAGTCATTGTCGTCAAGGGCATTCATGTACATGGAGGAGGAGAAAAGTATGGCTGACATATGTCTGCAGGTATCTGAAGGTAACAAGCGAGCAAAGATGCCATTGTTGTTTATATGGGGAAGTGCCACAGTAGAACTGTAGGACAGTTAACTTAGCCTATTTAAGAACACACATATTTTTGAATTCAAGACTATTTTCAAGTCAAGGTAAAAAATTGCTGCATTCATGTATTTGTAATTTCTCAGTCTGCGCACAAAAACTTAAATTGAATCTTAGTAATCATTGGTATCACATGTATTTCAATGTCCATTCCCCAACATCATCATGGAATTCCTAAATATATTATAACTTTCTAATCAGTTCTTCTGTAGTTTTTCTCAATCATCCCCACTGACCAGCATTGTGAGAGCACCTGAAAAAAGGGAATAAAGATTTAATACTAAGAGAAGAATGTGGTGAAGAACGGGACGCCCCAGTGCTTTGGAGGTATTTGAAAGAAGGGAAGAGGGCATCAATTCAAAAGCAACCTCCATAAAGTTGCTAGCTTAGTATATATTGCTGTTGCCTATGTCCCAAATAAGGGGACAGGTAAAGGTGAAATTTGTGAAACTATATTACTATGGAGGGTTGAAGTCGTAAATGGAAAGTCATAGATAGTTCTTTGCGGAAATGGGACCCACTCTCAGGGCCTCACGACTGGCCACTTTTTGATACCCCAAGGTCCCGGCCTGGAAGACGAACGTGCCTTCAGGGTTTTGAGTTTGTGTGGCTCTGGAGATGAGCTGATTCAAGGTTGGTGCTGACTGAAACGTCGTGGGAGAACAGGGAACATCGGGAGCAGTGGGTTAGCTGCCAGGAGTTGTGTGTCCGGACAGCTGCGCCTTTCTGGTGCCGGCTCTCTGGGCACAGAGCTGGGGAAAGCAACGCAACAGACTTCCAGCACCATAAATCAGTGAGTTGTTTGTTATGTCTCCCCTCTCGCTGTGAAACGGGACACCTCGTTTTCCCTTATTAGGGAGAGAAAGAACCTGTGGTATGTCAAATTACCAAGTGAACGAGTAGTTTTTGGGGTACTGTTGCTTTGCTGTATGCTTGAGTGTTAACAATACAGAAGATGCAGGATCAGTTCATTCCAAAGAGGAAGAAAGATTCTAAGGGGATTAAGAGGCGACCGTGGATGACAAGGGAAGTCAAGGACAGTATAAAAATAAAAGAGAGGAAGTATAACATAGCAAGGATGAGCGGGAAGCCAGAGGATTGGGAGAGTTTTAAGGAGCAACAGAAGATAACTAAAAAGGCAATATGGGGGGGGGGAGGAAGATGAAGTATGAAGGTAAGCTAGCCAAGAATATAAAGGAGGATAGTAAAAGCTTGTTTAGGTATGTCAAGAGGAAAAAATTAGTTAAGACCAAAGTTGGGCCCTTAAAGACAGAAACGAGCGAAATTATTATGGGGAACAGGGAAATGGCAGACGAGCTGAACAGGTACTTTGGATCTGTCTTCACTAGGGAAGACACAAACAATCTCCCAGATGTAATAGTGGCCAGAGGACCTAGGGTAATGGAGGAACCGAAGGAAATTCGCATTAGGCAGAAAATGGTGTTGGGTAAACTGATGGGACTGAAGGCTGATAAATCCCCAAGGCCTGATGGTCTGCATCCCGGGGTACTTAAGGAGGTGGCTCTAGAAATCGTGGACACATTGGTAATCATTTTCCAATGTTCTATAGATTCAGGGTCAGTTCCTGCGGATTGGAGGGTAGCTAATGTTATCCCACTTTTTAAGAAAGGAGGGAGAGAGAAAACAGGCAATTATAGACCAGTTAGTCTGACATCAGCGGTGGGGAAGATGCTGGAGTCAATTATAAAAGATGAAATAGCAGCATATTTGGATAGCAGTAGCAGGATAGGTCCGAGACAGCATGGATTTACGAAGGGGAAATCATGCTTGACTAATCTTCTGGAATTTTTTGAGGATGTAACTATGAAAATGGACATAGGAAAGCCAGTGGATGTAGTGTACCTGGACTTTCAGAAAGCCTTTGATAAGGTCCCACATAGGAGGTTAGTGGGCAAAATTAGAGCACATGGTACTGGGGGTAGGGTACTGACATGGATAGAAAATTGGTTGGCAGACAAGAAACAAAGAATAGGGATTAACGGGTCCTTTTCAGAATGGCAGGCAGTGACGAATGTGTTACTTCAAGGCTCAGTGCTGGGACCGCAGCTATTTACAATATACATTAATGATTTAGATGAAAGGATTAAAAGTACCATTAGCAAATTTGCAGATGACACAAAGCTGGGTGACAGTGTGAAATGTGAGGAGGATGTTATGAGAATGCAAGGTGACTTGGACAGGTTGGGTGAGTGGGCAGATGCACGGCAGATGCAGTTTAATGCAGATAAATGTGAGGTTATCCACTTTGGTGCAAGAACAGGAAGGCAGATTACTATCTGAAAGGTGTCAAGTTAGGAAAAGGGGAAGTACAACGAGATCTGGGTGTCCTTGTTCATCAGTCACTGAAAGTAAGCATACAGGTACAGCAAGCAGTGAAGAAAGCGAATGGCATGTTGGCCTTCATAACAAGGGGAGTTAAGTATAGGAGCAAAGAGGTCTTTCTGCAGTTGTACAAGGCCCTGGTAAGACCCCACCTGGAGTACTGTGTGCAGTTTTGGTCTCCAAATTTGAGGAAGGACATTCTTGCTATGGAGGGAGTGCAGCATAGGTTCACTGGGTTAATTCCAGGGATGGTGGGAATGTCATATGTTGAAAGATTGGAGCGACTGGGCTAGTATACACTGGAATTTAGAAGGATGAGAGGGGATCTGATTGAAACATATAAGATTATTAAGGGATTGGACACGCTAGAGGCAGGAAACATGTTCCCAATGTTGGGGGAGTCCAGAACCAGAGGCTACAGTTTAAGAATAAGGGGTAGACCATTTAGAATGGAGTTGAGGAAAAACTTTTTCACACAGAGGGTTGTAGATCTGTGGAATGCTCTGCCTGAGAAGGCAGTGGAGGCCAATTCTCTGGATTCTTTCAAGAAAGAGCTAGATAGAGCTCTTAAAGATAGCAGAATCAAGGGATATGGGGAGAAGGCGGGAAAAGGGTACTGATTGTGGATGATCAGCCATGATCACAGTGAATGACGGTGCTGGCTTGAAGGGCCGAATGGCCTACTCCTGCACCTATTGTCTATTACCTATTGAGTACTCAGTGGAGGGTGCCATTATTTTTTTGCTGGTGGGGGTGGGGGTCATTGCTTTGCTGCTGCTTGTGTGTGGGAGAGCGAGTGGGGGCACTTTGAGGTTCTAACAATTTAACAGTCATTCATTCTTTGGGGCACTTCTCTGTTTTCATGGATGTCTGCAAAGAAAAAGAATTTCAGGATGTATACCGGGTACATTTCTCTGACATTCAATGTATCTGTTGAAACCTATCGATAAATATTAGAAATACTGAGTCGATAAGTAACCTGAAATGTCAATTCTACCTCTTTTTTTCACTGAAGCTGTTTGGTCAGCTGAGTATTTCCAGGAAATCAGCAAAGTTCTGCCTACGTGGAATATTGCACAGGTACATCGGTGATTTCCAATAGATTCTTCATGGTTATCATCTTGATTAATCTGTCCTGGGGCCCTTGATATCTTATCTGAAACATCAGCAAACAAGCTGCACAGGCATTGCAGCTTGCTGGTTGCTCACTGGTTCAAGCACCTATGAGGACTGAAAGTCAGCCCCATGAAATCAGTCTGCTTTTCTTCTCTAAGGGGATGGAGGGTGGTGTCAGTGTTGAAAAGCAGCTACTGGAGATGGAAAGCACTTAGAACTGATTATGACTAGTTCTTTTGCCAATAAAACTAGCTGGATGGAGTTTCACTACAAATATTTCAAAGGATTCTAATTTTCTCTTTTAAAATGATTTACACGTTCACCATTGATCTTCAGGGGGTTGGTAAACTTATTCAGCGTTGTAAAGCAATTAACATTCTGCTAATGCGATTTCGCAGAAAGGGGCATCAACCCCAAGTTAATTATATTTTTGCACATTTTCAATAAGCTAGCAGCTGGTCTGAGCACCTGTATCAAACTTAATTTTCTTCTCTCCTTCTAAAACATCCTTGTTCTTCTATCTGAAGGTCACACAAATCAGTACAGATCTATTCAGACTTCAGATACTAAATCTTAATGACTAATTCTATAAATACTGCCCATCCTGGGCCTTGATGGCCTAAAGGGAAGGGAAAATGGATGTAGCTATTTTTCTGTGTTTTAATTTTTCTTGTCAGTCTCTCACTCTAGCAACAGCCACACTGCAGCATAACAAGCTACATAACATCTTCACTTTAAATGACATTTCAATGTTGCAATTCTAAAATAATGTCTTCAGTTCAGCTTCATAAGTCATTCAATACTACAAGCTAAAATTTTGCTCTTGACCACACAGCAGAGAACACATACTACCAAAAGGTTTCCACTAAATTGCATTAACCATGCAGAACCTAGTTGTTCCTTTAGATGGCACTAATCACCTTCTGCATGCGCCTGAGAGGATTCTGTGACCAGATTCTAGAGAGAATTTTAACCAGTTTTGCTATAAATATGTTGACTATTTTATCACTATAGTCTTATCACAACAGTGGGGATCAATTCACTATTTTTCCTTTATAATTATACTGCACGTCTTTGTTGTGCATTGCAAAGAAAGTGTAGAATCCAGCTCTTTTGCCCAGAAAAGCTCCAAAGTCAGATGGTAACTTTCTGTGAGGAAAACAGGCAAAGGCCGGGTACTCAAGAAGAGAGCTAACCAAACTCAGGATGTCTGTCTGTCTAGGTACCATATCCAATGCGGGCTTTGGTGACCAGGGTTTTCCATATAGATCTATCCTTCGTTTTTTGGATGACTTCCATTTCCTCGATGTGTAGCCACCTGGCTATGCTTTTGATGTACATAAGCCGAGGTCTTCCTCTAGGTTTACTCCCCTCAATCTTTCCAGAGAGTATGACTCAGGATAGTGTGATCTTATTGATGAAATTCACTTATTCTACTGTGATATGAAATTAGAACAAAGCAACTACTTTGTTAGAAATTAGATCTACATTCTACATGCACCAAGCAATTAGAATGGTCAAGTTAAGCAATTTTGGTTTTTGCATATCAGATTATATTTTTTAACTGCTCAGTCAATCCATCATTAATAAAGTAGTCCAATAGTTTTGTCCATAATTTACAGACCCATAGCTATTTATCAACAGGCAAAGCTCCTGGGCAAAGCACAGTTTTAAATCATCAATCTCCGACATTTACCTATGACAGAGCTAACAATTGCAATCACAAACAAGAGAAAATCTGCAGATGCTGGAAATCCAAGCAACACACACAAAATGCTGGAGGAACTCAGCAGGCCAGGCAGCATCTAGGAAAAGAGTACAGTCTACTTTTCGGGCCGAAAACCTCCATGAGTTCTGCCGAAGGGTTTCGGCCCGTACTCTTTTCCTAGATGTTGCCTGGCCTGCTGAGTTCCTCCAGCATTTTGCTGGTGTTGCTATCAATTGTAATGTTTATTTCCTACTTGCAAGATGCAGGATAAGAAAGAGTTCACAATACGTTTCTCCAGAGAAACAAATTGAGATTTTGCTCACCAAGGATACAAAGGCCTTCCTTTGCCCTTGTAAGTGCAACATTCACTTGATTTGGATCGGTGATAAAACCCAGATGTTGCTTCAGCCAGGATTTTGAAGGCTGTGGGTCAATATCTTTCTTTGAAAGAGATCGAACAACAGAGAAGATGACATAACGCCATTCGCTTCCTATGAATATAAAAAGAACAGCCATAAGTTTTAGTATTTTGCAGTGTCATTTGAGGTTTATTGCTCAAACAGTTGTAAACATGCCAGCTGGATTGGGTTCACTTTCACTTTTCTAAGTCAAAAATTCAATACTGCCATTACAAATAGGTGAAGCATTTTAAGCTGCGAAAATTTCTCTTTTATTTTTAAGCACCACCAACTCAGTAGTGATAGAATTGATATAGAGTTCATATTTCTATCATTTCTCCCAGCTATAGGACAGTAAATATGTCTGCTTTCTAAATCTCATTAGTTCATGGCCTTGAAACTGGAATAAACACGTACATTGTTGGACAAAGAGAACACATTATTACACAGCTAGTAGGAATCCACACATCCCTGTTGCAAGAGGATGATGCATAAACTTTGGTGTTTGGTGAGATCAGAGAGAATGTTGAATATTACTCCCAGTGAGAAGTTACAGTACTGGCTTTGTGCAGAGTTCCTACTCATCTAATCACGCCTTTCCCTTCTATTCTATCACAGCCTACACACTGCATCAAAAACCTCAACAGTATTCATCAGCTCCACATCACCTTCTGATTCCTATAACCTTTTAAAATGCAGTACAAATACTTCCAGGAACATGATGTCAGTTTTTGTGAACAAACAATGCCATTCAACTTCACCTTCAGATCCAGCATCTCAGAATTTGCACTTAAGAGAGCAAGGGGTAACTACATAGTGAATCACTGGGCATGTATGCAGGAGACAGGGCAAAAAGTAGGACACCAAAACTTTAACTTCAGAATGCTCACAAGACCGGTTGTTGAAAGCCTGACGTTGACTCTAAAAACCTGGACTTTAAAAGCAGTTGAATACACAACAGAAACTAGTAAGAAAACCAGCCAGCTTGCTCTCAATTTGGCATGTGTGCAATGGCTGAGAAGATGGAGCCCAACTCCAAACACGAGCTAGGGCTTTGAGTGCTGCATTGGAACAATTCAGAAGCATGATGTGAATGGTCTGTTCCTAATTTTAACAGTGAAACTTATAACCCTTGAACCAATGGGGCTGTCTCACAGTGTCAGTGAAGATGTAACTACTGTCATGGAAGTTTAGATGCTGAACATATGTGATGTAGAGATCAATGTTAGCAATGGTTTCCTAAGTGTCTCATCTTCCCTCCATTTGTTTTCAGGCAGAAGTAAATGCAAGAGAATTGAAGTGAATGTATTTACGGCGGTGCAATGTTCTTGGCTTCAATACAACTTTCCCCACCCACTCTCTGTCAGTCTTAGATAACTAGCTGGGCTAGAATGCTGTAATGCTGTAGTCTGCAGCTGAATGTTTCAGGCACACAACTCTTCCTCTTCCACCACTGCTATCTGAAGTGATTGCAGTGGAGGGGCAATAATCTTCTACCTCCCAAGCTGAATCCATGACTGATATATTACACAGGAGCACACAATGCAGGAACGAAGAGTTGTATAAGATTGATTCCTGATTCCAGAGCAAAGTATGCCATTTTCTGGAAACTCAGAAAGGAAACAGTGGAACAGTTCTAGGCTGGAGAGTCCAGCTGCAGACAGTATGATTTTGGAATGAACAGCTGGTCACCAGTCATCAGTCAGTTTATTCTGCCAAATGGCAAATTGAAGTCACTAACTGCACCTGCATTAACATGGCCTGACATCCTTTGGTGTGCTTCAACTACATATTTCACTTCCCCTGACTACAGACTCACCATTCACAAGGAAAAAGTCCCCTGTATACTGTATTTCGTACTCATTCTGATAACTCAGCAGCCACTTCTCAGCATGGGCAGAGAATGATGCACCAGTACTCAATGGTTCCCATACAGCTTCATGAGTCATGTCAAAACATGTAAAACCTGAGTGGAATCAGTCACCCTTCATTCAAAGGGACTATCCAAGAAGAAGGTATATAATTATAAAACTGCAGATTGTGAATCAAAACTGAGTGTGGTGCCAGAGTGACGTGAGAAGGAAACAGATCAGATTTGTTGTCCTGACACAAGTCATGAAATTTGTTATTTTGTGGCAGCAGCACGGTGCAGGCAAAACAATTTACTGTAAGTTACATTAAAATAAATAAATATATATACATGGCACAAAAGAGAACTAGTGAGGAAGAAACTGTTCCTGAAATGTTCAGTGAGGTCTTCAAGCTCCTGTGCCTTTTCTCTGATAGTAATAAAGACAGGAGGGTGTGATCTGGTTGGTAAGGGTCCTTAATGATGGATGCCTCCTTTTTGAGCACTGACTTTGAAAGAAGTCCTCACTGGTGAGGGGGCTTGTGCCCAAAATGGAGCTAGTTGAATATACAACCCTCTGAAGCCACTTGTGATCCTGGCCATTGGTGCCTCCATTCCAGTCAGAATGCCCTCTATGGAATATCTGTAGAAATCTGCTAGAGTCTTTGGTGACATACAAAATCTCCTCAAAGTCTTAATGAAGTATAGCTGCTGGCCAGCTTTCATCATGATTGCACCTATGGACCCAGAATGAATCCTCTGAGACGTTGACTGCCAGAGTTTGAATCTGCTCTTCTTTTCCATTGCTGACTCCTCAATGAGGACAGTTGTGTATTTCCCAACTTCCCTATCCTGATGTCTGCAATCTTCCTACACATTTAAGGATGAATACCATAATCTTCAATGCTTTCAAGCCCTCTACTGACCACATTCTCAGGAACATTCAACTAAAAAGGCCTACACAATCACATCCAAGGGGTTCAAACATGCAATTCTCTCTGACATGCCTCCAATTAGCCCCTGCTGATTTTACTTGTGCAGCACCTAATGCACTCACCAGGACAGGATTAAGCCACCGCGTGCCATGGAAAATGTTTGACCCAGCTACTATGGCTAAACAGCTGTCATTGTGTACAAGTTGTGAAGCTTGTAGTTGTGCTAAGGCTGGAAGGATAAGATGAAAAAAAAAACTATGTATGACACTAATAGAGATCATTGATGGGGGGGATGACTGGTGGTGTCATGATGAACTTGTGTCTGACACAAGTTAGTGGAATACTGCTTTTGCACATGCATTTTAGTGACCTTGCCCACCCATGTGAAGTCATTTAACTTCTAATTGTAATGCAGCAGATCCTCTGGGCCAAACCTGAATGATATTCAGGCTCTCTTTGAATTGAAGTCATTTCTTCTACCACAGCTCATTCTTACAAAGATCACCTGGATAATATCTGAAAATATTGGAGACCCTTCTCTCCCATCTTGTGCATCCTATTTGTTCTTTGGTCAGAAGAGCTTCCTGCATGACAACCAGCACCTGCCCCAACTGCAGTGTTCCACCTATTCAAGCATTAACCAACATGCACCATCTTTAGTGGATGCTGCACTCTCATTTTAATGTCTTGTCCCTTATGCACCTTGCTAATCAATGCCATGGTTAACAGTGGCAGAATGCATAAGGAGATGGACAATACCATGATGGACACAGATTTACTGAATAACACAATTGAAATAATTTACAGAAAAAATGTTTTGTGAAGAAAGTAAACATTGTTATAAATTTATACAAAATGATTCAAAGTTGACATATATTGATACCTTGACTTTTGACGATGGTACAGACAGTGACATCTTTAATTCCTTTTGCTTTGAACAGTTTACTTATCTCAATCACCTGTGCATTATAAGGTGTCAGAACTGCAATGTCACTTGGTTTGATATTACTGAGTAATAACTGATGCACAATATTCACCTATTCACAGGTAGAAAAACAGACAGAGTAAGGACATATCACTGAAATACAGTAGACACTAACTGAAGCATTTATACATAATAAAAACAACTGCTGTATTTCAAATAGTATTGAAGTAGATACTAGATACTGATTAATATTTATAAACACTTCATCCTTTTTGTATATATAGTTTCATTATTAGTCATAATCAAATCCCTTCATTAGTTTTGTGCCATAGATATACAGTGCCTATAAAGAGTATTCACCCCTTGGAAGTTTTCATGTCTTATTGTTTTACAACATCGAATCACAGTGGATTTAATTTGGCTTTTTTTTTGACACTGATCAACTCTTTCATGTCAAAGTGAAAACAGATCTCTACAATGTGATCTAAATCAATTACAAATATAAATCACAAAAGAATTAATTGCATAAGTATTTGCCCCCTTTGATATGACACACCAAATCTTCACTGGTGCAGCCACACACACAAAATGCTGGAGGAACTCAGCAGGCCAGGCAACAGCTATGGAAAAAAAGTATAAGCCAAGTTTCAGGCTAAGACCCTCCACACATCATCAAAAGCACACCATCTCTACTATGAAGTATATTGGTGGTCGCATCATGCTGTGGGGATGCTTCACTGCAGCAAACCCTGGAAGGCTTGCGAAGGTAGAGGGTAAAATGAAGGCAGCAAAGTATAGGGAAATCCTGGAGGAAGACCTGATGCAGTCTGCAAGAGAACTGTGACTTGGGAGAAGATTTGTTTTCCAGCAAGACAATGACCCCAAGCATAAAGCCAAAGCTATACAGGAATGGCTTATGCATTCAATTATTTTGTGTTTTATATTTGTAATTAATTTACATCAGTTTTTAGAGATCTGTTTCCACTTTGACTTGAAAGAGTCTTGTTTTGTTGATCAGTGTCCAAAAAAAAGCCAAATTAAATCCATTGTGATTCAATGTTGTAAAACAATGGAACAAGAAAACTTCCAAGGGAGGTAAATACTTTTTACAGGCACTGTTTCTCCTAAGGTTGTCACAGCACCAATAGTCTGTTTTTGATGCAGCCATTCACTGGTCAGTCTATGGACAGAGTTTACAGATGAATAGATTTCAGTTTTTTCACATCTTTTCTCACAAGCGTGCACACACTGAGAAGGTATTTTAATCAGATGCTACCCCTGAGTATGCATATTATGAAACAGAACATAGAACTTTACAGCACAGGACAGACCCTTTGGCCCACAATGTTTTTCTAACCTTTTAACTTATCCTTCCCTCCTACATGGCGCTCCATCTTTCTATCTTCCATGTGCTTATCTAAGAGCTTCTTAAATGTCCCCAATGTATCTGTCTCTACCACCACCCGTAAAAGCACGTTCCACACACCCACCACACTCTGTGTAGAAAAGCTTATCTCTGACATCCCCCCCCCCCATACTTTCTCTAATCACCTTAAAATTATGCCCCCTCATATTAGCTATTTCCACTTTGGGAAAAACATAGAAACATAGAAAATAGGTGCAGGAGTAGGCCATTCGGCCCTTCGAGCCTGCACCGCCATTCAGTACGATCATGGCTGATCATCCAACTCAGAACCCTGTACCAGCCTTCCGTCTGTACCCCCTGATCCCTTTAGCCACAAGGGCCATATCTAAATCCCTCTTAAATATAGCCAATGAACTGGCCTCAACTGTTTCCTGTGGCAGAGAATTCCACAGATTCACCACTCTCTGTGTGAAGAAGTTTTTCCTCATCTCGGTCTTAAAAGGCTTCCCCTTTATCCTCAAACTGTGACCCCTCATCACTGGCTATCCACTGTGCCTCTTATAATTTTGTACACAGAATATGGTTGCAAATGAAAGCAAAGAACGGCAAAGCTATTCGAGCTTATTTCTGTCACGGAGGCATGGAAAGATACAGCACTTCACTGTCTTCCCCTTGCTTGTATGGCATTAAACTACTTTGTTAGATGATTTTGACAGACACTAGCAAATATCTTTTGCATGCATAAAATGTGTAATACAATTATTTCTTCAATTCCCAAGCCTTGTTTTTAGCTTCAAATTTCATTAGACAATTAAGTTGCTGAGGACTACAAAACTCAAAACCAAAAGGTCTTTGTTAGAGTAAACATAGCAGTCACAATATGATAGATGAGTTCACATCACGGACCACCGCATACAGTCTATTAACTGCCACGGAGATATGATGGCAGAGTGACCCCAGCTCTATATTTTGGGTTATACAATATTCCTAAGAGACAGGCTAACAGGGAAAGGAGACAGGGTAGTGTTGAAAGTCAAGAAGAGCATCAATTGCGTTAAATCAGGATACAGAGGCAATAGATGGCAAGAGCAATTGTTATGGTATGAGGGTGGACTAGAGAAAAATAGCTAAGAGATAGGCTAACATATTAACAGTGGCAGCTATACAAACAGCTGGTCCATGGTGCTCATCATGAATTTATCCTAATTAAGAAGAGATGTTCCATGAGGTTCCAGAGACACGATTTGTTGTCAACAAAGGAGGTCAAGAATAATGTTAAATTGATGAATAGAGCTTAATGGCAAGGGCTGATGGTAGGCCAGAGAACTGGAAATTTTTAGGATCCACAGCAAGAGACTAAAATGCACCTAACAGCAGGGAAATTTGATTTAAGAAAAGTGCATGGAATGTCAAAATAAGCAGTAAAGTAAGAGTTTCCATACATATGTGAATTGGAAGAATGTGGCTAAGTTTAAGTGTGAGATCTCTGGAAAACTATTGGTGATTTAATAAAAGGAATCACTAAATCATGGTTGCATCATTTTTCACAATGGAGGATACTGTAACTATCCTAAACGAAACAACTGGGCTCATTTCAAGTAACGGTAGAATTAGTAAAAGTCCCAATCACAGGGGATAAAATATTAGAGAAACTAAAGGCAGATCACTGGGATGCAGTGGCCCACACTCAAAGGTTTTAAAGGTAAACACAAAATATTCTGCAGATGCTGGGGTCAAAGCAACACGCGTAACACGCTGGACAGTCGGGCAGCATCCGTGGAAATGAACAGTCAATGTTTCGGGTCGAGACCCTGCATCGGCCCGAAACGTTGACTGTTCCTTTCCACAGATGCTGCCCAACCTGCTGAGTTCCTCCAGCGTGTTGTGTGTGAAGGTTTTAAAGGACTTATTAAGCTTATGGAACGCAATGACAGATCATGATTTTGACTGAGCCCATTCAGGAATATTCTGTTGTGAACAGAGCCAAAGTGTCACTGGCAAGTGCAGAGTAGTAGGTTTGAGTTTCGTTGAGGGGTTTGGTGGTTAGGGACACAGTTGTAGATCCAAAGAAGATCTCCCATAGGTTGGTGTGGTATAAGCAAGGAGTAGTTTGAATCCTTACAAGCAACTTGTATCTAAAAATATTTATGTGATGGATTTCTTCTTCATACACCAGATCAGGTTATTCCTTTTTTTTATTATACAGAAGAAGGCTTCAATTGTCAGTAACCTGTGTAGGAGGTTTCTGACGATTGAATGTTAAGTGAATATTCTGCTGTATGAAGATTTTCTAAACCATTCTTTTCTCCTGCCTAATGTTTCACTAATTTTATACCTAAAGTTAACCCACAAAGTGCTTTTTTCAGAAGTTATTCACTGTTTTAACTTGCAAGATCTAGTTAATTAACTTACTGTAAGCTCCTTAACCTAGAATTAATGAATAAATTGATCTATCCCTCAATATTTGATGCCTCTACTATGGAAAAATGTCACCCAGCATTTCATACAGGTGAATTGGGAGAAAGAAAGCCAAAGGCGGAGTGGGAACGAAAGCTTGAACAAAGAAGCATGTTCTAAGGACCATCTTATTGGAGGAAAGGTAGAATATGGTATAGCCACCAGAAGCAGAGAAACAATATGGTGTATAAGATATCAGAATAGGAGAACACACACAGTTGTGTCTCCCATCTATGAAAGGAAATAAGCAGTCAATGTCTTGGCCTAAAACAACTGCTGTTGATCTCCTGCCACAGAAGCTGCCTGACCTGCTGAGCTCTAGCATCTCCTATGTATTGCTCAAGATTTCCAGCATCAGTAGAGCCTCTTGTGACCAGAGTTCGGGGGTTCATTCTTTTGTTCTGAAGGTTGCAGGCGAATTAGAACTAGACGAGTACAGACATAAAATCTGAAAGCTTGAAAATTTGATGAGAAAATGAAATATCATGAGGGATTGAAGAGATGCCACCAGTCAGGAGCTCTTTGAAAGACTTGTTTTTGGAGATAAATTATTATGTGACATAAATGGTAAAACAAGTTAGTCAACAACAAAGTGATTATTTTTGAAATTTACAAAATCCAAAAACAAAAACAAAAGAATACAAGAAAATAGGAGTAGGTGTGGACCCCACTACCCTCTGGGGTAAAGAATTCCAGAGAATCACAACCCTCAGAGAGAAGAAATTTCTACACACTTCAGTTTTAAATGGCTGGCCCTTTATTTTGTAACTTTGTTCCCTTGCTTATGACTTTGTCATGAGTGAAAACATCTAAATATCAATTTTGTTAAGACCTTTCAGTATGTTATAGTGTTGCTCAGCATTTTTCCCAGCTCCAAGTAATACAAATCCAAACTGTCTAATCTCTATCAATACGACAAATCTTTCATTCTATGAATTAGCCCAGTGAATCTCCTTCGGATTGCCTCCAATACTGTCTTATCTCTGTTGGGCAAATAACCAAAACAATGAACAGTATTTTCGATGTGAGCTCATCAATACCCTATACAGCTGGAACAACATCTCAGACACGAGGAAATCTGCAGATGCTGGAAATTCAAGCAACACACACACACAAAAAAAAATGCTGGTGAATACAGCAGGCCAGGCAGCATCTATAGGAAGAGGTACAGTCGACGTTTCGGGCCGGGACCCTTTGTCAGGACGAACAGAAAGAAGAGATAGTAAGAGATTTGAAAGTAGTAGTAGGGGGAGGGGGAGATCCGAAATGATAGGAGAAGACAGGAGGGGAGGGGTGGGGAACAATATCTCCCTATTTTTGAACTCCAACACCTTTGCAAGACAAGGCAACATGGCGTTTGCCTTCTTAGTTACTTGTTGGTCTTGCCTGCTAACTTTTTGTGATTCATGTACTAGAACACCTAGATTCCTTTGATCTTCATATTTGGAGTCTCTCTGCTACCTCAACCATGGCTAATGAAGATATAACATTCTCTACCAACACCCCAGCATTTTCCCCTCTTTATTTCGACAACATTCCCAAGAACACTTGGTGAGCCCTGAAGATCAGTCCCCCGCCATGGACACCAAAGCCTCCTCCTTCATAATGGCAATATGTATCAGTATGTCACTTCACTTCCCTGAACTCACTAGCTTCTAAGTTGTCTCTTATGCTTTTATGCTTATCAGCCATGGGAAACATAGACTTTGCCAAGCTCCAGAAAAAGGATATACATTTCACTAAGATCAACATTCATTTCATTCTTACAGATACCGAACAATTTCTATGTAAAAATGTTTAAGGTATTTCTTAGCTTATAATTACCCATTACAAACAACAAATATATTTTAACTGTATCAAAATAGATTTTTTACATGGAAATTTAAATATGAAATATATTCAATTAGCAGACAAATCTAAAAGTTTTGTGATATTTTGCATGCAGCCTCCGTATGTCCAGTTACTGGATATTTTCAGTTTGATGACCTTCGCTGTATAATTAGGATTCATTACTCACAGTTTTTTCAGCCTCTGGCTTGTTTGCTCTGGAATTCTCATTTCCCTCTTCTGTCGAAACCATCAAACTAATTTCATTCCCCACGATATGCCCAAAGATTATCGGGCAATGGTACTTGCCAGGGTGATAGAAGACACTTTCTGGGCGAGATGCAATATTTTTATCAGTTTTTAATCTCCCTTTATAAAACTTATCAGAAGGAAACTGGCAAATTTCTTGATGCTGAAATATTAAACATTAAATCATATTTATAATCTTGAATTCAACAGAATACAATAATTATGTAAGTTCGCACTCCCTAAAATAAACATAGAATCTTAATGATATTCAGCCCACTTAGTCTTTGACTTAAGTTGTAAAACGTACAGTTTATTATAAATTTTCTTCTGTCGTGAATTATTTGGATGAAAGTGTGATATGTGAGGAGGTGAGAGAAACTCGAGGGTGACATACATAAATTAACTGAACAGCATAGGCAATATGTACAGAATATAACGTGGAAACATGAGGTAATCCAAATTAATGCAAAAAAAAATGGCAAAGCAGAGTATATTGTAAATGACGATAAACTAAAAGGTGTTGCTGTTCCAAAGTCCTGTACAATAAAATAGCGTTGAGGTAAAAGATCACCTTTTTTCACTCGTATGAATGGCAGACCCGGTCAAGGGACTGCAAGGTCAACTCCTGCTTCTATTTTTTATGTTCCTACACCGTTCTCGCCCTAAAGTTTTAATAAAAATTTTCAGCTAGAAGAAATTTACCTCAGAGAGGAATACTCAAGACACTTGCCAAGATGCCCATGATTGAATGACAGAGCAGACTTGATGGCCCAAATGGCCTACTTCTGCTCCTATATCTTATGGTCTTATACCCCTGTACCACCAGAAATAACTACTGGAAAGGTCCTAAAGAAAATGCCTGTCAGCAGGTGGAGCTGTAACAAGTATTTTTCTAAATCAGCAATGACATCTCAGATTCACAAACAACAGCCTGTAATCTATCTCATTTGAGAGCACTGTTCCATAATCTTTCAGACAACTGGTGCTCATAATGATTTTGACATTGTCATTTAATCTTCCTGGTTTATTTTATTTGATTATGATATCGGTTCTCAGCTCAAAATTTCGAAAGTTCTTTTCTCCCCATAGATGGTGCTCAACACACGGAGTTCCCCCAGCAAATTGTTTGTTGCTCCAAATTCCAGCATCTGCAATCTCTTGTCTCTATTTTCCTATTTTTTTTTACACCTTCCACCTCCATTTTAGCCCAATCTTGCACCACATATCACCTTCTCACTTAGATGCTCTAATCTTTCAGTTTAGAACAAAGGAAGAACACTAAAACACAGGAACAGGAGTAGGCCACTCAGCCCCTCAAGCTTACCCTGCCATTCAAAATGGCTGACTGTTGCTCATTATCCTTTCCTTCCTCTTGTCCTAATTTTCTACTTGCTTAAAATTTATAATTTCATTGAGGTGGTCGAATTCCAGGGAAAGGTCATTTACCTGAAATGTTAATTGTGTTTCTCTACAGATATTCCCTCACCTACTGATTATTTCAGGCATTGGGCATCCACATTCCCTTGGCTCAGTTTGTGATTTTAATATGCCTGTTCCTCGACAGAGATAGCTAAACAACAAACTATAACCACAATATTCGCAAGTGGCCGATTTGCACCTCTGTGGGAGACTTGTCTGCCACTCTATTGTGGGCGCCATAGCGAGAGGAATCTAAGCGCTGACTCACTTCTCAGCTGTAAATGTGAGTATAGCCCAACGACCATAAATGCTGCACAAATGTCCCAAAATAACCTACCCATGTCCCATTATAGCCCATATACTTCTATCCTAATTGACCTTGTGTTACTTTACACATATTTTTGCCCAGTTCTGCACCATTTTTTGGGAGATCAGAAAGTATGTTATTTGAATTAGGGTTAACCCAGAAAAGAAGAATAATTTACACATTTCTATGCCTCCAGCTACCCAGTGGGAAATTCTCTGCTTAATTTTCTGGCAGGAATTTGACTAGCACGAGAAATATTGACCCAAGATAGAACTCCCCCGGGAGATGCCAAATTAAAAATGCCCAAAGTTTGCCCCCAGTATGATTTCAATCTCGCTGGTCGGAACCTTTCAAAATTCCTGTTTCTCCTCAAACCATGCAAGTTAAAGAGCCAAATTCTGGAAGTCACTGTACCACAGAGATTCAGGAAGATGAGGCATGAAGAAGGCCGGTACACCTCGGGAAGTGTCCTATTACACTTGGACAGATATCCCTGCCACATGTGTAAAAGCTGATAATAAGGTGAATGGAACAAGCAATCTCACAGGCAGTTTTTTTTTGCAAAAAGAAGTTGTTAGTTTTTTTAAATCATCTATTCAATATTTAAAACAAAAGTTTGAAAGACTGCCAATGTATCAGTAATTTATCCACATACAATTACTTATATTGAAATCAAGTTATGAATAACTTGTCTACAAACAGCACTTGAGCAATTAGATTAGATTATGAGGACACGCAGTCCTCTTTTATTGTCATTTAGTAATGCATGCATTAAGAAATGGTACAATGTTCCTCCAGTTAAGGCCTACCATCCGATATTGGACATCAAGGAGCAATCCCTGTTGAACGTAGCGCGCATAGCGCTCGAACAGTGATGTCTCCATGCCAAGGCGTCGACAGAACTCATTGGATATAATAGGACGTAGTTGCATATGGTCTCCCAGAAGAACAATCTAAAAGAAAATGTATCATTTTATAAACAACTCAATTAAAGCAATCAAACTCAAATAAACTTTGCTTTCCTCCATATAAGTTATGGGCACGGGCCTCATAAGTGCCAAATTCATTTTACTTGATTCTAAATACTGAAACCAGTCCTAAGCAATATTAACATAAAGGCTGGACCTTCTGCATGATCCTTCAAATAAATGCTACGCTGGACATCTTTCAACAATGAAGTTCCATAATGAAGCTGACATTACTTCCTACTGAAAAAGAACTGCTCTCTGCAAGAGAGGCACATGCATCCTTGAGATGCCTATATAAATAGATATTTAAAAACAGAAATATTCCCGTCTCCATCTAGTTCATTAAAATATAACTACTGTAATTTGAACGAATATTTATTGAATAAACAAATTTACACTCTTTGCTGTTTTAATATAAAATGTATCAAATTTGCTACCATGGCTTAACCTGAACTTGTACATTTAATACTGAATAACTAACCAGGTTACTTCAATGGGTGAAAATTTTTAAGTAATATACATTAGAGGCAAAACAGTAGTCAGGGGTAGCAGAGATACTTGAAAAACAAATAGGATTAATAATGTAAATAAGAATATTGAAATGTTGCATTTATTGAACAATTAATTTATGCTAACAGTCTTGGTGAGAAATAGAATAGTTTAATTGCTCCCTTTAAAATCTGGTAGACGCATTATGTTTCTGAATTTTCTGTTTCAGCTAAGCGATAACCTCATGACACCTGTACCATAGTGCTGAAATGCAGGCTTCCCAAAATTTCCCAACACTTGTGTCTGTCCGAACTGAGCTGGATGAGCTCAACCTATCTGTCTCCATCAGGCCATTGCTTTCAAAGGAAAGAAACAGCAGTGGGAAGTGCAATCACGTATAACTTTATCTTTTTTATTTAATTGATTTAAGAATATTTAATTATTAGTTGTTTGTGCTCTTTTAAGATTGTTTTATAAATGTTTATATATTGCAATTTCAAATAGTATTTTGTGTTTTTCAGCTGTACCTGAATGTTTGTGATTGCAAAAGACATTCACAAGCATTCAATTTTAAAAATGGCTTTTGGAGCAGTGAGCTTGGGTGTTGGCCTTCATTGCCTATTGTGGCAAACAAGCAGCCCTGCTAACAATGAATTGAAGGAAGGCTGTAGAAGAAGAAATATGCAAGGAAGAGGCAGTCCAGGTGCAAAGTATCCCATGATACAATGCATCTGAGATTCCAGGTAAGTACATCAAGAACTGAATTTTTGTCAGAAACAAGAGAACACTGTTATATAAAAATTAATGGCCATAAGGCTTCAGAAATCCCATGGTCTGACAGTAAGTAAAATAAATGTGAGCATAAGAGGTACTGATAAAATGAATGCACAGACTTCATTTGAAAAGACTTTTGCTTGTCTTTTAATATCTTAATATTTTTATTTTATTTTTCCAGTGCATAATTCCTGAGTTTCTTTGAAAGTTCGAAAAGGAGAGAATGATCATGAAATAAATGTCCATTCAATTTCAGTGATGGATTTGAGAGTGTTGAGCCTGGGGGCAGGCCTCACTAGTTACCAAGCACTTCAGTGCCAGGCTGTGGGAGAGATTGGGTGGGGAGACTTCAGTTCAAACTACAGGCGACACCAGCCCACTAAATCCTCTAACACCTTGGAGGTGGATCCACCTGGCAGGACCTCGTAACCACTGTCCAGCCTATGGACGATAGGAGGCAGCATTGGTCACATGGAGATTCTGGCACTGAGGATTGTAGTCCAGTGAAAGGTTGGCCAAGATTATGCTGAAGGAAACAGTAAGTCCAATAATGGCAGACTTGGCTAAATTACTTGCTTCAGCTTGTAAAGGAGAGCTGTCAAGTCCAGCTTTCTTCACAGAGCCAACACAGAGTAAGCATGATCATACAGCATGCCATCTAATTCTCCTAATTTAAGAAGAAAGCAATGAAATGAATTGAAAATTATCTTCAAGTAATATTTTACAACAACATCATGCCAATTACCTGCTCTGCTTTTTTATGTGCAACGATAGGGATCAACAATTCTGGCTCTGTGCACATGGCACTCTCATCCACCAAGATCTGGCGCATTCTTAATCTTTGTAGAGTTTTGCTGGAAGAAGTTGCACAGGTACAAAGGATGACATCATGACATTTAAGTTCATGGTTGCGAGCGCTGTCAAGCAATTTCTTGTACCTAAAAAAAAAGACACCAAGAGTTATACCCAAGTACAACTTTACGGATTCATATGACGGGATTCTCCAGATTGTCTGCCATAACTCCAATGAAACCTTAAACATCAACAGGAGGGTGAGAGACCCCTAGGGAAGTTCACTGTAATGCATTGCGAATTCCTCCTTTGATAGATTAGGTTTTTAAACAGCAAATGCGGAATTCTTCCACAGGATTGAATGGACACATGAATAAAAAAAACTGTTGCTCTTTAAAACAGATCCTTCTTTAAAAAGGTAAAATGTCAAACGAAGCCCCAGGATCTGAAAATCTCATGAGCTTCAGACCTGAAACATTTATTTCGTTTCTCATTCCACATATTCTGTTTGTTTCACTGACAGTTTCCAGCAGTTTCTGGTATTATTAACCTCAGAATGTCTTCGGAAATGTGCTAAGTGTTTAGCCTTATCTGCGTAATTTTTAATGAACAATAATCTAAACTTCAAATAATAGCACAATACAATTTACAAAACAAGATTTTAATATCACAAAGATTTCATTGCTGGTAAACTCTGATGAAGATATTAATTTTATGATAGATACAAAAACAATACATGGAAAGTCAACATTTTGTTCTCTTTCCACAGTTGCCAGTGGGCCGAAGTAAGTCCAGAATTTTCCATTATTTTTATTTCAAAATTCATACTGTGACCTTGAAGCTATCTAAATCTAATAATATCTTTTATGTTTTCCTGAGAAAACAGATGGATCGTAGCTCCCTGATTTGAAAGAATACATCTCATCAGCACTGTTTCTAAACTGCAATGGACAATCAGTCTGGGTAGTTGGACAAGTGTTCCTAGTTTGGTACTCAAACCTGCACTGAGACAGAACTGAGAAAGATGTCAATACCTATAGCTGAAAACTCCTATAGGTGCCTTATATCCAAGCTGCCTCTAATTCCAAATGTTGTATTTCCATTCCTAAATGTTTTACTTTATTTGTCTTAATGTTGTTCTCCTTTTTCTCTATTAACAATTTATCATACCTTCCCAAATAATTTAGTTGCCAGTAAAATCCATCATGTACTTGGAACTCTAATAGCAACTATAGCTACAGTAGAGTAATAGTCATTGAACACTACAGGAAAGAAACAGGTCTTCAGCCTATCTAGTCCATACTGACTATTAATCTGCCTAGTCCCATCTATGTGCACCCAGACCATCGCCTGCCCATCCATGTACCTATCCAAATTATCTTAACTGTTGAAATCAAACCCATAGCCACTACTTCCACTGGCAGCTTGTTCCATGCTTTCACCACACTCTGAGTTCCCTTCTCACGTTCCCCTTAAACATTTCACCCTTAACCCATGACATCTAGCTCCAGTCTCACCCAAACTCAGTGGAAAAAACCTGCTTGCATTCACCCTATTGACACCTCTCATAAATTTGCATACCTCTAACAAATCCGCCCTCATTCTTCTACTCTCTAGGGAATAAAGTTCTAATCTATTCAGCCTTTCCCGATAACTCAGGTCTTCAAGTCCTGGCAACATCCTTGTAAATTTTCTCTGCACACTTTCAATCTTATTGATACCTTTTCTGTAGGTAGGTGATCAAACTGCACTCAATACAGCAAATTAGGCTTTACTAATATCTTATACAACTTCAACATAACATCTCAACTCCTGCAATCAATACTTTGATTTATAAAGTCCAATGTGCCAAAAGTTTTCTTTACAACCCTATCTACATGTAACGCCACTTTCAAGGAATTATGGATCCGTATTCCCAGATCCCTCTGTTCTACCACAATCCTCAGCACCCTACCACTCAAAATTGCAAGTCCTACCCTGACTTCTCCTCCAAAAGTACAACATCTCATAGTTGTCCGTATTAAATTCCATCTGCCATTTTTCAGCCCTTTTTTCCAGCTGGTCCAGAACTCAATACAAGCAGGGATAATATTCCTCACTGTCCACTATACCCCCAATCTTGGTGTCATCTGCAAATTTGATGATCCAATTTACCACCTTATCATCCAAGTCATTGATATAGATGATAAACAATAAGGGACCCAGCACCGATCACTGTGGCACAACACTAGGCACAGGCCTCCAGTCAAAGAGGCATCCACCTATTACCACTCTCTGATTTCTCCCATGAAGCCAATGTTTAATTCAATTTACTACCTCATCTTGAATGCCAAGCAACTGCACCTTGTTGACCAACTTCGCATATGGGATCTTGTCAAAGGCCTTGCTAAAATTAATATAGACACATCCACTGCCTACCCTTCATAAACTTTCCTGGTAACTTCCTCAAAAAACTCCATAAGATTGGTTAAACATGACAAAAAGCTTTGTTGACTATTCCTAATCAGTCTCTGTATCCAAATAATTATATATCTCATCCCTTAAAATACTTTCCAACAACTTTCCCACTGCTGATGTCAGGCTCACAGGCCTATAATTTCCTGGTTTAGGTTTAGAGCCTTTCTTGGACAACAGAACAACATGAGCTACCCTCCAATCCACCAGCACCACACTAATGCCTAAGGACATTTTAAATATCTCTGCTAGGACCCCTGAAATTCTGCACTAGCCTCCCACAGGGTCTGATGGAACACCTTGTCAGGCCCTGGGGATTTATGCACCCTATTTTTTTGTCAAGACAGTAGACACCTCCTCCTCTGTAATTTGTATAGTCTTTGACATCACCACTGCTTTTGCTTCACTTCTACAGATTCCGTGTCTGACTCCCGAGTAAATACAGATGCAAAAATTCCATTTAAGATCACCCCTATCTCCTTCAGCTCCATTCACAGATGACCACTTTGATATTCCAGCCAACCAATTTTGACCCTTGCTCTTAATATATCTGTCGAAGCCCTTCAGATTCTCCTCCACCTTGCTGCTAGAGTAACCCCATGCCTTCTTTTAGCCCTCCTGATTTCCTTCTAGCCCTCAAATACCTAATTTGCTCCTTCCTGCCTATACCTGCTAAGAACCGCCTTCTTTTTTTAAAACCAGGGTCTCAATACCTTTTGAAAACCAAGATTTGCTAAACCTGCTATCCTTGCCTTTTACTCTAATACAACCATACAAATGCTGTACTCTCAAAACTTCACTTTTGAAGGACTCCTATTTACCAAGTACACCATTGCTGGAACCAATCTGTTCCAATCCACACCTGCCAGATCCTTTCTGACACCATCAAGATTGGCCTTTCTCCAATTTAATATCTCAGCCCGAGGACCAGACCTATCTTTCTCCATAATTATCTTGAAAATAATAGCATTATGATCACTAGATGCAAAGTGTTCCCCTACACAAACTTCCGTCACATACCCAGTCTCATTCCCTAATAAGGAATCTAGTATCACGCTCTCTCCAGTTGCAGCCTCTATGTACGGATTAAGAAATTTTTCCTGAACACATTTGACAAAATCTATCTCATCCAGCCCTTTTACAGTATGGAAGTCCCAATCAATATGTGTAAAGTTAAAACCACCTACCATCACAACTTTACGTGTCTTGCAACAGTATGCAATCTCTCTACAAATCTGCTTCTCTAAATCCTGTGGGCTGTTGAGTGGTCAACAATATAATCCCATTAACATGGTCATATCTTTCTTACTCTTTAATTTCACCCACATTGCCTCAGTAGACAAGCTCTCTAGCCTGATCAGTCTAAGCACTGCCACGACATTTTCCCTGATTAGTAATGCCACCCCTCCTCCTTTAATCCCTCCAGCTCTATCACATCTAAAACAATAGAAACCTGGAACATCAAGCTCCCGGTCTTACCCCTCCTGCAACCAAGTTTCACCAATGGCCACAATGTCATAATTCCACATGCTGATCCATGTCCTAAGCTCAACTGCCTTCCCTACAATACTCCTTGCATTGAAATATACACAACTCAAAACATTAGTCCCACCATGCTCACCCTTTTGATTCCTGACTTTGTATTCAGGCTTAACAATATCTTTCCCCACAATCACCCTGCTGCCAGCTCTGGCACTTTGGTTCCTGTCTCCCTGCAATTCTAGTATAACCTCCACCCCACCCTCCTGCACCAGGCGTGTTAAGCTGTATCAGCTTCCTATTTCTGGCCTCACGAGCACCTGGCAGGGGTAACAATCCTGAGATGACAACCATAAAAGTCCTGACCTTTAGCTTAGCACCTAACTCTCTGAACTCATTTGAAGGTTCTTGTCATCCCTTCTGCCCATGTCATCGGTACCGATGTGGACCATGACCTCTGGCTGCTCACTCTCTCTCTCTTAAGAATGTGGGGTACTCGATCTGAAATGCCCCTTACTCAGGCACCCGGGAGGACACACACCACCCAGGAATTTCATTCTCGTCTACATAACCACCAGTCTGTTCCCCTAACCAATGAATCCCCTATCGCAACAGCTAGCCTCTTCTTCCCCCAAACTTCCCTTCTGAGCTACAGAGCCAGACACAAAGACATGGCCGCTGTAGCTTTCTTTCGCTAAGTCATTCCGCCCCCCCGCAACCCCTGCCACCAAAAGCAATAGTTGAGGGAAATGGCAGTAGGGGTGCTCTCCACTGGCTGTCTATCTCCTTTTCCCCTCTGTGTCCCATGTCTTGAGTGCAGCCACTTCCCTGTATGTCCTATTAATCAAATCCTGAGCCTCCTGAATGGTGCAAGGTTCGTTCAGTTCCAGCTCCAATTCCTCAACGCAGTCTGTAAAAAGCTGCACTTGCAGGTGTAGTCGTCAGGGAGACTGGAGGTCTCCATGCCTTCCCGCATCCTGCAAGAGGAGCGCATTCCACTATCCTGATCTAACTGTGCAATGAGAAAAAAAGAAAGAAAAATTAAACAAAAAAAATCTACCTATGGCCTTCGCCAAAGCCTCAATGAGCCAAAGCCTGAACACCCCAATCTAACACTGGCTCACTCACACAATGACTGCTCTGCTTAAATGTAACTTCTTCTTATTGGCCCTTGTCAAGTGCCTAATTATGCACAATCCAACATCTCTTCAGAAACTGTGGTGCACATAAATCATTTCTATTTTTAACTTCAGACAAAGATTATTCTTGCAAATGAAGCAGCTTAACTTACAAAGGTTTCTCTGTAGCACATTTGCAACCAGAGCTTAGAGAACCACGCAAAACACATCAAAGCTACTGGTGAACGCAGCAGGTCAGGCAGCATCTCTAGGAAGAGGTACAGTTGACGTTTCGGGCCGAGACCCTTCGTCAGGACTGGACGAAGGGTCTCGGCCCGAAACGTCGACTGTACCTCTTCCTAGAGATGCTGCCTGGCCTGCTGCGGTCACCAGCAGCTTTGATGTGTGTTGCCAGAATTTCCAGCATCTGCAGAATTCCTCGTGTTTACTTAGAGAACCACAGAGTCTTTTGAAGTCTTAAGGCATGGACACAAAAGGCAATAAACTGTAAATTAGTAATCTGGCAGTAGTTAGCTATACTCTAAATGCTATATTTAAGTTCAATATCCAAACCTGAAATGAATTTTAGACTGATTGAGTTTAGCTCTTCAAATATGTGGAAATAGTTCAAAAAACAGAATCATGATCAGCTTTTTTCACTTTTTGTGGCATGTACCCTCCATAACATTCAAGTGAATCTGCATATTCACATAACAGCAGTGTTGACAGTGACTGTTATTGTCATCACCTCCTTGTGTGGGGTAATATCCTTTATTAGCATGTTTTTTTTTTAAATTTGGCTCTTTCCTAACAAAACAGCTCCACATTTCAATATTGAGGCTTATAGTTTAAAGAAATTCAGTTGAATTTACACTTTTCTGTATTGCTCTTATTTCCTGGATCTATGTGTACAAAGTCCTATAGGGCTAACTGTCTTTGATTTGTCCCAAATCTGCATTAGCTCTTTCCTGGGCCCCCAAAATTTCTTTGTAATCTATGTCTCTAAAATCCTTCTTTTTCATAACAATTTCCAGCTCTGTACTTCCCTAATATTTCCCTAATCTTCTCCCTATCCAACAACTGTCCCCCCCCCCCACCCCCCAGACACACCTGCTCCGGCATGGGGCATTAGCAGCAGCAAAGTACTGCTTTTCCTGGTACTTCTGCTCCTAGATCCAGAAAACTTGAGTCCTGTGCCATATCATCCGAGAATCTTTTTTTAATTCACTTGTAGGAATGTGGGGTTTTTGGATAAGGTATGCATTATTTAGATATCTCTAATTGTCTCTGAATGTACAGATAAATCATCTTCCACGTTTCAGTTAGGAAGTTAACAATGGTGAAGGAACAGCAATATATTTCCAGCTATGGATATTGTGCAAGCACAATGGGAGTTTGTTAGTGGTTCTGTTCCCGTGCTCCTGCCGCACACACCCTTCTGGCTGGTCAAGATAATAGATTTGGGAGAAGACAATTAAGATGTCTGTACAATTTGTAGCTGCCGATTTTGAACATGACAAAATATTGCAGATATGGTGTGCAGGAAGGGAAGGCAATGTTATGACAATTAACCAAGTTCCCTTGGCCATTATGATGGGAGATTCTTGAGACTTAGTGGAAATGCACTTATCTATGTCAGAGGATATTATTACATTACACTACTGGTGTGTATTGTAGATTGTAACAAGGCTTTGGAATAATAAGAGTTAAATAATTCAGTACAGCATGGCCACATTATATACAGTGTGGTAGATATAACGGAGTTTCTGCTCAACACTCACCACTAGGATAATATTAGCAAGTCACTTGGTGATGACAATGCCATGGAAAGGTGAGTAGATTTTTTATTGAGGATGGTCTTTGCCAGGACCTATATCCTCAAAGCAAGTAGCAGCCATCAATGAAAGCAATACTAAAATACTAAAGTTAAAAACCAATTTGACAGATAAAGTGTTGCTTCTTCTGACTTACTCTCTTATTTCATTCTCTGTCACTTCTGCTTCAGTTTGAAACTTGGCATCAAATTCTCTTATTTTACTTGCATAAGGATTTGAAGGCTGTCGGATTCTGTAATGTAGGGTTATTGGCCTGCAACAAAGAAATACACTGGAGTCAGTTATATTTTTAACTTCAAACAAAGATTATTCTTTCACATGCAACTTCTTAATTCATAATGATTTCTTCTATAATGCCCTTACAATCAGAGGTTAGTACAACAAAGTGATTTTCACAGTCTTAAAGCCTGACCTAAGATTTGGTTCAGGAGATCAGGACTGAAGATGTAGTAAATTTGTGAGAAATAAATGACAACAGTGAACTCTAAATGTCATGTTTAAAAACAACATCCAAACCAGAAATACTGTAGGGAACTGCTGCTCATTCTGAAGGGTTTGCATTGTATTACTTTGATATTTTGAAGTTTCTAATACAGAACACAATGAAATAGAACAGAAGAGCAAGTCACATAACATGATAAAGTTCTGACCACAGGTACCAGACCCAAAGTATTAACTTTATTTCTTTTCCAGAAATGCTCTCTGGAGGGCTGAGTAGCTCCCGTCTTTTCTGTGTTATTTTTAATTTTTAACATAAAGTAACATTTACAAATTAAATGAGGTAAAACATATTGTATACTTTCATTTTTAATCATTTAAGCATCCAGTGCTCATTATATCTAATCATGTGACATTCATCAGTTAAATCCCAGCATCAATCTCCTAAACACATATTTTTGTACAATTACAACTAGAATTGTATATCTGTGAATTGCACGTTATACTCCACTCCCAAGGCAAAGGAAGTGAAAATTGAGTGCAACATGCAGCTACTAGTATATTTAATTTAGTACAAGCAACCAAAGGGATTTCTACCCATCACAGCCCTTTGTTACTTTAGATCTGCCTGAGGTGCCCACATAGTCACACCTGTAACCCTTCTCCATTTAACAAGGAATTTCCATCTAGGTGTGTAATAGATAAAACGTGACCAGAACCTATCGAATCTTTCGCTGAGATAAAGCTTTTATGAAAAGTAGTTAGCAAAGGACTGATTTACATTGATCAGATCTGACAGCATGATCAATTCTTTACTAGTACTGGAGATCATTCAGTGTCACAAGTAAATGCCAGGAAATAACACTTTCTTCAACTAACTAACTGATCACCATGTTTTTTTCCTAATACTGTAGATCACAATATTAGTCTGTTCATTCCATGGCAAGACTGAAACACACCTACAAATAACCGACCTAATTTTTTCAACATTTACATGAATGAAAATATGGTAGGAAGCTTGACCATAAGAACAGAAACAGGAGTGGGCCCATGAACTTGTTCCACCACTCTGTCACCTGCCTCCTTTTTCAACTAAAGAGCCTGATATATGAACTAATTTGCTGCATTTGTCAAAACTGGCTCTTCAAACCAAAACATTTACTTTGTTTTCATAGGGAATTCATTTGTCCAAGGTGGATAAAAAAAATACATACATCAACAAAATAAATTTAGCTTAACTACAGTGCTCAAACTCTGAGACTCCTGGAAGACAAGAATTTTAATTGAGTAGTGTAGCTGGTGTCCTCCTCCTTACAGGAGAGAAGTTGAAAAGCAATTTGAAAAGAACGTTCAAAACGATGAAAGATTCTGGGATAAAATTTGTGTTCAGAAAGGTCACGAGCCAGAAAACATGGAAGTAAGATAAATGGCAAAAGAACCTTTAAATGCTAGATTCCATTTCCTGAGAAGGGAGTAAAAGCCACCTCAATAACATCTTTAAAAAGTAATTAGAATTGGGGATTTTTTTCCGGAACAGCAGGAAGAAAGCAGAGAATTGGACTAATTGGTGAACGGTTTCAAAGTGGTGCCAAAGTAACGGCAGCTAGATAGCCTCTCATATTGTATCATTCTATAATTCCATGTTGCTAGTAGAGAGGTCACAATTTAGGGAATAACTTAGATGTGCCTTCCAGCAAGAAACAATTGTAATTCAACAAGATGGACAAAGTTTTATTCTGGCTCCATCGTTTCCACGAGGCAGGCATTTCTGTTGCAGTAGTAACTTAGCTTGAAGACATAAATACACAACATCATCGTTTGGATATTTGCATACCACCTCAATGCATTTCCAATTTTAAAGTGACCATGGAATTGTATACAATTTTCACATGTATAATTTGATGTTCTATAATTTCTAAAACTGCACTGTAGGCCATTATGCAATAACATGTAATTAAGAACTATTGAAATTGCAAGAGAAATATTCACTTCAGTCCAGGTTTTGGTTTTGCTTCTCTCATGGACCGCTTTGAGATCAACAGGTTGCTGCCATGATATGGAAAATCCATCATCTCCATTTGCTCACTGTAAACACGCAATGGTTTCAGCTCTGTTTTCAGCCCCAGGAGGTATTCTATATAAAGCACAGATATAAGCATTTTGCAGGTTCATGTTGTTAACAATTAACTATTTGTATACATCTGAAAGTTACTGATCATCTTGACATTCTGATATCATTAATTTAAATATCGGACAGAATGTTCCATTTCATGCTATTTGAACAGGTGGCAATAAAGACCTCCTCTATTTGGTGACTGTATAGTCATTGTGAAATAAAATTGACCAACTTCAGTCCGATTCCTGTTGGCCAATGTCAGCATGACATTCTTCACAATTTTCACAAATGTCAGCATGACATTTTAAATAATTTATCAATCTTTCACCTTGTCAAAAACAAAGTGTCATGAACACATTCAAGATACTGTATACCTGCACATAATAATATAACCAAATTATCATTTAACACCATAAAACACATTCTATTTGATACCATTCACATTAATGGGACAAATATCATCTGTTTGATAATTGCATGAGATTATGCAATGAATTTCCTTTTCGGGAAATACATCTCTAAAATTATTCATTGGGAAATACAGCTCTAAAATTATTTCAATTAACAGGGGAAAAGTGTGTATGGAACCGAAGGAGATGACATAGGTACTTAAAGAATACTTTGCTTCAGTATTCACTACAGAAAAAGATCGTGGTGATTGTAGGGATGACTTGCAGCAGACTGAAAAGCTTGATCCTGTAGGTATTAAGGAAGAGGATGTGCTGGAGCTCTTGGAAAGCATCAAGTTGGATAAGTCACCGGGACCAGACGGGATGTACCCCAGGCTACTGTGGGAAGCGAGGAAGGAGACTGCTGAGCCTCTGGCGATGATCTTTGCATCATCAATGAGGACAGGAGAGGTTCCGGAGGATTGGAGGGTTGTGGATGTTGTTCCCTTATTCAAAAAAGGGAGTTGGGATAGCCAGGAAATTATAGACCAGTGAGTCTTACTTCAGTGGTTGGTAAGCTGATGGAGAAGATCCTGAGAGGCAGGATTTATGAACATTTGGAGAAGCATAATATGATTACGAATAGTCAGCATGGCTTTGTCAAGGGCAGGTTGTGCTTTACGAGCCTGATTGAATTTTTTGAGGATGTGACTAAACACATTGATGAAGGTAGGGCCACAGATGTAGTGTATATGGATTTTAGCAAGGCATTTGATAAGGTACCCCATGCAATGCTTATTGAGAAAATAAGGAGGCATGGGATCCAAGGGGACATTGCTTTGTGGATCCAGAACTGGCTTGCCCACAGAAGGCAAAGAGTGGTTGTAGACAGATCATATTCTGCATGGAGGCCGGTGACCAGTGGTGTGCCTCAGGGATCTGTTCTAGGACCCCTACTCTTTGTGATTTTTATAAATGACCTGGATGAGGAAGTGGAGGGATGGGTTAGTAAATTTGCTGATGACACAAAGGTTGGGGGTGTTATGGGTAGTGTGGATGGCTGTCAGAGGTTACAGCGGGACACTGATAGGATGCAAAACTGGGCTGAGAAGTGGCAGATGGAGTTCAACCCAGGAAAGTGTGAGGTGGTTCATTTTGGTAGGTCAAATATGATGGCACAATATATCATTAATGGCAAGTCTCTTGGCAGTGTGGAGGATCAGAGGGATCTTGGGGTCCAAGTCTATAGGACACTCAAAGCTGCTACTCAATTTGATTCTGTGGTTAAGAAGGCATACGGTGCTTTGGTCTTCATCAATCGTGGGACTGAATTTAAGAGCTGAATGGTAATGTTGCGGCTATACAGGACCCTGGTCAGACCCCACTTGGATTACTGTCCTCAATTCTGGTCGCCTCACTACAGGAAGGACATGGAAACCATAGAAAGGGTGCAGAGGAGATTTATAAGGATGTTGCCTGGATTGGGGAGCATGCCTTATGAGAATAGGTTGAGTGAACTCAGCCTTTTCGCCTTGGAGCGACGGAGGATGAGAGGTGACCTGATAGAGGTGTACAACGAGAGGCATCGATCATGTGGATAGTCAGAGACTTTTTCCTTGTGCTGAAATAGCTTGCACAAGATGGCATAGTTTTAAGGTGCTTGGAAGTAGGTACAGAGGAGATGTCAGGGGTAAGTTTTTTTACGCAGAGAGTGCTGAGTGCGTGGAATGGGCTGCCAGCAGCAGTGGTGGAGATGGAAACAACAGGGTCTTTTAAGAGACTCCTGGATGGATACATGGAGCTTAGAAAAATAGAGGGCTATGGGTAAGCCTAGGCAGTTCTAAGGTAAGGACATGATTGGCACAGCGTTGTGGGCCCAAGGGCCTATATCCTGCTGTAGGCTTTCTATGTTCTGTGTTTACTGATATATAGTGAAAACTGTTATTTTGAAAAAGTGGTAATATATTTTTCTTTGGAACTTAAAATGATCACTTCATAGCACAACAATTATTTAATGGAAGAAACAGGCTGTGCATTTAATCCAGTAGTTTTGGAGTACTGCAATTTGTGGAGCTGCCCTGAGATAACAAGTTCAATTGAGATTCCCTCCGCTCGTTTTGTTCGATATAAACGATTATTATAGACCAGGAGGGGGAAAAGATCAGTTCTTATGTCTTAACCAATTTTTCTTGGTTTTTGAATGGTACAGAGTATCAACTGATCTGAGTTTTTATTCATCTTCTGTTCTTGGGATGAAATATTCTGTTTTTTTGATTGCTTCATTTTCTTATACAACAACCTATGTTGCATTTCTGAAATAAGTAACAGTGTTAAGTACTTCTGCACAACTAAGGACATAATTGAATACACAGAAGCAATGTATTCCTTAATTTATAGTTGGTCATCTTGCTCAGGATAATGGTGTTTGGAAATAAAATCCTTCCATTATCTCATCAGGATTATTTGGGGGGGCGGGAATTAAAGAGATGTTCTAAACAGAATTTAGAAGAGTCTATTTTAAACTAAGTCATGGGAAAGTGCAGATGCTGGAAGTGTCGAGCAACACACTCAAAATGCTAGAGGAAATCAGCAGGTCAGGCAGCATCGATGGAGGCAAATAAACAGTCAACATTTTGAATTGACATCCTTCATCAGGACCTTGCCTCATTTGTGTGTTGCTCGAGATCTCCTAAGCTATAGTTTTTAAGAGCTTGATGATGAAAAGCTATGTAAAACAGAACAGTAATACGCTTTTCAACATTGCTTATCATCTTTACGAGTCGAGGAAGGCATGAAAGATTAATCTAAAATATTATAAAATTGCATATCATCTGAGAAACTAAGGCTATCAAAAGGCAGCACTGAGAAATAAAATGTCTTCTTCAATTCTAAGCTGAATCCTACAAAAAAACTGCAACTGTGCGCGCGTGCGTGCGTGTATCTGTCAGTCTGTGTACCTTTGTACTCCATGAGTGCACATACAAGTAGTTGCACATTCATACACGCACATTCAAAAAAGTATTAATTGCAATTACTGTTACCCTTCAATCACAAAGCTGCATTATTGCAAACTTCAATAGGGAGAGGTAGAGGCTAATGTGATGGTGATGAAAATAGGGTCACTTGCGAAGGAGTTCGCAAGGTTGGGTCCCAGCATTGAACTGGAATCTGCTTTAGCAGGTCCCTCTAAATTGTACAGTAGGTGACCTCCCGGACACCATGAAGACCTTCTTCTGCAGTAGTTATCTTTAGATACTATGGTGCATACATGTATCATTGAAAGGCATTGAAGGAGTATTCATTGGATATTATCACTCACTGGATGTGTCCAAGACTTGCTATGCATTTATGTATAAAGTAGATGGAGGGTCCTGAAGGAAACTGGTGAACTTTGCAGTCCAAAAAGACCAAAAATAGGAGCAGGAAATCAAGAAAAATGCAGGTGTTGAAAATCAGAAAAAGGATCACAGACCCAAAATACTGTCTGTTTTTTCGCTGCCTGACCTGGTGAGGTTCTCCAGCAACTTTTGTTTCAGTTGAAAGTACAAGCAGGAGAAGGTCGCACAGTCCCTCAAGTCTGCCCTGTCATTCACTGTAACCAGGGCCGATCTGTCCAAGCCCTCAAACGCTCTCCTGTGCCAGTTCCCCAGAGACATTCATCCCCTGATCTTTCAAAAATTTACCTGCCCCCCCCTTTAAAAAAACAACAATTTCTAAGATACTATAAATTTAATGATATAATTTCACCTTACCAGCAACAACATTGACAGATTTGTTGGAAGGTCCACAGTACAGTATATAGTTTTTATTTTGCCCATCTGGGCCAGTAGAAGAATTCATTTTATGGAACCAATATACGATATGAACTCCAACCATAGTTTTTCCTGTTCCTGTATAAAAAGATTATCAGTATGAATTAAGAAACTTGCTTTAAGAAACAAAGGGGTGAATCTTCACACACAGCTCAGAAGTGAACACATCGCAATATCAATGAGCACATTTTCAGCTATCAGCCAGACTCATTTAAAGCCAAAGGGTCTTCCATTTTAGGAGTAAAACTTGCCTAGAAATTGATCAATGCACATACAGATCCACAGCTACTGACTAACTGCCAGTCAATCAGTGTTGAGTTTGGAAGTGTAGAGGGTTGCTGCCAGTTGGTATAGGGGGTGTAATTGGGGATGACTGGGAGTTGAGTGGCGTGGGGGCAAAGTTGCTCAGGATATGGTCAGTACTGGGAAATGTTGCAGATAGCACAAAGTAAGGGAATACAATCCCTTCTCTCATCAGATTTCTGAGTGGTCCATCAATTCATAAATATTACCTCACTATTCCTCTTTGCATTATTATTTATTTCTTGTAACTTACAACATTTGTTATGTTTTTCACCTTACTGCTGCTACAAAACAACAAATTTGCTGACCTATGTCAATGACGAAAAACCGAATTCTGATTCTGATAGGGGTTGACAAAGCTGGTAAGGAGAAGTTCTGATTAATACTCAGGAATTAAAATGAGTTATTATGTGAATTGTTGACTAGACTGGTGATCAGACTTAAGAGGAAATATTAGTAAGTGAAAGGGTACAGGGATGGCTTTGTCAGCAGGTCAGAGAATCAAGTGGGTGCCCCAGTTTGGGGCAGGGCTATGGTTTACACCCAGGGGAGGGGGGCCTGAGGGAGTGCTGAATATTAAATTACTTAAAGGATGTCTCATACAATAATGGAATAGGCTTAAGAGGCATCATGATGTCCCATGTAAATGGGCCAGGAATGATAGTAATCACACATTCATGAATGATAATTATGGGCTACCACACTTCTCTGCACGTAAGTGTGGCCAGTGCATGCGAGGACAAAATGTATTGAACTTGACTTTCAATTACATTTCACCTATCTATTCAAATGTAATGATACATGGCATATCATCATCTAATATCTTGATAATTTTTGTTAAAATGCAAAACAAAGTTACAAAAAATTATTAGCTAGGTAAAATTCTTTTTGATGAAGCAGCAGTGAAAAATCATCACATGCATTACTGTTTTATCTCACACGGTTTTTCAAGTATTTTTGTTCCCTAATATCCCTTCTGATTCTTTTCAGTTAATAGGTTTCTCTGCAGATAATGAAAAGTCTCTGCTCTATTATCCAAGTTTTTTGTTCTTATTTTCAAATATAAACCTTATCCAGTAAATTGAACCATACAGACTTACAGTGTCATAGGGTCATACCCTTGTGTAAAAATATGGCCTCAAAAGTTTTGATTAAATCTTTCTCACCTTAAAATATGCCTTCCAGTTCTCGATTCCTCAACCCTGTTAAATAAGTTAAGAAACCTTCTTACCTGGCGGGCCTTGAATAAGTGTAAAAGGACGCTGAAGAGCACAACGAACTGCATTTTCTTGGCTCAGGTTGAGATTTGGTAGCTTAGAAATGTTGTAGCATTTCTCCCTGATTTTTGGTAGTCCTAGAATGATTGTTTCCAATAGGCATGTATTAATCAATAATGATCAATAATCAATAATAAAGTGGAAATGCAGGTGCCAGATAAATATCTAGAAGTGTTATTGGAATTAGCATATTTTATTAATACTACTTCAAGATTGTTTAATGTAATTTCCTGGACACAAGTGTAAGGAAAATGAAATATTTTTTCCTCCAGATCTGATGCACCACATAAAAAACACAATAAATATAAATACATAAAATAACTTATACAATATACATAGATAGATTATATGTCCACAAAGTGAAGCCAGGCTGTTTAATAGGGTGACTGACGGGAAATAAATAAAGTAGTGGTGGCTTAGTGTTGTCTAGTAGTTCGTCCAGGTAAACAGGGTTAGCAAATCCATGATATGAGATTAATCATGAAAATCTGATTAAAACCATCAAAAGAACAATCACATCCAGTATGGAACCGAAGATTGGTCAGAGAGTTACAAGGGAATGGGAGAAGCGAGAGTTCAGATTGAAAGAGAAACTGAAGATATTTAATGTTAAGCACAAGAGATTCTGCAGATGCTGGGAATCCACAGTAATACATACAAAATGCTGCAAGAACCCAGCAGGTCAGGCAGCATCTATGGAAAGTAATAAACAGTCAACATATCAGGCCTCAGACTAAAAGTCATCTGATTATTCCCTTCTCCAGAATGCTGCCTGACCAACTGAGTTCCTCCAGCATTTAGTATACCCTATATTAGATGCCAAAAGCAGAGTGTAGCTATAATAATGAAAGATTATCATGATCACAAAACACAATGTTTGCATAAACTTCAGAGATGGCAGAAATCAGATTGAATCCTACAGTCTAATATATTTAATAATACATAGAATTATGATGTCGTGGCCATGACAGAGACTTGGCTGGCACGAGGGCAAGAATGGATTCTCAATATTCCTGGATTTCAGTGTTTTAAAAGGGATGGGGGGGGGGAAAGGGAGAAGAGGTGGCATTACTGGTCAGGGATACTATTACAGCTACAGAAAGGGTGGGTAATGTCGCAGGATCCTCTTTTGAGTCAGTATGGGTGGAAGTCAGGAACAGGAAGGGAGCAGTTACTCTGTTGGGGGTATTCTATAGGGCCCCTGGTAGCAGCAGAGATACAGAGGAGCAGACTGGGAGGCAGATCTTGGAAAGGTGCAAAAATAACAGTGTTGTTATCATGGGTGACTTTAACTTGCCTAATATTGATTGGCACATGATTAGTTCTAAGGGTTTGAACAGGGCAGCGTTTGTTAAGTGTGTCCAGGACGGATTCCTGTCACAGTATGTTGACAGGCCGACTAGAGGGAATGCCATACTAGACCTAGTATTAGGTAACAAACCAGGTCAGGTCACAGATCTCTCAGTGGGTGAGCATCTAGGGGACAGTGACCACCACTCCCTGGCCTTCAGCATTATCATGGAAAAGGATAGACTCAGAGAGGACTGGAAAATTTAAATTATTCAAAAAAGGTAGTAGGGACAGTCCGGGTAACTACAGACTGCTGAGCCTTACGTGTGTGGTGGGAAAGCTGTTGGAAAAGATTCTTAGAGATAGGATTTATGGGCATTTAGAGAATCATGGTCTGATCAGGGATGGTCAGCATGGCTTTGTGAAGGGCAGATCGTGTCTAACAAGCCTGATAGAGTTCTTTGAGGAGGTGACCAGGCATATAGATGAGGGTTGTGCAGTGGATGTGATCTATATGGATTTTAGTAAGGCTTTTGACAAGGTTTCACACAGTAGGCTTATTCAGAAAGTCAGAAGGCATGGGATCCAGGGAAGTTTGGCCAGGTGGATTCAGAATTGGCTTGCCTGCAGAAGGCAGAGGGTTGTGGTGGAGAGAATACATTCAGATTGGAGGATTGTGACTAGTGGTGTCCCACAAGGATCGGTTCTGGGACCTCTACTTTTCATGATTTTTATTAACGACCTGGATGTGGGGGTAGAAGGATGGTTTGGCAAGTTTGCAGACGACACAAAGGTTGGTGGTGTTGTAGATAGTGTAGAGGATTGTCAAAGATTGCAGAGAGACATTGATAGGTTGCAGAAGTGGGCTCAGGATTGGCAGATGGAGTTCAACCCAGAGAAGTGTGAGGTGGTACACTTTAGAAGTACAAACTCCAAGGCAGAGTACAAAGTAAATGGCAGGATACTTGGTAGTGTGGAGGAGCAGAGGGATCTGGGGGTACATGTCCACAGATCCCTGAAAGTTGCCTCACAGGTAGATAGGGTAGTTAAGAAAGCTTATGGAGTGTTAGCTTTCATAAGTCGAAGGATAGAGTTTAAGAGTCATGATGTAATGATGCAGCTCTATAAAACTCTGGTTAGGCCACACTTGGAGTACTGTGTCCAGTTCTGGTCGCCTCACTATAGGAAGGATGTGGAAGCATTGGAAAGGGTACAGAGGAGATTTACCAAGATGCTGCCTGGTTTGGAGAATATGGATTATGATCAGAGATTAAGGGAGTTAGGGCTTTACTCTTTGGAGAGAAGGAGGATGAGAGGAGACACGATAGAGGTATACAAGATATTAAGAGGAATAGATAGAGTGGATAGCCAGTGCCTCTTCCCCAGGGCACCACTGCTCAATACAAGAGGACATGGCTTTAAGGTAAGGGGTGGGAAGTTCAAGAGGGATATTATAGGAAGGTTTTTTTTACTCAGAGAGTGGTTGGTGCGTAGAATATACTGCCTGAGCCAGTGGTGGAGGCAGATACACTAGTGAAATTTAAGAGACTACTAGACAGGTATATGGAGGAATTTAAGGTGGGGGGTTAGAAGGGAGGCAGGGTTTGAGGGTCAGCACAACAATGTGGGCCAAAGGGCCTGTACTGTGCTGTACTATTCAGTGTTCTATGTTAATCCTATTCAGTAAATGGTGCATTAATGGACATTTTATTGCAATGTAAACTATATTTTGTCTTTCTAGTTAAAGTAAAGTTGGGTCCATTTGTAGCAGGTTTAAGCAGTTTGCTGCTGTCAAGTAAAACAAAATGGGATTTCTTACTTGAGGTTCACAATTCGTGTATAACATTGCATTGCCAAAGGAAAACACATACTAAGGACCTTTGATATCAAGTGTTTCACTTCTAAGATATAACATCAAATAGCAATTAGTACACAGAATCTAATATTTGTTCAGCATTAGGTGAATTCTTCAACACACATAGAACGTGAAAGTCACATCATCTACACAGTGCACTGGAGTAGACAGATGGTTCATGGGTTTTTGAATTGTATTGTTTATGAAATGCAAGCCATTCATTGAGTTCTGAATGTCACAAACCTGTAAAATGATATACTTATTAAACTCTTTACCAATGTTCTAAAATAATTGTGTCTACATATCTTATACTTTATATGTTCTTACTTCTATTAGGTATCAGCTGACCCAGTGCTATACTCTGAGCAAGTGCTGATGCATCAGTAAGTTTCCAAACAGCCTCCTCCTTCCGTCTGAAAATTTAAAGAGAAGATTTAGGGATTGACTATGTCAAATGAAGAGTACCATTGTAATCTCTGCACTACCTTTTACCCAGTCTGGCTATCAAATTCATATTTTATCTTAGGTTTCCATTATTTGCAACTTTTTTTGATAACTTTTTTCTAGATCAGTCACAACTGCCCAGTTCTTATACCTTTTTTTTTAAATACTGTAAACATACAGCTAAAAAAATACCAGAAGGTTTCAGATATTTTTCTTGTCCCAAATCAAATTTTAGATGAGAAGAAGCAACTCTGGTAGGCACGTACAGTAACGGGGCAAGATAGCAGATAGAATATAGAAATCCATTACATTGACTAGATGTTTCATTGCTTTAGACCTAACCAAGATGATTCTTAAACAGAGAATAATGTATAAACATCATTATATGGTCCAGTTTTTGGAATATATATCACATTCTGAACATTGGTCTTATACTTCCAAAACAATATTGTAAACAGTGATGGGGTATGCCATTATGGAAGAAAGTAATTGTTTTGTATTTTGTCCTTGGTACTTGATAACTACTAGAAACCTCAGTGGCATCAATAGAAAACTAATTAAGAATATCTTCATGAATCAAAATTTCTGCACTCTGATACATTTATAGTGCATTTCAATGTACTGGAATATAAATGTAGAATGAGACAGCTTTGTTTGCTACATGGTTATCCTGAAATTCTTCAATTTTGACCTCTTGTGCATCCCTAGTTTTATTTGCTACACAATTGCCAGTCATGGTCTCAGTTGCCCAGGCCATAATTCTGTAAAAGCTTTCTTCAACAGCTTTGCTTTTCCTTCTCTCTCCTCTTTTGAAACACCTAAACTCTATGTCTGAACAAGAATTTGGTCATCTGTTCTAATTTGGACAACAAGCAATAGCACAGAAAGAAGCAATAGGCAATGTACTGCAACCCTACAGGTCTTTAGATGGTGGCAGTCACTGAGATCTTTATACTGTGTGTAGTTTAATACATTCATGAAATGGACTTGGGATCCTTAAAAGTTCAACCGTCTAATCATACAGAATCCAATATCCAAAATCCTATGTTCAAATGATGCTCTCTATGGCTTCATTGTAATGTACTTGGAATCCTCTGGCAGATATTACTAAACAAGAACAATAAAGAAAATAGCAACCTCTAATTAGCAAATGTATCCTGATAATTATTGTGAAGACATCATCTCTGAGAATACAACTCAATAACTCACCTCCTGCACTGAAAGTACTCCTGTCCACCACACCAGAGTATCCCTTACCTGCCCCGCAAGCTGTTATCCTCCAACCCAACTAATTTGTCACTAACACTTAAATAATTCCATAATAAGACCTCTGCCTTCAAAGTAATTGTCAGCCTACAACACATCCTGCTCTGAGACAAATTCTAAAGTACAACTCGTCTTTAGTAGGTCAGTCATAATGTATGCAATAGACATCCACTAAGCTACTTTCCATGTGCCCTATTCTGGGACTCTGAGTTGAGGCCAAGACTTAGAAAACACTATTACGATGCATAATTAAGTTTTCAAAACTAATGTGTCTTATCTCTTAAAACTTGGAGCATCCAACACTATAATCAGAAAGAGAGCATTCCCACGATTTCCCTACAGTGAATATATACCTTTTGAAAAGCTATTTAAAATAAAAAGATATCCGGTAGTCTTTTGGTGATACAATATGCCACTCCATCAGATAAACAATGGCAACAGAGGATGTATTTGTCTGATGAGATAACAGAATACAAATGATAAGACAGGCCACACTGTAAATGATAAACGTAATTGAAGTTAACTGATCACCATTAAAAATAATTAAAAAGATTAACACCAAAACTACAGGGACATTTATGAAAGACATTTGCATTTCACTTTGTTTAGTTCATACGACAATCTTTTACTGAAATGATGAGTTTATGAACCAGCTGAATAACAGTAAAGACATAGTTCAGCAAACGTAAAAAATTTGCCAAATCTCTCACGAACAAATTGAATAATTAAAACTGATCATGTGTTTTACGAAGAAATATTATTTTCAGGATAAAGATCTATTTCACCTACTAACGTAAAATATTGCTTGAGGCTGTACTTATTTTGTCAACCATAGGAGAAGGACTGATGTTTAGTCACTATTTTCTGATATTTAAGGAGAATCAGGAAACTAAAATAGATAGACTTCGTTTGAGATGCTTGATGCTAAGTCTGGTAGATTCCGAATCTAGAGTTCAAATCCCTATGAACTACTACAAAATTACACATAGCTTTATATAATGATTTTGCAGTCACAATACTTACATTTCAGGAAGTTGCTTTGGTATTACTTCCACAATGAATCTTGTATCTTCCTGAAATATTTCCTTTGGGATGGTGTCCATGGGCATTTGGTGTACAGTAAAGTATGTCTTCAAGTTGGTTTCTCTATCAGGTTTTGGACCATCATTGGAAAATTCATTAGTCACAGCATGCGCTACCCAAGTGTAACTGGTAGGGTCGATATTTAGTTCTGAAGAATTTTCTGGTGCATCAGGTTTCTTCATAATTTGGTGAAGAGACTCTTCATTTTTGGTCAGATCATTTGCCACATTTTGCTTCAAGCACTTACACCGGAGACACAAATAGCACTTGGCCAGTGCACCTCCAATGGCCCAATTTTCACAATGTTCTTTGGGAATAGTGAAAGAGCCAAATAGAATTTTACCGTGCGTATTCTTGTTTTTCCAAGCTATCTTAACACCATAAATGACTATAACTTCATTCTCAGCCACAGCACTTGATGCAGATTCCATTGCACACAGTGGTCTCCAGACTGCTTGATATGCCTTTATATCTTTGTAGTTATTTTGAGTTGCCTGTGCAGCATACTCTGAAAAGCAGGTAACAGGATTTTCTGCATGTTCCACACAAATCTCAAACGTTGGAGTTACACTAAACAATTGCACAGCTGGTACCAAGAATCCATTGTTTATTCCTTTAGTCAGCTGTAATTGCAACGCCTCACCATTTTTTACTTCCATAGAAATTGTTACATAATGTGAAGGTTGACCCTTACTTACTTCTATCTTGCCGAAATGCTCTTTCATCACATCAGATTGATCACATTTGCTCTCCTCCAAGACAAGAGCAGCTACCTTGGAAAATTTATCTGATTTGACTGCTTTTACAAGTTCCTGCCATGTGTTACTATTAATTCTTCGGACATATGGATTCCTGAATTGGCCCGGTGGAAGGAAAGTTTTTCTTGGAGTTTCTAAACTGTAGACTCTTTTCCTCCACATCAATTTCATTGTTTTAGATTCTTCATTAAATGCAGGTTGATCCACCAGTTGCAGAGTTCTGTAGTTTATGCAGTGGGCCTCTGAGAGAGCATCAGAGTTCAAAGCGAACAGAACACCAAAGTGCCTCGACAGTGGTTCAACATTAATAGCAAATGCCAGTTTTTTCAGAGCTTGATTTTGAAGCTGAGTTGCCAAGTAAAGACTATCAGCTACTTTTTCATAATTTGAAGCCTTCCTTTTTTTCCTATTGAAGTCAATGCAAAATCTGTCAATTTCCTGTCTGGTGTATTGAATATCTACCTTGCATAAAACTTGAGTAATGAGACGTTGAATAACTATATCTAGATATCGCCGAATGGGCGACGTGGCCCAAGTATAAGATTCAACGTGAAGAGAATAATGCCCCTGTTTTGAAAGTAATGTTGAGTTAGATCGAATAGTGAAGGCTTTAAGCATAAGTTTTCTCAGCTCTAATGATATTGGTGCAAGATTTGGGTAGATGTCATCTGTAGCAATGAAATCTATCAGCTTGTGAATTTCAGTATCCTTTGCCGCTTTCATCAGACTATCCCATAAAGATGACAAGATCTGGAATTCCTTATGAGATGGAGATTGAAAATTTGGTCCAGCATCCATTAGATGAGAGAGATGAATGGAAAGGCAAACCAAATCTTTATACTTTTGCTTTAGATTGACCATTTGCTGATGAGCAGGAGCACCTTGGCATCTCACTGGTGTTACATTCATTGTTTGCATCTTATTGGTCAAAAATTCAGCAACAAAGCTATTCATCATGATCATGAGTTCTTCAATCATCTGATGGGACCGCCTCTTTCCTAGTTGTCTATGTTCATCAGGCTTTTCATAGTAATAACCATCTTGAAGTCTGCACCTTCTGTGAATTCTGGCAAAATGAAAGGCTACAGCAACTGAGTCCTCCAAAGTATCAAATCTCAATTCACTTCCACTAAAATGTTCGATAATATCCTCTGCTTCTTCATAAGTAAGTTTCTTATTGGACTGAATGAGAGAAAGTGAAAAGCTTGCTTTTACAACTATATCTGTAGCTTTTTGTACCTGAACAAACAAAGAGATGGCCTTGCGGTCTTCTCCAGGGAGAAGGCTGCAGAGTTCTTGGCTCAGCTTTGGGGGAAGCATGTGAATTGGATCTCCTGTAGGAGGATAATAAGTCAGTCCACGTTTCTGTGCCTCAGTATCTAAGAAACTACCTTTTGGCACAAAGCTTGTTACATCTGTGATGTGAACACCTATTTCATAGTAGTCATCTAACTCTCTCACACTAATAGCATCATCAAGATCCTTGGAATCCATTGGATCCACTGTAAATGTTAAGTACTTCCGGCAATCCCTTCGATTTTCATTAAGTTTTTTAGATTCTTGATTGTGTCGCTTCAACTCTTTGATAATTTCATTTGGAAAGCTGTCATGAACTTGACATTCTAAGTTCAGTACTTCCATTCCACGATCCATGGTTACTGCTGCAGGGAGAACCTTAGTAACAATTCCCAGGGGAAGGTAAAAACTTTCTCGCCAACATAGTATTTCAACAACAAAGAACTTTTCTCTTCTTATTTCTTCAGTGAGGTTTATAGTTTTTACTGTCTCATAGCATCTATCTTTATTGGCTTTGCGAATAGGGATTTTATTGGGAATCTTCTTATGCCATGGTGTGTAGATTTTTGTAACACATTTGTTGATAGGAACCATGACTTGTGAATCATATTCATCAACTCTGCAGACAAAGGTTCGTGGCAGATCACCTGTTTTCAAAATGCCAACGACCTTTCCACTTACATCAGGAATGTCACCTTCCTCAGACCTCCGTGAAAGAACTTCAACCAAAACCTGGTCACCGGGAAATGATTTTCCACAATTAGCTCGACCTTCTATTTTAATGTGTATAATCTGAGGATCATCGAGAACGATGGCATAGCCTTTGTAAAACTTTTCCATGACTATTTCACATTGCTTATATTTAGAAGGGTCAGATAAGAGCAGAGCTTGCAGGACTTCCTCTGGATAATCTGTGTACTGAACATTGTTCTTCTTCTGAGAGGACTGAAAGGACACTTCACTACTCGCATGTTCTTGATCTTTAACCTCACCTGTAACAAAATCTACAAGTCCGTCCTCTGTTAGGGTTATTGTCACATTCTTGCTCTCATCCAGAAGTTCTTGCAGTATTGGATCAAGGCCTTTTTCTGAGTCACTGTCACTTTCATCTTCATCTCTAAGAGCCCAGTATTCAGTGTCATCAATGGCCTGTTTAATCTGCTCCATTGACAGATCCTTGGGGTAAATGCTTTCATTGTCAATGGACTCACGTATATACTTCTTCCAAATTTTTCTGCAATTTCCAAATGAGCAAAGAGCCAAAGCATTACCAAAAACTATTACAAGAGATTGAGCCCGTGTCATGGCTGTGTTCAAAACCCTGGGTTGACTGAAAAACTCTAAACTGGCTCCCTTTGAAGAGATGTTGCTTTCATAAGTATGCACTGTAGAGATGATCATCACTCTGAACTGTCTTCCTGGTGAAAAAAACAAAAACAAAAATTACCTCCAATAAAGCTGTCGTTTTTCACCTCTGTGTTTCAATAGAGTCAATTATTCATCAGAAATGGCATGCTTTACTGAATAGTAGAAAAGGATTCAAAAACATGACCATACTTTCCCACAAATGTCAAATGACTGACCTTCAAGCCAAAGTTAAGTAAAATATTATCACCAAAGTAATGTTAGAAAATAATTTGTAGGTTACATATCACTGAGTATAAGCAAGTATAATCAATTGAGAGCATCCTGACTGGCTGTATCCCTGCCTGGTATGGGAATTTTACTTCCCTCAATCATAGGACTCTGCAGAGAGTGGTGCGGACAGCCCAGTGCATCTGTGGATGTGAACTTCCCACTATTCAGAACATTTACAGCTACAGGTGCATAAAAAGGGCCTGAACGATCATTGGGGACCCAAGTAACCCCAACCACAAACTGTTCCAGCTGCTACCATCCGGGAAGCGGTACTGCAGCATAAAAGCCAGGACCAACAGGCTCCGGGGAAGCTTCTTCCACCAGGCCATCAGACTGATTAATTCACGCTGACACAATCGTATTTCTAAGCTATACTGACTGTTCTGTTGTATATCTTACTGAACATACTATTAATTACAAATTGCTATAATTTGCACATTGCACATTCAGATGGAGACGTAAAGATTTTTACTCATGTTTGTAAATAGTACAAAAAATATGTAATAAAAAAAGTACTGAGGTAGCGTTCATTAGTTCAATGCCCGTTCAGAAATTGGAGAGTTGAGGGGAAAAGGCTGTTCCTGAATCATTGAATGTGTGCTGTCAGGCTTCTGTACCTCCTTCCCGGTGGTAACAGTGAAAAGAAGGCATTCCTAGGTGGTAGAGGCTCTTAATGATGGACACTGCCTCTGTGAGGCACTGCTCCATGAAGATAACCAGGATAATATGGAGGTTAGTGCCCATGATAGAGCGAGCTAATTTTACAATTCTCTGCAGCTGACTTCGATCCTGTGCAGTAGCCCCCACCATACCAGACAGTGATGCAGCCAGTTAGAATGCTCTCCACAGTACATCTGTAGAAATTTGTGAGTGTTTTGGTGATACACCAAATCTCCTCAAACTCCTAATAATATATAGCTGCTGTCCTGCCTTCTTTATAGTTCCATTGATATTTTGGGATCAGGTGAGGTCCTCCGAGATAATGATGCTCAGTAACTTGAAATTGTTCATCTCTATTTCTGATCCCACTATGATGACTGGTGTGTGTTACCTGGTCTTATCCTTTCTGAAGTCCACAATCAGTTCTTCGGTCTTACTGACATTGAGTTCAAGGTTGTTGCTGAGGGATAATCTTACTGAGGCGCATAAAGTCATAAGGGGCATAGATAGGTGAAAGGCAGCCACCTTTTACTCTCCAGGACAGGGAATCAAGAACGAAAGGACAGAGGTTTAGGTGACAGGTAAGAGAAGTAATAGGAATGCAAAAGGACACCTTTTCACCCAGAGTGTGCTCTGTATATGGAATGAGCCCCCAGAGGTGGTTGAGGTAGGTGCATTAACAACTTTTAAAAGGCACATAAAGTAATAGAGTGAAATAACAGTGCATTTAAATAGATGTAAGAAAATTAATTTTCTATATATTTCAAGGTACAATGAAAATAAATTTAATACACGACAGTGTGTTTTAGCTATGATAGTTCCGATAAACTAGATTTTTTGGAGCTCTTCATGATCACCAATGACAGAATTTTCATCCTTAAAAATGGGAAACTGCATTTACCCAGCCATTGAACAGTTAACAACATCCAGGGCTCTGGTCACCTCATCGTTAGTGAGTGGGAGATATTGCATTGTATTAGATTGCAATTCACGTCACAAGCTAGGCATGCATATTACATTAGACAAGTTAGTGCAGAAAATCAAACAGTAAACTTAAATTAATTACAGATATTACTGATCTCCTTCTGATGGACAGTAAGTTATAATTTTGGGTGAACAACATTAGTAAGGCAATAACTGTTCCAAAACGAGAACTTCAGAATTATCACCCCAGTGATCTATTTTAAATGGTGGAAGCAAAAGGGAAGCAATTTTATGAGGAATATAAAACCTTAAGGAATGTAAGCAGATGCAGGTCTTTGTGTCTGTTTCACCATTCAACAAGATCATAGCTGCATTCAACATGTCACAACTTTCCTCCCTGCCCTCATAGCTATCCTTCCATACAAGGTGGAGTAACATTCCAGTTTCTAAAAAGAATTGAATATAGTGGGTTCTAATCAGTTTTAATGCTGATACAACAGAGGCACTGCCCATTTATTTTGGGTAAAAGGTAACTTCACAAAATACTTCTGGAAACCCTGAATGCATAATTATGATTGGATTTCCACATTCACTACTCCCATCCCATCCTTACAGATAAATCTAAAAAAGAAAGAGTTGTTACAGGATGCAGAGTAGAAGTGTCTCTGAATAATTCAAAGTCCTAGATGTAAACATCAACAATAGTTTATTCTGGGTCCAACCATGTAGATGCCAGAGGCAAGAAAGTGTGCTAGCACCTCAACTTCCTCAGGGAAGTTCAAAGTAAATTTATTACCAAAGTACATACATGCAAAGAAAAACAACCCTGATATTCATTTTCTTATGGGCATTCACAGTAAATACAAGAAACTCAATAGAATCAATGAACGACCACACCTAACAACCAATGTGCAAAAGACCAACAAACTGTGCAAATACAAAAAGAAAAATGAAATAATAATAATAAATAAACAATGAAGATCGAGAACATGAGATGAAGAGTCCTTGAAAGTGAGTCCAGTTCAAAAGCAAAACTTATTGTACAGGACCTAAGGTTCCTTTTGCAAATAGGGTATTGGGTATGGAATAGGTTTTGCATCATTAACCCTAAAGGCCCTTCCTTCATCATTTTCAGCCACTGTGAAAAGTGGAAATTGTGGAGAAAGTATCTTGAGGACCAGATGATCAGAAGATCCCAAGAGAAGATTGCGTAAGTAGATTAGAAGCTACTGTGAAGGATGGGAGAGGGAAGAAGATTCAGCTAAATATATATTTTTTGGGGAGGGATGTGTTTGGGAGAGGGTTTGCAGCGGTTGATCAGAGTATACTGGAGTTGCTTTTGAAAATGATCTACGCTGTGCGTATCCATTTTGAGGGTGGAGTGGTGGCCATTCAGTTATAAAGTATATTTAAGTATATTTCTGGATTCTAGGGAATCAAGTCTTTGAGAATCTAGGCAGGACAATGGAGATGAAGCCAAAGATCAGATCAGTCTGGATTATACTGAATGGCATGGCATACTTGAGGAGCAATTTAACCCTCTTCGCCGTTTTATTTTTAAATCTTCTTACGCTGGCAAAGAGCCGTGTATTATGGCCATTGCTTTGAATCCTGTTTGTTTTTAAACTTTAAGGCTAAACCACCATTCTTTGAAATTTGTTATTAATTGGTAAGTCAACCACTCTGTCTCAGTTCCTACATTTAGAACCTGAAAAATAATCTTGCCAACATTTTATCCTCGATTGAACTGACTCATAAATATCAGTACAAATATTTGAATTTTATAAACAAAGATCTGATACAATAGAATTTGGAAGAGTCTATTCTTTTTATCGTCTTTCAGTTATTTTTCCTTTTGTGTAGCTTTCATGAATCTCTAATGAGGAATATTTTAAATACTTATAAGTATGAAGAGAAAATTATTTATAATGGAATAAGGTTACTGAACACAGAGACACAGGCACCTCTATTTCCTAAATAATTTAAAGCTGTTTTTTTTTAAACCACACTGCTTGCTATTCTTATTCGTGAGAAAGCTTCACGGTATAAATGGAGTAGATTCCCTTTGGGAGAGACAGATTCCAAATATAACACTAAAAGTAAATTAAACACTCCTTTGTTGCTGGATGTAAATGTACTTACCTTGAATATTGGAGACATTCTCTACATGTACATCTTTGAATCCACATAATCTAAGGTTCTGTCTCAAGCACCGAATCTGAAATAAAATTTTAAAGGTAAATATTAAATCAAATGCACCATTGCAAAAGAATTGGTGTCTGGTGGTATGTAAAGAAAGAGTTTTGGATTTTACAGAGAGTAGAACAAGCAGAAGGTTACTGATAGAAATTATGTTTTCAGAGTGAACCGAAGTTTATGATATGGACATTTGACCTTAACTCCTCCCGGGAGGGGGAGAAGATGGCAGCGCGCGCGGCCACTTCGGTGATGATATCTGTTATCTGTCAAGTAGGGGACTGTGTACAATCCTGATTTGATGGAGACAGACGTGAGAGTGCGGAGGAACATCTGGAAAACTTCTGAAATGCCCGCTTCGCTGCTGCTGCTACTGTGTGGTAAACGGAATCACCGGAGCTGAAGGCCCCGAAATCCTCAGCTTTGCGTGTTTCAGCAGCTAGGGAGAGGTCGAAGGCGCTCGACAGAGGATGGCACTCGGGAGGCTGTATCAGAAAGGCTGGTCAGAAGCTCAAAGTTTTTGGACGGATGGACTCAGTGTCGGCTGTGGTCAGATGCTTCCAAGGTATCGGCAAGTTGATGGTGCCTGGAGGTTTATCCAGAAGCAGAAGCTAAATGCACTTAATCAATGTAAATTCACTACATGGCAATTTAAATTTATGTTGCCAATAGCAGTCTTAAATCACAGGTTTCCCTTTTGCCGCCTGCTATCGGGGACTCAGGAGTCAATCGACTTGGGACTTTGAGACTTTTTTTTACTGTGCCCATAGTCTGTTCTTCATCAAGTTATGGTACTGCTTTGCACTGCTGCAACTATATGTTATAATTATGTGGTTCTGTCGGTGTTAGTCTTTGGTCTGTCCCATTTTCTGTGATATCACTCCGGAGAAACATTATATCATTTCTTAATGCATGCATGCATTTCTAAATGACAATAAAAGAGGACTGAGTGTTCTCATAATCTAATCTAATATTTCAGACCTTTAATCAGAAGAAAAATGACATTTCAATGTGAACAAGGAACAACAAAATTAATCATTATACACCATAATGACTTCTCACTTCCCTCAAAGATTAATCCGGGTACGTTTCCCTCCTACGTTAATCTTGAGAGAGATCTGAGTTAATTAGAAAAGTGACTACATATAAACTTACACTCCTTGGGTTACAAAAAGCTATTAAGTTGATACTGATTCAGTTAAATACTTGGTATTCTTTTTCAGAGAGTTATGGATTGAAGACCAGCAAATCAGAGGTGGTGACTCTTATTGACACATTCCATATAATTTTGCATCCAAAGAGGCCAAACTGCAGTACAATTAAATGACAGAGTTGAAGTAGGGATGAAATTAGAAGGAATTTCCACAGTACTCAGCAGATCCTAGTTGAGTGACACCTACAATACATGCATTATATTATTTTCTACTTACAGATGATGAGGTACAGTTCAATAAATTCAGAATCAGATTTCAGCTGTCCATGTTAATTAAATCAGTATTATATTAAGCCATCAGTGTACAGAAGGTTCTAAGAACATGATGCTGATTGTTTCAACCATTCTCTATTCTTCTCCAACATATATCAAAGTTGCTGGTGAACGCAGCAGGCCAGGCAGCATCTATAGGAAGAGGCGCAGTCGACGTTTCAGGCCGAGACCCTTCGTTAGTCCTGACGAAGGGTCTCGGCCTGAAATGTCGACTGCGCCTCTTCCTATAGATGCTGCCTGGCCTGCTGCGTTCACCAGCAACTTTGATGTATGTTGCTTGAATTTCCAGCATCTGCAGAATTCCTGTTGTTTTTTTTCTATTCTTCTCCAATGGCTCTTAATCCCTCAGGTATGTTTGTCAGTTTGTTCTTGCACTATCAGTTTTTAGAATAGCCATGGTTCAGGTTCAACGTGTTGCCCTTTGTAACTCTCTTTTTCTCCAGAAGAAATTTTACAGATGATTGCGAGGTTGATCGTCCAGAAGCAGAAGCTAAATGCACTTAATCAATGTAAATTCACTACACGGCAATTTAAATTGATGTTGCCAATAGCAGTCTTGAATCACAGAGATCCACCCAAATAACATTTGTGAACATAGAAATGTATTTAAAAAATTAGCTGCTTACATTTTGGTTGCCAGTACTTTTACCCACATTTGTGCTCACGTGTTCCATCTTCAAATGCCAAAATCCTACAATTGTACCTATAAGCCCTTATAAACAACTTTTAAAGACTGCTATTGTGCTGAATTCCTTCTTTCAGGTACATTTAGAACACAGAACATAGAAAATCTACAGCACATTACAGGCCCTTTGGCCCACAAAGTTGTGCCGACCATGTAACCTACTCTAGAAGCTACCTAGAATTTCCCTACAGCATAGCCCTCTATTTTTCTAAGCTCCATGTACCTATCTAAGAGTCTCTTAAAAGACCCTATTGTATCCGACTCTACCACCTTCGCTAGCAGTGCATTCCATGCACTGGCCACTCTGTGGGGAAAAACTTACCTCTGACATCCCCCTTGTACCTATTTCCAAGCACCTTAAAACTATGCCCCCTCACGTTAGCCATTTCAGCCCTGGGAAAAAGCCTCTGATCATCTACACGATCAATGCCTCTCATCATCTTATACACTTCTGACAGGTCACCTCCCATCTTCCACTGCTCCAAGGAGAAAAGGCCAAGTTCACTCAACCTATTCTCATAAGGCACGCTCTCCAATCCAGGCAACATCCTTGTAAATTTCCTCTGTACTTTCTCTATAGCATCCACATCCTTCCTGTAATGAGGTGACCAGAACTGAACACAGTACTTCAAATATGATTTAAGTAAGGTCTTATACAGCTGTAACATTATCTCGTGGCTCTTGAACTCAATCTCATGGTGGATGAAGGCCATCATACCATACACCTTCTTAACAACACTGACAACCTGCGCAGCAGCTTTGAATGAACTATGGACATTGACCCCCACAATCTCGCTGATCCTCCACACTGCCAAGAGTCTTACCATTAATATTATATTTCCTAATCAATTTTCTGCTTACAATTTCAGCCAGGAAATAGCTTCCCTGTGCAGATTGCAAGCTAAAGATCAGACACAGTCTAATGCCACATCACCTGATTAACACTGAAAAGATACTAATTTGGTGCTCCCTTTAATACATTAGAACCCTAGTTCCCATGCTGCTTTTGAAAAGACAGGCCCCAGTTCCTCTGCTCCCTTTAACATACTGGTTCCCTTGTTTCACTTGATAAATCATGGCTTTTGTTTCTGCATTTCTGGAAACTCAGTGGAGTTCCAATTCTTGTGCTCCAGTTGAAGTTGCCAAGGTCACTCTTCCCATGCTTAATTGAAACCCAATGGCTTCTCAAGATTCAAGATTATATAATGTAATTTCAAGTACACGAGTGCAAAGGAGAACGCATGTTACTTCAGCTCCAATGCAGCACAGAAAATACACAAGATAAATCACAATAAATATAAATACACAAGATAACTTATATACATCGATTGATTATATGTCCAGAAGGTGTCACTAGGCACAGGAGTGTCTGTACAAAAGGTGAGTGACAGGAAATGATGAAATAGTGGTAGTTGGGGGTGTGGAGGGTGAGTTCATGGCTGCAGGTGTTGACTGGGGAAAATAACTGTTTTTGAGTCTGGTGGTCCTGGCTTGGATGCTGCATGGCTTTTCCCTGATGAGAGTGAAACAAACAGTCCAAGAGCAGGGTGGATGGGATCCTTCATGATGGTACTGGCCCTTTTCTGGTACTTTTCTGTACATTACTCCTTAATGGTTGGTAGACTGGTGCCGCTGATGTGTTGGGCAGTAATTGTAGAGCTTTGCTATCCGTTACAGTGCAGTTTCCGTGCCACGCAGTGATGCAGCTTGTTAGGGTGCTCTCGACTGCGCCTCTGTAAATTATCATGAGTATAGATGTATAGATGTATAGATGTATAGAGTATAGATGTGCGTAGTCCAGCTCGCTTCAACCTCCTCAGAAAGTAGAGTCATTGCTAAGCTTTCTTGATTATGCAGAATGTCTTCAGGGAACATGTGAGGCTGACTGAGATGTGCACGCCCAGAAGTTTGTAACTGCTCACGGGTTCCACAGCTGACACCCTGATGGAACAAGGAGTGTGAATGGTGCAAGTTCTCCTGAAGCTGCTAACAATCTCCTTTTTCTTGCTGACATTGAAGAAGAGGCTATTTGCCAGGCACCAGGCCTCAGGCTCTTCCACCTCCTCAGTTTCCCTCAGTCCTTTTAAACTCACTGGGGTCAGATTTCCTTAACCTTATTAAGTGCAGCAAAAGCAAATGTCCTGAGGTAGCTGGACTGATAAAAATTTCCACACTGATTTTAATGGCTTAGCAAATTCTTCATTGTAGGATTATCCCACCGTGTTACTTACAGAGCAATATAAAAAGGGTATTGTTTTGAAATTGTAAATTAAAATTTTAAAAATGTAAATTGTGTCTTTCAGACAATGAAGAATTGATTCATGACCCTCTAAGTCGGCAAACTTAGAACATTTTAACAGAACTTGACCGGGTTTGACATGGAGCCTGAGTTGTTGCATCAGACAACATTTTGGAAATATTTACTTAACGTGATCAAAGGAAGCCTGATAAGGAGACTGTTGTGATTTTTAATTCTGCCTTTTACAGAGGACTCTCTCTGGAGGATGTTTCCCTAAATTATAATAGATAGAGAAGTTAAATGATTGTCAATTTAATCTACTGCTATTTCAATCCAGAGAGTAGGGATAGCAGCCTGAAACCAGACGTCTAAGTGAGCATTGAATAATTTGGATTCTGAAACAACATAATACAGTATAATACATATTTAACTAAACCATAGATATAGAATGGCCCATTATCTGACTTAGAGTTTTGTACAATGTTGGGGATTTCAGGAGGTCATATGGATGCAGACCACAGAAGAATAAAGAAAATCCTCTTCTGCAGTTTAAAGATAAAAACCCTTTGGGAAAAGCAGCAATAGCTTTAGTCTCGATCCATTTTATACTGTTTCATTGAGAAACATTTACTGTTTCTAAACAAAAACACAGAAAATAATGATTCCCTTGTTGGTTGTAAATTTCAGACAAAAAATATATATATTTTGACGGAAAAGTCTTTTCACTGTAGTTAAGTTTTTCTATAGCGGTTTGAACGGGGCATGACTGCGCAAGCGCATGGAGGCTGGCCAGTGAGAACAGCCGGAAGAGTTTAAAAAGAAGACAGATTTACAGAGCGGGCGCCAGAGGACCAGGCGACGGAGTAGAGGGAGACAGCTTAGGAAGTCTTTGGCTCAATGTTGCTTCGGCGATAAAGGGTCGAGGCGAGGTAGGTTATCTGTTTAAAATAAAGACAGGAAGTATGTGTGTGAGGCCGGTTTTCTGTGCTTGGTATCAGATGTGGGAGGTCCTGGAGACTCCCGGCCTCCCGGACGACTACATCTGCACCAGGTGCGTCGAGCTGCAGCTCCTTAGGGACTGTGTTAGGGAACTGGAGATGCAGCTCGATGACCTTCATTTGATCAGGGAGAGTGAGGAGATGATATAGAGGAGCTATAGGCAGGTAGTCACCCCGGGACCACAGGAGACAGAGAAGTGGCTAACAGTCAGGAGAGGGAAGGGCAAGAAGCAGGTGCTAGAGAGTAACCCAGTGGGTATCCTCTTTAACAATAAGTACTCCTGTTTGAGTACTGTTGGGGGGGGGGTGCGGCCTACCTGGGGGAAGCAACAGTGGACATGCCTCTGGCACAGAGTCCAGCCCTGTGGCTCAGAAGGGTAGGGAAAGGAAGAGAAAGGCAGTAGTGATACCAGACTATAGTTAGGGGGTCAGACAGGTGATTCTGTGGACGCAGGAAAGAAACGCAGATGGTAGTTTGCCTCCCAGGTGCCAGGGTGCGGGATGTTTCTGATCACATCCATGATATCTTGAGGTGGGAAGGAGGACAGCCAGAAGTTGTGGTACGTATTGGTACCAACAACATAGGTAGGAAAAGGGAGGAGGTCCTGAAAACAGACTACAGGGAGTTAGGAAGGAAGCTGAGAAGCAGGAACTCAAAGGTAGTAATCTCGGGATTACTGCCTGTGCCACGTGACAGTGAGTATAGGAATAGAATGAGGTGGAGGATAAATGTGTGGCTGAGGGATTGGAGCAGGTGGCAGGGATTCAAATTTCTGGATTATTGGGACCTCTTCTGGGGCAGGTGAGACCTGTACAAAAAGGATGGGTTGCACTTGAATTCCAGGGGGACCAATATCCTGGTGGGGAGGTTTGCTAAGGCTACTGGGGAGGGTTTTTATGCTAGAATTGCTGGGGGATGGGAACCAGACTGAAGTGACAGAGGAAAGGGAGGTTGACTCACAAATAGAGAGAGCTTGGAGACAGTGTGTGAGGGAGGATAGGCAGGTGATAGAGAAGGAACGCGCTCAGACTGATGGTTTGAGATGTGTCTATTTTAATGCGAGGAGTATTATGAATAAATCAGATAAGCTTAGAGTGTGGATCAACACTTGGAGCTATAATGTTGTGGCCATTACAGAGACTTGGATGGTGCAGGGGCAGGAATGGCTACTTCAAGTACCAGGCTTTAGATGTATCAGAAAGGATAGGGAGGGAGGCAAAGGAGGTGGGGGCATGGCACTTTTGATCAGAGATAGTGTCACAGCTGCAGAAAAGGAGGAAGTCGTGGAGAGGTTGTATACGGATTCTCTGTGGGTGGAAGTTAGGAATAGGAAGGGGTCAATAACTCTACTGGGTGTTTTTTATAGACCACCCAATAGTAACAGGGACAGAGGAGCAGGCAGGGAGACAGATTCTGGAAAGGAGTAATAACAACAGGGTTGTTGTGTTGGGAGATTTTAATTTCCCTAGAGTGAGGGGCTTAGGAGGGAAAAGTTTGTATGGAAACAGAGGAGGTACTTAATGAATACTTTGTTTCAGTTTTCACTCCGGAAAAGGATCTTGGCGATTATAGGGATGATTTGCAGCGGACCGAAAAGCTTGAGATGTAGATATTAAGGAAGAGGGTGTGCTGGAGCTTTTGGAAAGCATCAAGTTGGATAAGTCACCGGGACCGGACGAGATGTACCCTAGTCTACCGTGGGAATAGAGGGAGGAGATTGCTGAGCCTCTGGCAATGATCTTTGTATCATCAATGAGGACGGGACAGGTTCCGGAGGATTGGAGGGTTGCGGATGTTGTTCCCTTATTCAAGAAAGGGAGTAGAGATAGCCCAGGAAATTATAGACCAGCGAGTCTTACTACAGTGATTGGTAAATTGATAGAGAAGATCCTGAGAGGCAGGATTTATGAACATTTGGAGAGGCATAGTATGATTAGGAATAGTCAGCATGGCTTTATCAAAGGCAGGTCATGCCTTACGAACCTGATTGAATTTTTTGAGAATGTAATGAAACACATTGATAAAGGTAGATCTGTAGATGTAGTGTCTATGAATTTTAGCAAGGCATGTCATAAGGTACCCCATGCAAGGTTTATTGAGAAAGTAAGGAGGCATGGAATCCAAGGGGAAATTGCTTTGTAGATCCAGAACTGGCTTGCCCACAGAAGGCAAAGAGTGGTTGTAGACAGGTCATATTCTGCAAGGAGGTCGGTGACCAGTGGTGTGCCTCAGGGATCTGCTCTGGGACCCCTACTCTTTGTGATTTTTATAAATAACAATGGAGGTATGGGTTAACAAATTTGCTTATGGCACAAAGGTTGGGGTGTTGTGGATAGTGTGGAGGGCTGTCAGATGTTACAACAGAACATTGATAGGATGCAAAACTGGGCTGAGAAATAGCAGATGGAGTTTAACCCAGATAAGTGTGAGGTGGTTCATTTTGGTTGGTCAACTATGATGGGAGAATATAGCATTAATGGTAAAACTCTTGGCAGTGTGGAGGATCAGAAGGATCTTGAGATCAGAGTCCATTGGACACTCAAAGCTGCTACGCATGTTGACTCTGTGGTTGAGAAGCCATATGGTGCATTGGCCTTCATCAATCGTGGGACTGCGTTTAAGAGCCGAGAGGTAATATTGCAGCTATATAGGACCCTGGTCAGACCCCACTTGGAGTACTGTGCTCAATTCTGGTCGCCTCATGACAGGAAGGATGTCGAAACCACAGAAAGGGTGCAGAGGAGATTTACAAGGATGTTGCCTGGATTGGGGAGCATGCCTTATGAGAATAGGTTGAGTGAACTCGGCCTTTTCTCCTTGGAGTGACGGAGGATGAGTGGTGACCTGATGACGTGATATAGCTGTTCAAGATAATGAGAGACATTGATCGTGTGGATAGTCAGAGGCTTTTCCCCAGGGCTGAAATGGCTAGCATGAGGGGGCATAGTTTCAAGGTGCTTGGAAGTAGGTACAGAGGAGATGTCAGGGGTAAGTTTTTTTACGTAGCGAGTGGTGAGTGCGTGGAATGGGCTGCTGGCGGCGGAAGCGATAGGGTCTTTTAAGGGACTCCTGGAGAGCTACATGGAGCTTAGAAAAATAGAAGGCTATGGGTAAAGCCCAGGTAGTTCTAAGGAAGGGACATGTTTGGCACAGCTTTGTGGGCTGAAGGACCTGTATTGTGCTGTAGGTTTTCTATGTTTCTAAGTGTATGCAACTACTTGGAATTTTTCTGCATGGTATCGCACAAGTCCTTTCCTCGACAAAAAAGATGCTGGCCTGAAATTTTAGTGCGCATGCGCCGGTTGTGCGTGCAGCCTGGTACAGCCGTTCCAATATATTCTTACTTTCTTTTTCTTACTTTTTAAATTTAAGTTATTTTTTGTATTTTTTTCTCACGGTTACATGTCGAAGCTGCACCCTCTCTAACATGCTGGTAGAGAGAGTTTTATTTGGGTTTTCTTTAGCGCTGGAAATGGTTACATCTCGACATGCGGGACAGAAGCAAGGTCACATTGTGTATTCCACGGATCAGCAAGTACCGGCCGGTTTAGCGAGCAGAGTGGTGGACACCCCTGCTGAAATCCAGAGGAAAACACACATAGGATGCAGAGGGGGATCACAAAGCCAAGGAAAGAGGACCGGGTCGAGACAACAGAGACTTTTGGAGAAGAGGAGTTCGGTGGGTAATACTGTTCCGGCTGACCGGAAGTGCACTGAGAATGGTAAGCGTAAAGGAGTTGGGTGCTTACTGATCTGGTTAACAACAGATGGTGCAATCCGGGGCATATTACGATACCTGTTTGCAGACTGGATATTGAACTTTTTACTGTTGGACTTCGGCCACATTCCACTGTGATACAACACTTGGCGGCACGGGAGGTCGTTCCTGCCTGTGGCCATCGAATGTGCAGCTCCTCCCGTGGAGGGTCAGTCACCCTGAGCCAATAGACTGGTCCTGGACTTATTTTCCATCTGGCATAGTTTGCATTTCGTTGTTTGATTGTTGGGGGTTTTTGTATTGCTATATTTACGCTCTATTCTTGGTTGGTGCGGCTGTAACGAAACCAAATTTCCCTCGGGATTAATAAAGTATATCTATCTATCTATCTAAATCTGCAGTCAGAGACAAAGGACAAGCCTTCACCCTCTCATCCGAGTAAGAGTTATCCTCATGGCTGTTATGAGCATTAGAACATATCTAATCTAATCTGATCTAATTCAAGGAATCAGCAATATGTGTCAACAGAACACATGAATGCAAAGATAGAGACATGGGTCATCAACCATTCACACTGAGAAACCCTCATGGACCATACCAGGGCTTCCTATCCATGATCAATCCAGACAGGTTGTTCCAGTTCAGCCAGGATGTCATCTGGTTGTGTTTTCTACATGCATCAGGTGCTCCCTCTGCTATACAGGGAATATCAACATTAAACCACGATAGGTCTTCTTAGAGCTAGCCGGCACTGTGTAAAGCTATTCTGATCTTCTTAAAGGGCATCTGTTTTTTTTTTATTATTGAGATGCAATGCTGAATAGGCCCTTCCAGCCCTTTGAGCTATGCAATCCCTGATTTTAATCCCAGCCTAATCACAGGACAATTTACAATGACCAATTAAGTTACCAACTGGCACATCTTTGGACTGCGGGAGGAAACCAGAGCACCCGGAGAAAACCCCAGTGGTCATGGGGAGAACGTACAAACTCCTTACAGGCAGCGGTGGGAATTGAACCTGGGTCACTTGTCCTGTCCACTGTTGTGCTAACCACTACGCTACCACGCTGCAGGAAGTGAATCAGTTCTGGAAAAAGCGAAAAATGGCATGGGAAAGGTGAGATTCTGGACAGAAGAGGTAATAGAATAAAAGAGACAATAAAATCTTGGTGCTTCCAAGATTTTACCAAAATGTATCATGCACCACAAGGGGAAATAAAACCTTAGATTATGTCTACATAAATGTGGCTGACGCTTACAAAGCAACTACCCTCCCCCATCTGGGACAGTCTGACCATCTTTCATTGTTTCTGCTTCCCAAGTATAGCCCGGTCATTAAACATGTGAAACCCACAATGAGGACTATGAAGATCTGGCTGGAGCGCACTGACTCTGCTCTTCAGCACCAATTCCAACACACAGACTGAAGCGTGTTTGCTGCCCATGCCACCACAGACTCTCAGGTTAACATCGATTTATATATCAACTCTGTCCTTGAGCACATCAACGAGTGTGTAGATAGAGTGACATCACAAAAACAAATAAAAGTTTTCCCCAATCGGAAACCATGGATGAACAGAGAGGTTCACCTCCTGCTCAAAGCCAAAGATTCAGCCTTCAGCCAGCTCAGCCAGGGCCAGCCTGAGGAGGGGAATCTCTCAGGATAAACTCATATACAAACAGAGAATCGAGGAGCATTTCAACTCCTCGGACCCCCGGCGCATGTGGCATGGCATACAGGTCATTACAGACTTCAAACCTCCTGGTACTGAGCCCCCTCCCTGATGAGCTCAATTGCTTCCACGCTTGCTTTGACCAAGAGAACAAGGAGGTCACCCTCAAAGCGGATCTCCCACCTGGTGAACTGCCTCTCTCACTTTCCACCTCCGATGTTTGCGCCATCCTGAGCAGGGTGAATGTACGGAAGGCAGCTGGTCCGGATGGAATACCTGGCCATGTACTCAGAGTCTGTGCAGGGCAGTTGGCCGGGGTCTTCATGGACATTTTTAATCTGTCCCTGGCCCAGGCAGTTGTCCCCACAAGCTTCAAGATCACCACCAATGTGCCAGTGCCGAAGCATTCCACTGCCACAGGCCTGAGTGACTTCTGTCCAGTTGCACTCACCCCCATCATTGAAAAGTGCTTTGAGAGACTGGTTCTATCACATCAGAAATCCTGTCTGTTCACTACCCTGGACCCCCATCAATTTGCCTATCGCACCAACAGGTCAACAGAGAATGCCATTTCCACAGCACTTCACTCTGCCCTGACCCACCTGGACAGCCCCAGCTCTTACCTCAGAATGCTGTTCATTGACTTTAGCTCGGCATTCAATACTGTGATACCCTCCAAGCTGATCGCCAGACTTCGCCGGCTTGGTATCAGCGTATCCCTCTGCAATTGGACCTTGGACTTTCTGACTAACAGACCCCAATCAGTTAAGTTAGACAACCTCTCCTCCTCCACTCTCACCATGAACACCGGTGTGCCTCAAGGCTGTGTGCTGAGCCCTCTTCTGTACTCCCTTTTCACCTATGACTATGTTCCTGTACATGGTTCTAACTCCATAATCAACTTCGCAGACGACACCACAGTGGTTGGTCTGATCAGAGGGGATGACGAGACGGCGTACAGGGACGAGGTCCAGCACTTGGCCGCGTGATGTGCCGACAACAACCTGGCCCTTAACACCCAGAAGACCAAGGAGATCATTGTGGACTTCAAGCATGCTAGGAACCATACTCACGTCCCCATCTACATCAATGGAGCTACAGTGGAGCATGTATCAAGCTTCAAATTCATTGGTGTCCACATTTCCGAGGATCTCACCTGGTCCCCGAACTCCTCCATCGTGATCAAAAAGGTGCAGTAGTGCCTTTATTTCCTGCGGAGCATCAAGAAAGCTCACCTCTGTCCCAGGATACTGACGGACTTTTACCACTGTACCATTGAGAGCATACTCACCAACTGCGTCTCAGTGTGGTATGGCAATTGTCCCGCATCGGACCGCAAAGCACTCCAGCGTGTGGTGAAAACTGCCCAGCGGATTATTGGCACCCAATTGCCCACCATTGAGAACATAAGACCATAAGACCATAAGACAAAGGAGCAGAAGTCGGCCATTCAGCCATCGAGTCTGCTCTGCCATTCTATCATGAGCTGATCCAATCTCCCATTTAGTCCCACTCCCCTCGCCTTCTCACCATAACCTTTGATGCCCTGGCTACTCAGATACCTATCAATCTCTGCCTTAAATGCACTCAATGACTTGACCTCCACTGCCACCCGTGACAACAAATTCCACAGATTCACCACCCTCTGGCTGAAAAAATTTCTTCGCATCTCTGTTCAGAATGGGTGCCCTTCAAACCTTAAGTCATGCCCTCTCGTACTAGACTCCCCCACCATGGGAAACAACTTTGCCACATCCACTCTGTCCATGCCTTTCAACATTTGAAATGTTTCTATGAGGACCCCCCCCTCATTCTTCTAAACTCCAAGGAATACAGTCCAAGAGCGGTTAAACGTTCCTCATATGTTAACTTTCTCATTCCCGGAATCATTCCAGTGAATCTTCTCTGAACCCTCTCCAACTTCAGCACATCCTTTCTTAAATAAGGAGACCAAAACTGCAAACAGTACTCCAAGTGAGGGCTTACCAGTGCCTTATAGAACCTCAACATCACATCCCTGCTCTTATACTCTGTTCCTCTAGAAATGAATGCCAACATTGCATTCGCCTTCTTCACCACCGACTCAACCTGGAGGTTAACCTTAAGGGTATCCTGCATGAGGACTCCCAAGTCCCGTTGCATCTCAGAATTTTGAATTCTCTCCCCATTTAAATAATAGTCTGCCTATTTATTTCTTCTACCAAAGTGCATTACCATACACTTTCCAACATTGTATTTCATTTGCCACTTCTTTGCCCATTCTCCCAATCTATCCAAGTCTCTCTGCAGACTCTCTGTTTCCTCAGCACTACCAGCCCCTCCACCTATCTTTGTATCATCAATGAACTTAGCCACAAAGCCATCTATTCCATAATCCAAATCATTGATGTACAAAGTAAAAAGAAGCAGCCCCAACACGGACCCCTGTGGAACACCACTGGTAACCTGCAGCCAACCAGAATAGGATCCCTTTCTTCCCACTCTGTTTCCTGCCAATCAGCCAATGCTCTATCCACGTATGTAACTTTCCCGTAATTCCATGGGCTCTTATCTTGTTTAGCAGCCTCATGTGTGGCACCTTGCCAAAGGCCTTCTGAAAATCTAAATACACAACATCCACTGCATCTCCCTTGTCTAGCCTACTTGTAATTTCCTCAAAAAATTGCAATAGGTTTGTCAGGCAGGATTTTCCTTTTGAGGAAACCATGCTGAGTTCTGTCTATCTTGTCATATGCCTCCAGGTACTCTGTAATCTCATCCTTGACATCCTTGAATACCTACCATAAACGCTGCCTGGGCAGGGCGAAAAGCATTATCAAGGATGCATCTCACCCTAACCATGGACTCTTTATTCTTCTCCCAGCTGGTAGGCGCTACAGGAGCCTCCGTTCCCGCACCAGCAGGCACAGGAAGAGCTTCTGCCCTGAGGCTGTGACCCTGCTGAACCTCACATCACAGCGCTAAGCAGTATTGCATCCATATTGTACTGTCTCAGTACTTTTATATCTGTGTGCTGTAGCACTTACTTTTTATTCACAGTTATTTTGTAAATAACACTATTCTTTGCATTTCTGGTTAGATGCTAATTGCATTTCATTAGCTTTGTATTTGCACTCGGCAAAGTGACAATAAAGTTGAATCTAATCTAATCTAATAGATGAAATTGAAGTAAGAAATATTTTAATCTTTATTCATATATAGGATATGGGCTTTGATGAAAGCATAATATTTAATTTTCTTGAGAGGGTGCCAGTGACTTCTGGAATCACTGGTGAAGACACTCCAGCAGTATTGTGGATAGGATGTTATAGAATATATATCCAGCCTAATAATGAATCATCGGGGTATTCTGAGTCATGATAGGGGAGAATCTGGAAGGGAACCAGATGCTGTCCTGCACACATTAGCCTTGAGGTGTTAAAGATGTGTGCTTAGCTCTCTGCTCTACTTGATTTACACCTAAGACTATGTGGCTAAGTACAGCTCCAACACCATTTACAAGTTTGCTGATGCCACCACTGTTGTGTATCAGAGGTGGTAATGACTCAGAATACAGCAGGAAGATTGAAAATTTGGCTGAGTACTGTAATAACAGCATCCTCTCATTCAATGTCAGCAAGACCAAGGAACTGATTGTAGACCAGAAGAGGGAAACCAGAGGTCCAGAGGATCAGAGGATCTGGGGGGAGGGGAGCTGGATCAGTAACATTAAATTCCTGGGTGTCACTATCTCAGAGGACCTGTCCTGGACCCATCATATAAATGTAATTGCAAAGAAAGTGCAGAGCAGCTCTACTTCCTCAGGAGTCTGCGGAGATTTGGCATACCATCAAAAACCCTGGCAAACCTCTGTAGATGTGTGGTGGTAGGTGTACTGACTGGTATGGGAACACCAATGCCTTTGAGTGGAAAATCCTACAAATGATAGTGGTAAAACCCTTCTAACCATTAAGCACATCCACATAAAACGCTGCTGTAGAAAAGCAGCATCTATCAAAGATCCTCACCACCCAGGCCATGCTCTTTCTTGCTGCTGCCATCAGCTAGAAGGTACAAATGCCTCAGGACTTGCACCACCAGGTTCAAGGGCAGTTACCACCCCTCAACCATCAGGCTCTTTAACAAAAGGGGATAATTCTATTTCTGGTGTTCCAACAACCCTTGGTCTCACTTTAAGGGCTCTTTATCTTGTTATTTCATGCTCATTATTTTTGTTATTTATTTATATTTGCATTTACACAGTTTGTTGTTCATTGATCCTGTTTACAGTTACCATTCTATAGATTTGCTAAGCATGCCCGTAGGAGAAAGAATCTCAGGGTTGTATGTGGTGACATGTATGTACTCTGATAATAAATTTTACTTTGAACTTTGAAAGGTGCAAGATTTGAAGCGTTGCAGTGAATAGCTGCAGTGACTTTTATTAATGGCACACTCTGCATCCACAGAGTGCCAATCATTTCCTCTGTACCCTCCACTTCACCAAATCACCAACACTTCCCTTTCAATAAACTCTAAATCTGGGTGTGTCACATTTCCATACAGTGACCACTGGTAGAACTTCCACACCTCCCTCCTCCCTCTCACAACTCCTACAAACAAGTTCCACAATGCTCAAAGACATAATTCAAATTATCTTGCAAGGCAAGGTCATGTAGAACAAAGACAGCAGAAGTCAACTACAGGAAGAGAAGTGTGCCTGCATGCCTTGAACCACAAGAAGATGACAACACTGCATTGTTTAAATGATCAATGCGAACATCATGGACAATGGCAGGACTGAAATTATTGAAGATAATGATGTCTACACACCTAGATGATTTTCTCACATCCCAATGCCCCGCCACCCACACTTCCAACTTATTTACAAACTGCAGGTGGTGTAAACATGCACCTCTTCTCTCCCTCCTCCCCGCCTTGCCACTTCCTCACCCCAACATTTTTCACTTACAAAAAATCTAAGAACTGCAATCTGACCAGTCAAGGAACAGCTTAGAGACAATGATAATAAATACTTCTTCTTCATTATCCTTGCACTCCTTCATTAACCAAAATCACCTTACAACTTGCTTATTTATCAGCATTTCCTGTTCTTTGTGGTTTTTCTCATTCTCCCAGTCAAAACAATACCAAAACAATACACTGCTAGGCAAATGCCTGTCTTTAATTAGCTACTGCAGAAAACTAGATGTCAGCAAATATTTCTCTAGTTTCAACCACACCATTTCCTTAAAGACTTCTGCACTTAAAACAACAATGAAACAAAATGGTGAGATTACACAATTGAACAGTTGTGTAATTGGACCAAGCACCAAAGGAAATCAGTCAAATGTCTTTTTTTTAAGTAAGTGAAAATGCCTTTAAATGGGAGGAAATTCATACAGTTTGATGCATATCCAGTTGTGCAAAGTTGTATTAAAGTTGGAACCATTCTTTCGTGCCTGTACTTCTTCCTTGGTAAAGACGTGACCATGCCTTTGAAACAATGGCACACATTCTTAAAGATAGGCAGCAAGGGCAGCACTCAGAAAATAAGACTAACTCTTAGCACCATTAAAAATTATTTTTTGGCAGAAAAATGTAAATGTTGGCACCAACTATCTTAAATGTCCCAAGAATTTAAATCTACTTCAAAGCACCTTTTGGGACAACCTTATTCTTTGACAGATGTTTAAGTCATATCAGTATATAATTTTGAGCCATGTTACCTGATGTAATTCGGAAGATACAACACAGATTTCCATTTGATTCGGTTTTCCCCATTCACTGGGCCAGCTTTCCGAAATAGATTTTACCATTTCAATAACTTGAAAAACTTCAAGCTCATTGTACCAGGATAAAGTGCAAGGGTCGAATCTACTGGTCCCTTGAACATGGCAAAACATTAAAGGATAGAACGTCGGGTGGCGTTGGACGTCTCCACTTGCTTGAATAACATCGACTTTTCTCACATAAAATTGTACTGACACAAAGTCAATGATCTCTTTCACCGACCTATAGTTTTCCTTGAAGATTATGCGGCTTTTAGCCGCCTTTTCATGTTTTTCTCTCTTGTAGTATTGGAACAGGCGATTGAGTAAGGTGTAGTCTGCCATCTCATTATCTTCAACTGAAAAAAGCTTTGGCGTCACTTGCATGTGATCTCCTGCCAAGACAACCCGAGTCTCATTTCCTGCAATGCCCAATGGAATTAGTGCATCACATTCTAACATCTGAGCAGCTTCATCAATTAAAATGTGTGTGAAAAATCCAGGAGGAAGGCCGAGTTCTGAGAATAATTTTGCCTCCATGCACGTGGTGATGACTATACGGTATGATTCCAAGGTACACTTGTTAGGTGCAGCAAATGAATTGTTTGAAAGTAAACAGTATTTTAGTGTGATTGGGTCAGTATGAATGGGGTCCTTCTTGACATATTTCAATCGTAGGGGTCTTCCTTCAGGAAATTCAGAAGCATATTGATGAAAATAATCTTTGACATACAAGTCTGCAGCACTGAAATAAGAGGTAAATGAGCTCATTAGTTAGATCTAAGCATTTTATCTGTGGTAAACAATATTGAAAGACATGCTTGGTCAACTTCAGTTTATGGATCAAATACAATGCCTCCCAAATGGCCTATTCAAGTGTACCAGCTGTAATGGCATACTTAGTGTACCAGTTGTGACCTCAACAACTAACTGTTTAAAGGATGTATGTATACCAATGTATACCAATTCTGCAATGTACCAGTGATTAGAAATAGATGGGAGAATGATACCATGGAGTCATACAGACAAGCCAATGAAGAACAGCCCTCTCAGTCCTGACAGGAGGTTGCTAGGAACTTCTCTACTCAGAGTATATTACACAGATGCAGTCTATGAACATCTGCCCTTTGGCAAACCTGCAATCATTGCAAATTCCAGTACCAAGTGTGTGTGATCTGTGGGCTGAAGGAACAGTAGATGCACTCTTTGCTTTTTGAGCAAAGACCTTGGCTATTCATCCAAAGACAGCATTTAGCAGCCGACGATGAGATCTGATAGAGATCAGCAGCTACAGTATAAAATAATCCTGAGGTTAAGAAGCTGAAAGTATTTCAAAACATTGATCAAAAAGAAGTAAAAGATCAATGAAGTAAAAATAAAACATTTCCATCCTGTTATTGCTCTTAGAGTAGCTTTAGTATACACTGCATTGACAAGACTAATGAATTACTTTTCAAATGGAAAACAATTAAAAGGATATTCTTATATGGCTGAATAAATATTAGGAGTTTGCAGTTTCAAGATATATTTCAAACTTAAAGTTATAAAATTTGCAGCTGTAAACCAATAACAGGTCTGCAAAAGAAAATATGTTTTAGTTCAATTTAGTTACATTTAAGAACACTTTTTGTCTCATGGAATGAAAATTACAATGATTAACTCTCCGCTACAATTGGAACATGTACTAAAACAGTTTTGTTTCTATGGTTTGGTCAGGATAGAATAATCAATCTGAGCAAAGGTTAGTTTGTGATGAAACAAAATCAGGATAAACATAGAGGGTTGTAAGTGAACTGCCAAGGGTTTTAAGGTTGGTTGCCTGCTGTACCGTTACTGCCAAGTAATGATGTCAGTACACAAAAGCACTCATAGCTCTAACTCAACCTGCTGTGAACCTCATATTAAGCAAAGTTGCTTAAATGAATGTATTAGTTAAAATAACATTTTTACATCCAGGCATGAATTGACAAGATTTTTAAAGTTCAGAGAGATTCCTTCTCATAGGATACGGGCTGGAATCCTTGTTTCAGAACTCTGATACTAATACTGGTCAAAGCACAACCACTCATCACTTGTGGGTTGTAAAGAGAGACTCCTGTATCAAGAATGAAGATGGCAAGGCTTGTTTTGGTCAGATTCAATGCAAAAATGATTGCAAAAAACTGAAAGGAGAATCTGTTGAGGCTCCAGGAAAGAAGGAAACGCAATGAAAAAAGTGTGGTACGTTGTGTAACTCATCAATCATAAGGTTGTTGCACTATTATCAATTGTGTATTGCTATTTCTTCCTCTGGGGGTAGATATGTATTATGTAACCACAACTGTAACTGCCTTTACTTTTGGAAATAATTGAAGGTGCCCAGCTGTACACCCAACAATTCATGTTGAACCTACTCAGGTAGTGTTGATAGAGTACAGAATCATACACACTTACCCCGAGAGAAAGAAACAAGTTTTGATATTATGAGACCCATTAAATCTGGAAGAACAGGTTAGCAAATTTTGATATGATTTTGCTTAACTGAATCTAATTCATCAATAACCAAACTACTGAACAATCATAATGTCACTTAGCATGCTTAATTTGGGAATGAGCACAAAGACAAAGTGAGTGAGTGAAACAGAAAGCCATACAGCTGTTATCCAATGGGGCAGCATTTATTGAATTAGTGGAAGAGGTGGGTTGGGTTCAATAATTGTGATTAGTTCCTGGATAAGAATCGTATCTCATCTACTGGCTGTCATTGAACTGGTCACTGTGTTCTGCTTGTTATATCTAGCAGTAACAGAGAAACAGTGGAAGCACCTAGATGGTGTGAGATTTTGATTCAGCAACAGAGAAGTTGGCTTAAGAGGGATTTATACCATGGCATTTCAAGACATCCGTCACTCGGGTGTGGACTCCTGCAGCCCAAGATGCAACAAGAATGCTTTTAAGGCAAGATAAACCAAGTTACTTTCTTGAATAAGGGAACAACATCCGCAACCCTCCAATCCTCCGAAACCTCCCCCGTCCCCATTGATGATGCAAAGATTATCGCCAGAGGCTCAACAATTTCCTCCCTCGCCTCCCACAGTAGCCTGGGGTACATCTCGTCTGGTCCCGGTGACTTATCCAACTTGATGTTTTCCAAAAGCTTCAGCACATCCTCTTTCTTAATATCTACATGCTCAAGCTTTTCAGTCCGCTGTAAGTCATCCATACAATCGTCAAGATCCTTTTCTGTAGTGAATACTGAAGCAAAGTACTCATTAAGTACCTCTGCTCTCTCCTCCAGTTCCATATATACTTTTCCACTGTCACACTTAATTGGTCCTGTTCGCTCATGTTTTATCCTCAGAGAACAGGTGCAAGAAACACAATAAGACTATTTTTGAGTCATATACACTTTAAATACTCACTGGAAACTTGGTTTACGTATTGCATAACTGTAGACATAACTACTCCGGAAAAAAAAGGGTCTGGCACTAGCAAAATTCCCATCAGAATATCAGGGGTTGAAAAGAAACAGAAATAGGGATAGTATTGCTCTTCCTCAAGTCAAGCTGGTTTCAAATGCACAGTACTGCTCTTTTGTTTTGGAGTCACAAGAAGAAATTTCTAGTTAATCTGTAATTTAACTGATATTATGAGTATAAGCATCGACAAGATAACTAAACCACATGGCATATTTCAGTATCATACTTGTATCATATTTATTCATTCACTGTCTGCACATTCAAAATATCTTTAGAAAATGCAATTTTCTGATAGAAGTGATGTTGATCAATGGCTTAGACAACATATTCAACAAATATGTGTTTTCTTTCTGCATTATTTCCCATTATTTTATCAACAACTGATAAGTTTTAATTTGTAATATCTTTTATTACTTATACCCTCTACTCTGGTCCTGGATTGCTACAACTAGCATCTCAAGACACTGGAAAATTGTCACCAACATTGTCTCCCCCAAAATCCTCCAAATGCACTGAAAGGACAAGCAAACCATTGTCAGTGCCCTCTGCCCTTTCTCCCTCAGGCTCTATCTCATTTAGCTGTTTTACAGTATGGGAATCTCAGTCAATATGTGGAAAGTTAAAAATCACCTACTATTACAACCTTACGTTTCTTGCAACAGTCTGCAATCTCTCAACAAATTTGCTTTTCTAAATCCCTCAGACAATTGGGTGCTCTACAAAATAATCCTATTAATCCAGTCATAACTTTCTTACTCTTCAATTCCACCCATATAGCCTCAGTAGACAAGCTCTCTAGCCTGATCAGTCTGAGCAGTGCCGTGACATTTTCCTTGACTAGTAATGCAAACCCTCCCCTTTAATCCCTCCAGTTCTTTCATGTCTCATACAATGGACCTGTGGAACATTGAGCTGCCAGTCCTGCCCACCTGCAACAAGTCTCACTAATGGCTACAATGTCATAGTTCCATGTGCTGATCCATGTCCTAAGATCATCCACCTTGCTCCTCTAAATCCCATGGCCTGTTGGGTGATCTATAATACAATCCCATTAACATTGTCATCCCTTTCTTATTCCTCAGTTCCACCCATATGGACTCAGCAGAAAAAACTCTCCAGTCTGTTTAGCACCTAATTCCTTGAACTTACTTTGCAGGATGACATCACCCTTCATTCTCATGTGACTGGTATCTACATGGACCACAACTTCTGCCTGCTCACCCTCTCATTTAAGAATGTCGTGGATTCGATCTGAGCTTCGTCCCTGACCTTGGCACCCAGGATGCAACATACCATCCGGGAATCTTGTTGTCCCAGAACCTGTCTGTTTCCCTAACCAATGAATCCCCTACAATCACTACAGCTAGCCTCTTCCCTCCACCTTCGCTTCTGAGCTACAGAACCAGACACAGTGGCAAAGACCTGATCCCTATGGCTTTCCTCTGCTAGGTCATTTCCCGCCCCCCCCCCCCAGAAAAAAACTATCCGTAGCAGTATACCTGGTGTTAATAACAATGATAATAAGTACTTTATCGATCCCAAGTGGAAGATTTTTTTGTTACAGCAACAACATTTAAAAACACACTTAGCAGTGTGCAGACTTAACTAATAATAAAGTACAGAATAATAATACACACTAATAAATTACCAATGTGCTATACTGTGCATTGATAATGTATGAAATAATAAAACAGAGACTATTTTACTATGATGTGTATTCTCCTATTGCACAGAAATTAACTGTTGTATATGCTTATTGCATTTGATAGGAAAGATTTTCTGTAACGATCCTTGTGACAGTGCAGCTGAATGAGTCTGTTCGAAAGGGTGCTCCGCTGCTTATTTATGGAGGAGATGTTCCAGGATGTCCATAATGGATAACAGTTTGTTGAAGGGAATGACTACTGGGGTACTCTGCACCTATCCCCTTTTCTCGTCCTTATGGTCACCCAGTTACCTCTGTCCTGCACCTTGGGCGTAACTACTTCCCTACGTGTCCGATCTATCAATATCTCAGCCTGTTGACAGATGCAGAGTTCATCCAGTTCCAGCTCCAACTCCTTAACATCATCTTTAAGAAGCTGCAGCTGGATGCACTTCTTGCAGGTGTAATCGTCAGGGTCACGGGAGGTCTTCTTGCCTTCTCACATCTCGCAAGAAATGCATTCCACTATCTTGTCTGGCATCCCCACTGGTCTAACTGAGCAGTAGTTTACCCAGTTAATTATTGGCAAAGATTATCCAAGATTGGAATTGCAGGACTAGGAAAAGATGGCTTTCCCATTGTTCCAAGAGAGACTGAGATGGATTTTCCAGCTAGCACTATATGCTGACGAGAGTTGCAAGTTCTTCAGCTTCAACTTCCTACACATCCTGAACTCTATTATTGTTAAGGGTGGGATATACACTCAATGGCCACTTTATTGGGTACCTAATAAAGTGGCCACTGAGTGTATTTCTGTATGCTCATGGTCTTCTGCTGCTGTAGCCACTTCCAGGTTCAACCTGCTGTGCACTTAGAGATGCTCTTCTACAAACTACCCCATAACGTGTAGATATTTGAGTTACAGTTCCCTTCCTGTCAGGCTTGAACCAGTGTCCGCTGACCTCTCTCACTCGCAAGGAGATTTCACCCGCATGACCTTTGCCCACTGGATGTAATTTTTGTTTATTGCACCAATCTGTGTACACTCTGGAGACTGTAGTGTGTAAAACCTCCAGAAGAACTGCGATTTTGAGATACTCAAACCACCCCATCAAGCACCAACAATCATTCCAAAGTAAAAGACAATTAGATCACATTTCTTCCCCATTCAGATGTTTAGTCTGAACAACAACTGAACCTGTTGACCATGTCTGCATGCTTTGGTGCACTGAGTTGCTGCCACATGATCGGCTGATTGGATATTGCACTAATGAGCAGGTGTACCTAAGAAAATAGCCCCTGAGTATATGTACAGCCACTACCTCCCATTAGTTATCTTACAGCCCACCACCCTTCAAAACTGAATGGGAAAAATTACAGTGCTTTGTTTATACCATGTGCTAACATGAGCCTTAAAGTGTGAAAGAAGTGCTATGTATTATATAGTCATTGGACAGTACTTTTAACAATGATACTGATATTTTTCATTGAAGCTTCATCTGCACATCACTATTTGCCCCATTCAAAACAGCATCAGCTAAGACTGATAGTACCAATATTGTGAAGTTCTAAAATTATTTAAAATAGTATGCATTAGTTTTTGAATATTTCATTAATTAATAAAATATTTCAGTATATATTCCTGCTAAAACCAGATACAAAAGCAAAACTATTCACTCACCTGTTAGTTTCCGTACATAGAAGCAATCTAGTTTCTGGTCTCCTTATTATTTCCATTGCTGCTTTTGCCAAGGTAAAGGTCTTTCCAGTTCCAAAAGGGCCATAAATGAGAAGAGGGGGCACTGTTTTGTTTCCATGGCATTGTCCCGTAATAAAGCTCACAGCATCACATTGCTTCTGGTTTCCAACTGGAATGGATTGAGGACACTGAGGAATGCAACAGTTGGTAAAGTCTGGGAAGACAATCTGCTGATGGAGAAGCCTGTCCACTGCTCGATGCCTGAAGCAAAATGTAAGCCGGTCCAACTGAAACTGAATCTCTACATTGGAGGAGAAACCCTTGCGGTAACAAAGGCCAGTGATGCATCGCTGGGAGAGCTTCAAAGCAATGTGACTTTCAGTGGTAGCCACTTGGACGATGGCAGCCTCATAAACATCATTGTTGGAGGAAGGGTTTGGTGCTAAAAGTGCAGTTTTAACTGCTCTCTTAAATAGATAGCCTTCATTTGAGTTAGTCAGAGCAGGAGGCATTGGAACAACAGCAAACAGCTCTCCAGGTGGCGCAATTTTCATCCCTTCCGTGGTTTCTTCCAATATACCAGTGATCGAAATGGTCACTTGTAGATTGAGTCTATTGAAAGGAAGTTTTACAATTATTTTTCAAAAGATGAACATGCCACACTTCTGATTTGAACTTTATTTGCAACAATGTGTACTTCTGCCAATTTAGTTTTGCATCGGAACCTAATTGTTTTAAATTGGTTTCCTTAAGCATGTCAGTCAAGCAGGTTAACAATCAGCAATAATGATCAGCACAGAGAAAAAAAAATCAAATCAAATCTAGTTTAATTATCATTCAATCATACACAGATATAGCTGAAAGAAACAGTGTTCCTCTGGGGCCAAGGTGCAAAACATACACAGCACATTCAAAATAGCGAGCAAAGAAAACATATTCACATGAAAAAACAATTCATATAGTCCAAGATCCTGAGCAACATATTCTACAAATTTATGGTACAGTCTTCAGGCAGTGCACAGACACATGCAAACCAGCCTGTCATTCAACTGATCAAACACGGGAGGACAGCATCAACGGGAGAGGCCAGCCCCCAGCCAAACACGGACGCCATGCCGCACTGTCTCTGGCATCCCCTCACCTGGTCATATGAATCATAGAGATGTGCAGTACAGAAACACCTTCAGCCCATCTAGTCCATGCCAAGACCAATTAAACTGCCTACTCCCAACAACCTGCACCAGGATCATAGCCCTTCATACCCCTACCATCCATGTACCTATCCAAACTTCTCTTAAATGTTGAACTTAAGCTTGCATGGACCACTTGTGCTGGCAGCTCATTCCACACTCTCACAACCCTCTGAGTGAAGAAGTTACCCCTCATGTTTGTGTTAAACTTCTGACCTTTCACCCTTAAGCCATGACCTCTGGTTGCAGTTCCACCCAACCTCAATGGAAAAAGCCTGCTTGCATTTATCGTATCTATACCCTTCATAATTTTGTCTACCTCTATCAAATCTCCTCTCAATCTTCTACATTCTAAAGAATACAATCCTAACCTATTCAATTGTTCCTTATAACTCAGATCATCCAGACCCAGTAACATCCTTGTAAGTTTTCTCTCAACTTTATTGACATCTTTCCTCTAGGGGTAGATGAGCAAAACTGCACACAATACTCTAAATTAGGCCTCACCAACACCCTATACAACTTCAGCATAACATCCCATCTCCTTTACTCAATGCATTGATTACTCAATGTGCCAAAAGCTTTCTTTATGACCCTTTCTACCTGTGACATCATTTTCAACGAATTATGTATCCATATTCCCAGATCCCTTTGTTCTACCATGCTCCTCAGTGCCCTACCTTTCACTGTATAAGGTCTACCCATGTTTGGCCCTGCTGAAGTGCAAAGCCTCACACTTGTCTGCATTAAACTGCATCTGCCATTTTCCAGCCGATTTTTCCAGCTGGTGCAGTTCCCTCTGCAAGCCATGATAGCCTTCTTCGCTGTCCACGACACCCCCAATCTAAGTGTCATCTGCAAATTTGTTGATCCAGTTTACCACCTTATCCTCCAGATCATTGATATGAATAACAGACAACAAAGGACCCAGCAGTGAACCCTGCAGCACATCACTAGTCACAGGTCTCCAGTCAGAGAGGCAACCTTTCTACTACCACTCTCTGTCTTCTCCCAGAAAGCCAATACCTAATCCATTTTCTACCACAACCTGAATGCTGAAACAATAAACCTTCTTGAACAGCTTCCTAAGTGATACCTTGTCAAATACCTTACTAAGGTCCATGTAGACAACACCCACTGCCTTGCCTTCATCTATTTTCCTGGTAACTTCCTCAAAAAACTCCATAAGATTGGTTAGACACGACCTACCACACACGAAGCCATGCTGACTATCCTTTACTAGTCCAAGCCTATCCAAATATTTATATATCTGGTCCCTTAGAACACCTTCCAATAACTTTCCTGCAACTGATGTCAGACTCACTGGTCTATAATTTCCTGCTTTCTGTTTAGAGCCTTTTTTAAGCAGCAGAATAATATTGGCTATCCTCCAATCTTCTGGTAACTCTCCTGTTGCTAAGGATGATTTAAATATCTCTGCTAAGGCCCATGAAATTTCTGTACTTGCCTCCCATAGAGTCCAAAGGAATACCTGGGGATTTATCCATCCTAATTGGCCTGAGGGTAGCAAATACCTCCTCCTCTGTAATCTGTACGTAGTCCATGAAGTTGATGCTGCTTTGCCTGCACCTTGAGGCCTAATCCTTGCTACACCTGAGGCTACGCAGCTCCCACAGCACTTGTCTCACCACCAATCAAGGGAAGAAGACCTACAGCAACTTACTTTAACAATGTCCAACAGAGTCTTTCCATCACAAGTGAAACATCTGCGACAATCACCCGCAGTTATACTGCAGCCACCTTTGTGCGCCAATTCCAATACACCTTCAAGAAGCAGGCAGCAAGACAGCGTGCACCCAAGTCAGCTCTTCTGAACCCAAAACAAGCTCCTCCGGCATCTAGGCCAGCATCCAGGCCGGCTCCTTCCCCGGCAACCCGGCCGGCTCCTTCCCCGGCAACCCGGCCGGCTCCTTCCCCGGCATCCAGGCCGGCTCCTTCCCCGGCAACCCGGCCGGCTCCTTCCCCGGCATCCAGGCCGGCTCCTTCCCCGGCAACCCGGCCGGCTCCTTCCCCGGCATCCAGGCCGGCTCCTTCCCCGGCAACCCGGCCGGCTCCTTCCCCGGCATCCAGGCCGGCTCCTTCCCCGGCAACCCGGCCGGCTCCTTCCCCGGCAACCCGGCCGGCTCCTTCCCCGGCAACCCGGCCGGCATCCAGGCCGGCTCCTTCCCCGGCAACCCGGCCGGCTCCTTCCCCGGCAACCCGGCCGGCTCCTTCCCCGGCAACCCGGCCGGCTCCTTTGACAACACCAGTCCAGCTACTCAGATCAATGGGCAGTGCACTGATGGGTCAGTCCTGCAGCATCCGAAGTTCTTAGAGTAGAATTGTCTTTCAATTGCAAAAAACACTTTTAACAAAAAAAAACACCTTTGGTTGGCCTCCAAGAGGCCACTGCATCCAAACGCGACATCTTACCAGAAAGGGCAGTGATGCCTCGAACATGGTATCACTGATGGTGTGGAGATTTGGGCAGCAATCTGAATAGGGAAAAAGGCAGCAATTGATGCAGGAATGGGTTGTAATTAGTAACAGAGGGCCAACAATTAGAGGGAGAATATTACTAGGAGTACAGCAGGGATCAGTACGGAGACACAGCAGCGATTAGTAGAGCAAGGGGGTGAAGGACACTGATTCACACATGGACAGAGTTGACACTGGGAAAGGAAAGGGTGCTGTTGGATGGAGGAAGGGGACCATTGATGACCATGTGGGGTTGCACAGCACGATACATCTTTGCATTAGTTATTAATGTTGCACAAGACTTTGGTAAGACCACAGATGGAGTACTATACGCAGTTTGGGTTTTATACCCAAGGAAGGAATGTGTTTACAATACAGGGAGTGCAACAAAGGATCACCAGACTGATTCTTTGCTTGGTAGGACTATTAAAAGTGCTTAGAAGAGTAGAATCACAAACAAGAGAAAGCTTGCAGATGCTGGAAATCAAAGTAATACAAACAAAGTGTTGGAGGAACTCAGCAGGCCTGACAGCACCTATGGAAAAGAGTTGACATTTCAGCTCAAGACCCTTCATCACATTGGAAATTACAAGTTTCTGACAGAGGTTGATAGGTTATTGTATGGAGGAGATGTTCCCCGGCTGCATGGGTTTCAGTGCCTTAAGTCAAGGTCTCATGATGCAGGGTAAATCATTTAGGACTGAGACAATGGAAATTTTCTTCTTTCAGAAGGTGGTGAATTCTCTGCCATGGAAAGTTTAGACATGACTGATATACCTAAAATAGGAAATGGATACATTTCTAGATATCAAGGGGTAATGGAAAGAGTCCAGTATTTTGTTATTGAGACTGAGGAACAGCCATAATCATAATGAATTGATCATTGTGTCAGTAATAAAAAAATTAAAAATATTCCTGAGAGCTTCTCTGCAGACACAGACAGAAGCAATTCTTTGTGAAACCATGATGTCTACGACAGTGGAGCTGGGAATGGCAATCCTGAATCTCCACGTTACATTAAGTATATATTTTAAACTAATCTTTTCCACGCTGTATCCAGGTGTTTAATGACACTGGGTTATGCCACATGTAAGCTGGTGTGCACACACTGACACTTGCATTTGCAAAAGGACCTTCGAGTCAATTAGGGTAGATCCATCTTTAACTCAGCTGTAATATCCTCCCCCACCACCCCTCCCCCATACACAACCACACTCTGTTTTGTTTCCATAAACAATGTGAACATTCCAAAGGGTATCAGGGCATGAACCTTTGAGAGATCAAAGTGGAAATCTAGTTGAACTCCAAAGAAATCTGAATCCATATTTTCCTGTATCTACCAAGAATTGGATCAATTGGTGGATGTTGTGTACTTGGATTTTGAGAAGGCTTTTGTCGTGATGCCGCACATGAGGCTGCTTAACAAGATAAGAGCCTGTGGTATGGCATGTAGCATGGATAGAGGGTTGGCTGATTGGCAGGAGGCAAAGGGAGGGAATAAAGGGAGCCTTTTTTGCTTGGCTGCCGTTGGTTAGTGGTATAACGCAGGGTTTAAGTTTAAAACTGCATCTTTTTACATCATATGTTAATGATTTCAATGACAGAATTTATGACTTTGTGGCCAAATTTGCAGGCAATATGAAGATCAGTGGAAAGACAGACAGAGTTGAGGAAGCAGAAAGGCAGTAGAAGGACAAACAGATTAGGAGAATGGAAAAAGAAGTGGCAGATGGAATACAATATTGATAAGTGTATGGTCATGCACTTTGGTAGAAAGAATACAAGCATAGACTATTTTCTAAATGTGGAGAAAATTAAAAAATCCTAGGTGCAAAGGGACTTGGAAGCCCTCATGCAGGATTCCATAAAAATTAACTTGCAGATTGGGTCAGAATCAGAATGAGAATCAGGTTTATTATCACCGGCATGTGACGTGAAGGTCGGTGGTGAGGAAGACAAATAAAATGTTAGCATTCATTTCAAGAGGACTGGAATCTAAAAGCAAGTACATAATGCTAGGGCGCTGATGACGCATCACTTGAAGTATTGTAAACAGTTCTGAGCCCCTTATTTAAGACATTGGAAAGAGTTCGGAGGAGGTTCACAACAATGATTCCAGGAATTAAAGGGTTAATGTATGAGCAGCGGTTGATAATTGTAAGCCTGAACTCACTGGAATTTAAAAGAATGAGGAGGGGTTCTCACTGAAACCTATTAAGTGTTGAAATGCCTTGATAGTGTGGATGTGGGGAAGATGTGTCCTATGGTGGGGGAGTCTTGGACCAGAGGGAACAGGCTCAGAATAGAAGGATGATGATTTAGAACGGAGATGAAGCGGAATTTCTTTAGCCAGAGGGTGGTAAATCTGCAGGATTCATTGTCACAGGCACGGTGGAGACCAGATCATTGGGCGTATTTAAGGCAGAGGTTGATACGTTCTTGATTAGTCAGGAGGTGAAAGGTTATGGAGAGAAATCAGGAGAAAGGTGATGAGAGGGAAAAAATAGATCAGCCTTGATGAAATGATGGAGCAGACTCGATAAGCCAAATGGCCTAATTCTGCTCCTATGTCTTAAGATCTTATGAGTTAAAAGTACAGTTTGCCAGATCTTTCATAGTGAAAGGAAAACAGAGCTTTAATATGTCAAAAAACAAGAAGCCTTTTGAAATGGGTGAAGCCTGTATAGATCACATGTGCTTCATTAACACAAAAATAAAGTGGGAGAGGTATTTCTCTAATGGATAAGTAGAAAGAAGGAAAGCCGGTTAAACATCTAGGTCAGCGGTGACAAGCTCAGAAGCGGCTTATATATACCGAAGCAAACGTTGAAAAGAAACTCAAACAGATTATTAAATCTAGAAATACAGTAAATCAGTGGAAAGAGCAACAAAGTTCATGTTTCTGGTCAATGATCTTTCATGATATGAATCATGAACTCTTTTTCTCTTTCCAGAGTTTGCCTGATGAGCTAAGTGTTCCAACCCTTCCATTTTTATTTTAAATTTCCAGCATTTGCAGTATTTTATTTCTGAAATATTAAGTCTAATTCCAATAGTAGTATAAGCAAAAATGTTAGTAAAATCTACTAATGTAAAAGGTACTTGCTATAATGTCTGACAAAATTTATGATTTGTAACTATTTGAAGAAATGCTAGATCAAATGATATTAGGATTATAGGCTTGATAATCTATTCATTGAGAAAGAAATAAAGTACAATTGCTGGAAATCTCTAACAGAAAATACTAGAAATACTTAGCAGATCAGGCAGTTGCTCTGCAAAGAGAACATTTCAAATCAATGACAGTTCACAATTGAAAACTACCCTCTTCTATAGCTAATACTGGCTCTGTTTGAACTTGCCCGGCAAAAATGTTTGTGCTGAGCAGTTTTTTGTTAGATACTGCACCTTGAAACTATGTCAGCTTCAGCTTGCTCCTCTTGGTACAGGAAACTGTGCATTTTCTCTTTGTAATTTGCACGGGTTATTGGAGTTTTGGACATGTCTTTGGTGTTGTATTCCAATGCTATGGATGGTGACTTGTATGTCTGCAACACATCATGCTCTTGTTCATTTCTTTCCATGCAAGGTATTATCCTTCTATTTCCACTGTTCCATCTCTCCAGGCTGACAAATTGGAAATCACTGGATGGATTATTGGATATTTGAGAAACATCTTCTGTACCAATATGAATCTTTCTGACAAGAAGAGGTCGGTTTCCAAAATCAAAAACAACCCATTGTTCATAAATTCCTATGTTCACAGCTTCAAATGAGACTACTACACTGTACAGAGTTCTGGATGACTGGAATTTTTTGCCTTCAGCACTAAGGCAATTTTTTGGTAAACCTTCTCCTTCCAGTGAAAATGTTGCACCAGGTTCTCTCTTCAGCAGAGCAACATTCAACAGTGCTTTCTGGAAAGGTAACAAAATCACTTTAGTATTATTCACATTCCATTCACATTTGAGAAACTTATATTTTAAAGGATCTTATTACTCTGAATAAATTCAGGATATCCGCTCAAGCTCCAATTTTGAGGTCAATAGTTCAATGTTGTTTTGCTAACTGAGCCGATTTGGAGAATGCAGTATTGCAATAATAATTGCTTAGGATGGGAAAATATGTACAAACATTTTAAGTCAGGTTGAATGTTTTCCCATTCATGTAGATGGATCAGATAAGGAGAGTTAATTTTTATAAATAACAAATGTTTTCAGCATGTTTTCAAAGGTTACTCTATTTTTTTATTATCTTAAAAGGTTTTAATAGTTAGTAAGTGTTTTAGATTTTGGTATTCAGAAACTACCATTTTTTTAAGTACCTGCCAGCTTTGCCAAGCACAGTTTTAATAGGTTATTAATTTGCTTTGGCTTTTTTTTAATATAAATGGCATTTTCTAATCCCTCCTCCCTTTATATACTCAGAACAAGAATGGATTATTAAGGCATCCGTTAGTCTTCCAAGACTATAGATCTGCATCTGGAAAGTCTTCACTCTCCAGGGCAAAGGCCTGGGCAAGGTTGTATGGAAGACCAGCAGTTGCCCATGCTGCAAGTCTCCCCTCTCCATGACACCAATGTTGTCCAAGGGAAGGGCATTAGGACCCATACAGCTTGGCACCGGTGTCGTCACAGAGCAATGTGTGATTAAGTGCCTTGCTCAAGGACACAACACGCTGCCTCGGCTGGGGCTCGAACTCACGACCTTCAGGTCGCTAGTCCAATGCCTTAACCACTTGGCCACGTGCCCACACAAGAATGGATAAATTCCAGATAATTTAAAACATTTCAAGCTTAAGTTTTAAATAAACTAATTTTTAAAATAGTAGCATCCTTACAAATGAAACAAAAGCACCAACTTTATGTCGGAAGGAACAGCAAAAAAGCAACTTTTGATGTATCTTCCAATTAAAAGCAAGGACAGTGTGTCATCCTTAAAATCATACGAGATCCCAAGGTGATTCACAGCAACATTATCACACAAGAGCATTAATAAAAAGCTTGAGATGACGGAAACTTAAAATTTAAAAAAAAGCAGAAAATGCTGGAAATATGCAATAGGCCATACTGCATCTATTGGAAGAGAGACAGAGCTAACACTTCAGGTTGAAGATCCCTCATTAGACCAAGTTCAGTCCTGATGAATGACCTTTGTCCTGAAACACTAGCTTTATTCCTCTTCTTGCAACTGCAATCTGACCTGCAGCATACTTCTGGAATTTTTTGTTTTTATTAGAATAGAATAATAAAAACAGGATCTGAGCTGCAAAAGGAAATAGCCAGGTAAATGCCCAAAAAAGGAATCCTAGAAAGTAAAAATAGAGGCCAAAATGCAAAATTTTTAGAATGAGAATTCCCACAAAAATGTCCATTTGTGGCTCAGTTCACAATAACAAACACCGAAGGTGTTCTTTGGTAGATTGAAAGCAATACACATAGAAATATTGGGATCGAGGTTCTGCTCAGTTCAACTGTTTTTTTCTAAATTCAATTTGCCCAAAAAATGACATATGCTACTGTATGCGGAGTTTAAAGAGCAAACTGCATTCAGAAAAGACCTACAATCTGTTTAAACTATTGCAGAAAAGTCATGCCTATAAAACTACCACACACCAAAAGTGAATTATTTGATCTCATTTAGAGGCTAACAAGAAGGCTCAAAAACTATTTTGTTTCTTTGAGCTAGGAGAACAACATGCACATTTTAAGAAGTTTTGAAAGTAATTTTTCTTTAAATTTACAAAGAAACTGGCCAAAGTACCCTTACACAATGAACAAATAGTTCTGTATATATGTTTGAAAGTCATATTTCAATCATTTCAAATTACTAACATGTGGCAGAATATTTTGAATTAAGTCCATTTTAAGTAGCTTTAATAAACAGATTGTCAGACTTAACTATACTAAGGATTTTTTTAAATAACATTTTAAAATACTGGCCATTTATGCACATTTACAGCAAACCATTTGTCAAAATGTAAATTAGTTCACGCAGACTCCCGGGGAATAAGTCACTCCTTGAACTTGCCAAATGTTGGCTGAAGGCCAAATATACTAAAAATGAGAATTAAGTCTTTAGAGTCATTAGGTCTTCAGCCTAACACATCCGTAACTGACATGTTGCCCAGTGAGCTTGTCCCATATGCCTGCATTTGGCCTACAGACTTCTGAACCTCTCTTATCCATGTATTTACCTAATAGGCTTTTTAATGCTGCTAAAATGCCTGCCTCAAACATTATTTCTGGCAGCTCATTCCACATACACAACATCCTTTGCATGAGGAAACCACCCCTGATAATTCTTTTAAATCTCTCACCTCTTACACCCATGCCCTCTTTGCCTTTTTGTTTTTAGCATCCTCTGCCTGGAAAAAGGACTATGTACTTGCACCCTATATATGTCCCTCATAATTTTATATACCTCTGTCATGTCACCCCTCAATCTCCTGCTCCAAGAACTAAAGTCCTAATCTATGCACCATGCAACCATCACCACCCCCACCAACCCACGCCCCCCCATCCCCTGCCCCCGCACCCAACTAACAACTCCAACTCCAAAATTTGTTCTGCCCCAGTTCAGGATCTTAAACTGTAAAATGTCTGTAGCCTTCTCCAAAACTATTTTAAAACAAATAGAATTATGGTCACTGGATGCAAAGTGCTCACTGACAGACACGTTCCCCACTTGCCCTACCTCATACCCCAGGAAAAGACACAGTGTTGCGCCCTTTCTAGTACTTTCCTCTACATATTGATCAAAGAACTCCTTTGGACACATTTTCACAAATTCCACTCTGTCCAAGCCTTTCATACTATTGTCCAGTCAATATTAGGCAAGTTAAAACCTCCTACTAATAATACTCTTATGTTTATAACTAGGGGCAATCTCGCTACACAATTGCCCTTCCGATTCTCACTAGTGGTTGGGGAGGCTGCTATAAAGGTTGGGAACCCCTGCTCTAGAGTCCATTGTCATAACCTCTTTCATCAAGAAGGCAGGTCCTCACCTCTTAACTCATCTCTGTCACGCCTGTGGTGTCTGTGTCCTGGAATACTGAGCTGCCAGTCCTGCCCTTCCCTCAGCCATGTTCTGCTATGGCTATGATATCCCAGTCCCTAGAACCAATCCATGTTCCTGAGTTAATCCACTTTATCTGCCAAGCCAGTGCATTGAAAACAAATACAATCTAAACCAATGCACTTTCCTCTCCTTCTACTCTGGTCCCATCAATCCCGATGACTAAACTTGTTCTTATTGACTACTGTATTTTTCCCTTCTCATCCGCCACCCCAGCCCTGCCTCCTATAGAGCACTGGTAAATCTCCCAGCCAGGATATTGGTCCCTCTCCAGGTGCAACCCATCTCCCGAGTACAGGTCAGAACTACCCTAAGAAGAGATCTTAATGGTCTAAGAAATTGAATCCCTGCCCCCTGCACCAGCAGCTCAGCCACACGTTTATCTGAGTTACTTTTCTATTTCTACCCTCAGTAGCACGTGGCACTGGGAGCCATCCAGTTTACTACCTTGAGGTCCTGCCTTCTAGGCTCTCTCCGGACTGCCTATATTCATTATGCAAGACCTCATCCCTCTTTCTACCTACGTTGTAACCATTATGCACCACAACCTTTTGCTGATCACCCTTCCCCCAAGAACGTTTTGCAACCAATCCGAAACAATCCTGACCCTGGGGGGGGGGTCAAAGTAAGCCGCAGAGAGTTGTAAAATTAGTCAACTCCATCATATGCACTAGTCTCCGTAGTATCCTGAACATCTGCAAGGAGAGGTTCGTCAAAAAGGCGGTGTCCATCATCAAGAACCCCCATCACCTACGACTTGCCCCTTTCACATTACTACCATCAGGAAGGTACACACTCAATGATTCAGGACCGACCTCCTCCCCTCTGCCACTCATTTTCTGAATGGACATTGAACACCACCTCACCTTTTTTTTTTGCACTAATTATTTAATTTAACATATACATATATAAATAAAAAACCACTATATTCATAGAATTACATCATTCTATTACACCCTAAGCTGACAAGATTGGGTGCAAGATTCACTTGTCACTTTAGGGTATAATAAAATGACGTAATTCCACAAAGACTGGCTCTAAGCTCAGTGAGTAAGGGAGAAGTCAGTTCAGTTCTCCTGAATGTCTCTATCAGTCATGCTATAAATATCATATACTATAAACGTCAGGCATTATCTCAAGGCCTCACCCTCATTAACAAAGCAAATGACACTGTTAGCATTAGTGAAAGTCCAAAGAACATTATGACCAGGAAAGCCTTTTAACAAGAATTTGCAGTTAAGTCTCTGCTAGTTTTATCAAGACATGCTGCAATCACAAAGGTCCAGCAACCTGGGTTCAATCCTATCTTCCCATGCTACTTGAGTCTGCACACTCTCTCTTCGACAGCTGAACTTCCATCATATGCTCTGGTTTCCTCCCACGTCTCTGAGACATGCCATAAGTAGGTTAATTGACCACAATAAAATACCTCTCATGTGAGTGGGTGGCAGCAGAATTAGTCTGAGTCAACAGGCATGAGAAAAAGGATAGGTTATAGAGAAATGAATGAGGGGAAAGGGATCAATCAGATTGCTCTCAGAGCTACCACTGACTGGACGGGCCAAATGGACTTCTTGTGTCAACATATGAAAGTTTTAGTTGCAGCAGTCAAAAGACACCAACGCTTCAAGCCCTCAGAGTTAATTCAAAGAATAAAATTCATATGTGATGAATACTGAAGATGCTTTGTTCTGAAATGTGTGTCTATATTAACGTCTACACTTACTGCTGTGAGCAGGTCACCATCATTACATGTGGTACACCTCATAACAGGTCCTTCTAAGAATCATTCAGTTGCTGCTTAATATGTTCTTGTTTCAGAAGCAAATCAAATACTTTACTTCAATACATGTTCTCCTAAATCACATGCACTGCCCAAGTGTCTCCATATATCAGTTAAGTCAAGTCAGCTATTGATATGTGCATCTTCAGCTAACTTCCATCATATCTTCACTCACATTCAGTGATTATCTCATCAACACAATCATATCCTCCTCAACTTGCTTGCAGATATTTTGATTTTCTCATCCATCCTGTACTTCAAGCCTTTACCCCATCCCTTTCCGCCATGACTCTCTCTTTATCATGCCCACAACTACCGATCGCCACCATTCCTACTCCCACCTACAACTTCATCCATCATCACAAACATCTCCAATTGCTGGAAAATGCCTAGAAAAAGGCATTTTTGAATGATTGTGTGTGGTCAGCTTATAGGACAGCACAATATACTGTATCTGTTCTCTGACCCTCAAATCTCTGCCTTATGCTATCACCAGCTCCTTGTACACTGAAAATGTACAATGTCACACTTCCAGCCCTATATTGTTTCTGAACAGAAATTTATAATGTGGTAACTGACACGCCTTTCAGAAAACAGCCCTGAGGTTGACATTTTTCTTAACTTTTCCGCGGTCTCCATACTATCTGTCAGTTACTTGTCAGCTTATAAGATGAAGCCCGAAAAAAGTCTTATAAAAATGTAGTTTGATGCTACTTTCATTATATTAGACCATGCATTTATTAGGTTTGCTATTACCTAACTGAACAAATAGAGAAATGTCATAATTTCATGCATTAGAGACATTAAGTCTTTTAACATTTAACAGTACTTCAGAACTCTTTATATACTATTAACTCCTGGCATTACCTCACCACACATCCCAAACATTCATCCATATTTACAATATATGTAGTGGTGAAAATCTGAGAATGATCATGATTGAGAAAAATTCTTACCAAGGAAACACAGAGGGGGAGTGTAAGAAGGGATATTATTGATGCATATACACCTATGAAGGATACAGATAGAACATACTGCAGGAAATTTTCTCCTATCAGAGACAAATAAAACTGTAGTTCACAGTTTTAGAGATTTAGGGTGGGGGATTGGGGGTGGAGAAATTGAGATATTCTTCACCTGGAGAGTAGTAAGTAACTGCAATGCACTGCTTGAAAGAGTGCTTGAAGCTGAGTCACTGGCAGCATTTAAGTCTCTAAAGAGCACTTGAATTGCCCAGCCATAAAAGCCTATAGACCAAGTGCTAGGTGACAGGATTATTACAAAAGAGTGCCCACTGATTGGCAAGGATGAGTTGGGCCAAATGGTATGTTTCCATGCTATACGATTCTATGACTTATGTATATTCTACAAGTAAGATTATTCAGTCAGTTCTTCTAGCTGAACATAGCCTCATCTGTAACTTACAAAATGGGTCCAGCCTTCTTTTGGGGATGCAGAAATTTTTGGAGCATCCTCCTCATGATGCTGCTTAATTGCCCACTACTGACAATTAGATTAGTGTTAAGACTCCAGAGCTTTGAATTGACTTATGCTATTTTTTGCTGTTTAGATTTCTTGTTTTCACTTTCTGTATAGCACAATCAAAAAAGAAAAGCTAATATCTACCTGAGATTGTATCTGGAAGTTCCACTTGAGTTTATTTTTTTTATTGTAATGATGTACTCTTAAGTCACAATCACATGATATGTTTATTCCGTTAACTTCTGTCGACATCTGTAAATCAATATATAAAGCATTTACAGTAATAATGACCAAATTCTAAATAAATATCAACAAAACTGGACAGTGCTGGTGAAAAATTAAAATAACTATTGATGAATAAAAACCTTACAATCAGTACTTCATTCCTACAGTTCCTGTATTCTTCAAGAAAATTGTCCCGAAAGGAAATAAGCCCTTGAATTTTTGCTGTTTTCTTCCGATTCTGTCCAACCTCTGTTCGCATTAGCCATTCTTCAAGTTCTTCATGGGAGTGGGCATGAATGCAGTTCTCACCAAATTCACAAATGTCTACCCTTTAAAATAAATCATTTTAAAAAATGCTTCATAAGTCCAGCAATGGCACAGTAAGCAAGAAATTATCCTGGTGTTAAAGGTCTTGTATTTCAGGAACATCAGTCCTAGTTTCGTGCGAGTTATCTTTGCAAAGCTAGCTATCAGCTCAATGGCTCCTTAGTTTATTTCCCCCTATTAATACAGACTGGTCTACTGGCTCATCTCACAACTCTGCTATTAGTAGCACATAGCACAGATAAAGAAATACTATCACCTCCACAACTAACCCCATTAACACCCTTTAATAGTTCCTCCTTTTATCTCTTCCATCCCTGACACAATTCTATCTGAAGTAAAATTACCTTTATTATCTCACTTTCCCAGCTGTCAAAGGATCTCCAAATTGAAATGTCAACTCTACTTGTCTTCCCACAGATGCTACACAACCAACCTTGTGTTAACAGAATTTTCTAATAATTTATATATTTCTGATTTCAACCTTTTGCATTTATTTTTAATTTTATTTCTAGTTCATTAGCTATTGCTTTTTCAGCTGCCTACTAGTTAAACATCCTGATGATGCAATACTCCAGTACAATTTAGGTGCAAAGCCTTTAAGTCATCAGATTGATATGTTTAGAATAAGTGAGTTCCCATTCAGTCACATAAGGAAAAAAATTAAAATCCTCATGGCTGGTATTGGAAATGGGCAGGAAAGAAAAGTTAGTGTGGAGGCTAATACGCTATCATACTGAAATATGAGCAAGGTATAAGAAGATAGAGAGCAAAATCCTGTACCTCTTTCTCAAGTTCTCATGCTGTTAAAGCCTGACAATGAGTTTATTCTGATTTTATGCGTTGTTAAATTTATACCTTAATGAGTTTATACCTTATTAATACTGATTAGGGATTTTTAAATGAATGGAGAGAAATACCAAAATTACTCTGTCAGCATCTGCCTTAAATGGCAATTGTTTATAAGTGCTCAGAAGTTGCTCAGTGCTCAGAAGTCCCATGGAAATTCATCTGTCCACCTTAAGACAGGCAAGGCCAATAGCATAGACATGACATATTTTAGCAGCACAGTACTAGCGTTATATTCAGTACCTCACTAGTTTTCCTCTTTTTTACGCTACTTATAGCTTTTTTAATTATTATGTATTGTAATGCACGTTTGTACTATATTTCACAACAACAAATTTCACAACATATGCTTATGATATTAAACCTGATTCATGAAACAGTTTAGTACTATCTCAGTACATGAACATTTTAATTTATTGCTACACAATTTTTCTTGTACTGAGATGGTAATGCAAGCTGGCACGGTAGCATAGTGGTTAGCACAATGCTTTGGAATACCAGCAATCCGGGTTCAATTCCTGCCAATGCCTGTAAGGAGTTTGTACATTCTCCCCATGACAACGTGGATTTCTTCCGGGTGCTCTGGTTTCCTCCTACTTTCAAAAAGACATAGCAGTTGGTAGGTTAACTGGTCATTGTAAACTGTCCCGTGATTAGGCCAGGATTAAAGTGGGAGATTGTTGGGTGGTGCAGTTCGAAGAGCCGAAAGGGCCTACTCTGTGCTGTATGTCAATAAATAAACAAACAAATAAACAAATGGATAAATAAATAAAACCACATATTACTTCACAGTATGCCATTACATCTAAATATAACTAGATTTCACAAGGTTACTGGGAGCAGAAGTAATGTTGGAAAATTCATTACCCACCACTGCAGCTGTGAATTCAGAGAATTTGAATTGTATACCTTGGCTCATTCCCCTTGTACCCAGGTTCACTGGAGCAGAAGTTAGCAGTGCCCTAACTCACCTTCTGGTTCACCCTAACTACAGGCTAGTAAGCCTTGTGGCAATGGTCAGGAAATCACTGCAGAAAATGTTAAGGTCAAAACAGGGACTGATTATGGAGAAGGGAAATCCTAACTCATTAATTTGATTGTTTTTGAGGATATTATCACGGAGATTGAAAAAGACAGGGCAGTAAATGTTGTATATGTGAACTCTGATAAGGCATTTAATAAGGCTCTACATGGTAGGGTGGTCAAAAAGGTTAAGGCACATGAGATCCATGGTGAGTGGACTAATTAGATCTTGGCTTAACGCTAGGAGACAGAGGCCAGTGGTGTACCACAGGGACTGGTGTTGGGATCTTTGTTTGTTGTGATATATATTTAAGAATTGTATGTGCATGAAGGAGGAATAACTCGTAAGAATGTGCATGACACAAACCTTGGTGTTATGTGTAGATAGCAAGGATGAGTGTCTAAGGATACAACAAGATACAGATCAGTTAGAAAGTTGGCAGAGTGTTGGTAGGTGGAACTTAATTCCACCAACTGTGCATTTTGGGAAGTCAGACAGGGGCAGCATATATACAGTAACTGGTAGGGGATTAAGAAATGTTGATGTGGTTCTGGTGATGTCATTGTTCAGAATGGCAGCTTAAAGCAATAGCTCCTCTGGAAAAACGCATATTTTGCCCCGTTAATCCATCAAATATAAGATCTTTCGAAAATATCTGAATTGGTAAGGGGGGCAAGAATGGGGAGAAAGAATGGAGATAAAAAAGCATCACTGCGGAGCCTATGGAAGAGAGAGGTACAGCGCGCGGCTCTCCTACACGTGCGCGTGGTGGCGAGGCTGACGCTGGGCCTCGTGCAGGCGAAGCGGCAAATATGATAAGGATTTTGGAAGAGATAAGGGAAGTCCAAAATGATATAAAACAGCAACTCAGTGATATAAAGTCAGAGCTCGCCAATGTCAATCAGAAAATAGCAGTGGCAGAGACTCGAATTGAGAAGGTGGAAGACTGCGTGCAAAACGTGGAACAGATAATAAGTAAGACGATAAAAATATTAAATCAACAGGAAAGTAGATTGCTTGACCAGGAGGGAAGATCGCAACGGAAAAATATCAGGATTTATAATGTTCCCGAAGGAGCGGAGGGATTGTCGATGATAAGACTTTGTAGAAAAGCTGCTGCGGGAAGCGCTGGAGGTTCCCCTGACTACAGCGATTGAAACTGAGAGGATGCATTGTTCGCTCGTCCCGCCGCCTCCCGGAGACAGAGAAAGTAAACCGTGCTCAATAGTACTTAGATTCCTCCGATTCAAGAGCAAGGCAGAGATTCTACGAAGGGCCTGGGGTAAGAAGAGGGTGTTTTGGAACGGGAAGTTAATATACTTCGATCATGATTACCCCCCGGTGGTCCTACAGAAACTGAAGGAATATTCTGAAGCGAAATAAATATTAAAGCAAGAAAAGATTAAATTCCAAACCCTGTACCCTGCTAAACTGAGGGTATTTTACCAAGAAGGGATAAGACTATACCAGACGGTGGAAGAGGCGACTACAGACATGAAGAACAGAGGACTGCCCACTAGCGTGGTCAAACCAAGGGAAAGTCTGGCTGAGCAGATATCCCGATCTGCTTGGGAAATAGTAAGAGAACCTAGAAAGCTGGGGACGGGAGCAGGACGACAGAAGGATATTAGGAAGAGACTGTGAGTTCTCCAAGGGCAGCCCTCATCTCCTCCAGAAGAGCCATAAGGTTCGGCTAACTTTAAAAGCGCTGATAAACTAAATGGAAGCAAAAATAGACGGTGATATACCTATCTCGAGAAATACGTACTATAATGTGGATTTTATATTACTCAATTTTTTAAAATTCATTTATTCATTACTTTTCCCCACCTAAATGGAATGTATATACGGGAGGAATACACAGGGAAGTAATTTCTGTGTAATGGACATAGTTTTTTTTACTTACTTTTATAGGTACTGCAACGGGGGCCCTCAACTCAGAGGTAGAAGGGGCTATCCCCCACGGCTAGACTTTTCTCCTAGCTCAACCCACGGTCATCTAGAGACCCCAGCCTTGGAATCACACCTTTGTTACTTTCTTTATTATTCGCGTTTCTTGGCTCTTATTTGTTCAGGGAGTAGATCGATTAGGTTATATTCTGCAAATTTCAATGATATACTAACAGATAAATACACATGGCTTTTAGCCATGTAAAATTCATGGCTAAAATTCAAAGTAAAATTCATTTCTTTTAATGTCAATGGGCTGTTGAATCCAGTCAAGCGCAGTAAAATTCTACCAAAAATGAAAAAAGAACAAACCCATGTAGTATATTTACAGGAAACTCACTTAAGTGATAATGACAGACATCCCGCCTCTCCCGGAAGTTCCGGGAGTCTCCCGCAAATTGATGGTGCTACCTCCCTGAAATGAGTTTTTGCAGGGTGGGATATCTGTAATGAGCATGGAAAATTAAAGAGAATGGGCTTCACTAATTTGTTTTCCTCCTCATATAAATCAGGACATAGAAGAGGAGTTGCTATTCTCAACTCAAGCAAGCTAAATTTTGAAAAAGTTTTCGAAATGGGAGATAAGGAGGGCAGATATATTCTAGTAAGGGGGAATATAGATGGAAATCCGGTTACTTTATTGAATATATACGCACCCCCAGGAAATTACTAATATTATGGTAACGGAAACAGAAGGTCTCTTGATATGTGGGGGACACTTATATTTACAATCACAACCAAAGTTAGACTCTTCCAATAGAAAAACTTACGAAACAAAGTCCTTACATAACAAAGTTAACACTCTTTTTGAGGATGTTGCTCTAATTGATATATGGAGGGACCTTTCCCCGACAGAAGGGATTACACTCATTATTCTGCCCCCCTCCTTCCTTATATACAAGAATAGACTATTTCATAATATTTGGATAAGATAGAGACGAAATAATCACCTGTGGAACTGGGACAATCGATGTAAGTGACCATGTACCTATATATTTATCTGTTGATTTTGACCTACAACCAAAGAATACTATTTGGAAACTAAATTCAAGTCTACTCAATGATCCCTATTTTAAGGAACAAATTAAAAAAGAAATTGGTCTTTACTTAGAATTCAATGAAGGCTGTCTTAAGTGGGAAAATTATAGCGATATCTTCATATAAGGAATAAAACATTAGAGGAATTACAAAATAAGCTGAAGGAGCTAGAAAAAAAACACAAATTGAGTTTGGCACAGGATACACTAGAGGAAATTTTAAAAATTAGGAATGAAATTAATAATTTGGCTACACAAGAAATTAGAAAAAATGTAATGTTTCTGAAACAGAGACACTATGAAAGTGGATCTAAATCTATGAAAATACTGGCATGGAAATTGAAAAAAAAGCAGAAGATACAATTCATAGAATAAGGGATCCAAGAACAAAAGTGATACAAAATAAGCTAAGTGAAATTCAAGAAGTTTTTGAAATATTTTACAAAACTCTATATTCCAAAGTTCCAGGGGAAGCATAACCCAAATTGACACCTTCCTGAATTCCTTAGAGTTACCCACTTTAAGCAAAGAACAAAATAGAACAATGACTGCTGACATAACTGAAGCTGAACTAAAAACTGCAATTAGTAGGCTTAAATTAAGCAAGTCACCAGGATCAGATGAATATACGGCAGAGTGGTATAAAGAGTTTAGAAGTGAGTTAATTCCTATTTTACTCCCCACACTGAACTGGGCCCTAAGAAAAGCGCAAATGCCACCCAGCCAGAAGGAGGCGATAACCTCAGCTATACCGAAAGAAGGCAAGGATAAAATGGAATGTGGGTCACTTAGACCAATATCTGTTCTTAATTTGGATTATAGAATATTTACCTCCATCATGGCCAAACAATTAGAAGAGTTTCTACTCACACTGATACATAATGATCAGACAGGTTTTATACAACAATGCCAAACACAGGACAATATACGAAGGACATTTCACATTACGGATCATATTTTAAAAAATGAAATTGAAGCAATAGTGATAAGCGTGGACGCTGAAAAGGCATTTGATTTGGTTAACTGGAATTTTCTTTACAGAGTTTTACATTGATTTGGTCTACATGACACAATTACTAAATATATAGAGGCATTATACATCAATCCTACTGCCAGGATTAAAATCAACAGATATTTATCTAATAGTTTTACCCTAGAAAGGGGCACGAGACAGGGTTGTGCGTGGTCATCGCTACTCTTCGCATTATATCTGGAACCATTAGCTCAATACATCGGACAAAATGGAGATATCAGGGGAATTACTATTAAAGGGACAGAGCATAAATTGGCCTGTTATGCGGATGACATTTTGAACTATCTAGGGCAACCAACATACTCTTTACCTAAATTGATGCAATCCTTTGAACAATATGGCCAACCCAACTACTTTCATATAACTATAGCCCATCAAGAGAAATTGAAAGTAGATATCCTTGGGCTTGGCAAACAGAGTCTGTCAAATATTTGGCCATCATTATGCCAAAAGATTTGGCAAAATCATCAGAATGCAATTATCAGCCCTATATATAAAAAAAATTAAGGAAGATATAACAAGATGGAACCTAACTCCTTTTCTTGGTCTCAGTTCAAGAATTGAATCTATTAAAATGAATATACTACCCAGACTACTATATCCCTTTCAGACCCTACCAATAGAGATTAACCAAAATCAATTCAATGAATGGAAGAAGATGCTATCAAGACATATATGGCAAGGTAAAAGGCCTAGGGTTCATCTCAAAACTTTTCATTTAGCCAAGGAAAAGGGCGGATGGGGCCTACCTTCTCTTAGAGATTATTTTGCAGCACATTTGAGAGCCATGATATGCTAGTGCAACCCATCTATGATACACAATGGAAAAACATTGAGGAGAGGATACTTTCCATCCCCATACGGGCAATTTTGATGGATAGCAACCTACAAAGTTATATAAATAAAACAGTTATCTGCAATATGTGTGGGCATGTGGCCAAGTCGTTAAGGCATTGGACTAGCGACCTGAAGGTCGTGAGTTCTAGCCCCAGCCAAGGGAATGTGTTGTGTCCTTGAGCAAGGCACTTAATCACACATTGCTCTGCGACGACGCTGGTGCCAAGCTGTATGGGTCCTAATGCCCTTCCCTTGGACAACATTGGTGTCGTGGAGAAGGGAGACTTGCAACATGGGCAACTGCTGGTCTTCCATACAACCTTGCCCAGGACTGCGCCCTGGAGAGTGAAGACTTTCCAGGCACAGATCCATGGTCTCGCAAGACTAACGGATGCCTTTACTTTATTTGCAATATAATGAAAGGAGGAACACTGTTCAGTTTTGAAATGCTCAAAGAGAAACACTTATTAGAAAAACAAGACTTTTACCGGTATTTACAGATGCGACAGTATGTTAACAGGACGGTTAAAAATGTAACCAAGGCAAGTACATGTCTGATAGAGCTATTTAGAAAAGCATATAATTCAGACAACAGTAGCAGAATAACTTCAAGCGTGTATAAGGGTTTGTAAAATCTTAAAACACATTCAACTTCATACATTAAAACAAAATGGGAGAAGGAAGGAGGGATAATAATATCTGAGGAAGACTGGACAATAATATGGAGGTTTCAATGGAAGTGTACCAGTTCACAGAAATGGTGGGAGTTCGGGTGGAAAAACTTGATGTTTTATTACACCCTCTCAGAAATCCCATTATGAGAGTAACCCCCCTGTTTGCTGAGAGAAATTGTGGAAATCAAAATGCAAACCATTATCATATTTTCTGGGAATGCCCCATTATCAAAGACTATTGGAGTGGGATATAAGACATCTTTAAGTGTGAAATACCCTTACAGAGTAAGACCATATATTTTGAGTATATACCTCAAGAATGGTTGAAAAGAGATAAATATTTAATGAATGTACTGCTGGTGGCTGGTAAAAAGACCCTTATCAGGAAATGGTGATCACAGGAGAGCCCAACTTTAAATGTATGGATGGAAATTACAATGGACATTTACAAAATGGAGAAGATAACAGCATCTGTTAATTATAAGTTGGAACAATTTTATTCATACTGGAAAAATGGTTTAACTACGTAACACCTCATAGGCCTGATTTTATTCTCACAAGTCAATGAATATGTTGTAAAAAAAAACTCCCTACTCTGTACATACTTTTCTTCTTTCGATTATTCTTTCTTTCCTCTCCTTTCTCTAAGTGTATACCTCAGATAAATATGTGGAGATTTGTGACAAATATGATTATATGATATGTATGTACAGTATCTGAAATATATCTTATGGAAATGTTTGTTTGATGATGAAGTTCAATAAAAAATAAATTACAAAAAAAAATGTTGTTGAACAGAGAGACCTAGAGTTCCGAGCCCATAGTTCCCTGAAAGTGAAAATACAGGCAGACAGGGTGGTAAAGAAGGCATATGGCATGCTGGTCTTCATGGGCTGGGTATAGAATATGAAAGTTGGGATACTGTGTTGCAGCTGTATGAAATACTGGTTAGGCTGTCCTTGGAGTATTATATGCAGTTCTGATCAACGTATTATAAGAAGGAAGTATTTGTGCCAAAGAGAATGTAGAGGAGATTCGCCAAGATGTTACAAGAACTATGGTTAAGAAAGTTAAACAAACAATTAAAAATGCATAGCATTAAAGGATATGGTCTTAAATTGGACAAATGAGAAGAGTGTAGATGGGCAAAAAGGTTGTCCCAGATGTGGTGCATTGAAGGGTTTGTTTAAATGTTGTACAATTCTGTAATTCTGTCATTCTATGATTCTTTCCATGTAGAAAACAAAATGTGTTTTGTACATTTGTCATAGGTGTGCTCATAACGCAGTTGGCTCCTGACAATTACCCCAAACCATTAAGATGTTTTCCTTATAAGGGAGTAGCCAAACTTCCTGCAATTTGTCAAATTTCAAACATGCTGCAGGATTTTATCAACCAATATTATCTGAGGTTCATTTGAGACTGAAAGAGACACAATACTTTTCAAAAACAGTTTTACCACATCCTATTCGAGGAATTTTCTAAATGTTATTTTTCATGAGGATGATCAATAACCAATGTAATGCAAAAACTAATGTAAGCTAATGTAAATAATGCAAAGTATATAATAAAATTATTATTTAATCTCTGTTGATTTATTTTTGTTTTGTCATTTACCTTGGACACATTTGGTAATTGTTTTTTCCTTTAAGAGGTGGTTTTCGGTGTTTCCACTTAACAGTCATGTCTGTCAAAACCATCTGAGTATGTTCTATGGATGAACAATGACTCTCAAATCCATCCTGAGAAGAAAAGGTTATCAGACATACTCTGCAGTAGAAATTAACTTTGTTTTCTATCATCTGTACTGCTCCTGGTTGCCCATTCCTGATCCGCTGCTGTGATACCTGAAGCAACGTGGGACGCTTCAAACCTTGTTGTATCTCTGAGTTCCATACCATCAGTTCAACTTCACTATGAGCAAAATTGCAATAATTATGTTGACATAATTCTCCTCGACACATTTTAGCACAATACCGGATTTTGTCTCTAGATGGGAGAGATTTAATTTCATTGCATTGCTTCATATTATTGGCGCCTACAAGGATATGGGCCAATAATGGCTTCCAGTTATGCTGTGGTGAAAGTGAACAAAGGCCATTAGAGTTTTGAACAGCTATTTGCTGAGGTGCCTTATAGAAGCAAGCTTCACATATTTCAATAAATAGTCCTTCAAATTCATTAACAATGACTTCCTCAACTCGCTGCTGTTTTGCACTAGGTGCGTTGGAACACAATTTTCTGTTGTTTGCTCTTTTGGCCACTAAGTTCTTCAGGGTGTTTCGCTGAGTTTTGTTATCTTTTTCATAATTCCATACCAAAGCTTCTTCCTTACTCCATGCAAACGTGCAGTTATTCCTATGTTTCCTACAGCCAGTGCCCTCCTTGTAGAACCAACATACTTCATAGCACGCAGGACTAATGAAAGTTGGTCGCCTCCGAATTATTTTCCATACACCTTGTGGCTTCCGTGCGACAAGTTGGAGGTGCTGGCATTCATGATTCACATTTTTGAGAACAACGCTGCTCTCATTTGTTTGCTCAGAACATTGAAAGCAAATTAGCTGAAAATCAAGCTTTTTGAAGAGGTCTTCCAGTTCTTTCATTCTCACTCAGAGGAACTGCACACATCGAGAAACTCTCCACTATCTGATATTTAATCGTCCAGTGAGGAATTACTGTTCAGCCAGAGAGTTACCGAAAAAGTACTGCAAGAGAAAAATACAAGCATTATTGTCATAAATCCTACATTGAAAAATAGTAGGAACATTTTCTTAATATAATTTATATAATGCCACAACAGCATTGATAGTATCAAGTTTTAGTTATAAAACGAATTAAATGCTCAAAATAGGATTCACTACAGCTGAGATTAAGTCATCAATTTCATTAGAAACACAATTATTCTCTAAGATTTTATCAATAATAAGTAGCCAAAGTTGGTAGAGAGTTGAACATTAGTGGATTTCCCCCCTTGTCACTAGCTGAGCAGAAGCTGGTATGGATCGCAGCAAGCTATAGTAATGGAGTTGTAGCCACCCAAACTTTGCTTCCTCCCACTCAATCTGAATACCTCTCATCAGGAGATCAAACAGCCAGAACTGCAACACTATAACCACAATTCATGGCACCATTATTTGCGTAAATAAGTAGATCCAATAGATAAGGGTTAGTAGATCCTTCACAGTTTCCCATGTTATGAGATCTTCCAAAGAGATAAGCCTGGAAAAAACATGAGGGATGGAAGAATTAGAAATCCTGACAAAACTAATTCTCCCTCTCTCAAAAGAAAAGTTCAGAGTGATATGTGACAGAATAATAATGCTTAATTCTTTTTTCCAATTTCCTTCCATGTTTTGAAAGCATACATACATTCCCAATAGCTCCAAAGAATATCTGTCAATAATTATGGCAACTCAATTGTTACTAACTCAGCAGTGATTGGAACTGTGGTTACAGCTGTAGTTTGGCTTGGGAACCAGCTATTTACTGTGCTTACGTAGTTAATTATTAACCTGAAAACTCTGTTACAAACCAGTAGTCCAGTCAACATTACTTGGGCTTGTCAGTCATGGTTTCTAGTCCTCATGTTTTTATTTGCATGTATAAATGCTTTTCATGCAAAGTGGTAAACAAAGACTAGCCTGCACAGTGCTTTTTTTTAGCTTTGGGTCTAGCTGAAAACAAACTAACTTTGCCAGAAAATAGCATTGTGAGGTGCATCCAATTAAACTCCTTCCATTTCTCTTCAGTTTATAAGAGATGTGCAAGCTGGTAATGATGTACAGAGGCCATGTTGAACATCAGAACAAACTGTCTGCTTTGTTCACCTGTGAGATTTACATCAATTTCGAACAGTATAGAGGAATGATGTAGATGTAAATTAAGTGAATGAGAGTCAAATTTGAAACAATTAAAGATGGAGTGCATGGAATGGGCTGCCGGTGACGGTGGTGGAGGTAGATAGGTTAGGGTCTTTTAAGATACCCCTGGATAGGTACATGGAGCTTAGAAAAATAGAGGGCTATTGATAACCCTTGGTAATTTCTAAGGTAAGGACTTGTTCGGTACAGCTTTGTGGGCCGAAGGGCCTGTATTGTGCTGTAGGTTTTCTATCTTTCTATGGAGGAAAACAAAATTTTCCACAAGATAAACAGTAGAAGATAAAGGAGGAAAAAATAAGAAACAATATTTTATATTTTAAATCTCAAAAATTTTAAAGCACAATCTATTCTGAAGAAACTATGCTCTCAAATTTAAACTACTCCCATTCTGGGCTATGTTAATTATCACTGATAAAGACTGATCAGAACATGTGTGTAAAAATCGCCAACACAATTTGAAAATGCTGGAAATGTTCTGCAAGTTAGATATTCAATGGACAGAGAAACAGATTAATGAACATTCATAAAAAACTAGAATGAGTATTTCTAAAAGTTTCTTTTCTTATTCTGTTCCAGCCTCCAGATTTTCTAATTTGCTTTGCAAATAAAAAAACATTTTTAACAAGGGACAGGAAATTAAGATTAAGAAACAATAAGATTAGCCAGAATACACAAAGCTAAAATGTATACTTCCTAAAATGTATTATCTGACTCTGCACTTGGTCTGAAATAAGTGGAGAAAGTTCAATATTATGATTCAGACAGAAAATGATGACTCAGCAGGTCAGGCACAGGGGAAAGATAAGCAGTTAAAAGTTCTGGTCAAGACCTTATATTCAAAACAGTATTTCCAGCATGTCCTGTTGTTTTTTTTATTTCAGATTTCCAGCATCTGCGGTATTTTTGAAAACCTTAACCAGCATGTTTGGAGATTAAAGAGATTAGCACTATTTGTCATATGTACATCAAAACACATAGTGAAATACCTTGTTTGCATCAAATCAAATCAGCGAACACCGTGTTGGTGGCCCACAAGTGTTGCTACACTTCCAGTGATAACATAGCATGCCCACAACTCTCTAACCCTAACTGTGCATCTTCGGAATATGGGAGGAAAGTGTAGCACCAAGAGAAAACCCAAGCGGTCATGGGCAGAATATGCAAACTGCCTTCAGGCAGCGGCGGGAATTGCTGGCTGGTGCTGTAATGTGATACGTTAACCACTACACTATCATATACACTCATTAAAAAGTAGCAATGCTATATGCAAGAGCCATAAATTTCCCAATACATCTGTTAGTCCAGAGACTGTAAGAAGCAGTTATGGGGTAACTAGTTCCTAGTCCTTTTCAAAATGGGAAATTTTAATGCTAGAGCATTTTTACCATGAAAGATGGGTATTCAATAGATACAAAATTGTATTCATTGGTAACTTGAGAATCTACCACTCTCTTAACTTGAAATCGCATTTGTGCATCATGAACTTAAAACCTACCACCTCATGAGCATTAGACTCATGGTAAAAATTACTTAGCCAGCAAATAGTGTGCAACAGAGTCCAATACAAAGTTTATAGGGTCTAGCAAGATGGTGGGGGGTGGTAAGCCCCCTCCCCACCTTGTGATTGAAGTAGGAAGGGAATAGCTGGACAAGGATGCTGATTTTTTTGCAGCTGTTCCTTATTCACTAGGAGAATGAAATCAAATACAATAAATTTATGTTTTTCTTTGTGTTTATATAGGTCCTGACCCAGCTGGTGGCATAGTGGCATCAGCGTTGGACTTCGGAACGAAAGGTCCCGGGTTCGAATCCAGCCAGCCGGCTCCCCCGCACGCTTTCCATCTGTGCTGGGTTACAAGCTGGTGATCTCTTTGGAAACCCACCCGGCAGAAGGCAATGGCAAATCACTGCTGTAACTTGCCTCGTACGCAATTTCCCACTACGTCAGAGAGGTGTGGAGGGAAATCGTCCGCTAACCAGAGAAACTGCGGATGCGACGTACCTTTCCTTATATAGGTCCTAATTTCATTTTCAAATTGACCTGACTGGCTGAGGCAGGCACAAGCATTTCTTGCATCCATCCAGCATTTCAGTTGACAGTAATATGATATTCAGAGCTCAATTTACATATTAAGGGCCTACAGTCCTCCCTAATCTAATAAACAAGTTAATACAGTATCAGACTTTGACCACACATGGTCTGTAGTTTCTTACACATTCATGATTCAAGTGTTTCTTGAGTTTTCAAAGGTTTTGAAAGTTCCTGCCTTTGTTGCCTCTTCATGTGGTGCATTTCAGAGTCTACTCTAGATGAATAAAATTTCTTGCTTCATATTGTTTGGGTATATTTTGTTCAAATCAAACAGGACTTAACTAAAGGAGAACTGAGCCAAACTAGTGAAATCTTCACTAATGGATAGTATAGCTCTGGGTTTGGAAAGTTAAAGAAATGCAGACACCTTTTTATTCTGACATCTCCCCCTTCCTTCTCGGTCCTGAAGAAGGAATTCAGCCCGAAAATTCAACTGTTTACACTTTTCCATAGATGCTACCAGATCTGCTGTGTTTCTCCAGCATTTTGTGTGTGTTGCTTTGGGTTTCCAGTATTTGCAGACTTTCCGTGTTTGTAAAGAAATGCAGAAGCTGGTGTCATGTGTCATCCAGCTTCATCCCCAGGGCAAAGCCTACACTTACAATTGAGTGCATGCCCCACTTGTGTATTTGTGGTAGACAACCATAAAGGTAATATGCATTGTTATGCATTGTTCCCCTACTGACTTCAAATAAAAATGGTTAGTGATGCCTGTACATTACATGTGGATTGAACAATGACTGAATAACTGAATGCCGCACTCCACAGATATAAAACTATTTTTCAGAGCTAGAAAAGCTTTTGATTATGCTTGAGGCATAATTACAAGCACAGTTTTATCTTGCTCAGAAAGACAATACATCAGTATTTAATTAACAGTAATAATAGATCACAAAAGTTTTTTCATCAGTTCACTAATTCCACATCAATTGTCATGGTGAATATTATAACACCACACCTCATGATGAAACAGAAAATCACTGACAACAATTTATAGATTTCCTAAATTACTTTATCTTTGTGTACTCAACGACACTGTCAAATTTTATTCGTTATAAAGCAGAGTGCTGATAACCCTGGTTATTCCCATTCCAGCCAAATAAAGAGAAACAGAAGGTGCCAATTCACTTTATGAATATTTACATAGGGCTGATCAATGGCTGCCAAGTAGATTCTATTAATTTTTGTTTCAATGTGTACAGGCTTATTTAGTAACATCTAGACTCCACGACAATTGTACAAGATCAAATGAATAGGTTCAAGTTCATGAACCTAGTGAACAAGACAAAATATGAACATTACAAAACCAAATAAAATTAATACCTGCATTATTCAAATGATAACGAACTTGAGAAATGTTTTACTTTTAAATGCACAACTATAAAAGAAATCTCTCAGCTCAGCTACCTATAAGCACCATCAGAGATTTTCAGCAGGGCACTTGTGTTATGGATTATCTAAAGACATTAAATTAAAATACAGTTAAAAGTAAAAGATAGGCAGGCTTGAATATTTCACTGTATCCTGTATCATTGAGAAAAAAAAAGTTATTTCAGCAATGTTTCTAAATTTAATCTTTTAACTCCATAGATTTTGGAGCTGCAATTTTTGCCATTTCTGTGAATAAGGAACTACAAATTAAGTCATTGTTTTTATTGAATGTCATGCATTTTGTAAAGCAAGATAAAAGCAAAAAGCACTTGATTTATGTGCTTCTGTGGTAATACTTGTTATTTTGTGATAGCAATACTATTTTTATTATTTATAATAATATATATTACTATATATATCCCACTGGTAGTTGATTTTCATGTTTGATATCCTGTAATTGTGTGGTAGCTGCACACATTATATTTCTTGTCCACGTCACAATATTCAGCAAAATATTAAAAGCAAAAATATATATATTTAATCAAGACTGGATGACAAAAATCACTGCTTTTTGAACACACACACAACTGACGCCATTTTAAAACTGCTTGCTCTAAGCACAATGGAGTGTCTAACAGTCACTCAAGTGCACGCATCAGATGCTAGTTAGAAAGTGTTCGACACTAGTATCCTGCCCCATTTAAGCGGCAAATATCCCAAATAAACGAAGGGAATCCTGGCTATTTTCTTGATTAATTTTTGTTCTTTAAGAGTTCTCCCAAACAAGTGGCGGCCCCGATTAACCAATGCCCCAATTAATTGGAATCCCACTTTAATAGGATTGTTTTGTTAATCCACTGTGAAAATAGTGTAGACTTGAGTAAGGGTTAAAGAAAAAACAGGCATTCATATAAAGTATAGTAATAGGCAGTCTTATCGCAGACTCTGCCAATCATGCTTCACATCCAGTCCTTAGCAAATTAGTAAAACCAGCATGGTTACCTTTACAACCTTTCCATGCTGAAAACCGATTTTAACAAACAAAAGTCAGGAGTGGGAAAAGTCAGTTCAAAGGTTGTCTATCAAAGTTGTTGACTGGGTTAGTCTGTCTGGCTTTGCATGTTTAACCAATGTATTTAAAATAAAAAATAATGAATCAACAAAGCACAGATTATTCAGTAGGTCAACAAGTTTCTGTCAATAGGAAGACTTAGCTAACAATTCCCTTGAATTGTCATCAAGACAAATGAATGATCAATGGTAAAGTTCACTGGTCTGGGCCTTTAACTACTTTTCTCCCCAAATATAAGGCTCTGGACATACTGTTTCAATTCAGAACTCTGCATTCATTGTTTTATTTTGCTTTTATAGGGATTTAAAATGTTTACAGTAAATAAATTGGATGCAAAACATTGCACTTGAATAGATAATGAACAAAAGTAATAATAAGAGGTGCAAAGAAGATATTAATCTAGGTATTCTATGAGTTCTTTCAAATATCTAACCTTCATTGCATCACATTAAAACCTAAAGAACCATAAAAAAACATCAAATGGTGAAAGGCTTTGAAAGAGTGGATGAGGAGAGGATGTTTCCTACAGTGGGAGAGTCTAAGAACAGAGGACCCAGCCTCAGTATGGAGGGGCGTCTTTTTAGAATGGAGATGAGGAACTTCTTTAGCTAGAGAGTGGTGAATATGTGGAATTCTTTGCCACAGACTGCTGTTGAGGTCAAGTCTTTATGTATATTTAAGGCAAAGGTTGACAGGTTCTTGACTAGTCAGGGCATGACGAGCTATGGGGAGAAGGCAGGAGATGGGGGCGGAGAGGAAAATTGGACCAGCAATGATGAAATGGCAGAGCAGACTTGATGGGACAAATGTCTTAATTCTCTTCTTATACCTTATAGCCTTATGGTCTAAGAGTTTTTATTCCATGCTCAAACATCCACCCATTTCACTGCACTCCTGCTACTGTGCTAGTTCTGCTCCTGTTCTATCTCTCCTCTCTCCTACAGCCTTCACTGCCTCTGCCTCCTTCTTCTACATCCTGGTCCGTTCTTTCCTTACTCCCCATTCTCCACCTCTATCCTTCTCTTCCACCCACCACCTACAGCGTCAGCAGCCACATGGCAGCCTACGGGATCAGGGCCAGGGTTTGCTCAGCTGACCAATTTTCCATGGGTAGTGCTAATTCTGGCTCACCAGGAAAGACCGCTGGAAGGTAAGATTTTATGTACTTTTTAGGTGAGCGGTGAGCCAACAGCACTCACCAATGACTACAAAATCCATCTTTATAGGTCAGAAAAATCATAAAGAGAATATGCCATACCTAGAGCCAATTTTATAATGATCTGCCCTGTTAAATAGGGAACTTTTGGCAGATATCTTGCTTCAGAGTTTACATCTTCACTCTTGACTGCCTGAATTCCTCCATCCTGATCAAAAAGGCACAACAGCGCCATTATTTCCTGCATAGCGCCAAGAAAGCTCACCTCTGTCCCAGGATACTGACAGACTTTTACCGCTGTACCACTGAGAGTATACACACCAACTGCACCTGAGTGTGATATGGCACTTGTCCCGTATCGGACCGCAAAGCACTCCAGCATGTGGTGAAATCTGCCCAGTGGATTATCGGCACCCATTTGCCCACCATTCAGAACATCTACCACAAATGCTGCCTGGGCAGGGTGAAAAGCATTATCAAGCATGCATCTCATTCTAACCATAGACTTTTTACTCTCCTCCCATCCAGCAGGTGCTACAGGAGTCTCCGCTCCGGCACCAGCAGGCACAGGAAGAGCTTCTGCCCTGAGGCTGTGACCCTGCTGAACCTCACATCACAGCGCTAAGCAGTATTGCACCCATATTGTACTGTCTCAGTACTTTTATATTTGTGTGCTGTAGCACTTACTTTTTATTGCAGTTATTTTGTAAATAACACTATTCTTTGCATTTCTGGTTAGATGCTAACTGCATTTCATTGGCTTTGTATCTGTACTCTGCACAATGACAATAAAGTTGAATCTAATCTAATCTAATCAAATGTTCTTCCAATTCCAACACAACAATTTCCCTTTGGAGTTTCAATGGTAGTGCGCTGCTGCGCAATACCTCACTGATGAGCTAGGCCAGTTGTCACCTCCGAATGGAAACAAGGATGAGACTGACTGGGCCACTGTAGGCTCAACTCACCATCCATAGGAAGACTTGCTTCACCATACCTACATCCCTTGCCCAAATCATTTAATTCCCATCCCTAATTATAACACTCTTTAACTTGCAGTTTAATCGCGATGATTAGAATCAGGCATTATTCTACTGTCACAGGAACAGGCTCTTTTGCAAAAATGTTACTCATTTCTAATCCTATTCGCCTGTATTAGGCACATATCCCTCCAAAGTTTTTGTATCCAAGTACCTGTCCAAACATCTTTTAAACAACATAATTAAAGTATGGTGAAGAAATACTGGACTGGTTCCAGGGGTGGTTGGTTTGTCATGTGAGGGAATATTCAGTAGACTAGTTCTGTCTGATTTCAAATTTAGAAGAATAAGAGACGTCTAGAACTTCAAGAATTTTCAGAAGCTGGATGAAGACAGGGTATTTTCCTCTGACTGAAGAGACTACAATCACAGGTCTGTCTCAAATCAAGGGGTAAGCATTTCAGACTTAGATGCAGAGACCTTTCTTCACTCTGCAGATAGATTATCTTTAGCATCTGAATCAGATTTGTTATCACAGTCTGATATCCAAAGACACAAAATTACCATAGATCACAAAATAAATAAATAGTGTGAGAAAAGGAACAATGATGTATTATTCATGGGTTCATGGACCATTTAACCATCTAATGGCACAGGGGAAGAGGATGCGCCTGAACCATTGAGTATAGGTCTTCAGGCAAATGCTCTACCTTGGAAGGTTGAGGAGGTTCAGCCATTGAATTCAATCAAAACAAAGATTAATTGATTTCTGAATCTTCTTCTTCTGTTCTTCAGCTGTCCATCGATTTTCGATGTTGACTGCGGCCTGGGCAAGGCTGTATGGAAGACCAGCAGTTGCCCATGCTGCAAGTCTCCCCTCTCCACACTACCGATATTGTCCAAGGGAAGGGCACTGGGACCCATACAGCTTGGCACCAGTGTCGTCACAGAGCAATGTGTGGTTAAGTGCATTGCTCAAGGACACAACACACTGCCTCAGTTGAGGCTCAAACTAGCAACCTTGAGATCACTAGACTGACGTCTTAACCACTTGGCCACGCGCCACAATGATTTCTGAATATTGACGGAATCAAGGGATAATCAAGAATACTGCAGGAAGATAGCACTGACATCAAAAACGAGCCAGAATCTTATGGAAAAGCAAAGGATGCTCAAAGGACCAAATGGCTTACTCTTGCTCTTAGAAACATAGAAACCCTACAGCACAATGCAGGCCTTTTGGCCCACAAAGCTTTGCCGAACATGTCCTTACCTGAGAAATTACCTAGGGTAACCCATAGCCCTCTACTTTTCTAAGCTTCATGTACCTATCCAGGAGTCTCTTAAAAGACCCTATCATATCCGCCTCCACCATCGCCAGCAGCCCATTCCACGCATTCACCACTCTCTGCGTAAAAAACTTACCAGTGACATCTCCTCTGTAACTACTTCCAAGCACCTTAAAACTGTGCCCTCTCGTGCTAGCCATTTCAGCTCTGGGGAAAACCCTCTGAATATCCACATGATCAATGCCTCTCATCATCTCATACACCTCTATCAGGTCACCTCTCATCCTCCGTTGCTCCAAGGAAAAAAGGCCAAGTTCACTCAACCTATTCTCATAAGGCATGCTCCCCAATTCAGGCAACATCCTTGTAAATCTCCTCTGCACTCTTTCTATGGTTTCCACATCCTTCCTGCAGTGAGACGACCAGAACTGAGCACAGTACTCCAAGTGGGGTCTGACCAGGGTCCTATATAGCTGCAACATTACCTCTCGGCTCTTAAACTCAGTCGCATGATGGATGAAAGCCAATGCACCATACGCTTTCTTAACCACAGAGTCAACCTGTGGAGCTGCTTTGAGTGTCCTATGGATTCGGACCCCAAGATCCCTCTGATCCTCCACACTGCCAACAGCCTTACCATTAATACTATATTCTGCCATCATATTTGACCTAATGAACCACCTTACATTTATCTGGTTTGACTCCACCTGCCACATCTCAGCCCAATTTTGCATCCTATCAATTTCCCACTGCAAACTCTGACAGTTCTCCACACTATCCACAACACCCCCAACCTTTCTGTCATCAGCAAATTTACTAACCCATCCCTCAACTTCCTCATCCAGATCATTTATAAAACTCACGAAGAGTAAGGATCCCAGAACAGATCCCTGAGGCACACCACTGGCGACCAACCTCCATGCAGAATATGTTCCTTCTACAACCATTCTTTGCCTTCTGTGGGCAGGCCAGTTCTGGATCCACAAAGCAAGGTCCCCTTCGATCCCATGCCTCCTTACTTTCTCAATAAGCCTTGCATGGGGTACATTGTCAAGTGCCTTGCTGAAATCCATAGACACTACATCTACTGCTCTACCTTCATCAATGTGTTTAGTCACATCCTCAAAAAATTCTATTAGGCTTGTAAGGCATGATCTGCCCTTGACAAAGCCACGCTGACTATTCCTAATCATATTATGCCTCTCCAAATGTTTATAAATCCTGTCTCTCAGGATCTTCTCCATCAACTTACCAACCACTGAAGTAAGACTCACTGGTCTATAATTTCCTGGGCTATCTCTACTCCCTTTCTTGATTAAGGGAACAACATCCACAACCCTCCAATCCTCTGGAATCTCTCCCATCCTCATTGAGGATGCAAAGATCATTGCCAGTGGCTCAGCAATCTTCTCCTTCGCCTCCCACAGTAGCCTGGGTACATCTCATCCGGTCCCAGTGACATATCCAACCAGATGCTTTCCAAAAGCTCCAGCACGTCCTCTTTCTTAATATCTACATGCTCAAGCTTTTCAAGTCCATGTAAGTCATTCTTACAATTGCCAAGATCATTTTCCATAGTGAATACTGAAGCAAAGTACTCAACAAGTCCCTCTGCTATCTCCTCCAGTTCTTTATACACTTTTCCACTGTCACACTTGATTGGTCCTATTCTCTCACGCCTTATCCTCTTGCTCTTCACATACTTGTAGAATGCCTTGGCGTTTTCCTTAATCCTTCTGCCAGGGCCTTCTCATGGCCCCTTCTGGCCCTCCTAATTTCATTCTTAAGCTCCTTCCTGCTTGCCTTATAATCTTGTAGATCTCTATCATTATCTAGTTTTTGAACCTTTTGCAAGCTCTTCTTTTCTTCTTGACTAGTTTTACAACAGCCTTTGTACACCACGGTTCCTGTACCCTACCATCCTTTCCCTGTCTCACTAGAAGGTACCTATTTAGAAATCCACGCAAATATCCTCTGAACATTTGCTACATTTCTTCCATACATTTCCCTGCGAACATCTGTTTCCAATTTATGCTTCCAAGTTCCTGCCTGATAGCCTCATATTTCCCCTTACTCCAATGAAACACTTTCCTAACTTGTCTGTTCTTATCCCTCTCCAATGTTATGGTAAAGGAGATAGAATTGTGATCACTATCTCCAAAATGCTCTTCCACTAAGAGATCTGACACCTGACCAGGTTCATTTCCCAATATCAGATCAAGTACAGCGTTTCCTCTTGTCAGCTACATGATGTGTCAAGAAACCTTCCTGAACATACCTGACAAATTCCATCCCACCTAAACTCCTTGCTCTAGGGACATACCAATCAATACTTAGGAAATTAAAATCTCCCACGACGACAACCCTGTTATTATTACATCTTTACAGAATCTGTCTCCCTATCTGCTCCTTGTTGTCCCTGTTACTATTGGATGGTCTATAACAGCCGTTCCCAACCACCAGTCCGCCAGAAAATGATACGAGTCAGCTGCACCTTTCCTCATTCCCTGTCACGCACGGTTGAACTGGAACATAGGGTTGCCAACTGTCTCATATTTGCCGGGACATCCTGTATATTGGGCTAAATTGGTTTGTCCCATATGGGACCGCCCTTGTCCCGTATTTCCCCTGCCAAGGTAGAGCGTTCCTATGAAACCTTTCGTGCCAAAATGGTGTAAAGTGTAGAAGCAATTACCATTAATTTATATGGGAAAAATTTTACAGCGTTCCCAGACCCAAAAAATAACCTACCAAATCATACCAAATAACACATAAAACCGAAAATAACACTAACATATAGTAAAAGCAGGAATGATATGATAAATACACAGCCTATATAAAGTAGAAATAATGTATGTACAGTATAGTCAGGAAGATGAGGACAAAACCGATTTGTGGGAAAAAAAAATCGGCACGTACGCACATGCGCACACAGGCGCCCGCGCAAGGCTTCATGGTCATGGTAATCTTTCCTGGGGTAAACACAAGTGTCCCGGGATTTGACTGCCACTTTTGTCCCTTATTTGGGAGTGAGAAAGTTGGCAACCCTAACTGTAAAGGACATGTTGAGGTGAGTTTAACCCTACTTGAACACCACCCACCACCACCCCCCCGCCCCCTGTCGGCCGGTCCACAAGAATATTGTCAATATTAAACCGGACCATGGTGCAAATAAGGTTGGGGACTCCTGGTCTATAAAAAACACCCAGTAGAGTTATTAACCCCTTCCTGTTCCCAACTTCCACCCACAGAGACTCCGTTGACAATCCCTCCATATCTGCCTCCTTTTCAGCAGCCGTGACACTATCTCTGATCAACAGTGCCATGCCCCCACCTTTTTTGCCTCCCTCCCTGTCCTTTCTGAAACATCTAAAACCTGGCACTCTGCCCCTGAGCCATCCAAGTCTCTGTAATGGTCACAACATCATAGCTCCAAGTACTGATCCATGCTCTAAGGTCATCCACTTTGTTCATAATACTCCTTGCATTAAAATAGACACATCTCAAATCATCGTTCTGAGTGCATCCCTTCTCTATCACCTGCCTATCCTCCCTCCCGCACTGTCTCCAAGCTTTCTCTATTTCTGAGCCAAACGCCTCTTCCTCCGTCTCTTCAGTTTGGTTCCAACCCCCCAGCAATCCTAGTTTAAACTCTCACCAATAGCCTTAGCAAACCTCCCAGCTGGAATATTTTGGATTTGAGGGACACAGTACTTGGTGGTGCTGGCTGTGAAAGAGCAGTGTAAACTTATAATTTGCAGCCAATGGCTATCATTGAGAAGCTCTTCATGACATGCATCTTGATCACCTCTTAATATCCTTTTATTATTCCTCTTCTCTAGAACCTAAGACATCAGATTTTTAATTTTTTTCTGGTTTAAAAGTAAGTTTTTTGGCTTAAAAACATTGTTTATCACTTAAAAGATAGTCTTGACTTACTGAGCATGTCTAACATTTTATGGTTTTATTCTTTCATTCCATTACCATACAGCTCCAGATATAAATTTCTTGGAAACTGATGATTACATTTCAATTGATTTCACTGGTAATGCTGAAGAATCAGTCAATAATTAATTATTTCCCAGGATGGTAAATTCTAATTATCATCACTGCACTTTTTTTAACGGTGCCTGGAGGGATTATGAAGAATTAATTAATTACCAAAGATATAAATTTTGCATAAAATGTAATATTAATCTAGAGGAAGCCTCAGGTTAGGTTGTTGAGGCTGGTGGAATTATATTGGCAGAATTTGAATATGTACTCAGCAGATCATAAAGATGCACAGGCCACTTAGAAGATAGAAATTTACCCTCATAGTACTCACAAAATAATATCCAAAGATTTGGAATAAAATTTATTCTCATGGAATTTTGTAAAACATGTCAATACCCACAGAATTATTTTTCTAACTCTTATTTCTTGATCCATGTACAGATGATGTGGCTTTGCATTCTGAAAGTTGTAATATGGCCTGTTTTGCAGGAACATAAGCCCACATATATGGTTGGGGTGGGGTGGGGAGTGGCACCTGTAATCCAATTCCGTGAAACAATTAATTTTGACTTTTGAATTCTTGTTATTCTTTAGTTCTGCAGTGGAATGTTAACTTAATAATTAAATAGATTCACCAACACAAGAGATTCTGCAGATGCTGCACACACAAAATGCTGAAGGGTGTCAACAAGTGGCATCTATGGAGGGGAATAAACAGTTGACTTTTCGGGTTGAGAACCTTCACCAGGACTGGAAAAGAAGTGGGCAGAAGCCAGAATAAAAAGGTGGGAGGAGGGGTAAAGAGTACAATCTGGCAGGAGATAGATGAAACCGGATTGGTTGGATAGCATGAAGTATGAAGCTGAAATGTGATAGGTGAAAAAGGTGAAGAGCTAAAGAAGGGAAGAATCTAATCAACAGTGCTCAATAGATGGAAGGGAAGGAGGAGGGGCACCAGAGGGAGGTAATGAGCAGGCAAGAAAAAGTGGTGAGAGGGGAACCAGAATAGAAAATGCAGAAAGAGAGAAGGAGAGGAGGGAAACGCATCATCAGTAAGACCCAATGTAGATTGGTGGACATCTTGTTAAGTACCTTTGCGCGGTTTATGAGAAAAGGTGAGATGTATTTATGGGAGGTGGTTTAATTGTCATTCTACCATACATAAATACAAATGAATACAAGAATAAGTTCTGTTTTTTTCTACCATGTTCAGTCTGGGCTTTAGAAAATATTACCTTAAAACTTAATTGCATAGCAGTGTTTTTTCAGAGCAATTTACGATTTGATTTTTTTTTCATATTGAAGCCCAATGATGTCTGGTCCATAGAATGATGAAAGAAGATTACAGAAAGTACTTCTCCACCTCACCTTCCTCAGTAAACTAGGATGGTGACTTGCTTCCTCTAAGCACAACCAGGCTTTCTACCAAGCACCTCCTTATTAAAAAAAAAACTCCAGTCTTTCACACAGAGCATAAACAGAAAGACAAAAATGATTGTGCAAGCAAAAACAAGGGAGAGATTGAGTTTAAACAGGAGTGAACACATACTACTGTTACAAAGTGTAATTAAGAAAATTAATTGTCTGACTGATTGATTTCAACATACATAAGCCACTCACCAGAGTGTGACAGGAAATTTCCTATTGTTCCATTTCCTAAATGCTTTCATAATAAGTCATGGTACTGTTTCACAACTAAACTTGTCATCGACCTTATTGAATAATAAGTTTCATACTCCAACAAAAACATCTTGCCAAATTCACAACTCTATTTGCCACACAGATTCTCAACAATTCATGCCATGCAATGTTTAAATGTCGCAAATTAATAGCAATTAAATGAGGGAGACTTTTAGACATAATATTATTGTACCACCTGTGGGCACGTGGCCAAGTGGTTAAGGCATTGGACTAGCGACCTGAAGGTCGTGAGTTCGAGCCCCAGCCGAGGCAACATGTTGTGTCCTTGAGCAAGACACTTAATCACACATTGCTCTGCGACGACACTGGTGCCAAGCTGTATGGGTCCTAATGCCCTTCTCTTGGACAACATTGGTGTCATGGAGAGGGGAGACTTGCAGCATGGGCAACTGCTGGTCTTCCATACAACCCTGCCCAGGCCTGCACCCTGGAGAGTGAAGACTTTCCAGGCACAGATCCATGGTCTCACAAGACTAACGGATGCCTTTTATTTATTTATTATTGTGCCAGGTAATAAATTTCAGATCGCATTACCGACATTGATGTTTTGAAATCCAGTGAAAGGTGGGTGAGCACAGAGCTTATGCATTTTACTGATTGTGGTTTTCAATAGAGGGTAAGGGAAGGAGTTTGGTGCAGCGACGGCAATGAATACCGTGAAAATTTGCATTTGGAATTTGGACTCGCTGTAACCTTATCTTTGATTTTCCTTTACAAAGTTTGCCTATGGTAAGTAGCTTGATTGCCAGTGTCAATCAAACTTGATTGTCAATCAAGTGATCAGTCAGAACTGGTTACCCGGTAATTTATAATGCATAGTTTTCTTGCTTATGATTGGTATATAAACTTCAAATGAAGATGCTGGATTGCAAAAAGTTGGGAAAAACAGTGTATTATTGATATTAAATAATGGAGTTGAGTTCATAAAAAGTGACAGCAATGACAGCCAAAAATGAAGATTTGAAAACCAGAGGGGCTATGTATACCACAGAAAATGCAAGAGTCCAGAGTGATGAATGTTACCAATTGTTTTCCACTTTTTTAAAGGAGATCCCTCTGCTTTACAAAGCAGAACAAAAATGTCACTATAATTGGTACTATAAAGCATGGTTATGAACTAGATGACATTAGCAAATTTACTAATTAATCTCTTGATTAGTAAATTTGTGGATAATACAAAATTAAATTAGGAGGCATTGTTAACAGTGATTACAGCGGGAACTTGATCAATTAGGGAAGTGGCTGAAGAGTGGCAAATGGATTTCAATACAAGTAAATGTCAGGTGATCCTTTTGGAAAGTCAAACCAGCACAGGATTTATGAAAGGGCACTAGGGAATATAATGGAATAGACCGACTTTGGAGTACAAGTGCATGGTTCGTTGAAAGTGGTGTCACAGATAGACAAGTTGGTGAAAAAGACATTTAGCTCCATGACTTTCATCAGTCAGGGCAATATGTAAAGTCTTTGGAAAATTATGTTACAACAGTACAAGTCATTGGTGAGGCTACACTGTACTATGATCACCCTGTTATAAGAAAAATTTGATTAAACTGGACAGAATGCAGAAAAGGTTTATGAGAATGTTTTCAGAACTCGAGGCCTGAGTTATGAGGTCAGCAATGCAGCTAGAGCTTGGGTCTAGGAACATGGTTAGGTGCAAGCAGGGTCTGGGAACAGGGTGAAAACAATGGATTATTAAAAAATGGCATACAGGTTTGGATCATGAATTTTCATTAAAAAAAAGTACAGAATAAACAGTGATACAAAGGAGCTATAAAAACTCAAATTGTTATTTATAATATCTACTATAAATAACAAAATACTAAAGGGAAAATAATAGAATACAGACTAATCACTGAGAACTCGTGCAAGGGGATTTACAGAGACACTATAGGATAAATGCAAAGTGGATACAGGATAAATTCAATGAACAATTTGGCAGCTCCACAGCAACCATAATTGACCTTTAATTTCAGATTAATTCACAGAATTCAAATGTCCAATTGCCATACTGGAAGTTGAACTTCCACCTCTACAATATTAATCATATCTTCTGGTTTCATACACATGTGACTTCAGATGTAATTACAGTGGAAATTCACAGTAAATGCAGGATAAATAGATCTTAGATGGAAGCATTCAGTATTTAGTAAACACCTTCCAAAACTTAAAAGGAAACAACTTGGCTCAAACTTGATCTGCTAGTCAGCTGTCAACATTAATTGAGTTATAGAGCATTTACTATAAACAGGACTGAGTCATTATTTGTAAATTTGGAGATGTCTCAAAAAGATGTGCGAGCAGTTTCGACAATGAAAGCGGCGATTACAGAATGCAAAGCTAAGAATGTAGTGTGAGTTGAAAATTAGTGGAGAAAGAAGTGCTACCACCTGAGTTTACTATTTGCTATGGTTAGTATAAACTGGAATCAAAAAGTATTTAACATTTTACCCAGTATCTTAGTAACTAGTTCCAATTTTGAAAAAAATTATAACAGATTCAAAATTACAGCAATGTTCAATAATTCATACAGTGTAAATTGTGTTGGAACTGGAAGATCATCCAAGTTTGTTTAATAAAGATTCATATCCCCCATGAGAAGATGTTGGATTTCGCAATCTTGAATCCTTCTGGCTCAGATACAGAGATGAAGTAAAAGGAGGAAGTTTATTCAAGCCTCTGCATAACTCAAAGAAATGTACAACAGATTTAGAGCAAAGTAGATGCAATTGATAGTATATAGAATGAGCGACCCAAGTGAGATAGAAAATGAGGAGTTGTAATAACTATCCAAAGGAGGAAAAAAAAACTGCAGTTATTGGGAAATCAGAAAGAAAAACGGATTTTCCATTATTTTTTAATTTTTATTTCAAGTGAAACCACTTGCTGCCTGTAAAAATAAAAACAATTGAAAGAACATGCACTGAAAGAACCATGGCATTTCAGAGCAAGATGTTATCCAAAGTGGGAGAAGGAAGGAAGAAATGAAATATTAGGGTGATTCATTACTACAAGAATCTTTTGTAAGCAAGATCTTAAGTCTAAATTGATAATTTACATAACTGAAATCAAGGGAAGATATACACTGGACATGTTTAAAGGAAATTTTGAGAAGAAGCAAAATTAAAGAATGGGCCTGAATTGGTCATTGTCATAATGACCTGGGCCACATGAAAACTAGCATACGCATGTAATGAGTTGTGAGATGAGCATGCAGCTGACAGAGTTGTATAAGAAAAAGGGATTTCACTTCATGGAAACTATCACCACTTATCCACTGACTTCAACACTCAAATAGAGTCCTAATAAGTAGGGCAGTCATTATGTGGTGATACAATCTGGATTCTTAGCATTCATAGTTCTAAAGAAATGACTGGAAAGAGAGTAAGCCAGAAGTCCAACTTGGCGCTTCAGGCCCTTCAGGCAAAAAGACTAACAGAAATAAAGTGATTTAGCCAGTAAAGAGAAATACAAAATGTGTTAATAAAACATTAGTGGAGGGTGTGCATCAGCTCGGAGAAACATTACCTCTTAAAGAAGAGTATAAGGAAGAAACAGTATAAGGAATAAGTGAAAATTCAACGTGGAAAGTATATGATAACTATTACTGAGACATGGCTGCAATATGATAAGGAATAGGGTCTAGTTACACCAGGAAGTGTAAAGTAAATATTAGAAAAGAAGCAGTAGCTATGATAATGAAGGATAAAATCACATCATTGCAGACAGAAGATACGAGTGAACTAAAAAAGCAATTAAGAATTTTTGTGTAGAATTAAGAAAGGATTTAAGATTCTTATAGCAACTGCTTAGCTGTAGAAATAAATGTAGAAGTTAGACAAACATGTAACCAAGCCAGAGTGGTTTTAGTGAGGAATTTTAACTTCCTTATATATTGAGATCAACAGATGTCTGTTAGGTTGTACATTTTTGAAAAATCCAGTCTGTTTGCAGTTACTGATTATATTAGATATAATATTAAGTGATCAACAAGATATAATTATCAGCCTAAACATGAGTAGATATTCCTCAAATAACAATCATCGGCAGTGTTCGGTGCCTGGAGGTTTATGGCAGGGAGTTTCTCCCTTTGCCGCCTGCTATCGGGGACTCAGGAGTCGATCGGGACTTCGAGACTTTTTTTTACCGTGCCTATGGTCTGTTCTTTATCAAATTATGGTATTGCTTTGCACTGCTGTAACTATATGCCATAATTATGTGGTTCTGTCAGTGTTAGTCTTTGGTTGGTCCTGTTTTTCTGTGATATCACTCTGGAGGAACATTGTATCATTTCTTAATGCATGCATGCATTTCTAAATGACAATAAACAAGGACCAAGTGTTCTCATAATCTATTATTGAATTCAATGTAATGTTAACAAGGAGCAATGAGATCTAGGTAAGGCTGATACCCAAAAAATGATATTAAAACAGTCCAATGTAAATGACAAATCAATTAAAATGGCAAAGGCATTTAAGCTCACCTAATCTGTGAGACAAGCTCCTTTTCACACATTTCCACACAACCTGCTCATGTTGAGCAGCTACCCTAGCAATGTCTGCATGGCCTTCAAGGCTACAATACTTAATTTTACAATTGTTGTCAAACACTTACATAAATAAAAGAAAATCAGGCCTTGGTGTAACAATAAATCATTGATAATGGATTGAAGCTGGTGCCATTCAGAGGTTAGTCCATAGATCTCTAACTTTGGATTTAAGAGATTGATCTGGAATGCAAATTGGAGACCCAGGACATTCAATAGTTTTCCTATAATTGGAAAGGTGAGTTAGGAGATACATCTATATCAATAACTTAGCCCCAAAGATAAACCATTAAAGCAGGTGAGAAGAATGAGAAAATAACTAGTGAAAAAGAGGAGAGGGGGGTTAATTGTTTGACATAGATTAATGCAGACTTTGACTTGAATCCTTAAACATGGATCATAAAAATAATCTGGGTGGATACAGAAAATAATCAAAATGACTGAGACAATAGGAATGCATAAGAAGAAAGGTAACCTGATAACTACACAAAGATCCAGTCAGACCACAGCTGGACTAACAGTGACAATTCTGAACACCATCACCTATGACACATTGGCTTAAAGGGAACCAGAATGATATGTAGGATCTGAAGTCCACATTAAAAGAAAGATTATGTAAACTAGTGTTGTAGATCCCATCATTTAAAAGTCTGGGATGAATTGATGAGAAGTTTTTCAAAATACCACCGGAATCTGATAAGATGTATGAAGAAAAAACATTTGCACCCCTTGTCAAGATAAGGACAGGAATCATCATCTAAATATACAGCCTGGAAACATTTAAACTTAGAAGCTCATAAAGATTTTGCTTTCTCTTCTGCAACAAGTAATGGATGTTCATTCAAATATTACTTAATTCTCAGATTGACAGATTTTTTCTGGTAACAGATGATACTGAAGAACATGAGTAAAATTCAAGTTTATAGAACTGGGTTGCAGATCTTACTAAATGGTGAAAGACTAAATGTCCTATTTTTGTTTCAGGAAGAAACTGGGCAACTTCAGACTTGTTCATTTCTTAGTTGTGCGAATGTTATTAAAATTTATCTTCAAGAAAGGCGTTTGGATGGGCCACAGTTGCTAAAATAGATTGAGAGTAGCTGTGTAATGGATAATCCATATCATGATTACTCTAGTTGCACACATTTTAGAACAGGAGACCAATATGCTGGATAAAACATATATATGTAACGTCAGAATGTATTTTGAAAAAAGTATTTCATCATAATCAACAATTATCACAAAATAAGAAACATTTTATTCATTTAAGTGTATATGCTGCACAAGTACATCTTATATTAATCCTGGTGGGATCCCACCAACCAGAAAGAGCCATTTTGAATACCAGTCCATTATCTGCCTTTGAAGATATTAAAAGAGCACAATCGTGCAAAATTATTTCTGTTGCTTAATTGCTTTCCTAGCCAGGCCAATAAGTTGCCCCCAGTTTCATGAGCTCATGGAATTGGAAGAATATTTAAGACATCATTGTGCAATCACTGGAAGCTAGCAGTGACACAAAAAGAATGAGGAAGTTATTTTCCCATTGGATGACATGACAAATGGTGCACTCCAGAGAAATGTCTGGAGACTTCAGCTACAGTGATAGATAATAAAATAAAGAGTTTGTATTTAAATTAGAAAATGGCATGAAGTTAAAAGTAAATTGGTTAGGTGAGAGCAAAAGGATGCATTGTGACATAAACACACATATTGAATGGTTAAAACTATGGATGCATTGTTTGTATAGAGACTTCACCAAAAACTAGTTCAAATATAGCACTGAATTTTGAGAGCCAAATCCCAAAATGGGGCCTGGTAAGTACATTGAGCCCCATTACTCAGGTTGTCCCTCAGTAGTGTGTGCAGGGCACTGAGCAGCAGTTCAGTTGAGCCTGCATTTTATTTCCAGTAAGTTTTACATTATCATGATGCTGAGATACATTCCGGGATGCACTGGGACACATCAATCAGTGATGTAACCCGAGGTCATCAGATGTTTCAGATATTTCAACATCAGACCCCCTTTCCCGGGCAACTCAGCCATGGCTGACCAGGCCCCAGCTTGCGTCCCAGCAAATTAGTCCACAGGTCACACCTCATGATTCATAGCCATCTGAAGGCACACTCAGCAGCCTCTGTGATGGTCCTGATGGCTCTTCTTTTTGTAGCTCCCATAATGCCAAGGACAGAGTATATTCTGCAGAGCGAGCAGCCAGCAAAACCTCTGCACCCCACCTTTATAAGCTCACAACGTGCCCTTCATCCCTCTCTGACATTGCTCTACCAGATCCTGGTATTTGGCCTTCTTACGCTTGAATACCTCCTCAATCTGGTTTGCCTAAGGCACTGTCAGTTCTACCATGGCCATCTACTTTGAGGTTTCTGACAGAATAACCACGTCGGGCTTCACTGATGATGATGCAAAGTTGTCAAGGAACTTTAATTGCTTACCAGGATCAACTTTCAGTTGTTAGTCAGACGCTATGGCGAGCAAGCCTGCTGGTAACCTGGGCTAAGGATGTGGTTGGTCTCCAGCTTTGACAAAGGCTATGGGCTTTCTGGGTTCGTGGACTTTTTTTATAGTTGTTAATGGCTGAGGAGATACTTTCTGCCACTGCCTTCAGTATCTGGCCATGGCACCAGTGGTAGCGGCCTCTTCCCACGGCTTTTGGGCAGCTGCTGAGGATGTGTTCCAGGGTCCCTCTGCAAGGGCAGAGAGAATATGGTAGTGCCTTACTTTTGCCCCAAGCAAAAAGGTTTCCTGAACTCAGAAGAACGTCATACACAGCTGGATGATGAAGTTCCGCTTCAGCCCACCCTCCGTCCTTGTCAATGGTCCCTGCTGCCCCATTCCTACCATCCTGGTGGTACACACTTCCTTGAAAGCTGCTCGCACCCCTTACTGGACCAGTTTTGGTCTGTCCCTGCCCGGGACCCTGTTAACGTGGGTTGAAAAGAATCTGCCCAGCCCTGCCTGAGCAAACGCCACTGTCCCTACCAGATCCCTGTGCCTCAGACATGACTCAGCCATCTCCACTGTATCCTGGGCCTTCACTTCCTGCCTGTCTGGACCTCAATGCCTGCTGTCAAGACTCTGGGGTCACTAGAATCTCCATACAGCGGCAATTCTCTTGCATCGGAAACCATTAACTCTTCTTTCAGGCTACTTAAGGGAAGCTCCAGTTTATTTCTCTTGCTATACAGAACAATGCTGCTCAGGCTACATAGAGGGGTGGGGGGTGGGAGAGCAGCCTTCTTCAATAGTAGTCATTAATCTTTTTTTCAAGAACCTCAGCTGTTGACATGTGTACCCCTTGTACCAGTATTGGACAGAGGATGCCATGCTGGTAGATCCAGGCCTTGAACTTGCCAGGTAGGTCTGACTTTGTCCACACTGGTGAACCAGACCTCTAGCTCTTTGGTAATCTTCTGGATGGAAGCCAAATCTCTTAGGCTGCAGTCAAATACCTTCCCCAGGCTCTTGTCTGGTTTCTCAGAGGAAGATGGGATAAAATACCATCTAAGGAGAAACAGAACTTGTCTGTGAGTGTGCCTCTCTTCAACACCAGAGACCTGGATTTCTGTAGCTTAAAACTAACCCTTGTCCATGTAATAATACTTTTTAGCCTGTGGAGGATCCATCTACTGTCTGGAACTGATGTAATTTTCACCATGAAGTCATCCATCAAGGCCCTGATTGGGGCCTGCCACACACCTGTCTTCATTAGAGGGCCTCTACTCTCCACTTTGGCTGCCTTAACCACCAGGTTCATGGTCAGGGAGAAGAGGATCGCTGAGATTGTACATCCGGTTATTATATCCTTCTCGAGCCTGATGTGGTCATTCCTGAAGAGACTCTCTATCTAAAGTTCACGTAATAGTCCAGGATGAGGTCCTTTATCTTCCTCGGAACATGACGTTGGTTCAGCACAATCTCAACCAGCTTATGTGGTACTGACCCATACACATTGGCAAGGTCTAGCCAGCGCTCGACTAGGTCTCCCTTTCCTTCGTGCGCTTCCCTGATCAGCTGGGAAGTTACGCCCATTTGGTGTGTTCCAGGCACCCTGGCAATCTGGAAATCCCTTCTTTCTGTAGCCATTTTTGAGGAGAAACTCAGTCAGGTGACGGGAAATGACACTCTGCAGTGAGATGGATCTAAACTGCTCAATGTCCTTGAAGTTCTCCTCTTTGTGGATCTAGATTCCCTCTGCACACCTCCACTGATCCATGACCTTCTTCCTACACCAGGTAATCCTAAGGAGTTTCCAAAGTAATTGCAGAAGCTTATGGCAGTGCTTGTACACCTTGTAGGGTACTCCACTGGAACCAGGAGCAGAACTAGCTCTTTCTGTTCAGAATACTTCCTGGATCTCCTTGCAGCTGGACTCCTTGCTATTGAATTCAACTGCAGGAGGAGGAGGATTTACTAGGGAACTATGGTACCCTAGCTCCCAATCCCTCTCTGAGTCACTGAGGGAGTTCTGAAAGTCTAGATTCATCTCTTGTTTGGAGAGGTGTTCGTTATGCTTCTGTCCAAGCAGCTGCTTGGTGGATCCATTGGGGTTCACAATAAAGGCAACTCATTTCCTGGTTCTCTTTCTTCCCCATCCTCTATCCCATTTTGCCCTGCACAGTGTCGTAAGCTTACTTTTGAGGACATCACGGAGCTCAACAAGTGATGGTTTCTCTTCTTCATTCGCTTCCCTAGACTGTTTAGTCAAGGATCCAAGCTCTTGATGCAGTTGGTATATTTTACCTGCTCTATAGTTCGTCAATAACAGATTCAAAAACTCAATAACTCAATCTAAAAGCTACCCTGGAGCAGACTGTGGAAGCGACCATATACCAGTCATTTGCAAAATGAAAATAAAGATGAGAAAATTAAAGAAACCAAAAAGATCAGGACAACTGGATTATCAACAACTACAAAACAACCCTCATCTGAAAACAGAATACACAATCAAGGTGAAAAACCATTTTCAATTGCTGCAGGATGAAGGAAGCAAATCTTCCTGGGACATATTGAAGGAATCCATGGTTGTAGCAGCAAAAGAAACCATCCCATGAAAAGGGAAAAGTAAGAAGAAATGGATAACTGAATATATAATAAAATTGATGCAACAAAAACAGACCATCAAACCAAGAGACAGCAAAGAATACAAACAACTTGATAAGACAATAAAAAGAAAATGCAGAGAAGCTAAAGACAGATGGCTAAATGAGAAATGCTCAGAGACAGAAATGCTACAAACCCATAACCCTGGAACAAAGTTGATGCACAATAAGATTAAAGAACTAACGGGAAAATTACCTTGCTCAGCAAGTGGATGCATCAAGACAAAAGACGGCAGCTTAATTATGAACAAAGAGGAAATCCTAAACTGATGGACAGAATATACAAAAGAACTTTTTGAAGACCAAAGAAGAGAAAAACCGAACATAAAGAAGAACCTTGATGGACCTAGCATTCTAAAATCAGAAATTTGAGCAGCTGTAAATAAGACAAAACATAACAGAGCAACTGGTCCAGACAACATCGCTGTTGAAATGATACTGGCCTTAAAAGATTTTGGAATAGAGAAAATAACAGAAATAGCAAATGAAATCTATGATCATGGGGAGATACCTGCTGATTTAAGTAAATCAGTATCATCACACTTGCAAAGAAAGAGGGAGCAACAGAATGTGAGTTACATCGTACAATAAGCCTGATGAGCCACGTGGCAAAAATTATTCTCAGAGTAATCGTGATGAGAGCAAGACGCTGTATAAAACCAGAAATCAGTAAAGAACAATGCGGCTTTGTGGAAAACACTGGAACCAGAAATGCAATTTTCATGCTACGGATGATCTGTGAATGAGCCATCCAGGAACAAAAAGACATCTAACTATGTTTCATCGACTACACAAAAGCTTTTGACACTGTCAGACAGCAAGATCTTCTGGAAATGCCTCAAGATCTTGATATAGATGGGAAAGATATACGTTTCTTAAGAAACTTTTACTGGGACCAGACAACATCCATCAGAATAGAAGGAGAAATGAGTGAGTATGTGAATATCATGAGAGGAGTCAGGCAAGGTTGCGTCTTTTCGCCACACTTATTCAAACTGTACAGTGAAAATATCTTGAGTAGTATCAAAGACATCAAAGGATTCACAATTGGAGGCCATAATATAAATAACATCAGATATGCTGATGACATCGTACTAATAGTTGACTCTGAAACATATAGGGGCAGCAGAAAGTAATCACAGAGGCCTCTCAATCAACACCAAGAAGACAGAAAGCATGGTTATCTCCAGAAAGACAAACATCCCACAATGTGTGATCAAGATCGCAAATACAAACATCAAGCAACAAATTCAGATATCTTGGCAGCCTAATAACAAGTAACGGCAGGTGCAACATCGATATCAAATATAGAATAGCAATGGCGAAAGAAGCTTTCCAAAAAATGAAGGCCATATTAACAGACAGAAAGATGAGCATGCAAACATGAGGAATTCTGCAGATGCTGGAAATTTAAGCAACACACATCAAAGTTGCTGGTGAACGCAGCAGGCCAGGCAGCATCTCTAGGAAGAGGTACAGTCCACGTTTCGGGCCGAGACCCTTCATCAGGACTAACTGATAGAAGAGCTAGTAAGAGATTTGAAAGTGGGAGGGGGGAGGGGGAGATCCAAAATGATAGGAGAAGACAGGAGGGGGAGGGATGGAGCCAAGAGCTGGACAATTGATTGGCAAAAGGGATATGACAGGATCATGGGACATCATCTATTGACATCTCCCTTGGCTATTGCCTCAATGATATGGACCATGTCCTTCTCAAACTGCATCCATGTCCTCTGATGTCTTGCTGGAGGCCATTGAACCTGGTGGTGATCTGCTACTCGGCCTAGAGTAGGAGTTTCTGGTGCTTGGAGGTACTTGGCACTGTGGCTGGGCTTCAGCAGGGGTGAATCCTGAGTACTGCGTTACTCTCTCCTGCTCCAGGCATTTCATCTTGACCTGATGTATTTTTAGGCCACACAGGTTCTTGCAGACCTTGCCACAAATGCATCTCTCACTTGTAATCGATGATCCATTCACAAGGGTTGACATTCTCATGTCCATCCTCTTGGGCTCCCCTAGGGTTACGTCTCCATTGGTCTGTCCATACCTTGTAGGGTTTCTTTCTCTTGTAAGGTGCAGGTTGGGATGCTAGCTGTTTCTGCCCCAGTTGTCGTCCTTCTGAGCAGTCAACTGTCTCTCCAGTAGACAACAACACCTTTTTTTTTTGGTGTGTGCGTCCGTGCCTATGCGCAATTATGTCTTTTTCATGTCTTTACAAGGCGCGGAGCGAGAGAGACTGTGTGACACGCCACTCCTCACAGACATTTTCGCAGTATTTTTCCCTTTTTATTTTACAACGTCGAGTTGTGATCTCGACACTCAACCCGGCACGGATGGGAAGCGTAAACACGAGAAATTCTGCAGATGCTGGAAATCCAAGGAACACAGATCAAAGTTGCTGGTGAACGCAGCAGGCCAGGCAGCATCTCTAGGAAAAGGTACAGTCGACGTTTCAGGCTGAGACCCTTCGTCAGGACTAACTGAAGGAAGAGCTAGTAAGAGATTTGAAAGTGGGAGGGGGAGGGGGAGATCCAAAATGATCGGAGAAGACAGGAGGGGGAGGGATGGAGCCAAGAGCTGGACAGGTGATTGGCAAAAGGGATAGCAGAGGATCATGGGACAGGAGGCCCAGGGAGAAGGAAAAGGTTGAGGGGGGAAAAGACCCAGAGGATGGGCAAGGAGTATAGACAAAGGGACAGAAGGAGAAAAAGGAGAGTGAGAGAAAGAATGTGTGTATATAAATAAATAACGGATGGGGTACGAGGGGGAGGTGGGGCATTAGAGGAAGTTAGAGAAGTCAATGTTCATGCCATTAGGTTGGAGGCTACCCAGACAGAATATAAGGTGTTGTTCCTCCAACCTGAGTGTGGCTTCATCTTTACAGTAGAGGAGGCCGTGGATAGACATGTCAGAACGGGAATGGGATGTGGAATTAAAATGTGTGACCACTGGGAGATCCTGCTTTCTCTGGCAGACAGAGCGTAGGTGTTCAGCAAAACGGTCTCCCAGTCTGCGTCGGGTCTCGCCAATATATAGAAGGCCACATCGGGAGCACCTGACGCAGTATATCACCCCAGCCGACTCACAGGTGAAGTGTTGCCTCACCTGGAAGAACTGTCTGGGGCCCTGAATGGTGGTGAGGGAGGAAGTGTAAGGGCATGTGTAGCACTTGTTCCGCTTACACGGATAAGTGCCAGGAGGGAGATCAGTGGAGAGGGCTGGGGGGGACAAATGGACAAGAGAGTCGCGTAGGGAGCGATCCCTGCGGAAGGCGGGGTGGGGGAGGGAAAGATGTGCTTAGTGGCGGGATCCCATGGGAGGGGGCGGAAGTTACGGAGAATAATACGTTGGACCTGGAGGCTGGTGGGGTGGTAGGTGAGAACCAGGGGAACCCTATTCCTAGTGGGGTGGCGGGAGGGTGGAGTGAGAGCAGATGTGCGTGAAATGGGGGAGATGCGTTTGAGAGCAGAGTTGATGGTGGAGGAAGGGAAACCCCTTTCTTTAAAAAAGGAGGACATCTCCCTCATCCTGGAATGAAAAACCTCATCCTGAGAGCAGATGCGGCGGAGACGGAGGAATTGCGAGAAGGGGATAGCATTTTTGCAAGAGACAGGGTGAGAAAAGGAATAGTCCAGATAGCTGTGAGAGTCAGTAGGCTTCTAGTAGACATCAGTAGATAAGCTGTCTCCAGAGATAGAGACAGAAAGATCTATAAAGGGGAGGGAGGTGTCGGAAATGGACCAGGTAAACTTGAGGGCAGGATGAAAGATGGAGGCAAAGTTAATAAAGTCAACGAGCTCAGCATGCGTGCAGGAAGCAGTGCCAATGCAGTCGTCGATGTAGCGAAGGAAAAGTGGGGGACAGATACCAGAATAGGTTTGGAACATAGATTGTTCCACAAAGCCAACAAAAAGGCAGGCATAGCTAGGACAATACGGGTGCCCATAGCTACACCTTTAGTTTGGAGGAAGTGCGAGGAGCCAAAGGAGAAATTATTAAGAGTAAGGACTAATTCCGCTAGACGGAGCAGAGTGGTGGTAGAGGGGAACTGATTAGGTCTGGAATCCAAAAAGAAGCGGAGAGCTTTGAGACCTTCCTGATGGGGGATGGAAGTATATAGCGGTGGGGGCCAGGGAACTGGTGCTCCTTAGTGGAAATGACCCATTAAGGAGCACCAGTCCATTGTCTCCCACACCATCACCGACTTTATCCGCTCAGGGGATCTCCCATCCACTGCTACCAACCTTATAGTTCCCACACCTCGCACTTCCCATTTCCACCTCCTACCCAAGATCCACAAACCTGCCTGTCCTGGCAGACCTATTGTCTCAGCTTGCTCCTGCCCCACCGAATTCGTTTCTGCATACCTCGACACGGTTTTATCCCCCCTTGTTCAATCCCTTCCTACCTATGTTCATGACACTTCTCACGCTTTTAAACTTTTCGATGATTTTAAGTTCCTTGGCCTCCACCGCTTTATTTTCACCATGGATGTCCAGTCCCCATAGACTTCCATCCCCCATCAGGAAGGTCTCAAAGCTCTCCGCTTCTTTTTGGATTCCAGACCTAATCAGTTCTCCTCTACCACCACCCTGCTCCGTCTAGCGGAATTAGTCCTTACTCTTAATAATTTCTCCTTTGGCTCCTCCCACTTCCTCCAAACTAAAGGTGTAGCTATAGGCACCTGTATGGGTCCTAGCTATGCCTGCCTTTTGACTTTGTGGAACAATCTATGTTCCAAACCTATTCTGGTATCCGTCCCCCACTTTTCCTTCACTGCATCGATGACTGCATTGGTGCTGCTTCCTGCACGCGTGCTAAGCTCCTTGACTTCATTAACTTTGCCTTCAACTTTCACCCTGCCCTCAAGTTTACCTGGTCTATTTCCGACACCTCCCTCCCCTTTATAGATCTTTCTGTCTCTATCTCTGGAGACAGTTTATCTACTGATGTCTACTATAAGCCTACTGACTCTCACAGCTATCTGGACTATTCCTCTTCTCACCCTGTCTCTTGCAAGAATGCCATCCCCTTCTCGCAATTCCTCCGTCTCTGCCGCATCTGCTCTCAGGATGAGGCTTTTCATTCCAGGACGAGGGAGATGTCCTCCTTTGTTAAAGAAAGGGGTTTCCCTTCCTCCACCATCAACTCTGCTCTCAAACGCATCTCCCCCATTTCACGCACATCAGCTCTCACTCCCTCCTCCCGCCACCCCACTAGGAATAGGGTTCCCCTGGTCCTCACCTACCACCCCACCAGCCTCCGGGTCCAACATATTATTCTCCATAACTTCTGCCCCCTCCCACGGGATCCCACCACTAAACACATCTTTCCCTCCCCCCCTCTCTCTACCTTCCGCAGGGATCGCTCCCTACGTGACTCCCTTGTCCATTCGTCCCCCCCATCCCTCCCCACTGATCTCCCTCCTGGCACTTATCCTTGTAAGCGGAACAAATGCTGCACATGCCCTTACACTTCCTCCCTTACCACCATTCAGGGCCCCAAATAGTACTTCAAGGTGAGGCGACACTTCACCTGTGAGTCGGCTGGGGTGATATACTGCGTCCGGTGCTCCCGATGTGGCCTTCTATATATTGGCGAGACCCGACGCAGACTGGGAGACCATTTTGCTGAACACCTACGCTCTGTCCGCCAGAGAAAGCAGGATCTCCCAGTGGCCACACATTTTAATTCCACATCCCATTCCCGTTCTGACATGTCTATCCACAGCCTCCTCTACTGTAAAGATGAAGCCACACTCAGGTTGGAAGAACAACACCTTAAATGCCGTCTGGGTAGCCTCCAACCGGATGGCATGAACATTGACTTCTCTAACTTCCGCTAATGCCCCACCTCCCCTTCATACCCCATCCGTTATTTATTTATATACACACATTCTTTCTCTCACTCTCCTTTTTCTCCTTCTGTCCCTCTGACTATACCCCTTGCCCATCCTCTGGGTTTTCCCCCCCTCCCTCTTTTCCTTCTCCCTGGGCCTCCTGTCCCATGATCCTCTCATATCCCTTTTGCCAATCAACTGTCCAGCTCTTGGCTCCATCCCTCCCCCTCCTGTCTTCTCCTATCATTTTGGATCTCCCCCTCCCCCTCCCACTTTCAAATCTCTTACTAGCTCTTCCTTCAGTTAGTCCTGACGAAGGGTCTCAGCCTGAAACGTCGACTGTACCTCTTCCTAGAGATGCTGCCTGGCCCACTGCGTTCACCAGCAACTTTGATGTGTATCGGATGGAAAGCATACCCGACTGGATTCGAACCTGGGAACCTCCGTTCCGGGGTCCGGCACTGATGTCATTGCGCCACCAGCCGGCCCCAACAACCTGTTCTTAGAAACATAAAAAATCTACAGTACAATACAGGCCCTTCGGCCCACAAAGCTGTGCCAAACATGTCCTTACCTTAGAAATTGCCGATGGTTACCTATAGCCCTCTATTTTTCTAAGCTCCATGTACCTATCCAGGATCTTGGTAGTCAAGACTATCCTGAGCGTCACTGATGGAGATGGAGTTTATGATACTGAGGTACACCTAGGGTGTGTAGGGGCACACGTGGTGTATGTAGGTGCAACTGCTCTGCGGCCCTATACAGGTCTGCTGGCTAGCAATCAGCATTATCTAATACTTCATTTAAGGATGCTGCAAAAGTATTTCTGATGGAAATCAGAACATAAGTATGTTCCATCAAGAGTGTAATTAATTAAGCTCCCCTGTACATAAAAGGTAGTGTAAATATGGAACACTTTCCTCCCTTAAATCTATGGATACAAGCGTATTTGCAACTTTTAAGATTGAGACTTAGGGATCTTGGTTGGTAAAAGTATGTCGGGATGTGAAGCAAAATTTGTTGTCAGATTACCCAAGATCCAATAATAAAGGGCTGAATGCCCTGCTCCTTTTCTCATGTTTTGCATATTAGGCATTCTGAAAGGAGTTCCAAGGAAAAACAAAACAGCTTGAGCGCCCATGGGCTTTTGCTACATCGAAACAGGGAGCAGCTTTAAGTTGACGTGTACAAAGACAAGAGAATCTGAATGCTATTTCCACCTGCGTAAAAACTACCTGATAATCGAGGTTCTATTTTCACTTACTGGCAATGTTATTCTGGGTAGCATTGATTTTGGTGTGGAGAATCTTCATCTGACGTCATCAGTTATCCATCCTAAAAATATAAAGAATGGTTTACGGAAGTTTTCCTACTTTGTGCCAACATCATCAAATTTAAATGACAGTGGTTTCAGATACACAGATTAAAGTAAAACCCTAATGGCGTTTAGAACGCTGGACAGCTTTTGCGGCTCGCAATAATCATTTTTTTATATAAAAAGGAATCGTTTTTGTTCGAGTTTCCATTAGCTCAGGTTTCACAACAGAAGCATGAACAATTGGATTCATGCAATTTATAATCTTTAGGAATACAAATTTATATCACCCATCAGCTCTTTTAACACAGCGCGGAAGAGAATAATTTATGTATATTGCCAACACGCCTGCATTATCAAAAAGTATGTTAACATGTTTGTAAATATATTAAATATTTTGAATTAAATATGTAACGTTTCCTTTAATGTGATGCATAAAACCTAATATTGAAACAACTTCCTGTTTGTCAATCTCAAACAAACTCAAGTTGTTCCGTTCTATCCCCTTACCTCGGCTGTGTCTTTAAACTTCTGGAAGGATCAGAAGCTGAAGCCTCCTCCTCAGAATAAAATAATACATTTTCTGCTGACAGATCTGCCACGTTAAACAGACCGTCCGTTCCGCGACAGAGCTGCCTGGTAGTGAACTATTGACAGACTAAATGGTTTTGCCCGGCTTTTAAGTTTCGATTCTGAGTCCAGCTCTCGCTTCATTGCTCGGAAGTTACCTCATTGTAAATAAGGAAAACAAGGGCGTGCGTGATCCTGAGTCACGCCGATACCCCCAATAAAATTTACAAATTCTATAGTAACTGTTGTTACACTTTGGTTGTGATTGGGAGCAAAGCTGAATCGTAATTAAGATAACCGCAAAATCGATTGTCTGATTTTAGATCCGGCGATGAATAACGCCATTTTGTATGTAAAGAAATCGATAGACAGAATAGTCTGTTTTTACTTGCCAGGTCATGCTCAGTCCCTTCTCCTCACTTAAACTGTATCCCTGCAGGTGATATAATATTCAATCAAACGTCACACATTTGTAGAGGGAGTTGCGCCAATCAACCTATTAATAAGGACGTCAGCCGTTGCGATGCTGGTGACAGTAAATAAGTCTTCTCAGGCAGAGGTAAAGAATGACTTGCTTTCACCAACAAAACCTGCTAAAAACAAGCAACTAAACCTGCGCGGCTGGTGACCTGGCGCTGGCGGCTGGGGTCTTGTAAGTGTCGTGCATTTGCTAAGGTCTGGAAAAGGATACTGTGGTACTTAACAAGGTTCATCCCAAGCAGCTGTATCACAGGATTTTCTCAGCAAAGCACACTGTAACAAGTATACACTGCTGCTGAAAGATAATTCATATGATGAAAGGCAAATTTTGGTCTAGTCTTCATTTTGCTAGTTCACAACAAAATACTGTAGCATGGCACAGTCTGAAGTGTAAGGGTTACCTGGTGAGGCGTTTACGGGAGCTCCATAAAGCTGACACAGAGGGCCTGTGGGAAAAGGTCAATTAAGACTCTTGTGCCACTGGACACACAGTCTGGGCATCTGTAATAAAATCTCACACGTATCACTGATAGAATCTTTGGGAATTAAAAATTGATACAATGTCAACATTGCAACTAGCTCAATTCTCTTGGGAATAGACACCACACACAATAAGCATGTAGTACACATATTGTGCTATATATCTTATAAATTAAATACATTTCTGGAGAAGCTGGGTGAAAATATTGTGTTTCTTAATGTTGTTAAGGGGTGGTAATGGGGACAAGCTCCAACTACCTATTAAATACTCCCCATGTGCCTAAAATAGCCACTGACAGCCAAGTCCAGTTCCTGGTCTTCACGTGTGATTTAGCTACTAAGCCTGGCAGAACTGTTTCTACTTACAGAAGGGGCAAAGGCAGTTTACTGGTGCCTTAAAAACAGTGGCTTTGGGCGGATAAAGCTCTTCGGCTGTAGTTGGCAGCTCATCTATAAGGAAAACTCTGATCTCAAACCTCCACTGCCTTGCCCTCATGGGGAAGGCTTTGGGAGTAAACCCCACAGTTAAAATCGAGAGCTGGAGTCCATAAGGCAGTCCTACATTGAGTTCAACACTGACTGGCAACTCTTGTAATGCCGCTGGTGCCAAACTGTATTGGTCTCTGCCGTTTCTTTGGGTTTATCAGGTGCATGGAGAGGGGGAGATTGCTCTCCACATCGTACTGGCCAGACTTACATATATACACTGTAGATGGATAGGATGCAAGGTCTATCATGGTCGGCCCTGACCGAGGCCCATACATTTCTGGTAAATTAAAATGCTTGCTTCCATTCTAGTTATATAGTTTCTGAGATGACTAATGAGATCACTGCAGAATCAACAGACACTGCCGTGGGTAGAGGAGGCAATAGCATCAGGTGTGTCAATGGAGAGTATGGGACCTGCAGGCTCCCCCTCTGAGTTAACTGGTCTTCTTTTTGCACCTGCAAGCAGACTCAAGGTATTCAATACAAACCGGAATGCTCCTTCATCTGTTGCTTCACAGGCCAGAGGTTTAGACATCAGGAAGGAGGTTACATTTTTTCCCCTCAAGGTGACAGAATAGATAGATTGCCACCAGAACTGAGAAACTGGAATTCAATAATTATCCACCTCAACATGCTGCTAATTTACCCATTCCCTAACCCAGGGAAACAGTACTGTAAAGACAGTGATGTAGCTCATCTATCCTAAAATTGATGAAGAGACAGGAGAGACTGCAGTTTTGACTATTGACAAGACTCTGAAATTTTCATATGACCATAACAGCCTCCACTCGAAAGCCAACTCACGAGGTCATCCTAAAAGCCTTTGGAAAAGTTAATAGCCAAATCATTGCTGAGCATTAATTAATTGTTCAAAACTATAGACAAATCCAGAACTAGTTCCATCAAAGCATTGTTACAAGGATCAGTTTTGTAATCAGAATTATTTCTCCCTGACAATTGGTGAATAGGAATGACAACAAACAAATTAAACAAAGATGACACTCAAAAGGGGTGGGGTGGGATGAAGTATTGAAACCTCATTTTCCCACTTGAAACATAGATTAATGCAAATTAAAATGAACATGAGATACTAGACTGAATAATAAGGTGGGACAAGATGAGAGTAACTTGGGACTGTATTCAAGAACCAGGTTGGATTGGAGATGATGAGGAATGGTGTGAACCTATTTGTAAGTTCAAAAAGGAAACCACAACTACAGCTGATAATGGTGTGTAGTGTTTTACTTTAAAAGTAAGACTTTGCAAGAGGTTACTGTAGGCAGGCATACGTGACCTGATCAGTAAGCAAGAAACATTAGCAACTGAAATACTGAGACAAGAGACTGCAGGTGGAAGAGGATGACACCCAAAACTTCTGTTTGTTGGCAAGGTTAGGCTCATAGCATAGAAAGGTTGAGACGGTATCACAGGCACAGACCTTGCATTTAGTTTATTGTAATCACTCAAGCTCAAGTAAAGGTAAATCACCACAAAATAAAGAATTCGGGACTGTTGTCATTTATTCAATTTCTTGTTGCCTGTTGTATATAAAGTAAGTAGAGGAAAAGGGACAGCTTATAAATACTAAAAGGGTCATCAATCTCAGAGGTCGGTTGGTAATTGATTTCTGCTGTCCTATCAAAAAATAAACCAAACTCTTAGCACAACACAAACTGCATACACCATGGACAGCCAGGGATACTATGCTCTTTTATGCTTTCATATTTATGAAATTCATTTTACCAGTTATTTTACCTATTAATTTGATGCAAACATGCAGTATTTGACACTAATTGAAAATCAATTGCAAGTCTGGCAAGTTCAGCGGGCTTAGGTGGCCTTCTTTAGCCAAGAGCAGGCAGGAATTTCACACAACTAGTAATATCAGAATTATGACTGATAACTAAGTTTGTAGGTGAATGAAATTACAGAGAGAGGAAAACAACCTGAACTAGAATTTAAAGGAAAGGTTCATTCGGGCAAGATACTAAAATCTGTTGTTATATTTCCTAATCAAAATCTTCTCACTATATGTATAAAGTGATATTTTTGAAAATGCTTACAAGGAAAACATTTTAAGTAAGCTTCTCAAGGTTCTTAAATGAAGGATAACATCATTGTTCTCTTCAGGAAGTTGAGATGCAAGAGTTAAGTAAGCAGAAAGATATCACTACCTGACAGTTTAGGGAAAAAAAATCATTAAATCTTGTAACTTTTATTCTTAACAAAAAAGAATCTATGATCTCATCTTAAAAGGAATAGATGCCTTCTATTCTCTATCAAAGCCAGTTGTGATCTTCGGATCTCAATCAATATAGCTTCCTCTCTTCCAAGAAACTTCTCCAGTCTAATCTTCTAACCAGAATTCAACATTGAGATCTATCGACTTTTATAACTCCAAAGTGACCGTGGATCATTGAGGGAAACAAGCAGGAATGTTATCAAGTGCTCAAGGATCAGTCATTATCTTACTAAGCAGCAAAGTTGACTTGAGGAGCCACATGACTTAACCCTACTTCTCCCTGATGTGTTCATTACCATCACTTTCAGAGTGAAAATAGTGTGCCAGTGTCCAAAATAGGAATGGCCACCCTGTTATCTTGTACATTAGGTCAATCAAGAAACTCCAAACTGGACCTTTAGGCAGTCCCAATGAAGAGAGATGGCACTCAGTATCAGAAATCAGAGGTGCAAAGGAAGTCCTCGTTCAGGATTCCCTTGAGTTAACCTGTAGATTGAGATGGTAGAAATGAAGGCAAGTGCAATGTTAACATTCATTTCAAGAGGACTAGAATATAAAAGCAAGGATATACTGCTGAGTTTTTATAAGGTGTTGATCAGTCCACATCTGGAATATTGTGAACAATTTTAGGCCTCACATCCAAGGAAAAATGTGTTGGCCCGGAAGAGTACAGAGCAGGTTCACAAGAATGATTAAGAATGAAAAACCTAATGTATGGCGAGCATTTGATAGTTCTGGGCCTGTACGCGATAGCCTTCAGAAGGATTGGGTGGGTATGGTATCTCATTGAAACCTACCAAATAATGAAAGGCCTTTATAGAGTGAACATGAAGAGATGTTTCCATTAGAGGGAGAGTCTAGCATCTGAGAGCAGAACCTCAGAATAAAGAGACATCAATTTAAAAAAATGAGAGGAGAAATTTCTTCAGGTAAATCTATTGAAATAGAGGACATTGGAAGCTCAGTCACTGGGTGTTTAAAGGCAGAAATTCATAGGTTCTTGATTGGTTAAGAGGTAAGGTTACAGAGATAAAGCAGGAGAATGTTAGAAATAATCAGGCACAAATAAATGACGTAGCAGACATGATAGCCCATATTCTGCTCCTGTATCGTATACCTGTGTTAAGTTTCTTTGTAGATACACAGCTGACCATCTCCTAACCTTAATTTCACACAGGGAAGTCTGTGGTTAGGATTCAGTAACTTTTCAATATTTTCTGCTTTTACATAAGACTCCATAAAATTGTGGGAACTTTTTCAAAAAGAACATTTTTAACCTTGCAATCAATATAATCAGCTGACTCAATCAAGCATCAATCTTTAAACAAGAGCATGGATTCTTTACTTACCTGCCTCTCCCCTGCTCACAGCTACAATTTTCAGGTAGAAGTGGTTTATGAAAGGCAGCATTCTAATTAATTTCCATGTATCCTAGCAAATTAATTGCATTTCACATCTAATGGAAATGCAGATAAGCCAACAGTCTTTCTTGGGATAAATTTCACTGCACACTTTTGATGCAGAACTATTTGTGAAATGGTGCAGCTCTCATGGCAATTATCACCAAACAGCTAAATTTTTTTTTGCACAACATCCATATGCGTATTGCCAGATTTCAAAACAGTTAAAGGATAATTAAATACATACGTAAAGGAACTCAGTCATTATTTTAATATTTGTTTAAAATGTGGGCAAATGTCGAATTTAGTCTTCAAGACAACAGTAAAAAGAAATCTATTGCAATGAACTACAAATGCTAGTTCAATCATAGTAAGGGAATAATACGCAACATTAAAATTGATATTCTTTAGCTTAGTCTGTGCAATATCTTGCACAAGCTAGTAAATATATTTATCTAACTATACACTTATTCTCCTTGCAAAATACTCTGAATTTCTTTCAAAGCAAGGCATAAAGTTTTTATTATTTCAATGCTTTGATTTACCCAGTAAAAGTTTGTACAAAATGGAAAATGGCTTTTATGCCACAGACAAAATAGTACAGTACAGCAACCGCATTAAATTCAACTAACAGACACAAATATTTAACATTAGGCAAAGGAGGTTTTACGAAAATGTTTCTATGTTACACAGCTTTTATTTACAGAACTTTTAAAGTTTCCCTTCCGTACCCAAAGAAAATTTAACTGAATTACTTTTAATCACATACTGATTTAAGAGTTACATAATTCTGAAGCATTCACATTTTGTACATTAACATCTTAAACAATAATCAATTCCAGCTCACTTTCTAATCAGTTTCTCACATCCCAAACTCTTCGATCAGATATATCCAATAGAACTCCCTTTGTACTTTTCTAAATCAGAAAAGGACTGTTGATATTTGCCACCTTTTCCAAATGAATGGAGTTACTAGATTCCATTTTGAGATAGTTTAATAGATATAAATGCAACCTACTATCCGCTTTTCTGTGTTTTTATATGTCTTTACATTTTTCGGTCAAATGAAATCCATTCAAGTTGCAGTTTTTGTATTAAACTTTTCATTTATCACTTTTTTTCCATAAAGGGGGAAAACAAATAGATTAATTCTGAAAGAACATTCTGAATTTCCTCGTTTATGTACTACACATTGGAGTTAAATAACATTTTTCATGGTTCTCTTGACATTCCAAAAATCTTGAATTCTTCTGGAACCAATAATGTTGGTTCTCTCCACAAATCAATTAAACGCTTAAAAATCACACAAAGCTTTTTGACCAAGATATTTCATAAAGATTTTGTAAAATCCAATGAATTGTCAATGAATTATAAACTTAAATTTCATTTCAGGGTTGGTTGATGTAACTTAATATCATTTAATACACTGAAGCTCAAACTCGACCTATGTAAGCAATCTTCTACTCTCCTATATGGTAATCTCAACTAATGTAATGTGAAAGAATGATAAGGGCAAGCGAACATATTCCCACAAAAGAAGTGTAAAATTCTCATCTGCAAGCAGGTTAGTCATATAACTTCCTAGTAAAATCAGAAGCCGGTCAAATCCCACTGTTTTAACTGCAGTTGGTGAACAAATTAACAGCAAGAGAAGGATTGAAAATCTTTGAATTTATGAAGAAATAGTCATAAAGACATCTTTATTTACCATTCTGCTAAATTGAGCAGAAACCATTTTTCCTCTACTAAAGAATTTGGCTAAACAGTTTTACCTCAAAAACTAACTGATTCATTATTAAATGATTTGCTCTTTCTAATTACAGAATAGAATAATAACTTCTAAACTTTTCTGTTAAAGAAAATGTGGTGAACCTTAAAGGGTAAGACAAGGTACTGTTCAGAGATTCCAATCGCTCTCAAATTATGGTACAATGAAAATCCATCTATGTTATGAAGGAGTGGTTTCACGAAAAATTGGAAAATTTTCATATATCCTGAAAAAAAAAGTGTGAGGATTGGAAAACTACTGACACTATCCTTTCCATCTTGTCCCACTAGTTGAAGCTGCATTTTGATCCTATAATTTTATTAAGAAAGCTGCTGTGTAAAACAAAAGTGAATAATATCAAATTCTTAATGTGACATTAAAACACTTCTGCAAAGGAAATGTAAATTAATTTTGTGCTGTAAAAGCAATTCATCCAAATAACCACATTTGAATCATGAATAAAAAGGGTACAATACATTGGGACTGCCACTAAAATAGGAATCAAATAATAATTTCACACACAATATGTAAACATGTTTTTAAATAAACCAATTTGCTCATAGTTTTAATATATTTTTTGCATTTTACTGTTTTTATATGACAAAATCATAAATCTTTGCAGTCACATACAAGCCTTATTTTAAATATAATGAATGCACAACATTTGGCTGTAAACAAATTAAAACAGCCAGGTATTTACATATTCTCCTGATTAGCCATGTGATTATCCAAACAACACAACACAAAAAAAGTTGTTAGAAAACAGTGAGAGCACCTATTAAAAAGAAAAAAAACCTCCATAATAGTCATTTTTTAAAGCAACAACATAACAATAGTTTGAGTGTTATTAGATATTAAAGCACACAAAATACAATCCAAAGCTTTGTAAAATGCATTATAAACAACTCTACCAAGCATATCCCATAAATGTCTTTATTTCTGTAGTTAAGACAAAGTCTGAAAAAGAGTTGAGAAACTTGAATCTGATCCATGATTTTGCTGCTTTCATTTTTACCATTACACTTGGCGACGAAGATTTACCCACAGTATAACAGAAACCACTCTGTACTATTCTCAAAAGTTACATTCAGTAACAAGTCATTTTAACACAATATTCCAATAATATCATGAGGCAATTTTCAAGAACTATGGCTTCTGTTCATGTTCTTCACTTATTGATGTTACCTGTATAGTGGTATGTCCTTCTCCTGATGTGGTTTCAACAGTGCCTGAAGGTACAGCCATAAATGTGCTTCCAACAGGTGCCATTTGATTGGCATTATGAAGTGCAGCATTGAGACCAGGAACTGTAGTGAACAGCTGGATTGGACTAACTACCTTCAACACTGTGTTCCCATCTTGGATAGCAGCTGTGCTTAGCACAGCCAAATTAGAAGCATCTGGATGGATTTCAACTGCATTGGGTATTCCAGGACTTGACGCTAGAACACTGTACCCTCCAATTAATGGCGAAGCTGTGGCAGTAAATGTTGCTGTGTGTGGTGGATTCTTACCAACTCCTGAGACTGGAATAGTGGATAATGTTGTCATTTTTCCTATATTTGTCAGCTGAGACATTGGCACTCCAGAAGCCAATGTAATCTGACCTGATTGAGATGCTGTAACCATATGAGCTGCCACAGTTGCTGGTCCTGATGTTGCCCTTGTAAGACGAGGCCGTTTTGAAGGAGGAGCTGCTGCAACTGGAGTCAAAGTCATGAGGACATTATTTAGGTGCTGGGATTTGTGTTTTAATTCTTTGGCTCGTTTACGATGCTCATCACATTGTTGTTCCAAAGCTGAAACAAGAATAAAAAAAACTGTGTTCAGAAATACTTATCACATTTTTCATTTAACACAAAAAATAAGCTAATCTAGTAGAGTTCAATGATTAGAATTACATTGAATATACAGCCAAAAGCAAGCTGTTCAGCCCAAATGGCTCATGGCATTGTTCATTAAGACTCCTCCTCCTCCTCCTCCTCTATTCCATTTAATCCTTTCAGCCTATCCTTTTATCATTTTTCCCCTATACGTTCCATACAGGTGTTTATGCTGTTCAGTGCAACTTCTCCAAGGGCTAAGGTACTCCATAATCAACCGCTCACAGGGTATATTCTGTAACTTCTTACTGAATTTGTGGAGTTTATTAGCTGTGTTCAGGAAGGTTTCTTGACTCAATATGTAGATATGCCTACAAGAGGAGAGGCTGTACTTGATCTGGTATTGGGAAATGAACCTGGTCAGGTGTCAGATCTCTCAGTGGGAAAGCATTTTGGAGATAGTGATCACAAATCTATCTCCTTTACCATAGCATTGGAGAGGGATAGGAACGGACAAGTTAGGGAAACGTTTAATCAGAGTAAGGGGAAATATGAGGCTATCGGGCAGGAAGTTGGAGGCATTAATTGGGAACAGATGTTCTCAGGGAAATGTACGGAAGAAATGTGGCAAATGTTCAGGGGATACTGGAGTGGGGTTCTGCATCGGTACATTCCAATGAGACAGGGAAAGGATGGTAGGGTACAGGAACCGTGGTGTACAAAGGCTGTTGTAAATCTAGTCAAGAAGAAAAGAAGAGCTTACGAAAGGTTCAAAAAACTAGGTAATGATAAAGAGCTACAAGATTATAAGGCTAGCAGGAAGGAGCTTAAGAATGAAATTAGGAGAACCAGAAGGGACCATGAGAAGGCCTTGGCGGACAGGATTAAAGAAAACCCCAAGGCATTCTACAAGTATGTGAAGAGCAAGAGGATAAGACATGAGAGAATAGGACCAATCAATTGTGACAGTGGAAAAGTGTGTATGCAACTGGAGGAGATAGCAGAGGTACTTAATGAATACTTTGCTTCAGTATTCACTATGGAAAAGGATCTTGGCGATTGCAGCGGACTGAAAAGCTTGTGCATGCAGATATTAAGGAAGAGGATGTGCTGCAGCTTTTGGAAAGCATCAAGTTAGATACGTCACTGGGACTGGATGGGATGTGCCCCTGCCTACTGTGGGAAGCGAGGGAGGAGATTGCTGAGCCTCTGGCGATGATCTTTCTGTAATCAATGAGGACAGATGTTCCACAGGATTGGAGGGTTGCAGATGTTGTTCCCTTATTCAAGAAAGGGAGTGGAGATAGCCCAAGAAATTATAGGCAAGTGAGTCTTACTTCAGTGGTTGGTAAGTTGATGGAGAAATCCTGAGAGGCAGGATTTATGAACACTTGGAGAGGCATAATATGATTAGGAATAGATAGCATGGCTTTGAGAAAGGCAGGTCATGCCTTACGAGCCTGATTGAATTTTTTGAGGATGTGACTAAACACATCGATGAAGGTAGAGCAGTAGATGTACTGTATATGGATTTCAGCAAGAATTTGACAAGGTACCCCATGCAAGGCTTATTGAGAAAGTAAGGCATGGGATCCAAGGGGAAATTGCTTTCTGGATCCAGAACTGGCTTGCCCACAGAAGGCAAAGAGTGGTTGCAGACGGTTCATATTCTGCATGGAGGCCGGTGGCCAGTGGTATGTCTCAGGGATCTGTTCTGGGACCCCTACTCTTCTTGATTTTTATAAATGACCTGGATGAAGAAGTGGAGGGATGGGTTAGTACATTTGCTGACACTATGCTTGGGAGTGTTGTGGATAGTGTGGAGGGCTGTCAGAGGTTACAGCGAGACATTGATAGAATGCAAAACTGGGCTGAGAAGTGGTAGGTGGAGTTCAACCCAGATAAGTGTGAGGTAGTTCATTTTGGTAGGTCAAATATGATGGCAGAATACAGCATTAATGGTAAGACTCTTGGCACTGTGGAGGATCAGAGGGATCTTGGGGTCCAAGTCCATAGGACACTCAAAGCTGCTAAGCAGGTTGACTCTGTGGTTAAGAAGGCATACGGTGCATTGGCCTTCTTCAACCATGGGACTGAGTTTAAGAGCTGAGAGGTAATGTTGCAGCTATATAGGACCCTGGTCAGATCCCACTTGGAGTACTGTGCTCAATTCTGGTCGCCTCACTACAGGAGGGACATGGAAACCACAGAAAGGGTGCAGAGGAGATTTACATGGATGTTGCCTGGATTAGGGAGCATGCCTTATGAGAAGAGTTTGTGTGAACTGGGTCTTTTCTCCTTGGAGCGACGGAGGATGAGAGGTGACCTGATAGAGGTGTACAAGATAATGAGAGGCATTGATCTTGTGGATAGTCAGATGCTTTTTCCCACGGCTGAAATGGCTAGCACGAGAGGGCATAGTTTTAAGGTGCTTGGAAGTAGGTACAGAGGAGATGTCAGGGGTAAACTTTTTTACGCAGAGAATAGTGAGTGTGTGGAATGGGCTGCTGGCGGCAGTGGTGGAGGCGGAAACGATAGGGTCTTTTAAGAGACTCCTGGATTGGTTCATGGAGCTTAGTAAAATAGAGGGCAATGGGTAAGCCTAGGTAGTTCTAAGGTAAGGACATGTTTGGCACAGCTTTGTGGCCCGAAGGGCCTGTATTGTGCTGTAGATTTTCTATCTTTCTATGTTTCTATGAATTAATTAGTCACCAGCTCCCATATATGGACCTCAATACCAGCTTCCACAAAATGTGGAGAACATCCTGACTAGATGATTTAAAGTCATTTCATAAAATTAAGCATCTCTGCCACATCCCTCATCAATGTTCTCTTTTCTAACAGCTAGTTGGAAAAAAGGTAATAGAAAAACAGAAAGTAATATTGCACCAAATGAGTCAATTAGGTACACATAGTTCAAATTACATGCTATAAAGGGTTAGCAGTCAGAATTCAGGACCAACATGTTTCCTTGAGGGAAAAAAACAAAGATGGCAAGGTGTAGGAATCTCAGATGGTGCAAGATGTTGCAAATTTAGTCAAAAAGGGAAAAAAGGCATAATGAAGGTTTAGGCAACTGAAATTTGAAATGGACGTTGAGGAATATAAAGAAAACAAGACAGAACAGGGTATCGAGAAGGGTAAAAGCAGTTATGAAATATGCTTGGCTGGTCAGATTAAAGAGAATCCCAAAGCAGTTTATATTTCCATTAAAGAGGGTAATTTGGACCACTCGAGAACAAAGGAGGAATTTTATGAATGCAGCCAGAGGAAGTGGGCGAGGTGCTGAACCAATATTTCAAATCAGTATTCATCAAGGAGAAGAAATTGGAAGACAAGCAACACACACAAAATGCTGGTGAACACAGCAGGCCAGGCAGCATCTACAGGAAGAAGTACAGTCCATGTTTCGGGCCAAGACCCTTCGTCAGGACTGACTGAAAGAAGGGAACATGGGAGACAGTGGGATAACAGAAGGGATAAGAGATGGGTATGCTGTTACTATAGGACATGTTGACATCAAAAAGGAAGAAGTTGTTGGGTTCTAATGGGTTGGGGTCATGATAATGTATAAGGTCCCACAGCCTAATGCAAACTGTCACAAATTATTGGGATGAGGTTGCTGGGGACCATGACAAAGATCTTTGAATCCTCTTTAGCCACTAATTGACCAGAGATTGACTCATTTAGCCAGGCAATGTCATAAGGGAATGGAGCATAGACAACATTGTTCCTCTGTTTAAGAAAGGCAAAAGGGAAATCATAGGCCAGAGAACAATACATCCAAGGTAGGAAAATTATTGAAGATTCTGACGAATAGGATCTACCATCATCGAGGGAAGTATAGACTTACTTATTAGGGATAATCAGCATGGTTCAGTGTGGGGTAGGTCAGGTCTTATAAAGTTGATTGTGGCTCCTTGAGGAGATTTAAAAAAATAATTAATGGGAGTAGGGCAATGGATATTGTATATATTGACTTTAGAAAAGCTTTCAACAAGATCCTTCTTAGAAGGCTGATTCAGAAGATTAATGTACAGAGAATCCATGGAGATTTGATAGATTAGATTTGCATTTGTCTTGTCATAGAAGACAGAAGATAGTGGTGGAGGAGTATTATTCTGACTGGAAGTCTGTGACCAGAGGTGTTCCACAAGGATCAGTGCTGGGACCTCTGTTGTTTGTGGTAGGTTTGATGCAGTATCCTTGCTGTTCCTAGTAGTGCACCCTTCTGGACCAAGATCTCAGGTGTTATTTCCGGAATTGGAGCCACTATCCCAATCCAGGTGTCACAGTTCCAAGTGCTCCCATCACCACTGGGATTACAAACACAAAATAATCTGCAGATGCTGTGATCAAAGCAACACTTACAGTACACTGGAGGAACTCAGCGGGTTGGGCAGCATCAGTGGAAACGATGAGTCGACGTTCCGGGCCAGATGCTTGTGGGTTCAGTTGAAAGACCAGTAATTTGAAAGACAAAGGGGTGGGGGAGGGGAAGCATCAGACGCAGCCACCCACTTCAACTCTGTTTCCCATTCCCATTCAGATATGTCCATACATGGCCTGCTCTACTGCCATGATGGAGCTAAACTCAGGTTGGAGGAGCAACACCTCATATACCGTCTAGGTAGTCTCCAGCCCCTTAGTATGAACATAGAATTCTCCAACTTCTGGTAATTCCCTCCCCTTCCCTTCCTCTATCCCTATTTCACTCTGCCCCCTCCCCCAGCTGCCTATCACATCCCTCATGGTTCCACCTCCTTCTTCTACTACCCATTGTTTTCCTGCCTATGACGTCGATGCTTCCCCTCCCTCACCCCTTTGTCTTTCAAATTACTGGTCTTTCAACTGAACCTACAAGCATTCTTCAAATCCTTCCACCTCCTTCATTCTTCAGTCCTGACGAAGGGTTCCGGCCCGAAACGTCGACTCATCGTTTCCACTGATGCTGCCCGACCTGCTGAGTTCATCCAGCGTACTGTAAGTGTTACCACCGGGATTATTCTGGCTTTAACCTTCCACATCCTTTCTATCTGCTCTTTCAAGCCCAGGTATTTCTCCAGCCTCTCATATTCTTTTTTCCTGATGTTACTGTCATTTAGGATTGCCACATCTATTACTATTACTTTCTTCTGTTCCTTGTCTAGTATTATTATGGGTGGCCAGTACCTGCTTATCAGTCGGTATTTGGAAGTTCTATAGGGTCTTAGCTTTGTCATTCTCCACAAACTTCTCAGGTGTTTCCCATTTGGACTTGGGAGTGTCCAATCCATACTCAGCCCAGATGTACCTGTACACAATTCTTGCAATGTGGTTCTGCCATTCAGTGTATGCTGTCCCTGCCTGCATCTTGCATGTGCTGGATGGTTTCAGCAGATTCCTTGCAGAATCTGCATCTTGAGTCTTGTCTGCTGTGATAGACCTTGCTTCTATTGCTCTTGTGCTCAGTGCCTGTTCTTGTGCAGCCAAGAGCAGTGCCTCTGTGCTGTCCCTCAGCCATACCATTGGTACGACTTTACTATGTCAGCCACCTCTGATATCTGGCGATAGTTCATCCCGTGCAGTGGCATGTCCTGCATCTGGTCTTCTGGCTCTGCTTCACCCATTTCCATATCCCCCGCCTGCTGTCTGAGGTATTCTCCTAGCAGGTTGTCCTTAAGGGCCATCTTCCTGACATACTCATGGAAGTACCCCTCGTGCTAACGCTACATCTGCCCACAAAAACCTCCAAATGAGAGTGACAAGAGTCAAGCCGGCTCAGGCACTGCCCGAACTAACAAGGTCCACACCAATAGTTGGAGTACCGGGACCATCGGCAAGAAATTGTACACACACATACACACACACACAAAATATATATGATTTGGTCAAACGTGCAAGGTGGGCTGTAAGTTTGCAAGTGACACAATAATCAGTGGAGATGTAGACAATGAGGAAGGTTGTCAAAGGAATCAACAGGATATAGAGCAGTTAGAAATCTGACAGAGAAATGGGAGATGGAGTTTAATCCAGGTAAGTGTTAGGGTTGCACTTTGGAAGGTCAAATACAAGAGGAAAGTAAACTATAAGCAGCAGGACTTTTAAGAGCATTGACATACAGAGAGATTTTGGAGTGATAGTCCAGAACTCCCTGAAAGTGGCATTGCATAGTTAGAATAACAAAAAAGGCACGGAGCATATATGTCTTCATCAGTCAGGATGCTGAGTATAAAAGTCAAGAAGTCATCTGTATCTGCATAAAAATGTGTTGATTAGGCTACGTTTGGAGTACTGTGTGTAGTTCTGGTTACTAAATTACAAGGAAGAATGTAGAGGCTTTGAGGAGGGTACAGATAAGACTCACCAGGATGTTATCTAAATTAGAGAGTATAAGTTACCTGAAGCCTTTTGACAAACTTGTATCACTTTCTCTAGAGTGTTGGAGATTGAAGGAAAACCTAATAACATAAAATTATAAGAGGCAGATATTGAATAAATAGACTCTTTTTCTCAGGGTGGAAATGCTAAATATGAAAGGGCATATCTTTAAGGTAAGACGAGGGAAATCTAAAAAAAATTTACAAGGCAACTTTTTTTAAACCCAGAGTTGCCAGTACCTGAAAAGTACTACCAGGGGAAGTGGTAGAAGGAGAAGTGGTGGGGCAACCAAGAGGCATTTAGAAAGGCACACGAACAGGCAGGGAATGGTGCAATATATGTGCAGTTCAAATGTGCATCATGGTCAGTACATTCGTTGGAGCCAAAATGCTATTTCCCATGCTATAGTGTTCTGTGTTCTATGGTTATAAACATAAGGCATTTGTGTATCAATTCAAAATTAGCCTGGAATTGTGTTCATTAGTGAATCGGCACTGTTTATGACTGACGTCTGAACAAAACTAATTTATGTGTACCTCAGTCTGGGAACCTGCTAGGCCAAAGTGTCTGGCTCCTCAATGGTGGTCAGCTTTCTATCATTGGATATGAGGAAGTAGCAGCAGAACAAAGCCTATCACAAAACAGCTATAAAAAAACAGAAAGCTAAGCGGTATTCAAGCTTTATTATTTATTTATTGAAATACAGCATGGAACAGGCCCTTCCGGCCCTTCAAGTCGAGCCACCCAGCAACCCCCGATGTAACCCTAGCCCAATCACGTGACAATTTGCAATGACCAATTAACCTACTAACTGGTGCGTCTTTGGACTATGAAGGAAATTGGAGCACCCAGGAAAACCTATGCATTCCACGGGGAGAACATACAGATTCCTTACAAATGACATCGGAATTGAACTCCAAACTCCAACGCCAGCGCCCTGAGCTGTAATAGCATTGTGCTAACCGCTGTGTTACCATGGCTCCTTGACATAATGTGGTTTTATAGGTACGATTATGGAAGAAATCTAAGGCACGGCACGCAGATAAGAAAACCAATCTATTATGAAGCAACTTCAACAAGGAAAAAGATGAAGGAGATGAGGTCAAGAATATTAATTACTACTAGATATAGCTCCACAGTAGTATTAAAGGAAAGATGAGAAATTTACTGGTTAGATGAAAAAAATAAGTAATCTGCTGAACAACTAAAATGAACAGGAGTTTCAGTGCCTACTGAAGGCTATAGAGGACATGGAGATGCAATAAAATGTGAAGACTGCAAGAGAAACTCAGTATTTAAACAAAACCTACGTTTCATCACTGAAGCCTTCTTCCTCAGAATATGATAATGTTTTAATGCTATTTTAGGTATTTGCAAATACTCATCAAAAACACAGATATACTATGAGAGTTGATGTAACCATTTTGGATCCGTAATAAGGATTCTTTCTATTTGCTCACATTCCTGGTTTAACCATTCTTCTTTGGCTTTTTGACATAAGCTTTTAACTTTTTTATCCAAGGACTTATATTCTATAGGATTTGCCTTCTTCCATCTCCTTTCTTCCAACAGATGTTTGATTTTATCTGTCATCCATTTATTCTTTGTGCTTTTTTTCTTTTTTAGGAATCACTGACTTTGCTGATTCTACCAAGGCATCCAAAAAGTTTACATCAATCAGTCAAGAATATCACTGGTAGAAAGCTCCTCTGTTCTTCAGGTGGATGTTTGAAAGCAAAGGGCGGTACCATTATCAAGGAAAAAGATGAGATTATGAACAGATGGACTGAGTATATTCAGGAATTGTTTGAAGACGATTGAGGTGAAAAACCAGAAATTAAAAACACAAAATACTCTGCAGATGCTGGGGTCAAAGCAACACTCACAACACGCTGGAGGAACTCAGCAGGTTGGGCAGCATCTGTGGAAACGGTCAGTCAACGTTACGGGCCGGAACCCTTCGTCAGGACTGAAGAGGGAAGGGGCAGAGGCCCTATAAAGAAGGTGGGGGGAGGGTGGGAAGGAGAAGGCTGGGAGGTGCCAGGTGAAAAACCAGTAAGGGGAAAGATAACTGGGTGGGGGAGGGGAAGCAGGGAGGGGATAGGCAGGAAAGGTGAAGAAGGAATAGGGGAAAGCACAATGGATAGTAGAAGGAGGCGGAACGATGGGGGAGGTGATAGGCAGCTGGGGGAAGGGGGCAGAGTGAAATAGCGATGGGGGAAGGGAGGGGGCGGGAATTACCGAAGTTGGAGAATTCAATGTTCATGCCCAGGGGCTGGAGACTACCCAGACAGTATATGAGGTGTTGCTCCTCCAACCTGAGTTTAGCCTCATCATGGCAGCAGAGGAAGCCATGTATGGGCATATCCGAATGGGAATGTGAAGCGGAGTTGAAGTGGGTGGCAACCGGGAGATACTGTCTGTTGTGGCGGACAGAGCGGAGGTGCTCGAAAAACATTGAAGGTCCATTTTAAAACATTAAAATCTGAAGTTCGTAATGCAATAAATAAGATGAAGGAAGGAAAGGCAGCAGGTCTTGATGAATTAGTAATAGAACAAATTATCGCCCTTGAAAATTATGAAATTGAAAAACTTACTGATTTAATCAATGACATTTATCAGACTGGAATAATACCAGAAGAGATGAAAAAAATCAGTATTTATCACTCTTCCTAAGAAACCTGGAGTAATAGAATGTGAATTACATAGGACCATAAGTTTAATGAGTCATATCACCAAGATACTTCCAAGGATTTTGATGACAAGAGCTAAAAGTAAGATTCAAGTTGAAATAGGTAAAGAACAATGTGGTTTTGTGAAAGACAAAGGTACAAGAAATGAAATATTGATGTTAAGGATGCTATCAGAATGAGCTATTCGTGCAAAGATTTGTTTGTTTGTTTTAACGACTACATAAAAGCATTTGATAAAGTGAAGCACAGTAAGTTATTTGAAATATTACAGAAAACTCAAGAACTAGATTCAAAAGACCTCCACCTAATCAGAAATCTGTACTGGGAACAAACTGCCGCTGTAAGAATAGATGGAGAAGTGAGTCAGTTTACAAAAATCAAGAGAGGCATTAGACAAGGGTGTGTTTTCTCCCCTGATTTATTTAATGTGTACAGTGAAACAATATTACAAAAAATAAGAGACATCTTGGGAATCAAAGGTGGTGGAGAAAACATCAATAAATTCAGATATGCAGATGACACTGTGTTTATTGCAAGTACAGAGGAAGAACTACAAAACTTAATTGATACAGTTGTTGAAGAAAGTGCAAAAATGGGTCTATCTATCAATTGCAAAAAGACAGAATGTATGGTGATATCCAAAAAGAAGGAGAATCCTATCTGCAGGCTGAGAATAAACAGGGAAGACATAAAACAAGTACAGAACTTTTGCTACTTAGGAAGCTGGGTGACATCAGTTGGCAGGTGTGACATGGACATCAAAAGAAGAATAGGGATGGCAAAAGACACCTTTACAAGAATGAAGAGTACACTGACCAGTACTAAACTAGGCATGACAACCCGCCTCAGAGTACTGAAATGTTACATTTATCCAGTTGTTATATGGCTCAGATTGTTGGACAATATTTAGTAGCATGAGGAAACAAATTGTAGCAGTAGAGGTGTAGTTTTTGAGGAGGATGCAAAGAATATAATGGACGAAACGAATATCTAACGGGGATGCCATGAACAGAGCAAACACAAAAGGAGAAATAATGTACGAGATCATGAAAAGGCAACGTAACTTCATTGGACATGTGATTAGGAAAGAGGAGTTAGAATGCACGGTAATTATGGGAAAGATTGAAGGGAAGAAAGTAAGAGGAAGTCAAAGACAAATGATGATGGAGACAGCAGCCAGAGAACTGGAAATGAATACCAATGAATTGATCCACTTGACCCGAAACAGGAGTGTGTGGGCCATGGCAGCCAAAGCTCAAAGTGGGCATGGCACCTGATGATGATGGTGATGATACTATGACAGTAGCACTTAAAATGTATGAACAATTGGGATGGTCCTGCACCCCTGTTCTACACACTGTATCAGAAATAATGGAGCTTGACGTGCACCCGTTGAGCTGAAGCTAAGACATACTGTGCAGATGTTAGGCTTTTACTGAATGTCATACTGTCCAGTTAGAAAACCAGTTATTGGTAGGGTGACCTTTCACAATGATCTGTTACAAAGCTGCAGTCTGGCAGGCAAGGTCATGAGTATTACTGATAAATGAGAAAAGGAGCATAAATATTCTTCTATTTGTAGTAGTTTCTTGTTCGTTTAAAAAAAAATGTGGAATAGTCCATAAATTTTAAAGACAAGGCAGACCTAATATTAAACTAGATGTGATAAAATAGCTTATTCACTTTTAATATTTAATTTTACCTGTCTGAATATCACAAATTTGTTAAAATTATTAGAATGCCTCAAAATTTTCAGAGCCATCAAAACTCTCTTCAAAGTATTGCAAACTGCTCCAATTTGTATTAGGACATGTGCGACCCAGTTGCCATTTGGACTTTGTCATTGGATTCGAAAACACTGATGATTAAAAATAATTCTTCATTATCTGGCCGAGAAAATCTTGGGTGTGCATAGACCATGAGCAGAAATTCTGCCAATGCAGCCCCATGTATATGTGGCTACTGCTGAAATAATAAACAAACGCTAGTTCTGAGGAACAAAGATCACCCAAGGGAAATGTTGGCAAGTTTTTACAGACTTTTACCGGACATTCTGCAGGAAACTACCAGTATTTATCCATGCAACTGCCAGCAAGCATATCGAAATGTGCAAATCCAAAACTTCAAATAGACGCCATAGGAACATATACCTGCTGGATTTTGTAGAGAAGAAGTCCAAGGTAAACTGCATTGTTTTAATAAGTAGTGTTTATAGTAATGTTCTTAATTATTTAATGGAAATTTTCAGAATTGAAGGTTTTTGGTTTCTGAATTCTTCTGAATATCAGAGATGTTCAAAGGAACTGTAAGAAGGATAGACAAGACAGACATTGATGCTCAAGGCACAGCCTTCCCTTCTGACAAAGGTTTCCTCAGCTGCAGCCCACCCAAATGATCAGATATAACAAAGCAGGCCCTGGAGTAATTTCAATGGGGCCAGTAGGCCTTCCCTCAGTAGGTTCTTCTTTACAGACACTGTAGGTACATTACAATTGTTTATTTCTGTGGCAAATGTGGCCAGCAAACTAGAATCAACAAAATCCAGATCATAAAATAACTGCAATCCCTGAAAGTGTCAAGGTGAAATATGTTGGGGTAGGATTACTGCAAAGAAAGAAGATGCTTTCTATAGACATGTATCCTATACACATATGCTTTTCTATTGAGAGAATAATATTCTAATACAGTACTAAGAGGATAATGACATGAATGGCAGAGTGGAAAGTAGACATTACTGAAAGAGGAGTAACAATAAAAGCACCTCCAAATTTGAAGTGATTGACACGAGACAAGATACTTTGCTTCGATGTAGTTTTGACTTATGAGTACTGTGTCACAGGGACATACACAATTGGAATTAAACTGACCTGCTAAATCTCGCGTGTACTGTTCTCGGGAACGATCCATTTGACTTTTATGACTTGCCAAAACTTTTTTAACAAGGTCCAACAGACCGAAACTTTGTACAATATTATTAAGAATGATTGCATCTGAAAAATAAACAGTTAATGTTAGCAAATATAGTCCATAAAATAAACACTCAAAACAATAAAAACATTTCCTAATAAAAATGGCAACTTCTAAACATCTCAGTTGGTTTGGCATAAATTCGAGTTGGAAATAGATGAAATAATTAATTCTTTTAAGAAACCAGTTATTTTTTCAGTCTAAACTTAATGAACTATTTGTAAAATAGAAAATAACAGTGAGAGTAGACAAACTAGCAAGAATCCTACAAATTTACACTCCATTTGTTATCTCAATAAATTTCTTTGTTTTTCTTAACTAAAACCTAAACTGTTCCTGCTGGCAGATTTGTTATTTTGCCTTCCAGCCTGATACAATTCCTCTCCGGAACCAATACTATCCTTAACTTTTGTTAACCATCTTTGTACAATTTTACACCAGATTGAAAGATATTACAGTTGCAATTCCCGTTATTTGTTTCTTCTATACTACCCATTAGCTATTCCGCTCTCAAGCCTTCAAATGAAGTTCTTCAATCTGTATGGGTAACTCACTCTATAGATTGAGATTTATGATCCAGATTCAAGTACATGGTCCCCCAGGTAACAGAAGATGTGGCTGATGGAAATCCAATTCGAAGCAAATTTTACCATAATTTTTTAAAATAACTTTCCATTGTAGTAGTAAAAATAATAATACTAAGTTTTGTGGTATTCCTTAACAACTGGATCCACCAAATATTTCATTGATAAATTGAAAGAATTATAGAAAGAGTAAGCAGAGCAAAATTACATTAGAAAACAGGCAATTCTAACTTAGGAAAAAGATAGCTAATAGATAGCTCATAGGAATGTAATCCTTCCGTAACCCATCTCACTTTCCACTTTAATAAAAAATTCTAATATGTTATCCTTATTCTTCTTTAATTGACCCCACACAAGATGATAATTACCAAGCCTTTCTTGTTGTGCAAGAAATGCTTATCCCAGTTTTACATTGTCAATTAAAACAGAATAATTTAGCATTTTCTTTTTTTTAAATCAACTTCATACTAATATTAACATATATGATTAGCTGATACACAATATTCATTGGGTATGCACGAGTTCCTATGGAGTTAAGTTTGTTTGGGGGCTGGAGAAACAAACAAATTTCGAAATTTCACACTGATGAATCTAGGAAAATCTTGGGTGCAGCTTAATGCCACAGAATGACCATACTTGACTGAATTATGCAATGAGATTTGTAAGTCACAGCTAACAACTATTACTTGGAAAACTTTATTACCGAAGGGAAAGTTCATTGCAAGACTCAGCTACAGATTTGCCCCTGTGACATTACAGACCAATATAGGTATAACGCTATGCTTAAATCCTGGGCAGCCCTTTATCATAGATAAGTTAAAGCAAATTTTCTGAGACTACAAAAGGCATAAATCTATGGAAATGAAATAACTTGATATGTTCACAATATTTTCAAAACATTTTACTTTTAGTTATATTATAAATTTATCTACAAGCCTCATAATTAGCATATCTTTTTTATTGTTAATTACCCTGCTAATGAGCTCTTGAATACTTGCCTGCTACGCTGACCTGTTCTTAAACCTGCTCCGCAAATCCTCCCTCAAGAAATCCAGTTAATTGCAACCAATTCAACTACAGATTAGTAATTGGTCATAAATAACAGGTTCTCAAGAGATTAGGAAGGTAAAACGCAGGCTGGCCATCATAGCAAGAGGATTTTAGTGCAGATCTTACTGCAGTTATGCAGGTCATTGGGTGAGACCCTACCTGGCATAGCTTCCTTACTTGACAAAAAGGGCAGACTGTACTTGCCTGGGGAATGAGTCAGATGATTGTGGAGCAAGTATTTATTAAACTGGTTCCAGCAGTGGCGTATTTGCCAAATAGGATAGACTGGCTACACTAGCCCGAAACTCCCTAGTTTAGGAGAATGGAGGGAAATCTCACTGAAACTTACAAAACTCGTACGCGCCTCAAAAAAAAACTGGATATGGGAGGGATGATTCTCCTAGTTAAGGGGTCTAGAATGAGAGGGTCAGTCCGGGCTTTTACATGAAATTACACACAGGGTTTTCAGAGCAGAAGAGAGAAGAAATCTTTTCAATAAGATGGTGATGAATCTTTGGAATTTTCCATCACAGAGTGCTTAGGGAGAATAAAAATAGTTCTGGGTAGTACAGGAATCAAAGGAGGTGTGGAAGTAAGAAAATGGTGTTGAGGTAGAAAATCAGCTGTGATCTTGATGAATAACAGAGCCAGTTCAAAGGACCAAATGGCCTCCTTCTGTTCCTCTTTATTACATTTTTAGTTTAGACTGAATTCCCAATATCTAAGACACTTTCTCAATGCAAAGGATGAAGATTAAACATTGAAAGTCTACTGGTTTTATTATTAAATGCTTTAAGAATTTTAAGATAATGTTTTTCATCTTCAGCTCTGTCTCTGACCCTTTGCTCCACATTTTTGCTTATTTCTTTGTATTGCAACCCATCCCAAAGAAAACCCCTCACCTCTCCTTGTACGATTCCCAGAAGTTGTCTTCCCTTCTGATTCAGGCCTTATTAGTTTGTCAGCTCATTTAAGGTCCCTCCTGTTTAATGTTTGCTTGCTAGGTACAGATTTTCCATGTATTTTCAGCATTATGCCTTTAAAGATGTTTTCTACTGAAATGTTGCAGAACAAAAGTCTTAAATTAATTTGTTTGATTAGTTACCTGACTTCTGTAAAGTTAGCCCTTCTAAAATTACAGTTATCCCTTTCTCTTTAATCTTCCTGAGATTCATATTAAACTAGCATTCATTGGTGCCATGACTTCAATATCCTGTATGATGTTGAGTTAATTAACATTATAATGTCAGGATTTTATTGTTTGATGAGTCATAAAGTACCATGTTAATCAAACTGAATTCCAAGCAACTTGAGCATTCCCAATCTAAACTTGACAGAAAATGCATCATTATTTAATTTCTCTATTTTCATACATACTCCCTACATTTTCTTTTCATACACTACAATCATCCCTTCTTAAGTTGAATGCAGTATGTTCCTTTTGCACTAAACAATGTCAGATCATAATAGTTCACTGGGTAATTTATGTATTCTGCATTATAAATTGCTAAACCTCAGAGACATCCCTGACAAATATCCCAGTTTCCCACACCCCAAAATGATTATGTTTCTGTCTTCTCAAATCACTTGGTATGAAGTAGATCCTTAAGCTGTGTCTACTTCAGATCTTTTTATGCCAGAACAACTCACAGCATTCCTAACTTGAATTAGAAATAAGAAAGAAAATGCTAACAACACTCACAAGTCAGATAAGAAATGTGGATGTTTCAGGTAGAAAACCCTTTGTTAGTCCTGTTGAGTGTGTCAGCCTTTTCTGTTTTTATTCAAGTTTAGAAAGGCTGCCTGCCTGCTAGTGAAATTGAAAGTGTGGAGAAAGAAAGTCAAGACAAAGATGTTTTTATATCCTTCTAATTGTGCTGGTAGGTTTGGATATTAACTGGATGTGGTTCTTGGTGGATATTCAGTTGAAGAAGATTACCCCAGAACAACAGATAGCCAAGAAAACCAAGAAAGCTCTTTCACACAACACCAAGTCTTCCCGTAGACACATCTCTCAGGCAGAAAAAAAGATAAATTTGCCTTGAAAGGTCATGTTGTGGATCATCCATAATTTAAATTGTTCTTTAATAATTTAAATGAGCTGCCATTTCATTCAGTATTTTAAACATTTTATTTTATAAATTTTGAACTAAAACTTACCTCCAACTTGAAGAGGAGGCTGATGCATTCTTTGTTGAAGGCTTTTCAAAGAACCTTGCATTTCTTGCTGAAACTCCTGTATAACTTCTTCTAGCAAACCTGCTTCTTTTAAGCCACGCCAAAATGAGAATGTGTCATCTTTGATATGACAGAAAATGTTTTTAAAATTACATACAAAATTAAATTTAGGAAACCTTAATTCAGAAGCAAATACAGAATAAGCTGAATTTTTATGTTAATCATTCACATTGATTCTGTCCTTTGCTTATCATTGCTCCTCCTTGTATATAATTTTCTTCAATGCTTAAAAATGATTTTTTTGCTCAACCTAAAATTTAAGTAGCTTGGCAATTTAAGCAGGTGTATTGTTCATAATGAGACAAAATATGTCATTGAAATGACATCAGGGATTATGCTGATAGTGATGGTAGAGATATAATTGGATGACTAGCAGCAAAGAGGGGTTGGAGGAGTAGGGTAATGGATGGTGGAATTTTAGTACAGGATAGTCCCAAATATGTAGTAATTAGTGAATTTGCAGACCTACTTCCTCAGCCTCATGATCTGAAGACCAATGAACACTGCATGAAGTCTAAATTTGTGATAAAATATTCTACCTTCTTACAACATTCTAATTAACTGTGTAATAAAGTTGCAGGACAAATACATTATAAAAGCCTAATGCAACATCCTTACAGTGCCTTGAAAAGTATTCAGCACTACAACCATTTTTACATTTTACTGTCTCATTTTCTAAATTTTAAATATATTGAAGTAGGATTTTTGAGCTAATCTGCAAAACATTATGCATAATGTCAAATCAAAAGAAAAAAAATCCAAATTTTTGTCAACAATTTACTAAAAATTATAAACCAAAATTGTGAGGCTGAAAATGTATTCATCCCCTTTGTAATTACAATATTACCTTTTCTCAGGTGCAATACCTCACCAACTCACTCCATTTGTTGATGTAGAAAGTTGGAAATTACCTGTTTTCAGTGAATTCATAAAAATAAATACCCCCCTCTCTCCGTAAGGTCAAACAGTATGGTAAATTTTCAACAGACCAGACCAAAACTGATAATAGAAAAGCACAAGTCTAGGGAAGGGTACAAGACCATCTCAAAGACATTCAATAAACCTTGGAGCTCAGTGCAGTCCATCGTGAAAAAGTGGAAAAAATATGAAACCACAGCCACACTGCCTAGGTCAGGCCACCCCTCTAAAGTTATTCGCTGGAGAAGAACGGCACTTGTGAGAGAGGCTACTGTGACGGTAACAGTCATTCTGAGTGAACTGCAGAAGTCAGGTGACTGCAACTGGAGATACAGTTCATGGCTCCACAATCTCTAACACCTTGCACAAAAGGAGTATTAATGGAAAAGTAGCAAGGAGAAGCCCTGGCTAAAAAAAAAAAATGTTCTTGACGGTAAAGACTTTGCAAAGCATCACTCAGAAGATACTGTAAAGATGTGGAAGAAGGTCTTGTGGTTAAATGAAACTAAAGTGGAATTTTTTTGCCTTAATACTAAGTGGTACATGTGATGTAAACCTAATATTTTACCTGTGCATCAGCCAGGTAACACCATCCCTACTATAAAGGCGTGACTGCAGCGCGCGCGGCCTCTCTGGTGATGACTATCTGTTGTCTGTCAAGTAGGGGACTGTGCACAATTCTGATTCAATGGAGACAGATGTGAGAGCACGGAGGAACATCTGGAAAACTTCTGACATGCCCGCTTCGCTGCTGCTGCTATTGTGTGGTAACCAGAATCTCCGGAGCTGAAGGCCCCGAAATCCTCGGCTTTGTGTGTTTCAGCGGCTGGGGAGAGGTCGAAGGCGCTCAGCAGAGGATGGCGCTCAGGAGGCTGTACCGGAGAGGCTGGTCGGAAGCTCGAAGTTTTCGGACGGATGGACTCAGTGTCGACTGTGGTCGGCTGCTTCCAAGGCATCAGCAAGTTGACAGAGCCTGCAGGTTTATGGCAGGGAGTTTCTCCCTTTTACCATAGCTTTTACCATAGAAACTACAGCACAGAAACAGGCCTTTTGGCCCTTCTTGGCTGTGCCGAACCATTTTCTGCCTAGTCCCACTGACCTGCACACGGACCATATCCCTCCATACACCTCCCATCCATGTATCTGTCCAATTTATTTTTAAATGTTAAAAAAGAACCTGCATTTACCACCTCATCAGGCAGCTCATTCCATACTCCCACCACTCTCTGTGTGAAGAAGCCCCCACTGATGTTCCCTTTAAACTTTTCCCCCCTCACCCTTAAACCATGTCCTCTAGTTTTTTTCTCCCCTTGCCTCAGTGGAAAAAGCCTGCTTGCATTCACTCTATTTATACCCATCATAATTTTATATACCTCTATCAAATCTCCCCTCATTCTTCTACGCTCCAGGGAATAAAGTCCTAACCTATTCAACCTTTCTCTGTAACTGAGTTTCTCAAGTCCTGGCAACATCCTTGTAAACCTTCTCTGCACTCTTTCAACCTTATTTATATCCTTCCTGTAACTTGGTGACCAAAACTGCACACAATACTCCAGATTCCGCCTCATCAATGCCTTATACAACCTCATCATAACCTTCCAGCTCTTATACTCAATACTTTGATTAATAAAGGCCAATGTACCAAAAGCTCTCTTTACGACCCTATCTACCTGTGACGCCACTTTTAGGGAATTTTGTATCTGTATTCCCAGATCCCTCTGTTCCACTGCACTCCTCAGTGCCTTACCATTAACCCTGTATGTTCTACCTTGGTTTGTCCTTCCAATGTGCAATACCTCACACTTGTCTGTATTAAACTCCATCTGTCATTTTTCAGCCCATTTTTCCAGCTGGTCCAAGTCCCTCTGCAGGCTCTGAAAACCTTCCTCACTGTCTACTACACCTCCAATCTTTGTTTCATCAGCAAATTTGCTGATCCAATTTACCACATTATCATCCAGATCATTGATATAGATGACAAATAACAATGGACCCAGCACTGATCCCTGTGGCACACCACTAGTCACAGGCCTCCACTCAGAGAAGCAATTCTCTACCACCACTCTCTGGCTTCTTCCATCGAGCCAATGTCTAATCCAATTTACCACCTCTCCATGTATACCTAGCGACTGAATTTTCCTAACTAACCTCCCATGCGGGACCTTGTCAAAGGCCTTATTGAAGTCCATGTAGACAATATCCACTGCCTTCCCTTCATCCACTTTACTGGTAACCTCCTCGAAAAACTCCAATAGATTGGTCAAACATGACCTACCACGCACAAAGCCATGTTGACTCTCCCTAATAAGTCCCTGTCTATCCAAATGCTTGTAGATTCTGTCTCTTAGTACTCCCTCCAATAACTTACCTACTACCGACATTAAACTTACCGGCCTATAATTTCCCGGATTACTTTTCGATCCTTTTTTAAACAACGGAACAACATGAGCCACTCTCCAATCCTCTGGCACCTCACCTGTAGACAGCGACTTTTTAAATATTTCTGTCAGGGACCCTGCAATTTCAACACTAGTCTCCTTCAAGGTCCAAGGGAACACCCTGTCAGGTCCCGGGGATTTATCCACTTTAATTTTCCTCAAGACAGCAAGGACCTCCTCCTTTTTGATCTGTAGAGTTTCCATGATCTCACTACTTGTTTCCCTTAATTCCATAGACTTCATGCCAGTTTCCTTAGTAAATACAGATGCAAAAAACCTATTTAAGATCTCCCCCATTTCCTTTGGTTCCGCACATAGCCAACCACTCTGATCTTCAAGAGGACCAATTTTATCCCTTACAATCTTTTTGCTCTTAATATACCTGTAAAAGCTCTTTGGATTATCCTTCACTTTGACTGCCAAGGCAACCTCATGTCTTCTTTTAGCCATCCTGATTTCTTTCTTAAGTATTTTCTTGCACTTCTTATACTCCTCAAGCACCTTATTTATTCCCTGCTTCCTATGTATGTCATACAACTCCCTCTTCTTCTTTATCAGAGTTGCAATATCCCTTGAGAACCAAGGTTCCTTATTCCTATTCACTTTGCCTTTAATCCTGACAGGAACATACAAATTCTGCACTCTCAAAATTTCTCCTTTGAAGGCTTCCCACCTACCGATCACATCCTTGCCAGAGAACAACCTACCCCAATCCACACTTTTTAGATCCTTTCTCATTTCTTCAAATTTGGCCTTCCTCCAGTTCAGAACCTCAACCCTAAGACCAGATCTATCCTTGTCCGTGATCAAGTTGAAACTAATGGTGTTATGATCACTGGAACCAAAGTGCTCCCCTACACAGACCTAACTCGTTTCCTAACAGGAGATCCAATATTGCATCCCCTCTAGTTGGTCCCTCTATATATTGATTTAGAAAACTTTCCTGAACACATTTTACAAACTCTAAACCATCTAGACCCCTAACAGTATGGGAGTCCCAATCAATATATGGAAAATTAAAATCCCCTACCACCACAACTTTATGTTTCCTGCAGTTGCCTGCTATCTCTCTGCAGATTTGCCACCTGCTATCGGGGACTTGGGAGTTAATCGACTCAAGACTTTAAGACTTTTTTTTTTACCGTGCTCATGGTCTGTTCTTCATCAAATTATGGTATTGCTTTGCACGGCTGTAACTATATGTTATAATTATGTAGTTCTGTCAGTGTTAGTCTTTGGTTTGTCCTGTTTTCTGTGATATCACTCCGGAGAAACATTGTATCATTTCTTAATGCACGTATGCATTTCTAAATGACAATAAAAAGAGGACTGAGTGTTCTCATAATCTAAAAACGTGTGGTGGAGATAGCATCATGCTATGGGGATACTTTTCAGCAGCAGGGACTGGAAATCTGGTCAGAATTGATGGGAAGATGAATGCTGCTAAATACAGAGAGAGCCTGGATAAAAACCTGTGAGCCTCTGTCAGAAAGCTTAAACTGGGGAGGAATTTCATCTTTCAGCAGGACAAAGCACATAGCCAGAGCAACCATGGAGTGGCTTCAAATGAAGGAAATTGATGTTGTTGAGTGGCCCAGTCAGAGTCCTGACCTTAACCCAATCGAAAATCTCTGGCAAATCATCAAGGTTGCTGTACACTGTCGCTTCTCAACTAATCTGGCATAGCTTGAGCAAATTTACAAGGAGGAATGGGCAAATCATGCAAAGCTAATAGAGACTTATCCAAAAGCACTACTGGCTGTAATAGCTACAACAGGTGGTTTAACTAAGTACGGAGCAAAGGAGGATGAATAATTCTGAATTTTTATTTTTTCATGCTTTACAATTTAACATTTTTTTAGGGTTCCCCTCTGAAAAATGGAGCATGTGATCCACAAATAAAAGTTCAGTTAAATTGATCAAAATCCCTGGTTGTAATGCTCATTTATGTGAACAAAGGGTTGGGGGCCGAATACTTTTGCAAGGCATAGTGTAGCTAACTTGCTTCAACACACGTTTGTAAATGTTTGAACCAGACAAACAGACTTTGCAGAGATTATTCTTTGGGTTAAGTTTTCCAGCCTGTGACCTAGCATAAATGCTCATAATTGAGACCAGCAATTTTCATGCACATGTTATGAAGAAGTATTAAAGCTTAGTACCTCCAATAGCAGAAATCCATTCACAACTGTCTTCACAACTCTCAATTCCAGATGTTGCAAGTGAGCCATTAACTGAAAAAGTCAGCAATCGGATATGAATTAGGTAATGAAGGATTGTTCTGTAAAATAAATAATGTATTAGTTACCAAGTCATTCAAGTGGATTTCCCTGTACCTCAGTGAAATATATATCTGTTTCAGTTGTTCTTAACATCCTTACCTCAAGAGTTCCACCTCTCAATGTGGAAGGTTTTAATATATTTGCAAATAAGGCAATGCCATCTTCATTTGTTTATAAATTACTGTTTAGATAACATATATTTGTTTTTGGTATCATATATTAAACTGTTTATACATTAATTATGAGTAACAGCTTTGGCATTTATTGTTTCGAATCAGATATGAGAGGAGAAAAGAGATAAAGGAGGCTTTCTCAAGCAATTACTTAGCCTTTTAACCATAATTTACAACTACTTTTAATAAAATATTTTGTAATTTGTCCTTTCATATTGCTTGTATTCACATTGGAAATATTGTAGTCATACTATATATTGAGGGCATAAGTCAGGAATTGAGAAGTATTCCCTTCAGCTTATTGCAGTGAAACATCAACGAAAAAGTGAAGGTCAATTCATACTGTTATATCTTGAAGTCAATAATAGGAATTCCAGAAGTGAATGAGCTGTGCAACTTCTAATTCTCTGCAACAGGTAATCTGCCTAACATTTTAGCCATGCACAGAAAGTGGGCACAGGAAAGTCTTTTTAATCACCTCTTCCCCAGCATGTTCACAAATTTAAATCTCCACAAACAGCTGGGAGAGGTATAGTATGTGCAATGCTTTACCTCAATCTGACTTCTTTCAAACTTCTTGAAGCAGGAAACCATAGCTCTGACATTCACGGTGAGGAGCCTAGCAGAAGGCAAACTGCAAAGTATGGGAAGAGAGATCATCGCTTTTTGAGTCTGTTTTTCATATTAGCCAGATAGACAGATTTGTCTTCTATGGGCGGTGGGAGGAGGCTAGCAGTAATTAGGGCTTATGGAAGCAAATTTCTGTCAGTAAAGATCATGGGGAGAAGGTGGGCCATATTGTCAATGTCAATGTTAGGAGAAATGGCAGGGCTTAAGTGGTGATAAGGTCAGATCAACAACTGAACAGACAGATCACAGAGAATGGGTTTGCAGATTGTCGGAGACGTGATCACTGCAAGTTTGTCTAAGAACCCAGGAAGATTGCAGTTGTGTTTTGTAATTTTTTTGTAACAATCCAATCCCCACGCCTATTCCATAATCCTTTTCCTTAGAGGAGGAGGAAGGTTAATATCATTTTCTATCCATACTGATTAACAAGTACCATCCTTTTATTCAGACACTGCAAAACTTCAGCAGAAGCAATGCCTTACTTCCACTCTTGGTATCTCGTCCAATTAGATCCAGGATCCAGTCTGGAGAAGTTCCACCATGTATCAAGTGCAAATGTAGGACAGCAAATGCAGCAATCTTGAACAGTGGGCCTCATCCAGTAAGGTCCCTCATTATTATCAGAATAATGTCAGAGCAAGTCATTGCACAAATCCTTCCTAAACTGATTATGCCTGGGAATATTGACAATATAACTGTTTCAAACATTTTCTTTGTTACGTTGATTTTCTGTGGCGTGCTTACAGCGGGCAGGCAGCTCTACAGAAGAATTCCATTGGACTTGTATGTAGATTAAAATAAATAGCGGGTCAGATCATGCTGACAAATAAACAGTAGTTCTTCAGAGAACTGTAGATAGTTGTAATTCAGTTTAGTGTGGTCTATCATCCAGTATCTGTGCATTACAGAACACACTGAGGGTCTGAGTAGGCATGCTGAATTTTTACTTATTGCTGTATCTGGTTCCTCAACCTTATGCCTGTCATTAATGGTGCATTCTGCATGGCTCCATTCAATTAAACAGGTGAATTCCATTAAATGGGTGTCTTTTTTAATACTTCATTATAATCAATAGTAATCTTTTAATTAATTTCTATAACACAGCTGCATTAATTTTGTTTTAAGAAATAGTGAGAATTCATTTAATAATGAATCAAATCATGAGAAATGTTTAACAGAATTAGTGTAGGCCCTTCTCAGCATGAACTATCAGAGAGCCAAATAGGGCAGTTTGTGATTGTGCCCTTGGTTTCCCCTTCTTGCAGCATGTCACTAGTCATGGCCTATTCTATTTTGTAGAAGAGTTGAGGTGGTGATACCAAAAGCATGTTAGGAGCTGCACAGCTACAAAAAATAAGTGCAACTATGAGGGGCAATACAGGGGGACCAGACACAAGATACTTGTCAGGGTCAGCCAGATCCAGCCCATTACAACATGTGCCCTTCAATCTCTTAAGCGGAAAAATGTCCGAAAAAGTTTTGCTGGTAGTTTCCTGTTATCTATTTGCATCTGCTTCAAATCAAGTTCTTTGTTCAAAGTCTGACATCAAACTGAAACATTTACAAGTTGCAACAACAACAAACAGAAAGAAAGCATACTACACATTACTTCTATTAGTTAATTACATCGATTTTCTGAATTATCAGATAAGGACATGGTTCATGTGTTCTTTAACAATGTTTGCCTTTAAACATCTGTTTTTACTTGGTCTTCCAAGCACACTCTATGCAATTAATTTTCTATTTTAATTTCTAGGAATGGTTAGAAAAAATACTTATAAGTAATGATAGGCAACCTCCAATTGGTTACTTTCACATTTATCTCATGTAAAATGTATTTTCTAGAAAACTAAGAGCCTGGATTAATTTATTACTTATTATGCCAAGTAAATCATTCCTATTTCTGCTTACTGTTTTTATAGGCAAATACATGAAATGCATATAGAAAGATTCCAAATGCTGAAGGAGAAAGACCCATTAAACCTGTTATTGTCTATGTTTAAATCGTAAATAACACTGACTAATAATTCCTTCCACATCTGTAAATATTTTGTCTTTTACAACCAACTCAACAAGTATATGAAGTATCTCTATCAGTCCTGCTGCAGAAATGAAAATTCTAACTGACCTAAAAGAAACTACTTGTTTGAAGAAATTATCTCTTAATGGACTTAAAGCAGAAAAGATCTCGATGGTTATAATAAACACATTACCATCAGCTATAGCAGGAGTTACTGGGATGTATTCTGTTGATTGCTGACTGCTCAGAGATGATCTGGCACTGGAAAGATCAATTTTTGTACTACGGCAAGTGTTGGAACACACTTCACTATGTTGGAAGAAATCCATTTCTCCTGAATCCATGATTTTTCTTTAATTGAAGTAAAAATAAAAGATATTCCATTAATAAGCTGCATCTGAAAATTACACATATATAACAACAAGAAACAAAATTGCATCTCAGGTGACATCTTCTGCACTATGATGTACTGCACCTTTTTTAATTGGTTATCAAGTTCTTGGACATACAAGACTTTAGGAAATTGTAACAGCATTGATTGTCAAGGGTAGAAGGCTTGATTGCTCCTTAAAGATTTGATATCTGTATTATTTAACACCCCTCAGTGTTATCTGTTTTGCATAACTGCTGCATTGACAAGAGAGATGTAAATGTAAACCACCTGCACTTTAGTTCCATTATAAAACAGCAATGTTTGCCTGGTGTACTCCTTCAGTTCTGTTCTGATATCAAGATGGCTATCTTCTAACAACCACAACTATCATATTTTGTGAAAGATATAGTTCCAGTCAATGTAAATTTCACCACGACTACTAGTGACCAATTTTACCAGGGTTGCTTCACACCAGACACATAGGAAAAACTGTCAAGAGCTATCATTTACATGTCTTCTTCGGAATTTATTTAGTCACATTTCACAGTTCAAAGTAAATTTTATTATTAAAGTACATATATGTCACCACATACAACAATAAGATACCTTCTCCTGCAGGCATACTCAGCAAATCTATAGAATAGTAACTATAAAAGGATCAATGAAAGATCAAGAAGAGTATAGAAGACAGCGACTGTGCAAATGGAAATACAAGTAAACAGTGATAAATAACAAAAGCATGAAATAGGAAGATAAAAAGTCCCTAAAGTGAGATCATTGGTTGTGGGGACATCTCAATATTTAAACAAATGCTAACATGTGGTCGGGATCCATTTGGTGGTAAAACCCAAAATAAAGCATAAGGGAGCAGATTATTAGTAATTAATTGTTGGGTGATAATATTCTTAACAAGACCTTCTTTACTTTGGTAATAGTTAGCAATAAGCTGGATTTGATTTGTCCAGCTTTTATGTGGACAGGACATAACCAGAAAGGTTAGTAACGAATTTAGTCCATCTTTCTTTTCTCCATTCAGCTCTGCACCAAGGCAGCTCCTTAATCAAGTCTCAAATCCTTCATACGCTTGAAGAGCATGAAACATTGCCTTTCTCTTGGTTCCTAATCTTATTTCTATTTCTTAAAATTAGAAAAATAATGCAATTCAAACTTTATATCAGAATAATAACAATATAGCTCAAACCTCAGCATCACACCGTTCAAACGAATAGCTCTCTTCCAGTCTTTTAATGTTGATTTTCCAGCTAAATTCACAAACTCTTTTGGGCTTATAAGCTGATTGTCGAACTAGAAAGAGAAACAAATTTTACAACTTAATTACTATAGAGAACTACATATTAGGTTGTTCAAGTAAGAGGCAGCAAAAACATACTGTACACAAACCAAACAGCCTCATTTTATGCTGTAACATTCAAAAGTTCCACAAATCTAATAAGCTTACCCATCTAGCATCTGTTCTCTTTCCATTATACATTACCAGCTTCTGCATATTCACTAATTGTTGGCAATATTTAAAGGAAATTCAAAAGGACATTCAAAAGAAAGGAGCATAAATAATAACCTTCACCAATGCAGAGTAAAAACAGGTGTATAAAGATAGTATATTGATCCATTCTGGGCCCCAAACAATTCTTCCAGGTGAGGCAACACCTCACCTGCGAACCTTCTGGGGCCATCGATTGTATCAGTGCTCCCGATGCAGCTACCTCTACATTGGAGAGACCCATCGTGAACTGGGGACCGCTTCATTAAGTGCCTCTGTTCCATGTGTCAAAAGTGGAACTTCCCAGTGGCCAAACATTTTAATTCCGATTCCGACATGTCAGTCCATGGCCTCCTCCAAGAAGAGGCCACCCTGGGTAGCCTCTAACCTGATGGCGTGTATATCGATTTCTCCTTCTGTTTAAAAAATGTTTCACCTCCCCCTCCTTTCTTCCTCTATTTCCCACTCTGGCCTTTTACCTCTTCTCACCTGTCTATCATTTCCTCTGGGTCCTCTTCTCTTTTCCTTTTTCCTATGGTCCACTCTCCTCTCCCATCAAATTCCTTCTTCTCCAGCTCTTTACCTTTCCCACCCACTTGGCTTCACCTGTCACTTTCTAACCATCCTCCTTCCCCTCACCTCACCTTTTTATTCTGGCATCCAGTCCTGAAAAAGGGACTCAGCCTGAAACATCAACTGTTTTTTCAGTTCTAGATTCTAGCCAACCTGCTGAGCTCCTCCAGCATTTTGTGTCTTGCATAGTATTCTGATGCCTCCCCATTGAATTTTTATTCCCAAACTTGGTGGGAAATAGGAATGATATTGTAATCTCTCTGTTTGTTCCATGGGTTCATGTATTTGTACATTCAAGTATCAGCCAGTTTTCTTATAGCTTCGCTTAAAAAGGTATCATTCTTTCTTTCTCAGCATACCACTGCATAAAGAGCCAGGCTTTATGCAAAGAGCTGCTCAGTACAGTTTACCCACCTGCACGCATTTGATGTTGATACCAGGACAAACAAACTTCTTCCAGATAAGGTTAGCTTTACTTTCTCCACAAGTTATTGGATAAATGATTTCTGGCTCCATATTATCAGCCTCATCTTCAATTTTTACCTCTGTAAATAGAAAGTAAATGAATATCTCTTAATAATCTTTTTAAAAAGTTACTGCAGAATGGAGAACACAAAGTCTCTTCAGGTGAGGAATTTGATTTAGGTTTCATTGGCCAATATGCTGACTTTATTGGTCAGTACATTAAAATCAGCCCTCATCTCCAGCACTGTTACCTAACACCACTGTGGCTCTGTACTGTAATCTGTGTTAAAATCAGATGTATGAAAATACAAAGTAATACAGTTGTAACACCCTGGGAATGATTTCACTGCTAATGTAATGGTTTTTCTGTAGCAGCAGTGTTTGGGTTATGGCTAGAGATAACGGGGGCTCTGGAATGTGCGCTGTCCAATGAAGGGAGTGTTTTTTACTTTTTGTGTGCCTGAGAACGAGGTGATTTGGGTCTTTTGTTCGGCGGAAGATGAAGAGTGAAGATGCCAGAAAGGTGAGGTCGTACACAGCAGAAAGCAGTGGATTTGAAGTGGGGCCGGGAGTCGATGAAGCCCGGGGAAATCGATGGAGGACCGGCGGAAGGGAAACCGTGAGTTCTAACTTGTGCACATTAGACTGTTTCATTAAAATGGCCCTTCTCCTTTTGTTTTTCTTTACTAACCCTTTGGTCAATTAAGAATTATAAAGCTAAATCATTTAACTGCATATGGTGTACTGTCTGATATTTCATGGTACTGGTTTGTAATGTGGGAACAAATCACACAGCATCCACAAAAACAAGAGGGTTGTACCTCAGATTTCATACATTTGGCAGGGCCAGAGACTGTCTTCCCCAGACTAATGCTGCCCACCGAACCTGAGGGTTACACAGTATTTGATAAACATACTTTCCTGAGTTACAAATATTGCATCTTGGTTCTCCAACTTAGTAAAATGTTATTAATATTTAGGACAATAACTTTAAGTGTATAATATTGTACATTTTAAACTGCACAAATGTGGAAGGATTTTAATGTTACAAATCTATCTCATATTCTATTATTTGAGGAATAAGGGTAACTGAGAGAAATGCTTCTGAGTAGCTATACTAAAAGTGATCTACAGAGATCACCTTCTATGGATGCTATTTTGAGATACAAATTAGGGTCTTGGAAAGAAAATATGGCATTGAGTCCAAAGAAATAGGCGACATTTGGCTATTAATTCCCCACAAAATGTAAGAGGTTGAGGTTGAGGGAGAGGGGCAGCTAAGAAAAAAATACAACCAGCGAGATGCCATATTCAATAGGGAGAAAAAAAAAATCAGATTTTGATTGTTTGGTATGTTGAGAAAAAAAATCTGAACATTGGGATAAAGACACTTCATTTTTGGAACTCATCTCATAATGGAGAAATAGGCAAGACTTACTTTAATGGAAAACATTTTAAGAAAGGTTAATGTCACATTCTTAATAGGTAACACTGAACAATTCCCTAAACAAAAGTAGTGGTAGAAAGATTTTGGAAAAAGTGAATTACAGGAGCCACAACCTCACAAAAATAAAATCCACCAAAATACAATGCCTACCATTTCCAGCAAATACAATCATTAACTTAAAAATAATTTAATTCAAGGATACTTTCATACTATATTTTAAAATAAACATTATGATTAGAAGAGTTTTAGAACAGTTGCAGATATAAGTAATATAGGTTCACAAACTTCTTCTGTTAGAGGAACATAATTAAGACCCAGCCACCACTTATGGGATGGTTGCAGGCAGATTGATCTTTAGTTTACATAACTGATTCCCTATCTCCTTTATTCCATATCCTGATTTCCATTACAGAACAAAAAAAAGCCGATGGAAGCCTTGAATATAGTCAGCACCAAGTATTCACAGCCTTTGTGAGTACAAAATTCTAAATAATCACAAGCAAATATCCACAGTGAAGAAATTCCATATCACTTAACAACTAACCTCTAATTCTAAAAACTGAATCACCACTTTTACCCTGGCTTGAGTCTCCAATTAGAAGAGATGTCCTTGCAGCACCTATCCTGTCAAACACTCTCATACTTGTATGCTTCAATTATATTGCCTCATTAATCTAAAGTACAAAAAATATAGATTCATTTCACCTTTCTCAATCTCTCCTTATAGAAACACCATTGGAATCAACCAGTAAATCCACCTTGTAATCACCAAGTATATCCTTTATCAGGAACAAAGATACCACACACTGTGTGGCCTTACCAAACAAGTGCAGCAAAACTTCTTTATTCTTGCATTCAAAATGCCTGGCAATAAAGGCTTACAAACCATTGATACTCCTGACGAAGGGTCTCGGCCTGAAACGTCGACTGCGCCTCTTCCTATAGATGCTGCTTGGCCTGCTTCGTTCACCAGCAACTTTGATGTATACTCCTAATTGTTTGCTTTTGTTTGCCAAGGGTTACCCAAATCATATCAAAACTAAAACTTACTAATTTCTCACTATTTAAAAAAATCTGTTTGTGTAACCTTCCTACCAAAGCGTATAGCCTTCCTTATTACCATGTTATATACCATATTTTTTGGTTCATCCTCCCTGCACTTTACCTTCCCCATGGAATCTCAGCATACACGATAGGCTCTTGCACAGCAGCTTATCAAAATGTTCTTTAAAAACCCAAATATCTTATTTTCATTGGTTCTTCCTTATCTACACATCCCGTCATATCCTTAAAATATTTATTATTTCTATCAATTTCCTGACAGCTTAGCTTTTGTAATTTCCTCTACTAAAACAAGATGAATCACATTTTAAACTTTTTAAAGTGCCCTGCAACTTTAATCTTGCGCTGAATCACCCAATGATAATCTGCAGCCACACTTACCATTTGCAGCTCTGTGGCTTCACTCAAACAGCCCTGACAACCGCAGCCTTCCCCCTAAGTGAGCTGGGTCTAAATAATAACTGGGCCTCAGGTACTGGATCTCAAGGTGCTTCCCTTAGAAATATTTCAAACCAATTCAAATAGATCAAATTAAAATTTGAATTCAAAGTTGAAATTAAAGTTACTTTAAAATCCAAAAAAAAAATCAAAAACATTAAACAAAAACAGAGAAATAAACAAATCACTTAGATAATTTTAAATTCAAGATCAAAAATCCCAGACAAATAAAATGGGGTTATTACATCAGCCATCCAACATCAGGGGGACTCTTTGGTTTTATGCTTGTGCTCTCCACCCAGACTTCTATGTTGTGATGTACAGCCACTGAAATCAAAAACTAGCTGACCTGCAACAACTTTATGAAATAGCCAACAAGACCTACTGTAAGTATTTTAAAGCCCAAAGGGTTCCCATATTTTATATTAGTTGGTCTCAGAGTGATTGGTCTGTAGTTCCCAACTTCCTGTAGGTGAAGATAGGCCTGGGGAGTGTAGTAGAACAAAGGGACCTAGGAGTACAAGTACATAGTTCCCTGAAAATGCAATACAGGTAGAAAGGGTGGTGAAGAACGTATTTGGCATGCTAGCCTTCTTCAGTCAGGGCAGTGAGTATTGGAGTTAGGATGTTAAGTTGCAGTTGGATATGATATTGGTAATACCACACCGAGGGTGCTGTGTACAGTTTTGATTACTTTGTAATAGAAAATATGTCATTAAGCTGGAAAGAGTGCAAAGAAAATTTATGAGAATGTTGACAGTTCTCAAGGGTTTGAGTACTAGGGAGAAGTTGGGCAGGCCAAAACTTTAATCCTTAGAGTGCAAGGATTGACCTTATTGAGACGTATAAAATTGTGAGGGGCATAGATAAGGTGACTGCAGTCTTATTCCCCTGGGAAGGGAATCAAAAACTACTAAACTAGATGCCAGAGATTTAGGGTGAGAGGATAAATATTTAATAGGGAACCTATTGGATACCCTCTGTACACAGAGGGTGGAGCATTTATGGAATGAGCTGCCAAAAGGAAGTGGCTGAGGCAAGTACAATAGCAACATTTAATAAGGAATCTGGACAGGTACATGAATAGGAAAGGTTAAGAGAGATATGGGCCAAACTGGACATCTTGGTTGGTAGAGATGATTTGGTCTAAAGCACCTGTTTCCATGCACTATAACTCCATGAGTCTAATGAATGTGTAACACTTAATATATTTTAACTGTTCCAGAATCTTGAAAGATCAGCATTAATCCATCCACAGCTTTATAGTTAATTATCTTTATGAAAATGTCATAGCTACCTTTATGAAAATAGAATGCAAGCTATCAGGTCTTGGGAATATGTTTATCTTTTTACCAATTATTTTAATTCCTTGCTCTCTTTAGAGATCTGTTTCCCCATTAAACTTCTCAGCAATATTATAATATTGCTTTAATATAATACCTCTCCTTTTCCCCATTCTGTTTCATTCCTCAATTAAATATGCTTCAGTCACAAAATATGCAATTGTTTGCTATTTTCTCCCATTATACCTTTCCAGAGGATTTTGTAAACTTATTTAGTTAATCTTCCCTTCAAACCTATATAATGATCCTTATTTACCAAGTTTTCACAAATATGTTGCTCTTAACAACAATACTATGAGAGCTTTTCCCTAGAGGACCTGGAAGGTCAATAATTTAACCTGTACCATAGCACAAATGGTGTAAAATACACCTTTCCCAGTTGGGTTCCATGACATATTGTGTTCTCCAAATTACTTTTGGCAATTTGGTTTTTCCCATTTTAATGAAATTTGCAAGATATTTATGAATTGTGTAAAGGCAGACCAGACTTACTATGTGCCAATTCTCAAAGAATTACTTTCTCTCGTAGAGATTGGTAGCTAGTGATATCTCTGGGTACTGCTCTTAACCGATTACTGAAAAAAAGAGATATCACACCTTAGGGATTACACTGGGAGAAAAAGCTGCTTAAATACTTTTACAAACAAGATCTTATATATCTCTTAGTATGGTCTTGAAAACTATAAAATCATAGAAAGTGGCCGTTTGATTATATAAAACTATTCAAAAATGAATGGATTAACTCAAAGAATACTGTATATGCACAAAACAATACAAATAAGATTATTTGTTGGAATAATAGATACAATTATTGGCCAATTGCTAAACAAATACCAAATAGACGCATTTCTAATATCAGAATACCGCTTTTCAACATTTGTTCACAATTAAATGTAATTTCATAATAACATATCCAATATAAATTTAGGGAAGAATTCTTGGATTGACATTTATTTCTATTGGATAAAGTATGATTCTCCCTACCACAGATAGACCCGTCTTTCAAATAAGTACAATCACTACACTTGTGCTTATTCTGTTGTTACCCTATTATCTTTTTTCTACTGAAACTGTGCTTTATGCTCTCTATACTTTTTCTTATCACTAAGTCCAATGTCCAATTTTGGCTGTTATAGCAGCCTTTAAAAGAACAAAGACTATTAATTTCACAGTCAAGTAAACCTCAAAACAACCACAATTTACATATTTACATCAGCAACAATACTTGACATCAAAACAGAAAGGCACCATCAGTAAATGAAAACTGTTCTTTTGAAGCTTACCTCATAGTAATTCAGCTAGTTGAAGAAATGTTTTGAAAATGTTCCATGATTCGCATAATAGCTGGAAGCAGATTTAACTTTCTAGTTGCTTTAAGATTTTTTTAAAGAAACCACTATGGTACTTAAAGTTCCCAAGTCTTTTCTACTTGTGCATTACTGCTAATTCTGGCAGTTTTGTAGATGAATCTATTTTCCAAGTTGCACCTCAGAGGAGTACACTTATTTTGAAAGTTTGATACAAAGATGCTGGCTCTATGACAAAGCATCTCACAGAATCAGTTCATTTTCAGGTGGGAAGCTTAAATCTCACTGCAGTTGATTGTCTAGGAGGGTAATAATGCCATCTAAAAATTAAGGCCCTCAAACCACTCCAGTATTTTAGTACAAGCTAAATTCAATAATTAGAAAATGTTGTTAACACACATTACAAATATGGTTCCAATTTCGTAAATTTTTTGGTTTGAACAAATTTATATTATTAAGCCCTATTATATCTAATTTTTTTTCCAACCCTGTTATGATCAAGCCTTTTTGATATGGAAAATGAAAGGTATAACACGTTTCCCTGATTTATTTTTGAATAACTGTTTCATGTCTTTTGAACCGTTGTCTAATAAAAAAAATTGCCCAGATCCCATTTTTTTTTTAGATATTTACAAATAAGAAACTTTTTAAATACCATGCTGCCTACATTTCCGATTTCATACTCAACTGATATCTTGGAAAAAAAATTGGGCTTAAATCCTTATCAGAAGGGATTAATAGCAACTATTTATGATATAATTATGAAAATACAGCCAGGTATATCTGATAAAATTAAAAACGAATGGGAAGGGAACTTCAACTTCACTTACCTATACAGAAATGGGAGAAAATTTTTCAATTAGTTAGCTCTTCCTCTGTATGTGCTAAACATATGTTGATACAATTTAAAGTAGTGCATAGATCCCACATGCCTAAAGATAAACTAGCTCGTTTTTTCTCCCATATAAATCCTATTTGTGATAGATGTCACTCTGAGGTGGCTTCTTTGACTCATATGTTCTGGTCCTGCCCTCTTTTGGAAAAACTTTGAAAAGATATCTTTGATATCAACAGTTTTGCGCTTTGATTTAGAACCCCATCCTATTACGGCAATTTTTGGTTTGCCAATGATGGAACATAGCTCTTTATCCTCCTCAGCTTGTCAGATGATCGCATTTGTTACATTAATGGCCAGAAGATCCATTTTATTGAATTGGAAAGAGAAAATGCTGTTAATTCCAAATATGTAGATATTTTTTGTGTGGATATCCATGCTCTTCAAATCTAATCTACAATAATACTACACTAGCCAAAAAATTACAAATAAAGGATATCTAATTTTCTATTTTTCAAATATAGCTTCTCCCCATTGTAGGTCATCAGTTCATCAACGAAGTCTCGTCATTGTCAACATTCAGTTCGAAAGAAGATTGCAAAGAATTATTTTAATAGAGACATTAAAATGGTTGTCCTTTACACAATGCAAACATTTGGTTCAAATCATAATCCATAGAATAAGAGTGAATTTACAGGTGACATACAAAAACTTTGTTTTGAACAGTAGCCTTCCCAAATTTTAAGTTGTTTTCAATGTTTTGAAGGTTCATCTTATTTTCATAGAAAAACTGAAACAGGTCAAATCCACTCAGTCACCAACATTGATTCTATTTGCAGAAGACTACCTATAATGACAAGTATAAACAATACAAGACGATTAACATCACAGCTAACATAGTCATGATAATATGACAGTGCTTACCAATAATATCACCCTTCTGAATAAGTGTGGAGGAAGAAGAATAGGTTCCAGGAGTGTTGACAGAGTCCATACTATCTTCACTTAATCCTCCACTGATCCGTCAGAAATAAAAAGGAATTTTGCACATGAGATCAATGTAACCAGGTGAAACTTCGTACATAAAAGATACACACACACACACATATATATATATATATATAAACACAGTAAACTGCATAGACTTTTATTGTCAGATGTATCCTTCAAATTAATTAATCATATGCATTTTTCAAAGCATTTAATTAACAGCTAATTTAAACAAAAACAATTCAACAGTTTGGCTTCTAAATATGTTACCCATAAAAATGTATCACAAAAGAAGTTGATGCTCTACTGCCACCACTTCTATAGCTCATCTTTAGATCCAACCCCTTAATGGAGAAATTATCCTAGTTCTCCAATATAAGGAAAACTTAATTCTGAACAAACCTAAGAACTGCTTTTAGGCACAACCAAAAAAACTAGCATAATTTCCAGAAACAACATCCTTTTCCTTAATCAATATAGATATAGGAGCCATGTATCTATTTTCTGTCTGTCTGTATTCTATTTTGTGTTACAGTAATTTGTCACATGGGTTTGGGTGTAGTAGAAGTAAGTTAGTATAGTTACGTATTCATCCTTTGTGCCGTTAGTTTAGTTGGAGATAAATGGAGCAGGGGATGAATATTTTTTGTTGACCACTAACTTTGCTTATTTTGCTTATTTTGCTAATTCCATTAAAAACTAACAAACTACCGTAGTGATAATCACTATACAAGATCGATCACCTTTGCTGCTTTTGTAATAAAGGATCAAACATACTTTTTTTTGACTTGGAACTCAGTTATTTGGAAGGGCATCATACAGAGCTAATTCCCTCACTCTGCCTCTCAGCAGTTTTGGTTTGTTTTTCAAGTAGACGCTACAATAGAACTGACACTCATTCTTCCAATGAAAATTACACAGCTGGTGAAATTATTAACATTTGACATCCTTTCCCAATTTTCATTTACCACTTAGCCTAAGATTTGCATTCACTCCAAGTATGAAATATCTTAAAACATGAACATATGAAATTAAGACGAAATTTAGGAGTTGGCTGTTATTTACAATAATCACCAAATCATTTTTGCATCTCCTGTAACATTCACATTTTTATTCTCAAAAAGTTATGCTTTCAAGTGCCATTTTGTTTAAGGCAATTTACCTTAACAATGTTTCCATAACATTCAGTGCCAAACTATATGGAGAAATACAAATCAAAGTATTAAAATTATCCCTTTTGAAATTAATATTAAAATATTGTTTTGTTCCACATTCACTTATTTAGAGTACTATAGTTCTCTATCAATGTTAACATAATGCAAATAGCAAGGTTAGATTGTTTAATTACCAGATTACCAAAATCTTTGACTCTAAGATTCGTACAGAGTGTTGTGTTTTGTCCTGTGTAATTCAATGCTGATTCTGATTTTGTTGATCTCAGTGTAGCAGTCTCTGCTGATACGATGCCAGCACCTAGCACAGCAGGTGCTACCTCTGACACCAGATATGGCACACTGCAAACAGTACTTTTTGCACATACTGGAGAATGTTGGTTCTGAATGAATAGATTCTATATTAATGGTAGCTGAGGATTTATGATGATACTGGTAGTGGTGATACTTCCAAGAATAAAAAGGAGCTATAAAGTTGACAAAAAAAAGTCAGAAGATCACATGTCCCTTGTACAAGAAGTCCATGGAAAACCCATGATGGTTAGTTACCAAGGAAGGACAACACAACCTACGAATGTGTGCACACTGAAGAAACCAGCACTATAACCATATGCTCATGCCTGAATTGTCAGATCCTGTGGAGTAATTGAAATGAAGATAAGTTCCTCAAATTTGGGTAACCTTCTGAAGAGTAACCTTGCATGCTTTCAGCAACAGCAGCATTGGCTTGAAATGAAACTGGAACTGGAAAACTGTCAAGATTCGTGATCTTAAAGTGCAGCACATGGCAGGCATATACATGAGGCTATATTTGAGGTCCCAGATCTCATCAAGAATAGAAGTACATTTTGGGTACTGGTTGATTTATATAGCAGTTTCACTGGATTTACAGTCAGGGAAAGCTGATTCACCTGTGAGTAAGTAAAAACTATCATTTATCAGACTCAATTAGTTGAAAATCAAAGCAAATGTGTTTTGTTACCCTACTGTTGATACTATTTGGGTAAATTTGACATCAGAATAAAGGTGCCAGGACAAACAAAATTCTTGCCAAAAAGTAAGCAGTTTCTCTCTGAGAACCATGATAGTTAACAATGTGCTCAAAATTGGTTTACTCTAGTTTTTATCTTCACACCATTTTTTTGGTCATGCAAACAATAGTCAAGGCTTACATTTTTCCCCGGTACTTGCCTATTCAATTTCAAACTCAGCCACAATCTATTACAGCTTCATTTTTATTAAACTTCCCCCTACACCCACAGTTGTCAATCTCACTAAGAAACATCTCCTTAACAGCAGTAAAGTGGTTTTGTTTCTAAGCCCAAGTATCCATGTCATGTTCTGCATTCAATTTTAGAAAAGTTTATAATCCAGCTCTTGCATAATGAAAGACCAAAGCAGCTAACACCTCATTAATCATTCTTAACAATGTCAACATCTGGCATTTCCAGGCGATGGTTAAAATTCGTAACATCTACAAATAAACGTCTTCAATCACTTGGGCTTTAAACAGCATTGCTCAAATCTACAACTTCCACATCTAAAAGGACAAAGGTAGCAGGTGCATGAGATGTTACCACCAAACTGTTTAAGAACTAGATTACACTCCTTCATTGTCACTTGATCAAATCCTGGAACCATCTACTTCTTAATCCTGTAAAAATATGGGAATATATTACTACATGTTTGTTTGAGTTTATTGTCATGGACGTTCACCTCCATAGGGTATAAATTCCATGAAAACTAGCTTTCTGCAGTGGCAGCTCAATAAGGTAAGTTACACAATAAAACAAACAAAAATAGACATGAATGCAAGTTGAGAGAGAGAAAAATGAAATGCAGTTCGAGGTACTATTAGGGTTTTTCTGAAGGGTTCAACAACCTAGTGGCAGTGGGAAGTTGTTGTTGTTGAAATTTGAAGTGCAGATCTTAAGGCTCCTGTACCTTCTGCCAATGAGAAGAGGGCATGCCCAGACAGTAGGAGTCCTTAATACTGGATGTCATCTGCATGAGATATCACCACTTATAGGTATCCTCAGTAGTCGGAACAGCTGTATCCATGTTGGAAACAGCTGGGTCTAGCAAGCTTCGTAACTTCTTATGTTCCTGTGCTTCCCACTGTATGCAAGTTTGTCGGAGGTCTTTGATGACATGCTAAACCTCCTTAAACTTCTAAGACAGATATTGGCCTGTCTTCTTCACAATTATATTTATGTTCTGGTTCCTGGATAGACACCAAGTTTTTAAAACACACAGGAACTTAAAGCTCTTCATCCATTCCACTGAAGACCCTTCAACGAAGACTGGTGCTTGATCACCTGACTTCCCCTTTCTAAATACCACAGTTACTTGATCTTACTGATGTTAAACACGAGGTTGTTGCTACAACACTGCTCAACCAGCTGACCTAACTCACTCCTGTACACCTGTGCAGATGGCATTGGTGCTCTGCTTAGCCACAGTCATAGATATAGAAAGAGAAGAGCAAAGGGCTAAGTATGCAGCCTGAGGTGTGCTTGTGATTTTAGTCGGTGAGAATTAGATCCTGATCTTGAAAAAAATGCTTCAAGAATGCAGCTCAGTTCTGTTTCAGGACAGTCTGAAACAGTTAAAAATATCTGTTCATTTAATGCTGGCCATCTTTAGAGGAATGGATTTAAAAAACAAAGAAAATGTTCAAAACTCTGATGTGTGAAATGGTCCCTTCTAGAAGGTATAGAGTACTTCACTTCAGTTTGTACACTGGTTCACGTACTCCCCATAATAAACGTATGCTTGGTATCCACTAGTTTGTTCTTCATTTACAATCTGGACCTGCCTTAATGCTTTGAGTGACATCAAACTCCTCCAATCTGGCTTACATCTAGGCTTTACAGATGTTTTTTTCTTCCATTCATTTCCTTGATATTAATATTACAGTAAGCTATCATTTGCTTCAATGGAGTAACATTAACTCCCACACCCCACCATCCCAACATTTTCTCTTTTTAAGAGCAAATCACAACTCTTTAAATAAAACTATTTATCTGGCCTAGCAAAGGATGCTTAACATCAAGCTTATGATGTTCCTGTGGGCTAGTTGAATTAATAGAAGCAGACTTCCATCAGAATACTCAGGCAAGCTTGCCTTCTGAGCTGCAGACACAGGCAAGTGTGTCTATTGGCATCATTCCTTTTTCTCTGGTATACACATGACATATAAATTGCTGTTTTTATTAATTCAGCATGATATGAAATGTGATATTTTAGACAAGTTAAATGCTGCAGGTGCCTTTATTCAGTAATAAACTAGAACATAAATTAGGTTATCCACTTTGGTGGCAAGAACAGGAAGGCAGATTACTATCTGAATGGTGTCAAGTTAGGAAAAGGGGAAGTACAACAAGATCTATGTGTCCTTGTTCATCAGTCACTGAAAGTAAGCATGCAGGTACAGCAGGCACTGAAGAAAGCTAATGGCATGTTGGCCTTCATAAAAAGGGGAGTTGAGTATAGGAGCAAAGAGGTCCTTCTGCAGTTGTACAGGGCCCTGGTGAGACCACACCTGGAGTATTGTGTCCAGTTTTGGTCTCCAAATTTGAGGAAGGACATTCTAGCTATTGAGGGAGTGCAGCGTAGGTTCACGAGGTTAATTCCCGGGATGGCGGGACTGTCATACGTTGAAAGATTGGAGCAACTGGGGTTGTATACACTGGAATTTATAAGGATGAGAGGGGACCTGATTGAAACATATAAGATTATTAAGGGATTAGACATGCTAGAGGCAGGAAACATGTTCCCGATGTTGGGGGAGTCCAGAACCAGAGGCCACAGTTGAAGAATAAGGGGTAGACAATTTAGAACGGAGTTGAGGAAAAACTTTTTCACACAGAGGGTTGTGGTTCTGTGGAATGCTCTGCCTCAGAAGGCAGTGGAGGCCAATTCTCTGGATTCTTTCAAAAAAGAGTTAGGTGGAGCTCTTAAAGATAGTGGAGTGAAGGGATATGGGGAGAAGGCAGGAAAAGGGTACTGATTGTGGATGATCAGCCTTGATCACAGTGATTGGTGGTGCTGGCTCGAAGGGCTGAATGGACTACTCCTGCATCTATTGTCTATTGTCTATAAACAACTTGTAAAGCAATCTATGTAAATTTCCTGTGATTGCAAAGATATCCATAAAATTATGAAATGCATTATTAGACAGTAATGCCATAATTATTTAATTTAAGATATAATGCATATTTAAAAGCATAATAACATTGCTGGGAATAATCTGCTAAATCAATAATGTGCCTATAATGTGGTGCAAATGTACTTTATCATTGTTCAAAACAGCAGAATGCATAATGACATCTGTGCACTTACCAGCTCCTGCAATCAGTGTAATATGCGTCAGAATCATAATCAGTATCAGGTTTAATATCAGTGGCATATGTCATGAAATTTGTTGTTTTGTGGCAGCAATACATAATATTAAAAAACTATAAATTATATACTAAAAAATTTTAATTAAATAAGTACTGCAAAAAGAGAGGATAAAGTATTGAGGTAATGTTCATAAGTTCATTGTCCATTCAGAAAGTTGATGGCTAAGGGGAATCAGCTGTTCCCTAAAAATGAGAAATGGGCATGTCCTGGGTGATTGTTGTTCCTATCCACGCCTTGCAGCGTATCGAGTGGCAACCTTGCGATTTCTTTCTTCAGCATTCTTGTCTGTTTTTTACAAGGCTAAGTTGCCAGCGTGACAGTCAGCACAACACGAATGAAAAGTGTGCAAGAAGCTAGGCAGATTCGAATCCGGGACCACTCGCCTCGAAGTCCAGTGCGATGTCACTACACCACCAGCTGGCTCATGTCCTGGATGTTGGGGGTCCTTAACAATGGATGTTGCCTTCTTGAGGCATCACCTTTTGAAGGTATCCTGGATGCTAGGGAGGCTAGTGCCCATGGTGGGGCTGGCTGAATTTGCAACTTTCTGATCCTGTGCAGTAGCCCTCCATACCACACTGTGATATAACCAGTTAGAATGCCTTCCACGGTATATCTGCAGAAATACGTGAATGTCTTTGGTGACATACCAGTTCTCTCAAATAATGAAATGTAGCAACAGTTGTGTATTCTTTGTTATTGCATCAATATGTTGGGCCTAGAATAGATCCTTTTTTGCAGCTTTTCTTACAATTACTCTGAATATCATGAAGGACAAATCAACAAAAACCCAGAAGACTGTGGTGACTGCTAACATGCACATCAAAGCAAGGAAGAAAATAAAGATGTCTGATAATATAAACAGAGTTAGAATTAGGCGATACACTAACATAGAACCCAGAACACTACAGCACAGGAACAAGCCCCTTAGTGCACGATGTTGTGCCAAGCTAATTAAATTAATAATTAAATCCCTGACTAAACTAATCCCTTCTGCCTACACGATGTCCAGTTATTCCAGGAAGCCACCACAGTCTGTAAAAAACTTGCCCCTCACATCTCTTTTGAATTTACCCCCTCTCAATTTAAATGCATGCCCTCCACTATTAAATATTTCATCCCTGGAACAAAAATACTGACCGTCTTGCTATGCCTCTCATAATCTTATAAACCTCTATAGAGGCAACATTTGGTAATCCTCTTCTGCACCCTCTCCAAAACCTCCACATAAATTTCTATAATGGGGCACGAAAGAATTGACATGACAAGCTCCGTCCCTGGACACACCATTCAAGGCAATGTACACTGGATGAATTCCTCTGTCGATAACTATTATGAACTAAAACAGTTTTATTGAACTGTAGTAGCATTGGTAGTTTTCTAATTGTTCTGTGTTTCATTTAAATACATAATTTGTTACTCAGTTAAACAATTTTTAACAATTTCCATAAAACTGGCTAATTAGGGCAGCCACTTAACTGGGCAAAAACGCACTGGTCCTGCTGTGTCCCAATTAACCGGAATCCACCATACTGTCGATCATCATCACATCAACTCTTTGGTTAAAGATGTTATCAATCTGAATCACAATGGTTTATTGGAATTTGCTAAATGATTACTCTTTACTAAAATAATCTGCTGAAGGAAATCAGGATGTCAAGCAGCATCGGGGGGAGCGGGAGGGGGGGAAAGGGGGAGAATGGTGGGAAGGGTGGGCAAAACCTGTTGATGTTTTTGGACCACCTATCATGCAAGGGTTCAACCCAAAACAGTAACAGTTCCTGCCCGCCCACCACCCACCCTCCCACAGAAGCCGTTTGACCTGCTTGTTGCTCCAGAATCTGTGGTCTCTTCTGTCTTTAGATTTCTAATCTAAACTCGATTGTTCACTTATGCTTATGACATGGACAGATAACCAAGGACATATAGAGACTAGGCCTGGGCTCTGCATGTGGACAGTGATTTGAAAATGGGATGTAGAATATCCAGATTCTAGCCTTCGCTCCGTGCTTAAAGGCCAGCAACGTTGACTGGTGACGAAGGAGATCTATGGATCTGGGGCTGCCTCAGGTTGGTGGGTCCTAGGATGTCTGTGTAAACAGGAGGCATGAGGGCCAGTCAGTTGGCGATACCAGAGTTCAAGCCTGGAGCTCTGGGTCACATATTCGACTAATCCAGGATTCAATATTGAAGATCAAAGCCTGAAGTTAAAGAAGTCCAGAAGTTAAAGCCCGATGGCCAGAGCCTAGAAACTTGGAGCCTGTCCTGGACTTGAGGGACTGTCCATGTGTGTGGGTAGGTGGGGGGGAGGAAAGGGGGCTTGTGTTGCTGTTGTTCTGTTGCTTATTGTGTTCTGTGTTGTTCTGGTGAGCACTGTGGGCATGCTGTGTTGACGCCAGGATGTCTGGCAACACTTGCAGGCTGTCCCCAGCACATCCTTAGATGCGTTGGTTGTTAACACAAACATTGCATTTTATTATACGTTTCCATATACATGTGATAAATAAATCGGAATCATATCTTGATCATCTTTCACTCATAAACCATGATCACAACAGGCCTTTATGCTGAATTTCATTTTTTAATCTTTTCCCATTAAAGGAAACTTCATTTCAAAAGCCGAGTAGTACTTCTGCCATGATTATCATTAAAGTTATTATTTACTATCTTTTAAATGAAAGTAATCAGGTTTCAATATTCCACAATTGCTCAAAACCAACAGCTGTATTATATCAACATTACTTATGTCAGTTTGCAACAGAAATTTGAACCATTTTAAGAATTAATAAGCAGATAGTATACACATAAAGAATTTAGAGCTCATCTTTGTACCTCGGCTGTGTTGATTTGAAGTCAACCAAAACTGTCTTAACCTCTTCAACTGAATTTCCATCTGATTGGGTATCAGGTGTTGTTACGACAACTACTTCCTCCACATGAACGTTGACATCTGGAGTAGCCATGTGTACAAAGTTGTAGTGAGTGGATGCCTATAGTTTTCCAGCTAAAAGGAAAGCAAAATTTCCACAAATTACTGAGCTTACAAAATCATGCATTGGTGAGTTATTTGAATTAACTTGTTGAGTACTAATCTAATGCTTCAGCGTCAATGAGCATCAACCCTTGGCTTTTAAACAATGGTGCGTAATTTAACTATTTTAGCCAATCAACTAGCAACAATACATTGAGGTATGAATTATGTATTTCACATAATTGACCTACAGATTCCAAGTGCTTAGTTAAAGAACTTCAACACATACTGAAAACATACAGAAGCCAATTTCCAGTTCGATACTTCCAGTAGTATTTGCAAGGAACTGTGATCCTGTGAACTGTTTACCAATCCATTGAATCTAATGAAAACTAGTACTGCAAGGTTAGAAATTTTCAAATAGAAGTAACAACCAGTGCCTCCCTTGTTGAGAACATTAGGTCAAGGAATCGGCATCATTTTTAATTACAAGGTTAATTTCAAAGATTGCACATGCCCATTCTAAACTCTGCAGACTGCATATTAAAATTAAACTGCCTGTTAACTGTAATAATTTTAGAGGCTCTCAGCCCACTCAATTCCTGCTGATAAACACATACCCATCATTACTAATCTCATTTTCCAGCACGTGACCCATAGCTTTCTGCCATACTGATTCAAGCATTTGCCTGCATACTTTTTAAAATGTTTGTTTCTGCCTCTGCCAAACCCTGATTCTGAGCATTCCAAAATTTAAGCATCCTCTGATGCTTACCATGACAGCCTGCTATACACCCCATGAGGTACGAAGTATTTGTTCACCTTTTAGCCTGCTAAGACATCTATAACGTCTTTTTTAATGGTAGCTATTTCAAGAAATTCACCATCATCCTCCCTGAATTCTCTATAAAGTCTTAGTCAATACAGTACAGTAAAATCACAATAATGCACCATCTGACAACTAGAAAATCCCAAAGATGCGGCAACTCACGAAGTAATGGTTGCTCCACTCTGCTTCCACTCACCGAAGCCCTAGTACACATTTTCCTTCTAACAAACTCAGTTCCTGGCTCCCATGCATCAGAGGTTTACTGTACTCAAATGTTAAACCTCACCCACATCCTCTAGCGCTATACACAGAATGTCTATTTGGTCCCAAATGGCCCCAAATCTTTCAAACAGCTAACCTTCACTTAAAACACTAACAAAATGCTTTGAAATTCTCCTTAATATTATTTGCTGGCAGTAAATAACATATATACCTCCTGCCTACCCACTTCTGATTTTCCAATTTAACTTATGTCTCAACAATTTCTGTATTTTGGTTATGCCTACCGCAATTTCAGTTCCACTTAGCTGGGGTTGTAATAAGAAAGTTGAAACCCCTTACTAATATATTTCTGGAGGAATACAAATGCTCCCCTATCTATAGCTGTTTGGAGCCCTGTAGTACACTCCCAGCAAAGCAATCACCCTCTTCCTGCTCCTAAGCTGTAACCATACATCTCTTTTGAGCAGCCTTCCAGCACATCCTCTTTTATCACAAAAGTGATGGTCTCCTTACCTAAAACTGCAATATTACCTCAGCTTTTATATTGCCTTCCATGTACTTAACACTGGAATGTTGAATTGCCAGTACTGTCTTGTCAACCAAGTCTCCAATGGTAGCAGCCCCAGTATCAAGTTGTCATGTGCTAATCAATATTCTCAGTTTATCTGCCTTACTAATCAGACTGCTTACAATAAAAATCAATGTGATTTTAGCTTTGCATTCTTCCCAAGTTGGTACATAGGCAAGATAATTCAAGATACTGAACTAACTTATTCTTCCTTCTATATTTGATTGTGCCTCCCCCAAGAACTGTACCTCTACTCTCTGCCCACTTCCCTGTCAAATTAGTTTAAACTCTCCCCCACTGCATTGCTTAAGCATCCTGCATGTAGCCAACAACCAATCTCAGGTGTTTACTAGCTTATGACATCAGCAGGACTGTTGTCACATGCGGCTAATTCCATTCAAAGATGCGATCTATTACTTTAAATCAGAATAAAAACTGAAAATTCTGGAAATACTCAACAGATCAGATTATATCTGTGGAAAGAAAAACACGTCAAAGATTCTTTGCTGTAACTGAGAAAGTGTAAAAACAAATTAGTTTTAAGTTGCAGAGGAAGCGAGAGAGAAATAAATAGGACAAATGTAAATCGTTTGTAGGATGTGGCCAGAATTCTCCAGGAGCCCTGTGATTGATAAATGAATGAGGACAGTTTATCAGCAGCCAAACAAACTGGGTGACACAGTAAAACTGTGATATACAGGTTACAGTTTTTGCTGAGAACTAAAACCGAATGAGAATGGTAAGAACAGAAACTGAGTTAATACTATGTATGCATAATGAGATTGCAAAAATTGAGCAGTCCTCTCACAAAAAAAGTTATTTGAAATTGTGGAATTTGATATTCAGTCCCACAACTTCCAAAATGCCTAAATAGAAGACAAGATGCTGTAACTCAACCTTATTTTTGTCATTAAAAACCATAAGACATTGGAGCAGAATTAAACTCTCCAGTCCTTAAGACCATAAGACGGAGGAGCAGAATTAGGCCATCTAGCCCATTGAGTCTGCTCCACCATTCAAACATGGCTGATCCTATTTTTCTATCTTCTCCTCAACGCCAGTTCCCAGCCTTCACCCCGTAACTTTTGATGCCAAGTCCAATCAAGAACCTATCAATCTCTGCCTTAAATACACCCAACAACCTGGCCTCCACAGCTGCATGTGGCAACAAATTCTACAAACTCAACACCCTTTGGATAAAAAAATTTCTTCGCATCTCTGTTTTGAAAGAGCACCCCTCTATCCTGAGGCTGTGCACTCTTGTCCTAGACTCCCCCACAACAGGAAACATCCTTTCCAAATCTACTCTGGCTAAGCCTTTCAACATTTGAAAGGTTTCTTTGAGATCCCCCCTCATCCTTCTGAATTCCAGTGAGTACAGACCCAGAGCCATCAAATGTTTCTCATATAATAACCCTTTCATTCCTGGAATCATCCTTGTGAACCTCCTCTGGACCCTCTCCAATGCCAGCACATCTTTTCTACTACCAAAGTGCATGACCATGCATTTTCCAACATTGTATTTCATTCGCCACTTTCTTGCCAATTCTCCTAATCTGTCTAAATCCTTATGCATCCTACCTGTTTCCTCAACACTATCTGCCCCTCCACCAATCTTTGTATCATCTGCAAACTGAGCAACAAAGTCATCTATTCCATCACCTAAATCGTTTATATACAGCATAAAAAGAAGTAGTCCCAACACTGGCCCCTGCGGAACACCACTAGTCACTGGCAGCCAATCAGAAAAGGATCGTTTTATTCCCACTCAAACATGAAGAAATCTGCAGATGCTGGAAACTCAAGCAACACAGATCAAAGTTGCTGGTGAACACAGCAGGCCAGGCAGCATCTCTAGGAAGAGGTACAGTTGACGTTTCAGGCCGAGACCCTCCGTCAGGACTAACTGAAAGAAGAGCCAGTAAGAGATTTGAAAGTGGGAGGGGGAGGGGGAGAACCAAAATGATAGGAGAAGACACTGTACCTCTTCCTAGAGATGCTGCCTGGCCTGCTGCGTTCACCAGCAACTTTGATGTGTGTTGTTTTATTCCCACTCGCTGCATCCTCCCAATCAGCCAATGCTCTAACCATGTTAGTAACTTTCCTGTAATAACATGGGCTCTTAACTTGGTAAAAGGCCTTCTGAAAGTCCAAATGTACAATATCCACTGCACCCCTCTTATCTATTCTACTTGTACTCTCCTCAGAGAATTCCAACAGGTTCGTCAGGCAGTACTTTCCCTGAAGGAAACCAAGCTGACTTTGTACTTTCTTGTCCTGCGTCACCAAGTACTCCGTCACCTCATCCTTAACAATTGACTCTAACATCTTCCCAACCACTGAGGTCAGGCTAACTGGTCTATAATTTTCTTTCTGCTGCCTTCCTCCTTTCTTAAAGAGTGGAGTAACATTTGCAATTTTCCAGTCCTCTGGCACCATGCCAAAGTCCAATGATTTTTGAAACATCATTTCTAATGCCACCACAGTCTCTAACGCTACCTCTTTCAGAACCCTGGAGTGTAGCTCCTCTGGTCCAGGTGCCTTATATACCTTTAGGTCTTCCAACTTTTTGAGCACCTTCTCTCTTGTAACAGTAACTGCACCCACTTCTCATCCTTCACACACTACAACAGCAGGCATACTATTAGTGTCTTCCACAGTGAAGACTGACGCAAAATATTCATTTAGTTCATTAGTCACCTCCTTGTCCCTCGTTATTATTTCTCCTGCCTCATATTCTAGCGGTCCTATATCCACTCTCATTTCTCTTTTATTTTTAACATACTTGAAAAAACTTTTACTATCCATTTTGATATTATTTGCTAGCTTGCTTTCATGTTTCATCTTTTCCCTTCTAATGATATTTTTAGTTGCTCTCCGTAGGTTTTTAAAAACCTCCCAATCCTCTATCTTCCCACTAATTTTTGCTTTGTTGTATGCCTTTTCTTTTACAATAGTTTTAACTTCCCTTGTCAGCCATGGTTGTACTATTTTACCATTTGAGTATTTCTTCATTTTTGGAATACACATATCCTGCACCTTCCTCATTTTTCGCAGAAACACACACCATTGCTGCTCTGCTGACATCCCTGTCAGCAGCTCCTTCCAATTTACTTTGGCCAACTCCTCTTTCATACCACTGTAATTTCCCTTACTCCACTGAAATACTGCTACATGACTCTACTTTCTCCCTATCAAATTTCAATTTGAACACAATCATATTGTGATCACTGGTTCCAAAGGGTTCTTTTACCTTAAGCTCGCAAATCACCTCTGCTTCATTACATAACACCCAATCCAGTACAGCTGATCCCCTAGTAGGCTTAACAACAAACTGCTCTAAAAAGCCATCTCTTAGACATTCAACAAACTCAATCTCTTGAAATCCATTACCAAGCTGATTTTCCCAATCGACCTGCATATTAAAATCTCCCATTACTACCATAACATTGCCCTTTTGACTCGACTTTTTTAAATTTCCTGTTGTAACCTGTAGTCCACCCCCAAGCCTCTTTTGGGAGGCCTGTATGTATCAACGTCCTTTTACTTTTGCAGTTTCTTAACTCAACCCACAAGGATTCAACATCTTCCGATCCTATGTCACATCTTTCTCCTGATTTGATACCATTCTTAACCAGTAGAGCAACATCACCCCCTCTGCCTACCTTTCTATCCCTCCGATATAAAGTGTAACCTTGGACATTCAGCTCCCAACTACAACCACCCTTCAGCCAAGATTCAATGATGGCCAAATCATACCTGGCAATCTGTAATATTGCAACAAGATCATCCACCTTATTTCTTATACTATGTGCATTTTGATACAACACCTTGAGTACCGTATTTGATATCCTTTCTGATTCTGCATCCCTAATGATTTGATACTCAGCCTATTGGCTGCAACTAAGTCCCATCACCTGCCTGCCCTTCCTGATAATCTGGCTGCCCACTATCTTTACTTTTTACCATCTGTCCTTTCCTGAGTCCCTTCACTCCAGTTCCCACCCACCTGCCAAGTTAGTTTAAACCCTCCCCAACAGCTCTAACAAACCTGCCTGCGAGAATATTGGACCCCTCGGGTTCAGGTGCAACCCATTGCTTTTGAACAGATCATACCTCCCTCAGAAGAAATCCCAATCACCTAAGAACCTGAAGCCCTGCCCCCTGCACCAGCTTCTCAGCCACACTTTTATCTGCCAAACCATCCTGTTTCTATCCTCAATGGAGCGTGGCACAGGCAGCAATCCAAAATTACTACCCAGGAGGTCCTGCTTCTCAGCTTTTTACCTAGCTCTCTAAATTCTCTTTTCAAGACCTCATTGCTTTTCCTTCCTAGGTCATTGGTACAGTATGTACCAAGACATCTGCTGCTCCCCCTCCCTGTCCATTGAGTCTGCTCCACCATTCAATCATGGCTGATTTATTAGCCCTCTCAACCAAACTCTCCTGCCTTCTCCCTGTAATCTTTGCCATCCTTGCTAATCAAGAACCTATCAATCTCTGCTTTAAATATACCCAATGACATGGTCTCCACTGCCATCTGTGGTAACAAATTCCACAAATTCACTACCCTTTGGCTAAAGAAATTCCTCATCTCTGTTCAACAGGGATGTTCTACTATTCTGAGGCTGTGCTCTCTGGTCCTGGACTCCCCCACTACAGGAAATATCATCTCTATATTTACTCTATCAAGGTCTTTCAATATTCAATAGCTTTCAGTGAGATCCCTCCTCATTCTTCTAAACTACAGCAAGTACAAGCCCAGAGCCATCAAATGTTCCTCATTTTTTAACCCTTTCATTCCCAGGATCATTCTCATGAACCTTCTCTGGACGCATCCTTAGATCAAAACTGCTCACAATACTCCCAAATGCAGTCTGACAATACCTTGTAAAGCCTCCGTATTACATGCTGCACTTATATTCTAGTCCTCTCTAAATGAACGCCAACATTGTATTTGCCTTCCTTAATACTGACTCAACCGGCAAGTTACACACTTTTCCATCTGCCACTTCCTTGCCCTTTCTTCTAATCCTGCGGATTCCATGCTTCCTCAACACGAAAACTGCACCTCCATCTAGTTTCGTATCATCCTCAAATTTGGACACAAAGCCATCAATTCAGCCATCCAAATCATTGACACAGAAGAAGAAAAGAAGCAGGCTCAAAACCAACTCCTGTGGTACACCATGAGTAACTAGTAGCCAACCAGAAAATGTCTCCTCCCCGCCCCCCCCCCACTCTTTGCCTCCTACCAATGAGCCAATCTTCTATCTCTGCTGGTATATTTCCTGCAATACCATGGAACCTTACCTTGTTTAGCAGCCTCATGTGCAGCACCTTGTCAAAGGCCTTCTGAAAATCCAAGTAAACATCCAGTGACTGTTCTGAAGACCACAGAGAAGATCGGCCAGAGAGGGAGTGAAAGCAAATTAAAGCAACAGGTGCTTAAAATGGAACCCACAAGTCTTAAAGGGGAGATGCAATAAGGAATTGGCAATGTATCACGGAACTGAAGTTGAATTGAAGAATGGCACTGCAAGGGAGAGTTGAACCTCAAAAGATTTCTTGACACTGGACTACTGTGTAGCAGAAGCTGAAGCAGGGCTGAAATAATTCCATCCACTGGAGGTCAGAACATCACCCAGTAAAAGTCTTCAAAGGCAATTATGTCAAGAGTAGTTATAATTCCGGCAATGACTGTCACAATTGAGAATATAGGTACAGTGGCACAAGATGTTCAGAAACCTAATATGAGTGGTCGGGTGAATGTAACTTTAAATGCTACATCTATAACCTCAAATGGAACAACAGGCACCAGTCAATTCAAACCCACCCTATCTCTAATTATTATGAATTATATTTTGGTTTGAGTTGAGTTAATTAAGTTTTCCAAATGTAAATACAAAATTTCTTGAATATTTTCCTCTATATTTGTAGTAATTTTAACGTATGGCAGAAGCATCATTTGTGTTACGGATTCTAACAAATTTGCTTACTACGTATTCACTTTCAAGGACTCTTTATCTCTTGTTCTCGATATTTACTGCATACTCATTCATTAATATTATTTCTTTTTTTTTTGTATTTGCACAGTTTGCTGTCTTTTGCACACTGGTTGAACACCCAAGATGGTGCGGTCTTCCGTTGATTCTGTTATAATTATTATTCTATGGATTTATTGAGTACTCCTGCAAGAATATGAATCTCAAGGTTGTATATGGTGACATCTATGTACTTCGATAATAAATTTACCTTGAACTTAAAAATCAATCTGATCACTTAGAGATTGCAAAGAAATCCTAACCAAAGATAAATTTTATCACCACTTTCAGCAGGAACACAGTTGGAATGACTTGTTTAATGAAAAAAAAGTTCAGGTTTAAATAACTTCCACCATTTCTGTCAACAATCTGCAGGTTTTTGACACAATCTGTAAACTATACCCCTGTTGTATTCATTTTCAATTGTAAAATTATGTCCCCAAAGACGCAAACTTAGTAAACAGGATTTCTCCCAATGAGACTTTACAAATACAAATGTAGATCATAAATCACATCAGCATTAACATTATGCAATCATGTCACTGATGCCTACCACGTTTCTTTCCCTGCATTAGCATCATAACCAGGTGGAAAACAAGAACTATTGGGCTACTGACTTCTCTATTCAGAAACTGTAATGTCACTCTATTTCTTAGATGAAGTGGAAGACACCTCAAAGCAGATTTTGTCACATTATTGGAGCCTTAGATCAATTCCAAGTTTGTAAAACCAGATAGCTACCTCTCCCTAATTAAAATTCCATGATTTCTATAAGAAAAACAAGTATCCATGCATGTACCCAGCATTCCAGGTTGACAATCCCCACTCTCCGACCTCTATACACACATACGCAAATGAGGATGACCATAGGAAAGGTGACAATATGCTTCTTTTGCCCAGCTAGCTGGCCACAATTCAAGAGTGCACAGGAGGCAAGAGACAAGTTTACCCTTAACGATTCTAAGGATTTTCAGCTTCAGAGATTACAAAATCAGAATATCATTAATTCAGCAACACAACAAAATGCTGGAAGAACTCAGCCAGTGAAGCAGCATCTATGATCATGTGAGGCAGAAGATGGGTGGGTGGGGAAGAGAGAGATGATGAAGGAAGCTTTATAGATGAAGGGCTGAAGATGCGGGGTGGGTGGTGAGGCATGGACAGACATACTGGTATAGGAAAGGGAAATCAAATTAAAATGGGCAGCCATCAGGAGATCCTGCCTTTTGCAATAGACAGAGCAAAGTTCTCAATGCAACAGTCCACAACGTGTCAGTACTCACCAATGTACAGGATAACACACCAGAAGCACAGATACACGAGTTTGACAGACTCCCAGATCTAGTGTCACCTCACCTGAAGGATTGTTTGGGGTGGGGCCCTGAATGGTGGTGAGGGAGGAGATGTAAGGGCAGATGTAGCACTTGTCATAGTTGCAGGAATCAGTAGGAAGGGACAAGTGGACAAGAGATTTACATAGCAATCCCTATGGTAAGGGGATGGGGGAAGAGAGAGAAAGATATGCCTAGTGGTAGGATCTTGATGGCAGAAGTTGCACAGAATGATGTGCTGAATACAGAGGCTCATGGGTGACAGATAAGGATAAGAGGAACCCTAACCCTGTTACGACAACAGAAGGATGAGGTGAGGGTAGATGTGCAGAAATGGAGATTGTGGTGAGGGCAGCATTGATGGTGGTGGAAGGGAAGCCCTATTTTTCAAAAAAAAAGACACCTCAGATATTCTAGAATGGAGAACTTCATCCTGAGAACACATGCAGTAGAGACAGAGGAACTGAGAAAAGGGAATAGCATTTTTTTTTTTACAAGTGGCAGGATGGGAAGAGGGGTAGTCAAGGTAACCGTGAGAGTCAATAGGTTTATAAAAGATGTCAGTAGATATTCTCTTCTCTGGAGTTGGAGACAGAGAGGTCGAGAAAGGAAACAGGTGTCACAGATGAACCAAGTAAATTTGAGATCAGGAAATCAACAAGTTCCGCATGGGTGCATGAAGTAGCACCAAGTGAAGTCATCAATATAGCAGAGAAAGAGTTGTGGGGTATTACCAGTGTATGCTTGGAACACGGACTGTTCCACAGGCCAACAAGCAGGTACATTTGGAGCTGACACAATAACTCATGCTACATCTATGGTTTGGAGAAAGTGGGAGAAGTCAAAAGAGAAATTGTTGAGGTGATAACCACTTCTGCTCAACAGAGGATGGTGGTGGTAGAGGGGAACTAGTTGGGTCACCTCTTTTTCACACTTACAAAAAGCATTAGGCAAAAACAACATCATACATGCAGAAAGACATCCCACTTTAACATCACAATAATGCAACAGTAAAACTGCTGTGGCTTTACTGACTTCTCACAATTAAGACCATAGAATCTCCCACTACATTAATAGAAAGAAGTATCATGCAAAGAATGTGCCAGTGGGTTTCTCACTTTTCAATGCAGCTTACATTCAATATCCAGTCTCTAGTACGGCAGCATGACAGCTTGCCCACTCCCACAGTTAGTTCTCCCTGATATCAAAGGATGGTAGATGTCAAATCATGTAATTCATGTCCATATCTTGACTTTCTCCAACACAATTTAATCCAGCTGCATGTGTAGTTTAAGAGAAAAAAATTTTCCCTTCATCATTATTTAACTTACCATATGTTAACCTCAGTGTCCTCTTTACTCTTCTTTTCATACCACTGCATTTCCTCTGAGTATACTTTTGATTTTTTTTTCCTCCTGCTGAATGCTACCCTTGGTCTAATGACACAAGACTCTACTGTAATTAAAAATCAAGGAACTCTACTGTAATTAAAAATCAAGCATTGGTACCAGGTGCTTGATCCAGAAATGCATCAATCTATGAATTGTATTCCTAGAAAGCCTGATCGAACTTAGCTTGTGTGCTCTACTAAAATGGTGTAATGGTGAAAACTGAACCCCTGATGTACAAAAGTTTCTGTGTGGTGTTGATCTATCTCATTAACTACTTTGTGCCCATGGCACGTGATGCTTTGATGGGTAAACTAGGTGGAAGGAAGCCTCAAGAATAGGTGAGGTTCAGCTTTCAGATTGTGGAAGCAGATGGGTAAAGATTTTTTTTCCTTTTATGATGCTGCAAAGATGCAAAAGCTCTAGTTGGTAGGACAGGTATTTATTAGAATCTCCATATAACCCACAGTTCTGGGTTTCACAGATGCTATGACCCTCATCTGTTATATAATGAGACCCTCTGAAGCAATGTTAATGCTGCAAATTACATGCCTCGGAAAACCAGCTAAGTCAGTCAGGTACAGAACTTAAAAATGGGATCAAATGGATCCCTCATATTCCCTGTATTATATGGTGAGCAATAAATAATTTGTAACTGTGGTACAGTGTCAATGTACACCAACAAAGTGACAGAGCACTATATGGGCTTTAATAACGAATTTGACAAAGTCCCACATGGTATGCTGGGCCAAAAAGTTAAGGTACATGGGAATCAAAACTGACCTACAGATAGGAACCACAGGATAGGGTGGAAAGATGATTTTTGATTGAAAGTCCACGATCTGAGGTGGACCGCAGCAATCAGTGCTGGAACACTTGGTTGTGATAGCTATTAACAACTTGGTAATGAACATAGAAAGTAAGATTACTAACAGTGCAGAAGATAAGAATGTTGGCGATATTGTGAATAGTAAGCAAACTTGTCTAAGGCTAAAGCATTTTATGGATCAGATGGAGAAAAAATGGATGGAGCACTGGTCAATGGAATTTAATACGGACAGGTTAGAGTGATACATTTTGGCAAGACAAGTAGAGTTGGAACATGCACAGTACATGGTAGAAAGTTGAGGATCAGAGGTTCAAGTTTATAGTTCTCTGAAAGTGGCAACACAGGTAGATAGGGTGGTGAAGAAGTCAATGGCATGTTTGCCATTGGTTGAGATATGGAATATAAAAGAAGGGATGTCATGTTGCAAATTTACAAAACAGTGATTGGACTGCACTTGCAGAATCAACACCTGTTCCAGTTGCCACAAAACGGAAAAGTTGTAGATGTGCTGGAAGGTGCAAAGAATATTCACCAGGATGTTGCCTGGATTGAAAGAGTTTAATTTTGAGGAGAGATTGGAAAGGCTGAATTTGTTATCACTGAGGCAATAAAAGCTACAGATTGACCTGATACAGGTATATAAGAGGCATATATAGTCAGAGGGACAGAGGGAGAAAAAGGAAAGAGAGAGAAAGAATGTGTGTATGTAAATAATTAACTGATGGGGTACGAGGGAGAGGTGGGGCATTAGCGAAAGTTAGAGAAGTCAATGTTCATGAAGTCCGCTAATACCCCACCTCCCCCTTGTACCCCATCTGTTAATTATTTACATACACACATTCTTTCTCTCTCTCTCCTTTTTCTCCCTCTGTCCCTCTGACTATGTCCCTCTGACTATACCCCTTGCCCACCCTCTGGGTTTTTCCCCCCTCCCCCTTTTCCTTCTTCCTGGGCCTCCTGTCCCATTATCCTTTCATATCTCTTTTGCCAATCACTTGTCCAGCTCTTGGCTCCATCCCTCCCCCCCCCCATCTTCTGTTAATCATTTGGATCTCTCCCTCCCCTTCCCACTTTCAAATCTCTTACTAGCTCTTCCTTCAGTTAGTCCTGATGAAGGGTCTCGGCCCGAAACATCGACTGTACCTCTTCCTGGAGATGCTGCCTGGTCTGCTGCGTTCACCAGCAACTTTGATGTGTGTTGCTTGAATTTCCAGCATCTGTAGAATTGCTCGTGTTTGACTTTTCCAACTTGACACTTTTCAAAAGCTCCAGCACATCCTTTTCCTTAATATCTACATGCTCAACCTTTTCAGTCCGCTACAAGACATCTCTACAACTGCCAAGATCCTTTTCTGTAGTGAGTACTGAAGCAAAGTATTCATTAAGTCCCTCTGCTATCTCCTCTGGTTCCAACCATACTTTTCCACTGTAACACTTCATTGGTCCTATTCTCTCGCATTTTAACCTCTTGCTCTTCACATACTTGTAGAATGCTTTGGGGTTTTCCTTAATCCTGTCCACCAAGGCCCTCTCATGGCCCCTTCTGGCTCTCCTAACTTCATTCTTAGCTCCTTCCTGCTAGCCTTATTATCTTCTAGATCTCTATCATTACCTAGTTTTTTTAACCTTTCGTAAGCTCTTCTTTTCCTCTTGGCTAGATTTACAACAGCCTTTGTACACCATGGTTCCTGTACCTTACCATCCTTTCCCTGTCTCATTGGAACATACCTCTGCAGAACCCCACGCAACTATCCCCTGAACAATAGACAACAGACAATAGCTGCAGGAGTAGGCCAATCGGCCCTTCGAGCCAGCACCGCCATTCACTGTGATCATGGCTGATCATCCACAATCAGTACCCCGTTCCTGCCTTCTCCCCTTGACTCCACTATCTTTAAGAGCTCTATCTAACTCTTTCTTGAAAGCATCCAGAGAATTGGCCTCCACTGCCTTCTGAGGCAGAGCATTCCACAGATCCACAACTCTCTGGGTGAAAAAGTTTTTCCTCAACTCCGTTCTAAATGGACTACGCCTTTTTCTTAAACTGTGGCCTCTGGTTCTGGACTCCCCCAACATCGGGAACATGTTTCCTGCCTTTAGCGTCTCCAATCCCTTAATAATCTTATATGTTTCAATCCGATCCCCTCTCAGCCTTCTAAATCCCAGAGTATACAAGCCCAGTTGCTCCAATCTTTCAACATATGACAGTCCTGCCATCCCGGAAATTAACCTCGTGAACCTACGCTGCACTCCCTCAATAGCAAGAATGTCCTTCCTCAAATTTGAAGACCAAACCTGGACACAATACTCCAGGTGTGGTCTCACCAGGACCCTGTACAACTGCAGAAGGACCGCTTTGCTCCTATACTCAACTCCCCTTTTTATGAAGGCCAACATGCCATTAGCTTTCTTCAGTGGCTGCTGTACCTGCATGCTTACTTTCAGTGACTGATGAACGACACCTAGATCTCGTTGTACTTCTCCTTTTCCTAACTTGACACCATTCAGATAGTAATCTGCCTTCCTGTTCTTGCCACCAAAGTGGATAACCTCACATTTATCCATATTAAACTGCATCTGCCATGCATCTATCCACTCACCCAACCTGTCCAAGTCACCCTGCATTCTCATAACATCCTCCTCACATTTCACACTGCCACCCAGCTTTGTGTCAGCTGCAAATTTGCTCATGTTACTTTTCATCCCTTCATCTAAATCATTAATGCATATTGTAAATAGCTGCAGTCCCAGCACCAAGCCTTGAGGTACCCCACTAGTCACCGCCTGCCATTCTGAAAGAGACCCGTTAATCCCGACTCTTTGTTTCCTGTCTGCCAACCAATTTTCAGTCCATGTCAGTACCCTAACCCCAATACCATGTGCTCCAATCTTGCCCACTAATCTCCTATGTGGGACCTCATCAAAGGCTTTCTGAAAGTCCAGGTACACCTCATCCACTGGCTCTCCCTTGTCCATTTTCATAGTCACATCCTCAAAAAATTCCAGAAGATTAGTCAAGCATGATTTCCCCTTCGTAAATCCATGCTGACTTGGACCGATCCTGTTACTGCTATCCAAATGTGCCGCTATTTCATCTTCTATAATTGACTCCAGCATCTTCCTCACCACTGATGTCAGGCTAACCGGTCTATAGTTCCCTGTTTTCTCTCTCCCTCCTTTCTTAAAAAGTGGGATAACATTAGCTACCCTCCAATCCACAGGAACTGATCCTGAATCTATAGAACATTGATAAATGATTACCAATGCATCCACGATTTCTAGAGCCATCTCCTTAAGTACCCAAGGATGCAGACCATCAGGCCCTGGGGATCTATCAGCCTTCAGTCCCATCAGTCTATACAACACCATTTTCTGCCTAATGTAAATTTCCTTCAGTTCCTCCGTTACCCTAGGTCCTCTAGCCACTATTATATCTGGGAGATTGTTTGTGTCTTCCCTAGTGAAGACAGATCCAAAGTACCTGTTCAACTCATCTGCCATTTCTTTGTTCCCCATAATAAATTCACCTGTTTCTGTCTTCAAGGGCCCAACTTTGCTCTTAACTAACTTTTTTCCTCTTTACATACCTAAAGAAGCTTTTACTATCCTCCTTTATATTCTTGGCTAGCTTACCTTCGTACCTCATCTTTTCTCCCCGTATTGCCTTTTTAGTTATCTTCTGCTGCTCTTTAAAAGTTTCCCAATCCTCTGGCTTCCCGCTCATTTTTGCTATTTCATACTTCTTCTCTTTTATATTTATACTGTCCTTGACTTCTCTTGTCGGCCACGGTCACCCCTTACTTCCCTTAGATTCTTTCTTCTTCTTTGGAATGAACTGATCCTGCACCTTCTGTGTTATTCTCAGAAATACCTGCCACTGTTGTTCCACTGTCATCCCTGCTAGGATATCTTTCCAGTCAACTTTGGCCAGCTCCTCCCTCATGGCTCCATAGTCCCCTTTGTTCAACTGTAATACTGACACTTCCGATTTTCCCTTCTCCCTCTCAAATTGTAGATTAAAACTTATCATATTATGGTCACTACCTCCTAATGGCTCCTTTACCTCGAGTTCCCTTATCAAATCCGGTTCATTACACAACACTAGATCCAGAATGGCCTTCTCCCTGGTAGACTCCAGTAGAAGCTGCTCTAAGAATCTATCTCGGAGGCACTCCACAAACTCCCCTTCTTGGGTCCAGTACCAACCTGATTTTCCCAGTCAACCTGCATGTTGAAATCCCCCATAACAACCGTAGCATTACCTTTGCGACATGCCAATTTTAACTCTTGATTCAACTTGCACCCTATATCCAGGCTACTGTTTGGGGGCCTGTAGATCACTCCTATTAGGGTCTTTTTGCCCATACAATTTCTCAGTTCTATCCATACTGACTCTACATCTCCTGATTCTATGTCACCCCTCGCAAGGGACTGAATTTCATTCCTAACCAACAGAGCCACTCCACCCCCTCTGCCCACTTGTCTGTCCTTTCGATAGGACATATACCTTGAATATTCATTTCCCAGCCCTGGTCCTCTTGCAGCCATGTCTTTGTTATTCCTACAACATCATACTTGCCAATTTCCAACTGAGCCTCAAGCTCATCCAGTTTATTTCTTATAAAGTGGATGCCCTTGCTAGCACAAGGCACTGGGTAATCTTCCATGCGTGGCTGAGGGATTGGAGCAGGGGGCAGGGATTCAGATATCTGGATCATTGGGACCTCTTTTGGGGCAGGTGTGACCTGTACAAAAAGGACTGGTTGCACTTGAATCCCAGGGGGACCAATATCCTGGCAGGGAGGTTATTGACTCCTTCCTATTCTTAACTTCCACCCACAGAAACACCATAGACAACCCCTCCATGACTTCCTCCTTTTCTGCAGCCGGGACATTATCCCTAATCAACAGTCCCACGCCCCACCTCTTTTGCCTCCCTCCCTGTCCTTTATGAAAAATCTAAAGCCTGGCACTTGAAGTAGCCATTCCTGCCCCCGCACCATCCAAGTCTCTGTAATGGCCACAACATCATAGCTCCAAGTGCTGAGCCACGCTCTAAGCTCATCTACTTTGCTCATAACACATTGTATCAATTAATGCATGTATGCATTTCTAAATGACAATCCCCGCATTAAAATAGACATATCTCAAACCATCGGTCTGAGCGCATACCTTCTCTATCACCTGCCTATCCTCCTTTTTGCACTATCTCCAAGCTTTCTCTATTTGTGAGACAACCTCCCTTTCCTCGTCACATCAGTTCGGTTCCCACACCCCACCCCCCAGAAATTCTAGTTTAAACTCTCCCCAATAGCCTTAGCAAAGCTCCCTGCCAGGATATTGGTCCCCCTGGGTTCAAGTGCAACCCATCTTTTTTGTACAGGTCACACCTGCCCCAAAAGAGGTCCCAATAATCCAGAAATCTGAATCCCTGCCCCCTGCTCCCTGCTCCAATCCCTCAGCCATGCATGGGAGATTACCCAGTGCCTTGTGCTAGTGAGGGTAGAAAAATGCGTGGTTGAGGAGCTGATGCAGGGGGCAGACTTAGTCATGAGGATAGGCAGAAGCACAGTAAAAGGAGAAAATTGATTTAAAATGCATTTATTTCAATGCAAGAGGTTGACAGGCAAGGGAGATGAACTCAGAGTAGATTGGCTCTGGGAACTGATATATCACAGCCATACAAAAATATGGCTGTGGGAAAGGCAGAACTAACATCCCAATGTTCCAGAATACAGACACTGCAGGTAAGACAGAGGAGAGATAAAAGGGAGAGCTGCTTTCTTGATCAACAAGGACATAAGAGATGATATTCTTGGGATCATCCAGTGAGCCCATATGGACAGAAATTAGAAATAGAAAGGGGATGGTCCCTCCAATGAGATTATATTATGGCCTGACACCCCCAAAAAAAACTGTCAGCAGGAATTGGAAGAGCAAATATGTAGAGAGATTGAAGGTAGGTGTATGCATATTAAGGTAATATCAGTGAGAGATTTTTGCTGAGTTGATCGTGATTGGGCCAAATACAGTGTGAAAAGCGTGGACAGAGTGGGATCTGTGAAATGTGTCCAAGAAAGCTCCTTTGATCACTATATAGAGAGACCTACTAGGAGGGTTGTAACACTGGACCTTCTGCAGGGGAATGAGGTAGGGCAAGTGAGGAAGCACCTGTCAACGAGCACTTTGAATCCAGCGAATATAATTAAACAGTAAATTAGAAATGCGTGCAATAAAAGAACAGCAGGTATAATGGGTGACTTCAATCTACATACAGATTGAGTGAACCAAATTGGTAAGGGTGCTGAGGAAGAGGATTTCTTGGAAGGTATGCGGGATGGTTTTCTGAACCAAGATGTCGGGAACCAACTAGAGAGCAGGCCATTCCAGACTGGGTATTGAGCAATGAGGAAGGGTTAGTTAGCAATCTTGTCGTGATTGGGTAAGAGTGACCGTAATATGGTGGAATTCTTCATTAAGATGGAGAGTGACATAGTTAATTCAGAAACAAACGTTCTGAACTTAAAGAAGGGTAACTTTGAAGGTATGAGATGTGAATTAGCTAAGATAGACTGGCAAATGATACTTAAAGGGTTGACAGTGGATATGCAATGGCAAGCATTTAAAGAGCACATGGATGAACTACAACAATTGTTCATCCTAGTTTGGCAAAAGAATAAACCAGGGAAGGTAGTGCACCCATGGTTGACAAGGGAAATTAGGGATAGTATCAATTCCAAAGACAAAACATACAAATTAGCCAGAAAAAGCGGCACACCTAAGGACTGGGAGAAATTCAGAGTCCAGCAGAGGAGGACAAAGGGCCTAATTAGGAAAGGGAAAAAAGATTATGAGAGAAAACTGGCAGAGAACATAAAAACTGACTGTAAAAGCTTTTACGGATATGTGAAAAGAAAAAGATTGGTTAAGACAAATGTAGGTCCCTTACAGTCAGAAACAGGTGAATTGATCATGGGGAACAAGGACATGGCAGACCAATTGAATAACTACTTTGGTTCTGTCTTCACTAAGGAGGACATAAATAATCTTCCGGAAACAGTAGGGGACCGAGGGTCTAGTGAGATGGAGAAACTGAGGGAAATACATGTTAGTAGGGAAGTGGTGTTAGGTAAATTGAAGGGATTAAAGACAGATAAATCCCCAGGGCAGATGGTCTGCATCCCAGAGTGCTTAAGGAAGTAGCCCAAGAAATAGTGGATGCATTAGTGATAATTTTTCAAAACTTGTTAGATTCTGGACTAGTTCCTGAGGATTGGAGGGTGGCTAATGTAACCCCACTTTTTAAAAAAGGAGAGAGACAGAAACCGGGGAATTATAGACCGGTTAGCCTAACATCGGTGGTGGGGAAAGTGCTAGAGTCAGTTATCAAAGATGTGAAAACAGCATATTTGGAAAGCGGTGAAATCATCGGATAAAGTCAGCATGGATTTGTGAAAGGAAAATCATGTCTGACGAATCTCATAGAATTTTTTGAGGATGTAACTAGTAGAGTGGATAGGGGAGAACCAGCGGATGTGGATTTTCAAAAGGCTTTTGACAAGGTCCCACACAGGAGATTAGTGTGCAAACTTAAAGCACATGGTATTGGGGGTAAGGTATTGATGTGGATAGAGAATTGGTTGGCAGACAGGAAGCAAAGAGTGGGAATAAATGGGACCTTTTCAGAATAGTAGGCAGTGACTAGTGGGGTACCACAAGGGTCAGTGCTGGGACCCCAGTTGTTTACAATATATATTAATGACTTAGACGAGGGAATTAAATGCAGCATCTCCAAGTTTGTGGATGACACGAAACTGGGCAGCAGTGTTAGCCGTGAGGAGGATGCTAAGAGGATGCAGGGTGCCTTGGATAGGTTAGGTGAGTGGGCAAATTCATGGCAGATGCAATTTAATGTGGATAAATGTGAGGTTATCCACTTTGGTGGCAAAAACAGCAAAACAGATTATTATCTGAATGGTGGCCGATTAGGAAAAGGAGAGGTGCAACGAGAGCCGGGTGTCATTATACACCAGTCATTGAAAGTGGACATGTAGGTACAGCAGGCGGTGAAAAAGGCAAATGGTATGCTGGCATTCATAGCAAGAGGATTCGCGTACAGGAGCAGGGAGGTACTACTGCAGTTGTACAAGGCCTTGGTGAGACCACACCTGGAGTATTGTGTGCAGTTTTGGTCCCCTAATCTGAGGAAAGACATCCTTGCCATAGAGGGAGTATAAAGAAGGTTCATCAGATTGATTCCTGGGATGGCAGGACTTTCATATCATGAAAGACTGGATCAACTAGGCTTATACTCGTTGGAATTTAGAAGATTGAGGGGGGATCTTATTGAAACATACAAAATTCTAAAGGGATTGGACAGGCTAGATGCAGGAAGATTGTTCCCGATGTTGGGGGAGTCCAGAACGAGGGGTCACAGTTTAAGGATAAAGGGGAAGCCTTTTAAGACCGAGATGAGGAAAAACTTCTTCACACAGAGTGGTGAATCTGTGGAATTCTCTGCCACAGGAAGCAGTTGAGGCCAGTCATTGGCTATATTTAAGAGGGAGTTAGATATGGACCTTGTGGCTAAAGGGATCGGGGGTATGGAGAGAAGGCAGGTACAGGGTTCTGAGCTGGATGATCAGCCATGATCATACTGAATGGCGGTGCAAGCTCGACGGTCTGAATGGCCTACTCCTGCACCTATTTTCTATGTTTCTATAATTCTTTCAGTTTTAAAACTAGATCCGAAGAAGGATAAAGTCAGTTCACAGGTTAAGGTTCTGAGCTGAGGCAGAGCAAATTTTGCAGCCATGAGACAGGATCTTGCAGTTGACTGAGCACAACTGTTTGCAAAGAATAATGGATAGATAAAAGGTTCAAAATATTTCTGTTCAAAAGTCCAAAATATTAATTGTTCATTTTCCTCCACAGATGATACCTGACCTGCTGAGTTCCTCCAATATTTTGTGTGTGATGATCATCAAATACAGATGATCTGGAAATCTATGCTTGGTTTCTCCAATGTAGAAATGACTACATCATGAGCTCAAAATGCATTGTGCTAAATTGAACAAAAAAAAAAGAATTGCTCCTTGATTGAAAACATCTATACAAGTCCCTGGATGATGGAAATACTCATGACAAATTAAGTAAATTTGCATGGGAAAGTGCTCTGAAAACAGAAGGGACTGGTGCAATCTAACAGAGCCTCGAAGAACCATGGGAACAACAGTCTGTCTGGAACACAGAGAGAAGTTGTTTCTAGTTATGGAATTCCATTCAAAATAGAGTAAATTGTGGAGGATGACCTATTGAATGAAGGTGCAACTGGGGTGGAAGGCAAGAACAAAGAGAACCATATCTTCTGGATGGGAGTAGCAGGGTAAGTACAAAATGCAAAAAGAGAGGAGACTCTTTTGACAGTCCTGTCAATTATAGTTGAACAGAAACCACAGTTAAGGCAAATGGAACACAGTTCAGAAGAACTTTCAAAATTGCTGAATTCAATAAAGTCCCAAAGATCTAAAATTGTAACATTAACTCAAGATTTCTCTCCAAACAGATTCTAACCAATCCGACCCTATTTTATGTCATATTTCCAGCAAATACATCTCAGTATTCTAGCATTTTTCCCTCTACTAACTCCAAATTTTCTCTACCCACACTATCCTATACACACTCAAATCAACTGAAGCAATTCTGTCACCTGACCAACCCTGGTATCTACTCTATCACAGACACTCCCTTTTCACTCTCCACCCTCCCTGCAACCAAACAACAATTGTTTTATCACATGTTCAATTCTAATGAAGGATCAACCAACTGAAACATGACTGTATCTGACTTCAGAGAGTCTTTACAGTACTTTCTATTCTTATTTCCGATTTCTAGCATCTGCTGCTTTTCACATATTATATACAAAACAGATTCATTCCACTACCTGATTCAATCCCATATATTTGCATCAAGAAGCAACTGAGTAAATAAAGTTAGAAATGGAAAAATACTGTACCAATTAAAAAAAACTTTCCAGAAATGTACTCTACTATTATTACAAATTTGACAAAGACGCAGATGCAGTTGAAGCCTTCCCACGCCGATCCGGAGCAGATCTTGAAAACTCCAGTTTCCATAAAAGACAGTTATTGTCTAGCGGAGCAGTCATCGTGGGAGAGGTCTGAGTTGGAGTGGCAAGGCTTTGGCTCAACACGTTTTGGCAGAACAGGCGGAGGTAAGGTATGTAGGTAAATTTATTTCATATTTCTTTTTCTTATTTAACTCTTGGAAGAATAGGGGATATGTCTGCAGGGCCAGTGTTCTGTTCTGGGTTTCATATGTGGGATTTCCAGGAGACTTCCAGCCTCCCCAAAGACCATTTCTGCACCAGGTGCATTGAGATGCAGCTCCTTAGAGACTATGTTAGGGAACTGGAGCTGCAGCTCGATGACCTTCGGCTTGTTAGGGAAAGTGAGGAGATGACAGACAGGAGCTACAGGGAGGTAGTCATCCCAGGGTTACAGGAGACAGACAGATAAATGGATGACTGTCAAGAGAGGGAGGGGAAAACGTCAGTTAGTGGAGAGCCCTCCTGTGGCCAACCCCTCAACAATAAGTACTCCAGTTTGAGTACTACTGGGGTGGACGACTACCTGGGGGAAGCAATAGCGGCCGTGCCTCTGACACTGAGTCTGGCCCTGTAGCTGAGGAGGGTAGGAAACTGAAGAGGATGGCAGCAGTAATAGGGAACCGTATAGTCAGGGGACAGAAAGGCAAGGACAGTAGTTTGCCTTCCAGGTGCCAGGGTCTGAGGTGTTTCTGAATGCGTCCACAGTATCCTGAAAAGGGAGGGTGAGTAGCCAGAAGTCATGGTACATATTGGTACCAACGACATAGGTAGAAAAAGGGAGGAGGTCCTGAAAACAGAATACAGGGAGTTAGGAAGAAAGGTGAGAAGCAGGACCTCAAGGGTAGTAATCTCGGGATTGCTGCCTGTACCAGGAAAAGAAAAAATGAGGTGGCAGATAATTGCATGGCTGAAGAATTGCAGTGGGGGCAGGGATTCAGATTTCTAGATCACTGGGGCCTCAACTGGGGCAGGTCTGACCTGTACAAAAGGGAGGAGTTGCACTTGAATCCGAGGGGGACTAATATCCTAATGGGCAGGTTTGCTAGAGCTGTTGGGGGTGGTTTAAACTAAAATGACAGGGGGATAGGAACAAATACAATCCAGCTGAGGGTCAGCCAGCAAGTTTACAAGTAACACACATCAAAGTTGCTGGTGAACGCAGCAGTTTACAAGTAGATGATTTGAGTAAAAACCCTTTCAAATGTTCAAAGGTCTAGACAGAGTAGATGTGGAAAGGATGTTTCCCATGGTGGGAGAGTCTAGGACAAGAGGGCACACCCTCATGATAGAGGGGTGTCCATTTAAAAAAAGAAATGTGGAGACATTTCTTTAGCCACAGGGTTGTGAATGTGTGGAATCTGTTACCACAGGCCGCTGTGGACGCTAGGTTGTTGGGTGTATTTGTGGCAAAAATTGATTGGCCACAGCATCAAAGGTTATGGAGATAAGGCCAGGGAATGGGCTAAGGAAGGGAAGAAAGGATCAGCTATGATTGAATGGTGGAGCAGACTCAATGGGCCAAAAGGCCTAACTCTGCTGCTATGTCTTATGGTGATATAGTCTAATATAATGTAAGGAAGGACAAGACAATGATTGGGTACCAATGCAGACAGAGTAAAGAGTTAAATTGTACCACAAGGAAAAATTCAAAAGGGCAAAGAATTCAGGACTGAAGGTGCTATATTTAAATGCACATAGTATTTGGAATAAGGTGGATGAACTAGTGGTCCGATTAGAGGTTGGTCGGTACGACGTAGTGGGCACCACTGAGTTGTGGTTGAAAGGTGGTCTTAGTTGGCAGCTTTAATGTCAAACGATATACTTTGTATCAAAAGGACAGGCAGGATGGCATAGGCTGTGGTGTGGCTCTGTCAGTAAGAGATGGAATTAAATCTTTAGAATGAGGTGACATAGGTCAGAGAATATTGAATCTTTGTGGCTCAAGTTAAGAAACTGCAAGGGTATATACGCCTCCAAACAGTAGCCAAGATGTGGGGTTGAGATTGCAAAGGGAGCAGGAAAAGGCATATAGTAAGAGTAATGACACAATTATAATGAGGGACTCCAATATGCAAGCTGATTGGGAAAATCAGGGTGGTTTCACATCGCAGGACAGGGGATTTGCTGATTGCCTACGAGAAGGCATTTTACAGCAGGTTGTGCTTGAACCTACTCAGGGAAAGGCTACCTTAGATTGGGTGATGTGTAATAATCCAGATTTTATTACGGAGCTTAAGGTAAAGGAACCCTGAGGAGACAGCGATCATAATATAATTCAAGTCATACTGCAATTGAGAGGGAGAAGCACAAGTCACATGTATCAGTATCGCAATGGAATAAAGGGAATTACAGAGGCATGAGAGATGAGCTTGCCCAGGTGGATTGGAGGGGATACTGGCGGGATGACGGCAGAGCAGAGGTGGCTGAAGTTTCTGGGAATAGTTCACAAGGCGCAGGATAGATATGTTCCACAGAAGAAGTTCTCAAACGGCAGAGTGAGCAACTGTGGCTGACAAGGGAAGCTAAGGACTGTATAAAGCCAAGGAAAGGGCATATAATGTAACAAAAGTGGGTGAGAAGTTGGATGATTTGGAAGTTTTTAAAATCCAACAAAAGGCAACTAAAAATGCTACAAGAAGGAAAAAGATTAACTATGAGTACAAATTAGCCAATAATACAAAGCAGGATACGAAGAGTTTTCTCAGTTATATAGAGTAAAAGGGAGAGTTGATATTGGACTACTGGAAACTGATGCTGGTGAAGTAGTAATGGGGGAGAAAAAAAATGGTGAATGAACTTATTAAGTACTTTGCATCAGTCTTCACTGCAGAAGACACTAGCAGTGTGCCAGAGGTCTATTGAGTGTCAGGAAGCAAGAGTGAGTGCCATTGCTATCACAAAGGAAAATGTGCTAGGCAAACTCAAGGTGGATAAGTCACCTGGACCAGATGACCTACATCCCAGAGTTCTGAAAGTGGTTACTAAAGAGATAGCAGATGCATTGGTCATTGAAATTGCAAGTGTCACTCCACCCTTTAAGAAGGGAGGAAGGCAAAATAAAGGAAATTATAAGCCAGTTAGCCTAACCTCAGTGGCTGGGAAAGTGTTGTAGAGTCCATTATTAAGGACGATGTTTTGGGGTGCTTGGAGATTAATGATAAAATAAGTCAAAGTCAGCATGATTTCTGTGAAAGGAAATCTTGCCTGACAAATCTGTTGGAGTTCTTCAAAGAAGTAACGAACAGGGTGGACAAAGGAGAGGCAGTGGATGTCATTTACTTTGATTTTCAGAAGTGATTTGATAAGGTGCCACACAAGAGGCTGCTTAACAAGATAAAATCCAATGGCATTACAGGAAACATACTGGCATGGAGAGAGGAACAGCTGACAGGCAGAGAGTGGGAACAAAGGGGGGCTTTTCTGGTTGGCTGCCAGTGACTAGTGTTGTTGTTCAATGGTCAGTATTGGGACTGCTACTTTTTACATTGTCTGTCAATGATTTAGATAATGGAATTGATGGCTTTGTGGCAAAGTTTGTGGGTGATACAAAGATGGGTAGAGGGGTAGGAAGTGCTGAAGAAGCAATGCGATTGCAGGACCTAGACAAATTGAAAGAATGGGCAAAGAAAGTGGCAGATGGAATACAATGTTGGAAAATGTACGATAATTCTTTTTGGTAAAAGGAACAAAATTGTGGACTATTATCTAAATGGAGAGAAAATTCAAACATCAGAGCTACAGAGAGACTTGGGAATTCTCTTGCAGAACTCCCAGAAGGTTAATTTACAAGTTGAGGCTGTGGTAAAGAAGGCAAATACAATATTAGCATTAATTTTAACATAGAACATAGAATAGTACAGCACAGTACAGGCCCTTCAGCCCACAATGTTGTGCCGACCCTTAAACCCTACCTCCCATATAACCCCCCCACCTTAAATTCCTCCATATACCTGTCTAGCAGTCTTTTCAGATAAATAGAATATAAAAATAAGGAGAAATCGCCGAGGCATTATAAGACACTAGTCAGGTTGTGATTAAGAGTATTCTCAACAGTTTTGGGCCCAATGTCTCAGAAGGGATGTGTTATCATTGGAAAGAGTCCACAGGAGGTTCACGAGGATGATTCCGAGAATGAAAGGGTTAGCATATGAGGAGTGTTTGGCAACTTTGTACCTGTACTCAGTGGAATTTAGAAGAATGTGGTGAGGTGGTGGTGGTGGTGGTGGTGGTGGGGGGGGGGGGGAATTTCATTGAAACCTACCGAATATATTTGGAGAAGATGTTTCCTATAGTGGGGGAGTCCAGAACTAAAGGGCACAGCCTCAAAATTGAGGGGCAACCCTTTGGAACAGAGGTAAGGAGTAATTTTTTTAGCCAGAGAGTAGTGAATCTGTGGAACAGACAGCTGTGGAAGCAAAGATCATGGCTATATTTAAAGCGAAAATTCATAGTTTCCTGGTTGGTCAGGGCATCAAAGGTTATGGTGAGAAGGCAGGTGTATGGGCTGGAGTGGGATCCTGGATCAGCCATAATGGAATGGTGGATTCCACTCAATGGGCTGAATAAATTCTGCTCAAGTCTCATAGTCCTTCTAAAAAAAATAATCCCACGTGACAGGACAATGCCAAATAGCCTAGAAGCAGAATACATTTTTAAAGTACTTGTAACTAAGATCCAAAACATCTTTTTTTTATAATCTAATTGTCTAAAATCTTATTTATATAGGTTGAGGCAATAATTGTGAATTCTTCACCATCTTCAGGTAAAACAAAACATTTGTAATGAATACCACTATGCAAAGTGGTTTCATAAAGGGACAATTTGTACCTAAAGAAGTTTCTTTTAAGTGACTAATAACAACTACAGAAGCTCCAAACTCAATACAAACATTCATAATTAGAATCAACTTTGCAAACTGGGCATACCTGATTCCAATATTAAACAAACATCATGTAAAACCAACTATCTACAGCTTACTCCCCGCATCTAACATTTTATTGCATAAACTACACTGACTCGTTTCACTTTGAACTTGACAAAAGAACTGTTTGCACATCAAACGAACTCCTAAGATTGGGCTATACAGGAAAGGTCCATAGTTCAAACTCTGTAATCATTTTAACTGTTGATTCAAATAACTTAACTTAATGCTATAATGCTATGATGTAAAAAGTATTTACATTTCTTAAATCAGGAAAAACTTCAAAATAAATGTTATATTTTGGAAGTTTTGGGTAGCATACTTAAAAGGCTAGTTTACCAATAAGCTGCAGATTTGCTGATCCCACTCATTTTCTACGTACCCTTTTCTCCCAAATTAGTAGCCCTGAATATTTAGCAAGTTCCCAGTAGAGTGTTTATCACTCCTATATTTCGAGTGAAATAAAACTAAAAGTCACAGCACTATTAATGTTTTCTATTGATCGCGAACGATGCAAAGACAAATCATCTTGATTTAAGGAAAGTAATGAGAAAAATACAAAATGCTATGTAAATATATAGGTCATGTGCTGTCCTTGGCGGAGTTCACTTAGTTTCTCTCAGCCACATCAGATTCGGCTGTTAGGTCTAGGGAACCTATTATCAAACTGCAGGTGAAAGGGTATTCAATGAAACACCTTGACAATACGATTTTATTTCAATCCATTCGGTTGTTTCCCTTCAACGCCACAATATCCCAGCGCCATCTTAGTATCATTAATACGTGTTCAAATGTCACGTTTCAAAAAGTGTAAAGACACTCGTTTTACATTTTAATCGCTCCAGTACAGCTGTACTGCTCGGTATGTGTGCCCGCACTGAAAAGCCACTCGCTGAGTTTTATACGAACCATATACAAATCTGATAATCACCCGCCCAACTAAAGTGAAGAACATAAACTTGATATGTAAAAAAAAAGTGGCGCATGGATTGACCTTGATAAGAGCCAATGAGAGATGAGGAAACACACATCATTTCCAAAACCTGGCCTATCAGCCGGTGTTGGGCGGGGCTTTTCTCCTAGCAGGTTGGGTTGAGTCACAAAGGCGTTGGGTGGTCAACCCGCGATCTGCAGCGACGCAGGTGACGCCGCCGTCCGTACAGTGTACGCCGTCCAGCCCGTCAGCGTCCTGACGTCCCGCAGGCACCCGCGGACGGCACCCGCCGTGGGGACTCGGCCGAAAATCGGTGAAAACGCTCCGGAGTACTCAGTTCTTACCTGTGCGTCGAGTCGCCGGAGAGCGTCTTATTAAATCCGAAACCAAACATAGACCGGGTCACAAGCGGCAACGTAACTGTTTCAGGAGAGCGCGGCTAAGCGCAGGGGACGTCGATCTGCTGACGCACGTATAAGGGACGTACGTAACCCAGGACGTCATATGCGTCACGGGAAGTCTGTCGGGGAATGCTGATGAAGCTGCTCCAAGCGAAGTCTGTGGGAGTGCAAGTATTGTTACTGCCATTGGTAAATACAACTGTACCAAAGTAAAGCGCAAAGACACAATGACGATTATTAAATAGAATTATCGGGCTTACTGTTTTTCTTTGGCCATTTTTTATTCCAAAGTACTGTTTGACTAAATAGATTGTGGAGCAGAACAACTTGAATGGAGCCTTGTCTAAATTGCCACCCTATTATCCACTGTATGAGGTGTAGACCATGATCCATACTGTCAGACAGCAATATAGCACAGATGCAACCAGTCCATGTTGGCCAGATGATATTTCGTATTTAGTGACATTTCATTCATTCAAGTAAAATTTCCATGCTTGAGTAGAACGGAAATATAGCAAGGCTTAACTGGGAGACAATAACTTTCAGGGCTTGCAACTTCATTTCTCAGCAAGTGCAGGAACCAGACATTTCCATTCACTTGTTCAGCTGTAATATTTCTAACTGAATTTGCTAAGACATTAACCAAGGTGAGAATAAAAAGATTTTATGTACTTCATGGCTGGCATCACTCAGTTGTAATCTGACCATGTAATCAAAAGAGAATGCTTATTTTGTTTTTTTAAGAAGGCATACAGTATATTAAAAACTTGCTATCAATATGTGTAGTGTATTGATTTCGCACTTGAACCCTGGATGAGTTTCACTATACCATCTTGACTTCCTCACCAGCAGAAGAGAGTAACTCGAAAATAAGCAGTCTAATTGCTGGGAGCAGATCAGAGATGAGCAGCAATGCAAAAATGGTCATTTCATAATGCAGCAATGCAATAGGATATGGAGTATAAAGTGAGTTCAGGTCATAAGGAAAGATGCTGGTTATGGAGTCTGTGTATATTTTTTCATTATAAATTAATATGCATATAATGAAAATAGAAACATAAATTGATTGTGTTGTCATTAAAAATCTTCCCAATTGCGGGTGATTAATGTGTATTGCCAGTTAACAATATAAATGTACCTACTGAATTCTCCAGCTATTTTACAGAAACTAAGAATAGAAATATAAAAGCAAACTTGTCTCAATGCTGGTGGTCTGAGATATCATCAAAGAGTGCTGAGAAGCTTCAGCAGGTCAGGCAATATCAATGGAGAACAGGTTTCAAAACCTTGCCTTGAATATGTACATATTGGGCACGTAGCAATTTTCCCTTGCTTGATCTTGACTGTTTTCGTGCAGTTCCAAGTGACTTGACCATTTAGTATTGACTTCCAAGATATAAGTTCTGGCGAATAGTACATAAAAACATGAGGATTTTCTTCGGGCAGTTAAGGTTCATAACTTTTGTAGAACAGTACAATATTATATTTTTGTGACAATAGGCAAATGGCTTACTCCCAGCACACCAAATACAGCAATTTGACTTGAAGACTTCTTGACTCACAGGATAGGCCAACCTGCTGATTCAGAAAAGGCAAAAGGTGGGGTTTCATGTTAAACTCTGTGGTGCTCCAATGTAGCGGTTTTATCAAACTTCTGCAGCCCCAATCTTGATCAGATTCAAATGCACTCCATTCTATTTAGTGAGGGACTCCTCATCCATGATCCTCACCAGAGCTTACATACCAGCAGTGGCCGACTATAATTAGATAAAGCATGACGTCGTCACCAAACAAGAAACAGTCCATCCTGACACATTTAAAATCATAGTCGGGGACTTCAAACAGGCTTGTTTCAAGAAATCCCTGCCCGACTACCATCAGAATATATTCTGTAGCACCAGAGGTCCGAACACACTAGACCACTGTTATTCCATGCCCAGACCACATTTCAGGAGATCCGAACCTTCTCATACCTGCATATAGACAGAGGCTAAAGAGCAAGGCTACGGAGATTAAGACAACAAAGAGGTGGTCACAGATTGCGGAGGAGATCTTACTGGATTCTCTTGAGTTGGTGGATTGGTCCTGTGTTCAAGGACTTGCCTGTGGATCTGAAGGAATACACATTATAAGAACAGTTGTAGGTGAGTGTCCCACCACAAATTCAGTCACAATCTTCCCCATGCAGAATCTCTGGATGAACCATGAGATCCATAATCTGCTGAGGGCCAGATCAGAGGTCCAGGTACAATCACCAGAAAGCCATCTCATGAGCGAAGTGGCAGTTGCAGACTAAAGTTGAATCAATGAAGGATGCCCGATAGTTGTGGCAGTGCTTGAATATTATCAGCTCTTATAGAGTCAAATCAAGCAACATAAATGACAACAGGGCTTTGCTTCCAGATTAACTCAAAGTTCGAAGTAAATTTTATTATAGGACTACATGTATATCACCACATACAACCCTGAGGTTCTTATTCCTGCAGGCATACTCAGCAAATCTATAGAATAGTAACCATAACAGAATCAATGAAAGATCAAGTAGAGCATAAAAGACAACAAATACAAACAGAAATAAATAATGAGAGCAAGAAATAACAAGACATAAGGCCTCTAAAGTGAAATCATTTGTCGTGGGAACGTCTTAATAGACGAGTGTAGTTATGTCGGCGCGTAGCCAAATGGTTAAGGTGTCTAGTGATCTGAAGGTCGCTGGTTCGAGCCTCAGCTGAGGCAGAGTGTTGTGTCCTTGAGCAAGGCACTTAAGCACATATTGCTCTGCAACGACACTGGTGCCAAGTTGTATCGGCCCTAGTGCCCTTCCCTTGGACAACATCGGTGGTGTGGAGAGGGGAGACTTGCAGCATGGGCAACTGCCGGTCTTCCATACAACCTTGCCCAGGCCTGCGCCCTGGAAAGCTTCCAAGCTGCAAATCCATGGTCTCAGGAGACTAACGGATGCCTATAAAGTTATCCCCTTTTGTTCAAGAGCCTGATGGTTGAGGGATAGTAACTGTTCTTGGACCTGGTGGTGTGAGTCTTGAGGCACTTCTACCTTCTACCTGATGCAGCAACAAGAAAAGAATGTGGCCTGTATGGTGAGGATCTTTAATGATGGATGCTGCTTTACTATGATAGTGATTCATATAGATGTGCTTAATGGTTGGGAAGGCTTTATGCGTGATGCACTGGGCTGAATCTGCTACCTTTGTAGGAATTTCCATTCAAAGGCATTGGTGTTCCCATATCAGGCTCTGATGTAGCCAGTCAGTACACTCTCCACTACACATCTATAGAAGTTGGTCAAAATTTTTGGTGTCATGCCTCTGCGCAGACCACTGAGGAAGTAGAGGGATTATCATACTTTCTTCGCAATTATATTTATATGATGGGTCCAGGACAGGTTCTTCTGAGATAGTAACATCCGGGAATCTGAAGTTACTGACCCTCTGATCCCCCTATGAGGACCGGCTCATGGACCTCTGGTTTCCCTCTCCTAAAGTTTACAATCAGTTCCTTGGCCTTGCCGACATTGAGTGAGAGGTTGTTATTATAACACCATTCAGCCAAGTTTTCACTCTCTCTCTAGTACATTGATTCATCACAACCATTCATGCAACAGTGGCTCATGCTCACTTTACTCCTATGAACGTCTTACCTATGTCAGCAAGACTAAGGAGTTGATTATTGACTTCAGGAGGGGGAAACCAGAGGTCCATGAGCCACAACAGTGGTGTCATCAGCTTTGACCATCAAAACATTGAGGAACCTTCAGAAACTCCCACAACCCCTGATGATCCTGTGATTTCAGTCTCTGGGGCCAATGTGCGAGTATCTGTCAGGAGGGTGAACCCATGAAAAGCATCTAGCCCAGGCAGGTGACCTGACCAAGTACTAAAGACCTACGCTGATCAACTGGCTGGAGGTTCACTGAGATCTTTAACCTCTTACTTCAGCTGTCTGAGGTACCCACCTGCTTCAAGCAGGCTTCAATTATACCAGTGTCTAAGAAGAATGTGATAACCTGCATCAATGAATATTGTCCCGTACCACTTACATCCACAGTGATGAAGTCTTTTGAGAGGTTGGTGCTGAAACATATCAACTCCTGCCTGCAAAATGAATTGGATCTACTCCAATTTGCCTACCAGAGCAACAGATGCACAGCCGATGCCATCTCATGGGCTCTTTGCTCAACCCTAAAACATCTGGACATCAAAGACTACAGCTTGGCATTCAATACTATCACACCCCTCCCCCAAATTAATCAATAAGCTTTAATACCTTGGCATCAATACCTCCTTGTGCAATTAGATCCTTGATTTCCTCGCTTGCAGATACCAGTCAGTTTGGATTGGTAAAAACATCTCCTCCATGATCTCCATCAGCACAGGTGCACCTCAAGGCTGTGTGCTTAGTCTCCGGCTCTGCTCACTTTACTCCTATGAACATCTGGCTAAGCACAGCTCCAGTAATATACACAAGTTTGCTGACGACACCACTGCTACAACAACAACAACCTCTTACCTATGTCAGCAAGACTAAGGAGTTGATTATTGACTTCAGGAGGGGGAAACCAGAGGTCCATGAGCCAGTCCGAGGACCTGTCCTGGGCCCAGCAGGTAAGTGCAATTATGGAAAAAGCACAGCAGCACCTCTACTTACTGAAGTGTTTGTGAAGATTCGGCATGACTCCTAAAATTTTGAAAACTTCTATAGATGTGTGACGGAAAGCATACTGACCGGTTGCAGCTCAGCCTGGTATGAAAAATTCCTACAAAAACGATAATGGATACAGCCAAGTACATCATGGTAAAGCCCTCTCCAACATTTGAGCACATCTACATGGAGAAATTTTGCAGGAAAGCAGCATCCATCATCAGGAACCCCCACCACCTGGTTCATGCTCTGTTCTCACTGCTGCTATCAGGTAGAAGGTACAGAAACCTTGGGACTCATACTACCACATTCTGGAACAGTTATTACCCCTCAACCGTCAAGCTCTTGAAGCAAAGAGTATAACTTCACTCAACTTCACTCGGCCATCACTGAACTGTCCAAACAACTTATGGACTCACTTTCAGGGATTCTTCATCTCATGTTCTCAATATTTATTGCTTATTTATTTATTATTATTATTTCTTACCTTTTGTGCTTGTACAGTTTGTTGTCTTATGCAGACTGGTTGAAGGCCCATTAGTATGGTCTTTCATTGATTCCATTATGGTTATCATTCTATTATGGATTTATTGAGTATGCCCACAAGAAAGTGAATCTCAGGGTTGTATATGATGATATATATATATATACACTTTGGTAATAAATTTACTTTAAACTTTGAACATCATAGCAGGGCAGGGAGGGACAATGGGGAGAGTCTGATCTTGCAACATTGTGTAACTGGCTAGGAACAATCTTCATTATTTTAGAGCACAGAACATAGAACCGAGAACAGTACAGCACAGAAACAGGCCATTCAGACCACTTGTGCAGAACCAATTAAATTAGTAATCAAATGTAGAATCTCTTCTGCATACACAATGTCCATATTCCTCCATTTTCCTCACATCGTGTAGCTATCTAAATGTCTCTTAAAAGTCCCTAATTTATCTGCCTCTACCACCAACCAGGCAGCACAATCCAGGCATCCACCACTCTGTTGAAAATAAACTTGCTCTTCCCACCTCTTCTAAAACTACCCCTCTTACCTTAAGTGCATGCTCTCTGATATTAGACATTTCAACCCTGGGAGAAAGATGCTGTCTACCTATGTCTCTCATAATCTTAAAAACCTCTATCATATCTCCCCTCAGCCTCTGCCACGCTGGCACAGAAAACATTCCCCATTTGTCCAACCTCTTGATACAGCACATGTCCTCTAATCCAGGCAACATCATGGTAAACCTTTTCTGCACCCTCTCGAAAACCTCGACATTCTTCCTATGATGGGGTGACAAGAACTGCATACAATATTCCAGATGCAGCCTAACTAGAGTTCTATAAAGCTGCAACATAACTTCTTACCTTTTGAGCTCAGTGCCTCAACTAATAAAGGCAAGCATGCCATATGCCTTTTCAATCACCCAATCAATCTGTGTGGCCACTTTCAGGAAACTATGAACTTGGACCCCAAGATCCCTCTGCTCATCAACACCATTAAGGATTTTGCTCTTAACAGTGTACTGTCTCCTTATATTTCACCTGCCAATGTGCAACACTTCACAGTTGGCCGGGTTAAACTCTAAGTGCCATTTCTCCTCCCATATCTGCAACTGATTTATATCCTGCTGTATTCTTTGTCAGTCAGCTACACTATCCACAAAACCACCAATCTTCGTATTATCTGCAAACTTACTAACCCACCCATTTCCATCTTCACCCAGGTTATTTATTTAAGTCCAACAGCAAAGGCAGAACATTACTAATCACAGACCTCCAGGTAGAATAAATCCCTTCGACCATCACCGTCTGTCTTCTATGGTAAACCCGTTCTGAATCCAAACAGTCAATTCGCCTTTGATCCCATGTATCTTAATCTTCTGGATGAGCCTCCCGCGAGGGACCTTGTCAGACGCTTTACTAATATCCATGTAGACAACATCCATAGCTCTACCCTCATTAATCACCCTTATTACTTCATCAAAAAACTCAATCAAGTAATTAAGACACAATTTGCCCTGTACAAAGCCATGTCGGCTCTCCCCAATTAGGCCATGATTTTCCAAATGTTTATAAATCCTATCTCTAAGAATTGTCTCTAGTTGCTTCCCTATCACTGTTGAGAGACTCACCAATCTATGGTTTCCAGGATTATCCCTGGTTTCCTTTTCATGGCACAGCATTAGATACATGCCAGTCCTCTGGCACCTCACCTGTGACTAGAGAAGATACAATGATATTTGTCAAGGTCCCAGCAATCTCTTCAGTTGCCTCTCACAATATCCTGGGGTATATCCCATCAGGCCCTGGGGACCTAACCACCATAATGCTCCCACAAACAGTCTTTGCTGACGTCGAGCTGGAACTTTCTTTTACATAATAATAATTTAATTTTGAAATTTATATTAATTGCAAAATTACCTGTACTTAATTGCATTCATAAATTTTCTAAATCAGAAATGGACCACAATCTTTACTTTGGAACCTTTTAGAGCTTCAATGCATTTACATTGTCAATGTTTCAGGTTACAACACAGTTACAAATTGTAACATTTAACACAGAATGAGTGCCTGTCAGTTGTTTTGACTGTCTGGCATCATTTACTTGTGTTTTGAGTTATGGTTTGCGTTCGTTTGATGTCAAAGATTCTATATTCTGACTTATTTGTGAAGTAATTTTTTGAAAAGATCATTATCTAATAGACTTCTAAACTTAAAAATTGGTAGAACAAGGTAAAATTTCATTTCTATAAAATTGTTTGTATGATTGTGGTTATTTTATTAAAATTATAAATCTTTCAACTTACCTTGTTAAATTTTTCAAATAATAATGATTTTTATTTTAGTATCCCAAGTATGTCAAAAAGAAAAGCAGAAGAGTTAAATGCTTTGAAGAACAAAGCTTTCCCAAAATTTAAGGTAGAATGTGCTTTTGCAACTCGTAGATATTGAAGTACCGTTTCTGCATCAAAAACAAAAATATAAAATTTGGAGATATTTTTCCATATCAAGATGCTGGTAATGTATGCACCATTTCTACAGAAGTGAAAGTTGGGAGTGAGTTCAATAGTCAAAAAAATGGGAAGAATGGAAGTTAGAACAACATTTTAACCAGAGAATTAATATACAGTAGATACATTTACGAAATTACACAGAAGATATGTGGAATTTTACACATGTTAACTGAAACTCCAGAAGAGCATGAAGAAGGGTGAAACAAGATGCACAGATGAAGTCTAACTATGATATGGTCACAGTAGTAATTGATAACTCTATCTTAACAATTAAAAGTAATGCTTCTAGGCAGTCTATGCTAGAAGTTAATACACATTCAGTGGCATGCAAAAGGGGTGCCCAAACTTTTGCATGCCACTGTATTCCAAATATCTAAATATACCAGAGAAATGCAAGAATGCTGTATTTGAATTTGTTGAGTGCATCAGCTTTGTTCTTTAGAAACAGGTGATGGAAGAATTGTGGAAATCTGCTTTCCATACACTAATTGCTGGCAAAAGCTTAGAGATTTCTGCACAGAAAGTATTCATGTTGTATTTTCAGTTTTGACCGGAAAATGAAACTTATTATAAGACTGTATTTGTGAGTATTTGGAAACTAGCTGCATGTGATAATATCGCTATTGATGAAGCAATAAAAAATTATATCAGCAACAATCTTGATATTGAAAGGATGGTGATGTTGACATCAAACGAGGCAAATGTTATGCTTGGATAGAATAATAGTATGGCAGCCATTCTTCAACTAGAAATAAAACATCTGTCTGAACAACGTTGCACTACACACAGAGAAGACCTGGAATTAGACGGTGCATTGAAAAAAAGAATCAATTATGCAGGATATAGAAAGACTGCTACTAATAGTTCAATATTCAGCAGGTCGTCAGTTAAAAAAGGAAAGCTAGAAGAATTAGCGAATGAAACAGAGCGTGATGTTGTGTCATTTAGACCACTAAACTGTCAGGACATTTTGCTGTTGCTGTTTTAATGAGGAATTGCAAAGGTTTGATCCTGTATTACACAGAGAACGCTAATGAATGTAACAATCCAATCAGCACGTACTGCCTAGAGATCTTGACCAATCCACAATACTGAGTAGCACTTACTGTTCCTTAATGACGTTTTAGAAGATCTGGCATCTCTTTGTAAATTCCTTCAGAAAAGTGGTTTGAATACAACTGAAGCACCACGGTACGCAAAAGCAAACATTAACAATTTACGGTCACAGTATCTTCATGATACCATTTATTGGAGGGACCAAGTGAAAGATCTGCTTGTATCTATAAATTCTGACATCGATACTCTGCCTATTATTTGATTCATTCAGAATGTGTGTAATCATTTGAGTAATAGATTTCCTGATGACGCGTTAAGAGACTGGCAAGCTTTTGACCATGTTACTGTTGCAAACGCAACCAATTTTGAATTTGGAAAAGCGAATATTGTACAACTTACAAAAAAGACGCAGCAACTATTATTTACTATGATGAAAGTGTTGCCTCAAAATGATTGTAGCAATACTGTGATTTCAAATGTGTCGTTTCTGAGAAAGTTCAGACTGGTTCAATAAAGACATTCATTGATATATTGATCTACACGTTTAGAAACGAAGAATTTGAAAACCTGTCAATTCTTGTTGACATCTTTGAAACATTTCAAGCTTCTAGTGCTGACTGTGAATGTGGATTAAAATTTGATTAAAATCATATGAATTTAATCAAATGTAAATCTGGCAACAGAATAGAAGTGGAACTTTTCATGATCTAATGAGGATTAAGATGCATCTTTCATCTGGATGCGAAATTAATCTGGACAGTGCTTAAAGACAATGGATTTGTGATAAAGATAGACAAGAAAAAGTTTACAAAACGTGAAAGATTTTCTTTGTTGTGCTGTATTTCATTATACCCTACAATTACTAAATAAAATCAAAAGTATGTGATTTTTTTCAATTTTCATTCTAAATATTCACGGTATGCATATAACACAGAAAACATTTGAAGTGCTGCACAGATTTCAGGCTGTGTGAAAAATCTCTTGCTCAGAGCAATGCTTGTTCCACGCAGCTGTGGAATAAAAATTAGCGGGAACGTTGCAGCCAACACTACCTCCTCCTTAACTTCAAAGTACCCTAGCATATTAATACTCTGGGTCCTGACTCCCTATCCTCCACATCCCTCCCCCTGGTAAATACTGATTGAAGCACTCATTAAGGACCTCATCCACATCCTTCGAATCCAAGCAAATGTTCTCCTCTTTATCCTTGAGTGGTCCCACCCTCTCCCTATTTATCTTCTTGCACCTGATGTATGTATAGAATGCTTTGAAATTCTCTTTAATCCTTCTTGCCTCTACCTTACTAAGACTGTTTTTAATAATTCAGGGTCTCATTTGAAAGGTAGATAAATATGTTAAACACGTGGAATTATCAAACAAATTTGAAAATATTTGTTGTCTTGCATATGTTGGGCACATAGAGCCAAGGAAATATTCTGAGTTCGCTAATGCACAGATCTATTACCTTTTCCTTCAAGCTGTAATGTTAGGTCTGCAGTCTACCCTTGATTTCTGAGAACTGCTGAGCATCTGCTTTCCCTGCAGATTTTGTTTTTGCTCATATTGCTAAAAGTTATCATGTGTTTTTCAAGGAGATCAGGCCACAGACATTGAACATAATTTGCTGATCTGTGTATCAGCAAAATTTGAAATTTAAGGGCAATGTTATATTTTTGTTCACTAAGTCCTATTCATATCAAACATAGTAGACCGCTGCAGCTAAATAAGGGCCCTTCGGCCCAAAATATTGTGCTGACCTATATACGCCTATTCAAGAACCAACCTACCCCTCCCTCCCTCACATCCCATAATCCTATCTTCATCTTTTAAATGTCCCTATCCTATTACCTCTACCAGCACCCGTGGTGTTGTATTCCAGGCACTCACCACTCTCTGTGTAAAAAAAACACCTCTGATGTCTCCCCTGAATTTCCCTTCACTCACCTTTAATGGATATCCTCTGGTATTGGCCGTGACCACTCTGGGAAAAAGGTACTGGTTATCCACTTTGCCTACGTTTATGCGCTCTATTAGGACATTATTTACATGTATTTCTTCTGGTCACAATACAATAACTGTCTTCTGCTTCTTAAAAGATCGATCATAGTGCCAAGCATTCTCTTCTCTTTACGTTTTGTTACTTCATCCATAATTTGAACTGTTTCAACCATCTTCACACAATCAATTATCAGAATGTGAATTTTAAGGCAATATTATTTTTATCTGTCTAAATAAGGAGGCTTTCTATGATATTTAAGACATCTCTAATGTGTGACTACTACTTTTAAGGCAAAGAGAAGAGCATTCAGATAATGCCTTTCATAAACCTGGAAAGGCCCCAAGCACTTTATAACCAACAAAAATATTCTGAAGTTTTGTCATTGTTGTTTCAGAAAGAGGATTTGCGTTTGTATAATCAACACTCACAAGCTCAGGACTCTCAACATACGTCACATCTAAGTACTCCTGAAGTGTTGAAATGTCAAAAATCACAAATGTCATTCCACTCTTGAAGAAAGAAGGGAGGCAAGGAGGAAATTAAAGGCCAGTTAGCCTGACTTCAATGGTTGGTAAGATATTGGAGTCCATTATTAAGTTGTTGGGTACATGGAGGGTCATGATAAAATGGGCCAATATTAATAATGGTGTCCTTGAGGGGAAATCTTTCCTGACAATATTTAGGGGAATTTTTTGAGGAAGTAACAGGCAGGCTAGCTAAAGAAGAGTCAGTGGATATTATTCACTTAGATTTTCAGAAGGTCTTTGACAAAGTGCCACACATGAGGCTACTAAACAAGGTAAGAGCCCATGGTATTAAAGGAAATATACCCGCATGGACGGAAGCTTGACTGACTGGCAGAAGACAAAGAGTGGGGAATAAAGGGGGATTTTCTGGTTGGCTGTCAGTGACTAGTGATGTTCCATATGTGTCTGTGTTGGGTCCACTACTTTTCACACTATAGGTGATGGAATTGATAGACTTGAGGCCAAGTTTGCGGATGATACAAAGAAAGATAGAGGGGCAGGTAGTGTTAAAGAAATAGGGAATCTCAGAAGGACATAGACAGATTAGGAGAATGAGCAAAGAAATGGCAGATGGAATACAGTGTAGGGAAGTGTATCGTAAATGGAATAAAGACTATCCCTACCACTTTGGTAGAAGGAATAAGAATATTTTCTAAATGGGGAGTGAATTCAGAAATTGAAGGTATAAATCCTAGTGTACGATTTCCTAAAGTTGAACTTGCAGGCTGAGTCAGTAGTAAGGAAAGTATCTACCTATTAATAAAGAAAGGATTTATTTCATGAGGACTAAAATATAAAAAGCAAGGAGTGCTGAGGCTTTATAAGACATTGGCCAGACCACATTTAGAGTATTGTGAGAAATTTTGTGCCCAATATCTCTGAAGGGATGTGCTGGCATTGGAGAGGGTCCAGAGGAGGTTCAGAGAAATGAAAACATTAACATATGAGGAGTGTTTGATGACTCTGGGCCTGTACTCACTAGAGTTTAGAAGAATGAGGTTAGGGGTGAATCTCCTTGAAACCTACTGAATATTGAAAGGCCTAGCCTCAGAACAGAAGGAAACTATTTAGAACAGCAATGAGGAGGAATTTCTTGATGAGAAGATGGAGAATCTGTGGAATTCATTGCCACATATGGCAATGGAGGCTCAGTCATTTGTATATTTAAAGTGGAGATTGATAAGTTCTGGATCAGTAAGGGCATCAAAAATTACTGGCATGAAGATAAGAAGAAAAATTAATCAACCATTGTCGAATGGTGGAGCAGACTCAATGGGCTGAATAGCCTAATTCTGCTCCCATGTCTTATGGTTTTATTGTCTTAATTTCTTAATATATTGGCATTCTGATACATTGTATAATGTTCATCACTAATATTTATGTGGCACAATACACTCAACAAACTTCATTTTTATTAGTCACAATTTTATTATACAAGTTTAGATAGATTTTCCAAGGTCATCTTGAGCATTCTTTTTCTAGATTGTTTTTGCTTCATTTCGATTGTCTGTTCTAAAATTATGATAATGTGAACTAAGAGCATATGAAAGTCCTGTCATGAATTTCAACTTAAGGAAAATATCTCGTTCTTATTATAACATATTGTAATAATGACATAATGAGTACATGTATCCTCAGGAGGCATGGAATAACAGATGGTACATCTGTATCCTGGGATATAATTAACTTGGAAAAATAAAACAATGTTAAAGTCCTTATTATCCTCACAGTCATTATTTCTGTCTCCATGTAATTCTCTTCCTACGCTTTTTCTAAAAATTTAGTTTGTTTCCTACTTCCCTCCAATTCATAAGTTTAACTTTTCACCTCATACCTTTCTTTTTGCATCGCATTCTTCTCAACAATGTTTTGAGATTACAAAAAAATGCTAAATAAGTGGAGGCACCTTTTTTTTCTGAACTCTTCCCACTGCCTGTTGTCCTTGTTGCTTTCTGTATCTTTGAAGTTTAGTGTCTCCAATATATCCATCGTATACTGCTGCTCCTTTATCCTCGGATGTTTGTGAATATGGTTACACAAGTACAAAATTTGCAGTAAATTATCAAACTCGAAAATACACTTCTGAAATTCTAATTCAATTTATTAATCCTTTTCACATCTGCAAATTTTTGGCAGATGTTTAACTTTATGACAAAGATTTTGATTGAATTGATCCTATAATTAAATTAATCTTATAAAAATAGCAAAATCTTAAACATATGAATTAATTAGTTAAAATTTAATTGTTGATAAAATTACTTTGTAATTAGAAAAATACCTTATATCTTACTGTTGGAACTAATTCATAAAGCAAATGAACTTGAATTGTTTATCAGATACAGAGAAATGTATATTTTGTTTTATAGAATTTAATATCCCAAGGGAATATGCAATAATGGGAAATTGATGTTCAATAACAGACAAAAGTGAATTAATGATCTCTTCATTGGTATTGGTGTACAAATTAATTTATCCACAGCATAGGTGGTCAGATGAATCTTGAATTATTAGTGGAAAGAGCACTTTCAAACAGTGTCAGAGCATTAGACTGTTCATAACATGTTCACAATGTAATGGCACTCAAGAGCTTTGTGTATTTTTATGTCTGTATGATGTCATACTCTACTTCTTATTTACCATTAAGTTCCTTTGTGATTTATCAGGTGATTGTATAGGGTGTTTCCAAACTGCTCAGACTGATAAATCTCAGTTGTGCTGAGTTGGTGGTGCCAGTCAGGGCACCTCAGTCGCTTCACCGCAATGTAAACATTCCCTTTGTTCTGCAGGGATTTACTCTTCCCTGCTTTTCACTTGAGAATGGGTTCAACATCCACGGATGGAAAATCCTTGATTTGCAAATGAAGGCTAGCATTTTAAGAGAGAATGACTGAGAGGTGCAGAAGTCAGCAACATTGTTAAATACCCTCTTGCAGTTAGCGGATACTAAATTTTAGAATTAAACAATTCTAATTATTGTAATGATGCCTTATAGAACAGCTGTTGCATGAATGGAGGGCAGGACTCTAACTTCCAGAGTGGAGATATTTTATCAGCAGGGTTTCATTTAAAATTTATTGTTCTTCGCACTCCTAGAACAGGCACAGGCAGAATACAGGGTGCCCAACTGTGAGAATGTTCAAGTAGGGCTGACCATCAATAGCCATTTAACTGATTCATAAGGATGTTTTAAAAAAACTGTTTGGGGCAGGGGATTTTCTGTGCAGGATCTGAAGGAGTAATCCTACAGTTTCTTTGAGATGTATATTATCTTTTCCATTACCCACCAGCTCCTTTCCATTAGCATTGCATATTGATCATAGGAAATGATGCAAGTTAGAATGAAAAACAAAAGCCCAGCACAGATGGGGATTGAAACTGGCAAGAAACTGGCCCCTTCACGCAGATTTTCCTGAAGATTGGTAGCATTAAAATCACAGTACGGTTTTCCAGATATGCAGCGCTGACTTCAATCGACTGACTATACGACAGGATCTTTACCGAAAGATGGCAAATTAGTGAGTTATGTGATCTATAGATTAGGATCCTGGCACACAAGGCATTCTGACTTCTAATCTCACAAGGTGAGTAAGGGAGTAAGTGAATTTATATTGGATGGATAAGCAACCCTAAACGTCATAAAATGCTTTAAGTCCATCATACCATAGTAGCTCACACAGTGTCTGGAGACAGAGAGAGACAGAGAGAGAGAGCGCGCGCACGAGAGAAACGAGAACAGTTTACCTGTTGACTGGCAGACTGTCAACAGCCTTTTAGCAGCACCTGCTTCATGCTCTTGAGTACCATTTACTGTGCAATCTTGGGAATTAAGCCAACAGAACACGAGGATGATCTCAGGTAGAGGGCAGACATAACTCATTGTCACTGGTAAAGCATGACTGCTAAAGGTACAAATATTTAACGTGATAAGATACCCAGATAAGTGTGAAGTGGTTTATTTTGGTAGGACAAATATGATGGCAGAATATAGTATTAATGGTAAGACTCTTGGCAGTGTGAAGGATCAGAGGGATCTTGGGGTCTGAGTCCATAGGCCACTCAAAGCAGCTGCGCAGGTTGACTCTGTGGTTAAGAAGGTGTATGGTGTATTGGCCTTCATCAATCGTGGAATTGAATTTAGGAGCTATGTAGGACCCTGGTCAGACCCCACATGGAGTACTGTGCTCAGTTCTGGCCGCTTCACTACAGGGATGATGTGGAAGCCATAGAATGAGCGCAGAGGAGATTTACAAGGATGTTGCCTGGATTGGGGAGCATGCCTTATGAGAATAGGTTGAGCGAACTCGGCCTTTTCTCCTTGGAGCGCCGGAGGATGAGAGGTGACCTGATAGAGGTGTATAAGATGATGAGAGGCATTGATCGTGTGGATAGTCAGACGCTTTTTCCTGGGGCTGAAATGGTTGCCACAAGTGGACCCAGGTTTAAGTGCTTGGGAGTAGGTACAGAAGAGATGTCAGGGGTAAGTTTTTTACGCAGAGAGTGGTGAGTGCATGGAATGGGCTGCCGGCAATGGTGGTGGAGGCAAATACAATAGGGTCTTTTAAGAGACTTTGGATAGGTACATGGAGCTTAGAAAAATAGAGGGCAATAGGTAAGCCTAGTAATTTCTATGGTAGAGACATATTCGGCACAACTTTGTGGGCCTAAGGGCCTGTATTGTACTGTAGGTTTTCTATGTTTCTATGTGATGCCCCACACGCTTCCTGAGATATTGATGTTCAATCACTTTGAAGCATATCAGTCTCCATACCATGTGTGGTTGTGTGTGTGGGGGGAGAATTCTGTAGAGTAAACTGCTTTTCTTCACTGAAGTCCTAGCTCCATATTATAGGTAGACAAATGGAATCCATGCCATTTTCCTCGTGCATCTGCTCTGAAGCCACCTTCCTTCACCATCGACGGCTCAATGCCTCGGTGATAACTCCCCTTCACTGTAACTGTAGTTTCCAAAGCTCCAGTTGACAGGACTCTCAAATGCATCTGCCCCACTTCTTTCATTTCTGCTTTCACAGTGGTATTCCATCGCTACTAATGCAGGCCTCTTCTATATTTTTTCTGCATCAACAGCTTCAATCATTCTGTAACGCACACTAAATGCTGGAGGAGCTCAGCAGGCCAGGCAGCATCTATGGAAAAGAGTAAACAGTCAATGTTTCAGGCCGAGACCCTTCTTCAGAACTGAGAAGGACGGCTAGGAAAATATAACAATAATTGCTGCTTCGTAGCCACTCTCAATTAATTCTGTGATGTAAAAGTGAAAAAACTAAACAGTATTTCAGAGTCCATCTCAGAATTACTCAGAATTGGACTGTTATTTTTGAACATTGCAAGGCAATTTCCAAGCTTTGGTGACTCCTATACATGGACTGAATTTTGGTCTTCTCATCAATGACGCTGTACACTGCGATTCAGGAAGTAACTATGAGAAACAACATCAAGACACTCAGGAGCAGCAGCTGGCTGCTCCTCACATCGTTCCTGTTTTTATGGAGGTAGGACTTCAGTGGAGAAAAACAGTTTACTCTGCAGAATTCTCCCCCCACACACACCCACACAGGGTATGGGGACTGATAACATGCTTCAAAGTGACTGAACATCAATATCTCAGGAAGTGTGCGGGGCATCATGTTAAATATTTGTGCCTTTAGCAGTCATGCTTTACCAGTGACTATGAGTCATGTCTTCCCTCTGTCTGAGATCATCCTAGTGTTCTGTTGGCTACATTCCCAAGATTGCACAGTCAATGGCACTCAAGAGCATGAAGCAGGTGCTGCTAAGAGGCTGTTGACCTGAAGTCAACAGGTAATCTGTTTTCTTTCTCCACAGATCTTACCTGAACTGATGAATACTTCCATCATTCTCTCATCTATATTGGATTTCCTGCATCTGGAAACTTCTGTACTTCACACTTCCAGCATTGTTTATTTTTTAAATTTCTCCCCTCTGTTCTATCCATCTCCATGTATTTGTATCTTCTCGACACAGACCAATTGCCATTATCAAGCTTTTTTCACTGGATACAGTAAATGACCACAACAGATACACAGGTGAACCTGGAAGGATTGTTTGGGGCCATGAATAGTAGTGAGGGAGGAGGTACAGCAGCAGGTGTGGCATTTGTTCTGCTTGCAAGGAAAAGTATCAGGAGGGAGATCAGTAGGGAGGGACAAGTGGACAAGGGAGTATGTAGGGAGTGATCCCTGCGGAAAACGGAAAGTGGGGGAGAGGGAAAGATGTGCTTGGTGGGGTGATCCTGTTGGAGATGGTAGAAGTTACAGAGAATTATGTGCTAGACGCAGAGACTTATGGGGTGGTAGGTGAGGACAAGAGGAACCCTATCCCTGGTGTGGCGTCAGGAGGATGGAGTGAAGGCAGACGTGCATGAAATGGAAGAGATGTGGGTGATAGAGCGTTGATAGTGAAGGAATGAAAGCCCCTTTCTTTGAAGAAGGAGGACATCTCAGTAGTTCTGGAATAAAAAGCCTTATCCCGAGAGCAGATACGGTGGAGAGAGATGATCTGAGAAAAGGAGATGGCGTTTTTTCTTTTTTCAATATTTTTATTAATTTATATATAAGAATATATAGCAGGAGCAGGGTTTTGGATTTTTGGATCATTGGGATCTCTTCTGGAGAAGGTGGGACCTGTACAGATTGGATGGGTTGCACCTGAACTCGAGGGGGAGCAATATCCTTGCAGGTAGGTTCGCTGGCATGGTTCGTGAGGGTTTAAACTAATTTGCAAGGGGGATGGGACCCAGAGCGATAGAGCAGTGAACGAAGTGCATGGAGTAAAGCCAGATCTAACATATAGAGAGGCTTTGAGAAAAGAGAAGCAGAATAAATGGTGTAAAGACAGTAAGCCAGAAGGGCTGAAATATGTGTACCTCAATGCAAGAAGCATCAGGAACAAAGGTGATGAACTGAGAGCTTGGATACATACATGCAGTTATGATGTAGTGGCCATTACAGAGACTTGGCTGGCACCAGGGCAGGAATGGATGCTCAATATCCCCGGATTTCAGTGCTTTAAAAGGGATAGAGAGGGCGGAAAAAGGGGAGGAGGGGTGGCATTACTGGTCAGGGATACTATTACAGCTACAGGAAGGGTGGGTAATGTAGCAGGATCCTTTTTTGAGTCAGTATGGGTGGAATTCAGGAATAGGAAGGGAGCAATTACTCTATTGGGGGTATTCTATAGGCCCCCTGGTAGCAGCAGAGATACAGAGGAGCAGATTGGGAGGCAGATTTCGGAAAGGTGCAAAAATAACAGGGTTGTTATCATGGGTGACTTTAACTTCCCTAATATTGATTGACACCTGATTAGTTCCAAGGGTTTAGATGGGGCAAAGTTTGTTAAGTGTGTCCAGGATGGATTCCTGTCACAGTATGTGGACAGGCCAACTATGGGGAATGCCATACTAGATCTAGTACTAGGTAATGAACTGGGTCAGGTCGCAGATCTCTCAGTGGGTGAGCATCTGGGGGACAGTGACCACTGCTCCCTGGCCTTTAGCATTAGCATAGAAAAGGATAGAATCAGAGAGGACAGGAAAAATTTTATTTCGGGAAGGGCAAATTATGACGCTATAAAGCTAGAACTTGCGGGTGTGAATTGGGATGATGTTTTTGCAGGGAAATATACTATGGACATGTGGTCAATGTTTAGAGATCTGTTGCAGGATGTTAGGGATAAATTTGTCCCGGTGAGGAAGATAAAGAATGGTAGGGTGAAGGAACCATGGGTGACAAGTGAGGTGGAAAATCTAGTCAGGAGGAAGAAGGCAGCATACATGAGGTTTAGGAAGCGGGGATCAGATAGGTCTATTGAGGAATATAGGAAAGCAAGAAAGGACCTTCAGAAGGGGCTGAGAAGAGCAAGAAGGGGGCATGAGAAGGCCTTGGTGAGTAAGGTAAAGGAAAACCCCAAGGCATTCTTCAATTATGTGCAGAAAAAAAGGATGACAGGAGTGAAGGTAGGACTGATTAGAGATAAAGGTGGGAAGATGTGCCTGGAGGCTGTGGAAGTGAGCGAGGTCCTCAATGAATACTTCTCTTCGGTATTCACCAATGACAGGGAACTTGATGATGGTGAGGACAATATGAGTAGGTTGTTGTTCTGGAGCATGTTGATATTAAGGGAGAGGAGGTGTTGGAGTTGTTAAAATACATTAGGATGGATAAGTCCCCGGGGCCTGACGGAATATTCCCCAGGCTGCTCCACGAGGCGAGGGAAGAGATTGCTGAGCCTCTGGCTAGGATCTTTATGTCCTCGTTGTCCACAGGAATGGTACCGGAGGACTGGAGGGAGGCGAGTGTTGTCCCCTTGTTCAAAAAAGGTAGTAGGGATAGTCCGAGTAATTATAGACCAGTGAGCCTTACGTCTGTGGTGGGAAAGCTGTTGGAAAAGATTCTTAGAGATAGGATCTCTGGGCATTTAGAGAATCATGGTCTGATCAGGGACAGTCAGCATGGCTTTGTGAAGGGCAGATCGTATCTAACAAGCCTGATAGAGTTCTTTGAGGAGATGACCAGGCATATAGGTGAGGGTAGTGCAGTGGGTGTGATCTATATGGATTTTAGTAAGGCATTTGACAATGTTCCACACAGTAGGCTTATTCAGAAAGTCAGAAGGCATGGGATCCAGGGAAGTTTGGCCAGGTGGATTCAGAATTGGCTTGCCTGCAGAAGGCAGAGGGTGGTAGTGGAGGGAGTACATTCAGATTGGAGGACTGTGACTAGTGGTGTCCCACAAGGATCTGTTCTGGGACCTCTACTTTTCGTGATTTTTATTAACGACCTGGATGTGGGGGTAGAAGGGTGGGTTGGCAAGTTTGCAGATGACACAAAGATTGGTGGTGTTGTAGATAGTGTAGAGGATTGTCAAAGATTGCAGTGGGACATTGATAGGATGCAGAATGGGCTGAGAAGTGGCAGATGGAGTTCAACCCGGAGAAGTGTGAGGTGGTACACTTTGGAAGGACAAACTCCAAGGCAGAATACAAAGTAAATGGCAGGATACTTGGTAGTGTGGAGGAGCAGAGGGATCTGGGGGTACATGTCCACAGATCCCTGAAAGTTGCCTCACAGGTGGATAGGGTAGTTAAGAAAGCTTATGAGTTGTTAGCTTTCATAAGTCAAGAGACTGAGTTTAAGAGACATGATGTAATGATGCAGCTCTATAAAACTCTGGTTAGGCCACGCTTGGAGTAGTGTCCAGTTCTGGTCGCCTCACTATAGGAAGGATGTGGAAGCATTGGAAAGGGTACAGAGGAGATTTATCAGGATGCTGCCTGGTTTAGAGAGTATGCATTATGATCAGAGATTAAAGGAGCTAGGGCTTTACTCTTTGGAGAGAAGGAGGATGAGAGGAGACATGATAGAGGTGTACAAGATAATAAGAGGAATAGATGGAGTGGATAGCCAGCGCCTCTTCCCCAGGACACCACTGCTCAATACAAGAGGACATGGCTTTAAGGTAAGGGGTGGAAAGTTCAAGGGGGATATTAGAGGAAGGTTTTTTACTCAGAGAGTGGTTGGTGCGTGGAATGCACTGCCTGAGTCAGTGGTGGAGGCAGATACACTAGTGAAGTTTAAGAGACTACTAGACAGGTATATGGAGGAATTTAAGGTGGGGGCTTATATGGGAGGCAGGGTTTGAGGGTCGGCACAACATTGTGGGCCAAAGGGCCTGTACTGTGCTGTACTATTCTATGTTCTAATACAGAGTACAGGAAAAAAAATTGTCAATACATTAAACCAAATCGCATATAAGACTCCTTACCCTATATTCGTACAAAGCAATTGCAAACGTTTGTAGTTCGTAACATTGAAAAATAATAATTTTTTAAATATAAAATAATCTAACCCACTGCCAAGACCGGAGCTAATTAATAGAAAAAAAAAAGAAAAAAGATTGTTAGTCATCGTCTGTGCTTTAACAGCAAATCAAAGGTTTTGAAAATAATTCAGAAAGGGTCTCCACAATGTTTGAAAGTCTTGATTAGATTCAAAGATTGAACATCGAATCTTCTCTAAATTTAAACATGACATCACATCACGTAACCATTGGGCATGAATAGGAGGGGGTACATCTTTCCATTTAAGCAAAAGCGTCCTTCTGGCCATAAGAGACATAAAAGCCTAAATGTGCAAATCAGATGGCTCCAAAATAAAATCCTTTCCTCCAACAATACCAAATAAAGCAGTCAAAGGATTAGGCTTGAAATTTACTTTAAAAAGTATCGAAAATGTTTGAAATACTTCTTTCCAATATTTTCCAAGACTCAGACATGTCCAAAACATATGAATGAGTGAAGCTTCTCCATTATTACATTTATCGCGATATGGAGATATATCTAAATAAAAACAAGACAACTTATCCTTGGTCATATGGGCCCTGTGGTCCACTTTAAATTGAAGGAGAGAGTGACAGGCACATAACGATGAAGTGTTGACCAATTTAAAAATTTGATTCCAAGTTTCCTCAGAAATTGAAGTCTGTAAATCTTGTTCCCAAAGATTTTTAATTTTATCTAAAGGAACACTTCTCATTCCCAACAGCATATTATAAATATTAGATATAGATCCATTATAAAAAGGTTTCAGATTAAAGATTACATCTAGTAGATTCTTATCAGGACTTTTAGGAAATGTACTTATTTGAGACCGTAAAAAATCTCTTATTTGTAGATATCGAAAAAAAATGAGTTTTGGGTAAATTATATTTAGTTGACAATTGTTCAAATGAAAAAAGACTTCCCTCTACAAATAAGTCCTGAAAGCATTTAATACATAATCTATCCCATTCTTTAAAAGCCACATCAATCATAGAGGGTTTAAAAAAATAATTAGAAAACATGGGACTCAAAAGAGAAAATATATAAGCCAAAATATTTTAGGAATTGTATCCAAATCCTCATAGTGTGTTTAACTACCAGATTATCAGTTAACTTACTCAAAGACAAAGGAAGTGAGGATCCAAGAAGAGAAATAATAGAGAATTTATTAACAGAATTAGTTTATAAAAAAAACCACATCGGGCAATCCTTATGATTTATATAATATAACCAAAATGTAGGATTTCTGCCCAATAAGAAAATCTAAAGTTTGGTAAGACTAATCCTCCATTCTCTTTACCTTTCTGAAGATGAATTTTATTTAATCTAGAATGCTAATTCTTCCATATATAAGAAGATATAATAGAGTCAAGAGAATCAAAAAAGGTTTTAGGAATGAAAACCGGCAATGCCTGAAAAAGATATATAAATTTAGGTAATATATTCATTTTGATAGGGTTAATTCAACCAATTAATGATAACAAAAGAGGCGACCAATTTAAAAGTATTCTTTTTACATGATTCAATAAAGTAAGAAAATTTTCTTTAAATAGACACTTATAATTTTTAGTGATTGTTACACCTAAATAAGTAAATTGGTTTCTTACAATTTTAAAAGGAAGGTTAGAATTTGTTGTTATCAAATTGTTCAAAGGGAAAAGTTCACTTTTATGTAGGTTTAATTTATAACCTAAAAACTGGCTAAAACAGGAGAGTAAAGAAAGCACATGGGGTAATGAAGTCTCAACATTAGAAATAAATAGCAGCAAATCATCAGCATTGGAAGGATATGCAGGTAGGCAGAGGGGGTGGTGTGGCTTTATTGGTAAGAAATGATATTAAATCATTAGAAAGAGGTGCCATAGGATCGGAAGGTGAAGAATCTTTATGGTTGAGCTAAGAAATCACAGGGGTAAAATGACCCTGATGGCAGTTATATATAGGCCTCCTAACAGCTGCAGTGATGTGGACTACAAATTACAACAGGAAATAGAAAAGGCTTGTCAGAAGGGCAGTGTTATGATAATTGTAGGGGATTTTAACATGCGAGTGGATTGGGAAAATCAGGTCAGCACTGGATCACAAGAGAGAGAATTTGTAGAATGTCTACCAGATGGCTTTTTAGAACAGCTTGTTGTTGAGCCCACTAGGGGATCAGCTGTACTGGATTGGGTGTTGTGTAATGAACCAGAGGTGATTAGAGAGATTGAGGTGAAGGAACCCTTAGGAGGCAGTGATCATAACATGATTGAGTTCACTGTGAAATTTGAGAAAGAGAAGCCGAAATCCTATGTGTCAGTATTTCAGTGGAGTAAAGGAAATTACAGTAGCATGAGAGAGGAACTGGCCAAAGTTGACTGGAAAGAGACACTGGCGGGAAAGACGGCAAAGCAGCAGTGGCTGCAGTTTATGCGAGAAGTGAGGAAGGTGCAAGACAGATATATTCCAAAAAAGAAGAAATTTTTGAAATGAAAAAGGATGCAACTGTGGCTGACAAGAGAAGTCAAAGCCAAAGTTAAAGCAAAGGAGAGGGCATACAAGGAAGCAAAAATTAGTGGGAAGACAGAGGACTGGGAAGTTTTTAAAAGCTTACAAAAGGAAACTAAGAAGATCATTAAGAGGGAAAAGATGAACTATGAAAGGAAGCCAGCAAATAATATCAAAGAGGATATGAAAAGCTTTTTCAAGTATATAAAGAGTAAAAGTCAGGTGAGAGTAGGTATAGGACCGATAGAAAATGATGCTGGAGAAATTGTAATGGGAGATAAGGAGATGGCGGAGGAACTGAACGAGTATTTTGCATCAGTCTTCACTGAGGAAGACATCAGCACTATACCCGACACTCAAGGGTGTCAGGGAAGAGAGGTGTGCACAGTTACAATTAGGACAGAGAAAGTACTCAGGAAGCTGAATAGTCTAAGGGTATATAAATCTCCCGGACCAGATGGAATGCACCCACGTGTTCTGAAGGAAGTAGCTGTGGAGATCGCGGAGGCATTAGCAATGATCTTTCAAAAGTCAATAGATTCTGGCATGGTTCCGGAGGACTAGAAGATTGCAAATGTCACTCCACTATTTAAGAAGGGGGCAAGGAAGCAAAAAGGAGATTATAGACCTGTTAGCTTGACATCAGTGGTTAGGAAGTTGTTGGAGTCGATTGTCAAGAATGAGGTTACAGAGTACCTGGAGGCATACGACAAGATAGGCAGAACTCAGCATGATTTCCTTAAAGGAAAATCCTGCCTGACAAACCTATTGCAATTTTTTGAGGAAATTACAATTAGGCTAGACAAGGGAGATGCAGTGGATGTTGTGTATTTAGATTTTCAGAAGGCCTTTGACAAGGTGCTGCACATGAGGCTGCTAAACAAGATAAGAGCCCATGGAATTATGGGAAAGTTACATATGTGGATAGAGCGCTGGCTGATTGGCAAGGAACAGAGAGTGGGAATAAAGAGATCCTATTCTGGTTGGCTGTCGGTTACCAGTGGTGTTGCACAGGGGTCCATGTTGGGGCCGCTTCTTTTTACGTTGTACATCAATGATTTGGATTATGGAATAGATGGCTTTGTGGCTAAGTTTGCAGATGATACAAAGATAGGTGGAGGGGCCGGTAGTGCTGAGGAAACAGAGAGTCTGCAGAGAGACTTGGATAGATTGGGAGAATGGGCAAAGTTGTGGCAAATGAAATACAATGTTGGAAAGTGTATGGTCATGCACTTTGGTAGAAGAAGTAAAAAGGTAGACTATTATTTAAATGGGGAGAGAATTCAAAGTTCAGAAATGCAACGGGACTGGGGAGTCCTCATGCAGGATACCTTAAGGTTAACCTCCAGGTTGAGTCGGTGCTGAAGAAGGCAAATGCAATGTTGGCATTCATTTCTGGAGGAATAGAGCATAGGAGCAGAGATGTGATATTGAGGTTCTATAAGGCACTGGTAAGACCTCACTTGGAGTACTGTGTGCAGTTTTGGGCTCCTTATTTAGGAACGGATGTGCTGACGTTGGAGAGGGTTCAGAGAAGATTTACGAGAATGATTCCGGGAATGAGGGGGTTAACATATGAGGAACGTTTGACCGCTCTTGGACTGTACTCCTTGGAGTTTAGAAGAATGAGGGGGGACCTCATAGAAACATTTCGAATGTTGAAAGGCATGGACAGAGTGGATGTGGCAAAGTTGTTTCCCATGGTGGGGGAGTCTAGTATGAGAGGCCATGCCTTAAGGATTGAAGGGCGCCCATTCAGAATAGAGATGCGAAGAAATTTTTTTAGTCAGAGGGTGGTGAATCTATGGAATTTGTTGCCATGGGCGGCAGTGGAGGCCAAGTCATTGGGTATATTTAAGGCAGAGATTGATATGTATCTGAGTAGCCAGGGCATCAAAGGTTATGGTGAGAAGACGGGGGAGTGGGACTAAATGGGAGAATGGATCAGCTCATGATAAAATGGTGGAGCGGACTCGATGGGCCGAATGGCCGACTTCAGCTCCTTTGTCTTATGGTCTTACAACGAGACTTTATGAATAGTGTCTCTCCTTAAAATACCTTTGATATCATTAGATTCTTGAAAAGCAATGGCTAAAGGTTCTAAGGACAGATCAAAAAGCAAAGGGCTCAATGGACACCCTTGTCTAGTGCCACGTTGAAGCTTAAACGGTTTGGAGTTTTGAAAATTAGCCACTAGCAGAAGGGGCTAAATAAAGTAATTTAATCCATTGAATGAAAACAGGTCCAAAATTAAGATTTTCTGAAGTTCTAAATAAATAATTCCATTCAACTCTGTTGAAAGCTTTCTCAGCATCTAGGGATACCATACACTCTGATACCATGTTAGAAGGAGAATAAATAACATTTAATAACCGGCGCATATTAAAGTGAGAATATCGATTTTCAATAAATCCAGTTTGGTTATCAGAAATGACAGATGGTAAAATATTTTCAAACCTATGGGCCAAAACTTTAGATAAGATCTTAACATCAACGTTAAGTAAAGAAATTGGTCTGTGAGAAGAGCATTTAGTTGGATCATTATTCTTTTTAAGAATGAGCGAAATGGAAGCCTCATAAAAAGCTTGAGGGAGCCTGCCCGACTTTAAATGAATCTGAAAAAACTGAACATAAATGAGGTATAAGCAATGAGGAAAAGGTCTTGTGATATTCGCCAGAAAATCTATCTGGACCGGAAGCTTTCCTGAAACGTAACAAGTGCATAGCCTCAACAATTTCCTAAAAAGAAATAGGTTGTACCAACAATTTTCTGTTGTCGGCAGAAATTGTAGGAATATTTAGTTGATCTAAAACATTGTTCATTACAGTATCATCCTTAGAAGATTCAGAACTATAAAGTTTAGAGTAAATTTCTCTGAAAGTATCATTTATTTCTAAATAATCAATTGTCCTATCACCATTAGCTTTGCATATTTCTTCCATCTGTTGTTTACCTCTAAAGGTTTTAATTTGATCAGCCAATAATTTAACTGTCTTACCTCCATGAATATAAAATTGACTTTTATCTTTTAGGAGTTGGGTTTCAATTGGATAAGTTAAAACAGTGGTCCCCAACCACTGGGCCACAAAGCATGTGCTACCGGGCCGCGAGGAAACAACATGATTTGGCGGTATGATGAGTGAAAAACAAACGTCGCTTGAGAGTTTCTTTTGAAGCGGTGGTAGGGGACATAAAAGGCCTAATGATGATGATAATGCAGAGACAGCTGAGGCCAAGACTACAAAAAAAAACTTCCTTCAACAGAAAATACGACGAGCCATACATAAAATATGTCTTTATTGCGACCGGTGCCTCGCACGCTCCAAGCCCCCTATGTGTGATATGTGGAGACAAGCTGTCTAATGAGGCAATGGAGCCCTCAAAACTGCTTCGGCACCTTGAGTCCAAGCACCCCGCACTTAAAGACAACCCCGATGAATTTTTTGAGCGGAAAAAAACGTGAGCAAGCGGGACATAGAAACATAGAAACATAGAAAATAGGTGCAGGAGTAGGCCATTCGGCCCTTCGAGCCTGCACCGCCATTCAGTATGATCATGGCTGATTATCCAACTCAGAAACTTGTACCAGCCTTCCCACCATACCCCCGATCCCTTTAGCCACAAGGGCCATATCTAACTCCCTCGACAGAAGCAAGTGCTGAGAGCCACTACCTCCATAAATGCTGCTGCTCTGAGAGCGTCGCACTTAGTGGTTATCTGTATTACTAAGGCTAAGAAACGTCTGTTTGAGCAGCTTTGCGAGGAAATGGATGCAGAGCACAAATGCTTCTCTTACACACTGAAGTCAGGTGGCTATCAAGGGGAGATCCCTGGCCAGGATTTTTGAGTTAAGAGAGCAGCTACAGAGATCTCATTCAGGAAAAGAGTCACCATTGGCAGCACACTCCAGTGATGAGGAGTGGACAGCAAAACTCGTTTATCTGTGTGACATCTTCAGCCTGCTCAATGAACTCAATTTGCTACTTCAGGGGAGAATGACAACTGTCTTCAAGTTGGCAGATAAAGCGTCTGCTTTCACAGCCAAACTGGAACTGTAGGGATGGCGAGTGGACAGGGACATATTTGACATGTTCCCTACATTAGCTGGGATTTTGGGAGAGACTGAGGCTGCACCATCTTTCTCACCGCTGGTGCGCGATCACCTATCTTCGCTGTCGACAGAATTCGAGCGTTACTTCCCAACCATAAATGACTCAAGACGTGCAAAGGAATGGGTCCGTGACCCATTTGTGAATGTCCCCAGTGAATCATCCATGTCAGCGCAGGAAGAAGATCAACTCCTCAAGCTTGCAAATGACGGTGGGCTGAAAAGTATGTTTGACATAACATCTCTGCTGGCATTCTGGATCAAGGCAAAGGCTGAATATCCTGAGATAGCCACGAAAGCACTGAAAACATTGCTTCCATTTCCAACATCATATCTCCACGAAGCGGGGTTTTCTGCAATGAGTGCAACAAAAACTAAATTGCGGAATACACTGGACATAAGGAACCCCCTTCGAGTATTGCTGTCTCCCATCACCCCTCAATGGTACCGTCTTGTTGCAGGGAAACAAACCCAGGCCTCCCACTGATTCACGATATTGGTGTGTTGCAATGATTTTATATGTTCATACGAGGAAAATATGTGCTGTGTGTTTAATATCCAAACGTTACTTAAAATGTCATGATGCTATTGACTTATAAGTGTCTTATAATTGACTTACCACTATATTAATGCGAGGAAAATATGCACTGTGTGTTTAATATTAAATTCGTTAGATAAACCCTTTTAGAAACGAAATTGAGTGTATTAGCCACTTATCACCTATATTCCGGTCGTGATTAACACCCACCTCCTGTTGGCTGATCTGCAAGAATATTGTCAATATAGTCAATATTAAACCGGTCCGTGGAGCAAAAAAGGTTTGGGAACCCCTGAGTTAAAAGAAGAAGATTTCAACACGTCTTTTATATAAAACAGGTTGTGGAACCAAGCATACTCTTGGTCTAACTGTTTCAGCTGATTAGCTAAATCATTTCTCTCTTTATTAGCTTTCCTCTTAATACTTGCAGTATAAGAAATACTTTGTCCTCTAATATACGCCTTAAAATCATCCCATCTGATAAGACTAGAAGTCTCCTCTAACGTATTCTCTTCAAAGAGAAAGGTAATTTGTCTCTCCATAAACTTTAAAAAATCTTCATCCGATAACAAAGTTAGATTAAATCGCCAAAATCTATTTGTTTGAAGAAGACCAGGATGATTTAAGGATAGAAACACAGGAGCATGATCTGAAACAGCAATCTCTTTATATTCACAGGATCAAACTAATGGAATCATTTGGCTATCAATTAAAAAAAAATCAATCCTGGAAAATGTATGATGAACATGAGAAAAAAATGAATATTCCTTATCTACTGGATGAAAAAAAACGCCAGACTTCAACAATGCCACATTTCATTAAAGAAGATTTGATAAACACAGCTGATTTATTTGGTATCATTAGTTTAAAAGGTGAATGATCTAAAACTGGATCTAAGCAACAATTAAAGTCTCCACCCATCACCAATGAGTACAGACTTAGATCTGGCAAAAATTTAAAAAAAGCTCAAAAAAACCTGGGTCATCTATATTCGGAGCATATACATTGGCAAATACCATTAATTTGTTATTTAGTTTCCCTGATACTATAATAAAACATCCATTAGTATCAGAAATCACTTTATGTTGAACAAGGGAACTTTATTATCTATGAGAAGCAAAACCTCTCTTGCTTTGGCCTGAAACAAAGAATGAAAATGAGATCCTCTCCATCGATAGAAAAGTGTGAATGGTCACACTTACGTACATATGTTTCTTGAAGAAAAGCAATGGATACCTTAAGTTTTTTAATATAGGCAGAAATCTTATTTCTTTTCACGGGGTGATTTAGTCCCTTTACAATAAAACTAAGTAAATTAACACTTTGATCCATTTTAAGGCTCTTTATAAGAAAGATTAAAATCGCAATCAGAAAAATGTATATCAAACCCAAATAATAAACCTTGAAATATATTAACTAAGCAACAGAATTGACTAGATTCCCAAATCAGCTTCAAGAAAAAAAGACTTCCCGTCCCTCTTCCCCCTCCCAAAGAGAGAAACTCCGTCATAGAGCAACTGCTATGTACTTCCCCTGATCACATTCCCTTAGAAAGCCTTTTGGAACACTTCCAAGAATTCAAGGTTTTTATACTATTCCAACCAAGACTAAATAATATACAGTGAGAAACAAGCTTAGACGGGTTTTGTCAAACAGAAATAACAATTATTCATACTAAAAATATTAAACAGTCATTTTGTAATAAGTAGTATTTCTGTTTTTGCAAGATTTTTAGTCTATTCTATATATATGCATACACACACAGTCATTCATTTTTTTAAAGTCTAAAAATTCTAGCGCCTGTTCCTTCGTATAAAGCCACTTAAATGATCTGTCTTCTAATGTATTCCTCAGTCGAGCCGGAGAACGAAGAGAGGGTTTAAAATTTTGACTGTATAACTCCATCATAATTTTTTTGAACTTAGCACGTTCTGTCATAACTTTCATTGAAAGATCTTGAACAATACGTATCTTTTGATCTTGGTAGTCAATCATACCTTTTCAATGGGCAGCACGAATCAGAGGATCCTTTATTTGAAATTCATGGAAACATATAATGACTGATCTTGGTTTAGATTTTGAAGCCGATCCGTAGATAGGTGAATTGTGAGCACGGTCAATCAAAGGTAGAGACTTTATAATATCAGGGAATAATTTCATCAAAAGATTTGCAAAGAATTCTTTAGGATTATCTCCTTCCATTTGTTCTTTAAGTCCCAAGATTCGTAAGTTGTTCCTCCTACTTCTGTTTTCCAAATCAATAATCTTCTGTCTCATCATTTCATTGATCTTAAATTGTTTTTCATATAGCTTTTGCATATCATTGATTCTCCCATCCAGTAAAGTAATAACATCTTCACGTTCCTTTATCTTCTTATCATGTTCAGTTAGAAACGCTTGAATATCTTCTAGTTTCGTACCTATTTGTTTAATTTCAGCGCTGATTTCTTTTCTGAACTGTTGAAACTCCTCAGTAAGCTTTTGAATTGAACTCGTAATAGCTTCCAAGGCTGCTTTAGTAGTCATATTAAAATAATATCCCGTCTAACAATAGTATTTCAAAAGGTTGGAAAGAAAAGTAAATAAATTAGGAGCAGCAGTAAAGAGCTGTTACTCCATCAGCGGACAGCAGGCAGTCCCCCCAGCATTTTTTACAAGTGACAGGGTGGGAAGTGGTATAGTCCAAGTAGCTGTGAGAATCAATGGGTTTATAAAAGATATCAGTAGATAGACTTTCTCCAGAGATGGAGACAGAGAGATTGGGAAAGGGGAGGGAGGTGTCGGAAATGAACCAAGTAAATTTGAAGGCAGGGTGGAAGTTGGAAGCAAAGTTGATGAAGCAGCGCCAATGCAGTCATTGACATAACACAGAAAGAGTTGGTGAGTGATATTGTGGCTGAGGACCTGTTCCGCCAGACAGAGGAGAGTGTTGGTGGAGGGGAACTGGCTGGATCTGTTGTCCAGAAAGAAGAAGAGAGCTTTCAGGCCCTCATTCTGTGTCTTTTCCCAATTGCAGGCCTGGGCCAGAAACCTGAATCCTTCCTGGGATCTTGTGCAGGTACAGATCACCAACCATTCAACAGTCCTGGTGCAGCAAAATATTCTGGCTCTGCATGGTTCATGAATAGTTTGCAGAATTGGGGCTTTGTGGGAGGAGACCAGTTCAAATGGTGCACAAGCAAACAAAGTGCTGATGGATCAGTAATCAATACCACCTCCAACAAGTAATCCAAATTCCAGATGGAAAAGCAGAGAATTCCTGGATAATCCAGCTCCGTGATTTGTTTTGTTTGCATATTATAATCGATGTTGATGCCAGCAGGTTGGAGGCTACCCAGACAGAATATAAAGTGCTGCTCCATCACAGCAGCAGAGGAGGTCATGGACTGGCATGTCGGAATGGGAATGGGAAGTAGAACTGAAATGGGTGGCTACTGGGAGATCCTGCTTTTTCTGGAGTAGGGTGCATAGGTGTTTGGGTAAGCGGTCTCCCAATTTACATCAGACCTCATCGATATATAGGAGGCCACACCGGTGACACCTTAACTTATGTCAATCAATCCCTCTGGACCCATCCCATCTCAGACATTCCATTTGCTCTCTCTGCTACCAATCCCTATTCCTCACCCTTCTCTACAACTGAAACCATATTTAATTTCTAAATATTCCTCATGCTAATAAAAGCATGAGCTTTGTTTTTCTCTATTTATATCAGTATCAGGTTTATTATCACTAGCATATGTCATGAAATTTGTTAACTTAGATGCTGCTTGACTCAGAGTATTTCAGAATTTTCTGTTTTTATTATGTCTCTCCTCCTCCAATGTGGCATTCACAATAGCATTAGAAAACTATGAAGCTCTTTCCACCTCGTCTATTAACACCATTCAATGCCTTTCAGATCAGAATGACCTCCTGGAGATTTATCAGACAATACATCTCCAAGAGATGAAGGTTAGAATTAATGTTTGCCCTCTCGCATAAATTAGTGTTAGTGACTCCTAGAGTTTGTTTTTCAGAAGCCAATAAATAATGCTGATTGCAAGGACAATCGAGGACAAGCTGTGTACATACATCTATTGATGCTTCTGGACACATCTTCAGTGACGTTCCCGGAATCATCGGGTGTTTCAGGTCTTTCAACATTGTACAACCTCCTCCAGGTGACCCAACCGGGGCTGATCAGACCCCAGCTTGTGTCCAGATGGCTAGCTACTTATGACTCAGTGGCTCCCCTCTTTTGAGCCACAGCCATCTTGAGGCCCTCTCTGCCGCATCGGTGGTACTGCGGATGGCTCTCCTCTTCCTCTCTCCCTCGATGCCCAAAATGCTGAAGGCTCTAACTAAAGAATGGGCTATGAATCCCCTACAACCAACCTCCACTGGGAGACACCTCGCTCTCCATCCAGCCTGCTGACAGTTGCTGACCAGTCCTGTGTACTTGGAGAGCTTCCTTTCAAAGGCCTCTTCCAAGCTATCTTCCCATGGGACTGTCAGCTCCAGCAGCACCATTTGCTTAGTCGACTCAGACACTAGGACAATGTCTGGTCGCAGGGTGGTGGCTGCGATATGGTTGGGGAACTTCAGCTACCCTTTGAGGTCCACCAACAGCTGCCAGTCCCTTGCAGAGGTCAGAATGCCTGCAGATGTTCTTTTGGCAGGTATTGGCTGCTCCCCAGCTCTGACAAAGGCAATGGTCTGCTTGGAGGGTTGGGACCGCTTCACCCACTCAACTCCTGCGCTGACAGCTTCAGCGATGGTCTTCAGGACCTGATCATGTCTCCACCTGTACCGTCCCTCACCAAGTGCCCTTGCACAGCCGCTGAGGATGTGCTCCAGGGTTCCTCGCCTGGAGCACAATGGGCACGCAGATGACTCTGCCTTGCCCCATGTGTGCAGGTTTGATGGGCTTGGAAGCACATCGTACACTGCCTGGATGAAAAATTGGATGCGGTGTGGTTCGGCTTTCCAAAGCTCAGCCCAGGTCACTTTCCTCTCAACCGCATTCTCCCATCTTGTCCAAGCTCCCTGTTGCTTCATTCCCACCGCCTTGCAGGCTCTCATCTCCTCCACTACTGCTCTCACCTCCTCCTGAACTAGACAACACCTTTCCTTCCCTCTGCTGTCCATTTGGGGAGTTGGAAAGGATCCTAGCCCAGCTTGGCCTCATGTGACCACTCCCACCAGCCTCCTGTGACGCAGCCTCGCCTCTGCCTCCTGAACAGCTTCCTCGGCCCTCCACTTCCTGCCAGTACTTACTTGGATCCCTGCTCTAGCCACCTTCGGGTCACTTGAGTCTGTATACTGTATCACTTCTCTGGCTCTTGTTACCTTGAATTCTTCCTCCAAGGATTTGAACGGCAGTTGCAGTTGCTCAAAGGTTTCTAATGCAAGACTTTCTCTTTTGAAACTAATGGAATTTTCATTGCACCCTTCCTGACCAGCACATTCCAAATGGATTACAGGCAACATGGAAGTGGTAGCAGAGAGGCTGCTGCAGCTGTCTCACATCTACAAGTTCAATCTGGTTTCTGGTGCTGTCTATGTAGTGTTTTCAGATTCTCCTTATGCCTGTGGAGGATTCCTTTCATATCCCAAATACTGTATACACTGGTTGTTGAGTTAATTGTCTGCTGTAAATTACCCCCTTGTACCCTGGGTTGGAGAATTGGGAAGCAATTCCACGTGACCTTAGAGACACAGTCATATTCATGACAGCTATGGTAGGCTTTATGTGCCATTGCTTCCTATAAGGCAAAACCTAACAGCATAATCAGCAGTGATGCCTCATTCCCTGATGAGCTCAATGAGTTTTATGCACGATGTGAAAAGAATAACATCATACATGTGCGAATCTCCGCAGCATCCGGCAACCTTGTGATCTCTGTCTCGGAGGTCGATGTCAGAACTTCCTTAAAGAAGATAAACTCTCACAATGCAACACGCCCCAATGGTGCCCCTGGCAGAGTACTGAAAATCTGTTCCAACCAACTGGTTGGAGTTTTCAAGGACATCTTCAACCTTGCTGCCATTGAAGATTCCCACCTGTTTCAAAAGGGCAGAAATCATACAGGTGCCCAAGAAAGTCTGTGTAGGCTATCACCTGGTAGCACTAACACTTAGTGCAATGAAGATAAGAGATTCTGCAGATGCTGAAATTCTTGACAATACAAACAAAATGCTGAAGGAACCCAACAACTCAGCATCTATGGAGGAGAATAAACAGTCGACATTTTGGATCGAGATCGTTGATCAGGATTGGAAAGAAAAGGTGGAGAATTTGACTTCCCATTTCCATTCCAACATGTCGGGCTGTTATCTACTTACCACAATGAGGCCTCACACTTGTTGGAGGGACATTTCATGTTCTGGCTGGGTAACCTCAAACCTGATGGCATGAACATTGATTTCTCTTACTTTCAGTAATTTGTCCCCCCTCCTCCTTCACTTTTAATCATTCCCCATTCTGGATTCCCTTTCACCCTTCTCTTCTCCTCACCTGCCCATCACCTACTCTGGTGCTCCTCCTCCTTCTCTTTCTCCCATGATCTATTGTCCTCTTCTGACAGATTCCCTCTTCTTCAGCCCCTTACTATTTCTACCTATCACCTCCCACTTTCCTTCTTCATTCCCCCTCCTCCCCTACCCACTCACCTCCATTCTCACCTGATTTCACCTATGACCTACCAGCTTGTACTCCTTCCACTCACCTCACCTTCTTTTTCTGGCTTCTTACCCCTTCCTTTCCTGTTCAGATAAAGGGTCTTGGTGGCAGTTTATTCCCTCTATTGATGCTGCCTGACATGCTGAGTTCCTCCAGCAATTTTTGTCTGGTGTGATGAGTTGCTTTGAGAGGTTGGTCATAGCCAAAATCAACTTCTACCAAGAGGCAGAATCTGGATCTATGGCAATACGCCCATCACCTCAACAGGTCTACAGTGGTTGCAATCTTAAGCGCTTTTCACTCTGTTTTGGAACACCTAGATAACAGCAAAATATACATCAAGCTGCTGTTTATTCATTACAGTTAAGCATTTATCACCATCATCCTCTCAGTACTATTAAACAAGTTTCAAAATCTGGACCTCTGTACCTCCCTCTGCAACTAAATCCTTGACTTACTTATCTGAAGATCAGAGTCAACGCAAATCGGTAATAACTCCCCATTGCTGACAGCCTATACAGGCACACCTCAGGGATGTGTGCGCAGCCAATTGTTCAACTCTCTCTACACTCATGACAGCTTAAACACCATCTATAAATTTGCTAATGACACCACTGTCGTTCTCAGAATCTGGAATGGCAACAAGGAGACATACAGAGTGAAATAGATTGTTTGGTTGAATGATGTTGCAATAACAACCTTGCACTCAAGATCAGCAAGAGCAAGGAATTGATTGTAGACTTTAAGAAGGGGAAGTTTGCAGAACTCACACTAGTCCTCATTGAAGGATCAATGGTGGAAAGGGTGGGCACGTTCAATTTCAACATCTTGGAGTAACTAAATTGGACCCAACGCATTGATGTCATCTTGAAGATGGCATGCCAGTTACTCTACTTCATCAGGACCTTGAGCATATTTGGAATGTCACCAGAGTCTTGCAAATTTCTACAGGTATACAGTGGAAATCGTTTTCATTGGTTGCACCATGCCTGACCCAGAGTCTCCAGTACACAAGATCAAAAGAGGTGCAGTGGGTTGTGGACTCAACCAGCTCCATCATGGACATAACCCACCCTCCCTGCTATCAAGGACATCACCAAGAAGTGTTTCCTCAAGAAGGGGGCATTCAGCATTAAGTACCCTGCCATTTGGAACATGTCTTCTTCTCATTTCTACAATCGGAGAGGAGATACAGGAGCCTGAAAATCCACTCTCAACATTTTAGGAACAACAACTTCCCTTCCACCATCAGATTTTTGAATGGCCCATGAACCCATGAACTCTATCACATTGTTCTTCTTTTGAGCTGTTTATTTTTTTTTAACTTATAGGTAATTAGATGTCTTGCACTGCACGGCACTGCTGCCACAAACAAACAAGTTTCACAACATATGTCAGTAGTAGTAGACCTGATTCTGATTGTGAATCAACACATATGAGAGAAATAAATGGGGAAATGAGACTGATGTGGTTGCCATGATAGCTGGAGTAGATCCAATAGGCTAGTTTGGCCTCTTTCGATATTATAAAGAATTGTGAAAACGTCCTCTCACTAATTGAGTGTATTTCTGCACAGTAAGGTTTCTCAACAACAATGTGATAACCTGTTTTTAATAATGGTGGTTGAGGGGTAAAAAGTAGCCAGGAAACAGGTGGTGGAGGGGAACAGCCCTGTTCCCCCCTGGGCTAGGTGCATGTGGCATTTTACATTCACCTAGGAAGGAAGATGTGGCTTTAATTAAACTTTTCATCCAAAAAATGACATATCTTTTAAAGCAGCACTTGTTATCACACTGGAGTATCAGGCTAGATTTTGTGTTGAACTCCCTCTGAAATAAGAATTAACATACAACCTTCTGACTCAGTAATATGCTATCACTGAGCTGCACTTAATAGCTTCACCGAGACACTTGCTAGAGTATAGATGTGAATGATGAGCAACGAACACAAGAAAATCTGCAGATGCTGGGAACCCAAAGCAACACACACAAAATGCTGGAGGAACTCAGCAGGCCAGGCAGCATCTATGGAAAAGAATAAATAGTTGACGTTGCGGGCAGAGACCCTTCAACAGAGCTGGGAGAAAAAAGATGAGGTCAAAGTAAGACAGTGGGGGTGGAGGGGAGGAGAGGAAGAAGTCATAGTCATACTTTATTGATCCCGAGTGAAATTGGTTTTCATTACAGTTGCACCATAACTAATTAAATAGTAATAAAACCATGAATAATTAAATATTAATATGTAAATTATGCCAGGAAACAAGTCCAGGATTAGTCTATTGGCTCAGGGTGTCTGACCCTCCAAGGGAGGAGTTGTAAAGTTTGATGGCCACAGGCAGGAATGACTTCCTATGACGCTCTGTGTTGTATCTCGGTGGAATGAGTCTCTGGCTGAATGTACTCCTGTGCCCAACCAGTCCATTATGTAGTGGATGGGAGGCATTGTCCAAGATGGCATGCAACTTGGACAGCATCCTCTTTTCCAACACCACCGTCAGAGAGTCCAGTTCCATCCCTGGTTTCACCTATTATCTACAAGGTGATAGGTGAAACCAGGACAGGGAGGGGTAAAAGGCTGGTGAAAGAGATAAAGGGCTGGAGGAGGGGGAATCTGATAGGAGAGGACAGAAGGCCTTGGAATAAAGGGAAGGAGGAGGAGAACCAGAGAGAGGTGATAGACAGGTAAGGAAATAGGGTGAGAGAGGGAAACAGGAATGGGGAGTGCTGAAGGGGGGTGGGGAGCAATTAGCAGAAGTTAGAGAAGTCAATGTTCATGCCATCAGGTTGGAGGCTACCTAGACAGAATATAAGGTGTTACTCCTCCAACCTGAGTGTGGCCTCATCACAGCAGTAGAGGAGGCCATGGATTGTCATGTCAGAATGGGAACAGGAAGTGGAATTGAAATGGGTGGCTACAGGAAGATCCTGCTTTTTCTAGCGGACAGAGCATAGATGCTCAGTGAATTGGTCTCCGAATCTACATTGCATCTCTCCGATATACAGGAGGCTAATACTGGGAGCATCAGATGCAGTAGATGACTCCAACAGATTCACAGGTGAGGTGTTGCCTCACCTGGAAGGACTGTTTGGGGCCCTGTATGGTAGCAAGGGAAGAGGCGCAGGGGCAGGTGTGGCGCTTGTGCTGCTTGCAAAGATAAGTTCTAGGATGGAGATCAGTGGGAAGGGACGAGTGGACAAGGAAGTCATGTAGGGAGTGATCCCCGTGGAAAGCGGAAAGTTAGTGGGGAGGGAAAGATGTGCTTGGTGGTGGGATCCCGTTGGAAATGGCCGGGGTTATGGAGAGTTATGTACTAGATGCAGAGGCTGTTGGGGGGGGTGGTGGGTAGGTGACGACCAGCAGAACCTTATCCCTGGTGCAGCAGTGGAAGGTTTGGGGGAGGGTAGACATGCGTGAAATGAAAGAGATGCAGGTGACGGTAGCATTGATGGAGGAGGAAGGAATGAGTGACAAGTAGTAAAGTTGTGAAAAAGGTTGCCATGGCTAAGCAGTATGATAAAAACAGATTGAAAGGCCTTCATATTTTGTTAGAGCTTGCACCTGATCAAAGGCATCTAACTTTATCTTCACATATATCCTGCTCTGATCTGCTTTAGGATCCTTTGTCATGTTCCCTACATTAGCTGGGAACAATGAAGTGACAAAAATACTTGAGTAACTCACTTAGTATAGCCAAATAAGTGCCAAGTATTAAATGCCCCAGCATAAAATCAGCATAAAATCTAAGGAGAAGGAGTGCAAAATAAAGAGACATTGATAGAAGAGAGTCATTAAGAAATCTAATAAAGAGTCCGGGAGAAAGTTCCTTCCTCAGAATGTGGTGAAAAATTATATTTTATGGAGCTCTTGAGACTAATAGAGTACATGTTACTAGCAATCTGGAGAAGATGGGAGGAAGAAACAGATAGAAGGATATGTTTACAGGATGAGATAAATAGTGTGGGAAGATGCTAATGGCAACAAATGCCAGCTTTTCTAAATGACACAAGTCTGTGCTTAAATATTTAAGAAATATGATTCAAACAATAATTTTGGCTGCTTAAATGGTCATAATATAAAATATTGCTTCATGCTCACATCTTAATGAAAAGGCAATTTACCTGTTTGCTGATCAATTCTTTAGTTTTATATATCAAAATATCAAATTAGCAGGAAAATTGCAAGGGAAACACTGATTATCAATGGATGAAGACATTTGATGAATATAATTGGTACCTTAGGTGGTAAAATAGAAAAGGAGAAGAGGGATGTTGGGTTAGCAATTTGAGGATGGACAGTAAAGCAAATAAGAGGAAAAGGTGTAAGCATTGAAAGAATTGTTCAAAAAGACAAGTGCAGGGGTTATTAATAAGATTGATGGGGTGGTATAATAGGAAACAGAGAGAGGACAATTGAAGGGTTGAACACTCATTTGTTGCTGGGGTGGAAAATTCATAGGTGATTAGAAGAGGTGCGGAGAACAAAATGAGCTCCACAACCCAATCATAATTGCAGCTTGGAGAATTCAGCAGCTTCCTTCTGCTGCTCACTGCACAGTGTTGAGGTGAGAGAGGGAGAGGATATTTAGTGGAGATCTATGGTGCAAATTTTCCACACAAAGAGTTGGACCTGGAAAGACCTGCCAGAGGAAGTGTGAACAATTAGCACATTTAAGAGGCACCTTGACAGATAACGGAACAAACAGGACATTGAAGGGTATAGAACTAATCCAAGTGGAATTAGTATAGGTGGTCAGCATAGACACAATGGATCACAAGCCTGTTTCCATGTTGCATGCCTCTAAGAAATATCATCTGAAAGAAGAATGCAGCAAACAAAAGAAGCAACAAGAGAATTTTAAAAAAGTAGATTCTGGATAGATTTAGAAAGGCAGACATCCCAATCTAATGCCCTGGTTTATACAGTTATACTGTTGGGTATTTTATTTCCCCCAGATTTTCTCAAGATGCAATGTGTTCCTTTAATTACATTATACAATTGGGTATTTCATTTTGTTTTGCCATTTATAATAATAATTTAGTTGGTTAAGTTAGGCTTGTTGTATTAGCCAATAGGATTTGTCTTATTAACATTTTGGCCAATGAAATGCCCCAGAACATTCTAGCGGAATCAGCGATAGCCATTTTCTGGAGGGGTCTTGGAAGAAGAAGGAGGACAAAATAATGAAAACGGATGACAAACATGAATGAAGAGCATGGGGAAATGCTCAGAAATAAATTTGGAAGGACAGATACTGATGTGAGAAACTCCTCCTGCAGACTTTGGTCTCACAGAGAATGTGCAGATACTTTTAGCCAGCTAGTTATCTCACAGCCTTGGAGAAAGTTTGACTCCTTGTCCTTCGATGTTGCGTGGATACTTATTTATGTTTTGCTTGGACTGTGTTTTCAGGCAGAATTGTTTTGGTACTGTGAGTAAATGAAGTGATACAACCCAGATTGATATACACAACAATGAGCTCCAAACATTATGTGCACACTTTAGGCTAATGTATATGTAATGGCCCCTTTTTTGTATTTTGTTTGTTAATAGTTTAAAATACTTTGTCAATACAATTTCAATTTAAATTTATACTGATGAGTTAAATTATTGCTTCCCGGTGAACAGTAAATTTGCATGGGTGTGTCAGTGTTCATACCAGTAACAAGCCTACTTTTCCCTTAAAGGAACATCCACACTTCTATGTGTTATGTTTACCCAAATCATATTTACCCTAGAAATGGTTATTTATTGGAAATGGCATTCTCATCATTATTCCCCTTGCATTGTAGACTTATGTTGCTGTTAAGCTGAATTCACAGTAATAGCTAACTCATTACGAGCCTATGGTGAGAGAGTTACACCAATATAATGCTACTTCATCATATTTAAAAGTCCTGACTATGACCTTATCTTCGCCGATAATTTTTTTTCAAACTATCTACAGAAATTCATATCAAATAAACGTGCAATACATGAAAAGGTAACTGTATATCATGGACTTTATTGTGTAATCACATCTTGCACATTACAGCCATCTTAAACTGACATTTAAGTGCACATTATGGAGTCTAAAATGAGTGGGCAAGTATCTTCAAATTGACTACTTCCAGTCACTTTTAATTGTGTAAAGTGGGAGTGATTTGTTAGCATCTTCCCAAAAGTTCAAAGGATTCATATACAAACACATCAAGAATAGCAAGATCTAATCAAGTGATTAAAACATGCCACCTTCATTTACAGTGAGTGGATGAAAGAATCTAGCATCATTTACGGTCTTACCCTGACTCTAATTTCAAGTCCGATAGGCAAATACACAAACTGTCAGAGCTAGAGGTGAAATGGCACATACGTAATTAAATGAGGTGTTAGCATGATACAGTGTTATGAATTATGCACTGGTCTGCCAATCACAATTTTTAAAAATAAAAACTATTTACAAAAGAATTTTCAAAGTTAGTTACTGCACAACAAACGAACACTCTGAAACTTATACAGCTTTATATTTGGCAAACCATTTTCTACTCAGCACAGCTATAGCAGTAATAGGACAAAAAAATTAGCTGGATAATTTAAGACTTTCCTCACATATACCATTTATTTTTTAAAGAGACTAATTTCACAAAAACATTGCTTACATTGAAGTTTCCCCCCTTAAGAGAGTGTGACATATAGAAAGATTAATATATAATGCTACCAATAACATTTTCTATTAAAAGAAGAAACTTACACTGTTTATGAACAAGTTCAACCCACATAAAGAGCCAAATAAATAGTTCTTTTGAAGGTCTAGTGAGCAACATGGCCATTTGATAAGATTGAACATTCCACAGTGTGTAAAGACATACAGACCTTCAGATAGCAACAGGTCATACTAATCTGTGACTTTTCCCACTGAATAATTCAATGACATTCATTTATAATCATGTGTTTGTTAACTTATTGTCATTTTTGGAAATTTAAAAATAAAGCCATTATTAAATAAATAATATTTAAATAATAAAATACATATTTAAAATACATCTTAGGCACACTTTTTTTTAGAAGTACTGTATGTTTGATAAGTCATCAGTTTAATCTATTTTCTCTGATGAGCTGGGTCTGACATACAAATAATGACGTGCAAATAAATTATATCAGAGATATTCAATTATTCTTCAAATGGATATAGATTTCAACAATTACTTCATGCTAGTAGATAGATATTACCATATTTGAGTATAAGACCAAGAGGACGCTCCAATGTGAATAGTAAAATCTATCCAATATTTCTAATGCTTATGGGCACCTAATAATTTCAGGAAAACAAAATGGTTCAATTATACAGAAAATATATAAAAATGAATTAACTTGTTTGCAAATTTTTCAAATTGTAGGTTGAATCTCTCAATTAATATAATGCATCTATATATACAGGTTAAAATACATTGGCAGATTATGATGTCAATAACAATTGAATGTTTTAAATATTTTTAGATTACTGATGTGCTGTTGATCTTTGCCTGCTTACAACTGTCAGTATTGCACATAACAAAAGAACCAATATTCTGAATGCAAAAAAGCATGATCTATTATATAGAAGTACTGAATTCAGAAACAAAAGTTGTATTATGAGAACAGGATTTTATTATTAGATTTATTCCACGATGATCTTCATAAAGCAATGGAACAATTTTTTAGCCAGAAAGTTCCTCTCGTAGCAGCTTGTTTCTACGGACCTCAGCTGCATGCCTTTCCTGTTGTACAAAATGCACAAATTATAGAAGGTAAGATATCTGAAAAAATAGTCTTAAAACTTGTAATCATTTCACTATCATCAGTTTGGGCAAGTTCCAACATTATATTTCAGTATGTCAAACAGAAAATTAATGTGGGCAATTACTTTATTTAATAGATATCCAAAAAAAACCCAACAAATATAGGTACAGATAAAATACATTCTACCCAACCTCCTGAGATTAGGTAGCCAATTCTCCTTAAGTATTCTGCCTTTCAAATTTATTAAACAATTTTTATAAAGTACAGAATACAGATTTTTGATTTCTGCTGGTCTTAATTTTGTAAACTAGGCCCAATGAGCAGACAATTATGCGAATTCTATGCTTGCCTTATCATTTGATCTACAGGCATGATATATTTGTTTTTACTTGCATTTTAAAAAAATTTACAGTAATCACATTTTTTTTGACCAAAACTGTTTATTACTCATCAGGCTATCATTTGTAGAGGGCTCTTCGATTACGTACTGTACTTATAAACAGGAATCCAAAAAATAGGTCAGTATTCAACAGAGTACCTACTGTTAAAAAAAACTACAGAAATTTCCATCAACAGCAGGTTGAAGAAGATGAAAAACATTTTATTAAATGTAGACATATATATTTGAACAACACACTGAGCTAGGTTTCTTTAATTGGGCTACTGTCAACTATTTAATGGCAACATTCAGGACTACTAGACCTTCTTTGCATTCGATGCCAAATGACTACATTAATAACACAGGTTATTCTCCATAATGCCTTCAGAATGTCCAAGCAGTGCAACTGATCCTGAGTAAGAGGAAGTTGAGAGAACACCTGCTAGTCCTTATCGAGGGGTCAGCAGTGGAAAGGGTGAACAGTTTCAAGTTTCTGAATGTCAACATCTCTGAAGATCCATCCTGGACCCAGCATATTGATGTGATTATAAAGAAGGCACATCAACAGCTATACTTCATTAGGAGTTTGACGAGATTTAGCAGGTCACCAAATATTCTAGCAAATTTTTACAGGTGTACCACGGAGGACACTCTAACTGGTTGCATCACTTTCTGGTATCGAGATGCCACTGCACAGGATTGGAAAAAGCTGCACAGGGTTGTAGACTCAGTCAGCTCCATCATGGGTAAAACCCTCCTCAACATCAAGCAAATATTCAACAAAACAGCATCCAACATTAAGGACTCACCCCCTCACTATTAAGGACATACCATGTTCTCATTGCTACCATCAGGGAGAAGACACACACTCAACATGTTAGGAATACACTGCCTTCAGATTTCTGAACGTTCCATGAACCCATAGACACTACCTCACTGTTTTCCTCTCTTTTGCACTTTTATTTTTTTATATATTTCTTATTGTACTGCTGCTGCAAAACAACTAATTTCACAACACACATATGTCAGTGATAATAAACCTGATTCCGATTCATCGTTTTCATTATCCTGGTGGTTTCCTGAAACACGCAAAATTCTTCCTCTGATCAATGAGAAACATAGTGCCTGATATGATCATGTTTTATCCAACAGTCAGGTGTGGTAAATATTTCATTATTCTTTCTTGAGAGCTGAAATATCCTTGGAATTGTCCGAAAAAATATTAATGTGGGCCCAGGCCAATGCTGGGTTATTCCCAAGCTGCATAATCAGGTAATTCTCTGTGACAATCACACTTTGAAGCCTGAATCATAGGCCTGGAGCCTCACTAAAAATAGCATTCAGTTATTTTTTAATGTTTAGAGTCCATTTGTTGGTTCTCACTATTATATGTTCCTTTCTTAATCGAGTTTCAAAATATAAATAACAATTTCAATACATTATATTACTTCATGCAATCAACATTTAGTTAAGAATAAGACATTATGCAGAACTAAAGAATTAGTCATTTATTTTATCAATTCCTTTTTTCAGAAGCCATTGTAAAAGAAGCATGAAAAGGACAATAAATAGGATAAAGATTCGGAAAATGTATTGCTATGTTTATCATTAAAAGTGACAATTGTATCTGTTGCCATAACCTTATAACTAAAGCATTCCAGATACCAATGATGGAAAAGGATGTGAAAATTGGCTTCTTTTTGCCAAATTTATAAAGCTAGAATATCTTGATGTGAAAGATTAGTCCAAACTAAAATCAAGCCCTCAGACAGCCTAGCAACCTATAAAGCCTTTCCCAGATGAATAGGGATAACAGTGAAGAATATAATTAACTAGGAGTAACAGGTTTACATGTATTAAATTTTAAAAACGAAGTGGAATACTTACCTTCTCACGCAGACGATCCTTGAGGGCAGCTATATGCGCTTTGCGATTTTCATTACAAGCTTCCATTTTCTGATTTAACTTCCTTTCGGTCGTTGAGATGAAGTTACAGTTATCCACAATTGCCCTGTGTAGCACAATGCGCCTGTGCTGTTGCTTCTCTGCCAGTTGCTGCAAAAGTTGCATCTCTTGGGTCTGCAAATCCACAGAAATGACACCGATGTGAAAGGAACTTCAACAAACATCATAACATTCAAAGGAAACTGAAAAAAAGAACAATAACTGGAGAACAAGAGCTTGAAATCATTGGCAAAAGAGCCTGAGGGTAAATTAAAAGTCTTTCTTTCCTCACGTCAATTTGTTAGGACTTGGAATCATTGCTTGTAAGGATGAGCGAACAGATTTAACAGTAACTTCCAAATGAGAATTAAACAGATACTTGAAGGGGAAAATTTTAAAACCTATTAAGAAAGCAGTTAGGTTATTTGACTGGATTTTTCAAAAGATCAGTACAGGTGCAATAAACAGAATAATTTCCTTTTGTAGAGTATCTTTCTTTGTCATGTGGTATAGAGATGACGCTTTTTACTCCACTCTTCCTATTTGGCTCTTTCTACAGAAAAAAAATGTCGTTAAATGCTCAACAGCTCAGACATAATTTGAGAAGATGGCATTTAGTATCATATTTCAGATGAATAACCTTTGATAAACCTGAAAAAAACTCATTTTCTCCCTCTTCAGTTGCAGCCTGCTGCATTTTCCCTTTTTTTCCTCCAGTTGTTTCAGATTCTAATATCAACAGTATGTTGTTTTTTTGACTTTTACAAATGGAAATATCAACTTTTAACTTCACATGATGTGGGAAAGCGGGATAGTTTAAGAATAGCATTTTTCTTAGATATTGTGTGGTGTAGCAATATCTAACTCATCAAATGGATATGAAACCAGTCCACATCACCAACCTTTCTCCTATCCTCAGCAGCATCCAGCTGGTTCTGCAGTTTCTCCAAAGAGATGTCCTTCTTCTTTGGTGTGATGGGTTGCTCAGGTGACAGATCAGTGGATTGTGGTTTCAGAATCACTTCAAAAGCCTGTCCAGAGGCACGCTTATTAATTGATTTCACTTCCATATCTAAGGAAGAAAAAATATTAAAAACAATATGATGAATGGCGTATTTTTGTTACTGGTCCAAATAACATTGTAGCTTAAAATAAAAGCTAATCTCAATTCTCCCATTCCATCGCTTAAGCTTTAGGGGCACCACAGGAGGATACACAGCATAGCAGTTAGCATAACACCATTACAGCACCAGCAATCTGGGTTCAAGTTTACGGATGACATCTGGTCAAGATGGCACCAGCGAACAATGCTCCTTTGGTTGACATCTCCTGGATAGATCATGAAATCATGTATTTCACTTCTTTTATGTTTGTTTTTCACCTTGGATGTGATTCTGGAACTGTTGGAGCCTGTGATGGTTTGGGTGTTCTTGCGCTCTGCAGTCTCCGAGGGGATTTCGGGAGGCTGAGGCAACATGTAGGAACCCCATGGTGGGCAGGCTGCAAGGGTGGGTGCGAGACAATGTTCGACTCCACTTTGCCGATGAAAGTAATGAGGGAGACTGAAATATCGAGGTGAATGTGGACGCTTGGAGGTCGTTTGGGTGTTTCAGCACTCTGCAGTCTCTGAGAGCATTCTGGGAGACAGAGACAGCATGTGTGAAGGCTGAGGGAAAGGGTGCATACCATTATTTGATTCCATTTCAGCAATTAAAGCTAATGAAAAGCGACGAGGAAGATTTAAGCATAGAGGCAAGTGTGGAGGATGAGTTCTGGCTGTCTACATTTTTGATGGGTCTGCTACATTGAGGGAAAGGTCTGCTGCTGGGCCCAGTGAATGTTGCCCAGGTTTTCTGCGTTTTGGATCTGGACTTTGACTATAGACTTTTTTGTTTCAGTCTTATATTTTGTGTTTTTCGTACGATCTTTCTTTTTTCGTTTTTGAGCAGGTAGGGTTGATTTGGGGGGTCACTGGGCCTATTCCATTTTGTTTGCTTTTTTGTGTGGGGGAGGAGGATTTGGAGTCAATGTGCCTGTTCCATTTTTGTTCATTTTTTGTGCAGTGGGGGGTGGGGTGGGTGGTTGATGACCGTGGTACCTTTCTTGGTTTTCATGGGCTACCCGGAGAAGAAGAATTTCAAGTTGTATACTTTGATAATAAATTAACCTTTGAAACTTTGAACCTTTGAACAATTCCCGCTGCTATCTGTAAGGAGTTTGTACATTCTCCCTTGTCTGTGTGAGTTTTCTCCAGGTGCTCCAGTTTCCTTGTTGGGTCGGAAGGGCCTATTACCACGTTGTATCTCTAAATAAAATAAAACCTTATTATAAACAATAATAAATAAAATATATTTCAGAATGAATTATTTCTCCATTAATTTTAAAGCTACTGGTTGTGTTCTGTCCTTTGTTACCACAGATAGTAATCTGGGATACATATTTAGCATATTAATTAAATTTTTCTTCTTATATGTAGACATTAATGAATACCCATGATATTGCATGTGGGTTTCTTCTGTTTACCTGCAATGATATGCAAAAGAAACCACAAAACTTGAGAAAGCTATTTGTTTAGAATATTTAGTATTTACACACCTCTTCCACTGAAAATACATCGAACATGTGGGCTGTCCTCCAAGAAGACTTAGTACAAGTTTCTTTGTGTTGAATAATGGAAATAAGAGTCACAAATATCTTAATCCCAGCAGTCATTTAAACATAAAAATAGAATGCAGAATTGTTTTTTTGTGTAAGATCTTGCTTCAAATCCATTCATTTTTTAAAGTTTAGAGTCATCAGGATCGCTTCATGTGCTTTAAGTCAGATTTGGTGACATCCATGATTATGAACAGAACTGAGTTAACTTGAGTCCCCAGATTGACTCAGTGGTGGTCTGTGTTTGCTCACATTTAGCTGGTTTAGATGCAGGAGGCTGAATAAGCTGTACTATGGATGAAAGTTTCCCAAGAGACATTTTCTCTTGAAGGCAAAGTCTTTTCAGGGTACAGGTGGTTGGTTGCACAGGAACCAGAAGGTATGTCACATTGATTCACAGGAGTTTTGGTTAATTATCTTGGAATTAAACTAGGCCATACAAGACTAGTTATAAAGACTTAATGTCTTATGTGCTATAGACCTGGACTTTAAGCAAGATTTAAGACTTCTGTGATCATGAGTCGAGAGAGGTTACTGACTACATACTGGAGTCAGTGACAGATTGGTGACTCCAGGCTTCTGAAATTTTGTGAATGAATTTTCAGGAACAACGGATCCTTCAATTCAGTATATTGTTCATCAATAAGCTAGTACATTTGATCAACCTATTTTTTAACTAATCACGACAAAAATATAATTAAAGTGAATGTCAAAATGTTAAACTGTTTGATTTTATCTGCACTTCAAAGTTCAACGTTAAAAAGTACATAGATATATTTACACTATGTAACTGGAATAATTACATTATAACTACACAATCTAAACATAGGCCAGAACAAAGAAATTACTTAATGCCAGTACTCACCTCCAAATTTGTTGATTGTATTGGGATGTGGTTGAGTATAGAAGCAGGAGCAGATCAGGGAGAGCATTGACAGCTCCTTCATTTTCTCCTTGTAGGCTTTAGAAAATAAAAACATAATAATTTTACTTCTATGAACATGAATTTTTCAACAAGACTTTTGTAAAAAGTTTTTTCTTGATGTTTCACATAAATGGCTATCTATCGAAAAAAATTGCTTAAATTTAAATAATTAAACATATTGGGTCACCATTCAGTTGCACATGAAACAAGGAAACCCAGGTTCCTTTTGTTTCACCAAATTGGTCTTAGTTTAATAATCAAATGTAATATTTATCAGAGGCAAGACTCTCAGAAAGCAGTACAAATGGAAAGTAATACACTTTAATCCCCATTCTTCTTTAATGATACTTCTCAAAATTACGAAGAATAGAGAGTAGCCAACTACTTTCACCCATGATCTCAAGATTGTAAAACTTGATCAGAGAAGTTTACCGCCTTTTTGTTTATGTATGTAGAATTACTCCAACATCCTCTGACTGGTGAATGAAATTAGCTCTTAAATGATTCCTGGTATTTTGCTTTGGTTACACTTTTCAGACAAGGTAATATTTTTGTATTAGTCCTAATTTTGACTTTATTCTTTTCGATTTGTGTCTTATTATCTACTCATCCAGACATTTTCCAGATTTACCACTTCTATACTTTTCACAACCAATGTAAAACAGTATATTGTATTATGGTTGTGGTCTTGAGATATTGGTTGAATATAATCAATTCAAATGCTCCCACTATAATCTTGAAAAAAGTGAGCAGTAAATTTTTTGCCAATTTACATCAATCTCTTGCCAAAATATTAGTAGAAGTAAAGGAAGACTTGTGAGAAATGAGCACAAGAAATTTTTGCAGCAGCTATATTTCCTCACCACTTGGCCCTTCACACTAGAACTTAGTTTTGTGTTTCTTGATCTGTGTCCTGCACTGCCCTTCCATGCTGGTCTATTCTCCTATTTCCTATGCTGGCCTGCCCCCTTATTTTATACACTGATCTTCTTTCCTGTGTTTCGCTGAGCAGACTGAATATCAATCATAACAGTTCCTCTGACCATTTCCACTCAATTTGATTATGGTTCTTCTAACTTACTGCGTTAAGTTAGCTACGTTGTTCTCAACATTGATTTTGGCTTTACTGATGGCTACTCCAGTGGATGTCCCAATAGGGGAAAAACTGTTCAAAATGAGATACGGATTCTTCTAAAAATATCATCCTATGACTTACTTTTGAAGTTTTAATACAGAAAGACCATGAATAGTATGTAAACTGAGCAAATATTAATATACAACCAGTTTGTAAGAACAAAAAGCATTGTTGTAACTCTATGTGTGAGTTACATCAACATTTATAAATCACTAATTCCTCTTTCTGAGAAAGCAGAATTATTTTCTGATTCATAGTTTGCAAAAAGATGACAGCATGTATGGACAGAAATATAACAACTTGTGGAGGAAGATTATATAAAAAGTGGTGTTTTGTGATTGGTTACGAAACACAAATCCAGCAAAGAGAAAGAATGAAGAAGAAGGAATCTCTTACAGTATTAACAAGGATAGATTTCCCCTTGTTCTCACCTATCAACCCACAAACCTACATATCCAATATACAATTCTCCACAACTTTTGCCATCTCCAGTGCAATCCCACCACTAGGCACATCTTCCTCTTCCCTCCCTGCTTTTCACAAGGAACACTCTCTCCATGACTCCCCAGTAATCATCCCTCCAGGCATTTGTCTCTGCAACCATGCTAAGTGTTCCATTTGCTCATGCATCCTCACCCTCACTACTGTTCAGGATCCAAGACGTTCTTTCCAGGTGAGGCAGTTCTTCACAATGTGAACCCATTGGTGTAATTTATTGTATCCGATGCTCTTGATACAGCCTCCTCTACATCAGTGACATCAACAAATATTGGATGATCATTTCATCAAGCACTTTCACTCCATCTGTCATACCAGCTAGGATCTCCTGGTTACCAACCATTTTAATTCCATCTCCCATTTACATACTGACATGTCTGTCCACAACCTCCTCTACTGTTAAATTGAAGCTAGACACAGACTAGAGGAATAGCACGTCATACTCCATCGTGGAAGTCTCTGACCTAATGACATGAATATTAATTTGTATAAATTCCAGTATCTACTCCCTGTACTCTTTTTTTTCCGTATCCCACATGCCCTATGACCCCAGATCTTTTCAATCCCACTCTCTCCATCTGTCCATCACCCACATATTCCTCCTTCTAGTTCCCCTCCTCACCTCCTTCCCTTTATTCCATTGTCCATTGTCCTCTCCTAACAGTTTTCACCTTTCTCAAGCCCTTTGTCACTTCCACCAATCACCTTCCAGTTTCAGACATAATTTCCATCCCTTACCTGCTTATCAGTTCATCCCAAGCCTTCACCTGGATCCACCTATCCATCACTTGCCAGTTCACACTCCACCCCCACCCCCACCTCCTTTTTACACTGGCTATTTCCATTATTTCTAGTCCTTATAAAGGGTCTTGGCCTAATATGTCACCATCCATTTCTCTTTATAGATGTTGCCAGACCCAATGATTTCTTCCTGCATTTTGTGTGCTGTTCTGTTATGAAACATTTGTATTGAACTGCAGAACAAAAACAAAATGGCAGAATAGGAAGTGTGGTATTGCTCCCCAGAGAGGTGGAGAAAACCAGCAGAGTAAATACTTAGCATCAATTCTTAGTAGGACTGAAAGAATAGAGTTCAAACCACTATAATATTACTTCGAATAAAACCAGTGCAAAAGGTATAACAGCCTTAAAATAATTAATGGATCTTCTGTTGTAGATAAATAGCAAATCCAATGGGATAGGATAGTTCAGAACTTAAATTCAGGGAATGAAGATAGGAAGGATATCAGTTAAGGATCTCAGCAATAAAAGCCAATTTTACTAAGGTGGGATGAGCAAAAAGTGGGCTGAAATCTAAGGGGAAAAGCAATAGTACATTCAAAGTAGGACAAGAGAAAAGTTTGGGGAGGATGTCAGAGGTAAGTTTTGTGTTTTGTTCTTACACACACAGAGTGGTGGTGCATGGAACACCCTGCCAGGATTGGTGGTAGAGGCAGATGCAATAGGGGTATTTAATAAACTGCTAGATAGGAACATGGATGACAGAAAAGTAGAGGGCTATGTAGGTGGGAAGGTTTACTGCCCTCACAGTGCATACATACACAGCCATGCAGCGAGTTAAACTACTTCTCAAAAATCACCTGAGTCAAAAATTTTTTTTAGGGTTTTTAAATGAAATCTCTTACTTAGGAAAAGATATTGTTTCAAGGGCAAATAAAGAGTGGCTGGAGATGTATGTCTTTCCAACATGCTTTTTAAATTGAATCAAAACTAACACATACAGGAAAAAATACAAAAGTCAGCTTGCATATACAGTAACACAGTCAAAATGCTGGAGGAACTCAGCAGGCCAGGCAGCATCTAAGAAAAGAGTACAGTTGACGTTTCAGGTCGAAACCCTGCCAAAGTGTTTCCTAGATGTTGCCTCGCCTGCTGAGTCTCTCCAGAATTTTGTGTGTGTTGATCGGATTTCCAGCATCTGCAGATTTTCTCTTGTTTACATATACTGTAGAAAGTAATGTTCACACAAAATGAACTGTGTCTCCAGAGGCCAGAACACTCCCCATCTGACATCCATAGGATGTCAAACTTAATTACTGAAACTAAAATTCAAATGATCATTTCACTTATTCCTTGGCAGAAGAAGGATAGTCAGAGACTGATCTTGAAAGCAGTCTTACAACACCCTTTAACCATTCTCAGTTCAAAAAACTGGCTTTGATGATATACTTGCTCATGGCAATGTTTGTAGGTGATATGGTTCTTACCAAGAAGGGGACTGGATAAATTACCTCTGAAGTGAGTTTGCCATCTTAATATGCCCTCCAACTCACAATAGTCCCTTAGAGTCAAGAAGAGAACAGAGTTTACCGAGAGAATCTTGTTTTGGGAGAGATTCCTGCTTTGTGATGCACTGCACTTCCTCTGCATAAAACAACAAAATGGATTCTAACCTCTGCCCAATTCAGTAGCTCTGTGCTGAAGGATTGCTTACAGTTGTGCCAACTATTGCAAAGGCTGTCTTTAGCTACTCTTGTAAAGGAAAGGGAGCCGGGCAATTGCTCTGGTAAGGGACTTCCTCCCTGAAAGACACTGAAAACATATACTGCCAAGTTAGAGCAGTGATAAATGAGTGATGTTCGTCAACACTTGAAGACGTATTTCTACACCTGTCTCAGGGTTGGCCAAGTTGAAAGTTTGCTGCTGACTATGTTCCTTTTGGGGATTGGCAAGAGATACTGGGCCAGTTAACCACCGGGGGGAGGGTGAGCTCCAAGCAATCTTGTGGCATGATCAGAGAGGTTGAGATCAGTAGGAACATAGTTCCATTGGCTCTTCTGAGTTGATCACCTGATATGTTGGATCCTATTATGTACATAAACACAGAATCTCCTTGTATAATGAAATATATAACCGAGCATGACTTTCCTGTCAGTAAAGAACTTGATATCATCTAGTTCTGCGTCCAGCTATTCAGTTACCGTGTCACCTCTGCCATCTCAACTGCTAGAGCAGCAGCACTAATTTCAAGCCTTGGTATGGTGAGGTCTGCTTTGGGAGAAAGATTTGCCTTCCCCAGAATGTAACCAACTATACTATATTCAGCAGGATTTGTGATCTTCAGATATGCAGCAACAGCAATAACTTTAGTTGACACATCATAGAAGATGCAGACCTCTGTCTTTTGGACTGTAAATAGTGGAATTGTGTATATTCTTCATATTTTCAAACATTTTAAAATGCTGAAAGGAAGAACACCATTGCTGGCACTGCTCATGCTTCTCTTCAGGGAGTGGGACACCCCATCCACAAGTGTCTGAGGTCAACTCTCTTAACATAAGCGTTTCTGGAAGCTGACTGGAACAGCAAAACCACCAGGGTCAAATAGGCTCCTGATAGTCGATAGCACACCATGACACATAAAAGTTCTTCCGGTATCAGCAACCTGCAAAGTAAGGGTGTCAGTAACAAGGTCCCATCTAAAGCCAAGGTTATGCTGCATAGGAGGGAGGTTCTGTCCAAGACCAAGACTATTTGGCCAGATCTTCGGATGGGAAACATTGCATGTCCTCAGTACTGATGGATGCGATCTTATGCAGTTTGTGATTAGACTGTGCCAACATGTCTTGCGATTACTGTGCAGAAATAATGGAAGCTAACAAAATAGGGAATTACTTCATGCATGTGATTACTTCTCCTGCACTAAAAAAATATTTAAGACCATCATAAACATAGAAATGCCTTTTTATGCATCTCTGTGCTTCAGTCTCGAATTCCTTCTCTCCCTCAATAGTTGTCCTCTTAAGGTCATAGATTGCCACAGCTGGGCATGGACAATTGCCAACTACATGAGCACTCATGCGATATTCCAGAATCTCCTTGTCTAGCTGGTGATCACAAAGCCATAAGAATCTGACGTAGTCTTGATGATCCTCTCTCACAAGGAAGCTGTGGAACATTTGTTCCATGTCTGCCATCACTGCGACAGACTCAGTCCTGAAGCACATGTGGACCCCAAGCAGACTGTTATTGAGCTCTGGACTCCTCAAGAGCACATTGTTCAGTGATATACCTTTGAACTGCGCACTTGAATGAAAGACAATTCATATTTGTGCAGATTCCTGTTGATAAACTCTAAAGTTGGACAAACACTTTCTTTGTTGGGATCTGGTGGAGTTGCTAGCTCAGCATAATTGTTTATGAAGGGTCACTCCATCTTCATGAAGAGTCTCTCCATCAACTCTGTGTAACGATCATTCATTTCTGGTTTCCTTCTCAATGTATGACTAAGGGACATGAGTCAGCTGAGGGCCTGTTCTCTGTTGTTTGGTAGAACTTGCTGTGGAGAGTGGAAAAGGAAAGGGAGCTACCAAACAGTTTGATTCATTTTTGCTAGACTCTTTGTTCATGATTTTAAGGAAGACCTCATCTTCAATGGAAGGTGCCAGCTTAAAACTGTCTTCCTAGTAACAGAAGACCAGCTTGCCTAAATCTGGTCAAGGCATTGACTATCAGGGTTCATGATAAAGTTTTCTACTTCAGTTTTGTTGAGCATGATAGGGGTTTTGTTTTCAATGCTTTTGCTGAACACCGCTCTTTGAATGACGTTACTGAAAGTTGAGAGCGTAAAACTAGAGGAATTTCGCATTTCTGTACAGCGGCAGATGAATTCCATAAAGAATGAAAGTGGCGGATAGTTGGAATGATGCTTCGTTTTATACTTGAACCTTTCAGTTGTCCACTGTTCTTGCATATTTTTCAGTAGTTTTGCCCCTATAGGGTTTATTCCTCTTGCTGTATCCGAGAAAAAGAGCCTTGTTTTTTTGCAGCTTGCAGTTCCAAAAACAGATCCAAGAGCTCACGTAGCTTCTACAGTTCTTTATGTGACAGCTTTAGAAAATTATCAAGACTGCTGAAGAAAGGTTCTTTGATTGCCTCTGGAGAGGCTTGGCATTTGTCCAGCCTCTGCCACAGCATTTGCAAACCTTTAGCTGGATTATTAATGTGAACTGCTCTAACTCTTCTTGCATGCTGCAGTGACTCCCCACCAAGCATAGTTTCAAAGCATAACTGATTCTGGTTATAGACTCACAACTGTCTAAGTCAGCTGCTGCTTGATACACCTTTGCCTCTGCCGAGGCATACTCATCTTCCGCTCTTCCTTGAGTGCATTTAATGTAGCTTCTACATGTGCTCTCTCCAAGTCTACATTAACTTTCTCTACATCTACACAAGCTTTCCCTATTTGCATCTTATCTTCGCACTTTGCATATGCTGCTCTAATTCTAGCTGCTTCAGCTTTGGTGAGGGCTCATGCTGTAGTTATGCTAATTGTGGTTCTGTTTGAGCATCATGATGACATGATCAAATAACCACATTCTGACCTGACTTCCGGTCTTAAGGGGTTGACGTTATTCGGATAGGAAGCTGATCTTTTGCATTCAGATGCATCTCCAGTCTGCAGATAATGCCTTTGAAGACAGGTTATCTTTTCACTCCACTGCCCTCAAAGTGCATATGTTCATAGGCATGCAGCAAGTTAAACAAATTCTCAAATAATCACCCAAGATGCTAGCTTTCTTCAGGTTTTTAATGACATCTCTTACTTGTGAAAATATATTGCTGTTTCAAGGGCAAATAAAGAGTTGAGGGAGATGTACAGGTATATGTTTCCACTGTCCACTTCAAATTGAATCAAAACTAACCCTACAGGAATAGGATACAAAAGACAGATTACATATAAGAAGTGATGTTCATACAAAATGAACTGTGCCTCTAGAGGCCAAAACTGACCATAGAGTAGGTTAAAAGGTCGGCACAATATTGTGGGCCAAAGGGCTTGTATTGTGCTGTAATTTTCTATGTTCAATGAAAAACTGATGCCTATTGGAAACCCAGCTTGAAATCCAAAATGACAAGAAGTACTTCTTGATTTTTGAACTCTATTTTCAGGAAAGAAATGTATAATACTGACACTGTTTTAAGGAAGAGGGGTACATTTTCTTTGGGCTATCCAGCATATTAAGAGAAACCCAGAAAGAAAAGGTAGAGACTCTGACCATCATTGTCTAATCTTCTCAGGCTATAGCTTTGCTATCAAAAAATTGAAGGACTGCCAAGAGGGTGGGTGGGGTGGGGCAAGTTGCTGTGAAATGGTTGGGAGGATAACTGAAATGAATAGACTGTGTATTTTCCAGCAACTCTGCCTAAATTGCCGGGTGAGGTCTTTAATGAGTAATTTATATTGGTAATTACCAAGGAGCCAAGGAGAAGTATGTGAAGGATAGGGAGATCGATGATGAGTATACTGATATGCTATGGCACTTCAAAGTAAAGGAGGAGGTCGTATTGGGAATCTTAAACAGCATTAAGGTTGATGCATTTCCATGGCCTTAAGGGATATCCCCCAGATTATTGAGAGGAGCCAGAGTAGAGATTTCTGGGTCCTTGATCAATACCTTTGTGTCCTCTTGAGACACTGATGAGAGCTCGGAGGACAAAAAAAAACCAAAATGCCAGTTCCTTTAGGGTTGCTCATTTTATTCCGCAGATGCCTTCTGTTCTTCCTTTGTCTCTTTGTCTGTCTCTGGTTCCATCTCCAATGGGACTGTTTTTAAAAGTAAACAGAGTATGACATAATACCAAAGACCACATGTAGAGACAGTTGTTCCTTTGTTCAAGTAGGAAAAAAGGGATAATCTGCAAATTATAGACCAGTAACCCTCACACCACGGTAGAGAAGCTACTGGGGAGGAAACTGAGGAATAGGATTGTGAGCATTTGGAAAGCGTAGTCTAATTAGGGACAGTCAGCATGGCTTTGTGTGGGGCAAATCATGTCTTACTAAATTAACTGAGTTTTTCAGGGAGGTGATGAAAGTGATCAATGAATATAGAGCAGTGGATTTTGTCAATTTACATTTTAGTAAGGCAATCAACAAGGTCCCCCATGGAAGATTCATCCAGAATATACAGATATGAGGAGGAATTTCTTTAGCCAGAGGTGGTGAATCTGTGGAATTTGTATATTGGGTCATTGGGTATATTTAAGGCTGAGGTTGATAGATTCTTCATCAGTCAGGGCATGAAAGGATAACAGGAGAAGATAGGAGATTGGGGCAGAGAGGGAAAATGGATCAGCTGTGATGAAATGGTGGAGCAGATTCAACGGGCCAAATGGCTGAATTCTGCTCCTATATCTTATGGTCTCAATATTAAGATTCATGGAATCCAAGATGACTCGGATTCAAAATTGGTTTTCCCATTGAAGACAGAGGGTAGAGGTTGACGGGTCTTACTTCTGTTGAATATCCATGTCTAGTAGTGTTCCACAGGAACCTCCACTACCGTTACTTGTGATATATATAAATGACAAGGTTGAAAATGTGGATGAGTGGGCTAGTGAGTTTACAAGTGGCATAAAGAGTGGTGGCATTGAGGATAGTGTAGTAGATTCCCAAATGATAATATGGGATATAAATCTGTGGCAATATGGGCTGTAAATAGCAGATGTCAGCAGTTGGATTTTGATCTGAGGAAGTATGAGGTGTTGCATTTTGGGAGATCAAATTTACAGGGAAAGTATACGGTTAATGGCAGAGTTGAAGTACAGAGGGATCTTGGGGTCCAAGGCCATAGCTACCTGAAAATGGCTGCACAAGTTGACACAAGTGATAAAGATTTAGAGCATGCTTGTCTTCATTAGTCTGAATGAACTGAATTCAAGAGTCAGTAAATGTGGAGGTTTTAGAGAATGTGCAGAAGAGGTTTACCAGGATGCTATATCGATTAGAAAACAGGTGCGATTGTAGGTTTTCACAACTAAAAATGCCAGAAGAATCATTGCAGCTCATTTATTGAACACCAAAAAACTAAACACAAAACGTGGGAAAAGTCCTTTATGTAATTAACATCACATCAGAGCAGCCTTTGAAAGTGAACCCAAGCCAATGTTGGTGATTGTGAATTTCCTACTAATTAAAATTACCCTGGACTATAAAGACAATTCGCTTGGACAATTTAGGATTATTTTCTCAGGAGGAAGCAGAGGGGAGACCCAATAGGTTTATGAATTTATGAGCAGTATAGATAGAGTAGACAGCCTTCATCCTTCCCCCACCACCCAATGTCAAAATATCTAATGCTAGAGGGCATGTCTTTAATGTGAATGTGAGAAGGGAAAAATTCAAAGGATATGTGTGGAAAAAGTTTTTTTTTTAAATACAAACACACACACAGTGCTGGGTGCCTGGGAACTGACATTATAGGGGTGTTTAAGAGGCCTTCAGATACACCATGAGTATGCAAAGAATGGAGGAATGTGGATCACGTGCAGGCAGAAGATATTTGTACAATTAGGCACCATTGGCTTAGTTCAGCACAACATCATGGGTCAAAGGGCTTTTCGGTGTGCTGTACTGTTCCATATTAATACTAACTGAGGGATATAACAGAAAAGTTAAAACAGAACTTCTTGAGAAAGGACACAAAGGGAAAAAAAAGAATCAAATGCACAAAAGTTTGAGTGGAAATTAAAAATGCAAAGGAAAGAAAGTGCAGAAGAAATATGGGAAAGAAGAAATAAAAAGCAGAAAACATAACAATGAAAACAGAAAAATGAGACATTCTTCCTTAATAATTGCTATGAAAACTAACTTTAATCTTGCTGCACGCAATCTAATGGCTAAACCTCTGTGTAATGTTACTGTAGTTCTATGTATTTATCTTTGCAATGGCTGTTGATTCATTAGATGCTGTGGTCTTGGCACATATAGTATTTTAATGTTTTGTGCAGCTATCTGACATATTTTCTCTTATTTCATTAGTTGGAATCCGTATATTTTCAACTTTTTTCCATATTACTGTTGCAGCTAACATTGTTTTAACCAAGAGCACAGGAATATATTTTAAAATTAAAAATGAAACACATTCTTGTAAAGATGTCTGTCAAGAATGAAGATGTCTTAATGGTAGACTTTTGCACATATTGCACACCTACTAAATGGTTTTGGAAATTAAAAAAAGGGGGGGAAAAATCAATATATATATATATATATATATATACATATTAAGGGAGAAAAGAAGAGTTCCATTACTTTCCAAATTTCTCTGTTGGCCAAAAGTGAATGGAAGTATGATTAGCAAAACAAAAAGAAATTAATTTATATAGCACCTTTCACAACAACGATACTTCTAAAAGAATTTTGCACATCTTTTATTCACAGGCTGAGCCAGCATTTATTTGCCTAGCCTAGTTACCTTTGAGAAGGTAGTTCTGAGTTACCTTCTTTGAGGTCCTTCAGGTGCCAGTATATCCCAATTCAATAAGGGAGGGAGTTATAGGATTTTGACCCAAAAATGGTGACATACTACATTTCCAAGTCAGGATGTCTTGTGGCATGGAGGGTATTTACTGTGTGGTGGGGTTCCTATATTTTTACCGCCCTTATCCTTCTAGCTGGTAGAAATTGTGAGTTTGTTATAGAGTGTTGGTGAGTTGCTGAAGTGCATCTGGGAGATGGTACAAACTACTACTGCTGTGCGTCAGTGGTGCAGTGAATGAATGGTTGCAGATGAAGTGCCTATCAAGTGAGCTTCTACATCCGATATTGTATTGAGCTTCTTGAGTGTTGAAGCTGCAGTCATCCAGCTAAGTGAAGAGTATTTCATCACACTCCTAATGAGAGCCTTGTAGATGGCAGACAGGCTTTGGGGAGTTAGAAGGTGAATTACTCACCACTAGATTCCTAGCCTCTGACCAGCTCCTGTAGCCACACTGCGTATATGGCTGCTCCATTTTAGTTCTGGTTGATTGTAAGCTATTGGGAGATCCAGTGATATTCTTCATAATACAAATTATTAACTCAAGAAGTCCAATTATCATTTAGTGTAATACCAAATATCGACACTAACATAACTACTTTGAAATGTATGGCCGCTTAAATATTACTGTGTTTACCACCCACAGGGATTGAACTATTTTCTATTGCAGCCAATAACAACTCCTTGGTGGCAGTCAAAAGCCAACAATTTAAAAAGTGACGCCATTATGTCTGTGGTGATCATTATTTGCTGTGTTCCATGTACCAATGGTTTACTGCCCTAGGGGAATAGAAACATTGGTGTTCTCCTGAGGGCCATATGACAAAAGCTAGCATTTTCCTACAGAGGCTCTATTCAGATTTCTGAAATACAGAGTCATTTAAACATCAAGGGAAATTTGGCCATTGTTGGCAGAAAATAACTTTTTTTAGTGTGCAGGAACAAAGGTAATGTGTTGCTAGGCCAAGATACACAGACCAAAACAGTGGTCCTTAAGGATAGTAGATTTTTTTTCAAGCAATCTTTGACCCAGACACCACATAATAACATAAGAAACAGAAGCAGGTGTCGGCTATTTCTGTGTATTGTTCCTGTCTGTTGTTCAATAAGATCATGCCTCATCATTTTCCTCAGTTCCACTTTGCTACACTAACTATATGATTGCTTTAATATGGAAAAAATCTACCTACCTTTATCTTAGACCATAAGATACAAGATCTGAATTAGGCCATTTGGCCCATTGAGTCTGCTCCGCCATTTCATCATGGCTGATCCATTTTCCCTCTCAGCGCCAATCTCCGTCCTTCTCCTCATATCTCTCCATGTCCTAATCACAAATCTATCAACCTCTGCCTTAAATGTACCCAATGACTTGGACTCCACAGCAACCTGTGGCAACAAATTCCACAAATTCACCACTTGCTGGCTAAAGAAATTCCTCCTCATCTCTATACTAAAAAGACGCTCTTTTGTTCTGAGACTGTGTCCTCTGGTCTTAGACTCCGCCACCACAGGAAACATCCTCTCTATATCCACGTTATTGAGGCCTTTCAATATTTGATAGGTTTCAATGAGATTACCCCCATTCTTCTGAGTGAAGGTCCAGAGCTATCAAACACTCCTCATATGACAAGCCTTTCAATCTTGGAATCATTTTTGTGAACCCCCTTTGAATCCTCTCCAATGTCAGCACATCCTTTCTTAGATAAGGAGCCCAAAACTGCTCACAGTACTCCAAGAGAGGCTTCCCCAGTGCCTTATAAAGTCTCAACATTACATCCTTGCTTTTATATTCTAGTCCCCTTGAAATGAATATTAACATCACATTTGCCTTCCTCAGCACTGGATCAGCCTATAAAATAACCTTTAGGGAATTCTGCACAAGGACCCTCAAGTCCCTTTGCACCTCAGATTTTTGAATTTTTTCTCCATTTAGAAAAGAGTCTATGCTTTTATTTTTCTACCAAGGTGCATGACCATACACCTCCTAACACTATTCCATCTACCACTTCTTTATCCATTCTCCTAATCTGTCTCTTTAGTAGCCTCTCTACTTCCTCTAAACTACCTTTCCTTCCACCTATCTTAGTATCATCCACTAACTTGGCCACAGAGCCATCAAATCATTGACATCATCTTGATCAGTTAGCCACTGTGTTTCCATAACCCTCTTGATTAGAGTTAGCAAAGTTTCCCAATCCTCTGGGTGAAAAATATATTGCCCGTCTTGTTCATGAATGACCTGTTTTTCTGATACTATGGCCCCTGGCAGGGGAAACATCAACTCTGCTTCTCTAGTGTGAATTCTACGTTTCAATGAAGTCACTACTGTTTTCAGGCAACCATCTCTTTACCCTTGCTCATTTAGGTTATGGGCACCAAACAAGCATCTTTCTATTCCTTATGAGCTTCATTATAAGAGAGAACAGTTGGCATTACACACAGCTTGTTAAGAAGAGTGCAGTATTCTAGATTTTCCTGAATTCACTAAAAGAGCTTTGGTGTTACAAACCACCTCCAGTGATCTTTTTAATGATTACCAGCTGTATTTGAGAAACAAGCTGAAATAAGTATAACCGGGTAACCGTCGAATCTTATTCATTATCATTAAAAGTGTACTTAAGCATCCATCTGGGTAATGTTAGATTAGTTGTCTGTGCCTTTAAGTGGAGACGGTGATGTCATTATGCACGCGCGGGATAGCGGGGAGACCATTTTTGTTATCTGCAGAAGAAGCTGGTGGGGCTTTGGGATTAAGTTCCTCCCAGAGATACTGGGCATGGTGAGGAATGGTGAGTATTAATTGACGATATCCATCTGAATTCATTTATGCTTGTTGGCGAATTGAGAATATCGGTAATTTGACATGTTTTACATGTGGATGCTTTAGATTTTCACAAGTGAAGGCATCGGCGCTGGACAGCATGGCTTGTGCAAAGTTCCTTACTGGCCAAGTAGGTTAGTCTTCCTGTAATTTAACTACCAGGCAATACATTGTAAAAGTTGTGCCAAAGTGTACCTTTTGTCTATCTTTATTATATCATGACTGATTGTGAATGTAACAGCGTAACATGAACGTTTAGTCTCTGTTTGGAAGTTCAGCACGTGTATACTAAAAAGTAGTAGACGTCTTAGACGAGATGTATTCTCTTACATTTTCACTGCTATATATAAGGTACAGGGTTGGTGGGATTCTAATATTGTTCATGTTGTGTACCTTCAGAATTGCCACTACTGTATTAGTACCATATTAGTTTTGTATTAGTTTTGTGCAGTTTCCTTTATGTATTTTTGTACTGCATACGCAATTTGTCGATACACAAGGGTGTGAATTGAAAGTTAAACTGAGATTGTAACGGCAGGAACTGGTTGTAAATTCGTTCTTCCTCCTTCTACTACTCATTGTGCTTTCCCCTATTCCTTCTTCATCTTTCCTTCCCATCCCCTTCCTGCTTCCCTTTCCCCATCCCTTTATCTTTTCCTTTACTGGTTTTTCACCTGACACCTACCAGCCTTCTCCTTCCCACCCTCCCCCCACCTTCCTTATAGGGCCCCTGCCCCCTCCCTCTTCAGTCCTGATGAAGAGTTCCGGCCCATAACGTTGACTGTTCTTTTCCACGTATGCTGCCCGGCCTGCTGAGTTCCTCCAGCGAGTTGTGAGTGTTGCTTTGACCCCAGCATCTGCAGATTATTTTGTGTAAATTCATTCGTTTTGTTTTGAGACCCTCTTCCGGCACTAAAACATCTAAAACAGATCAAGGAATTAAAACCCAAAAAAGTATTTGATGTCTTGAGTGTGTATTTTCCCCCAGGCTACAAAATAAGGGTTGTAAACAAGGTGAAAAAAATTGGGTTATCTGGGTGCCCCTTAAAGATCTGCGTGGAAATTGAAACAGCTACGCAATATTTCCCAAGACTATCATTAATCTTCCAGTTGGTGGTCACCGATCTTTATACACTCCTGCTCTCAGCACGGTAGCATAGTGGTTAGCACAATGCTTTACAGTACAGGCGACCTGCGTTCAATTCTCACCACTGCCTATAATGATTTTGTCTGTTCTTCCTGTGAGTTTCCTCCAGGTGCTCCAGTTTCCTCCCACAGTTCAAAAATATATCGGCATGTAGATAATTAGCCATTGTAAATTATAATTAATTAGCCATTGTAAATTGTCCTGTAATTAGGTTTAAACGGGGAGGTAGCTGGGTGGTGTGTCTCCAAGAGCCGGGAGGCCTATTCCGTGCTGTATCTCAATAAATAAAACAAAATAAATGCATGAAAGCAAATAATAAGGAACCCACAGTTAAGAGGCTCCACCAATATTACCTCAAAAATTCATTTATAAATTGTTGACTATTATCACATTCCAGCATTTATCTCACATGTCAGAAATCTAATAGAAAATTATAACATGTCATCACCTCGCAAACCCATTGTTATGTTAAACCTGAAACAATATGTAACCTTGTTCTTTCTCTTCAATGTTTAATATTAAATAGTAACTGTATTGTAAAGTGGTGCGAGGTTGTCATTACTGCACTGAATGACTGTTATTGTGAACAAGAGCAGATGTCACAGCAGCTTTTAGCTACTGCATATTCTCAGCTATTAACAGGTTCAACATTGACTGTAATAATGTTAAGAGAACATTGAAATGACTGAGAGGCAAACAAAAATGCTGAAAATATAAAATAAAAACAGGGAGTGCTGGAGATACTCAGCATCAGTGGTTAGAGAAACAGAGTGAACGTTGCAAGTCCATCATTTTTAATCGGACTAGAAAAGTGAGAAAACAATTAAGCCAAAGAAAGGGGCTAGGTCAAGGGAAGGAATGGAATATCTGTGATAGAGACTAAGGTTATCCAGGAGATATGTGTGAAGATGATGAATGCCTGTTAATCATAATTGATCTCTCTGGAGATATGTGAAGATCAGGAGATGAATGAACACAGTGGAGCGATCACCAACAAATTCCAGTACTATGACCTGCAGAATACAGCAGTTGCTGGAAATCTGAAGTAAAAAAGAACATTGGAAACACTCGGTAGAGAGGGTTACATCTGTAAAGAGTGAAAATCTCAACTAATATTAAATGTGAATACCTTAGGTCAGAAACAGCCTGTTCTGACATGAACTGGAAGGGCTGGATATCTGAAATTATTGTATTCATTACTGAGTCTAGAGGATGACAACATGTCTAAATGTATGATTCCTAAAGAATAAATTACGCTTTATTGGAACTGGGTAGGAGGCCAAAGATAAAGATTGGAGTGGGAATGGTTGAAGATTTCATTAAAAGACAACTGCAATTGCATGGTCTCCATTCTGAACCAAACAGAAGTGTTCCTCAAAGCAGTAACGTCCCAATCAGGGTTTGGTTGCTCCAATGTAGAGGAGATCAACTTGTGAACTCAATTAACATTGTGAGCAGTTCAATCCTGATGGGTTACCGCACTACAGGAGGAACTATCAGATGAGTCATTAAACTGAGGTCATGCTTTCTCTCTAGTAGATACAAAGAGTTCCATGGCACTGGAGCAGAATTGTTATTCTTGGTGTTCAGGCCAATGTTTATCATTCACTTGATGTTCTTCCCAAACCTACAAACCGCCTATCAAGTGAAGCAGACACTACCATCTTCATCAGCTCCTGTCTAACAATGATCCATCACCCTCTCTTTGACAATATCAACCACATTTTTGTTACTTGGCCAATGTTGGCATCCACCCTATCACAGATACTCCCTTTATTCCTTTCACCTTTATCCCTCTACAATTGAGTAAACACTCCCTTTCTCACTTTTTCAGCTCTGATAAGTGGTCCGAGACCTGAAATGATTCTCTTTCTTCAATTGCTTTTTCCAAGTTACACACCATTCTGCACTAACCCCATTGTTCTTGATTATCTCAACAGCATATTGTGTTGGTAACATATGATCTTTCTCGCACAGTCACATGACCTAAATCATAGAACTCCCTTCATTTTTAGCAGAAGAACCAGAGGAGTTCAAGATAGTTCATTATTACCTTCTCTACAGAAGTAGGAATCACCAATAAATGCTGGCATTACTAATAATACTCACATTCTTACAGGTAAATGCATTTTTAAAAACTACCTAAAACAAGATAATTTGCCATAATCACATTGACTTGTGACAAATTCAATCTGTGCAAATTTGTGCATTTCCTACATTTATCACTTACCAAGTGTAGGGATATCCTAAAATGAGGATGTGAAGAGTTTATATAATTGCAACTTGTTTATCATTTAGTTATCTGGTTGTACTTTCTCTGGAGACTGCCTGAAGTAATTTTCCCCATCTGACAAAACAACCTCTTAACTCCGTCTCAAATAAAAATATTGAAAAACATCCTTATAATGGTAGGCCATAGTATTTAAACAATTGTTGGAGAAACATCTCCACTGCAAGTTTCACATAAGTGCTATCAAAACAGTCCCAAAGATGTAAAATAACTTTTTTGTTGAGAATTATTTTAAAATGTAAATAGATATTTTGATTGTGTCTCGGCCCTTATAATTTTGTTTTGCCTATAGTACACTGAAAGCATTCCCACTGGTATGACTGTACATTCCATGAACACTCACTTACATTGCTAGCACATGATAAAATCAAGGAGCTATTTGCTCTATCATACTTGTTCGATTTTATTAAAGCTCCCCTATTAATCCCCGTAGTTTACAAACGTTTCTTTTTCAAGCATACATACAATTCCCCTTCAAAGTTTATTTTCTAGTCTTTTGATTGTCTGTGGTATGAAGTGTAAGGAATAAGGAGGCATGATCGTAGTAAATGTTCTAATCAATTATAAGACATGAAACCATAATTCCAGTAACCAGCTCTTAAAATGACTTGTAAAATCAGCCCATATTACACTATGCTTTGTTCACATTCAGTACTGTGAAAAAGTCTTAGGCAGATATACAATGGATAGGCAGAGTGCCTAAGACTTTTGCACAGTACTATAATTGTACAAACGTTCGTAAATGTGAGCACAGAGCGATTTTGTAAATCTGTTGGGAGCAAAGGATGTTGGGAATGGCGAGGGTGAAGTTCCATGGGAAGGACGTGGGACAGGTGGAAGAGAAGGAGTTCCAGGTGTGGGGAGTGGCATGAGCACAGACACTCCCAGACCTGAGACACCAGGCAATGTCAATTGATTCCAAACAATTGGTTAATTGATCATTGCAGAATGTCTCTCTGGTGCTTCCCACTCCCTCCCCTCTCTCTTCCCTTTTCCCAACCAAGATTCCCCTCCCCCTGCTCCCTTCCTATTGTCAGTCTACAATAGAGACCCATATCAGAATCAGGTTTATAATCACTCACACATGTCATAAAATGTGTTTATATATAAAAGACTTCTGCAGAGTATTGTAATAACCTGTTTATTGTATGAAAAGAATGCAGTCAGTTCTGTGTGACAACACACCAATTTTCTTGTAAACAAAAAATATAGAAAATATGAGGTATAGGCCGAAGAACCTTCAAACCTACTCTGCCCTTAAACACAATTGCAGCTGATTACTTACTTCAATAAAAGCAAATAAATACTGTGGGAGAGGGGCCAGGCATCCCCCGTTCAGACGAAACTCCTTATAAGTGGTAAATGGTAAACATGATGTTTACCCCGATAACCCAATTGTGATGGTTGCTGATAAGCGATCTACTGTCTGCCATGCTCCTGACCATGAGCAAAGTCAGGCACACTGCACAGTCAGTGTCCTGTCAGGGCAACAGGGAGCAACCTGGTCCCAGTCTCTAGGGATCAGACTGGGTTTGTGTACCAGCAATCATCTTGTACCAGCCCAGGAACCAGGGAGCACACTTGGTCTTTGGAGGTCTCCTACTGACACCAATTACAATTTCAAAAGGTTCTTGTAAAAAATATAAATGGAAGCGACTGTCAGATTTTCTTTCATTGCCCTTCTTGCCTTGGATTCACCTACAGATGTAGGTAAACTGACATGATTCCTAGATAAAGCTGACAGGGCAAAGGTCAAAGATGTTCAATTTCCTGACTTAGGGGAGTGAGAAATGTTTTGCCCCTGAAAATAAAACGAGAGACAGCCAGCATTTTGGGGCAAGAAAATCTCAGCTTTTATGTACTTTGTGGAGTAACTTGGAGGATTCTTTTTAGATTTTAATTATCAAATTTCACAAATAAGTAAACAGCAGAGCCCATAATTTTCATCTTGACAAATGAAGTGAAGGGTTTCTAGGGCTAGGCAGGATTGCAAATCCAGAGTTACCATCAAATCAGCCAATGGAACCGCAGATCAGGGTTCAAGGGACCATTTGACATAGGCCCATTCCAAATTCATGTCTTTGTATAGCATGCATATTTCTTCTCTCATTTCATGTAATGTCCATGGTTACAGGACACCGTTTGGCCCACTAAACTTGCCCTGCTCCCAGGATTCTCCATGCTGAGCATGATTAAGATCCCAATCACATCGAACTGCTGCTGGAATATATAGTTGGCAACTCGAGGAATGATACCCCTCTCCCATTCTCAAGTCTCTAAATTACAAGAGCCTGGTGGGACCCAAACAGGAATAAAAAATGAAACAATAAGGAAACTTTGAAAGTTATTTTTGCAGAAGGAATGACTAAGTAAATATATTTGACGTAGCAGCCACAATAGGCTTGAGTAGCTATTTACATTTTCAGCCGCCCCTTCTAAGGCGGAGGAGAAGATGGTGGCACACCACGCGTGCGCAGCTCTCCGGTGAAAAATGTTATCGTATCTGTTAAATAGGGAGTGTGGACAATTCTGATTTCATGGAGAATGGACGTGAAAGCACAGAGGAACATCTGGAAAAATTTCTGAAACGCCCGTTCGCTCCTGTCATTACTGTGTGGTCGTGAATCTTTCAGAGAGTGGGCCTCAAAATCCCCGGCCTTGCCTGCTTTTGGCGACCGAGGAGGAGGTCGAATCGTTCGGACAGAGATGGCGCTCAGTACTCGGGTGTCAGAGAGCTGATCAGAGCTCGAAGTTTTCGGATGACTCAGAGTCGGACTGTGGTCGGCATGGCAGGGAGAGTTTTTCTTCCTTCTCCCATCTGCATGAGATGTGGGACATTTGAGAAACTTTGAACTTTACTGTGCTCAGGGACTTCTTCATCAAGTTATGGTATTGTTACACTGTTTGTAACTATATGTATAATTATGTGGTTTTGTCAGTTTTTTCAGTCTTGGTTTGTCCTGTGTTTTGTGATATCACACCGGAGGAAATAATGTATCATTTCTTAATGCATACATTACTAAATGACAATAAAAGAGGACTACGTGTCTTCATAATGATCATAATCTTTAGTGCCTGTTTCTCCATTTTGTAATACCATTTCCTGCAACACAGGCATTCTGAAAATTTATTATTTTCTTGTTCCCTTGATTCCCTTAAAGCAGAATTGTTTCTACAGTACGGCATCAGCTGCACCATTATAACAGAGTCAGCAACATTCTGTTCCAGCACAAACAGACTTCCCATGCTTCTAGCGTGAATTGCATTCATTGTGTTAAGTGAATTAAATCTTATGGAAATCAGTGACAATATTCTTACTTAGAGTAAAAAAAACGCACTTCTGTACAAGCAACACACATCAAAGTTGCTGGTGAACGCAGCAGGCCAGGCAGCATCTGTAGGAAGAGGTGCAGTCGACGTTTCAGGCCGAGACCCTTCGCCTGACGAAGGGTCTCGGCCTGAAACGTCGACTGCACCTCTTCCTACAGATGCTGCCTGGCCTGCTGCGTTCACCAGCAACTTTGATGTGTGTTGCTTGAATTTCCAGCATCTGCAGAATTCCTGTTGTTTGCACTTCTATACAGTGTTTTTTTAAAATCAGAATGTGCAAGAAGTTCTGGACAACATTCAGAAATGGGCTGTTACAAGCTAAGTAGTACTTTTTACGCCACACAAGTTGTAGTCAATGATCAAGAGTTTAGCCACCTCCTGTTAACATTAAAATTGCATTAACATTGTTGAGCCTCTATCAATACCCTCCAGGTCAATATCGATCAGAAATCTAATTGAACAGTTTGCATAAACATTTAGCTACAAGAGCAAGTCAGATGCAAGTATTCTGCCATTGCTGACTCACTGTTTTCTCCTCAGTGACCTTTACTGCTTGTGATGAGGGAGTTGGGATTGTGATAGAATACCCTTCAGTTGCCTGGACCAGTGAGGCTCCAAAAGTAATCTCAAAATTCAACCAATTTCCAAGCCAAAGTGGCCAGGTGACTGACTTCATATTCACATTAAATGTTCACTCCTTCCGATCTCTGTGCACTATGATTTTATTATGTATCAACAACAAGCAGCTCCTCTCAAGAATTATTCAACAGCACTTACAGTACACTTGTCTTAAGAACAGTGTCAGATAATTTACTTAGTATAAACAGAAGGAAACTATTCTACCCATCAGACCCTTGGCAGTGCCCAAAACAGCAATCTTTTCCTTCCCTTTCCTTACTTTCCACTGGAAAGTGTTCACTCTCACATATTCATCAACTCCCCTCAAAATTTTTTTTTGAAAGCTATGGAGTTGCACAGCACAGAATGAGGTTCTGCAGCCTACTACATCTGTGCTAATCTACACATCTTTCTAAACTGATCCCACTGGTCTGCATTAACTCCAAATCTCTCTATGCCATGAATTTTCAAGCACATGTCCAGAATCCCTCTTAAGTATTGCTACTATTCCTGCCTCCACTATTTCCTCTGACTACTCATCCTAGATACCATTACTCTTTTGAAAAATCTAACCTCATGCCCCATGTAAACCTCCTCCCTCTCACCTTAAAACTGTGCCCTTTAATTTTGGACATCCCTTTTATGGAAAACAGGCTCTGACTATAAACCCTATCACTGCATTTCATAATTATATATGCCTCTATTATGTCAATTCTCAGCCTCTTGCGCTCCAGAGAATAGAGACCCAGCTTATTCCACTCTCTCTTGTTAACTCAAGTCCTCCAATTCAAGCAACATTCTTGTGAATTTTTTCTCCATCATCTCTAGCCAACTCATCTCTTTCCTGTAATGTGGTGACCAGAACAGCAGGCAAGTGCAGCCTATTCATTGTTTTGTACAGGTGTAATACAACATCACAACTTCTGCATTCAGTGCCTTGCCTGATGTGGGAAACCACACCATATACCTTCCTCACTACCCCATTTACTCTTGTTTCCTCTTCCAGAGAACTATATACCTATAGTCGTCAGTTAACGAAGCTCCACAGAGCCCTGACATTCGTTGTGTATGTACAGCTCTGGTTTAACCATTCAAAATGCATCACTTCAAGATGAAGTCACTCCCAGTTGATCTACTGTATATGTGTTCTAACTATAAGCAAACCATCACTGCCCACCAAAAACTTAATAATCATGCCTACATTCGCATCCAAACTTTAGTATATTGTATATGATGAACAGTGGAGAATGCAGTTCCAATCCTTATGTCACATCAATGGTCACGGGCCATCTAGCTGGAAAAAAAAACCCTTCCACGACTACACTTTGCTCCCATTATCAAGTTACTTTTATATCCTATTGCCTAACTCAGCCTGGAACACACATGTTCTAACCTCCTGGACCAGCCTCCCATGCAGGATCTTGTAAAAGGCTTTTCTAAAATCCATTGCCCTCATCAATCCTCTTTGTCATCTTTTCAAAAAATAACTTTCAACTTTCATGAGAAATGATTTTCCACTCACAAAACCATTCTGACTATCCTTAATCAGTCATGTCCTTTCCATATCCAAATAAATCTTGTCTCTCAGAAATACCACCAGTAACTCTCCCGCCTGTAAGACTCACCAACCTGTAGTTCCCTGCTTTAGCCCTGCTGCCCTTGTCAAATAAAGGCAAAACACTCTTCATTCTTGTGCTGCATCACAAGAGGATAACCATTCAAAAACAAAACTATGCTGGAGCCCCAGTAATCTCCTCTCTTGCTTCCCACAGCATCCTATAACGGAACTAGTCACGCTCAACAAATTTGTCCACCTTTATCGGTTTCAAAACCTTCAATACTTTCTCCTTTCTCAGGATATTACTGTTTCCTCTCCTGAATTCACCAGGTTTCACGTCTTCCTCCCAAGTAAATGTAGATGAGAAGAAGTCAATTAAGACCTTGCCCATTCCCTGTGTCTCCGAATACCGATTACCACACAGATCTCAAAGGGGACTCAGTCTTTTCCTAGTTACCCTTTTACTCCTAATATACTTTACATAATGTTTTACGTTTCTTTTTTGTCTTACATACAGGTATTTTGTGGCCCCTTTCCACTTTGCTAATTTCCTTATTACATTCCTTATGCTCCTCAAGGGACTCACTTGATCCCAGCTGCTTATACCTGACAAAAATAAACTCCTTCTGTTTCCTGACCAGATTCTCAACCAAGATTCTGTAATCTTGCCAGCCTTGTCCTTCACTTTAACAGGCACCTGCTCACTCTAAACTCTTCCAATCTCACTTTAGAAGACCTCCCATTTGCCTATTTACCTGCAAATAACCTTATCCAATCAGCTTTTACGAGTTCCTGTCTGTGCCATCATAATTACCTTTCAGCAATTTCTGACTTTAACTAGAAGCCAATTCCTACCCATTTTCCATGGCTATCGTGAAAATACTAGTATTATGATCACTGGTTCCAAAGTGCTTCCCTATCAACCACTTGTCCAGCCTCATTTCCTAAGCTTTGTTGCTTACCATACTAAGAATGATTTTGCAATTGTTAAATTAACCTACCTGAAAGTCTTTAAAATGTTGATGAAAAGTGGACTAGGCAGGGAAATGCCTGATAGTTATGTGGAGAATGTGCAAACTCCAGAAACACTGCAACCCGGGGGTAACCCAGGTTCCTGAAGCTGTGAGGCCACAGCAACAACTGTTGCACCACCTTGCCCTACAGTAACTCTTCCTCCGGATTCAGATGAACAAGAATGATAATCCTATACAGTTACCAAGCTAGTAGAATTTGCTACCAGATTGACTGTAGGATCTGGATATCCAGAAACATTTAAAAACTACTCAAAATGAAGCAAATAATAAAAAATACTGATAACACTTAAAAAGTTTTTCTTTGAAAAAATGGTCCTGAATACACATGAATCAGTTATTGTTATTAAAAGCTATAATAGGTAAATCAACAAAGGAATCTACCTGTCCTTTTTATTAATGGCAGCAGTCCAGTAGTCTGCATTGAATTCAATGGGTGGGTGCATTCCACGTTAACTAACTACGTGCAGGATGAAGAGAAGGTTCTCCATCATAAAAAAAAACCAGAGGACATGGGTTAAGGGTGAGGGGGGAAAAGTTTAAAGGGAACATTAGCGGGGCTTCTTCACACATAGAGTGGTGGGAGTATGGAATGAGCTGCCAGACGAGGTGGTTCTTTTTTAACATTTAAGAATAAATTGGACAGATACATGGACGGGAGGTGTATGGAGGAATATGGTCCGAGTGCAGGTCAGTGGGACTAGGCAGAAAATGGTTCGGCACAGCCAAGAAGGGCCAAAAGGCCCGTTTCTGTGCTGTAGTTTTTCTATGGTTTCTATGGTTCTATAAATACTGGAGGATTCAAACCAGACTGAGCTCTATAAGTGGATTTCATTTCTGTTTGGAACTATTGTTGTCTATCAGCAAAATCAATGCCCATGACATATGAAGATATGAACATTAAAGATCTTCGAATTCATTTAAGTTCCTGCTGTAGGATCTCAGTAGGTCAAGCAGCATTTGTAGAGGAAAAGGGACAGTCAATGCTTTGGGTCACGACCTTGCATCAGGACTGGATTTTTCCTCCAGAATCCATCATCTGCAGTATCTTGTGTCAACCTCGGCAAAGCAATCCAATATAGTTGCAAGCTAGAAAATTGCCCAAGTAGGTCCTGTACTTGAGAACATATTAAATCTAATGCAGTCAAATAGTGCCCATTTGCTGATCCTCAATCTGCAGAGAAGTGATGGACTACCACACATTATCAAGGACACACAAAATTGGCCCTTATCAGTAACCTATGCACTAATATAAGACAAGACCATAAGACATGCTCTTTAAATTCAACTAAGACTACCTGGATCCTGACCTAATGTCTATTGAGTCCAAATATGGATAACAGCTGAAAGTGAGATAGGAAGAGTCTGATTAATTGTCACATTTAAACTCAATTGCCAGGATTCAAGGATCCCATTAAAGACTGAAACCATAGAGAGTCTTGATTCATAGAACCATCCTCATTTAGTATCAAATTATTATCACTACTCACTACCCAATACAGTATTTAGATTCTAATATCACTACATCTTCCATAAAGGCCATCATGGTAATACTATGAAGTTATGGCTACTACTTCATCTTCTGATCTCCAGGCCTTCCTACACAGGAGCAGAACAGTTGAGGCGTGCATCATAAAAAACGTTGAACCTCAGTAGGCTTCCAAGTTCTAGACCCCCAACTGAGCAGTAACGTGATCTACATCACACAGGGTATAACCAGACATACTGTATTGATAATGGCTGATAAAGTCACCTTTTCTGAAAATTCAATTACACTTTATTTTCCAGTACATTGCAATTGAAAATCGATTTTCTCATGAGTGAAATCCTGTAACAATGAGTTATTGTTGTTGAGCACAACACAGAAAATTTGACCAGGCACTTCCAGCAGTACCTCTGCTACTCTGATATGCTTTCTGTGTTACAGCTACATGGTATTGTGCCATTTTCCATGCACCAATCTTTTTGGAGCAGTGGAGGAGAATTTCCTGGTGTGCCAATGCTGATCACCAGAACACAACTCCAAGAAAAATACAGCCTAAATAAAGCAGTACTGATTAAATAAGACAATAAGATACAGGAGCAGAATTAGGTCATTTGTCCCATCGAGTATGCTCCACCATTTCATCAACCGTGGGATTGAGCTGAAGAGCCATGAGGTAAGAACTATATAAGACCTTAGTTAGGCCCCACTTAGAGTACTATGTTCACCTCTGTGTTGAGCTCATTACAGGAAGGATGTGGATGCTATAGAGAGAGTGACAGAGGATGAGAGGTGACCTGATAGAGATGTATAAGATGATGAGAGGCATTGATCGTGTGGGTAGCCAGAGGCTTTTTCCCAGGAAATGGCTGAAACAAGGGTCATAGTTTTAAAGTATGTACAAGGGGGATGTCAGAGGTAAGTTTTTCACACACAGAGTGGTGGGCACATGGAATGCACTGCCAGTGAAGGTGGTAGACAAGGACACAATAGAGTCTTTTAAAAGACTCTTAGATAGATACATGGGGCTTGGTAAAATAAAGGGATATGCAGTAGGGAAATTCTAGGCAGTTTCTAAAGTAGGCTACATGGTCAGCAAAACATTGTGGGCCGAAGGCCTGTATTGTGCTTTCGATTTCTATGTTTCTATGGCTGATCCAATTTTCCTCTCAGTCCCAATATCCTGCCATCTCCTCGTATCCCTTCATGCCCTGACCAATCAAGAATCTATCAACCTCTGCCTTAAATATACATGAAGACTTAGCCTCCACAGCTGTTTGTGGCAAAGAATTCCACAGATTCACCACTCACTGGCTACAGAAATTCCTCCTCATCTCTATTCTCTATATCTCGATTAGTGTGCAAACTTAAAGCACAAGGTATTGGGGTATGGTATTGATGTGGATAGAGAATTGGTTGGCAGACAGGAAGCAAAGAGTGGGAATAAACGGGACCTTTTCAGAATGGCAGGCAGTGACTAGTGGGGTACCGTAAGGCTCAGTGCTGGGACCCCAGTTGTTTACAATATATATTAATGACTTGGATGAGGGAATTGAATGCAGCATCTCCAAGTTTGCGGATGACACGAAGCTGGGTGGCAGTGTTAGCTGTGAGGAGGATGCTAAGAGGATGCAGGGTGCCATGGATAGGTTAGGTGAGTGGGCAAATTCATGGCAGATGCAATTTAATGTGGATAAATGTGAGGTTATCCACTTTGGTGCCAAAAACAGGAAAACAGATTATTATTTGAATGGTGGCCGATTAGGAAAAGGGGAGGTTCAACGAGACCTGGGTGTCATTATACACCAGTCGTTGAAAGTGGGCATGCAGGTACAGCAGGCGGTGAAAAAGGCGAATGGTATGCTGGCATTCATAGCAAGAGGATTCGAGTACAGGAGCAGGGAGGTACTACTGCAGTTGTACAGGGCCTTGGTGAGACCACACCTGGAGTATTGTGTGCAGTTTTCGTCCCCTAATCTGAGGAAAGACATCCTTGCCATAGAGGGAGTACAAAGAAGGTTCATCAGATTGATTCCTGGGATGGCAGAACTTTTATATGATGAAAGTTTGGATCGACTAGGCTTATATTCGTTAGAATTTAGAAGATTGAGGGGGGATCTTATTGAAACATATAAAATCCTAAAGGGATTGGACAGGCCAGATGCAGGAAGATTGTTCCTGATGTTGGGGAAGTCCAGAACGAGGAGTCACAGTTTGAGGATAAAGGGGAAGCCTTTTAGGACTGAGATGAGGAAAAACTTCTTCACACAGAGAGTGGTGAATCTGTGGAATTCTCTGCCACAGGAAACAGTTGAGGCCAGTTCATTGGCTATATTTAAGAGGGAGTTAGATATAGCCCTTGTGGCTAAAGGGATCGGGGGTACGGAGGGAAGGCTGGTACAGGGTTCTGAGTTGGATGATCAGCCATGATCATACTGAATGGCGGTGCAGGCTCGAAGGGCCAAATGGCCTACTCCTGCACCTATTTTCTATGTTTCTATTCTAAAAAGACGCTTCTCCATTCTGAGGCTGTGTCCTCTGATCTAAGACTCTCCCTTCATAAGAAACATCATCTTCACATCCCCTCTATTAAGGCCTTTCACTGTTTGATGGGTTTCAATGAGGGCACTTCTCATTCTTCTGAATTCTAATGAGTAAAGGCCCAGACTCATCAAACATTCTTCATATGACAAGCCATTCAATCCTGGAATCATTTTCATGAACTTCTTTTGAACCATCACCAGCATCAGCAAATCCTTTCTCAGACAAAGGGCCAAAAACTCAGACATCCCACCATGCAAAAACTCATTTCGGGAAGGTAGCACCTCGCCCCCTGCAACTCCATATACCGCGCCCCCCCCCAGTGGACCTCCAAGGGTGTATGTAAAACTTTGTTTAGTGATTTTATCTAATCTGTAAACCAAGTTGGGTATATGCAGAAAATGTGACATTAAAATATGTACTTATATTATATTATCATGTTTATTCTATTACAACTTTAAGCAAGTCTACAGGGAGTTTGGCCTCATCTTGTAGGACATCAATAGAGTAGCTCCTTAGCAGCTAGCCAGCTAGTTTAAATAATGTTAGCTATGCTAATGAACGAATGACACCTGTTAAACTCACCTCAACATGACTTTTATATTTTAACCCACCATGGGCAATAGAAAAGTCACTGTTGCAAACAGTGCAGCAAGAAACACTGTCATTATTTTGAGGTCCACTGTAAAGCCCGCCCACAGAGAAAACTGATAGGTCTACTTAGCAGGGGTCCACAAACTTTTTTGCATCACAGACCAGCTTAACATTGACAATATTCTTGCGGACCGGCTGACCGGGGTGGGGAGGGGGATATTTTTAATCATGACTGGGATATAGGTGATAAGTCAACTATAAGTCACTTATAAGTGGCTAATACACTCAATTTCGTTTCTAAAAGGGTTTATCTAACGAATTTAATATTAAACACACAGCGCATATTTTCTTCGCATGAATATGGTGATGTCAATTATAAGTCAACAGCATCATAACATTTTAAGTAACATTTGGATATTAAACACACAGCGCATATTTTCCTCATATGAACATATAAAATCATTGCAACACACCAATATCGCTGAATCAGTGGGAGCCCTGGGCTTGTTTTCCTGCAACAAGACGGTCCCATCGAGGGGTGATTGGAGACAGCGATACTTGAAGGGGGTTCCTTATGTCCAGTCTATTCTGCAATTTAGTTTTCATTGCATTCATTGCAGAAAACCCCGTTTCGCAGAGATATGTTGGAAATGGAAGCAACATTTTCAGTGCTTTCGTGGCTATCTCAGGATATTCAGCCTTGACTTTGATTCAGAATGCCAGCAGAGATGTTATGTCAAACATACTTTTTAGCCCGCCGTCATTTGCAAGCTCGAGGAGTTGATCTTCCCGGGCTAACATGGATGATGCGTGTGTAATGACCTCATATGCGTTCAAATTCAACAGTGGGCATGACAGGGAATGAGGAAAGGTGCAGCTGACTCATATCGCCAAATCATATTGTTTCCTCACGGTCCGGTGGTTGGGGACCACTCTTAGCACGAAGAGAGACCAATCAGGTTGCTCGCTCTCCCTCTCCCTCTCTTTCTCAAAAAAATCAATTTCTGGGATATTGTATATATTTTCTGGGCATCAGGGAGCCATTATTGATATGCGGGAGACTCCTGGAACTTCCAGGAGAGGTGGGATGTCTGAAAACTGCTCACAATACTCCAAGTGAGGCCTCACTAGTGCTTTATAAAGTCTCACTATTACATCCTTGATTTTATATTTTAGTCCTCTTGAAATGAATGTTAACATCACATTTGCCTTCCTCACCACATACTCCACCTGCAAATTCACCTTTAGGGAATCCTGCACAAGGCTCCCCAAGTCTCCTTGCACCTCAGTTTTTGTATTTTCTCCTCATCTAGAAAAGTGTCAACAGTTTCATTTCTTTTACCAAGGTGCATGAATATTCATTTTCCGACACTGTATTCCATCTGCCATTTCTTTGCCCATTCTCCTAATACATGTCCTTCTGTAGGCTCCCTACTTCCTCAAAACCACCTGCCCCTCCACCTATCTTCATATCATCTGCAAACTTTGCAACAAAGCCATCAAGTTCATCATCCTAATTATTAACATAACGTAAAAAGAACCAGTCCTCACCCTGTGGAACAATGCTGATCACTGGCAGCCAATCAGAGAAGGCTCCCTTATTCCTACTCCTTGCCTCCTGCCAATCAGTCTCTGCTTTATCCCTGCCAGAATCCTTCCTGTAATACCATGGGCTCATAGCTTATTAAGCAGCATCATGTGTGGCACATTGTCAAAAGACTTCTGAAAATCCAAGTACAGAACATCAACCAATTCTCCTTTATCTATCCTGCTTGTTATTTCTTCAAAGAATTCCAACAGATTTGTTAGGCAAGTTTTTCCCTTGAGAAATACATGCCAACTGCTATGCTGACTATTTTATCATGTGCCTTCAAGTACTCTGAGACCTCATCCTTAATAATCAACTCCAACATCTTCCCAACCTCTGAGGTCAGACCATCAGCCCTATGGTTTCCTTTCTTCTGCCTCTCACCCTTCTTGAAAAGTGGAGTGACTTTAGCAATTTTTCAGTCTTCTGGAATCATTCAAGGATCTAGTGATTCTTGAAAGATCATTGCTAATGCCTTCATAATCTTTTTCAGAACAATCTGGTCCAGGTGATTTATCTACCTTCAGGCCTTTCAGCTTCCCTAGAACCCTCTCTCCAGTTATGGTAACTTCACACACTTCATGACCCTTGATCCTGGACCCTGGAAATTGCACCATACTGTTAGCGTCTTCCACAGTGAAGACTGATGCAAAGTACTTATTCTGTTTGTCTGCCATTTCCTCATCCCCCATTACTAACTCTCCAGTATCATTTTCCAGCAGTCCAATATCCACTGTCATCTCTCGTTTGCTCTTTGTGTATCTGACAAAACTTTTGGTTTCATCTTTAATATGACTGGCTATCTTATTTTCATATTCCATCTTCACCTTCTTAATGACTTTCTTAGTTGCCTTGTTTTTTTTAAGCTTCCCAATTCTCTAAATTCTCACTAAATTTTGCCCTCTCTTTGGCTTTTATGTTGTGTTTAACTTCTAAATGAAATCACTCACCAAGTCCCCATGTCACTGACATTAAAACTGCCTCTCTGAAACTCTGATTTCCAGTTGGTCCTCCAGCTCAACAAACAGCCTTTCCAATTTAAGTCACTCCTCAATATCTCACCAAGCAAATTTCCTGGCTTGAAATTTTCAAATCCCCCTCTAATTCTCAAAAATTAAGCTGTGGTATGAGTGGAATTGTCTCTCCGCCACAATATCAGTACTGGCAGAGGCAATTCCAGTCTAACCACAACTCTTGTTTGATCTGTTGGGCAATGACCAAACTTATCAGCACCTGCACTATTTTAATCAAACCTTGGGAAATTTTCTGCCTTTTAAAGAAGCTGTCTCTTAAAGTTATAGCGCACAAATGATAACACAAGACAAATGCAGAAATTATTTCTAATTATTTCTTAATCTAGACTAGATTCAGGACTAAGTATACTCAAATGCTTAGTGGCCAGGACCTAAACCAATCATAGGTGCCAAATGACACCAGTGGTTGGATAGAGTTATCAGAGCGATGTATGGGATAAAGGACAGAAGATAAGTTAAACAGTAAAGTGTTTGGATTTTAGAGTCTGATAGAGCAGCCTTAAAGCCTAAGAGAATTGCCTAAGAGAAGATGTTCCTGAGAAACCATGAACAGCATAAGAAGTATATGAGGTGTATAAGATGATGAGAAGCATCGATCATGTGGATAGTCAGAGGCTTTTTCCCAGGGCTGAAATGGCTAGCATGAGAGGGCACAGTTTTAAGATGCTTGGAAGTAGGTACAGAGGAGAAGTCAAGGGCAAGTTTTTTTACACAGAGGATGGTGAGTGCGTGAAATGGGCTGCCAGCGACGGTGGTGGAGGCAGATACGATAGAGTCTTTTAAAAGACTCCTGGACAGGTACATGGAGCTTAGAAAAATAGAGGGCTATGGGTAACCCTAGGTAATTTCTAAAATAAGTACATGTCCAGCACAGCATCGTGGGCTGAAGGGCCTGTATTGTGCTGTAGGTTTTCTATGTTTCTATGAGTGATATCATAAGACTTGGCACAGAAATCTTAATAGCTTCAGGCAGAATCCAGCTTAAAGTTCAAAGTAAATTTATTATCAAAGTACATAGATGTCATCATATACAACCCTGAGATTCATTTTCTTGCAGGCATACTCAATAAATCAAATATCAATAATAGAATCAATAGAAGACTGCACCAACAGGACAGACAACCAGTGTGCAGAAGACAACAAACTGTGCAAACACAAAAAGAAATTTAAAAAAGGAAATAATAATAATAAAAAAAATAAATAAGCAATAAATATCAAGAAAATGTGATGAAGTGTCCTTGAAAATTAGTCCATAGATTGTGAGAACAGTTCAGCGATGGGACAAGTTGTATGAAATTATGCCCTCTGGTTCTAAACCCTGATGGTTGAGGGGTAATAACTGTTCCTGAGTCTGGTGGTGTGAGTCCTGAGCTCCTGTACCTTCTTCCTGATGGCAGCAGCGAGAAGAGAGCATGTCCTGGGTGGTGAGGGTCCCTGGTGCTGCTTTTTTGCAACAATGCTCTGTGTAGATGTGCTCAGTGGTAGAAAGGGCTATACATCTGATGGAATGGGCCATGTCCATTATATTTTGTAGAATTTTCCATTCAGGGTAATTAGTGTTTCCATACCAGGCAGCGATGCTGCCAGTCAATATACTCTCTACCACACCTCTACAGAAGTTTGTTAAAGTTTTAGATTTCCTGCCAAATCTTGGCAAACTTTTAAGGAAGTAGAGGTGCTGCCGCGCTTCCTTCATAAATGCTTTTACATGCTGAGTTCCCAGAGTGACACAGAGCAACCATAAATGATTGTCATTGTCCTCACTCTGGGCAAGTCCATCTGGATCTACATAATGCTTAAATAAACTACACTACACTATTAAAGCCATTATTACTACATTATTACGCAGTCACTTGTCTCTGGAATTTGATATAATTCTTGTACATTTTATGTTTACCAATTGTTAGCTGAAGCACATTTAGACTTCATTCACTTAAATTGGAAAATTGTACAATTTACATGAAATCTGTTGGCTCCCTGTTTACAGAAGAAAAGTCCCATTCACATGAAGCAGTTGCAGCAGCTTTTCTACTTCAATACATTGGATCTTCAGGGAGCTTGGTGTGGTGGGGGGGGGGGTTGTCGGTGGGGCTACCTGAGCTCAGATATCTGCTCTTGCAAGCTTTCTAATTGGCAACATCCATAACAGTAATGCATCAAAGGTAAATGCTTAAGAACCTGGATCACTTCAAAATGGATGCCCCAATCACAGACAGTATCACCAGCTGAATAAAAATAGCCAAGGCTAAAGCAGAGCATATTAGTAATTCAGATATGGAGGATATCACATTTGTCAATTTTCCCAACTTCATGTCATTATTCTACTAAATACGCATGTTTAGTTTATAATACAGTTAGTCCCTAATGTATCTCTTGGGACTGTGGCAAATCAGAGTTAAACACAATTGTCTTGCATTTCTTCATCCATTTTATTACTGAAAGCATTAACTGTTTATTCTGAGCATGTATCTGTCTTCATGAAAGTATCATGGAGAGGAATTTCAAATAAATTTATTAATCATTCCTCAATAATGCATGCAGATGGTAACTTCAGATATTCAGATTTCACAATCTGGCTTACATTTTATTTATGTTTGTTCGTGGGGTGTTGATGTTATCGGCAAAGTCATCATTTAATGGACATCACTAATGGCCCTTGAACTAATTTGTTGGTTGATTTTAGATTTCATTTGATACACTGTTGTAAAAGTGGCTTGGCTTAGAGGTCAGATTGGTAAGGATAAGAGAGGCATGAATAGATATGGGGAAAAGGCAGGAGATTGGGGCTAAGAGGAAAATTGGATCAGCCATGAAGAAATGGCAGAGCAGATTCGATGGGCAAAATGGCTTAATTCTGCTCCTACATCTAATGGTCATATAGTCTTATTCCCTTCCCCAAATTGAAGCAAATGGCTCTTTTAATGACAATCCAGTAATTCCATTGGCAATTCCAATTTACTTTTATTAATTAACTTGATCTTCCTTCCAATTACCATGTGAACTCAAAATCAAAGTCCTAACCTTTGGACAACCAGTCTGCTGAGCTAACTGCAATGGTATCATTGCCCTATTTTTAAGCTCTGTTATTTAGTAATTGGGCATTATTAGTAGTATCAGAGTGGGGTTTGGTAGCCTCTGTGTTTGGTATTTTAGTCAGCCAGGTAGTAAAGACCATGAGCCTCTGAAGTACTCTTCTGTTGCTCAGTTTCATGGACACTGTAAATAAAATCTGAAAATCATTTTAAATGTAATATTTTTATACACAACACACTCAGGAAAGCTTGCTTTCTCTAGTTTAACAATGTGTCAATTTTGAAAACTGTTCTCAATTGGCAAACAGTAACAATCTCCTCAATGTATGCTGGCCATGTTGTTAACTTTCTCACATGTTTCCTGAGGTTATGTAATGAAAATGATTATTTTCTCTCTTGAGCCAATCTAATAACCATTGTTTTCTTCTACATGCACCAGCCCACAGTTCAATTTAAGTATTCTGTTTTTTTATGTTCCATTTCAATCACTGTAAATGATGTTTGCTCCATCAGACCAAGGAAAAAGCTTATCCTGGATGATAAATAAAATGAAAGCATTAAAATGAAAAACATTTTTTTAAAAACCTAATACACGTATAGGATCCATCAAGATTATAAGTATGAGGGGCTTAATGGTGATACATCAGTTCTTTCATCCTTTAAAGATTTTTAAGATTCTCAGGTGCCAATGACTCCAGCTGGCACTGTGATGAAAAAATCATTGAAATGATTGGTGAATAATTATCACCTTTTAATTTATTTCTACATGAACTATCAATGGATGCTGTCATAAGTAAATTTACTTTTTAATATGAAGAGTTTTTCAGTTGGTGACTGCACCATCATATATATGAACAATATGCCTGGAAAGAAGATTCCAGTGTAGCAGTTACCAAGTGTATGATATGATGATGATGATGATGATGATGATGATGATGATGATGATGATGATGATGATGTCATCTACTAGAGGATGTTTGGCTTCCAAATCAGTCCAGTTCTTCCTTTACTCCACAGAAACACTTCAGGTACTGAATGGTTAAATATTTCTGGCATCATTTGCCTATTTGTCAGGATATAATCAAGAAGCTAGCACCTCTCTGCTATTAATCCATATCTGGAATACTGTAGATATACATTATATATTGCAAAATAATATTTCTAAAAGTTATATCTGGGCATCTGATTATTTATCTTTTCCTTTTGCATTCTTCCACATTATACTGTATATCCTCTGTTATAGTACAGCTTAGACGTGAATTTGCACATGGAAAGATGGGCTTTATTAAACATACCATAGAATATCACCTTTCAATATACAGTTATCTCGCTCTAATGCAATCATTTTTCAGTGATACTTTTATCGAAGTGGAACATATCAGCCATGTAAAAAAATAGAATGACATATTCAAAGAGTAGGTTATCCAAGAATGACATTTTAAGACAATGAATGGCACTGCTTTCAAATGAATAATGAAACCATTCATAGGTCTCATCTTCCCTGAACATTTGCACATTATATACTCCTCTGTAATATCTTTCATAAAACCGTATTACATCGTAAAACTTGGAAATTGTGCTCAGTGACAATACTGCACTATGGCTTTGAGAATGGGCATTAGTAAATTACCAGTAATAAGTTATTACCATTGTTATATGTATTAGTAAAATGAAATATAGAAGTATTTAAGAGAAAAGTAATATAATTTAAGGATCTAGATGTCTCTTAACACTTCTTTAAAAATAATGGCCATTTATCCATAATCATGAAATGACATTTAACATTTTTTTCCAAGAATCTGACTCTGTTAGTTATTAACAGCACATACTTTTCAGAAATATTACAAATAATACACTTTCATGATATTATCTCCTCTAAACATATGGTACATAAAGTGATCCTTTATTTGATCCAGTAAATTGTAAGAGAATCTAAATAGTGCATCACTTGAAATTTTAAATGTCTAATTCTTGTTGGGTCTGACTGGCATTTCATTTTATAGCTTGCTTTCATTATATATTGTACTTTAACAATTTAATATATTGATAAGAGTTGACATCTGTTCCAGTGAAAATCCCACCAAGTAAACCAGTATACATCCAATATGACACATTTAATGTTGAATTAGTACTTTTTGACTCCAGAAGTGACAGCTTCCTTATCTAGTACCTATTATTCTTCCTCACCTCACTAGAAATGTGTTTTTCATATGCCTGTGCATGCATAATTGACCATTCACTATGAGTAAAATAGGAATCAAACCAGCATGTGCCACTGAACAGTGTATCTGAAGACTTACTTTCCATTGAAACCCAGTTTTAACAAGATTTTAGATGGCTGTAGTGAGAAAATGCCAATAACAAGATTATTGCTCCAGTTTCAAGTAATGAATCAACTGGAATACCAACCTATCACATACTAATGATAAGTAAATCACGGGGAAATTTTACTGTGGCTTCCTTTCATAACAGAGAATCACAAATACTGCATATTATGTACATCAGAGAAATGAAGAGCAGGATGTATCACAGTTTTTCCTCTTAATATGTCTCTGATCATGAAGGGATTATAAATAAAACTTCATTTCAGCAACTGAACAGATGAAAATCATGGCTCCTTCAGAGAATTATGCATCTTGGGATTTCATCTATCCATGATAAAGGTATCTCCATTTCTGTCTGAATGTCAGTACAGTAATAGTGCAACAATTCAGATTTTAAATCAAAATCTAGATTTTAAGAACTCTCCCGAGTCCAGAAAACAGGATGCAGCAGCTGGCAAACCTTCTGTTTGAATTGAATGCTTGTAAATAGCAAACATGTATAATCACACAGGATCTGACAATAATGTTAAAAAAATTCAAGATATTTAGAGGAAAATCTTGAGTTGGGACAGTTAAAGGAAAATACACATACACTGAAAACAAATAAGTCATTTAAGTTAACTAAAGAAAACAAATATAAACCTTTACTTGCCTTTTATCCCAGCACTTGCTTTCTCCCATTGATTTCAATGGGCTTTTGTTGTTGTTGTAGCCTGTTAACCTGGAATGAGCTAATGAACTGATTTCCCAACTTGAGAGGTGGAAATTTGAGGAAGTTTGCACAGCTCAGTCCAACAGTAGATGTCCAGCAGTTGGTACTGTACGGAACTGAAGCCTCCATTGCACCCTTCAATTAGGAATTGAGCAAGTTTGGGTACAGCAGATTTGCAGTGGATGTCAGCTAAAATATTCCCCATTCTTTCTAGTATATTCATGCTAAAGAAAACACTTGATTATATCTTCAGATAGTTTTTTTACAATGGTATTAGAGCAATTGCTTTGTCAAATAGCAGATTAGTTGGAATCTAATGGTTTTTAACCGAGCAACCACCTTAAAGCAATGCTATGACACATCAGACAATAATCTATGTAAGGTAGATGTTGATAGAACAAAGCAAAACTGAAATTGATGGAAACACAAGGCAAATCAAGCAACATTTGCAGAAAGAATAAGTTAGTGTTTTATGTGTGCAACTAGATTCCAATGAAGTTACTCAACCAGTTCATTATTTCTACATTTTTTAGTTTTTGCCATCTTGCATTGAATGTCACCTTTCTTCAACAAAATTTTAGCCATTAATAACATCTCTTTATCAAACTTATAACAAATCCTACTATACATGATGATTTGGTATCTGAATACAAAAAGAATACACTTTGTTGAAGACAGAGTGAACTGTCAGAAGGCAATGAGGATATTACTTTATCAAAACAAAATATAATAGATTGTGGAAATCTGCAATAGAAAACTGAACATGCTAGAAATATTCAGTAGTTCAGACAGCATTTGTGAAGAAAGAAACAAATCAGATTGTTGAGTTCAATCACCTATCTGTTGATCACTTATTAGGAGATTACTTTGATCATTGTCTGTAAACTTAGGGGCTATGTTATTTGAAATTGTAATTCACAAATCTCAGAAAGCTACATGACCTTATGTCTGGACAAAAATAGGTAAACTTTAGCATAGAGCTTTTAATCTTGTTCACAAAATGCTCTTGTATTGCAGCAGTCACTGAAAATCTATGAGAAGCAATTTTTTTGGGTAGATAAAAAGAAAAGCTGGCAAGGACGGATAAGAGATTTAATTCCCAGGGGTTTTGTTAAGTGTCATCTATCTTAGGAATAAAAGTGAACATCTGGACTTGTTATAATTCAGGTCAATGAAATTTCTCACACCAGGGAGCAATGCAAAAGATCAAAACAAGCTGTAAAATATAAATCAAAGGCCACCAAAGCTAACATTGAGTAATTGCAGCAAATTTCTCAAAAGGTGATAATAATTCTAATACAATTTAAAATAATTCAGTGTTGTACATTGTGTTTGATATAATATTGGTATTAATAAGAATCCAATCAGAAATGACACTATTAGCATTAATGTCTTTGTTTGCTGTTGTCCTATAGGATATCCAGTATGATACAGAAGAAATGCATCAGGAAACAGCTGATACATCATTACTCAAAGAAAACTAAGTTGTCAGTTTCTGATGGAAAGCTCTAACATAAGCTTAAAAAGCAATTATTCTTTCTTGTGTATAAAAAGATTTTATGGTGACAATACAGACACATTAAGACAATAAATCTTTAGTGATTTCAGGCTGTTAGATTCCTAAAATATAATGCTTCTGAAGTGATTCAATTTTATAACGCATGCATGTACCATGTCAACATTTCTTAATTGACATGCAAACTTGCACCTGTTAGAATAAATGTACATAAAATATAAAAATAAGTAAGAGATAAACTAAGTTATCACCAAAAGCTTTGTTTTATATTTTTTTAGGAAAATGTTTAAAGATGGTAAACATTCAAAAGCCTATTGAATACCAAATACTTTTCCTTGGTTTTCTAAATATGCTGTTTGCTACGTATCTAAAAATGACTTGCACTGGTGAATACTGTAAAGAGAAAATGAAAGAAAGTAATGAAGTACAAGTATGCCTTAACTAAAAATTCTAATGATCTTTAATATTTTCAATGAAGTGCAAGATTACAGAATGTATTTACTGGATAACAACTTTCTCTACCACCTGCAGGCAAGTCTAATCTATACAGGAAAGTAAGAGCTTATCAGCATTAATAATTGGTTTATTTTTAAATGTTCAAAACAGGGAAATAACTGGCTGCACAGAAAATGTTTTGAAATCTAAGTGGATGATCTACTAAACAAAATGAACAGGTAAGTTATGATGTTTTGCTTAAAACACAAATACCCTCATTTAAATACAAAAACCCTCATTAAGCATCCAGGCATTTTAATCCATGACCCCCCACTTGTCTTGCACCACAAATTGCAGCACAAGTGATCTGACACTCAGAGACACTGCCTCAGTTTGATGCAGGTTTCAGCTGTGACGACACGGCCTGCAAATCTGGCCAGGCGTTGCAGATGCTGCAAACCCTTGTAATTTGTAGCAGCAAACTAATTGTTTCAGCCTAAGATTCTGCCAACAAAGTGTGTTAACTTCAATGAAATTCATTAAAATGAAGGAATTGCTGTCCATACACACATCCAAGCCTCTTATTGTCTCAGACTTACATAACTGAAGAAAACAGAAGGTCAAAGATTTGATCCAAAACAATTGAAAATCACTTTCCATTTCTGTTTTAATTTACTAGCACAGAATTTTACTGATAGTTATCCTATTTTAAGTATTCCGTGTAATATCATCTTCACTTGATTATTTAGCATCACTTTCATCTTCATAATGGCTTATGAGCATATTCCTTAAGGCAACTATTGCCTTATATTTACCATATTTTTATCACTTCTAAGCACACAAGATTTAGGTCTGCCAGGAAACAATAAACACTCCATTTTGTCCATAGTTTATTGTTTCATGTACACAAAGAGAAAGGCATTTACAAAGAAACAGCATTTAGAATTCTAGGCTCTGTGTTTTGTGAGGCAAGCTATAATTTCTGAAGACTTGTTTAACTGGTAGCCCACTATTATAAATGCACTCTAGAGTATATTTATTTTTGACAAGTACTTTGTATTTTGAAAACTGTGCAGGTATTATTCACCTGAGAAATTGCTTTGAAATTGGGCAGAGTCAGTGCCAGGATCTTTGCAGAGATTTCCATTATATAACATTATTTTCTTTACGGCTTACAAATCATAAATCACAGAGCAGCTATTTTACTAATTTCTTCGATATCATCTATGTTGTTATTGGACTTGCCACTGTTTACCCAGTGTGCCCTTCATGACAATTTAAATTTAATAACCTTTAAAATAAATTCTCCAAGCTAAATCTACTTGGTGCTTCTAGAAATCTAAGCAGATCCCAGCTGCAAAAAAATACTGCATTTACAAACTAGTAGCCTCTGTTCATTTATATTGCGCTGGGAACTGACTTCATTTGAGAAGAATTAATGTTTGTCCGCCTCCTTCAGCATGACAGTAAAAGCGCTATTGTTTTAGTTTTCCTCAACAAACAGCCTATTTTTTCCACATTCATGTTTTTATTTGTTTCACAAAGAAACTTTCTAATAGGTCGCAGAACTCTGAACTAATAATCTTTGTCTCGGTTCCCATCAGTAATTTATTCTTTATAACATGGATCAATAAAGCAGGTTGAATTATTCTGGGACATGGCTGTTATCAGTAGCAGTCTCAGCAAATTATTTTAAAAGAAACTATCTTTGGGCAATCATAAAATATTAAAAATTTAATTGGAAAAATATAAATTTCTTAAGTCTGAAGGATATGTACAAAAATCAAACAAGAGACCTGCCAGAGTTGTGAATTTCTCTTCAGGTATAATTTCCTGGTTGAAATTGGCCTGAAAAATAAACATCTCCTGATTGCAGTTTTTCTTATTAAATTATTTTACTGACCTAGTTTCAGTGACATTCCCCCGCAGTCCATTTCCAATACAAATTAATAACTACACAGGCTTGTGTCAACCACCATGCTTGCTGTCAATGTTACAGTATTTGTAATCAATTTATTTGAAAGGCAATTCCCTCTCATTCTCTGTATCAGGGTGTTCAGACATACAGACCTTCACAATTTTCTGTCCACCCAGGGAAGAAATATGGCTGCTGGGTGGAACCTTCTGCATTAAGTCAAATTTGCCTCACACTGCTTAAGGAAGACTGAAGAGAAATGCTGATCATTTTCTTTTCCACTGTTTTAATAATACAATTCTGATACATTACCAATTCCATATGCTTCATCATTTCAAATTACAGCAGGTACTTTCATGAAATAAAAATATAGCATTTAAATTAAACATTCAAAGAACTAACTGTAACCCATACTGCATACAGATCTGCCCTTGGAAAATGAACTGCTGACAGATTTTCCAACACAATATCTTGCTCTCCTCCAAATTAAATTAACATGCAAAATATATTTGTAAAGCAATAAACATAAAAGAAATATTTTTTACATACCGGCTATGGTGCTAGACATGGTGATGTAGGATGTAGAGGCTCAAGTAGCAGGAATGAGATGGGTCTGTTCTGCAGTGCTGTGGAGGCAGATGTCTGAATAAGACACTGACTCAGTGGTGTGTAAACTGCAGGAGAGAAAGAGGAGAGGCAACCTGTTCGAGACAGTAAATCTGAGTGGTAGAGACACTGCTTTGATGTCATTGCTATACTGCCTTTTTCCCTGAACAATGAGTATTAATTTGCTAATGGCTCAAAGACCTCTGGGTCTTAAAATGTACTGATAAAACTGTTTGAATTTGGTGATATATTTTGAAACTCCCCTACTAGTTGCACATTCCAAATGGTAGCTCTTTCAGCCAGTTTGACATTGGAAGTTATTATTTAAAAAACCCAATCATTTTATAAAATATGCTGCATTTATGCGATAGTCTTTGAGCAATCAAAATAAACATTATTGGCCTCTGAACTAAAGGTTTTTTTTATATATAATATATACAATAAGTACCTTCAAATGCTAAAACAAGTCCAGGAGCCTGTGTTAAGGCATTGATGATAGATATTGCAATTCCATTAACCTCTACAGTACTGTGCACTGCATAGCATTTCTCCATGCAAGCCATATGTAATATAGACCATAAATATTCTTTTATTTCTAAAGTGATTCAGCAAGACAGGGCATTGCAGAGACCCTTCCCATGAAATGCCCTAGCTTTTACCAGCAAGAAAAGCTGTCATTGGTTTTAATAGTTTTTAAGTAATCCTAATTCAGCGTCATTTAGAACCTATTAGAATTTGAAGTAAATAATTTAAAAAGTTAAGCTCTATTAAAAATTCAAATAAAATAAAGTCAGTAAAAAAACACATAAAACATGAAGGAATTTGAAGCAAAAATAGGCCATTCACCTTCTCATGGCTGCTTCAACTCTCAGTGAAATCAAAGCTTTTTTTTTATCTTTTCTGATTTAACCCTGCTCTTCATGATTCCTTTCATATTCACAGCTCTATTGATCTTTGTTTTCAGTATAGACTCTACAGCCCACAATCCTTCCTCACAGAGAATTCTGAAGATTCACTGTACTATGGATGAAGAAAATATTTTATAGTCCTGAATGGCTGATCCTGCATTTTGAGACTGTCAGCTCTTGTAAGAGAAAATCTCTCCCCAGTGGAAATGTCATACCAATAGAACCTGTTGTGATCAAACCATGTAAAAATTCCTGAGGTACCAAAATTATTAAACAAAATTATGATGCACAGGTTCAGGTAATATACTGGTTTGGATTGAGGATAGTTTAATGGATGTTATCCCAAGGTTTTCTCATCAGGGTCAGATGTAACTGCAGTAAAACCTTTGAACACTTGTACTTTTATCAATAAGGCCAATGCACCATTTACTTTCCTAATTTCTTGCTACACTTGTATGATAACTCTCAGTAATATACACATAGTATTTACAAAGATACTCTGAACACCAATGGACACGCGTTTCAACCATTTTAAAAATATTGCCCTATTCTACTTTTTCCGCTAAAGTTGATGACCTCTCATTTTTTGACATTACATTCTATCTACTGTGTTCTTGTTCATTCAGTTGGGCTGCATATATTACCCCTAAGCCTCTCCCATCCTTGTCACAACACACTCTGCCATCCAACTTTGAGTCATCAGCAAATTTGGATAAGTTGCAGTTGGCTCCCTTATAGTTCAAATCAATGGTCTGAATGAGGGAACCAACTAATGTGATCCCTGCTGCACCTCGTTAGGCTACACACCTTAAAATAACCCATTTTCCCCTCACCACGTTATTCTGTTCATTAATCAGTCCTTACAGAAGAAGGCTCTTTGGCCCATCAGTCCAAACCATTTAATCTGCCCAGTCCCAATGACGTGCACCAGGACCATAGCCCTCCATAGGCCTATTAACCTATCCAATGTTAATAGGCCTATCCAAATTGGATAATGTACCTATCCAAACTTCTCTTGAACGTTGAAATCAAAATCACATCCACCGCTTCTGGCAGCTCATTCCACACTCTCACCGCTCTCTGTGAAGAAGTTTCCCCTCATGTTCCCCTTAAGCATTTCACCTTTCACCCTTAACCCATAGCCTCCAGTTGCCCAGCACAGTATATTGTTCCCAAACCCATGTCCCCTGATTTTGTTTAATAACCTCGTGCGGCACCTTATTGAAAACCTTCCAAAACACCAAATAATTCTTGTGCACGTCTCCTTATCTATTCCAGTAGAAACAACCTCAAAAACCTTTCAGCAAATTTGACAAATCAGATGTCCTTTTCATAGGTCCATGCTGACCAATCGATCTATTTCTAGTTTTCACTGTGGACTGAAAGTGTCCTGCCATGACGTCCTAGCATTTTCCCCACAGTACATAGCCACATCTTTCAAAACTTTGAGATGCAGAACATCTGATCAATGTCATATATATTCTTTTAGCTCCATTTATTTCACCAATATTTAATGCTGATTTCTTTCATCACCTCAATCACTCTGGACCTCTTGTTCCTTGCTGTAACCAGGAGGTATTCTATGTTTTATTCTATGAAATATGTTTAATTTGCACACAATTTTCTTATCACCCAATATAATTTCTCCTGTATTTTTGTACGGAATCCCTATTAATGTTTGCTAATGATTTATTTCTATAAACTATATCTGTGGAAGCTTTTACAGTCTGGATTACTCACAGATTCAAACATCTCTATTTGATCTCTATTGCTTTCTGAGCCTTAGGGTTCTTGCAGGATTCAAGAATGGCGGGCAGTCTTAATCCTTAACAATTGCTGACTTTAAAGTACTAACAAACATATAAATACAAAGCCAACTAAATAAAGAGCTCAGAAATAAAGCTAAAATGAATGAAAAGCAGTCAGAAGCCAAATATAAAGGATGACGCCTCTGAAAAATCCATCACTTTTATCATCAAAATAAGAGAAATTCCTTAGATAAATTAAACCAATCAATGATTGTGCAATTACATCACGTGGGTAACGTGCTAATATTTAGCCAATGAAAAATGAGAAAGGTGATAATCTGGTAGATTAACATACAGTTTTCTGCAAGTAAATGGGGATAACCCACAACATACTGTGAAAAATGCATGAGTTTGTTACAAAGATTAAAATTCAGCTTTACATTAATTCATCTTAGAAAAAGTATTTAAAATACAGTGGTCTCCAACATCTCTTTCTTGAAGCAATTGCTGGCCATCATTTACTGAGTACGGAAATTTTCCCATTTCATGAGCCTTTTCTCTTACATTGAATTCAGTTGTTGACAGTGACTTGGAAATTTTCTTGTATCCATCTCCTGACTTGTGTTTTTCAATAACCTTTTTATGGAGTTCCTTGGAGTGTTCTTTTGTCTTCATGGTGTAGTTTTTGTCAGGATACTGACTCACCAGCAGTTGGACCTTCCGGATATAGGTGTATTTTAACTACAATCAATTGAAACACTTTGACTGCACACAGGTATTCAAAAACAGATCTCCTTTTAATTATTTATGACTTCTAAGAGCTTTTGGCTGCACTAGCGATGATTTGGTATTCATACTACTACTACTATGTCGACTCAGGCCTAGGGGGCTGGTGTCGGGCACGATGACGAACTCTCCACTTCTCCCTCTCCCTCATCAGTGTGTTCAGTTCATCTACATTAACTGCGCCGCTGTCTTCTAGGAGCGTGTTGACCATAGTCTTGGGAGGGCACCCAGGGTTCACCCTCCTGTGTTTGGGCTCCCATATGATGACTAGGCTGGCAGGTAGCTTGGGGTGGCGTAGACAGTGCCCTGCTCGTTGCAGTCTTCTCGCCTCGATTTTAGTGGTGAGCATCGGTAGGTCGTCATAGAGCTCGACGTTCGTCATGTGCTGTAGCCAACTCACATCAAGAGCCATCCAGAGCATTCGTGTATAGCAGCCATCTAGAGACTTTCGTATCGTCTTGGTGAGTGTCCACGTCTCACATCTGTACATGGAAATGTCATATTAAAGGGGGTGAATACTTACACAGTCACTTATTTAGTGTTTTATATTTGTAAAGATTTGTTTTCACTTTGACACAGGAGAGATTTTTCTGTTGATCACTGTTAAAAAGGCCAAATTAAATCCACTGTGATTGAATATTATAAAACAATAAAACATGAAAACTTCCAAGGGTGGGGGGGGTGAATACTTTTTACAGGCGCTGTGGGTCACCCTATCACCACTTCAACTGGACTCAGTTTTGTTTTCTTGTTTGGGGTTGCCCTAATGCTGTATAAAACTAAGGACGAGCTGTAGGCTATGCTACACCTTCCTCATGATACTCATTTACTTACTGGGATGGCTTCACCCATCTTGAAACTTTGTCCACTATTACTAACACATCTGAATGTCCTTGGCATATCAGTGGAGTAATCTAGTCCACATGTAGATGTAAAAATGGACTTGGTGGGGTTGGAGTACTTCGCTGAGGTAGTTTCTCCATTGATTTGCGATTTATTTTGTAGCATGTCATACATCTCTCAACTGTTTGTCAAGCTTGCATCCTGTACTTTGGATTCTCACCACTAGAAGAATCTGTCAACCATCTTTTGCATTCCAATGTGTCCTAAGCAGTGTATCTTCTGTACCAGGTAAGGAAGCAGCTCAGCTGGGGCTAGCAGTCTATGACTAGTGCCATATCTCCATACTCCATCATCACTTAATAACCCATCATTATCCATCCAGTACCACTTTTCTTCATTTCAGCTGATCTTGCATTTCTTGAATATCTTGCATGTTCGTCTATGACACAGTGTTCAACTTGGTTTCAGTCATTGGGTTTTCTTTGTTTCTTCGATTTCCTTTATTCCTTCCCTTGCTGTCCTTTTTGCAAGTTTTGACTGCAAATGCATTTCCACAGCTTTCCACTGTGGTGCTTTTTTAGTGACCTTTACATTTAGATAGTGCAGCTTCTGATGGTATTTGTATGACTTCTATAAGTTCTCGTACTAGTTGGCTATTCTTGATTGGAGTTCCAATGGCTGTAAGAAATCCTCTTGGTCTCCATAAATTTCCAAAGTCATGGACAACTCTGAAAGCATATGGAGAATCTGTGTAGATATTAGCTGATCTTCCTTCTGGTAGCCTACAGGCTTCAATCAAAGCTTTCAGTTCTGCCTGTTGTGCAGAGCTACCCGGAGCCATGTTTCCTGAGGTCACCAACTCATTTTCTCTGACAACAAGCCAACCAGCCATTTGAATGCACCCTCAATGGTTCAGGAGCCATAAGACCATAAGATATAGGAACAGGATTAGGCCATTCAGTGTACAGAATCAGGTCTGGGTTCAGCAAAGGCACTTCTTTATGGTAATTTGCATCTTCTTGCCATGTTATTGTTCTTGCACAGTCATGATGATCATAATCTTCCATGTCCACTGGCAAAGCTGTAGCTAGATTCACAGGAATTCCTCCTTGGGTGATGATATTAGATGCCTCAAGAAGAGTGGACCACTTGGACAAGCAAGCCGCTGTCACTTGAGAGGCCCTGTTCACGGTCAGTAAAGTATGTACTTAGTGTGGACATCCAACGTTTAAGGTCTTGTCCAGCATGATGTCAGAAACTGTCATGACTGGTAGGTGAGATGCATGCACTGCTAGTAGAAATGAAGCCCCATCCTAAATTGTCTAATTTGGCAGAGTAATATATAACCATATAACCATATAACAATTACAGCATGGAAACAGGCCATCTCAGCCCTTCTAGTCCGTGCCAAACTCTTACTCTCACCTAGTCCCACCGACCTGCACTCTGCCCATAACCCTCCATTCCTTTCCTGTCCATATATCTATCCAATTTAACTTTAAACGACAACATCGAACCTGCCTCAACCACTTCTGCTGGAAGCTCGTTCCACACAGCTACCACTCTCTGAGTAAAGAAGTTCCCCCTCATGTTACCCCTAAACTTTTGCCCTTTAACTCTCAACTCATGTCCTCTTGTTTGAATCTCCCCTATTCTCAATGGAAAAAGCCTATCCACATCAACTCTATCAATCCCCCTCATAATTTTAAACACATCTATCAAGTCCCTCCTCAACCTTCTACACTCTAAAGAATAAAGACCTAACTTGTTCAACCTTTCTCTGTAACTTATGTAAGATACTGTATGCATGAGGTTTGGGGGGAGAAGGCAGGAGAGAGAGAGACAGAGGATGGACTAGGTGCTGCGAGCCCACTAACGGGGTCGGACCCTGAGCGGGGCGTTCGGCGAGGAGAGGAGACGGAGACGGACTCGTGTAGAGCGTCTGGTCGACCACCTTTGTTGGTCCCAGGCGGCCAGTCGAGGTGGTCCGAGGGGTCGCAGGGTGAAGAAGAAGGGTCCTGAGCTCCAACTGTTTGTGCACAAAGAGATTGAACTTTGGTAAGTGTGGCGGCTTTTATTTTCCTTTTATATTTTATTCTCTATTAATTATGTAGTTCAAGTAATACCTATAAACTGTAAATCATTTAATCGTATTTGGTGTATTGTCTGTTATTTGGGCGGGGTAGGGTACATCACACAGCATCCACACAAACTGATTACCCAGTTTGGTGGGGCCGAGGGCTATTTCCCTAGACGACAGCGAGCTGAGCGACCCTGAGGCTGGCCGGGAGAGCTACATCTAGGAGATGAAACCCAGGCAACATTTTAGTAAACCTCCTCTGTACTCTCTCAATTTTATTGATATCTTTCCCGTAATTCAGTGACCAGAACTGTACACGATACTCCAAACCTGGCCTTACCAACGCCTTATACAATTTCAACATTACATGCCAAATCCTATACTCAATGCTCTGATTAATAAAGGCCAGCATACCAAAAGCTTTCTTCACCACCCTATCCACATGAGATTCTACCTTCATGGAACTATGCACCATTATTCCTATATCCCACTGTTCTATGGCGTTCTTCAATGCCCTACCAATATCCAACAGGATGCTACTGATCTCTATGTCCTTGAGTTAAGATTGCCATCATGTAGCCACACTTCTTGTTGATATACAGGGTAAATGCTCTTCCCATATCAGGGATTCCCAATACAGGTGCAGTACTTAGTATGGCCTTTAAAGTTTGAAAAGCTTCCACCTGCTCTTCATTAAGACTTACAGGGTCATTGGAGTGCTTGCTCCTTTCAGCACACAGTGAGGGATTGAGCAATTTCAACATATTAATTGACCAAAGCTCTGTTGTAGTTGCACAAACCTGGAAATGATCAAAGTTGCTGGACTGTTGTAAATAGTTTTGCTGACTTAATGGCCTTAGTATGATCTTCAGTGATTTCCTGTTTGCCTTGGGAAATTTTCTGTCCAAGTAAATGGCTTCTTGTTGTTGCAATTGTTCCTCGTCCAAGATTGTTTTGTGTCCCCTGGGGGCTAGATGATTAAGCAGACAGAGTACATCGTGTTCATCTACAGTCTCAGAGGCGATTAGGATGTCATCCACATATGTATGATAGTTGAGTCAGCGCTTGGAAAGCTCCTTAGATGTTGTCACAATGCCAAATGGTAGACAGTAGGACAATTGTGAAATGCCTGTGGGTAGCATCATCCACCAATGTTGTTGACCATCAACTGTAAAACACAACCATAGTTGACATTCAAGCATCAGTGGTACCGACCAGAAACCATTGGCCGTATTAATGACAGCAAACCACTTATAGGATGGAATTGGGGTGCTGAAGATAGCTGATGGATCTGCCACCAGAGGGGTTAACTTGTTAGTACATAGATCGGCAATCCTGTGATCCGTCATCAGTCTCCAAGTACCATTTGCCTTCTTGACAGACCAGACTGGTCTGTTTGACAGACTGTATGCCTTGACAAGAAGTCCTCACTCCTCTAGCTGATTGACAATAGGTCTGATGCTTTCTATAGATGTTTTACTTAGAGGATATTGTTTGGTACTAGTTCGCATCTTACCTGTAAACTTGGCAGGATCCATTTCCAGCAGACTATGGTCATTATTGTCTCGTGACCATATAAAGTGGCTGGTTAATTTAGATTCTTTCAACCACATGAGATTCCAGATAATTTGACCCTCAATGAATTCAAGTGTGGAGATTAAAGTCAATAGGACATCTGTTCCGAGAAGAGGTTGTGAGATATCTCCCATCCAGAATTGTCCTTCTCTTAGGTGAGGACCAAATAGTACTTGAACTGGCCTGCTTTTGATTAGTTCAATTTTCTGTCCTCCAGCACTATGTGCATATCTTCAGGTGCTAGTCAATGGCACATTGCATTTTTGGGCAATAGTTTCTGTTATACATGTTAGTCCTGCTCCTGTGTCCAGTAAGAATTCAACACGTTCATATCCTACTAGTAAATTAACACACAAGCCATCCAATTTTTGCTCTACCACTGTAGACAAATGCTGCAGGACAGGTCTAGTCATTTTTGCAATATTGATAATGTCTCCATTACATCTGCAAATGTAGCCTGAAGTTGTGGCATTCGATTAAAAATTTCCTTCCCTGGTGAGATGGGGGTTGAAGTTGTTGTTGATCTTATGGTGAAATTGATCTCTTATGCCAACAATGTCCTCTTCTACCACATAATTTGCATATCACTTTACTACCTTGGGATTGTGTCCCATAATGAATTTGCCATGGATTCCAATTCCACTTGCTTTGTTGGTTAGCAGGTGGAAACCATTGACCAGTCTGTACCAGTCTTAATCAGACGTCGATATCCCGCTCCACTTGTTAGGTAAATTGTACCATTTCACTGCAGGAAACAACAGTTTCCCTCCAATTTGCTCCTGTTAGCTTCACCATTTTGGCAACAACTGGTTTCAATCCTTAGATGAAAGTTGATTTGAGAGAGCCATATATGGCGCCTTCAATATTATCTTCGCTTATTCCTGGGACTCCTGAGTAACTGAGCCAAACTATCCTACAGTGGACCTTCACAAACATCTTCTGAAGGCTTCTGTTTGCAATCGACCACTTTCTTCCGATCAATCTGGTTCGGAGTTGTCTCTCCAACCATGCTTTAATTGCTTCCCAACCAGCTGGTAAATTCTGTTTCTTCAACTTGTCATGTCAACTGGTTCATTTGTTAGGTTATTAGCATGGTAACTAAAATTTGAGTGCCATCATATGCAATTTGTACATATTCTTAATTGTTGAAGTTCAGCCCAAGCTTTTAAGCTTTTTTTTTAGTATGTGGAACTTCGCTGTACCATTTGTCAATTCTTTCTGGATCTGGTGGTTAATGATAAACCTCTTGTATCATTTCATACCCTCCATATTCTTTTGTGTTCTTCCCTTAGTTTTCACTGGAGCAAGTCTCGCCATGGCTGCTAGACCAATTACACTGGACAGCAAATTTTTTAAAAAGAAGTTCCTTCCTCAGAAATATTTTTGGTTATATTAGATCACTTAAAGCTGAACACAAAAAATAATTTCAGACTAGTTGTATCACGTAAGAATTTGGAGAAACAAGAAATTAAGTTTTATTGAATATGTGTTTAATTGCATAACAGTGCTAACGTTTTGCAATAGTTCAGCTAAGCTAAAAATGTTCTGTTGATGATTTTTGTTTGTACACAGTGTCTGAGGCTTCTCGCTTAAGTGTCCAATACCAATTAGCCAGCATTGATAGATTCCAGTTGCCCTGATACTGCAATATCCTAGTGAAATTTTTCACCAAGCTTGTCACTGACTGTGCCAAGATTTGCAGGGAAGAAGTCTAAATAAGTTTGCAGAAAATGAATCTTTAGTGACATGTAGCAATTCATGGTTTTGTATGCTTGGTGCATGTTGTCAACCAGCTGCATGTGTTTTGTTGCTCTGTAGGTAGCTGCCCAGAAAACTTTCAACAACATTCTTGAATGCTTTCCATGCACTTTTCTCCAGTGCCACTAGAAGTTCTGCGAATTTCATGTCACTGATGACCCGTTTAACTTGTGGACCAATAATTTATACTGACCCCACTGGTTGCATAACCACAAAAGTTTTAATTAGTTCTGCCACAAATAAAATACAGACACATTCTGCTCACTCTTAAACTCCCTTTAAATGATGTAATGAAGGTATTTATTCTCAGACAATTAAGGAATGGAGGAATTGTCTTACCTCCAAGCTTCACACTTAAAACTTCCTTTCCTTGTCCAGATTTCTTCAAGTAATCGTCCCACATTCAGACACCAAACTGTTGATCTCTATTATTTTCCGATCCTTGGGGTTCTGGAGTCAAAAGTGGTGAGCAGTCTCAATTCTTTATGATCATTTATTTTAAAGTACATGCAAATACAAAGCAAACTGAAAAAAAGGAGCTGAGACCCAAAGCTAAGATGAACGAGAAGCTGTCATAAAAGATGGTGCCTCTGAAAAATCCATCAGTTTTATAATTGAAATAAGAGTGATTCCTTTGATAAGCTAAACCAATCAATAATTGCACAATTACATAACATGGGTAATGTGCCAATACTTAGCCAATGAAAAATGAGAAAGGTGATAAACTGGTAGATTAATTTATACAGTTTTCTGCCAGTAAGTTAACCCACGATACAATGTGAAAAATACATGAGTTTGTTAAAAAGTAACAAAGATTAAAATACAATTTTAGTCTTACATTAATTCATCTAAGAAAAAGTATTTAAAAAACAGTGGTCTCCAACATCCCTTTGTTGAAGCCATTACTGGCCATCAATTACTGAGTTCTGAAATTTTCCCGTTTCATGGGCTTCTGACAACATCACAAGCCTTTTCTCTGATCTCTTACTTTGAATTCAGTTGTTTACTCTCAGCTGGGTCTCTTTTCCTGTTGAGCTTTTGTGCCTTAAAGACATAATGGAACATGAAAAAGCAGATTTACTGATGAGAAAAGATGATTTCTATATTACAGGATATTTGATCACCTATGTCAATGTTCAATGGGGGCAGGTGTGCAACTGACAAAATTAAGAACAATTTGATTTCACTATCATCCCAATTCCCACAAAACTTCACAATGTAGGAAGGTCAAAATTACCTGATATCATTCTCGTTATGGTATAGAAGTTGATAAATTTATTAAAATTTATTTAAAAAATACATCTCAATTTACAGCACAGCAACAGGCAATTCACTCCAGAAGTTACATGCTGATGTATTTTACACTATGTTATCCTCCTCCCACTATCAACTTTTATTTGTGGTGTATTTGTACATAAATGTCATGTGATCAAAGAATGTTCTGATGCCATTCATAACCACCACTTGGTGGGGAGCTCCTTGCTATTTAAGAACTATACACACAGAAAGATGGAGGAACACAGCAGGTCTGGCAGCATCTGTGGATTTTTCAACATTTCAGGCCAAGGCCTTTCAACAGGCCTCCTACATTTTATGTGTGTTACTCTGTATTTTCAGGATCTGCAGAATCTCTTGTTTACCTTTGAGTTAGCTTAAATAGCTAATCTGAAAATCCAGTGTCCTAGCTTTTGTTATAAATAGAATATGCAAAATTCTGGCAGTTTCCAATATGAAGGTTGGATAGATTACCACACTTCTGTCCTCTTCTCTCTCATATGTTGTTGTTGTTTCTCTCCTTTCCCTTTCTTTAGCATTTGTCTGTTTTATACGAGGCCAGGTTGCTAGCTCGATGATCAACCCAGCACAGATGGAAAGTGTGCAAAGAGCCAACTGGATTTGAACCTGGGACCACTTGCCTCAAAGTCCTGTGCCACCGACTGGCTGATTCTCTCTCATATATTCCCCTAAACTTACCCCTTTTATTTGGCAGAATATGCATTGTTTCACTCAAGCAAAAATACATGCATAGCATTTGTTTATTAAAAGATAAATTCTCTCAAAGTCAGATTACAGCTGGGGTTGATAATCTTTCAAAAGACCACAACATGAGCCAGAACCATGTTGTGCCAGAATCTGCTCCTTTTCGTTTCAGCTATTTTCTGGTGGTAATTCTTTGTGCCAAGAGGATTTGACAAGGGAATCCATGAGTCCTTTAGTGCAATTCAGTGCAGCTAAATTCTTTGCTCCTGATTGTCCCTAACTCCAATCCTTGGGTCATTAATTGTTATTAGTGTATAATACTATTATTTCATCTTTAACCTTGAATATATTTATTATATTAATCTTTTCATCTATCCAATACTTTCTGTGCTATAATCAGAAACATTCAGTAGATCAGATTGTATCTGTGGAGAAAGAAACTGATTTAGCGTTTAAGGTCGATAGTTGTTCATAGGAGATGTGTTTTCATTTGTTTTACAAAATCTGTAACTGTTTATTTTTTCCTTCATTCTTTAATATATCCCATTTCTCCAGCAGAAATACACACCTTAAGGAAGTTCCACGGCGGGATTGCCTTTGTCTAGATTTCTTTTGCCACAGATATAGCCTGAGCTGTTTTCTGCTTTTATGTTTTCTGTGTCTTCAGTATTTTATTGTTTGCTCTTTAGGTTTATCAAGAAACAATGTTCACATCTTTTAGTTCTTCCATTTAACATGGCTTTGTTCTCCCATGTAAACATCCCATATTTCTTTAAAATGAGATGCGCTCTGTATGATTTTCCTGTCAAAGTTTTTGAATGCTATTTGTCTTCCCTCACAATACATTACATTTTAAAATTTTATCTAGTACAGTTATTTTCCTAGAACTTGATTTAATCATTTACACTGCTACACTGTTCTTTAACAATATTCCAATTAAATCCATTGACAGGTTTTTGTCTTTTAAAGGCAAATCATAATTGGTATTTATAATCCTCCTCTAAGGCATAAATGTCCACATAATTTCTTAATCCTATTACAAATTTTCTTGACATCTGACTTTAAGCCATGTTAGAATAATGAAGCTCCCTCAGAAGAATAATGGACAATAATGGAGTTTCCTCACTAGGAAACCAAAGCTTTCCTAATTCAATTGGCAATTGTAGGAGATGACTGCCTACAATAGTTATTGTTTTGGTGGTAACCAATATATGCCGTTTTTCCACTCCGTTTATTGAATTGTTTTGAATGATAAAGTTATATCATGGGAACTCGGAACATTAATTATATTAGTCCTATTTGAACGTAGAACATAGAACATAGAATAGTACAGCACAGTACAGGCCCTTCGGCCCACAATGTTGTGCCGACCTTTAAACCCTGCCTCCGATATAACCCCCCACCTTAAATTCTTCCATATACCTGTCTAGTAGTCTCTTAAATTTCACTAGTGTATCTGCCTCCACCACTGACTCAGGCAGTGCATTCCACGCACCAACCACTTTCTGAGCAAAAAACCTTCCTCTAATATCCCCCTTGAGCTATGGCAGCGCGACACAGCTTGCAGCGGCCACTCCGGTGAATTATATCTGTTATCTGTCAAGTAGGGTGCCATGCACAATCCTGATTTCATGGGGACAGATGTGTGAGCATGGAGGAACATCTGGTGAAACTTCTGAAATGCCTGTTTCACTGCCGTTGCTGCTGTGTGATCCAGAATCTCCGGAGGGAAAGGCCCCGAGTCCTTGGATTTGCTTGTTGCTCAGTGGTCCGGATGAGGTCGAAGCGCTCGGCAGAGATGATGCTCGGTGCTCGATGTCAGAGGACTGGTCGGAAGCTTGAAGTTTTCGGACGGACTCAGAGTCGGCTGTGGTCAGGTGCTTCCAATGCATTGGCAAATTTGTGGCGCTTGGAGGTTCATGGCAGGGAGAGTTTTTCCTTTCTACCATCTGCGTGAGATGATGGGGCTATCGGGACTAGAGACTTTTTTTTACCATGCCCATGGACTGCTCTTTATCAAATTAAGGTATTGCTTTGCACTGTTGTAACTATATGTTATAATTATGTGGTTTTGCCAGTTTTAGTCTTGGTTTGTCCTGTGTTTTCTGTGATATCTTTCTAGAGGAACATTGTATCATTTTTTAATGCATGCATTTCTAAATGACAATAAATGAGGACTGAGTGTCCTCATAATCTAATCTAAAAAAAACTTCCCACCCCTTACCTTAAAGCCATGTCCTCTTGTGTTGAGCAGTAGTGTCATGGAGAAGAGGCGCTGGCTGTCTATTCTATCTATTCCTCTTAATATCTTGTATACCTCTATCATGTCTCCTCTCATCCTCGTTCGCTCCAAAGAGTAAAGCCCTAGCTCCCTTAATCTCTGATCATAATGCATACTCTCCAAACCAGGCAGCATCCTGGTACATCTCCTCTGTACCCTTTTCAATGCTTCCACATCCTTCCTATAGTGAAGCGACCAGAACTGGACACAGTACTCCAAGTGTGGCCTAACCAGAGTTCTATAGAGCTGCATCATTACCTCACGTCTCTTAAACACTATCCCTCGACTTATGAAAGCCAACTCCCCATAAGCTTTCTTAACAACCTTATCTACCTGTGAGGCAACTTTCAGGGATCTGTGGACATGTACACCCAAATCCCTCTGCTCCTCCACACAACCAAGTATCCTGCCATTTACTTTGTACTCTGCCTTGGAGTTTGTCCTTCCAAAGTGTACCACCTCACACTTCTCTGGGTTGAACTCCATCTGCCACTTCTCAGCCCACTTCTGCATCCTATCAATGTCTCTCTGCAATCTTCGACAATCCTCTACACTGTCCATAACACCACCAACCTTTGTGTCGTCTACAAACTTGCCAACACACCCCGCCACCCCCACATCCAGGTCGTTAATAAAAATCACGAAAAGTAGAGGTCCCAGAATCGATCCTTGTGGGAGACCACTAGTCACAACCCTCCAGTCCGAATGTACTCCCTCCACCACGACCTTCTACTTTCTGCAGGCAAGCCAATTCTGAATCCACCTGGCCAAACTTCCCTGGATCCCATGCCTTCTGACTTTCTGAATAAGCCTACCGTGTGGAACCTTGTCAAATGCCTTACTAAAATCCATGCAGGTCACATCCACTGCACTACCCTCATCTATATGCCTGGCCAGCTCCTCAAAGAACTCTATCAGGCTTGTCAGCAACATCTGTTTGTGATAAGATATAATAATCCTTGGCTCAATTATGTGGCTGCCCAGAGATCCTAATCTATACACTTCCACTCCATGACACAATGGAGAAACACCATGGTATAGGGTTCTTCCTCTACTGGAGGGGGAGGGGAAGGGGCCGGGTTGGGTGAGGAAGCCCCTCAATAGCACTATGGTAGCGTAGTAGTTAGCACGATGCTTTTGGACATTGGAGTTCAGAATTCATTTCCAGTATCCTCCGTGAGATCGTTTGTACATTCTTTCCGTGAGTGCATGGGTTTCCTCCAGGTACTTCAGTTTCCCCCTCCAGTCCAAAGACGTACAGGTTCGTAGGTTAATTTGTCATTGTAAATTGTCCTGTGATTAGACTAGGGTTAAGTAAATGAGCTGCTGAGTGGTGCAGCTTGTTAGGCCAGAAGGGCCTGTTCCACACTGTATCTCTGACTAAGTAAATAAAATTAATTCAGTGGTGTATTACCTGAGGGGGCCACATGAGCTGCAACAGTCCTATTGGTTATAAAGAGTCTAATAGAACAATCCTGAAAGCATTGACTATGAATATAAGAACGTAAAGGCATTGCAATGTTTAATCTTGCAAGTAAATTTTATTATGAATAAAGTTTATCTTGATCTTTTTTAAGTCATGGTAGGAGGGACTCACCTATATTGAAATTAAAGTTTAAAAAAAAACTTGGGAAGTTCTTTCTAGCTGGGCACAACATATTGATCCAGCTATAAAAAAGGCAAGATAGCGGCTATATTTCATTAGGAGTCTGAGGAGATTTGGGTTGTCAACTAAACACTCAAAAACTTCTATAAATATACCATAGAGAGCATTCTGACTGGCTGCATCACTGTCTGGTATGGAGGGGGCGGGGGGCTACTGCACAAGATCAAAACAAGTTGCAGAAACTTGTAATATTAGTCACCTCCATCAAGGGTTTTAGCCTCTGTAGTATGCCAGACATCTTCAAGGAATGGTGCCTTCGGAAGACAGTGTCCATTACTAAGGATCCCCTCCACCCAGGACATGACCTCTTCACACTGTTACCATTGGGAAGGAGGTACAGAAGCCAGTGATTCAGGAACAGTTTCTTCCCCTCTGCCATCTGATCTCTGAATGGACCCATAAACACCACCTCACTACTTTTTTATTTCAGTTATTTTGCACTGCTTATTTTAACTTAACCATTTAATAGACATGTATATACTTAATATAACTCTGTTTTTTCCCTCTATATTTATTTATAACATATTTCATTGTACTGCTGCTACAAAGGTAACAAGTTTCCTGACACGTGCCGGTGATATTAAGTCTGGTTCTGATTTGGATTTTGCCGTCCCACAATACAGTTATACTTGATCAAATACAGCCGTCTTTCCTTTGCCACTATTGTTCATTCATGTCACTTGGTCTCAATTTAGTAAATGCTAGTTCTTCTCATTCCTTCAGCGAGTACACATTTTAACAGTGGATACTTTGCAATTCTGCTGTTGGTTGCTTTCTTTTGCTTTTACAGACTTTTGTATTTCGGCAACAACAGTCAGCTTATTGGTGGCTTAACAGTAAGATGCTTTGGATGCTTTATAAACCAAACTATTAAAAGTTGTTCAAAATTCTTAATACAGAAAACGTGTCAAAAATACCAAAAATCCCAGACATGACAATAGCTACTTGGCCACCGACAGGTTTACTTAGAGTAAACTGAACAGTATTGTTCTAGCTCATACTGAATTGGCTATCGGATTCAGAAGTGTTTTACAATGGCCTGAGCCACTAGGACTGGCTGAAAGCTGAAAGGGAAAAGGTGACATCGAAGAAGGTGTAAAAAAGGCCTAACATATATCCAAGAACAAATCAACCAAAAACTATCACCTTACTGATGCCTCTACGATGTTCTTTGCCTCTGAATGTTCACAGAAGAAGGAACAGATGGGCCTGATTTGTAACAAGGTAACATCTTGGCATCCGCAGTGGTCATATATTGTGATTTATAGTGGTGTACTGATCACTTAAAGGAGTTATATTTGCAACCCTTGACTATGTCATAGAGTTCAATGACATCTCTTTGGTATGCCAAAAGTGTCCAATTTTTTCATTTAATGTTCAAAGTTCAAAGTATATTTATTTTCAAAGTACAGACAGCGCCTATAAAATGTATTCACCCTCACTGGGAAGTTTTCATGTTTTATTCTTTTACAACATTGAATCACAGTAGATTTAATTTGGCTTTTATTTTACACTGATCAACAGAAAAAAAAACTCCTTTGTGTCAAAATGAAAACAGATCTCTTCTAACTGATCCAAATTTAATACAAATGATTAAATACATAAACATTCACCTCCTTTAATATAACACACCAAATCATCACTAGTGCAGCCAATTGGTTTTATAAGTCATATAGTTCGTTAAATGGAGATCACTGTGCACAGTCAAGGTGATTGTCTGCATTGATTGTAGTAAAAATACATCTGGAAAGTCATATACATCTGGAATACTGCTGGTGAGTCAGTATCCTGGTAAAAACTACACTATGAAGACAGAAGAACACTCCAAGGAACTCCGCGAAAAGGTTATTGAAAAGCACAAGTCAGGAGATGGATACAAGAAAATTTCCAAGTAACTGAATATTCCTTGGAGTACAGTTAAGTCACACATCAAGAAATGGAAAGAATATGGCACAACTGTAAATCTGACTCGAGCAGGCCGTCCTCAAAAACTAAGTAATCATGCAAGAAGGGGACTGGTGAGGGAGGCCACCAGGAGACCTATGACAACTCTGGAGGAGTTAACAAGCTTCAGTGACTGTGTTGGGAGAGACTGTGCATGCAACAACTGTTACCCTGATGCTTCACCAGTCACAGCTTTATGGGAGAGTGGCAAAGGGAAAGACAATGTTGAAAATAACTCACATGAAAACTCGGCCAGAGTTTGCCAGAAGGCATGTGGGATACTCTGAAGTCAGCCAAAGAAGGTTCTATGATCTGATAAAACCAAAATTGAGCATTTTGGCCATCAGACTAAACACAATGTTTGGCATAAGCCAAACAACGCACATCATCAAAAACACACCATCCATACTGTGAAGCATGGTGGTGGCTACATCATGCTGTGGTGATGTTTCACTGCAGAAGGCCCTGGAAGGCTTGTGAAGATAGAGGGTAAAATGAATGCAGCACAATACAGGGAAATCTTGTAGGAAAACCTGATGCAGTCTGCAAGAGAACTGCAACTTAGATGAATATCGTGATAAGTCAATTATAAGTCACTTAAAAGTCAATAGCATCTTGACATTTTAAGTAACGTTTGGATATTAAACACACAGCACATATTTTCCTGGTATGAACACATAAAATCATTGCAACACACCAATATCGTTGAATCAGTGGGAGCCCTGGGCTTGTTTCCCTGCAACAGGACAGTCCCATCGAGGGGTGATGGGAGACAGCGATACTCAAAGGGGTTTCCTTATGTCCAGTCTATTCCGCAATTTAGTTTTCGTTGTATTCATTGCAGAAAACCCTGCTTCGCAGAGATATGATGTTGGAAATGGAAGCAACGTTTTCAGTGCTTTCGTGGCTATCTCAGGATATTCAGCCTTGACTTTGATCCAGAATGCGGGCAGAGATGTTATGTCAAACATACTTTTCAGCCCACCGTCATTTGCAAGCTCGAGGAGCTGATCTTCTTCCTGCGCTAACATGGATGATTCACCGGGGACATTCACAAATGGGTCATGGACCCATTCCTTTGCACATCTTGAGTCATTTGCGGTTGGGAAGTAACGCTCGAATTCTGTCAACAGCGAAGATAGGTGATCCACACCAGCTGTGAGAAGGATGGTGCAGCCTCAGTCTCTCCCAAAATCCCAGCTAATGTTGGGAAAATGTCAAATATGCCCCTGTCCACTCACCATCCCCACAGTTCCAGTTTGGCTTTGAAAGCAGACACTTTATCTGCCAACTTGAAGACAGTTGTCATTCTCCCCTGAAGTAGCAAATTGAATTCGTTGAGCAGGCTGAAGATGTCACACAGATAAACGAGTTTTGCTATCCACTCCTCGTCACTGAAGTGTGCTGCCAATGGTGACTTTTTTCCTGAAAGAAATCTCTGTAGCTGCAGCCGCATCTGTGTATATTCCAACACAGAATGACCAGTCCAGGTTGTCTGACATGTAGTCATTCAAAGACTTGAATAGTTCTGCCCCAGTTGTGTTAGTTGGCAGCAGCAGTGCACACAACATATCCTCATGCACATTATCTTGAAATATATATCGCACATTAACCAGCAGTATTGCCTTGTTCTCGACATTGGTAGACTCGTCGACCTGGATAGCATACCATGGTGACTCATTAAGCCGTTCCAACAGCTGTGCTTCGATGTCCTCCACTATATCATCAATTCTCCTTGAAACTGTGGTAGCTGAAAGAGAAACCTGTGCCATCTTGTTAGCTGCAGCTTCTCCCAACAGTTCACAGTACATGTCCTTGTTAGCAAGCAGAATCAATTCTTCACCAACAGTGAAAGGCTTCTTAGCTTTAGCAATACAGCTAGCCACTAAGTATGATGTTCTCAAAGCAGCAGCATTTGTGGATGTGGTGGCTCTCAGCACTTGCTTCTGTCCCGCTTGCTCACGTCTTTTCCGCTCAAAAAACTCAATGAGTTTGTCTTTAAGTGCAGGGTGCTTGGACTCAAGGTGCCGAAGCAATTTTGAGGGCTTCATTGCCTCATTAGACAGCTCGTCTCCACATATCACACATAGGGGGCTTGGACTGTGTGAGTCACCAGTCGCAATAAAGTCATATTTTATGTACGACTCGTGTGGGTAATGACCTCGCGTATGTCCAAGTTCAACAATGGGCGTGACAGGGAATGAGGAAAGGTGCAGCTGGCTCATATCATTTCATATCGCCAAATCATATTGTTTCCTCGCAGCCTGGTAGCACATGCTTTGCAGCCCAGTACCAGTCTGCGGCCCGGTGGTTGGGGGCCAGTGATTAGAAGATTTGTTTTCCAGCAAAACAATGAACCAAAACATAAAGCCAAGGCTATGCTGGAATGGCTTAAAAAAAACAAAGTTAATGTCCTGGCATGGTCAAGTCAGAGTCTAGACTTCAATCCATGCAAACTGACAGAGCTTGAGAAGATTTGTAAAGAAGAACGGGGAAAAATCGCTGTGTCCTGATGTGCAAAGCTGATAGAGACCTATCCACACAGAGTCAAGGCTGTAATTGCTGCCAGAGGTGCATCTACTAAATACTGACTTGAAGGGGGATGAATATTTATGCAATCAATTATATGGTGTTTTATATTTGTGAGACACTCTGGTTTCCTCCGCTGCGTAAGACCATCTCCAGCCCTGCCAAGTGTCTGAGTTTGAGGCACGAGTCTCTCCCCACTCCCAAACCCCGCTTTGTCTGGACGCCGTGTCGTTCGCTACCCTGTCACAAATTAATGCCACAAAATAACGGGCAGTACACTGCATACCATTAAAGGAATTATATTTATGAATCTTAACTGAAGGGTTAGTAAAGAATAACAAAGAGAAAAGGGCCCATTCTAATTAAACAGTCAAATGTGCACAAGCTGGAACACATCTTGAACTTCCCTGTCACTCGCGTGCTGGGCCTTCGGTCAACGTGAAAGCACACACCACCTTCCGAATATCGCTCGCAATCCTTCTCAAACAAACGGGTCTCCCACCGCATTGTATGCTATGACTGGTTTTCCCCAGCGTCTTCTCTCTTCATCTCCTCTCAATCAAAAGCCCAAGACCCACCTTATTGTCCCTCACCAAGAAAAACCTCCTGCTAATTGGATGCACACGTTCCACATCATCCCTTATCTTGAACAATAACCCAAACAGGCTGAAAGCAGAACAAACAGCTCTTACAGAACTGCTGAATGAAATACCTACAGCGTAACAGTAAAGATGTGAACCAGGACACTGCACTCTCCCCCCACCACAAATAGTCATGTCCCCATGACTTTGAAATAATTGGTCAGCCCGTCATTAATAACACCATTTTCAAAGGAGTTTTGTGATGCCAGAACTTCCAATCCATTTGTAAGTGGTAGTGACATATCTCACTGGGGGATAGTCACAACCCTCTGTTCCCCTGGTGCTAAGTAGGCCAACCTATCTGGGGATCTCCTGACTCTTTGAGACGCCCGTATCCCATCATCTACATCTTCAGTTTCAGACACTCCTTGGGATACTCCTGGTCTACATGGCCAGGCTTCCCCCAGTCTATCACTCACGCTTTCCAGCAACTCAGGTCCCTCTGCTACTTGGCTGAGATCAGCTTCAGTTACTTTAGAGCCCAGCATCCCTTCGGGATCCAGCTGCAAATCTGACTGTTCACAGATAGACCCTTCGATTTCACCTGCCTCAGCATGAGAAGGGTTGGGAATCTCTTCCTCAATTAGTCGGGAGTTAGCAAAAGGCAGCATATATCACACCCCCCTTTCCTCATCCTCTGAATCCGTATCCCATTCAGGGGCAGGGGCCAGTCTAATCTTTCCTGCTGCTGATCTTTCAGTCTCTCCATGTTGCCACAGAGTCCTCTTACCAGGTGTAGGGTCCAGGTCAGGCTCTGGGTCAACACGCACTTCTTGTCCCAGTGGTAGAAGGTGGTTCCGATGTAGAATCCGGACAGGCCCATTCCCATCTTCTGGTTTCACCGGGAAAACTGGTACATTTGGCATCTGACTCTCCACTACATAGGGCGTAGCTGCCCAACGGTCTGCCAATTAAGGCTCCCCTGGTAGCCCCAAATTCCTTATGAGGACTCGATCACCAGGCATGAGGTGGGAGAACCTAACTTTTTGATCATACTTCCTCTTATTTCCCTGGTTCTGCTTGGCAGCCAAGACCTCAGCTAATTCATAGGCCTTTTTCAGCTCCCTTCTCATATCAGACACATACTTGAAATAAGTCTTCTCTTTATCAGCCTCACTCATGAGTATCGGCAATACCGACTCGTCAAGTCCAGCACACTGAAGCACGATGCACTATTCAGGCAGGCCAGCGTGTCCTCGATTCTCGGGACTGTATACTGGTCGGGGACTGTACACCTGTTCAGAGTCTGATAATCCACCCACATCCATACCTTCCCATTCTTCTTCCTGGCCACCACAATTGGAGACACGTAAGGTCTTCTGGACTCAGAGATGATCCCAGTTTCCTTCAGCTTCCGCAGATGCTGCCGAACATCCTCCACCTCTGCAGGTGCCAGTCGCCATGACCTTTCTCTGAACAGGATGTTCTCTGTCACCTGGATGGTGTGACAAGTGCTCTTGTAACAACCCACATCAAACTCGTCAGTAGAAAAGACATCTCCCAGCTTCAACATTTTCTCTAACAACCTCTTCTTCCAACCTCCACGTGCCAGGGAGTCCCCAAAGTTGAATGACTCGGCAGTCATCTTCCCTCTTTTCGGAGAGAGTTTCACCCCAGCTCATCTCACAGGGACACTAGATATTGCCAGCACCAGGAAGAGGTGTACCATTGGCATCCCCAGCCTGAGGGTAGCCTCCCTCTCCAAAGTGCTCCTGACATTCACTGTCACCCTGTTCACCTGTACAACCAAGGGCTTCTGCAGTTTGGGCATCACCAGTACCCCTGCAGGTAAGCGTGAAGCCTCTTCGTTGTCGTCCGGAGCATCTACTGAGGGCCTTGGCCTCAGGAATTCCAGAAAATTTGAGGTTTCCCGTCATCCTCACTGCTTCCCCATGCTGTAACCCGAGTGGTTTTGACTGGGTGAACCACACAGTCCCTCGTCTATGTTCATCATCCAGCCCAGTACGGCCACGCACTTCCTCAAAAGCAGCTCGGAACACAGGGTGAATAGACAATGTTTTCAAAAAGCTCTCTCCAACTTTCTCCTTGCAGGCTCCCACTAGCTCCCTGCGTCCCACAAGAAATAAAGCTTCACCCCTTTCGACCGGCTCCGGACAACCAGCACTGATGTATCAAGGACCTCAGCTACTCCCACTTCTGTCTCCGAAAACCAGCTTCAACGATAAGTAACCATCGTACAGATAATCATCTGTACCGAGACCCCAGAGCTCTAGCGCACTGAGTGGCGTCAATGATAAATGTGTCAAATACCAGTTATAAGACGAATGGTACAGTAGAGTAACCTGAGAGCCAGTGTCAAGTATGGCTCTAGCATAAAACCCTCAATCCGTAGCGATACACTGGAGCTTGGCCCCAATAAGCCCTCAGGAATAGGGTTTTTTGCTTTAGGGTGTTCCTGGATATATTGCTGGGAACGTGTTCCCCATGAGATGCCAGACCATTCCCTCACTGGTTCTCTCCACTTGGGTACCTGGGGGCTCACTCTCCGAGGGGTTTCCCGTCATTCACACTCCCGCCTGAAGTGTCCCTCTTCACCACAGTTATAACAGACAATACTGGCCGCTCCCCTGCTTGCGGGACCTCAGCCACTGGTGTTACTCGGTGTAGTCTGTCCCCTTAGGGGGTCCACCCTCCTATCAGCTCTATCATACGGGAGTCTGCATCCGCTGATAACAACATCTTAGTCCTAAACTCTGCCACCAGCTCCTTCACCACTCCCCAGGGTGGGTTATCTACGGTCACCTCAGCCAAGGCGACCGCTACCGAGGACTGTACACTGCGGACAGAGGCCTCCCACGCCCCCATCGCCTTCTGGTCCTCTCTTACTCCTCTGATCAGCTCGACAAACGAGGGAGGGGGGCAAGCCTTACGAGACATTTGTAGACCCCAAGTGATCAGGTCCAGTGAATGAACGCCTTTTGCCATTTGGTCCATTCTTAACTGATTCACCTCGGCTGTTTGAATGGCCCCTCTAGGCCGCAAGCAATTTAGTTGCCTCTCTACCTGAAAAATATAGGCAGAAAGCTTCTCCTCCTTCTTTTGAAATATATTCTGAAACCCTGTCATAAGTTCCAATGGGCTTCCTGTCGCTCCAAACACCTTCACTAGCGCTTGCATATAGGTCGCAGAGGCAGCAAAGGGATTCTGTGTCTGTCTTTACTGATCTCACTACGTCGACAGCCAGCCCCTTCAAACTTTCAGTCAATCGCTGTCTTTTCGTCAACAGGGAACTACCCCTCATCCAGCAACAAAGAGGTCTGCTCTGCCCAAGTCTCAAACTCCTCTTCCCCTTTAAGGGTGGGCTTCATTCCTGAGAACAGGCTGAGCCTACGATAGCTGGGACTTTGAACCTGGGCATTTTGCCATTTATTCACCAGGGTCAGGGCCGCTACCAACTCAGAGTGCTCAGCCCCCGCTGGAGGACTCATTAGACTTTCTACATCAGACCACTCCTTCCCCTCACTCTGCAGAAATGAGAGCAACTTGTCCTTAAAGTCTCTGCCCCCAGCTACGGGAAGCTGGGGTTCCGATACAGCACACTCACCTTCACTCTCCTCCTTCCGGAAAGTATGGACAGACAATAGACAATAGGTGCAGGAGTAGGCCATTTGGCCCTCGAGCCAGCACCGCCATTCACTGTGATCATGGCTGATCATCCACAATCAGTATCCAGTTCCTGTCTTATCCCCATAACCTTTGATTCCACTATCTTTAAGAGCTCTATCCATCTCTTTCCTGAAAGTATCCAGAGACTTGGCCTCCACAGCCTTTCTAGGGCAGAGCATTCCATATATCCACCACTCTCTGGGTGAAAAAGTTTTTCCTCAATTCCGTTCTAAATGGCCTACACCTTATTCTTAAACTGTGGCCTGTGGTTCTGGACTCACCCATCAGTGGGAAAATGCTTCCTGCCTCCAGCGTGTCCAATCCCTTAATAATCTTATATGTTTCAATAAGATCCCCTTTCAGCCTTCTAAATTCCAGAGTATACAAGCCCAGTCGCTCCAATCTTTCGACATATGACAGTCCCGCCATCCCGGGAATAAACCTTGTGAACCTGCGCTGCACTCCCTCAATAGCAAGAATGTCCTTCCTCAAATTTGGAGACCAAAATGGCCCATAGCCCCACTTCTCCCGGGGCCCCAGTAGTACCAGGCAGTTCCACTGCCATTACGTCTGTGCTAGACTGAACTAGAACAAAGTCTTTGCCCGCCATTTTATCAAACCTCCGCTCCATCCTTGCAGTGTCCATAACCACATATTGTAATCACTTTACCGAACAATAGTTTAACACAGACTTAAACACACAATCCACTGGATCAATGCTCAGGGCACAAGGCATCCAACGAAATCAATAGCCCCACAATGAAACACTTTGGTTTCCTCGGCAGTGTAAGTCTGAGGAAGATGATCTCCAGCCCTGCCAAATGTGTGAAATTGAGGCACGAGCCATCCCCTGCCCTGACCCTCAGTCTGTCTGGATGCTGTGTAATTCGCTACCCTGTTACATATTAATGCCACAAAATAACAGACAGTACACTGCATACTATCAAAGGAATTATATTTATGAATCTTAACTAAAGGGTTAGTAAATAATAACAAAAAGAAAAGTGCCCATTCTAATTAAACTGTCAAATATGCACAAGTTGGAACTCATCTTGAACTCTCTGTCACTCACACATTGGGCCCTCGGTCAACATGAAAGCACTCACCACCTTCTGAAAGTCCCTCACAAACCACCTTGAACGAACGGGTCTCCCACCGGATTGTATGCTGTGACTGGGTCACCCCGGCGTCACCAAGAAAAACCTCCCACTAATTGGATGGCACACATCCCACATCATCCCTTATTTTCAACAATAACCCAAACAGGCTGAAAGCAGAACAAACAGCTCTTACAGAGCTGCTAAATGAAATACCTACAGCATAACAGTAAAGATGTGAAACAGGGCACTACATTTGTAATTACTTTAGATCACTTTGCAGAGATCTGTTTTTACTTTGACATGAAAAGTCTTTTTCTGTTGATCAGTGTCAAAAGAAGCCAAATTAAATCCACTGTGATTCAACATTGGAAAACAATAAAACATGAAAACTTCCAAGGGGGAGTGAATATATTTTATAGGTTTGTATATGTCACTGTATACAACCCTGAGATTCATTTTCTTGGGGGCATACTCAGTTAATCCAAGAAACGTAATAGAATCAATGAAAGACTGCAAAAAACGGGAAGGACAAACAACCAATGTGCAAAAGACATCAAGCTGTTCAAATACAAAAAAAAGCAATAAATAAATAAACAATAAATATCTATAACATGAGATGAAGAGTCTTTGAAAGTAAGCCCATAGGTTGTGTGAACTGTTCAGTGATGGGGGAGAGTGAAATTGAGTGAAGTTATCCCCTCTGGCCCGGGAGCCTGATGGATGAGAAGTAATAATTGTTCCTGAACCTGGTGGTATGCATCCTCAAGCTCCTGTGTCACCTTCTTGAGAAGAAAGCACGGCCTGAGTGGTGGGGGCCCCTGGTGACGGATGCTGCTTTCCTGCGACAACACTCCATGTAGATATGCTCAATGGTGGAGAGGGCTTAACCCACGATCGACTGGGCTGTATCCAGTACTTTTTGCAGAATGTTCCATTCAAAAGCATTGGTGCTTCCATACCAGGCTGTGATGTAGCCAGTCGATATTCTCTCCACTACACATCTATAGAAGTCCATCAAAGCTTTAGATATCATGCCAAATCTTCGCAAATTTCTGAGGAAGCAGAGGTGCTGCCATGCTTTCTTTATAATTGCACTAAAATGATAGATCCACTCAAATTATAACATTGAGGAATATGAATTTGTGACCCTCTCCACCTCTGATCCCCCAGTGGGGCCTAGCTCATGGATCTCTGATTTCCTCCTCCTGTAGTCAATACTCACCTCCTTGGTCTTGCTGACATTGAGTAAGAGGCTGTTGTTGTGGCACCACTCAACCAGATTTTCAATCTCCGTCCTATGCTGATTTGTCATCACCACAAGACAGGCAAAACAAACTACAGTGGTGGAACCAGACATAATGTTCTCACTGATAGTGTTAGCATGATACTGTTACATCAGGGGATCAGAGGTGGAAATGGTCAGCAACTTTAAATTCCTTGGTGTTTTCATTTCAGAGGATCTATCTTGGTTCCTGCATTTAGTACCATTATGAAGAAAGCATAGTAGTGCCTCTACTTTCTCAGAAGTTTGTGAAGATTCTGAATGTCATCTAAAACTTTGACAAACTTCTTCAGATGTGTGATGGAGAGTATATTGACTGATCGTCTCATTAACTGCAGAAGATGGAAATACCAATACCCTTGTCCAGAAAAGCCTACAAAAGGTAGTGGATACAGGCCAGTCCTTCATAGGTAAAGCCCTCCCCAACATTGAGCACATCTACATGGAGCACCACTGCACAAAATCAGCATCGATCATTACGGGCCCCCACTATCCAGGCCATGATCTTTTCGCACTGCTGCCATCAGGAGGAAGGGGCAGGAGCCTTAGGACCTGCACCACCACTTTCAGGAACAGTTAATACACCTCAACCATCACTCTCTTGAACCAAAGGGGATAACTTCACTCCGCTTCACTTACCCTGACACTAAAATGTTCCCACAACCTACAGACTCACTTTCAAGGACTCTTCATTTCATATTCTTGATATTTATTGATTATTTATTTATTTATGTATTATTATTTCTCTTTTTGTATTTACACTGTTCAGTTTTTTGTGCATTGGTTACTGTCTGCCCTGTTGGGTGTGGTCTTTCACTGATTCTGTTGTGCTCCTTGTTTTTACTGTGATTGCCCACATGAAAATGAATCTCAGCATTGTATATGGTAATGTATATGTACTTTAATAATAAATTTATTTTGAACTTTATTAATTCTTGTGCATTGTGGTTATTAAAAGGAAAGCGATTTTTCATTTCCATTTCTGCTCCCATATGGAGAGGAACAAAATAGCTAATTTACAATTAATACCAGTAGACATCCAATTCATGCCAGTAAAAGAAAGTGACGAGAAGATGTACAGGAGATAGATCAGCTGGAGATAGATCAGTCGGCATAGCTTTGTCAAGAGCAGATTGTGCCTTATGAGCCTGATTGAATTCTTGAAGATATAACAAAACCCATTGATGAAGGTAGAGCAGTGGATGCAGTGTATATGGATTTCAGTAAGGTTCCCCATGCAAGGCTCATTCAGAAAGTAAGGAGTCATGAGATCCACGTAGGCCTTGCTTTGTGGATCTAGAACTGGCTTGCCCACAGAAGGCAAAAGGGTGGTTGTAGATGGTTCGTATTCTGCATGAAGGTCAGTGACCAGTGGTGTTCCGCAGGGATCTCTTCTGGGACCCCATCTCTTTGTGATTTTTATAAATGACCTGGAAGAGAAACATAGAAACATAGAAAATAGGTGCAGGAGTAGGCCATTCGGCCCTTCGAGCCTGCACCGCCATTCAATACGATCATGGCTGATCATCCAACTCAGAACCCTGTACCTGCCTTCTCTCCATATCCCCTGATCCCTTTAGCCACAAGGGCCATATCTAACTCCCTCTTAAATATAGCCAACAAACTGGCCTCAACTGTTTCCTGTGGCAGAGAATTCCACAGATTCACCACTCTCTGTGTGAAGAAGTTTTTCCTCATCTCGGTCCTAAAAGGCTTCCCCTTTATCCTCAAACTGTGACCCCTTGTTCTGGACTTCCCCAACATCGGGAACAATCTTCCTGCATCTAGCCTGTCCAATCCCTTTAGGATTTTATATGTTTCAATCAGATCCCCCCTCAATCTTCTAAATTCCAACGAGTACAAGCCCAGTTCATCCAGTCTTTCTTCATATGAAAGTCCTGCCATCCCAGGAATCAATCTGGTGAACCTTCTTTGTACTCCCTCTATGGTAAGGATGTCTTTCCTCAGATTAGGGGACGAAAACTGCACACAATACTCCAGGTGTGGTCTCACCAAGGCCTTGTACAACTGCAGTAGTACCTCCCTGCTCCTGTACTCGAATCCTCTCGCTATAAATGCCAGCATACCATTCGCCTTTTTCACCGCCTGCTGTACCTGCATGCCCACTTTCAATAACTGGTGTATAATGACACCCAGGTCTTGTTGCACCTCCCCTTTTCCTAATCGGCCACCATTCAGATAATAATCTGTTTTCCTATTTTTGCCACCAAAGTGGATAACTTTACATTTATCCACATTAAATTGCATCTGCCATGAATTTGCCCACTCACCCAACCTATCCAAGTCACTCTGCATCCTCTTAGCATCCTCTTCACTGCTAACACTGCCACCCAGCTTCATGTCATCCGCAAACTTGGAGATGCTGCATTTAATTCCCTCATCCAAGTCATTAATAGATATTGTAAACAACTGGGGTCCCAGCACTGAGCCTTGCGGTACCCCACTAGTCACCACCTGCCATTCTGAAAAGGTCCCGTTTATTCCCACTCTTTGCTTCCTGTCTGCTAACCAATTCTCCATCCACATCAATACCTTACCCCCAATACCGTGTGCTTTAAGTTTGCACACTAATCTCCTGTGTGGGACCTTGTCAAAAGCCTTTTGAAAATCCAAATATACCACATCCACTGGTTCTCCCCTATCCACTCTACTGGTTACATCCTCAAAAAATTCTATGAGATTCGTCAGACATGATTTTCCTTTCACAAATCCATGCTGACTTTGTCCGATGATTTCACTGCTTTCCAAATGTGCTGTTATCACATCTTTGATAACTGACTCCAGCAGTTTCTCCACCACCGACGTTAGGCTAACCGGTCTATAATTCCCCGGTTTCTCTCTCCCTCCTTTTTTAAAAAGTGGGGTTACATTAGCCACCCTCCAATCCTCAGGAACTAGTCCAGAATCTAACGAGTTTTGAAAAATTATCACTAATGCATCCACTATTTCTTGGGCTACTTCCTTAAGCACTCTAGGATGCAGACCATCTGGCCCTGGGGATTTATCTGCCTTCAATCCCTTCAATTTACCTAACACCACTTCCCTACTAACAAGTATTTTGCTCAGTTCCTCCATCTCACTGGACCCTCTGTCCCCTACTATTTCTGGAAGATTATTTATGTCCTCCTTAGTGAAGACAGAACCAAAGTAATTATTCAACTGGTCTGCCATGTCCTTGCTCCCCATAATCAATTCACCTGTTTCTGTCTGTAGGGGACCCACATTTGTCTTTACCAGTCTTTTCCTTTTTACATATCTATAAAAGCTTTTACAGTCAGTTTTTATGTTCCCTGCCAGTTTTCTCTCATAATCTTTTTTCCCCTTCCTAATTAAGCCCTTTGTCCTCCTCTGCTAAACTCTGAATTTCTCCCAGTCCTCAGGTGAGCCACTTTCTCTGGCTAATTTGTATGCTTCTTCTTTGGAATTGATACTATCCCTAATTTCCCTTGTCAGCCATGGGTGCACTACCTTCCTTGGTTTATTCTTTTGCCAAACTGGGATGAACAATTGTTGTAGTTCATCCATGAAACCTTTAAATGCTTGCCATTGCATATCCACCGTCAATCCTTTAAGTGTCATTTGCCACTTAAGAGGAAGTTGAAGGGTGGGTTAGTAGATTTGCTGATGACACAAAGGTTGGGGGTGTTGTGGATAGTGTGGAGGGTTGTCAGAGGTTACAGTGGGTCATCAATAGGATGCAGAACTGGGCTGAGAAGTGGCAGATGGAGTTAACCCAGATAAGTGTGAAGTGGTTCATTTCAGTAGGTCAAATTTAGAAGACAGAATATAATATTAATGTTAAGACTCTTGGCAGTGTGGAGGATCAGCGAGATCTTAGGGTCCGTGTCCATAGGACATTCAAAGCTGTTGTGCAGGTTGACAGTGTTGTTAAGAAACTGTATGATGTGATGGCCTTCATCAACCATGGGACTGAGTTCAAGAGCTGTGAGGTCATGTTAAAGCTATATAAGGCCTTAGTTAGACCCCACTTGGAGTACTGTGTTCTGTTTTGGTCACCACTACAGGAAGGATGTGGATACTACAGAGAGAGTGCAGAAGAGATTTGCAAGGATGTTGCCTGGATTGAGAGTTTAGATATGAGAGATATGAGAAAGGGTTGAGTGAACTTGGCCTTTTCTCCTTGGAGTGACGGAAGATGAGAGGTGACCTGATAGAGGTGTACAAGATGATGAGAGGCATTGATAGTGTGGATAGCTTGAGGCTTTTTCCCCAGGGCTGAAATGGATAATACAAGGGGGCATAGTTTTAAAGTGCTTGGAAATAGGTACAAGGAGTATGTCAGAGGTATGTTTTTCACACAGAGTGATGGGTGTGTGGAATGCACTGCCAATGACGGTGGTAGAGGCGTATACAATAGGATCTTTTAAGAGACTTAGATAGGTACATGGAGCTTAGAAAAAAATAGAGGGCTATGTTACAGGGAAATTCTAGGCTGTTTCTAGAGTAGGTTACATGGTCAGCACAACATTGTGGGCCAAAGGGCCTGTAATGTGCTGTAGATTTCTATGTTTCTATGTTCTGAAGGGTGAGCAATTTCAAGTTCCTAGTTGTCAACATTTCTGAAGATCTATTCTGGGATCAACATATTGATGCAATTACAAAGAAGGCACACCAGTGGCTGCATTTCATTAGGAGTTTTAGGGTACTTAGTAAGTCACCAAAGTCTCTGGCAAATTTCTATAGATGTACCATGGAGAGCATTCTCACCATCTGGTGTGGAGGGGCCACTGCACAGGATTTTTTCCAACTGCAGACAGATGTACTAGCCTCCCAGCATACAGGTCATCTTCAAAAGGTGATATCTGTCTTTAAGCACCCCCATCACCCAGGACATACCCCTTTCTCCTCAGAGGTTCAGGAGCCTGAAGACACACACTCAACGTTTTAGGAACAGTTCTTCCCCTCTGCCAACGATTAACCCATGCACACTACCTCACAAGCACTACTATTTTTCTTTCTTTTGCTCTCTATTTGAAATACTTATTTAATTATGTATTAAACGGAGAAGAGAGCTGCCAACAGCTGAGTTTAACTCACAGCTCAGAGTAAGCGAAACAGTCGACTGGGGGCGCTAAAGGCAGCGGCGACCTGAGAGGACCGCCGGAGCAGACCTGTTCATCCAGTAGGGGCCGCTAAAGAGGCGAGAGTTTGGGAGGACTGCTGGAGAACACCTGTTGTCCAGTAGGGGGCACTCAAGGCGGCGAGTGCGCTCCTTTGGTCCGGCGGTCGGATTTGGGCCGCGGAGCCGGAGATTCAATTCGAATTGGAGGTTAGTCGCGCCTTCATGTAATTTATTCTGTTAGCGAAGCCCTTCCGCCTTTACCAGCGATCATTTTTGAGTGGTTTAAGAAGCGATTTCTTTTGCAGGTGTACCGCAGATCTTCCCTAGGGTAATCTTGTGAATTTTAAACTAGTGGCACTTTTAATTCAGCAGCAAATTCCCAATGTGCGTGAAACCTCTGTTGATTCTAATCATGATTACATTCCATTTATGCCATGTATTTGCATTGCTGAATTTATTTTTGCAGTATATTGAGTGTGTATGTAATTCTTTTAAAATTAACATGCATGATCTCTGCATTGTTGCCACTGTCAATGAGCCTTGTTTCCCTTCAAATGATGCTTCCTTTACTGAACGCACATGGAAGCTCCTGTGTGAGTATGGGATCTTGCTCCTGTGAAAGAAAGGTAGCAGTTCGTGTGAGGATAAAGAAACAGGCCAGTAATAATAGTGATGTTGGGGATGTGGAGATGGGCTGGAAAAGTGTGTGTCCACAAGCATTTGGTCTGTACGTGGAATGACTGGAGGTGCGTCTGAGCAAGTGATATGAGAGGCCATTTAGAGGGATGGAATTGAGAACAGAGTAATGTAAATTTAATATGACCTTTTGAGGGAGTATGTAAAATGCCATTAAGTATGGAAAAGATATTGAAGATTGTGACATAGTTTTTCTTAGGACACAATGCTGAGGTCAGAGGGGAGTTGTTGCAGTGGAAGAATGAGAATGTGGTCATCACCTTTGTTGCCAAATCAAAGCTATGTCACAGGGTGTTTGGTGAGAAAGAATGAGTATGTGAGTGCTAGAGACAACTTTTCCACCAATGCTAAGTCACATTGGTGGAAAAAGAAGGAAGTCTTACTGTGTCTGGCATGGAAAGCATACATTACAGAGATTGAAGTTTGTGTCACCAGTCAAAATAATCTCATTGGACTTTGTTTCTCTCTGGGATGTAACTATCAGATCAATGAAATGCATAATTGGGCGATGGAAAACATTGATCATAACAGAAAGGTTTCACAAAACCAGCAAGCTGGTGCATAATTCTTGTGGCTCTCAAGACCTCTTTCATTACCCATTGCTCTCATTCTGATCCGGGTTCTTCAGCAAATGTTGAGTACTGCAACTTTCTCCAGTTTTCTCTTTCCAGTGAAACTATTATCCCTTGTGATCCTTCACTCCTACTGCCTGAGTGCCAATATTCCCTCTTTAAGGTGTGCGCGCAAGCACATCTTTTGCTACTAGCACACAGGAATTTAAACTGCACACGAAAGATTGTCACCCTTTATCTTGTTGGCATGTTAACTGTATTTAACAATTGTACATAATCACATTTCCTTTTCCAGTTTTTCGTGTGGACGTTGTTGACAAAGTGGAGTTCGTGATGAATTGTCTGCGGATTTTAGAACTGGCTTATTTGTACTGTTCTTAATTGAAGAAATTATTCAGTGCGCACATGTTGTTGTCACTGGGCAAAAAAATGCACAGCTCAAGATTTTTGTGCACACGGGTCATTACAAATTTGAGGGAACAGTGTTGAGCGCCCCAATTCTAATTCTCTTGTCCTCTCATTCACTCTGATTTCAAGTCTCGGTCTCGTGCCTGTCCATGAACTAATGTTCTCATACTTTCTAAAAGTGATGCTTGAATCTCTGCTGGAATAACAGTTTGAACCATAATGATGTAGACATTCTGAGTAACATTCACAACATGCAGGAGGAACTCAGCAGGCTGGGCAGCATTCGTGGAAATGATCAGTCAACATTTCGGGCCGGAACCCTTCGTCAGAAGGGTCCTGATGAAGAGTTCCGGCTCGAAACGTTGACTGATCATTTCCACGGATGTTGCCCGACCTGCTGAGTTCCTCCAGCATGTTGTGAGTGTTGCTTTGACCCCAGCATCTGCGGAGTATTTTGTGTTAGACATTCTGAGTGACCGTATGACACCTATCCTCCAGTGCACAGGGTTACAAAAGGCTGCGGAGGGCTATAGACTCGACCTGGTCCGTCATGGGCACAACCCTCGCCACTATTGAGGGCCTCTTCAAGAGGCAATGCCTCAAGAGCCCAGCATATATCACTGTGGAACCTCAGCTTCTGGAACATGTTCCTACTAATGGGGATAAGGGATAGGAACCTGAAGACCTGCACTCAGTAATACAGAAATAGTTTCTTCCCCTCTGCTATCCGATTTCGGAACAGTCTGTGAACACTACCTTTGTAACGTGTGGTAGCTATGTCTTTTTATTTTTATTTATTAAGAGAAACAGCACAGAACAGGCCCTTCCGGTCCAACAAGCGTCACCACCCAGCAATCCACCTATTTAACCGTAGCCCAATCATGGGACAATGTACAGTGACCAACTGGCTAACTGGTATGGCTTGAGCTGTGGGAGGAAACTGGAGTGCCTGGAGGAAAGCCACATGGTCACAGGGAGAACGTAAAAACTCCTTACAGATGGTACCAGAGTTGAACTCCGAACTTGGAATGCCCCAAGCTGTGCTAATCACTACGCTACCGTGTCGCTGTACTGAAGCCACAAATAAACAAATTTTACATCATCCGAGTCAGTGATAATCAACCTGATTCTGAGATGGCATTGACAACGTGGAGCAGACGGTATTTTGTAGAGGTGGATTGGCTAGAATACAAATTTCACTGTTAGCACCAATCTATGGCACTTTAGGTATGCTCATCGAACAGATAAGAGATGGCAAATTAGCTTCAGTACAAGTAGAGTGTAGAAAGAGGTGATCAGAATACCAGGGCTAAGGGCAATTTTAAACAAAAGTTCAGTTGCTCCAAGGTCCATTTCTCTGCTATCAATTCTACAGGGTAAAAAATTTATCAATGGTTACAAGTTATTATGAGTAACACACTGAACTCTTTCCAAAGAATTGTATGTTGCACAATTTGGACATGCGACTGAAGGCGAATATCCTTTCCAGTGTATAAACAAAATTGAGTTGTCAGAGTTTGACAATTATTGCAACAGATGTCAGGTGTATATGATGACGGGTGTACAGGACATGGTCTACAAGTTGCAGATGATATAAAACGTGGCATAGTGAACTGTTGCATGTGTCATAATTGACTTGCTAATAGATGGGATGGGTAGCTGAGAAGAAAATTCATGCTGAGAAATGCACATTGTCACAGTTTGGTAGGGAGAATGAGAAGAGGAATACAGGCAGAATATCTTGAGATTTTATCTGCATTGTTCATTGAAAGTGGCAGGACAGAACAGCTAAGATCCTTGTCTTTATTCATTGTTATCATACACAATAACTGGGAGGTCATGATGAACCTTTGTAAGACTTTGATGTGGTATATGGGGTCCAGTTCTGAGTGTCACACTATCAGAAAAAGTGAAGGCATGAGAGGGGTTGCTGAAGAGATTTATTAAAGAATTCTGTGCTTTAGGACTTCATGTGAACAGAGATATGACAGTCCATATATAAATTAGATAGAGCCAGTTCCCAATGGCAGAAGAGGATGAGGATGTAAGATGAAGGTGACTGATAAATGAATGAAAAGTGACATTTTCACTTTTGTAGGTCTTTATCAAAATCAGGTTTAATATCACTTCATATGTTGTGAAATTTGTTGTTTTGCAGCAGCTCTATATTGCAATACATAAAAAAACTAAATCATAATAGGAAGCGTATATTAAAAAAAAGTTAAATTGAGTAAGTGGTGCAAAAAGAGAGAAAAAAATAGTATTCTCGGATTCATTGTCCATCCAGAATTCTGAAGGTGGAGGGGAAGAAGCTGTTCCTGAAAAGTTTAGGGTTTCATAGTAGGCGGAAACAGGTTTGTTTGCAATGCTTAAAAGAGAACTTGATAATTATCTGAAAGGAAAGAATTTGCAGGTTTACAATGGTGCTACTGAAGGTGGGCGAAAGCTTACTGGCAGTTTTCAAAGCAAGAAATAGAACTAAATACTCTATTAATAATGCTTTTTATGTGGAAAATTGTTGTAACCGATCACCGCAATGAATAGGCGAGATTGATCCGAGGACTGAGGCGTGTGGGTGCGAGGCAGAGTCAGAGCGTAGTCGAGGCATGTTAGAGTGGCTGGAACAAGGTCGAGCCATGTTCGAGTTGGAGTCAGAGATGGAGCTGGAGCAAGCAGAGTTGACAAAAGTTGGAGCAGAGTTTTTCCTGAACCCATCCACCTGAATCGGGAGTGAGGTTGGAGGCATCTAAGCACTGGGTCGATTTGAAAACGTCAAGTACAGGTCAGCACAGAGTGTATTGCAGGTCTCGGGTCCTAGTGTAGGGGACAACCCGGTGCTTGGGCAGCTTAAATGCCATCACTGTCTGGTATGGAGGGGCTACTGCACAGGACCGAAAGAAGCTGCAGAAGGTTGTAAATCTAGTCAGCTCCATCATGGGCACTAGCCTACAAAGTACCCAGAACATCTTTAGGGAGCGGTGTCTCAGAAAGGCAGCATCCATTATTAAGGACCTCCAGCACCCAGAGCATGCCCTTTTCTCACTGTTACCATCAGGTAGGAGATACAGAAGCCTGAAGGCACACACCCAGCGATTCAGGAACAGCTTCTACCCCTCTGCCATTGATTCCTAAATGGACATTGAAGCTTTGGACACTACCTCACTTTTTTTTTAATATACAGTATTTCAGTTTTTGCACATTTTAAAAAATCTATTCAATATACATGATTTACTTGTTTATTTATTATTATGTTTTATTATTTTTTTCTCTCTCTGCCAGATTATGTATTGCATTGAACTGCTGCTGCTAAGTTAACGAATTTCATGTCACATGGCGGTGAAAATAAACCTGATTCTGATGCCGTGTCCAGATGGACTGAAAAGTCAGGGTGTTGGGACTGGAGGCGAGGATCGGGGCTAGTTCCGCTCTGCGACATTTTAATCAGCTCTCCTTAGCGCTGAGGCTGTGCCGTGCTCCCCTTGCTCCAGGCTTAGTGCCAGTGGGCTTCATGACAATTTGCCCTACTGTGTGATGAACTGAGAATGACGATATGGACTTACTCTAGCTGTGCAGGCTTCGGGTTTATGGGTTCAATTTCTTTCTGAACGCTGGTGCTTCCTTCATTGTTTTTTTTCTCTCTGTGCATTGGGTGTTGGTCTTTTTATTAAATTGGGTTCCTTTGGGTTTCTTGTGGCTCCCTGTAAGCAGATGAATCTCAAGGTTGTATGATTTATACATATTTGATAAAAAATGTACTTTGAACCTTGGATTTAAGGACAAAATGATAGATTGCTCAAACATAGAGTCAATACAGGTTTGACAGGGCAAAAGGCCTCTTTACTTGCTAAAGCTACTTTGTTATTCCGTAATACAGAAGTTCCAGGTTTCATAATTGTTTGTGAATACAAATGTATGATTAAAGACATTGAACCACTTTTTTGTGGAGGTGTTCCATGGTTACAGAATGTTTTGGCAATGAAATGTAGGGACTGTTTACTCTTTTCCATAGATGCTGCCTGACCTGCCAAGCTCCTGCAGCGTTTTGAATATGTTGCTTTGGATTTCCGGTATCTGCAGACTTTCTCCTGTAAATAAAAATTGGAATATGTTTAGTAGCACACTGTTACTGTTTATAGTAATGCAGTTGAAGTACAAGTTTGCATGTTTTGGAATGCATTCAAGATTGTATGAGTACAGATGTCACACACACTACAGTTAATTTGGAGTTGAACAGATGTGGAACATCACTGCTGTTTATTTTCGTATGTTTTAATGTGCTTCTGACCTTACTGTAACTTCCTTTGTATATTTCACGAGTTAAGACAGTGAACAGAATTTGCTTTTAATCAAAAAAAGAATTAAACACTATTACCATGGAGTAAATTTGGAAAGCTGAAAAAGAGAACCTGAATAACACTGTGCCTTTTGTTTACATTTTGTTTTTGTTTATTCTCTTTTAGTAACCAAGATGCCCCAAATCCAGCTTGATGGGATTAGTATTGATTTTCCATATATTCCCTATAAATGCCAGGAAGATTATATGTCCAAGGTGATAGAATGCCTACAAAAGGTAATAAGCTAGATATACTGTGTTACATATTATTCAGCAATGTTTTCACTGTTTTCCTTCTAGTATTAAAACATATTTTCAAACACGATGCATTGTGGTTTGTTCATTCAGTGAAACTAAAAACTGTTAAATTTTAGTGTATAAATAGTTATTGCAGTATGTCAAATCATAAAAATGATTTTCCTCCCACCTGTCTCCTGACAAACCTAATATCTAGCTGATAATATAGATTTAAGATTGTTTAATGTTATTTCATGTATGCAATTGTAAGGAGAACAAAGTAATTGTTACTCTGGATCTGATGCAGCGCTGAGGATTAAAAGTAGATCATGTTGGTTTGTTAGGTCTGGTCCTGGGTGAAAATGAGAACCTATAATCGTGTTTCACATAATTTAATAAATCACATAATTGAAGTTAGTCTAGTTATCACCTTGTACTATATTTGCCATTTGGCTTTTCGTGTGAAGGGTGATAGGGCACAGAATTAAAAACCACTTATAGTTAGTGCCATATTTTAATCTCTATGCAATCAGTCATAATGACTTTTTAAACTAACAGTTGCTGCCTGAGGACAATGAGCATTAATGGACCAGCTGTTCATAATCTGGACAGTTTTATACTGAATTGTGGACATACCTTTTATGTAAGTACATACACAAAGAACATTGCATTGTGTGCAAAACATTTCCTATCAAAGTTGGTGTTCATGGCTCTGATGTTTTCCATCATCACTGTGGTTGGTCATAGGTAATATCGTACCTATTTTAGCCTGAAATAAGAACTAGGGTACAATATCTCTGCTTCACACTTCATTTATTTATTTAGAGATGCAGAACAGAACAGGCCGATCAGGGCCAACAAGCCATACCATCCAGCAGCCCACCTATTTAACACTAGCCTAATCACAGGACAATTTACAGGAATCACTTACCCTACTAACTGTTACATCTTGGATTGTGGGAAGAAACCGGAGCACCGGGAGAAAACCCAGCAGTCGTGAGGAAAATGTACAACTCCTTACAGACGGGGCACAAATTGAACTCCAATCTTCAACACCACGCCCCCTCACCCAAGCCGTAATAGCATGCGCTAACAGCTACACTATGGTGAAAGTATAGATGCATTTCGGGGGCTTTTCAATTTTGTTGGCTGAGTAAAGGGCAGAAACTACCAATAGACAATAGGTGCAGGAGTAGGCCATTCGGTCCTTCGAGCCAGCACCACCATTCACTGTGATCATGGCTGATCATCCACAGTTGGTACCGCGTTCCTGCCTTCTCCCTATATCCCTTGACTACACTATCTTTAAAAGCTCTATCTAACTCTTTCTCGAAAGCATCCAGAGAATTGGCCTCCACTGCCTTCTGAGGCAGAGCATTCCACAGATCCACAAATCTCTGGGTGAAAAAGTTTTTCCTCAAAACTTTTGAGGAAAAACTCCGTTCTAAATGGCCTACCCCTTATTCTTAAACTGTGGCCTCTAGTCCTGGATTCCCCCAACATCGAGAACGCGTTTCCTGCCTCTAGAGTGTCCAATCCCTTAATAATCTTGTATGTTTCAATCAGATCCCCTCTCATCCTTCTAAATTCCAGTGTATACAAGCCCAGTCGCTCCAATCTTTCAACATATGACAGTCCCGCCATCCCGGGAATTAACCTCGTGAACCTTACGCTGTACTTCCTCAATAGCAAGAAAGTCCTTCCTCAAATTTGGAGACCAAAACTGCACACAGTACTCCAGGTGTGGTCTCACCAGGGCCCTGTACAGCTGCAGAAGGACCACTTTGCACCTATACTCAACCCCCCTTGTTATGAAGGCCAACATGCCATTAGCTTTTTTCAGTGCCTGCTGTACCTGCATGCTTACTTTCAGTGACTGATGAACAAGGACACCTAGATCTCGTTGTACTTCCCCTTTTCCTAACTTGACACCATTTAGATTGTAATCTGCCTTCCTGTTCTTGCCACCAAAGTGGATAACCTCACATTTATCCACATTAAACTGCATCTGCCATGCATCTGCCCACTCACCCAACCCGTCCAAGCTTCGCTACATTCTTATAACATCCTCCTCACATTTCACACTGCCACCCAGCTTTGTGTCATCTGCAAATTTGCTTATGTTACTTTTAACCCCTTCATCTAAATCATTAATGTATATTGTAAATAGCTACAGTCCCAGCACCGAGCCTTGCGGTACCCCACTAGTCACTGCCTGCCATTCTGAAAGGGACCCGTTAATCCCTACTCTTTGTTTCCTGTCTGCCAACCAATTTTCTATCCATGTTAGTACCCTACCCCCAATACCATGTGCTCCAATTTTGCCCACTAATCTCCTATGTGGGACCTTATCAAAGGCTTTCTGAAAGTCTAGGTACACTACATTCACTGGCTCTCCCTTGTCCATTTTCAGAGTTACATCCTCAAAAAATTCCAGAAGATTAGTCAAGCATGATTTCCCCTTCGTAAATCCATGCTGACTTGGACTGATCCTGTTACTGCTATCCAAATATGCTGCTATTTCATCTTTTATAATTGACTCCAGCATCTTCCCCACCACTGATGTCAGGCTAACTAGTCTATAATTCCCCATTTTCTCTGTCCCTCCTTTCTTAAAAAGTGGGATAACATTAGCTACCCTCCAATCCACAGGAACTGATCCTGAATCTATAGAACATTGGAAAATGATTACCAATGCATCCATGATCTCTAGCGCCACCTCCTTAAGTACCCTGGGATGCAGACCATCAGGCCCTGGGGATTTATCAGCCTTCAGTCCCAGCACTCTATCCAACACCATTTTCTACCTAATGTGAATTTCCTTCAGTTCCTCCGTTACCCTAGGTCCTCTGGCCACTATTACATCTGGGAGATTGTTTGTCTCTTCCCTAGTGAAGACAGATCCAAAGTACCTGTTCAACTCGTCTGCCATTTCTTTGTTCCCCATAATAAATTCACCCGTTTCTGTCTTCGAGGGCCCAATTTTGGTCTTAACTAATTTTTTCCTCTTCACATAGCTAAAGAAGCTTTTACTATCCTCCTTTATATTCTTGGCTAGCTTATCTTCGTACCTCATCTTTTCTCCCCACCTCATCTTTTCTCCCCATATTGCCTTTTTAGTTATCTTCTGTTGCTCTTTAAAAGTTTCCCAATCCTCTGGCTTCCCACTCATCCTTGCTATGTCATACTTCTTCTCTTTTATTTTTATACTGTCCTTGACTTCCCTAGTCAGCCATGGTTGCCCCTTACTCCCCTTAGAACCTTTCTTCCTCTTTGGAATGAACTGATCCTGCACCTTCTGTATTATTCCCAGAAATACCTGCCATTGTTGTTCCACTGTCATCCCTGCTAGGGTAATCTTTCCAGTCAACTTTGGCCAGCTCCTCCCTCATGGCTCCATAGCCCCTTTGTTCAACTGTAATACTGACACTTCCGATTTTCCCTTCTCCCTCTCAAATTGTAGATGAAAACTTATCATATTATGGTCACTACCTCTTAATGGCTCCTTTATTTCGAGTTCCCTTATCAAATCCGGTTCATTACACAACACTAGATCCAGAATTGCCTTCTCCCTGGTAGGCTCCAGTACAAGCTGCTCTAAGAATCCATCTCGGAGGCACTCCACAAACTCCCTTTCTTGGGGTCCAGTACCAACCTGATTTTCACAGTCAACCTGCATGTTGAAATCCCCCATAACAACCATAGCATTACCTTTGCGACATGCCAATTTTAACTCTTGATTCAACTTGCACCCTATATCCAGGCTACTGTCTGGGGGCCTGTAGATAACTCCCATTAGGGTCTTTCTACCCTTAGAATTTCTCAGTTCTATCCATACTGACTCTACATCTCCTGATTCAATGTCACCCCTCGCAAGGGACTGAATTTCATTCCTAACCAACAGAGCCGCTCCACCCCCTCTGCCCACTTGTCTGTCCTTTCAATAGGATGTATACCCTTGAATAATCATTTCCCAGCCCTGGTCCTCTTGCAGTCATGTCTCTGTTATTCCTACAACATCATACTTGCCAATTTCCAACTGAGCCTCAAGCTCATCCACTTTATTTCTTATATTTCATGCATTCATATACAATACTTTTAATTCATTACTCCCCTCACCTTTCACATCGATTCCTATTGCACCTGGCCATACTGTCCAATCCCTTCTTGAGCTTTCTGCTCCAGTCTAAAGGTGATCTGCTGTATATTTGGAGGTTTCTCTCAATAAATTAGTTTCACAGATTGTTGTGGATCTCTTTGTGAAGATTGTTTGGAGGTGTTTCTATTGGTGGAACAATGTACTATGGAAAATAATATATTCTGTTTTTATTTTACAGAAAGTGAATGGAGTTCTGGAAAGCCCTACAGGGACAGGAAAAACACTTTGTCTTTTGTGTGCTTCCCTGGCCTGGAGGCAACATTTAAGAGACAGTATTTCAGCAAATAAAATAGCCCAGAAGTTAAATGGTGATGAACTTTTCAATAACAGGCCTCTGTCTTCATGGGGAAGTGGATCTGTAGATGCTGACTTGGGTAAGATCAACTTTTACCTTGCTTCCTTTCTCCCATCTGTTATATTAGTTGCACATGATACAGTGGCATGCAAAAGTTTGGGCACCCCTAGTCACAATTTCAGTTACTGTGAATAGCTAAGCGAGTAAAGGATGACCTGATTTCCAAAAGGCATAAAGTTAAAGATGACACATTTCTTTAATATTTTAAGCAAGATTACTTTTTTATTTCCATTTTTTACAGTTTCAAAATAACAAAAAAGGAGAAGTTTGGGCTCTCTGCATGGTACTTAGTAACACCCCCTTTGGCAAGAATCAGAGCTTGTAAACACTTTCTGTAGCCAGCTAAGAGTCTTTCAATTCTTGTTCGGGGGATTTTCGCCCATTCTTCCTTGCAAAAGGCTTCTAGATCTGTGAGACTCTTGGGCCGTCTTTCATGCACTGCTCCTTTGAGGTCTATCCATAGATTTTCAATGATGTTTAGGTTGGGGGATTGTGAGGGCCATGGCAAAACCTTCAGCTTGCGCCTCTTGAGGAAGTCCATTGTGGATTTTGAGTTGTGTTTAGCATCATTATCCTGTTGTAGAAGCTATCCTCTTTTCATTTTCAGCTTTTTTACAGACGGTGTGATGTTTGCTTCCAGAATTTGCTGGTATTTAATTGAATTCATTCTTCCCTCTGCCAGTGAAATGTTCCCCATGCCCCTGGCTGCAACACAAGCCCAAAGCATGATCGATCCACCCCCCCCCCCCGTGCTTAACAGTTGGTGAGGTGTGCTTGTCATGAAATTCTGCACCCTTTCTTCTCCAAACATACATTTGCTTATTGTGGCCAAAATGTTCTATTTTAACTTCATCAGTCCACAGGACTTGTTTCCAAAATGCATCAGGCTTGTTTAGGTTTTCCTTTACAGACTTCTGATGCTGAATTTTGTTGTGAGGACGCAGGAAAGGTTTTCTTCTGATGACTCTTCCATAAAGGTCATATTTGAGCAGGTGTCGCTGCACAGTAGAACAGTGCACCACCACTCTAGAGTCTGTTAAATCTTCCTGAAGGTCTTTTGCGGTCAAACAGGGGTTTTGATTTGCCTTTCTAGCAATCCTACGAGCAGTTCTCTCGGAAAGTTTTCTTGGTCTTCCAGACCTCAACTTGACCTCCACCGTTCCTGTTAACTGCCATTTCTTAATTACATTACGAACTGAGGAAATGGCTACCTGAAAATGCTTTGCTATCTTCTTATAGCCTTCTCCTGCTTGGTGGGCATCATTTATTTTAATTTTCAGAGTGCTGGGCAGCTGCTTAGAAGAGCCAGCCCATGGCTGCTGATTGTTGGGACAAGGTTTGATGAGTCAGGGTATTTATAAAGCTTTAAAATTTGCATCACCTGGCCTTTCCTAACAATGATTGTGAACAAGCCATAGCCCGAACAAGCTAATTAAGGCCTGAGACCTTGGTGAAAGTTTTCTGAGAGCTCAAATCTCTTGGGGTGCCCAAACTTTTGCATGGTGCTCCTTTCCTTTTTTTCACTGCAAAATTGTACAAAACAAAAATTATACACTAATCTTGCTTAAAATGTTGAAAAGGATGTTTCATCTTTAACTTTATGACTTTTGGAGATCAGTTCATCTTCTACTCACTTAACTATTCACAGTAACAGAAATTTTTTGTCCAGGAGTGCCCAAACTTTTGCATGCCACTGTAGGTGCCTCATTGAAGAACCAAAGTGGAATTTATCACATGACATCCATTAATGTGCATTTTTCAACACAAAATGCAGTCAGAGCTAAAATTGGAATCCTGTCTTTATTTTTTCCTTAATTTCCTTACAATAGTACACCAGTATCAGTGCTACCAACACTGCCACTTACTTGTTCTATCAAATGTAATTAAAATTCCCTTTTGATGACCTTCTGGAGTAAGTATATTGCATTGTGATGGCCATCAGAGTTACAACTGTTGAGTCAATCCTGATAGAAAATCTCAGCAGTCATTTTGTAATTTGAAAATGGAGATACAAGTTTGTAGAGCAAGTTTGTGTCCTCAGGCAGCAGATCCTAAATCCCTGCTTCATTCTTAATGGCACTTAAAACTTTTTAAAATAGTTTAAATAAATGACAATAACTCAAACTATTGGAAAAGAATTAAAAAAAACATAAATATGAAGCAAAAAAATAAGGCATGTACCCTTGCAATAAAGGTTGGTGACCTTTTTGCATAAGCAAAGCCACCAGGCTATGATGGATCTTAGTGCTCATGTTGTAGCCTGGATGAAATCACTGGAGAGACAGAGTCACTGGTAGATACAAAGCAGCTTCTTTATTCGACACAACAAGGTACAGCAGGGATCATACAGACAGAGACGTTTTCGGTAGGAAGGTCTGCTAGTCCAATGTGGGCTCGATATTTATAGGCTAAACACAAAGGCAATCGCTACTTAAAAAGTTATAGACAATGCTTCCTTTTGAAGCTACATACAAACATTACACCTACTGACTTCATCCTTTCCTTCCAACGCTAACATGTCTGGGTTCGTATCCACAGCCTAAAATCCACATTCTTAAAGGAATGCAAGTTAAATCCACAATACATTTATTTGGCATTTTACATGCTAACATAAAGGACAATTAATATTATAAAGTATAGATAATACTGTCTTCGAAACTACCTGTAAACTTCACACTTCCATCCGCAGCGTCTGGCTAGTATCCAGATATTCACAGCATTTAGGAAATGCATTGTTGTGAATTCAATCCACAGTATTTTGTCAAACAGAAGACTGGTAGCCAGAGTCATTTAAGTGTAAATGAATCATCTACCCAAAAACTCACTCTAACAGTCCCTCCTCTTGGCCCTCCTGGACAAAATATTACATTTGTACCAGGAAAGGCCAACCTAGGAGGATCTGCTCAAATAGGGCAGCAAAAACGCCCTGTCTCAAAATTCCCCCCCGATTTTGTGTGCCTCGATATCTATCCTAGCATTCCCTAATTGCTACCTACCAAATGTTAAGCAGAGAGGCTGTTCCAAGTCTTTAGAAATGTGGCTCCTTCCGTGTGCCTGTCAGCTCTTTCCCTGCATACTGACTGCAATTTAATCACATTCCTTTGTCTTCAGCCCTTTATCCTCTGGTCACTGAAACTCTCCTTCCAGGAGCACCCACAGGCTCTCTCATCGATGTACAGGAAGGGGTTGGGGTGGCCTCTATGTAAACGTCTGCAAGGACCTCTCCCAGGTGGCACCCCCTTCCGAACTGTTCGGTCGATCACTGGCTCAACTGCTGAAAAGGGCCCAGTTCCTCAGACGGGGGGTGACAGCTTCCAGATGCCATGTGCAGTCTGAAATACCATCGAAGTGGTGGAACTTGCCGTCTCTGCTTTAATTCAAAAATCCCTCCCCATCTATTTCCCAATAAATTTCTATACTATGCTATAAAATTAATCACCTACCTTCAGCAACCAGCCTTCTTTACAGAGTACTACTTTAGCAGGCTATTCATGGTTTTCCAACATGCTCTCAGTGTCTTCTGCCACGCTCTCGGCCTTTTCTGCCTTTGCGTTTTCTCCGGGTATGTTTTCATCAGCTGTGGTTGGGTCTGGAATGGCCGGCTGGTGTTCCTCTCTTAGGTTCTCTGTAATTACATGGTTACTGGGTAAACTTGGTTCCGCACTCTGTCTGTGGGAGCAACAAGAGGGTGAGTCGTATGCTTTAATCTGGGTCTAGTGTTTCCACTGACTGCCTTGCCGAGTCTGTACACAAACACACATCATTAGTTAAGAGTACCGTCTGTGGTCCTATCCACTTGGGGACAAACCCCAGCCTTTCCGGCAGCACCCTCACCATAACTTGGTTGCCGGGCTGTGGAAGGACTAGCTCCTCTCCCCCTGGCTCTCTCTGATCAGTGATTCGCTGTTATTTCGCTAGGTCCTTAATACTTTAAGTTGGTTACAAAGGTTTTTCACATATTGTGTCATTCTACCCTGTAAGCCCCAGGCTCCCCGCAACCCATAATTACCCCATAAGGGAGTTGCATTGCTCGCCCCATCAATAATTCGTAGGGGCTGAAACCCAAATTGCAGTTCGGAGTTGCACGCAATCTCATCAGGATTCCTGGTAATACATCAACTCATGTCTTTCCTGTCTCGGCTATAGCTTTGGCTAACATATTCTTGATTGTTCGGTTCATCCTTTCTACCGTCCCTGAACTCTGGGGGTGGTAAGGTACGTGGAACCGTTGTCGAATCCCTAGCAGCCGGCACATTTCCTTCATCACTTTCTCCATGAAATGTGCTCCCTGATCTGAATCCACCTGAACTGGGGTTCCCGACCTTGTGAGGATTTCCTGAACTAGGATCCATGCCGCGGTGTGGGAGGTGCAGTCCCTTGTTGGGAAAGCCTCTACCCACCGGGTGAAGTGATCCATAATTACTAGATGGTAACTTTTCCCCCTGCTTTTTGGCAGGGGCTCTGTGAAGTCTATCTGGATGTTTTCCCAGCGTCCCCTCGGCCAAGGCTGATTTGTTAGCTGTAGCTTTCTGCCCTTACCAAGGTTATGCTGGGCACAAATGATACAACGGCGGCAGAATTTCTCAACATCCCCGCCCATCCCTGGCCACCACCAGTCCTGCAGGAGGGTTGTAATCATGCCCTGCCTTCCCTGATGCATCACCCCATGATATAACTTTAGTAGTGTCTGTCTAATACAGGGTGGGGCCACCGCGACTCTTTCCTTCCCATGTGCCCAGCACCCATCTGTTCCCTCCTTTGCTCCTTTTCTCCTCCATTCTTCCTTCTCTTCTGCCTCTACCTCGTCATATAATTTTACTAGGCTGGCTTCTGTCATTTTCTCCTGCACCCTTGCAATTTCAATTCCCTCTTGTTCCCTTGCTGCCTTATTCACAGTAATGTCTGCCCTTGGAAGAGCTGGGAAAACTTTATGTTCTGGAATGGTCACAGTCTCTCTGAGTATCCCCTGGTGTTTTTGTTCCTTCGCTATACCCTGAACAGCGGTCAGTGTGTCAGTTTGTATAGGGTCCTGCTTAGGGGGTTTATACAGACCCTCCTCTATTTTAACTGGGTTTATCTCTACTCGACCACAATCTTGCTTGTGTGTAGCCCACACTGCTGGGAACTACTGACAAGGTAACCCATAGACCCCATCTGGGCTGCAGTCTCTGGTGATCGGGGCAGCTGCAACTATGCTAGGCAGGTTGTGTATTCTTTTGGTTGTATGCGTTCATTGCCGCTGACTCGTCCATATTATTTCTCCCTTTCCTGAATCTGTAACAGCTCCTGCTTCCCGTAGGATGTCTATTCCAAGGATCTTGCCCTCATTATTTGTACATACCCAGAAATACACTGGAAACTGCACTCCCCCGATTTCTAGTATTTGCGACTCATTTCTTTCAGCTTTTACTGTTTTCCCTCCTACACCCCTGATATAACTGGCCTGTCCTGTTGTTGGTAAGGGTAAGTCTGTTATCGATACCGATGCCCCTGTGTCCACTAACATATTGCATTGCCGTCCCCCTAACTATGCCGTTGTGTACATCCGCAGGTCACCAGCACTGGCAGTGGAGCCTGCTGCCACATCTTTTTCTGCCCTTAGAGGCGCTGTTACTAACTCTTTGATCTGATCAACAGTCAGACTGGTTGCTGATGGGGTGAGTGACTGGGTGTCTGCCGTGACCTTTGCCTGGGATTTCTCCCTCCCTTTTGGACACTGTCTCCAGCCGTGTCCCAACAGGCCACAGCTGTAGCAAATCAACTCCTTCACTGTCTTATAACTAGTATGGCAGTCCTTTGCTAGGTGCCCTGGCTGCCGGCAAGCAAAACAGACTCTCCGGAACATCACAGCAGCTAGATCCACTATACCCACTTCACAATTTCTCTTGCCTTTTCTTTGGTCTATCTCACTGGCCCACGAAACTATCGCAGAGTAGTTGGACCCTACCGTTATGCCTAAATCTAAAACTTCCTGGTGGGCTGAGCTCAGGCCTTCCTTCAGCATTTTTAGGAAGACTGCGTCGTCCCTCCCTGGATTATCAAACCCTGAATACTCCTCGTGTGCTCAATATTTACGTTCTGCATAATCCATGGCTGTCTCGTCAGCCCTCTGGGTCACTGCCATTATCATTCCGCAGCTACTCTCGTCTCCCCCAGCCGCTGCCTCACTTCCCCTTTAAAGGAGCGATATCTTTCTTCATTACTGGCACTCCCGGTAGTTGCCCATGTACCATCCCGCACCCCCTGGTCCATCCTGTCCCACATATTCCTCGGGCACTTCGCTTTTACCAACACGTGTATATCTTTAGGGTGCATCTGGTGAATTTCAACCGCTTCCTCGAGCTTGTGCCAGTATTCTGAATTCCCACAGTGAGGGCAACTCAGACAAGATGCTCTGTTTCTCCCCGGGGGTAAAGGGCGTATGAATAGTTGTAATCAAGGTCAAGGGCTGGCTCGAATCATCAGGGTTCTCAACCTGACGTTGCCTGACCTCAATAGGTGCCATTCTGGTAGATCTATCTGGGTAAAACCTCTCCCAGAGATATCTCCATACTAATTCCCACACTACGCAAAATATAAAACTGTAGAGTATGTATTCCACAGTCTGCCACTTTTGAGTACCTGAACTCATGATGCCTGCTGTCTTCATTAGCATCACACTTGCAAACACATGCACTAAAATGCAGCTCCCTGAGCGAGTATACATGCCCCTACTCTGGTCGTACTGTTGGTTACCAGCTTTTGCAACTGGTGGTCCAAGTCTCACCAAGTTAACATGCAAAGATTCCTCACTTACATAAACATACATGCACACACACACACTTTTATATCTACCAGTTCAGCTTTCCACGTTTGTGATACCTTGTGTCCCGTGCACCACCGACCGAACAGATCCAAGTGTGAGTGTTATTTTAGAAAAATACTCACCAACTTAGACTGCTAGGAGTGCTGGCCACATGACGGGTCACGAAGTATCCCACCCCTGACCCCAAATGTTGTAGCGTGGATGAAATCACTGGAGAGACAGAGTCACTGGTAGATACAAAGCAGCTTCTTTATTCGACACAACAAGGTGCAGCAGGCATCATACGGACGGAGACGCTTTCAGTAGAAAGGTCTGCTAGCCCAATGTGGGCTTGATATTTATATGCTAAACTCAAAGGCAATCGCTACTTAAAAAGTTATAGACAATGCTTCCTTTTGAAGCTACATACAAACATCACACCTTCTGACTTCATCCTTTTCTTCCAACGCCAACATGTCTGGATTGGTATCCACAGCCTTTAGGAATGTAAGTTAAATCCACAATACATTTATTTGGCATTTTACCTGCTAACATAGAGGACAATTAATATTATGAAGTATAGATAATACTGTCTTCGAAACTACCTGTAATCTTCACACTTCCATCTGCCGCATCTGACTAGTATCCCGATATTCACAGCTTTTAGGAAATACATTGTTGTGAACTCAATCCACAGTATTTTGTCAAATAGGAGACTGGTGGCCAGAGTCATTTAAGTGTAAATTAATCATCTACCCAAAAACTCACTCTAACCCTGGGATCAAGGCTTTCGTGTGTCTGCCGCAGGACTTGGAGGATCAGATGCACTGGCTGCTCATCTTCAGCTTAATCTACCTTCTGTGTTTCAGTGCACAGCTGCAGAATTCAAAATTAAACTGACCTCGCACAGAAAATATCTCACTAAATATTGGCTGAATTAAGTACATTTTAACCTGCTGATAACATAATAAAACAGAAAAGGGGTACAAGTACTCAATATCACTGACCAGCTGAGCATATCCAGTGTTTGCAGTTTTACTTTCGACTTCTAGTATTTCATTTTTACCTCAGTAAAAAACTGCAAAAGCTGGAAAGTAGGGTGACTGTAAATGAGTTGTTTTCTTGGCTCAACTTTCTATGATTCTATTCTATCCCATGAGTCATTGAAGTTGAAAAGAAAAATAACTAATTTTGAAGGACTGTCAGGCAGAATTATGTGGAAGATGGCAGGTGAATTAATACTCAAGTAACTTAAATGGTCTACTAGAACTCAGCATCCAATGTATCCACAAATAAACACCACTTGCATAAGGTAGCAGAAAGTCACATGTCTTTAGTGGGTATTACCCTATTCATTGAGAAAAGATGGAGTTAATTTTAACTTTCTTAGCCATTAAAAAAGTCCATATTTACTCAAGTATATGGGTGTGGGGGGGGGGGAAGCAAAATCCAAAAAGGAAAACAAAAGATTGCAGATGTGCAATAAAAAGAGAAAAGAGGATTTCAAGCATTTTATGTGTTTTTTTATATTGTGTATGATATTTTTGTTCTGGGGGTTTGAAATTCACATCTGCTTTTGCTGATATTACTGGTCTCTTTTATCTTTACAGAACAACATTGCAGGTTACTGATTCTTTTAAATTACTTTTTCTTCCTTGTGCAAAACACCAGCTTAATTGAGGATTTACCCTCCTCCTCCCCCTCCCGAAACATCTGTTATTCATCGTTCAGTGTGCAAGCCAGATTTTAGCACGTATAAAGGGATGGATAAACAACTTATTTGCTTAAAATTCAGGGAAATTTATCTGTACATAATGCTATCCTTTGCACAGTTTTAATAATTCCATTCTTTTGCTGTTTGTGGTTCTGATGCTATACAAAGCCAATAAGTGAACTCAGGCGGAACAGAGAACTTAATCTCTCAGTTGCCATTTCAACATTGAAGATGAAGATGGCGGCGCGACGGCAGCGCACACGGCCTCTCCAGTGACGAATATCTGTTATCTGTCAAGTAGGAGACCGTGCACAATTCTGATTTGATGGAGACAGACGTGAGAGCACAGAGGAACATCTGGAAAACTTCTGAAATGCTCACTTCGCTGCCGCTGCTACTGTGTGGTAACCGAAATCTCTGGAGCAGAAGGCCCCGAAATACTCAGCTTTGCTTGTTTCAGCGGCCGGGGCGAGGTCGAAGGCGCTCAGCAGAGGATAGCGCTTGGGAGGCTGTATCGGAGGGGCTGGTCGGAGGCTCGAAGTTTTCGGACGGATGGACTCAGTGTCAGCTGTGGTCGGCTGCCTGGAGGTTTATGGCAGGGAATTTCCTCCTTTTGCTGCCTGCTATCGGGGACTCGGGAGTCGATTGACTCGGGGACTTCTGAGACTTTTTTTTTACCGTGCCCATGGTTTGTTATCAAATTATGGTATTGCTTTGCACTGCTGTAACTATATGTTATAATTATGTGGTTCTGTCAGTGCTAGTCTTTGGTTTGTCCTGTTTTCTGTGATACCACTCCAGAGAAACATTGTATCATTTCTTAATGCATGTATGCATTTCTAAATGACAATAAAAGACGACTGAGTGTTCTCATAATCTAATCTAAACATTTATTTGAATAGCCCCATAATTCTTAAATTTCCATCATAACACAATATCACACAATCTTGCTTGAATAAAAGAATGGAGAAAAAATGCATCACAGACCTGCTTCTCTCATGTTTTGACAGGGTAGTACTGTCATATTTAGAAGCTTCAATAGGTCTTGTTTTACTATGTAAACAAACATTATTTTACATTCCACTCTGTACTGGTGCATCATTTTCATTTTTGATATTAATATTCTGTTGTCAATATCTGCTTTGTAGGTTATGGTGATATTCCAAAGATCATTTATGCCTCAAGGACTCATTCACAGCTCACTCAGGTTATTAGTGAGCTAAGAACTACCTCATATAGGTGAGATACCTCTTTCATATCAGCTCAGTCAGCATTTACCTTTTTCTCAAACATTGGCGCTGTCTATTACTTCTAAGGTGATAAAGTATTGTAGATTAATTTTTACCAACCTAAAACTTGTGTTATGAAAATGGAGTGTAAAGATTCTTTATTCAGTTATCTGTTTGGTGAAATTGGTGTTATCTTCACTACGGCACCTTTACTACAGAGATTGCAAATATAAACTTTTAAATACCTTGCCATACCAGAATATTCTTCATTAAATAATAGTTGTTTCAAAGAAAAAACAGTAAGGCTGGTGGAACTGAATATTTTACAGATACATTACATGAAATTTTGGGTTGAAAGTGTAATTAATGTATATCAAAAGGATTTGTGCTGATATTCAGTTACAGGACACTTTTGTGAGCTATTTTTCATGAGACAGTTTCAGAGTTTATTTTTAAAAGCTGCAATTATTAATATAAAAGGAACAACCTTAAGTAGGAAGTTCCCTTTTGTGTGATTGATGTAGTAAGTCTTCAAACAATTTGTTATTGTGGAACCATTCAGCATTGCCAACTCTGCAGAATGAATTTCTGTCCCTTTTATAAAGTATAACCTGCACCTTTAAAAAAGAGACTATCCTATTCCCTTTTGAAATCATTAATCATTCCCATTTCTACTATTGTCATAGTTATGGCATTCCAAATCATTGCCTACTCTCCAATAAAAAGTTCTTCATTGCATTTCCCCTCTATCTCTTGTCCTGTCCATGCCTCCTAATTGCTATACTGTCAGCTAATGGGAGCAGATTTTCTTTATCTCCCTTATCCCAATGGGCCTTATATATTCTCCCCTACTTATGAGTACCTGACCTACAGTAGTGTGCAAAAGTCTCAGGCACATAGATATAGCTAGGGTGCCAAATTTTTTGCACAGTACTGTAGTAATTTTATGTATTGCATGAGATATGCAAGTGATGATAAGCCTTATTCTGATATGAGTCTCTGTTATTAACAAAGGTGGCAGGAAGAGGGGTAGTGATCAATAAACCAATTGCTGGAAGTCAAATGGCCTTGCCTGGTATCTCAGGGCTGGATGTGTGTCTGTATCCATGCCACCCCTCATCCCTGGCATTCCTTCACTACTACCAGTCCCACTCCACTCCGGTGCTGCATCCTCCCCATACCTGAACATTCTTTGCTCTCACCACATTTACAAACTTGCTCTCCACTCCACCTTGACAAATACAGTATTGTGCAAAAGTCTTAGGCACTAATATATATATGACTGAGACCTTTGCACAGGGCTGTATCGGCAGCCATACATATAAACAAGCATTTGGAGATCTATGGGATGAATTTTCTGGTTGCTGTAGAGCTGCAGGTATCTTCTGCCATCTGGGAAATTACTTCTTGGCCGCAATTCTAACTTGCAAACTGTTTTGGGTTACGAACAGTTCACCTGAACAGAGTCCTGTCATAACTTGAGGGCAACATGATCCTGTGTACTTTACTAGCTATTCTCCCAATATGTCCTTTCACCTTTATGGATCTATTCAGATTAGCTACCAGGTCCCTTTGTTCCTAAATGCACTTTTATAATTGTGTCATTAAATCCCGATTACCTCTCCACATTCCTACTGCCAAAATGCATCACTTTGCACTGTTCTTCATCTGACACATCTCCGCTGCTTCTGCTAGTCTTTTCGTGGCCTGTTGCGGTTAATTTGTTCTATCGTCACCTAAAATATGGTATCATTGGCAATTTTGGAAGTTTACCCTGTATTTTAATAACATTCATACATATATAAAGCAGCTAGCTTTAACTCTAAATGACCTCCATACCATTTCCTTCTCTGGAAGACCAATATTTGCCTCATTGTTGTCTTTAAGCCAAGCTTTTATTCAGTCTACACTGATCTGCCTGTTGAAAGTGTCTCGGTGTAATTGTACTGCCTTTTCTATGGTATTTTGTCACTTTCTTAAAATCAGTATGAACAACCTTATAGTGCATCCTTTATCAACCTTATCTGTTACATCATCATAACATCCAATTAAATTAGTCAAACACAATCTAACTTTTACAAATCAACTACAGTTTCTTTATAAATCCATATCTCGTCACTGTCTAATTTTTTTCCTAGTTGTTTTATCATAATCCTTCACCAAGAGCTTATTAGATTTCATAGTGTTGCCATGCACTATTAGGTACATATTACCTTTGTAGTCCAAAGATCCCCACTTCACTTCCTACTATCTGGTAGACGATTTTATATTGGCTGTCACTCTATTCTCATCTTTGCTGTTTAGTTTGTTTAATAATATTCGGTTTCTTCACTTCATCTAATGAGTAGCAGCTTCGTATCCCACCTTTTATCGGAATGTACCTAGGCTATACACTAGACATCTACTGAAAGATCTATTATTCTTCTGATCAGTTTTATCCTGCCTTAGTCCCCTCTAATGCTATTGAAATTTAGGAGTTATGTTTACCTTTCTCTGTTAATAATCTAAACTTTGTGATACAATGTTTAAATTGATTTGAAAGTACTCCCACTGACATTTGATCCACTTGACGCAGTTTGTTCCCAACACCAGATCCAGCAGTGAATGTTGATTTGTTGGGCTGTAGACAAAGTGGTCAAAGTTCTTCTGCACACATTTTAGGAATTACTTCCTTTACATCTTTATTATCAACTCAATTGATATTTAAGGAAAGTCAACACAGTCGTATTTAGGGATTTCCCTACTGGCTTAATCCTCTATTTTCCTCTCTGTTTGGAGACCTGCAGAATTCTTGTAGGTCTACAGATCATAATCTTTTTAACCTTCCTTATTTCCTTGAAGTCATCCTGCCTTACCAAGGCTGCAATGTCATGCCTAATTGGTATTATTGCCCCACTTGGCTCTTCCTTTTCTGTCCTTTTTCTTTTATATTCAATACCTGCCACTTTTCTGTTACTGCCATTATAGTACTGGCATTGTGTAAACAGGTTGCATTAGTCAGCTTTGCAGACAGAGATTATATTTGGTGTGGTCTTATTTTGAATTATAAATTTATGAACTTTTGCAGAAAACATGATGAAAACTACTGATTCAGTAGGTAAAATTATCTTTGCCTCATCACCTCTGTTATCACTTCCCTTTTTTAACCATTTAGACCAAAGGTGTGTGTACTTGGATCAAGAGAACAGCTCTGTATCCATCCTGAAGTAATGAAACTGGAAAGCAATCATGCAAAGGTAAAACAAAGCAATTCAGTTGATTTCCTTGTGTGCATTCACCTTGCATTTTAACTTTACTGGCTTTTGTTTTGCAAATTGTAAAAAGAGCCCAAATAATTTGAGATATTGCATTATAACATGTAAATAAGAAGAGATAAGAAAAAATGCTGACTCAGAAAAAATTATATTTTTGTTAATGTTAAATCATCCTAACTCAATAGAATTTTTAACTTTAAGAATGGAATAATGTTTATATGAAGAGGGTATTTTCATTTCTTGATGTGTGAATCAGAATTGGAGTCTGTCAAAGAAATTTACTATCGATGATTAGACTTAAACAAATACACAGACCCCGGTATTCGGTTTAATTACTTTATTATGTGACCATGATGCGCCCACTAAGAGACTCTGTTAAAGCAAGCACAAGCATGGTTTTGTATACTTTATGTACATATAGTTCAGCAGTTTTCAGGAGGCAAGAGTTCCTGCTTAGACCTTATCAACAATGTTCAGGATGCTTCCATACCTTACATGAAATTAGACATAGGGTCCCTACATTACACAATCAGTTCCCCATTAATTAGAAGAAGCCAAGCTGTTAGTCATGTAGTCTAAAAGGCCAATGGTTCCTTCTCATTGATTATAGAAAACAATTTATTAGTCACATAGCTTTGAGGGCTAAGGATTCCTCCTTGCACGCAACATCCATGTTTATCAGTTCTTCATTATTAACAGGACTTATTACATTTGTGTGTTATCAATTCTTCATTTCTAACAGGACTTATTGCTAAATAGTATGAGTAGGCAGACAGACCACATTTGCTTCTTAGCCTGCTATCCTCATGATTTGGTTAATCTTTAATTCTCAGGCTTAATTTTCTTCCACAGAGTCAAAGAATCATAGAACGCTACAGCACAGAAAAAGATCCTTAGGTCACCTAGCTCATGCCAAACTATTAATTTGGCTAGTCGCATCGACCTGCACCCAGACCATATCCCTCACATTCATGTACCTCTGCAAATTTCCCTTAAGTGCTGAAATCAGACCTGTATCTACCAGTTCCACTGGCAGCTCGTTCCACACTCTCAGCACCCTTAGAGTAAAGAAGATCCCCCTCATGTTCCCCTTAAACATTTCAGCTTATACCTTTAACACATGATCTCTAGTTCTAGTCTCATCCAACCTCATTTACCCTATCTATACATCTCATAAATTCTATACCTCTATCATATCTCCACTCAACCTTCTACGCTCCAGGGAATAAAGTTCTAGCCTATTCAACCTTTCCCTATTACTCAGGTCCTCGAACCCTGCAACATCCTTCTAAATTTTCTCTACACTCTTCCAATCTTATTGATGTCCTTCCTGAAGGTTGATTTCTTTCCTGTACATAGATGATCAAAACTACTCACAGTACTCTGAATTAGATCTCGCCAACATCTTGTACAACTTCATTATAACATCCCAACTTCTGTATTCAATAAACACACACACAGTGCTGGAGGATCTCAGCAGGCCAGGCAGCATCTATGGAAAGAGTACTGTCAACATTTTGGGCCGAAACACTTTGGCAGGATTTCAATACTTTGATTTATGAAGATCGATGTGCCAAAAACTTTCTTTATGACCCTATCTACCTGTGATGGCATTTCTAAGAAATTATGGATCTGTATTTCCAGATTCCTCCATCCACTGCATTCCTCAATGCCCTACTGTACACCATGTAAACCTTACCCTGGTTTGTCCTTCCAGAGGGCAGCACCTCACACTTGTCTGCATTAAATTCCATCTGCCAGTTTTCAGCCTATTTTTCGAGCTGGTCCAGATCAATTTTGCTGGCCTTCTTCACTGTCCAATACACTCTCAATCTTGGTGTCATCTGCAAATTTGCTGATCCAGTTTACCACATTATCATCCAAATAGTTGGTATAGATGACAAACAACAGCATACCCAGCACCGATCTCTGCGGCACACCACCAGTCACAGGCCTCCACTCAGATAGTCAACCACTTACTACTACTCTCTGGCATCTCCCACAAAGCCAATATCTAATCCAATTTACTACCTCATCTTGACGGCTAGGCATCTGAACCTTCTTAACCAAACTCCCATGTCGGATCTTGTCGAAGGCCTTGCTAAAGTCCACGTAAACAACATCCACTGCTTTGCCTTCATCAACTTTCTTGGTAATTTTCTCGAAAAACTGTATAAGGTTTGTTACACAACCTACGAAGCACAAAGCCACATAGACTATCCCTAATCAGTTCTTGTCTGTCTAAATGCTTATATATCCATCTCTTCCAATAGTTAACCCAATTTAAGTGTTTTGTCAAAAACCACCATAATACAAAATTACTTGGGTGATAATACACTGTATTGTGTATTTTTCGGTCTAAGCAGCAATTCTAACAGACTGAGAAAAAGCAGCAGTCTCACAGCAAACACAAGGAATTCTGTAGATGCTGGAAACTCAAGCAACACACATCAAAGTTGCTGGTGAACGCAGCAGGCCAGGGAGCATCTGTAGGAAGAGGTACAGTCGACGTTTCAGGCTGAGACCCTTCGTCAGGACTAACTGAAAGAAGAGCTAGTAAGAGATTTGAAAGTGGGAGGGGGAGGGGGAGATCCAAAATGATAGGAGATGACAGGAGGGGGAGGGATGGAGCCAAGAGCTGGACAGTTGATTGGCAAAAGGGATATGAGAGGATCATGGGACAGGAGGCCCAGGGAGAAAGAAAAAGGGGAGGGGGGAAAAGCCCAGAGGATGGGCAAGGGGTATAGTGAAAGGGACAGAGGGGCAGCAGTCTCATAGGCTTCATAAAATTTGCACTGATAAAGTATAGGGATGTTGCCTTTCAATATGTAATATGCAATATTATGGACAAAATATTGTGGTTTGAATTTTGTTAATTTAAAAGTGATATTCTTTTGATCTGACCAACAAGCAAATATCCTTGTAATGTAAATCCATATAGAGTTTGAATTAATAATTACTGTGCATGTCTTTGTTAAATTAGGTTAATTTCCACCTGTTTATTATTAATATTTTCTTTAATTGTAACATAATTTTAATAGATAATTCTATTTAATACTGAAGCAATATAAACCAGAAATTAAATAGATATGTGTTTTACTCATGCATGTATTCTTACTGAATTTTTTTTCCATTCTTGGTGCACATTGTCAGAAACTAGTACTCTCAAGTAATTAGTAGAGTAAAGCCATATCTACACTGCTGTTATGGTTTGCTACAATTCCTATTTAATGCATTTGGTCCTCACTGTGTTTTCTTATAGTCTGAAGTGAGATCTTCAATTCAAGAAAGTTGTAAAGAACAGAATAAGCTACTTTGCTCTGTAATTTAATAAGATCTTAATGATTTAATTGTCATCTTAACTCCACATTCAGGCCTATCCCTGATAACCATCCCTCCTGTCGTTGTCAAGAGTCTTTTTACTTCTGGCTTAGAAAGTTTTAAACTCTTCTACTTTTGTTGCCTTTTGAGGAACCTTCTAAAATTTCAAGGGAAAAGAAAATTTCCTGGTCATTGTCATTAATGGGAAACTCCCCATTTTAAACAGTGATCCCTAATTGTATATTCTCCCATGAGACAAAACATAGTCTTGTCATTCCACGCTTAAAGACCATTCAATATTTGAATTCTTCATCGTGTCCAATTATTTCTTTTCTTGTTGAAAGCTGGTGTTATCCATATTCATTTTAAATTCCTTGTTAGTAGATGAAATATGCTCATTTCATTTAGATTAAGTGATTTCAATCATTAATGAAAAATGTGTTTAATAAATGCAAAAGCAGCTTGAAAATTAGTTGTGCCACCCAGTTTCACGGGTGTAGACTTTCTTATCCTTTCCTCAGCAGGTATTTTTTTGCAAAACTACTTCCAGAAAAGTCTCAAACAAGAGAAAATCTCCTGCTGAAGGGTCTCGGCTTGAAATGTTGACTATTCTTTTCCATAGATGCTGCTTGGCCTGCTGAGTTCCTCCAGCACTTCAAATTCAAATTCAAAAAACTTTATTGTCATTCTAACCGTACATCAGCTCTACAGGGCAGAATGAGACAGCGTTTCTCAGGAGCAGTGCAATCATAACATAACAAACGCAACACTAAATAATAAACATAACAATAAATAGTAAAACACAACAGCCACATCTCAGTTAAAATCAAGTTATAAGTGTCCAGTGCAAGTTAAAGGTGTCCAAAGCAGAGTCAGGTAGAGCAGCTATTTAGCAGCCTGACTGCTTGTGGGAGGAAGCTGTTTAGTAGCCTTGTGGTTTTAGTTTTGATGCTCCTGTAACGTTTGCCTGATGGCAGAAGAGCAAACAGTTCATGGAGAGGGTGTGAGGGGTCTTTAATGATGTACCATGTCCTCTGGAGGCATCGACTCTGAAAGAAGTCTTGGACAGAAGGTAGGGAGACCCCAATAACATTTCTCTGCTCCCCTAACCACCCTCTGCAAAGCTTTTTTGTCAACAGCACTGCAGCTGGAGTACCAGCTTGTGATGCAAAAGGTCAGCACACTCTCAACCACGCCTCTGTAGAATGTAGTTAAGATGTTAGTAGGGAGTGATGCTTGTTTAAGCTTCCTCAGAAAGTGCAATCTCTGCTGGGCCCGTTTCACAATCCCAGTGGTGTTCCTGGACCAGGTGAGATTGTCCGAGATCTGCACCCCAAGGAACTTGATGTTTTCCACTCTCTCCACTGTGGAGCTGCTGATGCTGAGGGGTGTGTGCTCAGGCTGAGACTGTCTGAAGTCAACGATCATCTCCTTGGTTTTGGTGACATTAAGCATCAAGTTGTTATCCCTGCACCAGCTCTCTAGGTGTTTGACCACCTCCCTGTACATTGTTTCATCATTTTTGCTGATGAGCCCCACCACTGTGGTATCATCTGCAAATTTAATGATCAGATTCTCCTTGAATCTGGCTGCACAGTCATGTGTTAGCAGTGTAAACAGCAATGGGCTAAGCACACAGCCTTGTGGGGATCCAGTGCTCAGTATGTGGAGTCAGAGATGTTCCTGCCAACACGGACTGACTGTGGTCGCTCTGTCAAGAAATCCAGAATCCAGCAACACATGGCAGTGCTAAGGCCAAGCTGCGACAGTTTCTCCACTAATCTCTGCGGGATGATGGTATGGAACACTGAACTGAAATCAATGTACAGGATTCTGGCATAAGTGTCTTTGTTGTCCAATTGAGAGAGAACTGTGTGCAGTGTGGTGGATATTGCATCCTCTGTAGAGCGATTTGGACGATAAGCAAACTGTAGAGGATCCAGCGATGAGGGGAGGCTGACTGTGATATGAGGCTTGACAAGCCGTTCAAAACATTTCATCACTATGGGGGTCAGGGCAACGGGACAGTAATCATTCAGACAGGCTACAACTGATTTCTTTGCTACAGGGATGATTGTGGAGGTTTTGAAGCATCTGGGGACAATAGCTTGACTAAGGGAGATGTTGAAAATGTCTGTCAGGACATCTGCTAATACATCAGCACATTCCTAGAGCACACGTCCAGGCATGCTGTCGGACCTCCTGCTTTTCGTGGATTGACCCTGGCAAGGGTCCTCTTGTGTTTGCTCTGGATCAATGATTGGAGCCGTCTGGTCAGATGGTAAAAAGGGACTGGCTCTCCCCCTTGCTGTAGTGTTTGATGCTTCAAAGCGGGCAAAGAAATTGTGAAGCCTGTCTGGTAAAGAGGCGTCGCTGTCATCAGTTTTCTGCCTGATCTTGTAGTCTGTCAGAGCTTTAATTCCCTGCCACATACGTCTGGTGTCACTTTGTATGTTGTTCAGAAAAATCTCCTGTAGGAAACATTGTAGAATTACATGAGGATCTAAAGGAGAATCAGATTCACTGTTTCATTCAATTCAGGATGGCACTTATAATTTGCTCTCAACATTCGTCCTTGAGCTCTAATGCAGTGGAAACCATAAACGTTAGCCAGAAATGGGTTACAAACCTCAAGTTTGGATTTGGCTAATTGATTCTCTTTTGTTCTGTTTAATGCACATTATATGGATTCCCTTGTTGATTCATAGATATATGACTTGTATTGATCAAGAAGTTGAGGAGTTTGTAGTCTGACTATGCATTAATTTCTGTTTATTTACCCAGCTCAACTGATAACATTGGTGTAAGCATTTAATGAGTTATAGAGACTAAATGGAATTGTTCAATATTGTTAATTTTTTAATGGGAAACAAATTGTACAATATTTTCATGCACACAGTACATTAATTTGAAAGTTTTTAATTTCCAGGTCCATATGTGTCGAGCAAAAACATCCTCACGTACCTGCCACTTCTATAACAATGTTGAGGGTAAGAGCAGAATTCTGATTTTGAGATTTGTATACACTCCTTGCCAGTTTATTCCTTAACTACACATCCTACAAGAAGCAACAGCCTAGCTGCTGTTTGATTTTGAACGGACCTTCATTTTCTCCATGGCTGGGATCATTTTTCTTGCATTCCAAAAAATAATTTCATGATTAAAGAAGCAAATTGATTGCATTAAAATATATAGTGGAAAAGGCAAAAGGGAAAAAAATACTTAGGAAAGGGAATAAGAAAAATGAAAAATACTTTAGTGGGAAACAAGGCCTATTAAATGACTGGTGTAATGAAAATGGGATAACATACTGGGGAGAAATGAACAAGATAAAGTTCTGATTAGCTAAGACAAATAGCACTAGGCTGGTAAAAGTTGAAGTTCGGATATCCCTTGAAAGGATGGGTTCATTGACTTTGAGATGTTCTGCTATTTCCTCTGCCATGGATTTCTTCTAGCTGGTAGCAGGTAATTTCTGTTTCTCAAGATTCTGTTCTAAACCCTCTTATTTTTTCTCTAATAGCTGTTTTTAGTCCTCTTTATTTTTACCAGTATCCTATTTGTCAGACCCAGGATAATGCTATGATGTACATCATCCATGTGTCCTTTCTGAGGAAGTTTCTTGCTGACATTTTTAGTTCATTGTTCAACAGACCTGTTCTCTTTTTCTTGCTATTTTCTCTTTGCTTTCCAACTTCTTGCGGTGAAATAAATGGTATGAAGAGTAGCAAAGCAAAGTGTATTAAATTTGTAAATTGTGATACATTGCTTTGAGGTTTCTGCTCTTAACTTCTTAAATTTAGGTAACAGTTTTAAAACTTGGCTGAAATCTTACAGCTGAAGCATATTTCATTGAACAAGTCAAACTTTTAAAGAGTACCTAAATTGCTACAGGCAGAATATTAATTAAATTAAAATGTCAGATTGAAACAATTTATAAATGAGGGTAAATATCTAAACACATGCAGTCTCATAGATGCTATTGGAAAGAATATCTAAGGGACAGAAAGAATACTCCTTCACACTTCTGCCTAATTTATGTCATTGCACTCAATAGGATAAATTAATTGGACTTGCTTTTGTTTGTAGGTTTGTCACATTTTGTACCTCTACTTCTGGTTATTTCAAAATGATGAAATTACTTCATCAAACCCCAATTTTTTAAAGCTTTGTGAAGATTTATTTCATTAGATTTTCATTTGGTATTCGTGAATCATAATAATGTAATTAGTGCAACATGTATCACCTTAAGGATTTCCCATATGTTTCAGAAAAGAGTACTGAAAAAGAATTTTCAGAGTCCATTCTTGATGTTGAAGATCTTGTTAAAAGTGGCAACAAGCACAGGTATGATTTGTTAATTGCAGTAAAATTTTAAAATTATGTTCCTTTTGGATAACGTACTGGATAATGTGTATCAGGATCATTAATTCTTGAGAAATGTTGCAATATAGAGCAAAAGTAAAAGGGTAACACAGTGGTATAGTTGGAAGAGTCTGCATATTCTCCTTGTAACTGTTGGGTTTCCTCCAGGTCATAGAGTAAGTCAACATTGAAACAGGCCCTTCTCCACAACTTGTCAATTGCGACTATAGCGCCCATCAAGCTAGTCCCATTTGCTTGCATTCAGCCCATATCTAAACCCGTTCTGTCCATTTATTTATTGAAATATCTTGAATGTTGTTACTGTATCTGACTCCACCACTCTTTGGCAGCTCGTATCATATATGCACCACCCTCAGGCCCCTTTTAAATCATTCATATCTCACCTTCAACCTAAGTCCTCTATTTTTAGTACCCCTTTCCGAGGGAATAACAGTATGCGCTCTGTCCATGGCCTTCGTGATCTCATCCCTCTCTGTAAGATCAATGTTCAATCTCCTGTACTCCAGGGAATAAAGTCCACGCCTGTCCAGCCTACAACTCAGGTCTTTGAGTCCTGACAGCGTCCTCGGAAATCTTTATTCTCTTTCCAGCTCAATCTTTCTTATAATAGGGTGACTTACATACTACACATGTTGCAGTTTCTTCCCACAACACCAAGATATGCAGGTTGATAGTTTTATTTGATATGAGAAGGTGCCCCTTCTGTATAGGGGAGTGGTAGAATCTGGGTAGAGATGGGCAGAATGAGAAATTTTGGAGAAAGTAAGAGAATGGTGTGAGATTATGGTAACATTCAAAAGAGGATGAAAATATTGAAATTAGGCCATTGCTCTTCTGGGGATGAATATTCAACAGCTGGTGCAAGAATAATAAATAAATTGAAGTTGGGGTTAAATAGGATGTAGCAGCAAAGGGTGTAGGATGGGAAGCAGCCCAGGAGCATGCTGGAGGAGTTTAGAGATAAGACTAGGACAAGTTTTGCAAGCAAAAGATGAACTGAAGCTGAATAATGTCATACGGAGATAATGAAGTCATATGATCATGGGATCAAAGAAGTTGCCAAGATTGCAAACATTTTATAACTTCTGACATAGGTACAATTGGTAGAGATAGAGTTTGTGGCAGAGATCAAGGATAATAGATTGTGCCACCTTATATTCATATTGGGTGTTTCGATACATTCAGTTTTGAATATCGAATGAGCGCCACAACAAAGTGGATCAGATGGTTAAGGAAAATGCTGCTGCCAGCATACAAATTTTTTAATTGGGTTATCAAAGGGCATGATAATTTGAGATATGAGGGATGGCAATGATTTGAGGATAAAACTAGAGGGTTGTTTCTTATCTGATCAGACAGGGTGGGACACCTGTGTTGTGAATTTTAATAATTCTTCGAAATTCTGTGAGTGAAAGGATGCTGCCTGAGATTATGGAATGTGTGGAAAAAGGATTTGACTGGATTAGTAGGGATAAATAATGATGTCCCATACAGACAAATACAAAAGGGGATTGGGCCACTTTAAGGAAAATGAAGTTTATAGCTCTAGCCCAAAAAATGAATTTTATTTTGTTATACAACGGATGACTATGGTATTGGCCATAGAATACTTACTTCTGTTCAACATCTGTGGATTCCTGTTTAATTTTTGATAATTTTCTTTCATTTAACTTTAGTGAGAGGCATAGTATTATAAAGTAAGGAATAACATCAAACTGCACACTTAGTACCAGAAAATGATCCCAAAAAAATTCCGCTGACCAGTAAAGGGAAATAAGTAGTGTTTTTAAGAAATACTCCTAAGTTCAATAAAATATGAAAAATAGAACATGCTTGAAGCATTCAGCAGTTAGTCAACATTTGTAGAAAAAGGGAGTTTTGATTTCTTAAATTGAAGGCTATTTATTAGAACCAGTTGCATGAGTAGTGTTTATTATGCTTTTGAACAAACATTAAATCATTGCATTGTATGATGAAGGCAAATTTTCATATAAAGATAACGCCTAAATAAAATGGAGTCATATTTATATGATGCTTTGTTTTACGGTTATAATGGGTTTGCAAATATTACTGTTAATTATTTACAGTGTGGAAGTATCATCAGCTATAATGTCATTCATCAGTATACATATACATGGAACTCTCATAAATGATCATTGAAACTTTATTACTGTATTTCAGTTTTGTTGCAAATAGCTGACACGAAGCTCAGCTTGCACAAGATGGGTAGCTGAAGAAAAAGCATCTGTTTAATAACAGATCTTTAAAAATTGTAAATAATTTACAGTAGAATGACAAAACGTCCCATAACATTTTCAGTTGCCAAAACACACAGATCTCTAAGTACCTGTAATTAGTTACTTTCATAATGGAAAGCTATCAGGATGACGGAAATAACTCTACAAGGTTTTATGAATTATAGATCAAATGAACAAAGCGTATTTGAGAGGAGAGAAAAGTGGCTAATGTTTTCTATCCACTTTGTTTAATTAGGCACAAACATGATTACAGTGTTAGTATTTCAATAGTTATTTAAAACAAGTTTAACACTCTTACATTAATTAGAATTTCCACGCGGAACTGTACTTGTATCCTACTTGATTTTGTCTTTTTAAACAGAGTTTGTCCTTACTATTTGTCTCGAGCGTTGAAGCAGGGTGCTGAAATAATCTTCATGCCATACAACTACTTACTTGATCCAAAGGTATTGTTCAAGAATATTTCCTTTATTTAATAGTCATGGTACTGACATGATATGTGTCATATTGACATGACATCTAGTGAAAAAGGATCTAGTGCTTTTCAGGCTATATGACGAATAAACGCTTCTCAGGCTTCCAGCCTGGTGCAGGTATCGATTTTAACCAACGTTTCAATGACAAGCTCTGTCATCTTCATCTGGAGTGATGCCTGGGCATGTCTAGTCGGGTGGTATTTCACCCCCTGTCATCCGTCCTTCCTGACTTCGGCGCAAAACTACTGAACTGAGCCAGTGGCTTTTGGTGAAGGAAGCTATTGGAATAAAACTGGAGGAAAATAATTTTACCAAAGATGAAGTTCTCGCTCTAAGTAAGAACTGGTATTCGATTGTAAACAAGGTGGGACAGCAGAAACCTGTATAGATGAGGACTAACCAATCAGGAGAGACGGATGACGGGGGTATAAATACCACTGGGCTAGACATGCCTAGGCATCACCCCTGATGAAGATGGCAGAATTTGTCATCGAAGCGTTGGTTAAAATTGATACCTGTACCTGGCTGGAAGCCCGAGAAGAGTTTATTCATGATGTCTAGTTTTGATATGTTAGATGCTCTTAGTAATATTTGTAAACCCTGGTATGAATAGATACAGTACTCTTGAAAATCCTATGAAATACCAATAGTGGATTTCAGAATTATTATCAAAATCATGATGTTAGAAAGCATTATAAAGTATGGAAGGTCATAAAATGGCATGTTGTGCAAACATTTCCCTGATCCTTTTCATTTTCCTTAAAGAAATTGAGGAACACCTTGCTAATAAATGGTTACAACACTGGTGATGGCATCCATTAGTCTCGCGAGACCATGGATCTGCGCCTGGGAAGTCTTGCTTCAGTCTGTGTTAGAGCAGTGTCTGTTGTGGCTGCAGAGGCCCACACGGGAGTGACAGTCTCGGCTGCATCGACTGCACTTGAAGGCGCTGTCCTCCAGCATTGTCTTGGTGCTGTTTTTCCGACAAGTGCACTTTTCTTCAGCAGCAAACCTCAGCTTTTCTTCTCTTTTTAGACCTCTGTGTAGTTCCAACCTCCAGTGAGAATGATCGCTTGTGATGTCCTCCCACCTCTTGATGTTCATTTTCAGTGACTTCATATCTCTCTTGCAAACGACTTTGAAATGAAGATGGGGCTGCCCTTGTGCTCTCTTGCCAGAGGCCAGTTCCCCGTACAGCAGGTCTCTCGGGATCCTCCTGTCTGACATGCGGTGCATGTGGCCCAGCCAGCGGAGACGGCGTTGTTGGAGCAGGGTGAAGAGGCTGGGTATCTGGGCGCGGGCCAGGACCTCATTGTTGGTGACTCGGTCAGTCCACGTGATGTCCAGGATGCGTCTCAGGCTGCGAAGGTGGAAGGTGTTGAGACGCTGCTCTTGTCTGTAGTAGAGGCCCCAGGTCTCGCTACCGTAAAGCAGTGTGCTGAGAACGCAGGCCCTGTAGACTGCAACTTTGGTGTGCGTTGTCAGCTTTCTGTTTTCCCAGACTCTCTTTGTCAGCCTGGCGAATGTTGAGGCTGCTCGTCAGATCTGTCTGATGATCTCGGGGTCTAGGGAGAGGCTGTCCGTGATGGTGGAGCCAAGGTATGTAAACTCGTGAACTATCTCCAGCTCGTAGTTGTTGATGGTAATGGCAGGGGGGTGCTCAACGCCTTGGCCCAGCACGTTGGTTTTCTTCAGGCTGATGGTCAAGCTGAAGTCCTGGCAGGCTCTTGAGAAGCTGTCCATGAGGTGTTGCAGTTGCTCTTCAGAGTGTGTTGCCAGTGCCGCATTGTCTGCAAGCAACATGTTCCCGATGAGTACTTCACGAGCCTTGGATTTTTGCCCTCAGCCGGGACAGACTGTACAGCGTCTGATCTGGTGTGGAGGTAGACACCATCAGTTAATGTTCCAAAGGTGTGCTTCAGCATGACTGCGAAGAAGATGCCAAACAGGGTGGGGGCAAGCATACAGCCCTGCTTCACACCACTGCAGGTGTTGAAGGCCTCTGAAGAAGAGCCGTCGAACTGAATGACGCCCTTCATGTCTGTGTGGAATGACTGAACTATCCTGAGGAGCCTCGGGGGCAACCAATCCTGGCAAGGATTTTGAACAGGCAGTCTCTGCTCACAAGGTCGAAGGCCTTCGTAAGGTCAACGAAAGCGACGTAGTGTGGTTGTCTTTGCTCTCTGCATTTCTCTTGTAGCTGTCGAAGGGAGAAGATCATGTCCATTATGGAGCGTTCTGACTTGAAACCGCACCGAGACTCGGGATACACCCTTTCGGCTATTTTCTGCAGTTTGTTCAGGACCACGCGAGCGAAGACCTTCCCAACGATGCTCAGCAAGGAGATTCCCCTGTAGCTGTTACAGTCGCTTCTGTCCCCTTTGTTCTTATATATGGTGACAATGTTGCAGTCTCTCATGTCTTGCGGCACTGCTCCCTCTATCCAGCACTGGCCCAGTAGTTCATGCAGGTGGTTTAGCAGGACGCCCTTTGCACATTTGATGGCCTCTGGTGGAATGCCATCCAATCCTGGTGCCTTCCCAGTGGGCAGGCTGTCGATGGCTTTACTCAGCTCTTCAGCAGTTGTCAGTGCATCAAGTTCTTCCATGACAGGCAGGCATTCCACTGCGTCTAGCACGCTGTCTGAGATGCTGTTTTCTCTGGAGAAGAGTGCAGAGTAATGCTCCACCCATCTCTCCATCTGCTTGCCTTTGTCATTGATGGTCTCGCCTGTTATGGTTTTCAGTGATGCTGTCTTGCTCTGGGTTGGCCCGATGGCTTTCTTGATCCCTTCATACACTCCACGGATGTTGCCTGTGTCAAATGATGACAGAATGCTTTCGTATAGTTGTAGACAGTAGTCATTTGCACAGTGTTTGGCTGTTTCCTGGGCCTTGCTTCTTGCTGTCCTTAGTGCTTGCAGTGTTGCCTGGGTGGGGTGGCGTTTGCGCTCTAGTAGTGCAACACACTTTACCTCGATGACAGCGGTGAGCTTACTTGACCTCGCTTCAAACCAGTCCTGTGTCTTGCCCCGTTTCTTCCCGAAGGTCTTGAGTGCAGTGCTGTGGATAGCGTCCCTGAGAGAGTCCCATTTCTGCTGAGCATCTCCTTCTGGTGGGTCTGGAAGGAGAGCATCCTCCAGTGACTTGATGAACTCTGCAGCTTTGTCTGGGTGTTGTGTCTTACTGGCATCGATGCGCTGCTTGCCTGGAGGCTTGGCGCAGTGCATCTTCTTCGGCCGGAGTCTGATCTTGCAGCAAACCAGAGAGTGATCCGTGTCGCAGTCGGCACTCTGAAAGGAGCGAGTCATGAGTACGTTTCTCAGGTGACGGCGTCTTGTGATTATCAGGTCTAGCTGGTGCCAGTGTTTGGAGCGGGAATGCCGCCAAGACACTTTGTGCTGAGCTTTGGTCTGGAACTAAGTTCCACCTAATAACTAATTAGGGTCCTTCAAATTTTCTGCTTAACAATTGAAATTGTCTGCTTATTTTCCAAAAAACTCAACTCACATTGGCACGATGTTGCATTATATGACAAGTGGTCTAGAGAACTATATTCTATGTAACAGTTTAGTTTAGTTACTTAAAACTGTGTCTGTGATCAATTATGTGATCCTCTCTGCAGTAGAATTTAATGCCCTGTATTTTGTAGGGAATTTCTGGCAATTCTGTACATTTACACTAGCAGTGGTTTCAGCATGTTCTGGATTTCCAGTCATATCAGCTTGAATCCAGAAACCCCACGTTTGCTGACAACTCTTTACCAAAATCATGAACATAGAAATTATGGGAAAGAGCAGACTTCTCAGTCCCTCAAACCTATTATTACAGCCTGGAGTACCATAAAAAAAATTACATTTTATAACAAGATGGTTTTGTAATACCAGAATTTCTCATGGTTTTTGTTTTTTTTTAACTATAAAAAAGATTTTAAAACCACATGGCCTTCATGGGAACATTGAATTATTTACACTGGCTTTGTGATATCTGCAGTGAACAGTGCAAAATTTTTAAAGTGGCTGTCATTTTGCTGCCATTACCACTGTTCACAATTCTGCCGCCATTACCTCTGTTAAATTTGAATTTGTATCTTATCTGATGTATTCTGTTGAGAGTATTAACAATAACATTTTGAAAGAGTCCAAAGAATTTTTTTTCTTTCTGCAGAGTTAAAGTTTCAGCTTGGACTTTTATAATGCTTAAATAGAAACTGATTATTCAATGCCATTATTTAAATGACAAAATTGCTTTCATTATAGCCGTGAAATGTAAACGTAAATGGGTAAAGTGCATAAAGTGGACCATTTTACTTTTTTTAATCTCTTCTTGTTTAATTTTAACTTGAAGGGGGAAAGCACATGCATTTCAGTTTTACATCAAGTTACTCGACTTCAAGCTCCAATTTTGGTTTGAAATAAAAGTGCTGTTGAAATGCAGGCAAATAAATTTTAATTTGAATTTTCTTAAAGAAGAAGAAAATTCTTCACCAATATGAATTCACTTACTTAAGTTATTGACATATCTTGTTTGGTTAACCTTTTGTACTGTTGCTCTGTAGAGTCGTAAAGCCCATGATTTAGACCTTCGTGGCACGATAGTTATTTTTGATGAAGCACATAATGTGGTAAGCACTTTTTCATTAGAAAATTGTTTTTCATAGTGCTTTCTTAATCTTAGCATTAAGGATGACTTGTTTCCTCAGCGGTTTTGTGGACTGTGAGGTTTCCAGTGTTGGAAATGCAGACTGTTCCACAGATGAAGGCTCACTGGGCAAGTGAGTGGGTAGTTGTGAGTCGGTGAATTGCTTCCTCTACTTACTCAGGGTATTTTATGCTTCTGCTACGTGACTTCTGTATTCTCGATACCATCCTAAATGCTCCTTCGTCATTTTGAGTCCAAGGTCTTCATATATGATTGGGGATGTTGCAGTTCTTCAACCAAGCTTTAAGGAGATTATTGAAATTGTCTGTCTATCCACCCACAGAATAGGATGTTTGCTTAAAAGTATGGCATCAGAGTGCAAGCAGCATTTAGTATTTGTTCTTAAAGGAAAACATTGCTACATATGTATAGTTTTAAATTAATTTAAGCTTCATATTCAATATAGTCATTTGAAAATAACCTGGTTCATCAAAGCAATAGAATTTCACAATATAATTGTGTATTGTCTGGCACTTTATCAAATCAGATTCAAAACATTAGTAAAGGACTTGGTGTTCTGATCTGTGAAGAAGTTTGTAATATCTTTTCACTATATGACATCTTTAGTAGTATACCTCAAGGTACTTACTGTAATCATTATCAAAACAAAATTTGAAAACAAGCCATAGGAAATTATTGGAGAGGTCATTAAAAAGCTTGATCCAAGAAATGAGCGTAAAAGAGGGGAGAAGGTAAATAGATTTTACTAGGAATCTGAGTTTGTGACCTAGGCAGCTAAAAATCAGAGCACCAATGGTACATCCTTGATTTTTTTATTTGGGATGAAGAAGGTCCCTATTTTTTTTAAAGTGCTGTTGTCTGCTACCTCACCAGAATGTCCCTTTGAATCTTTGATGAGGTGAGCCTCATCACATTGCAAAATTACTGTGGATGCATACATCTGCTTCAGATTTTGTACTTGCAGTACTTTGAGCAGCAGTTTCTGTAAAACAAATCAATAGGAGAGCTTTAATAATTTACTTTTTCTTACTGTGAGTAGTTGACTTTTCTTAGCTAGTATCTATTAAAGGCACAATAATTATACTAGTTTTGTGTAGTTTCATATCTCAATCTGTGTTAGTTAACTACTAAATCATAGGCAAAGCTATGGATATTGAGGATTTTAAGAGTTATCATTGATTGCAGGGTAATCTAAAATACAGTTTAGGTGTTATGTATCAAATTAGAGCGATATGTCTAATATTATGTTTAATATCCCTCCAGAATGAGGGGTCACAGTTTGACGATAAAGGAGAAGCCTTTTAGGACCGAGATGAGGAAAAACTTCTTCACACAGAGAGTGGTGAATCTGTGGAATTCTCTGCCACAGGAAACAGTTGAGGCCAGTTTGTTGGCTATATTTAAGAGGGAGTTAGATATGGCCCTTGTGGCTAAAGGGATCAGGGGATATGGAGAGAAGGCAGGTACAGGGTTCTGAGTTGGATGATCAGCCATGATCGTATTGAATGGCAGTGCAGGCTCGAAGGGCCGAATGGCCTACTCCTGCACCTATTTTCTATGTTTCAATGTTTTATCTCTTCAGTAATTGATTATCTAGATCTGCCATCGTACTCAGCACCATAAAGTTTTAATTTATTAGACTCCTAGAGCATTTAAACAATTGTTTTTGTTAAACACCCTAATTCCAGGAATGTAATGCTGGATTAGGTTGGGTAGGAATTTGTATTTTAGAATTGAGTGACATCAAAATAAAATGAACAATTTTAAAAATTTACCATTTGGGTTCATTTAGAACATCTTTTGATAGTAGGGAAATTTATTGTACTGATGTTGTGAGGATATTTTATAAAAGTGGAAGTATGTATATGCAGTAGATTCCAATTAATTTGGGCCATCGGTTAATTGGGACAGCTGCTTATTTGGGACAAATCTTAAAGAACGAAAACTAATTGAGAAAATTGCTGGAAATCCTTTCATTTATTTGGGATACTATACCACTTAATTGGGGCAGGAGACTGTTACCAAACAGGTTCTAACTGGCATCAGTCGCTTGCCTTTGTGTAGCCATTAGACGGTACACCATGCTTAGAGAAAACAGTTTTTAAATAGTGGCAGTTACACGTGTTTGTGTTTATTTAAAAAAAAGCAGAGATATGTGTAAATGTAGTTGATGAGAAATAAGCAGTAAGACAATTCCGAACAGATTTGCTTACTGCGGTTTCGAGGGATTCCAGAAACAGCTGGGAGTGAAAATGAACCAATTTTACTGCTTCAGCAAGTCAGAAACTATGAAAAATTTGAAGATATTACCAATCATCTTGAATGTTACAGTGAAAATAAGGATTTGGAGGATGCAATAGTCAATAGCATTGTCTGAAGCCAGTCCATTATCTGCAGTAGGTGTCTCTGCTGATTTTGTTCATTGCATGTACTGGAAAAATTCCTCCATTGATAACTATTAGGAACTAGTACACAGATTTGTAGTACTATTATTACTGTTCTGATGTGTTCTGTATTACATTTAAATACTAATTTTTACTCAGTTTATCTTTTTAATACCTTTTTAACTATTTACATGAAATTAGCTAATTGGGGTAGCAGCTTAATTAGGCCAAAATGAACTGGTCCAGATGTGTCCCAATTAATTGGAATCCATTGTGTGTATATATATTTTAAAAAGTGTTTAAAGATCCTTATTTGACATATCAACAAATACTCCATTGTGAAGCAGTAATAATCAATTAGGAGCACAACTGTTTGGACACCTGCAAAAGAGGTGAATTTGTAAAAAAAGAAAACAACAATTTGAGAGGAGTTCCTGAGCTTTGGACCTATTTATCTTTGGATGTTAACCTGTTGTGGATCAAGGTTACAGGGATTGCATTAAATCTAATTTTGACAAATGGAGAATTGCAGTGGCTGTGGACACTATGGCATATATGTCCTTGACAAAGGTAGGTTAGTTGGTCATCGTAAATTGTCCCGTGATTAGGTTAATCAGGGTTGTGGGGTTGCTGGGATGGTGTGGCTTGAAGGGCCGGAAGGGCTTACTTCATGCTGTATCACTAAATAAAAAAGACAGTTACAGGGTGGTTGAGGAAATGAGGAACAAAGAGTGCATTGTAATTTAACAGATGTAAGTTACAAACTTTTATAAGGATTCTGTGCTGTGGTAAGGGTTGGGGTGAAAAACAACAAATGGAGTATGGCCTGAATTTGCGATGGTTTACATAAAAGTATTTCTACTGCTATTTTAAAGCAGAGATTTCAGAATAGCCCTAAACTTCATTTGATAGTTGGATTCTACATTATGTCAGTGACTGAGTAAATATGGTTGCTTTGGGGGTAACTTTCTGAAATCAGTGGCTGTTTTCTTATCTATAAACTTTATGTTTAATACAAAGTTGAATGCTAAATGCTAAACTCAGACATATATTTTTACCTTCTTCTCTTTGTACAGCATGGAAATAGGTCCCTCAGCCAACCGAGTTCTTGCCAACCATCAAGCATCCATTTACACTAACTATACTAATAATATTTTATTCTTTCCACATTCCTTCAATCCCCACCAACCCCCAGACTCCTCCACTTGTAAACACTAGAGCAGTTTAACCTACCAACATTTTTTGGGGTGTCAAAGCAAAGAGGAACATCTTAAGGAAATCACAAGATCACAGGGAGAATATACAAGCTCCATAATCCCTTTCTGGAGTTTGGGAATGAACAAATCTGAAGCTGTTCGGTAGCAGCTCAACTGCGACATAATTGTCAGATTCATTGCTGATTGTGTGTAGCTGAGATGTGGATTTGTAACAAAAATTGTCACGCTGGTTTACTAAAATTAAGTTTTAATGATCCAAGTCAAAATAAAGGTGTGGAATGTGTAATAAAATTATAAAATTTGAATGGGTTAGAGTGTGTTGCACTCAGTTGCCTGTATAGATGATATTTATCTTTTCCTAATCATAGGAAAAAATGTGTGAAGAGTGTGCTTCATTTGACTTTACTCCTTATGACCTTGCTTCTGGAATTGAAGCAGTTAATATGATCTTGGAGGAGGAAGCAAAGAAATTAGAACACATTGAAGGCAACCCAGACTTCAATCTTGAATCAGTCAACTCAGGTTTGTGCATTAATCTTTTCAAGTGCCTGTGTGAATTTTGGTAAATGCCCTCACATGAGAAGTGGGGAACTTTATAATTTATAAACAGGAATCACTGAACCCTCTATTGTGGCAGTACATTCTATTCTGCTGCTGAAATTCAGTCAGTTGGCTTCACTTCCCTCTAAACTGTGCAGCCATGCAGTAACCGAAACGCTCCCATGCACATAGTCTTTGTTGCTGTACTGGGGGAATTTTTCTTTTAAGTAATGTTAATATAAAGTGCCACTCGGTTTTTAGGTCATGTAATACATTTCCTGCTGAGAGCAATACTGTGCAGCTGTAAAAAACAAATAGAGGGAATATTGGTCAGCTTCATAAATTAGAAAGGAATGTGCTGCTGCTGTTGCTGTTATATAAAGCAGTTTGATACGAACTAGGAATGAACTTCAAGGGAATAATCAGTGGCATGGTAGCATAGTGGTTAGAATAACGCTACTACAACACCAACAACTCAGGTTCAATTCCTGCCACATCTGGTGAGGAGTTTGTATGTTTTCCCTGTGGCTGTGTGGGTTGTTTCCAGGTGCTGTGGTTTCCTCCCATATTCCAAAGACGTATGAGTTAGTAGGTTTATTGGTTTCCATTCGTGTAATTGGGCTGCGTGGGCTCGTTGGGCAAGAAGGTTCTGTTACCATGTTGTATTCATAAGTAGTCTCAATTTTTGGGCTTCACAATTTCTGTTTATTTCTTCTTTCATAATTCCCAATGTTTTTGGTTTGGTAGTCAGTTCCAGGTTGTTTATCAGAGTACCATTCCGTAAACACCAAGCAGAATATGAATAACTTAGAACATCATTTAAATATATGAAACTGCTATGATTTTAATCTCTATGTAAAGTTTATAATGACTAGATGTCTATTTAATGCATTTGCTAGGATCGGGATTTTAACAGAAGCAAAATTGTTTTATTAAGTCTTAAATGCAATTTAAGTATTTCTCTTCATTTTATAATTGCAAGATTTCGGAAATAAATGACGACTTTTACAAATGACTTTAATTTCTAATAATAATGGTTTTCTGAGATTATTGTCTTGAAGTTCATTCCTCTGTTAATAACACTAACTGCTTTATACAATAGCAATAGCAGCACATTCTTCTCTGTGAAGTCGACTGAACTGAAATACAGCAGCCGAGTATAATGTATTGCCACAAAACAGGGTGCAGTAAGCACCACCAACTAACAATCGATTTCTTAGTAGTCTGAATACCACTGCATGGGTGGATAATCTTTTAGACACTTTTAAATCCAAATATAGATGTAGTTTAGATTAATATTCAAACTAGAACCTTCATGTTGGGAATCACCCATGTATTTGTGCTTGCTCATAAAGTGATGGTTCCAGTAAACAAAATAAAACCATGAAAAATTTAAGAAGACTGAAATACTAGCCTTTCATTCACTTTAAATAAAATTTTATGTATGCTCGAAAAGATAACATTGAAGTTATACAAAGCACAAATGCCAACAAAGTTCAGCCAGTGAAGTAGAATCTGTGGAAAGTGCTAATTAACTTTTAAGATCAAAGATTGTTCATCAAAACCCACTTCTTATTGTGTGCTCTACTGTTTGAGTTCTTTCAGTATTCCTGTTTTAGTTTCATATTCCAGGTTGTGCAGTTATATTAGTTTTCTATTGCTGTTCAAGTAATTTGTCTTTTTTTAGGGCTGAAAATGGATTTGAGTGACCTGGCCAAAATAAAAAGTAAGTTAGTTAAAATTTCAGAGGATGTTTTATTTCAAATATAATTTGGAAAAGTGAAATTGCATTGACTGTTGGTCGAGATGAACAAAAATAACATTAAACATTTGAATTGAATTGACTTTATTTCTTACATCCTTCACATACATGAGGAGTAAAAAACTTTACGTTACTTCTCCGTCTGAATTTGCAATTTATAGTAATTTGTAATAAATAATATGTACAGCTGGACGGTCAATATAGCATAGAAATACAACTATGTCAGCGTGAATTATCAGTCTGAGGGTTTGGTGGAAGAAGCTGTCCCGGAACCTGTTGGTCCTGGCTTTTATGCTGCGGTACCATTTCTGGAATGGTGGCAGCTGGAGCAGTTTGTGGTTGGGGTGACTCAAGTCCCCATTGATCCTTCAGGCTGTCCACACCAGAGTTCTGTGATTGAGCACAGTTCCTATACCAGGCAGTGATGCATCCAGTCAGAATACTCTCAATTGTGCCCCTGTAGAAAGTCCTTAGGACTTGGGGACTCATGCCAAACTTCTTCAACTGTCTGAGGTGAAAGAGGCACTGTTGTGGTTTTTTTCCACCACACAGCTGATATGTACAGACCTTGTGAGATCCTTGGTGATGGGTATGCTGAGGAACTTAAAGCTGTACATCCTCTCAACCTCAGATCCATTGATGTCAATAGGCCTGTCTCTATTCTTCCTGAAATCCACAATCAGCTCCTTTGTTTTCGCGACATTGAGGGTGAGGTTGTTTTCTTGACACCACTGTGTCAGGGTGATGACTTCTTTTCTGTAGGTATTTATACATATGTATTAAACATTTTATATTCCTGAAATGTCTATTACTGGAATGATGACAAAATTGTTAACTTTGTAGAGGGAAGTGAACAACTGCAAGATTTGGAGGAGTATATCAAAAGATTGACTTAAGAGCTGAAATTTAAGCGATGTAATTTTAAGATGTAATTTTGCAGTTCTATTAGGGAAGTGTCACAAAGTATAGAACTGTGATGATTAAAATCTGTGTTGGTGATGGGGAGGATTACATGGGAGATTAGAATTCTTGATGACTGAGAGCTTGTGTTGGGATAAGTAACTAATAGAGTTCTGTGATTTTTTTGATTTTATTTAGCCAAGTAAACATTTCTTTTCCGAGTAAAGATTATTACATTTGCTTTAAAAATAAATTATTGTTTGATAAATTAATTAGAATTTGAAACACTTTCAGATGTCAGAATAATTGCAATGATTTCACTATAAAAGCCACAATTTTTCTTATCTATGAATTAATAACTTTTTTTTGTTTTTTATATCGTCCGTCATTGGAAGAAATCCTTCTTGACCTAGAAAGCACGATAGATTCTATTGAATTACCACCAAATGGAAGTGGAGTGACCAAACCAGGAAGGTATGAATTGATAATACTTTTTCTGTCTCAATAATTGTTAAGTGTGACAACAGGATACCTTTTGTAATGTCAGACTTCTGCACTACATTGCAATGAGATTATTAGGACAACAGATGGATAATACTGTTTGCCCAACTTTTTTCTAGTTACTATTTAATGCTAAAGCAAATGGACATCTACAGAACTGTAAGAAGAAACGAACAACAGAAGATTACTTGAGACTTAAATGAATAGCTCAAAGAGCTGGAAAATATTTTTTTTATCAATGCTACTGATCAGTGTTATACTTGTGATGAATATAAATGAAACATAGAATGGTGTTCATCCAATGGTGACCTCCAACTGGATTCCACCACCAAGCACATCTTTCCCTCCCCCCCCCACCACCATCCACTTTCTGCTTTCCGCAGGAATCGCTCCCTACGCGACTCCCTTGTCCCTTCGTGCTTCAACCTGTCCCTCCATTTGGCCATACTGTGTTCATGCTGCAGCTTGATTTCCAACTCAGCTTCATACTGATCAACAGAAGGTTTTTTCTTTTCATTAGCAACAATTAGTTGGGTACTCACCGACTCAACTAATTGGATTCAGATTATTTAAAATTTAAAATATGGCATCTAATGTGTATGTGAACAATTATATCTTGAATCAAGCTGTTATGGTAAGGACAGTAAACACAAAATTAAGGCTGATGCCATAAATAGTGCTCATTTAAAACCTGTTGAATTGCTGCTAAATGTATCAACCAGTACCCTGAGTCAACATCTCTCAACTTAACTCATGAAAAAGAGCATGTAGAACTCCTCCCCAATGTAATTTAAAGGAACATACATCAAAGTTGCTGGTGTACGCAGCAGGCCAAGCAGCATCTATAGGAAGAGGTGCAGTCAACGTTTCAGGCCGAGACCCTTCGTCAGGACTAACTGAAGGAAGAGTGAGTAAGGGATTTGAAAGCTGGAGGGGGAGGGGGAGATGCAAAATGATAGGAGAAGACAGGAGGGGGAGGGATAGAGCCGAGAGCTGGACAGGTGATAGGCAAAAGGGGATACGAGAGGATCATGGGACTTAAGTCCATAAGCAGTGGTTTGCCCAATGTTGAATTATACTTTTGAGTAAAGCAGATGCTACCAGACCAGGGGGTGTTAATAGACTGTTTACTCAGTACAGGAAGTGCAGGAGATTGATCAGGTATCACACAGAGTAGAACGGACTCCTTGAAGAAGAATGAGGTAGTGAGGAAGGGATCTCTGCGGGAAGGTATATCTACCCAAGGGAAACCGGAATAATTCTCCTACCAGCAACTCAGCCAGGCACAGCATGTGAGATATCTGCACTCCTTTAAAGCTGTTGTGATTAAATGTAGTTGAAAATAAGCTTTCAGTACAGGAGAAGTGTTGATAGTGGGTGGGAAAGATCACTATGTTCATGGTCTTCTGTACATTGGTATATTTCCATGAAACACCTTAATGGATTACCATGTGAAACCCCCGGTTTCCTTGGCTGCGTAAGTCTAGGGAAAACAACCTCTGGCTACGCCAAACTCCTGAGATTGAGGCGTGCTTGATCCCACCCCAAACCCCTGTTTGTGTGGATGCCGTGTCATTCGCTACCCTGTTACAAATTAGTGCCATGACATAACAGACAGTACATCACATTTGAATAAAAGATTATATTTATGACTCTTAATTTGACTATAGGGTTACTAAAGAAAAGAACAAAAAAAAAGGAAAAGGGCCCATTTTAATGAAACAGTCAAATGTGCACAAGTTGGAGATCAAAGTTTCTCCATAGTCACCAATCCTCAATTGATCTCGCCCCCTAGCTTCGTCAAATCACGGTCCTGCTCCAGGTCAAATCCTACGGCCTCTTCTCTTCTGTGTCTTCCCTCTTCATCTCTTCTGGAACAAAAGCCCCAAGCCCAACCTTAGAGTTGACTACAATGAGTTGAAATCCTTGCAAAGGTTTCTGGCCCATCTAGGCTATAGGGCATCACTGCAAGCACCTTGCTTTGCAGGAGTTGTACATGAATTCAGTGTCAGATTGGTGAATGGTGCAAAGAGATTCAAATCCTAGAAAACTGTCAGAGCCACTCCCCCTCTTCTATCAGCTGTGCTCTCTGACATAGGATGGTAATGGCACCTGAAAAGACCATTTGATCCCCATGGTTCAGTATATTACTTTGAGAAGAACAACCCTGGCCTAACCGATCATTGTACATAACAGATCCTCATTCGTAAATCCTTGGAAAATCTTTCCTGTACTGTAAATGTAAATTTGCTGGATCAAATAACAACAGTACAAAAAGATCGTTACTTATCTTTTCACCCGTTTATTTCTTCGAGCTCAGCCGGCGAGTGAACTTGGACCCGACATCAGGGAGAGAAGTGTTCTCATCTCCCCGGCGGTTCAACAAGTTCACTGCCTGATGTCAGAATTGTTAGAAGTTATAAGGCCACCGATACAAAAGAACAATCAGTTTGATAAGCATTCCAGCCAAGTCAATGGACTACTGATACAAACAACAATCAGTTTGATAGACACTCTAATTAAAGAAAGGCATGTACTACCTGGTTTGTTGGAGCCACAACTTAATTACAAAGATAAGAACATCTGTCAAATTTATGCTTTAATTAAGAAAGGTATGCCCTGTGTAATTTCCAGCAGGTACTGCCTTTTGTCAAAATCAAAGGTGTGAAAAGCCAGAAGATGTCTTATGTGGATCTGGGTGAACTTTAACCTTTATTTTGCTCCAAAGAAAGCAGCTGTGAGACGTTATTCAAACACAGTGCAGTCACATAGTCAGTACTTAACCTATTGTTTACAGGAATCTGAGAATCCCCCATTCCCTTAAATTTTATCAGTACCTGCTTTAAACTGAATTAAGACCTTCATATCTTAATGTGTTGTGATCAGAATTGGATGCAGTACTCTAATTTCATCAATACAGTGTATTGCAATATAATCAATTTATTTTTCACTGTGTGGACAAGCACAGAGCTTACTTTGTTTCTGCACCCCTTTAGAGGGCTGTACAATTTCTAGCTGCTGTGGAATATTTCAATTAAAAATAACAAAAATGTAATCTAGAGTTAGCCTGCATATTAGTCTGAGGCTTTGTGGGACTACAACCAGGGGTTAGGGTGAAAGGTGAAAAGTTTAAGGGAAACATGAAGGGAAACTTGTTCACTCAGAAAGTGGTGAGAGTGTGGAATGAACTGCCAATGCAATTGGTGCCTGCGAGCTTGATTTCAAATCTAAGGGAAGTTTAAATAGGTATGTAGAAAGCATAGAATAGAGGGCTATGGTCCTGGTGTAGGCAAATGGGAGTATGCTGTTTTAATGGTTTCAGCATGGACTAGATGGGCCAAAGAGCCTTATCTGTGCTCTACTTCTCTATGATTCCATTAAATCTTGAGTTCTTTGACAGAAATTATTTTCTAGCTTTCTGTTCAATAACTGCTTTTTTTCTCTCGTTAATATTTGATGTTCATTTACAGCTTCATCTTCGAATTGTTTGCAAAAGCCCAAATTACTTTCCAAAACAAGTCTGCAATTTTAGAAGCATTGGACCAGATTATGAGTGCTCTGTCAGAACGTAAGTATTTGTGCTTCATTTTAATTTTGTGTCTCTCACACATGCTGCCTGCGAAGTTTTACTGCATAGTGTAACATTTACGTTATTGGAGGGTGGCTCTCAAAGTACAATCCAAGTAATTGTACAGTCTGGGTTCTTTGCTACTGATGCAACATATGAGATCTATTTCCTTGTAACTTCAGAATGATGAGTAGAACAGTAGGGAAGGGATGAACTGTCAGTTGCTACAGATAACACTGTAAATGTGTCTATATCAATAGTATAAATTAATTTATACTGGGGCATTCTGAGTAACTAGTTATCAGATTGTAATGACAGATTCCCTCAGGTTTTCATATTAATACCTTTCATACATATGCAGGCAGCCTTGTATACTAATTTGTGTTTATTCCTCAGCCAGGGCATGACTTGAGTTTGCTTAGAAGGTGAAATATAACAAAGTCTGTTACTAATGTTACATACCCCGTAACTGGGTTGCCAAACCAGCAGAAATGGATCTCTCAGTTGGAGTCTGGATTACTGGAACTAAGAAAGTTTTATTAAAGAAATAAGCAACACAGTACTCTAATCAAAAGGATAATACAACAGTTCAGCAATGATAAACACCCATGTACACAGAACTAGGATAACAGGATCAATCAAGCTCTATCGTCATCTAGGGGTAAATGACCAGTTTCAAAGTGACGCAAAGTTCAGTTCAGTTCACAGTAATCACTGCCGTGCCGGTGGACAAGGGCGGGGAGGAGAGAGAGAGGGCAAAAGCGAATGAATATTCAAAACGGCTTCCACACAGACCTTCGATATTCCTCGCAGTCAGCTTTCGGGAGAGCCCTTTGTAATGTCTTCTGAGGTCACCGACTGTGACCCCTCCGTTTCAGATACGATCGTTCCTCAGCGGTGAACCCGGCACCCAGGCAAGGGCGGACACACACCAGGTTCCCACCGATCGTACCTTTCCACCCTGTGCGTCTCTGGCTTGGTCCCGCGACCAGCCCTCCAAAAACTCCCACCGACTTGTGGGAGGTGCACCACTTCCAGGGTCTCGTTACCTCGTGGTGTCGTGTGTGTCCTGCCTTAGCGAACCTGTCCCTTTTTATCTCCCTGCTGGGGTATCGCCTGTCCATCACACTTGAAACAGTTCAGGGTTCAAAAAGGAGCCGATCTTGACAGTTCTCAGACCGGTGTCTCCTTCCGTTAAACTCTCTCGTCTCATCATTAACATTTCCAAATGCTGCTCCATTGTCTTATTTATCTCTCTTTCTCTGGAAGACAGGTGGCACATCAGCTGTTGATCCCACTGGTGCCAGCACAGGACAGTTAACATCTTAGTCTATGTGTACTTTTTGTAACCCTCTTTCGATACACTAACATTTGGTGTGTTTCTGATGTTGACATCAGAAGTATGTTTCTGATGTTGAAGTCAGTAAACTTTCTCTTCAATATCAAAGAAATTAAAACTATAACAACATTGGAACTTGAAGTTATAATAGGGTCTTTATTTACTTATCTTAGGTGTTGGAATATTCACCAATACAAGTGGTTTGCAGAAGTTATCAGATATTCTGCAGGTAAGATGCTCTTGTTAAATTGTGATAACACATTTTTTTCTGTTTAAATAAAGGAACGTCTTTAGACTGCAGAAACCCAGTTCTGGATCACATAAGTTGCTCAGTTTACAGGCAGCTCTTCAATCTGCAATTAAGTAAAACAAAATCTGAAACTAAAGCAAAAGTGCCAGAAGGTCACAGCAGGACGGGCAGCATTCCTGGAGAGTGAAACAGAGTATTTCAGATCATCAGAGGTAGAAACTATGAAATAAGCCATTTTTTAAGTTTCAGAGAGGGGAGGGATGGAGAGAATATTTGTGGTGGGGTTCCATCAAAGTCGTCAAAGTAATTATTGAGCAGAGACAAAATGAAGGAACAAGTTGAAACTGAAATAGACAGAAACATCTGTGGAGGAAGGAAAATGAGTTCTTTGAATTTGACTTAAACAGTTAATTCCAAAGGCTGCACTGTGTCCAATGGGCTGGTATTCCTCGATCATGTGATATGCATCATTAGAATGGTGTATATGGTCAAAGATGGTGAAGATGAAAATTGAAAGGAGAGATAACATGATAGAATGAAAGGTGACTGAAAATTCAGTCACCTTGTGGACTGAATGGAGGTGCTCTGGAAAACAGTTGTCTGATTTACATTTAATTTCTCCAGTGACTATTATGGGCACAATGTGTAAATGCACTAAATGAAAGAACTACAAGTGAATTGTAGCTTCACTGGAAGGACAACTTTAGTCTCTAGAAGGTGGGCATGGAAGAGGAAAAAAGTGGAAGTGAGGTACCTTTTACCATTGCGTGAATAATGCTGTGAGAAGAGGAAGTGGAAAAGGAAATGGAGAAATAAGCAGTCTTTTCAGAATGGTGGAAGGGGAGCAGAAGATATTTCTGGTGGTAGCGTTGTTTAGAACGTCACAAAGCTTACAGAGGATGATCCATGGATTCCAGAGTCTGTTAGGTGGCTAGCAAGAATGAAAGGGATTTCCATTCTTCTGGCTGAGACGAGTGGGTGAGAGCACTAATGCGGCAGATGCAGATAAGAGCGCTTTCAACTATGATGGAGGGAAAGCCATGATTAAGGCAGCAATGTCTAAAGATTCATAATCTTTCCCTCCCCTTCCCGTCTTTAAGCTTTCAGAAGTGAATGACACTTTCCCACGCAACCTCTGTGGTTACAATATTTGTTTTATTTTTTTACTTATTACTTTCTGCCATCCAGGAACCTAAGCAGTCCTTCCAAGTGGAAATAGTAATACACTTGAACTTTCAATTGCATTTAGTGCTCCCGATGTGGTCTCCTCTGGTCTGGAGAAACCAAATTTAGATTTAATGACTTTGTTTCACTTTCATGCAGAAGATGTATTGATAGCCATTTTCTGTTAATGTAACTTGCTCCTAATGTCATTACCATCATCACTTAATGATGTGATAATAGCACAAATTAAATATTTTGAAGATACAGTGCTAACACAGTACATGAATGTATGAGGTTAACAAGCTTACATTGCATTTGTTGTTTGATGACGACATTTTTAAAGTGTATTAGGAAAAGGGGGGTGAGCAAATTGCATGTGGATAATCATGGTATTGTAAAGAAAGATAAGAAATTCCTGCATACCCAGGACCAATGGATGACAAATGAAATCAAAAATATAATGGAAGAAAGGAGATGGAAGAAAGCAAATCCTATAGACATCAACAAATCAAGAATATCACTGGTAAAAAGCTCCTCTGTTCTTCAGGTAGATGTTTGAAAGCAAAGGACGGTACCATTATCATGGAAAAAGATTATGAACAAATGGACCGAGTATATTCAGGAATTGTTTGAAGATGATCGAGGCCAAAAACCAGAAATTAAGAAAAACATTGAAGGTCCAAGTATTTCAAAATCTGAAGTTCGTAATGCAATAAATAACATGAAGAAAGGAAAGGCAGCAGGTCCTGATGAATTAGTAATAGAACAAATTATCGCCCTTGAAGATTATAGCATTGAAAAACTTACTGATTTAATCAATGACATTTATGAGACTGGAATAATACCAGAAGAGATGAAAAAATCAGTATTTATCACTCTTCCTAAGAAACTTGGAGCAATAGAATGTGAATTACATAGGACCATAAGTTTAATGAGTCATATCATCAAGATACTTCTAAGAATTTTGATGACAAGAGTTAAAAGTAAGATACAAGCTGAAATAGGTAAAGAACAATGTGGTTTTGTGAAAGACAAAGGTACAGGAAACGTAATATTGATGTTAATGGTACTATCAGAACAAGCTATTCAAGTGCAAAAAGATTTGTTTGTTTGTTTTATCGACTACACAAAAGCATTTGATAAAGTGAAGCACAATAAGTTATTTGAAATATTACAGGAAACTCTACATCTAGATTCGAAAGACCTCTGCCTAATCAGAAATCTGTACTGGGAACAAACTGCTGCTGTAAGAATAGATGGAGAAGTGAGTCAGTTTACGAAAATCAAGAGTGGCATTAGACAAGGGTGTGTTTTCTCCCCTGATTTATTTAATGTGTACAGTGAAACAATATTACAAAAAGTAAGAGACATCTTGGGAATCAAAGTTGGTGGTGAAAACATCAATAAATTTAGATATGAAGATGACACTGTTAATTGCAAGTACGGAGGAAGAACTACAAAACTTAATTGATATAGTTGTTGAAGAAAGTGCAAAAATAGGTCTATCTATCAATTGCAAAAAGAATGTATGGTGATATCCAAAAAGAAGGAGAATCCTATCTGCAGGCTGAGGATAAGTGGGGAAGACATAAAACAAGTACAGAACTTTTGCTACTTAGGAAGCTGGGTGAGATCAGATGGCAGATGCGACATGGACATCAAAAGAAGAATAGGGATGGCAAAAGGCACCTTTACAAAAATGAAGAGTATACTGACCAACACTAAACTAGGCATGACAACCCGCCTCAGGGTACTGAAATCTTATGTTTATCCAGTTATGTTATATGGCTCAGAATGTTGGACAATATCTAGTAACATGAGGAAGCGAATTGAAGCAGCAGAAATGTGGTTTTTGAGGAGGATGCAAAGAATATCATGGACAAAACGAATATCTAATGAGGATATCACTAACAGAGCAAACACAAAAAGAGAAATAATGTATGAGATCATGAAAAGGCAACGTAACTTTATTGGACATGTGATTAGGAAAGAGGAGTTAGAATGCACGGTAATTATGGGAAAGATTGAAGGGAAGAAAGCAAGAGGGAGACGAAGACAAATGATGATGGAGACAGCAGCCAGAGATTTGAAAATGAATACCAAGGAATTGATCCACTTGACCCGAAACAGGAGTGTGTGGGCCAGGGCAGTCAAAGCTCAAACTGGGCATGGCACCTGATGGTGATGATGATGATGATGATGATGGTGGAGGAGGAGAGTATTCAGAATGATGCAAGAAAACTAGCACTGAATCAGAAAAGGTAACCAAAATAAGTGGTAGAGGAAATAATAGCACTGAGTGACCAAGCCTTTGGACCAATCTGTTTCCAATCCAGGATTTAATAGGAGGGAAGTAAAAATATTGCTGGTGCCAGGATTTGTATTTTCTAAAAGTCCAAGAATCAGGAACCATTCTGTTACATTGGAACATTGTGCTGGTTGTTCTCAAACCAAACACGAAAAAATCTGCAGATGCTGGAAGAGTTTTGGCCCAAAACGTTGACTGTACTTTTTTCTATAGATGCTGCCTGACCTGCTGAGTTCCTCTAGCATTTTTGTGTGTTGCTTGTTGTTCTGCTATTTGGAAGGGGAGAAACAAAGGAATTGTGCAACATTCAGAGGAATTAACCCAAAGTGAAGGATTACTAATAACATGGCTGAACACATTGAAAAAACTTTTTCAAAGTGGCAGCATAGGTTTGTGGGTAATTTGTATCTGATGGACTTGCTTGTTTTTTTTAAAGGGTTGACTAAGCAAATAGAAATTTATGTGGATGTTATTTTAAAGCACTTCTACAAGTCATTAGATAAAATTAGGAGGTACTGTTGGCTAAAATTGAAATGGAATTATGAATGATTTATTAGCTCGATTTAGTTAATTCTCTGGGTGACAGAAGGCAAAATGTGCTGTGGCAGGATGTAAGAAGTCCGTTGGCTCTTCAATCTGTTTGAGTCTGTGCTGTCTGCAGAGCAATTCCAATACCCAACCTTCTCTCACAGTTTTCTTGACTATGCTTATTCCCACCCTGTCACTTGTAAAAATGCTATTTCCTTCTCTCATTTCTCCATCTCTGCCACATATGATCTCAGGATGAGGCTTTCTATTTTAAAATATCTGAAATATCCCCTTATTCCAGACAGTGGGGTTTCCCTTCCACCATCATCAATACTGTCCTCATTCACATTTCCATTTCTCACTCATCTGCCCTTACCCCATCCTCTTGCTGTCATGGTAAGGGTAGGGGTCTTCTTGTGCTTTCCTACCACCCAACAACCCTCCATATCCAGCACATTATTCTCCGTAACCTCCGGTATCTCAAACAGGATCCTACCACTAAATACATCTTTCCCTCTCCCCCCTCCACTTTCTGTAGAGATCACTCTCTACGTGAATCCTTTGTCCACTCATTCCCCTCTACTGATCTCCTTCCTGGCACTTACTCCTTGCAATTGTGACAAGTGCTACACCTACCCCTGCATCTCCTCCCTCGCCATCATACAGGGTCCCAAAAAGTCCCCGTGAGTCGGTCAGTGTCTATTGCTCCCAGTGTAGCCTCTTCTACATTGGTGAGACCCCATGCAGGTTGGGGGACCGTTTGGTCAAGCACCTTTGCTCAGTCTTTTGCAAAATGCAGGATCTAGTGGCCATGCGTATTAATTTGACTTTCCATTCCTATACTGACATATCTGTTCATGGCCTCCTCTACTGTTGTGATATGGCCAAACTTGGGGTTGGAGGAGCAAAATCTCATGTTATGTCCAGGTAGCCTTAAAATGAATGGTATGAATATCGATTTCTCTAACTTCCAGTAATTTCTCCTCCGTCCTTCCTTTTCTCTTTTTCCCATTCTGGTTATCCTCTCACCCCTACTCCTCACCTTCCACTGGTTCTGCTCCTCCTTCCCTTTCTTCCATTGTCCACTGTCCTCACCTATTATTCAGTCATCTTCAGCCCTTTCTCTCTCTCTCTTCCACTTCATCCCCCCTCCCCCTCACCTGGTCTCACATATCACCTGTCAACTCGTACTCTTCCCCTCCCCCTACCTTCTTATTCCAGCTTCTGGCCTCTTCTGTTCTAGTCCTGTTGAAGAGCCTTGACCTAAAATGGTGACTGCTTATTTCCCTGCATCGATGCTGCCTGGCTTGCTGATTTCCTTCAGCATTTTGAGTGTGTTGCTCAATACCTCCACTTATTTGGTGTAACATATTATTTTACGTGCCCAGCAACTCTACATGATTCTCCAACCATTTGTCTACATTAGGGATAATTTACATTGCCCATTTAACCTCTCAACCTGCATGTCCCAGCAATGGTGATAGGAAACTGGAGTTCCCAGGTAAAATCCACATAGTGATGGGGGAAATGTGCAGCACTGTAAGATAGCATCAAAGCCGTGAGGCAGCATCTGTACCTCCCATGCCATCTATTATTAGAGTTGGTGATACTACAGTGTTATTGTAATAAGTCAGTCTTACTGATAAATAAGTTTTTTTTCCAGATTGTTTTTTGCATAGATCCCCCTGAAGGTGGTGTCCAAGACACAATGGGACTGAATGCAGCCAAACATTACAAGGTTATTGAATTTTACTTTATTTTTAAGATTATTAAATGTTCGTATTCAGGTAAGTGATCATGACTATTGTGACTTTTTTTTCAATATTCAAGATACGAATTTGTTTATCAGGTGTACATCAAAATGTACAGTGAAATGCACTGCTTGTATTAACAAACACACCTGAGGGTGTGCGGGAGGCGGCCTGCAAGTGTCGCCACACTTTCCAGTGCCAACATAGCATGCTCACAATACTTAGAACACAGCAAGCAACAAAACAACACTAGCAAAATAAGCTGCCTTCCGACCTCCCACCCACACACATACAGTACAAAGTGGTCCAACCACCACCACCCTCCCCACCCGCCCCCCTCCCCCCCCCCCAGGACACACTTACAGGCTATTGACTTCCACAATGGTCTCATAAAGATTTTCAGATATGGGTTATTTATTCAGATATGGGTTGTTTACTTTATTTCTTACATCTTTCACGTACGTGAGGAGTAAAAATCTTTACATTATGTATCCGTCTAAATGTGTAATGTGCAAAGATAGTAATTTATAATAAATGGAATAGTCAGTATAACATAGAAATAAACTCAAAGCAGTGTGAGTTTATCAGTCTGATGGCCTGGTGGAAGAAGCTGTCCCGGAACCTGTTGGTTCTGGCTTTTATGCTGCAGTACTGTTTCCCAGATGGTAGCAGCTGGAATAGATTATGGTTGGGGTGACTCGGGTCCCCAATGATCCTTGAGCCCTTTTTTCACATCTGTCTTTGTAAATGTCCTGAATCATGGGAAGTTCACAACTACAGATGCGCTGGGCTGTCCGCACCACTCTCTGCAGAATCTCTTGAATTCGGGACTTCCAATTTGAACCTTAGGCATTGACCCCAAGACTGGCCAGTCACCAACTAGTAGGCCTTAAAACACCAGACTCGCCAATAACAGGACACCAAACACTAGGTCTTGAAATCTGGACTCACCCATTCACGAACCCAGGGGCTCATCAGACTCATTTCTGCTGTTCACATTCATCAGACTCATTTCTGCTGTTCACATGGAACTCCAACAACTTGCTGACCCTGTGAGGGTAGTTGTGGGGGGGTGGGGGGGAGTGTCTACCTGCATTGGTCTGCTGGCCCGACATCTGACCACAAATGTCCCACATCCATGTCACTGGCCTTCAAATGTGGAGTGGAGGCTCAGACCCCAGCTGATCTCTCATTCCCCTACATTCCAGTCCCTAAGCCCGAATCTGACCCCTAACTTCCTTCCTTGTCCTAGCAAAACCATGCCTATGAACCTAAGAAAACAACTCAAAGAACCACTAAATCTGAGCTGCAACTTCAGTGGAAACGGCAGCTTGACACTTTTCTTGGAATAAAATAGTCAATTCTCATATTGACATCCTTAATGATGTACATGGGAAATGTGCAGTATAAATTTATAGATGGTCTGAATGCAGTATGGAACATTATGCCACTTAATTGGGAAACTGTTGCCAAGCAGTTTCAAACTATCCTCAGTCACCTACAACTTCATTGCCATTAGAGACTACACTTTGCTTAGAACCTACAGATTTTAAATAGCATCACTTGTGTGTGTTTGTGTTCAAAAAGTAGTGATATTTGTCACTGATAGTTGGCGAGAAATAAGCAGTAAGACAATTCAGAACTGTGTGGCTGACTGCGATTTCAAGCATTAAGGCTTGGAGATGCCAGAAACGGCTGAGAGGCAAACTGAAACAATTTCACTACTTCATGTTAGGAACTACGAAGAATTTGAAGGTGTTAACAATCATCTTGAATGTTACAATGAAAATGAAGATTTGGAAGATGCAATCATTGAAAGCATGGTATGAAGGCAGTCCATTATCTGCACTAGGTGTCCGTGCTGATTTTAGATCTAAGACATAGGATCAGAATTAGGCCATTCGGCCCATAGAGTCTTCTCCACCATTCAATCACAGCTGATTTATTATCCCTCTCAATCCCATTCTACTGCCTTCTCCTCATAACCTTTAATGCCCTGACTAATCAACCTCCGCTATAAATATATTCAATGATTTGTTCTCCACAGCTGTTTGTGGCTGTGAACTCCACAGATTCACTACCTTCTGCCTAAAGAAATTCCTCCTCATCTCTGTTCTAAATGGATGTCCCTCTATTCTGAGGCTGTGTCCTCACCATAGGAAACATCTTCTCCAGATCCACTCTATCCAGGCATTTCAAAATTCGAAAGATTTCAGTTAGGTCCCCCCTCATTTTTCTGAACTCCAGCGCGTACAGGCCCAGAGCCATCAAACAATCCACATGTGCTAACTCTTTCGTTCCCAGAATCATTCGTGTGAACCTCTTCTGGACCCCTCTAATATCAGCACAGTTTTTCATAGATAAGGTACCCAAAACTGATCACAATACTCCCAGGTTTTGGAGTTTTCTGATCAGACCTGTACAAATGTTTGTATTAAACACGGAAATGTAGTCAATAAATAGCAACCTGACATAAGTATTATCCAGGTGATCCAAGGCCGCATGAACAGCCAATGAGATCATATCTGCTGTAGACTTATTGTAGAGTCGATTGAAAGAATAGGGCAGCAAACACCAGATGAATTCCTCTATCAATAACTGGTAGGAACCAACTCACAGTTTTATAGTACTGTAGTGTTCTAATTAGTTCTGTATTTTATTTAAATACATAACTTGTTAATTAGTTAAATAGTAGTTTGCCTTTTTTCTTAATACCTTTTTATTTATTTTAATGAAAACTTAGCAAATTGAAGCAGGCACTTACTTGGGTCAAAATGTACTGATGCTGATGTGTCCTAATTAACCAGAATCCGCTGTATTACCACATGTAAATTTATTATCAACTTAAAATGTTGATGGCACTGTATTATCCTTGTTGTTTGCTCATAACTTTGTTTTCTCATTGTTTAAATAACTGCCAAATCAGTTTCACTGCTGTACAAATAAATGCAGTTTTAAATTTCACTAGGTTCACATACACCCAGATAACAGTGGGAACAAGAAGCAGCAGAGAACTGATTTATGGACTTCATCGGTTACAAGAAAACACGGTACAAATCTATAGGAATAATTTAACTACCAATGCAGGACAGTACCATTGTAAAAAATAACTTACTTCTGTTTAATCATCTGCTGCTTGTGAGGTCTGAAAGTGTGCAAAATAATTGCCATGTTTCTGAACTTGCAACAAACATCTGTACTTCAAAGCAAATATTCTAAAAGATCCAAGAAGTTGCTAACAAAATTTTATTTTCTTTTATGTAATTTGTCTCCAATTAGTAAAATGATTTTCAGTATTCCCAAACAGAAGTAGAATATTTCATCAAGTTGGTTCATGTTTGGTTTGTTGCTGCAGGTGGGCATCCAGTTTTTATTTCCAAGCTAGGATGTGCAACTTAGAAACATAAAAAACCTACAGCACAATAAAGGCCCCTTGGCCCACAAAGTTGTGCCGAACATGTCTCTACCTTAGAAATGACTAGGCTTACCTATAGCCCCACACATCAAAGTTGCTGGTGAACGCAGCAGGCCAGGCAGCATCTCTAGGAAGAGGTACAGTCGACGTTTCAGGCTGCCTGAAACGTCAACTGTACCTCTTCCTAGAGATGCTGCCTGGCCTGCTGCGTTCACCAGCAACTTTGATGTGTGTTGCTTGAATTTCCAGCATCTGCAGAATTCCTGTTGTTTACCTATAGCCCTCTATTTTTCTAAGCTCCATGTACCTATCCAAAAGTCTCTTAAAAGACCCTATCATATCCGCCTCCACCACCGTTGCCAGCAGCCCATTCCATGCACTCACCACTCTCTGCGTAAAAAAAACTTACCCCTGACATCTCCTCTGTACCTACTCCCAAGCACCTTAAACCTGTGCCCTCTTGTGGCAGCCATTTCAGCCCTGGGAAAAAGCCTCTGACTATCCACACGATCAATGCCTCTCATCATCTTATAAACCTCTATCAGGTCACCTCTCATCCTCCGTCGCTCCAAGGAGAAAAGGCTGAGTTCACGCAACCTATTCTCATAAGGCATGCTCCCAAATCCAGGTAACATCCTTATAAATCTCCTCTGTACCCTTTCTATGGCTTCCATGTCCTTCCTGTAGTGAGGAGACCAGAACTGAGCACAATACTCCAAGTGGGGTCTAACCAGGGTCCTATATAGCTGCAACATTACCTCTCGGCTCCTAAATTCAATTCCATGATTGATAAAGGCCAATACCTATACGCCTTCTTAACCACAGAGTCAACCTGCGCAGCTGCTTTGAGCGTCCTATGGACTTGGACCCCAAGATCCCTCTGATCCTCCACACTGCCAAGAATCTTACCATTAATACTATATTCTGTCATCATATTTGACCTACCAAAATGAACCACTTCACACTTATCTGGGTTGAACTCCACTTGCCACTTCTCAGCCCAGTTTTGCATCCTATCAATGTCCCGCTGTAACCTCTGACAGTCCCCACACTATCCACAACACCTCCAACCTTTGTGTCATCAACCTGCAAGTCGACCTAACCCTGCCCTTGTTCTTGATTGTAGAAGCCAAGACATGGAGTGGCCTAGCTGAGTAACTACAGTGCATTTTTTTGAATGGTACACACAGAATTTGTTGTGCCTAAGTGGTGAAAGAATGACATTTTTGGATGATTTATTTATAGGGTTTTATTTCTTTGTGACTGTCCTATAATTATGATTTTTCATTTTGACTTTTCCATCTTTCTTCCCTTTGCCGTCAAGACCCACCCATACCATTCAGGTGCCTTGCAGTTCGGTGTGGGCGATTGCATCACGGTTCCTAACCCTCCGAATTGTAGTTGTTGCCTCCCCTGCTTCTAACCATGATGTTATTCCAAATATCATTTCATTCTCTGTCTGCCTCTGCTTTTTCCTTCCAGCTTTCCGGTTATAACTAGATGTTCTAATGTCTGTCTTCATATGATGTGTCCAAAGAATTTTGATTGCTGTTTTCTGATTTTTTTTAAGTAATGTATGTTTTGTTTTCATTCTCTGTAGAACTTCTTCGTTGGTTATCCCGTCTGTATATGATATGCATAGCATTCTTCTGAGGAACCACATCTCTGCTGCATTGATTCATTTTTCCATTACATTTGTGATGGTCCATGACTCGCAGCCATACATCAATATAGAAAATGTAGCTGCTAAGAGTTCTAAGGCGGATGTCAATTGCTATTTTCTTGTTCGTTAGGATGTTTCTCATTTCTGTAAATGCTGTTCTTGCCATTGCTATTCTTGCTTTTATGTCTGTTTTGCATTTGCCATCCGATGTTACCCATGATCCAAGGTACCTAAAGTTGTGAACTTGTTTCACGACTTCATTTCCCAATACGATCCTACAGTTTGGGATATCAGGTTTCTTTGGTATTACCATTACTTCAGGTTTCTTCTTGTTTACGGTTAGGCCAAGTCTTTCTCTCTCTGTGTTGATGGTAGATACTAGTTTCTGTAGATTTACTTCACCGTTTGCTATCAGTACTGTATCATCTGCATAGCAGAGGTTGTTGATATTGTATCCTCCTATACTTATTCCAGGTAGGTTTTGTATGGTTCTCATGATGTTTTCACTGTACAGGGAGAACAGGTCTGGTGATAGAATGCAACCCTGTCTGACTGCTCGCTTTATTGGCTGATATTCACCAGATTCACCAATCTCATTCTCTATCTGAATGGCTGCACTTTGTTGCCAGTAGAGATTCCTGATTATTCTTAGATCTTTTCTGTCGATATTAATATCTTTAAGCATCTTCATGATGACTTAGTGTTTCACTGTGTCAAAGGCTTTTCTGTAGTTGATGATACAGAAATATAGGTTTTCTTGTACTTATATTGACCTTTCGATAATATTCCTGAGAATATAAGTGGCGTTTGATGTTCCTTTGCCTTCGACAAAGCCACACTGTTCTTCACTGATCTCTGGTTTAATTTTGTTTCTTATTCTGAGCATGATGATTCTAAGTAAAATTTTAGTGAGGTGGCTCATTAAGCTAATTCTTCTGTGTTGTCCACAGTCTGCTGCACCTGGTTTCTTTGTCAGTGCAATGAATACTGTCTTTAAAAGATCTTCCGGTATCTTGGGAATGTGTGAGATGAGGTGGAAAGGAGCTGGTAAAACAAGCTCAGAGGGATATACCATCATTTACTCTGGAGGAGAAATACATGAAAAAGGTGTTGGAATTATGTTAGATGAAGAACATGCAAAATCAATAAAAGGGTATTGGACAATATCAGATCGGATGTTACTTGTGAAACTACATGCAAAACCTCTTGACATTAACATCGTTCAAGTTTATGCCCCAACAGCAGATAGCATTGATGAAAGCATCGATCAATTTTATGTTGAACCAGAAACAGCATTAAGACAATGTAAAAGTTCAGAAAATACTGTTATTCAAGGTGACATCAATGCAAAAGTAAGTAAGACCAAGGACGAGGACAGTATTGGGCATTACGCCATAGGTGATAGAAATGAGAGAGGTGAACGACTAGCTACATGGGTCACAGAAAAAGATTATATAATTGGTAATACCGTCTTCAGCAACACCCGAGGAAACTATGGACATGGAAGAACCCAGGGGATTGATTATGTTCTTATAAGGAGAATGTACAGAAATGCTGTGAAATCATGCAAAACATATCCGGGTGCAGACTGCTACAGTGATCACGTACCAATAATCAGTGTGATGTACCTAAGACTCAGAAAGCTTAAAAGACCAAGAGTAGAGCCAAAGCTGAATTTGGGACTTTTGAGAAAAACAGTGACATCAAAAATGAATTCTAAATAACAGTGAAGAACAAATTCGAGGCTCTACAAAACATCACTATTATAGAACAGCAATGGGAAAACCTCAGAGACAGCTTAACACAAGGAGCACAAGAGGTGATTCCCAAACAACAGAAAATAGCTAAAAAGAAATGGATGGCAGAAGAAATTCTGAATCTTAACGGAACAAAGAAGAAAATGTAAGGAAAATGAAAAAGCCTACATATCCTTGCATGGACAGATAACAACTAAGTACAAGGAAGCAAAAGAAGAGTGGCTTAAGGACAAATGTGAGTTAATAGAACAATTGCAAACGTATGCACGACGAGATCAAAGAAGTCACAAATCAGAAGAAAAGCTGGGCAACAACAGGATGTATGAAAGCAAAAGACAGCTCTACAATTATAGAAAAAGGAAAAATAATGCAAAGATGGTCAGAATACATCAAAGACCTATACCATGACAAAGATCAAGAGGACGACTTTGATATTGGCAACAACAATGAGGGCCCAGCAATACTGAAAGAAGAAGTGGAACATGCTATGAAGAAAATGCAAAAGAGAAATCATCAGGACCAGATAACATTCTGATTGAACTGTATGAAGTGCTAGAAGATTATGATGTAGAGAAATTAACAATCTTGTTGAATAGAATATACAATAGTAGCAAAGTACCACCCATACCACTGACCTCAATAATTCTTCCGTACAATTACTTTTCAGAATGTACGTTTGTAAAAGCTTCACCTTTTCCTCAGTCTTTTGTGGAAAAAAGCATTAGTCTCTGCTAACAAAAGTAAATCTAGAAATGGGAGTGGAACCTGGTGTGGTCTTCTGCTGATGTAGCCCATCCACTTCAAGATTCGAAATGCTGGGTGTATAAAGGGAGGAGGAATGCAAGGCCCTGGTGGAGGACTTTGTCAAATGGTGCAAGCTGAATCATCTGTAGGTCAACATCAGAGAAAGAAGATCAAGACACAGGAGTTGGTGATGGACTTTAGGAAGACTAAACCTGCACTGCTCCCTGTACTCCTGATGGTGTGGACATGGATGTGGTGAGGATCTGCAAGTACCTGCAGATGAACCTGGATGACAGACTTGAGTGAAGCACCAACACAGAGGCTGTGTACAGGAAGGGCCAGAGTCACCTCTATTTCCTGAAGAGACTGATGGTCCTTTGGAGTATGTAGGCCTCTCCTTCACGTGTTCTACCAATCTGTTGTCACCAGTACAATCTTCTATGTGGTGGTGTGCTGGGGCAATGACATCAACACAAGTAATGCCAACAGGTTTAATAAGCTGATTAGAAAAGCTGGCTCTGTTATGAGTCAAACTGGACACACTGGAGGCTGCGGTAGAACAAAAGACCCTATAGAAAATCCTGGCATTTCTGGAGTTTCTCACTCTCTTCATGCCACCTTGGCTGAGCAGAGGAGCACTTTTACTAATAGACTAAGACAACTGCACTGCTCCAAAGAGCGCTATATGAGGTCATTCTTACCTTCGGCCATTAGGCTCTATAATGAGTCAACCTATAGCCAGGGGAGTGATGACCACCTCTTGTTAGACTGTTTGAGGTAACTTAATTTTATTCTTTCTTACTTATCTCATAATATTTGTATATTTGTATATATGTGCACTTGTAGTGCAACAGTGACACTTTAATTTCTTTTGGGATGTATAAAGCATCAATCTTCAGAGATGTTCTTCTGCACACTACTGTTGTAACACATGGTTAAGTGAGTTGCAGTTGCTATTCTGTCAGCTTGAACCAGTCTGCTCCAACCTCTCTCATTAACGAGGTGTTTTCACCCACCGACTTGCCACTCACAAGATTTCTTTTTTTCGTTTTTCTCACTATTCTCTGTAAACTCTAGGGAATATTATGTGTGAAAATCCCAGGAATCTGAGATACTCAAACCACCTCATCTGGCGCCAACAATCATTCCACAGTCAACGTCACTTACATCATATTTCTTCCCTATTCTGATGTTTGACCTGAACAACAACTGAACCTTTTGACCATGTCTGCATGCTTTTATGCACTGAGTTGCTGCCACATGATTGGCTGATTAGAACAGGTGTACCTATTAAAGTGATCACTGAGCGTAAATCCTTCATGCAACTTGCCTCTTGGAGAGAAACATGAGTGAAGAAAAGGTGGCATTATTACAGAGCTGTTGAGAATTACATGGGCAGATGATATGATGAGAAGGGAGATTGAGCTGAAGTATACCATAAAGCCAAGAAAAATATAGCCAGATCCTGAATTTGCTTTGTTGAGTTTTAGGTTTTTTTAAAATCTGACTCTGTGTGAAACAAATTAAAAGCAGAGTATTCAGTTTTCAAACTAAGCATAATCTTAAACGGGATTTTTTTAATTTGCCAGAAAATGGCCTTTATGTAATTCCAATGATAAATCATCAAGTGTTTCAATCAGTCCTGTGAGCATTATTTCGTACGTGGTACTTAGTGGTGTTTGAAACCCCTGCTTTTAAAATTCACCAATGGAATACAGTCATATGTAGGGCTTGGAATGATTTATGCAACCTACTTTTGAGATATGTTTAAGTTGCTTCTCATTTAATACTGCTGTACAGCCTTGGTCAGGTGGCGACAGCTGCAGTACTATTGCTGGAGTAACAATTCACTAATTATATTGTTTCTAGTTGCATGTATTTGTAGTGTGAATCAGTAAATCAAGCTATCTTCTATCCTAGAAATAAAATGTTCATGCTGTTGTTTGTGTAACGAACCATTTTCAGAAACTCAAAATCAGGTGGGGAGCTACATTCCAAACAGTGCAAGTGTATCTAACTCGTTGAAGGGTTTTGATTTCACAATAGGAAAAGATTGCATGCTGGTTGGAGTTACAAAAACTTCATAGTATCAATTTAAAGTTCACAAACTTTTGTGGCGGAAAATAAGGAGGCATTTCTTCCCATGGAGCATGAAGATACTTAAGTCACAGGGAGTACATTTATCATACAGAAAATACTTTCTTTTTTAACAGGAATTGGACAAGTCGCCAAAGAAGAAGGTATTAGAGGGGTGTCTGAAAGGAACAAGTGGTCTGCTGATAGCTGTATTGTTTAATGACATCTTTCTTGTGTTTTATTAATACTGTGCTAATGAATGGCTTTAAGACCTTTTGTTATACATTTTGGTGATGTGTAGTTTATAGACTAAAGGGAAGACTTTATTACTTTAACCTTTAAAATATTGACAAAAAACATTTCTGCATGTTACTCATATTAAAATACATCTGTGTAAAATTAATATTCAGATATATTGTTTGTGTCCAGTTAAAGGTACCTGTACGTAGTGGAAAAAATTCTGTATCCGATTATACTAGACATGTCATTCACAACTTTGCGCAGAAGTTATCATTATCATTGTCATTTGTTTTTATTCAAACAATGGATGTGAGGGTATTCCTAAGCAAGGTCAATGTCTGTTGCCATCCCTAACTGCCCTTGAGAAGTTGGTGGATGGTGAACCAACTTCTTGAACTCCTGTATTCCTTCTGGTGATAGTAACAGTATTTAGGACCAGTAAAACAATAAGCTAAGGTATACTTGTGTCAGGATAGTACAGTATATGACTTTTGTTTGAATACACTCCTCAGTATTAAAATTATAGAGGGGATATACAAAGTGCTAAGACAAGTTATTTATTTGGTGTCTTTTTTTAATTTAGCTGCAAATATACAGCGTAGCATTTTTTCCAGATGTATTTAAATTTATTGCAGTCATCAGTCATTAATATGTTGGGCTCTTCATTTTAACAGGAAAAATTTTAAGTTATTGGTGCTTCTGCCCTGGCTACAGTATGGCTGAGCTGGTTCGTCAGGGAATTCGATCCATCATCCTCACAAGTGGTACTCTTTCTCCACTGTCCTCTTTCACATCAGAAATGCAAATGTGAGTATGGTCATTGAAGCATGTAGAAATGTATTACTAAACCACTTGCCTTCCTTTGTCACAACATTTCCAACTAAAAATTGTTTTCACTCTAGATGTACAAAATAAATTTAATACTTAAAGTTCAATAGGTCTAAACATTCAATTTTTTTTGATACTGTTTCAAAAATTATAAAGAGTTAAAGAATCTAATTTTTAATCCACATTATGTATGTAAAAAAATTAGCTTGGTATTTTGAAATAATTATACTCATTTGCATTATACAGATGTTTGTCATGACAGGAAATTAGAAGTGATCTCATTTTTTTAACATACATACCCTGTGACGTATTCCAAATAAATCGCTATCTAAATGAGGGAAAGTTCTTTTAATGAATATCTCCATTATATAACCATATAACAATGACAGCACGGAAACAGGCCATCTCGGCCCTTCTAGTCCATGCTGAACGCTTACTCTCACCTAGTTCCACCGAACTGCACTCAGCCCATAACCCTCCATTCCTTTCCTGTCCATATAGCTATCCAATTTAACTTTAAATGACAACATCGAACCTGCCTCAACCACTTCTGCTAGAAGCTCGTTCCACACAGCTACCACTCTCTGAGTAAAGAAGTTCCCCCTCATGTTACCCCTAGACTTTTGCCTTTTAATGCATGTAAATTATAATGCATGTATAACCCTGGAGTGTGGGCACATGGCCAAGTGGTTAAGGCGTTCGACTAGCAATCTGAAGGTCATGAGTTCGAGCCCTAGCCAAGGCAGTGTGTTGTATCCTTGAGCAAGGCACTTAATCACACAGTGTTCTGCGACGACACTGGTGCCAAGCTGTATGGGTCCTAATGCCCTTCCCTTGGACAACATCGGTGTCATGGAGAGGGGAGACTTGCAGCATAGGCAACTGCCGGTCTTCCATACAACCTTGCCCACACCTGCGCCCTGGAGAGTGAAGACTTTCCAGGCGCAGATCCATGGTCTCGCAAGACTAACAGATGCCTTCTGATAACCCTGGAATTTTGTTAATATTTAATTTTTGATGACTACTGTAAGTGTTAAATCTTTATTCTTAGAACAAAAAGGTAAGTATACGACAATAGTAAATCTATATTAATATTGCCATTATCTCCTTAAGTCCTTTCCCTGTAAGACTGGAAAATCCTCATGTAATTGACAAACATCAGATATGGATTGGGATTGTTCCAAGAGGCCCTGATGGAGTCCAGTTGAGCTCTGCATATAACAAAAGGTAGGCTGCGAGTAAAATACTGTTAGTATTTACTTAAAATGTTACAGACAGGTACATTAATTTTCAAACTAGATTTGTTCACTGTCTTATGCGCGCTTAGTCTTTGTGACTCAGAATTTTTTTCCAGTATAGTTAGTCAGAAATTTATAAATTCATCATCATTGCCCTGATTCATAGAGTGGGAGTGCGGGTTGCTCATTTGCAATGGCAACAGAATCTGCAGAAGACATCTTGAATTCAGATCTGGATTCCTGTGTGCCTGTACCATAACAAATGTGGAAACTTGAAAATCAAAAAAAACTGCATATGTTATAAATCTGATGGAAACCCCCCCCCCCCCCCCCCCGGTTTCCTTGGCGGCATAAGTCATGGGAAGACACTCTCCAGTCCCACCAAATCCATGAGACTGAGACGGTTCTCCCACCCCAAACCCTGGTTTGTGTGAATGTTGTGTAATTTGCTACCCTGTTAGAAATTAGTGCTACGAAATAACGGGAAGTATACCACGCAAACACGAGGAAATCTGCAGATGCTGGAATTTCAAGCAACACACACAAAAGTTGCTGGTGAACGCAGCAGGCCAGGCAGCATCTCTAGGAAGAGGTACAGTCGACGTTTTGGGCTGAGTCCCTTCGTCAGGACTAACTGAAAGAAGAGTTAGTAAGAGATTTGAAAGTGGGAGGAGGAGGGGGAGATCCGAAATGATAGGAGAAGACAGGATGGGGAGGGATGGAGCCATGAGCTGGACAGGTGATTGGCAAAAGGGATATGAGAGGATCATGGGACAGGAGGCCCAGGGAAAAAGAAAAGGGGTGGGGGGGGAACGCAGAGTTTAGGCAAGGGGTATAGTGAGAGGGACAGAGAGAGAAAAAGAATGATAATGGATATGGTACGAGGGGGAGGTGGGGCATTAGTGGAACTTTGAGAAGTCAGTGTTCATGCCATCAGGTTGGAGACTACCCAGACGGAATATAAGGTGTTGTTCCTTCAACCTGAGTGTGGCTTCATCTTTACAATAGAGGAGGCCGTGGATAGACATAACAGAATGGGAATGGGACATGGAATTAAAATGTGTGGCCACTGGGAGATCCTGCTTTCTCTGGCAGACAGAGCGTAGGTGTTCGGCGAAACGATCTCCTAGTCTGTGTCGGGTCTCACCAAAGTATAGAAGGCCACATCGGGAGCACCGGACGCAGTATATCATCCCAGCCAACTCACAGGTGAAGTGTCGCCTCACCTGGAAGGACTGTCTGGGGCCCTGAATGATGGTGAGGGAGGAAGTGTAAGGGCTTGTGTAGCACTTGTTCCGCTTACAAGGATAAGTGCCAGGAGGGAGATTGGTGGGGAGACGAATGGACAAGGGAGTCGCGTAGGGAGCGATCCCTGCGGAAAGCGGGGGGGGGGAGGGAAAGAGAAAGATGTGCTTAGTGGTGGGATCCCGCTGGAGGTGGCGGGAGTTACAGAGAGTTTTATGTTGGACCCAGGGGCTGGTGGGGTGGTAGGTGAGGACAAGTATTCCTAGTGGGGTGGCGGGAAGATTGAGTGAGAGCAGATGTGCGTGAAATGGGGGAGATGCGTTTGAGAGCAGAGTTGATGGTGGAGGAAGGGATGCCCCTTTCTTTAAAAAAGGAGGACATCTCCCTCGTTCATTGACGAAAATGATGAGGGAGATGTCCTCCTTTTTTAAAGAAAGGGGTTTCCCTTCCTCCACCATCAACTCTGCTCTCAAACGCATCTTCCCCATTTCACGCACATCTGCTCTCACTCCATCCTCCCGCCACCCCACTGGGAATAGGGTTCCCCTTGTCCTCACCTACACCGCACCAGCCTCTGGGTCCAACATATAATTCTCCGTAACTTCCGCCACCTCCAATGGGATCCCACCACTAAGCATATCTTTCCCTCCCCCCCGCTCTCTGCTTTCCGCAGGGATCGCTCCCTACGCGACTCCCTTGTCCAGTCATCCCTCCCCACCGATCTCCCTCCTGGCACTTATCCTTGTAAGCGGAACAAATGCTACACATTCCCTTATACTTCCTCCCTCACCACCATTCAGGGCCCCAGACAGTCCTTTCAGGTGAGGCGACACTTCACCTGTGAGTCGGCTGGGGTGATATACTGCGTCCGGTGCTCCCGATGTGGCCTTCTATACATTGGCGAGACCCGACACGGACTGGGAGATCATTTCGCTGAACACCTATGCTCTGTCTGCCAGAGAAAGCAGGATCTTCCAGTGGCCACACATTTTAATTCCACGTCCCGTTCCCATTCGTCTGGGTAGCCTCCAACCTGATGGCATGAACATCGGCTTCTCTAACTTCCGCTAATGCCCCACCTCCCCCTCGTACCCCATCTGTTACTTATTTTTATACACACATTCTTTCTTTGACTCTCCTTTTTCTCCCCCTGTCCCTCTGAATATACCCCTTGCCCATCCTCTGGGTCCCCCCCCCCCCTTGTCTTTCTTCCTGGACCTCCTGTCCCATGATCCTCTCGTATCCCTTTTGCCTATCATCTGTCCAGCTCTTGGCTCCATCCCTCCCCCTTCTGTCTTCTCCTATCCTTTTGGATTTCCCCCTCCCCCTCCAACTTTCAAATCCCTTACTCACTCTTCCTTCAGTTAGTCCTGATGAAGGGTCTCGGCCTGAAACGTCGACTGCACCTCTTCCTAGAGATGCTGCCTGGCCTGCTGCGTTCACCAGCAACTTTTATGTGTGTTGCTTGAATTTCCAGCATCTGCAGAATTCCTGTTGTTCCCGTTCCCATTCTGATGTGTCTATCCACGGCCTCCTCTACTGTAAAGATGAAGCCACACTCAGTTTGGAGGAACGACACCTTATATTCCGTCTGGCTAGCCTCCAACCTGATGGCATGAACATTGACTTCTCAAACGTTCGCTAATGCCCCACCTCCCCCTTGTACCCCATCCATTATTTATTTATATACACACATTCTTTTTCTCTCTCTCCTTTTTCTCCCTCTGTCCCTCTGACTATACCCCTTGCCCATCCTCTGGGTTCCCCCCCCCCACCCCATCTTTCTCCCTAGGCCTCCTGGCCCATGATTCTCTCATATCTCTTTTGCCAATCAACTGTCCGGCTCTTGGCTCCATCCCTCCCTCACCCACTTTCAAATCTCTTACTAGCTCTTCTTTCAGTTAGTCCTGATGAAGGGTCTTGGCCCGAAACGTCGACTGCGCCTCTTCCTAGGACGTATACCACATACGATTCAAGTAATTATATTTATGAATCTTAACTAAAGGGTTAATAAAGAAAACAAGAAGAAATGAACCTGCTTTAATTAAACAGTGAAATGTGCAGAAGTTGGAGCTCAAAGTCTTGTCATATTCACTGATCATCGATCGACTTCGCCCTGGCTTCATCGAATCACGGTCCCATCGGGTCGAAATCCTACGACGTCTTCTCTCCAGCATCTTCTTTCTTCACCTCCCGCTGAACAAAAGTCCCAAGCCCAACCTTAGTATCCCTCACCAGAGAAACCTCCCCTCAGCTCTACCATCCGAATTGGATGGTACACATTTCTCCTCATCCCTTACCTTCAACAATAACCCAAACAAGCTGAAAACAGAACAGACTGCTATTACAGAACTGCTAAATGAAATACATACAGCATAACAGTAAAATTGCGCGTGGCCAAGTGGTTAAGGCGTTCGTCTAGTGACTTAAAGGTCGCTAGTTCGAGCCTTGGCTGAGGCAGTGTGTGTATATCCTTGAGCAAGGCACTTTACCACACATTGCTCTGCGACGACACCGATGCCAAGCTGTATGGGTCCTAATGCCCTTCCCTTGGACAACATGGGTGGTGTGGAGAGGGGAGACTTGCAGCATGGGCAACTGCTGGTCTTCCATACAGCCTTGCCCAGGCTTGCCCCTTGGAAACCTTCCAAGGCGCAAATCCATGGTCTCATGAGACTAACGGATGCCTATGATGATGATGAACAGTAAAAATCTGAACCAGAGCATTACACTGATATAAAAGTAGAAAATGCATAAAACACTCAACAGGTTGGTCAGCATCTGTGGAAAGACTGAGTCAATATTTCAGGTTGAAGGACATTTGTCAGAACGGGGAATGAGAAAAAAATGAATTAAATTTGAGAGAAGGTTGTGGCATGAATGGAATTAAAGTAATATCTGTAGTAGAGTATTACCATAAGAATAAGCTGTGGTGAGAAGGGACAAGATGAAAGTGTCTGTGCTGAATCTTTTGCAGTTGAATACTTGGTAGGGACAGAATATTTGGAGCAGGGAGACCCTGTGCCAAGAGAGGAGAGGACTAAGTACAATATCTGGTGGTGGAATCTTGCAAAAAATGTAAAGGTAATTCTTTATATGCAGAAGCTGTTGAGGCTAAAGATAAGGGACAGTGGAACTCTGCCCTTACTGTTTTGATGCTTGCTTTGAAAAGATACTAGTCTGCATTTAGTTTACCACTGGCACTCCACAATATAGAGAGCACAAATACATTGCATTTACTGCAATCCCCTGTGTTGGCTCCTGGTGTTTTTGTTATCCAGAGTTTCTTCAGAAGTCAAAAACTTGTTCCTTACAACTGTTTTATTAAGTGTTACAAAATAATAACAATAGACAATAGGTGCGGGAGTAGGCCATTCGGCCCTTCGAGCCAGCACCGCCATTCACTGTGATCATGGCTGATCATCCACAATCAGTATCCAGTTCCTGCCTTATCCCCATAACCTTTGATTCCGCTATCTTTAAGAGCTCTATCCATCTCTTTCTTGAAAGCATCCAGAGACTTGGCCTCCACAGCCTTCTGGGGCAGAGCATTCCATATATCCACCATTCTCTGGGTAAAAAAGTCTTTCCTCAACTCCATTCTAAATGGCCTACCCCTTATTCTTAAACTGTGGCTTCTGGTTCTGGACTCACCCATCAGCAGGAACATGCTTCCTGCCTCCAGCGTGTTCAATCCTTTAATAATCTTATATGTTTCAATAAGATCCCCTCTCAGCCTTCTAAATTCCAGAGTATACAAGCCCAGTCGTTCCAATCCTTCGACATATGACAGTCCCGCCATCCCATGAATTAACCTTGTGAACCTACGCTGCACTCCCTCAATAGCAAGAATGTCCTTCCTCAAATTTGGAGACCAAAACTGCACACAGTACTCCAGGTGTGGTAGGTGTGGTCGCACCAGGGCCCTGTACAGCTGCAGAAGGACCTCTGTGCTCTTGTACTCAATTCCCCTTGTTACAAAGAAGAGCTGACGGAAAAAAGACGTTGTGGTCATCCTCTATAAAAGCTAGCTCCAACTAAAAAAAAACACCATTCCAGTGATAGGAATTGAAATAGCCAGATTCAAATGGTGTGAGACCTGCTACAAAAAAACAGAGAAACCTTTAGGAAAAAAATACAGAAACAACTGTACCACAATTACTGGAAAATTCACTGAAAAATCAGTGTATATAGGTGATTGTATAAAAATAGGAGCTAGTATAGGAAAGTTAAACTACAAGAAAGTTGTTAGAAAAATAACGGTTCTACACCCTAATCCAACACCTGCTATGTGTATAGTTTTAGGTACACTCATCACAAATACTGTAGTTTAAAAAAAGGTGTGAGTTAAATGCCTAAAGCCACACTATCTATAAGTAGTTATTTTGGTACTTGTTATTTTAGCATTTCTGTATGTCAGTTGAGATTGTGTTTATTTTTATCAGATCATTTTAGCACCAACGGTGATTTCTTTGGCCAACAGTTTATTACTTTATCTTATTATATCAAAATTAAAATGCATTAGTATATAAAGATGTAGCAGACTATCAAGAAGGTAAATGGAATATTGACCTTCATTGCTAGAGGGACTGAATTGTATAGGATATGATGAATAAGCAGGAATAGGGAACTAGGGTGGGAGGATAAAATGTAGGTTAGGGTATGTGTGTGTGTATGATTGGATGAAGGAATTTGGAATGTAAGTCTATTGCACACTCTGGAGCAGAAGGTGGCAGTAATGCACCATTAAGCTGGGTGCCAACCAGCGTAAAACAAGAAGAAGAAGAAAAAGGGATTGAATTTAAGAGCAGGAAGGTTATGCTGCAACCGTACATGGTACTGGTGAGGCCACACCTGGAGTACTGCGTGCAGTTCTGGTCTGATGTACTGGCTTTGGAGGCGGTGCAGAGGAGGTTCACCAGGTTGATTCCAGAGATGGGGGGGTTGGACTATGATTCAGGGGAGTAGATTTAGGATGGAGATGAGGAGGATGAGAGTGGTGAATCTGGAATTTTCTGCCCAGTGAAGCAGTGGAGGGTACCTCAGTAAATCTATTTACGATGAGGTTGGATAGATTTTTGGATAGTAGGGGAATTAAGGGTTAAGGGGAAAAGGCAGATAAGTGGAGATCAGTCCATGGCCAGATCAACCATTCTTATTGAATTGTGGAGCATGCTCGTTGTGCTAAATGGCCTACTGCTGCTCCTATTTCTTATGTTCTAAAATGTAAATATATATAAAGAAAGCTTCATGGCTTTTAGTAATGGGCACTTTTCTCCCTGTTTAGATTTTCACCTGAGTATATGTCTTCCCTAGGAAAAACAATGAGTAAGTAGCTTTTGTTTTGATTTGTTATCCATTCCTAATTACTCATATATCATTTCATAGGAAAGTTAAGATTCAAGTGTATTAGTTACATGTGGTGCTGGCTGGTTATGGGGAGAAGATTTCCTTCATTGATGGAGATAAGTAACCCAGATTGACTTTAACGTTTAGTAGGTTTATAGTCACCTTTACTAATACTTTAAACATAGGTAGTGTTTCTAACTATAGAGAGATAGCTCTTGTATACATTAACTGCTAGTTTTATTTTTCAGACTGTTTCAGTCATTACATTCCAGATGTCTAGTTTTCAAGATAGGTGACGATATGTCAAGTCCTCAAAACAGAAATTACAGTCTTTCTTTCTCTCTTGATGAATAAAGTGATTAGTGCAGGCAAGATAATGGAGTATTACTCTATGAGGAGCATGTCTGAGGAACTCAGAATAAGTCTTTAGGTTGGAATAGCTTGAAGGTGTGTGATGAATTGAAATTGGGGGTTGCTGTGGTACAAAGTCGTCCTGATAATGGGGCCTGTGGGCTTTGTGGCTGGGAGAAAACATAATGCTGAAAAAAAGATGACCTTTTCAATGAAGCAGGCCTTGCCTCCTTTCAGATTTTGAATTGAATTTTGAAATACCAGGTTAAATGTAAGGCATACAGCTTTTTTTTATAAATGTAGAAATATGCAACCTGCCTTTTAGCTTTCTTTCTCCTTTGATCTCAAGTTTGTGTGCTATCTTCCTCTCTATTTGCTTTCTGTGTACTGTGACAAACTTTCCTTGAAGTTGAACATTTCATTCTCGTAACAGAACATGAATGTTATTTGTTTCTATACAGTTTCATAGAATTGTTTTTCTGTGTGTGCTTGTGTTCCAGAACTAATAAAGAAAACTTTTTGAAGTGAATCATGACTAACATTGCAAAAATAATTGGAAAGCATACATTAACGTACTTCTCAGAACACGTATTTTATCAAGTAATTTTGTTCAACATTTTTTACTTCTAGTAAATCTATGTAGAGTGGTGCCAAGTGGTTTGTTGGTGTTCTTTCCATCATATCCAGTTATGGAAAAAAGTCTAGAATTTTGGAAGGTTGGTGATTAATCTGATATTCTTTCATCATGCTTTGTTTTATTTGAAGGTTTTTCAAAATAAATTTCTGTTGCTTTTAAGTTATTTGAAGGGGCTGGTGAATGAATAGGTCAGTTTTTTTCCCCCTGTGTAGTTATTGTCCATTTATCGATTGATTAGGTTATATTATTTCACATTTTTTTCCCTTTTGTTCCATTTGAATAGATATAAAAACAGAAACATAGAAAACCTACAGCACAATACCGGCCCTTCGGCCCACACAGTTGTGCCGAACATGTCCCTACCTTAGAAATTACTAGGCTTACCCATAGCCCTCTATTTTTCTAAGCTCCATGTACCTATCCAAAAATCTCTTAAAAGACCCTATCGTATCCGCCTCCACCACTGTTGCCAGCAGCCCATTCCACGAACTCACCACTCTCTGCATGAAAAAACTTACCCCTGATATCTCCTCTGTACCTACTCCCAAGCACCTTAAACCTGTGCCCGCTTGTGGCTGCCATTTCAGCCCTGGGAAAAAGCGTCTGACTATCCACACGATCAATGCCTCTCATCATCTTATACACCTCTATCAGGTCACCTCTCATCCTCCGTCGCTCCAAGGAGAAAAGGCTGAGTTCACTCAACCTGTTTTCATAAGACATGCTTCCCAATCCAGGCAACATCTTTGTAAATCTCCTCTGCACCCTTTCTATGGTTTCCACATCCTTCCTGTAGTGAGGCGACCAGAACTGAGCACAGTACTCCAAGTGGGGTCTGACCATGGTCCTATATAGCTGCAACATTACCTCTTGGCTCCTAAATTCAATTCCACCACTGATGAAGGCCAATATACCGTACGCCTTCTTAACCACAGAGTCAACCTGCGCAGCTGCTTTGAGCGTCCTATGGACTTAGACCCCAACATCCCTCTGATCCTCCACACTGCCAAGAGTCTTACCATTAATTCTATATTTTGTCATCATATTTGACCTACCAAAATGAACCACTCCACACTTACCTGAGTTGAACTCCATCTGCCACTTCTCAGCCCAGTTTTGCATCCTGTCAGTGTCCTGCTGTAACCTCTGACAGGCCTCCACACTTCTTTGTATCATCAGCAAACCTACTAACCCATCCCTCCACCTTTTCATCCAAGTCATTTATAAAAATCATGAAGAGTAAGGGTTCCCGAACAGATCCCTGAGGCACACCACTGGTCACCAACCTCCATGCAGAGTATGACCCGCCTACAACCACTGTTTGCCTTCTGTGGGCAAGCCAGTTCTGGATCCACAAAGCAATGTCCCCTTGGATCCCATGCCTCCTCACTTTCTCAATAAACCTTGCATGGGGTACCTTATCAAATGCTTTGCTGAGATCCATATACACTACATCTACTGCTCTACCTTCGTCAATGTGTTTAGTCACATTCTCAAAAAATTTAATCAGGCTCATAAGGCAAGACCTGCCCTTGACAAAGCCATGCTGACTGCTCCTAATCATATTATGCCTCTCCAAATGTTCCAAAATCCTGTCTCTCAGTATTTTTTCCATCAACTTACCAACCACTGAAGTAAGACTCACTGGTCTATAATTTCCTGGGCTATCTCTACTCCCTTTCTTGAATAAGGGAACAACATCTGCAACCCTCCAATCCTCCGGAACCCTTCCTGTCCCCATTGACGATGCAAAGATCATCGCCAGAGGCTCAGCAGTCTCCTCCCTCACCTCCCACAGTAGCCTGGGGTACATCTCATCCAGTCCTGGCAACTTATCCAACTTGATGGTTTCCAAAAGCTCCAGCACATCCTCTTTCTTAATATCTACATGCTCAAGCTTTTCAGTCTGCTGCAAGTCATCACTACAGTCACCAAGTTTCTTTTCTTTAGTGAATACTGAAGTAAAGTATTCATTAAGTACCTCTGCTATTTCCTCCAGTTCCATACACACTTTCCCACTGTCACCCTTGATAGATCCTATTCTTTCATGTCTTATCCTCTTGTTCTTCACATACTTGCAGAATGCCTTGAGATTTACCTTAATCCTGCCCGCCAAGGCCTTCTCATGGCCCCTTCTGGCTCTCCTAATTTCCTTCTTAAGCTCCTTCCTGTTAACCTTATAATCTTCTAGATCTCTAATATTACCTAGCTCTCTGAACCTTTTGAAAGCTTTTCTTTTCTTCTTGACTAGATTTACTACAGACTTTGTACACCACGGTTCCTGTATCCTACCATAACTTCCTTGTCTCATTGGAATGTACCTGTGCAGAACTCCACACAAATATCCCCTGAGCATTTACCATATTTCTTCCGTACCTTTCCCTGAGAACATCTGTTCCCAATTTAAGCTTCCAAGTTCCTGCCTGATAGCCTCATAATTCCCCTTACTCCAATTAAACTCTTTTCTAACTTGTCTGTTCCTATCTCTCTGCAATGCTATGGTAAAGGAGATAGAATTATGATCTCTTTCTCCAAAATGCTCTCCCATTGAGAGATCTGACACCTGACCAGGTTCATTTCCCAATACCAAATGAAGTACAGTCTCTCCTCTTGTAGGCTTATCTACATACTGTGTCAAAAAACCTTCCTGAACACACCTAACAAACTCCACCCCATCTAAACCCCTTGCTCTAGGGACATACCAATCGATATTTGGGAAATTAAAATCTCCCACCACGACAACTCTGTTATTATTACACCTTTCCAGGATCTGATTCCCTATCAGCTCCTCGATATCCCCGTTACTATTGGGTGGCCTATAAAAAACACCCAGTAGAGTTATTGACCCCCTTCCTGTTCCTAACCTCCACCCACAGAGACTTCATAGACAATCCCTCCATGATCCCTCTGCAGCCGTGACACTATCTCTGATCAACAGTGCCACGCCCCCCACCTCTTTTGCCTCACTCTCTGTCCCTTCTGAAATATCTAAAACCCAGCACTTGAAGTGACCATTCCTGTCCCTGAGCCATCCAAGTATCTGTAATGGCGACCACATCATAGCTCCAAGTACTGATACACACTCTGCGCTCTTCCACTTTGTTCACAATACTCCTTGCATTAAAATAGACACATCTCAAACTGTCGGTTTGAGCGTGTCCCTTCTCTATCACCTGCCTATCCTCCCTCCCACACTGTTTCCAAGCCTTCTCTATTTGTGAGCCAACCACCTCTTCCCCAGTCTCTAAAGTTCAGTTCCCACCCCCTAACAGTTCTAGTTTAAACTCTCCCTAGTAGCCTTAGCAAAGCTCCCCGCCAGGATATTGGTCCCCCTGGGATTCAAGTGCAACCTGTCCTTTTTGTACAGGTCACACCTGCCCCAAAAGAGGTCCCAATGATCCAGAAATCTGAATCCCTGCCCCCTGCTCCAATCCCTCAGCCACGCATTTATCCTGCACCTCATTCTATTCCTATACTCACTGTCACATGGCACAGACAGTAATCCCGAGATTACTACCTTTGAGGTTGTGCTTCTCAACTTCGTTCCTCCTGTAGTCTGCTTTCGGGACCTCTTCCCTTTTCCTACCTATGTCATTGGTACCAATATGTACCATGACCTCTGGCTGTTCTCCCTCCCACTGCAGGATATTGTGGACGCGATATGAAACATCCTGGACCCTGGCACCTGGGAGGCAAACTACCATCCATGTTTCTTTCCTGCATCCACAGAATCACCTGTCTGACCCCCTAACTGTAGAGTCCCCTATCACTACTGCCTTTCTCTTCCTTTCCCTACCCTTCTGAGTCACAGAGCCGGACTCTGTGCCAGAGGCACAGCCACTGTTGCTTCCCCCAGGTAGGCTGTCTCTCCCCACCGCCCCCCCCCCCACCCCAACAGTACTCAAACAGGAGTACTTATTGTTCAGGACAGTATAGTAGAAATGAAGTAGGGTGAAAGAATATAACACCTTCAGCTTGAATAATAATTTTAAGTTATAATTACTCTGTGTTTATATAACTGGTTTGGGAATGTGTTCACAAAGACTTCTGTCCATTTTGCTTAGAGGGTGCATGACACTTACTTTAAACTTCTTCATGCATCACCAAAGTTTTTATCACTCAATTGTCAAGTCATTAAGAGTCAGATTAATTTTAAACTATTCTGTCTAACAGGAAGAGGGAATTTCCAATAAAATAAATGAGATCAAGCCTATCTTTGTGGAAGTAAAGGGCAAAGGATTATTCACAGAGGTTTGATAAATTTTACTCATTTTCACTGGTTTATGAGTTTACTTTTTATGTTTCCATTAACTTAATGAAAAACTAAAGTATCTGAGTAGTGTCCTTGACATTCACAATCTGCTCCTTGTTAATGGAAAATCTATTTCAGGTTATGGATGCATACTATGAGAAAGTAAATAATCCAAAGTCAAATGGAGCTTGTTTCTGTGCAGTGTGCAGAGGAAAGGTGAGCAAACAAGATTCATTGGCTTCTGTAAAATCAAGTTACTGTCTGATTTGCCAATTCATTTGAGATAATGTAGCATTTATTAAATACAAAATATAATCATAATATTTCATGTTTGTAATAAAAGGTAATTGGTGCTGTCACTGATCTTGATATTAATATTTAGAACATTAGAAACAGGGGGAAAAACATTCAGCACCTCCTGGTAGCTTCACTATTCAACAGATCTCTTACTTCAAACATCTTTTTTCTGGTGCCCTTTCTCAATATCCAGAAACTTCTGTTTTGCATGTAATCAACAACTTTGACTCCATTATACTTTGGGGTAGAGATATCTGAAGATTCATTACCCTGTTGTAGAAAAGAAATTGTCTTAATTTCAGCCAGTCCCTTATTTTAAGATTATATCCCCCAGTGTTCTGCGTTATTTAGTCAGGGCAAGTATTATCCTCATCTACAGCTCCAGGAAAAATTTTGTGCATTTCACTGAGGTCATCTGTCATTCTTCTAAACTCTAAATAGAGGCCTCACCTACTCCATTTCTCCTCTACTGACAAACCAACCATCCTGGAAATTAATCAAGCATATCCTTTTTTCTTCGAAAAGGAGAGCATATCCTTTCATGAAGTATTACCAAGGACCCATATAATTGCAAGTAAGGCAGGTTTACTCTTGTATTCAAAGCTTTTTACAATTTGGTAATTGCTTAATATACTTGTAAATGTTAAATTCACCAGCTAAAAATACTGTCAGCCTATACAAGCACAATTAATGTGCAACAACAGCAGATTCTTTTCTGTCATTGTACATTACCCTACCAAGCGTTAAAGGCATTGAGGAGGAAAGCAAAAACCAACACAAGATATTAGATAAAGTAATTCGTGTTTTCTGAGAAGGGTATCAAAAAGATAATTAGACAAGTTCAAAGCAAATTTATTAACAAAGTATGTTTATGCCTAAGATTCATTTTCTTGTCGAGATACACAGTAAATCTTTCTTTCTTTCTTTTTAAATCTTTTTATTGAGTAAGTATACAAAAAAGGTAAGCCATATAAACATTAATACAATGTTAAAGTACAATAAAATTCCAAAAGATAACAATACCAAAAAGAAAATACTACAAACAATGTAATTTAAGCATAAGAAACCAAGATAACATAATAGTATACTAGATTTTATATATATCAATGGAAAAAAAAAGAAAAAAGAAAAAAAAACCCCCCAAAAAAAAACCCACCGTGCAACTACCTAAAAGCAAAGCAAAGCAATGGGCTAACTTGAAACCAAACAGAGTTAAACTTAAAATCACGTCCTCAATCCCGACCTCCATTAAAACAGTGAAAAAAAAACAAGAAGGGTAAATATTACATTAAATGAAAATATCGAATAAAAGGTCCCCAAATCTGTTCAAATTTAAATGAAGAATCATAAAGGTTACTTCTAATTTTCTCCAGATTCAAACATAAAATCGTCTGAGAAAACCAAAAAAAGGTAGTTGGAGCATTAAGCTCTTTCCAATGTTGTAAAATACATCTTTTCGCCATTAAAGTAAGAAATGCAATCATTCTACGGGCTGAAGGGGAAAGATTACTAGAAATTTTAGGTAGTCCAGAGATACACAGTAAATCACAAGAAACAATAAATGAAAGACCGCACCCAGCAGAATGGACAAACAGCCAATGTACAAAAGACAGCAAACGGTGTAAATACAAATGAAAAAAAAATAAAATAATAATAAGTAAATAAGCAATAAATATCAAAGACATGAGATAAAGAGTCCTTGAAAGTGAGTCCATAGGTTGTGAAATTCTTCAGTTATTGGGCAAGTGTAGTTATCACCCTGGTTCAAGAGCCTGAAGGTTGAGGGGTAATAACTGTTCCTGAATGTGGTGATGTGAGCCCTGAGGCTCCTGCACCACCTTCCCAATGGCAGCAGTGAGCAGAGAGCATGGTTTGGGTGATGGGGGTCCTTGATGATGGATGTTGCTTTCCTGCGACAGCGCTCCATGCAGATGTGCCCGATGGTAGGGAGGGCTTTACCCATGATGGACTGGGCAATATTCACTATTTTCTGTAGCGTTTTCCTTTCAAAGGCATTAGTGTGTCCATACCAGGCAGCAATGCAGCAGTCGATATACTCTGCACCACACATCTATAGAAGTTTGTCAAAGTTTTAATGTCATGTCGAATTTTTGCAAGTTTATAAGGAAATATAGCTGCTGCCATACTTTCTTCATAATTGTACTTGCATGCTGAGTTCCCACAGTGATGCAGAACAACCATAAATGTTTGTCATTGCCCTTCACTCTGGGACAAGTCTGTTTGGGTTTGGATTTACATAAGTAAACTACACTACATTATTAAAACCATTGTGTCATGATTACTCACTCAACCTGGTGGTTATTTATCTTTGGCATTTGAAATAATTCCCATACATTGAATATTTACCACTTATTAACTGAAGCCCATTTAGATTTCGTACATTTAAATGGCTTTCTTCATAATTGTGCTAGGCCCAGAGCAGATCCTGTGAAATAGTAACACAGAGGAATTTAAAGTTGCTCACCCTTTCCACCTGTGATCCCCTGATGAGGACTAGCTCAAGGACCTCCGATTGAGCCTACTCAGGGAAAGACTATATTAGATTGATTATTGTGTAATAAACCAGATCTTATTAGGGAGCTTAATGTAAAGGAACCCTTAGAAGGCAGTGATCATAATATGATTGAATCCATACTGCAGTTTGAGAGGGAAAAGCATCAGTCACATGTATAAGTATCGCGATGGAATAAAGGGAATCACGGAGGCAAGAGAGAGGAGCTTACCCAGGTGCATTTGAGAAAGATACTGGCAGGAATGCCGTGAGTGCAGAGGTGGCTGAAGTTTCCCGGAATAATTCAAAAGGCGCAGGATAGGTACGTCCCAAGAAGTTGTTCGCAAATGATAGGGTTAGGCAACCGTGGCTGACAAGGGAAGTTAAGGACTGCATAAAAGCCAAGGAAAGGGCATATAAGGTAGCAAAAGTGAGTGGAAAGTTGGATGATTGGGAAGCTTTTAAATCAAACAAAAGACATCTAAAAAAGCTATAAGAAGGGAAAACATGAAATATGAGGGCAAACAAGCCAATGGTATAAGGTAGGCAAATTGGAACAGATCTAAGTCGCAGGAGTTGGTATGTTTCATCACCATCTTCTTGAAGCACTATCACAGTGGATGTAAGTGGTACTGGATAATAGTTATTGAGGCAAGTTACCACCTTCTTAGGCACAGGTTTAATTGAAGCAGTTGAGTATCTCAAACTGCCAAAGTATGAAGTGAGAGATATCTTGAACAGCTAGTTGAACGGCACTCTTAGGTTAGAAGAGTAAAACCTTGTATTCTGTCTGGTTAGCCTCCAGCCTGATTTCTATAAATTCAGGTAATTTTCTCCATCCCTCTCCCTCTTCTTCCATTGCCCACTCTACCTCCCCCCTTACTACTTCTCTTCTGACCTGCCTCTCACCTTTCCCCAGTGCCCTCCTCTTTTTCTTTCTCCCATGGTCCACTCTCCTCTCCTATCAGCTTGCTCCTTCTTCATCCTTTCAGTTTCTCCACCTACCACCGCTCAACCGGGTTCACCTGTCATCTTCTAGCTTGTACTCCTTACCCTCCTTCCACCTTCTTATTCTGGCATTTTCCCCCATCCTCTTCCATTCCTGATAAAGGCTCTCAGCCCAAAATGTCGACTTCCATAGATGCTACCTAACCTGCTGAATTCCTCCAGTATTTTCTGTGTGTTAATCTGGAAATTTCAGCATCTGCAGAATCTCTTGTGTTTACTTCTTTCCTCAAGCCTCTTTGTTAATAGTCTAGTAATTTATCCGCTGCACGTCTGCAATAAAAGAGTTAAGACAATTTGAACAGAATTAGTTAAAATAGATATCAATTTTATGAAAAAAGATACTTTTACCATTTAAATTCCTCTGTACTGTATATATTAATACTTTTGCTGCCTTTAGGCCAGTGAAGGTTTGGATTTTGCTGACATGAATGGGCGAGGTGTGATTATCACTGGTTTGCCATTTCCTCCACGAATGGATCCAAGAGTAATACTGAAGATGCAGTTCCTTGATGAAATGAGAAGAAATTGTATTGGAAGTGTTCAGGTATTGAACAGACAAAGCATAAATTAACTTAATGAGCCAGTCCTTTAACAGCATCTGATTGATAGACCTATGTACTTAGTACTTGCTATTTGATGGTTATCAATTTATTAACACTATATGAAGTTCAAATTATACTGTCCAGGTGTGAAAAGTAAACTTCTCGGTAACTGCACATGGATAAGGTCAAAATATTCTATCTCCATGAGAGGATATCTGGTTTTGCTTTGCAGGAAGTTAATTTTGTTTTCTAAATAATATACTTTTTAGGTTAATACACAAATCATATTGCTTCTATCTGATAGGTCGTTTTGTCAATGGTCTTCACAACAAATTAAGTTTTATTGCATTGACAATGTTATTCGATTGATTCATAGTTTTATGGCATGTTTCTTTTTAAGTATTTATCTGGACAAGAATGGTACAGGCAGCAAGCTTCACGTGCTGTCAATCAAGCTATTGGAAGGGTAATTCGCCATCGAAATGACTATGGAGCCATTTTTCTGTGCGATCACAGGTGTGTAAATAAATCAAGTAAAATCTTATTCCAATGCAACAAGAAGTGATAAAAGTCAAGTGCCAGAATTAACTTACAACATCATCACAAATGTAACTTCACTTCTAACATATTTTAACTTATTAAATTCTGGTATGCCATATGATTTACCATTTAAATAGTAAAAACAAACTGGCAGTGAAAACTTAATACATGATAAATTACATTAAATTCCGTATTTCCCCTAACTTGGAGTCATATAATGTTTCTATACAGTACTATGCAAATGTCTTAGGCATGTACGTATAGCTAGAGTGCCTAAGACTTTTGCACACTACTGACATGGAGCAGAGAGTGAGTTTGTAAATCTGACGGGAGCAATGGATGTTCAGGAATGGCGAAGGTGGAGCACAGTCGAAGCGATGTGTAACAGGTGGCAGGAAAAGACTGCCAAGAACAAGGGGTGAAGCAGGTGCAGACACAACCAGCTCACACCAGGCAAGGTCATTTGATTTCTAGCAATTGTTTTATTGATCATTGCAGAATGTCTCTCTGGTGCTTCCCGCTTCCCTCCCCTCTCCCTTCCCTTTTTCCCAACCATGATTCCACTCTCCCTGCTCCCTTCTCACTCCTCACTCTCAGTCCACAATTAGAGACACACATCAGAAACAGGTTTTTCATCACTCACAAATGTCATGAAATTTGTTTTGTTTTGCAGCAGCAGCAGTGCAGTGTGTGTGTGTGAAACATTCTGATTTCCTCAGCTGCGCAAGTCTGGGGAAGACAATCTCCAGCCCCACCAAACTTGTGAAATTGAGGCGTGATCCCACCCCAGACCCCTGTTTGTGTGGATGCTGTGTAATTCACTACCGTTACAAAATAGTGCCACAAAATTACAGACAGTACACTGCATACGATTAGAAGATTTATCTTTATAATTCCTAATTTGACTAAAGGGTTAGTAAAGACAAGAACAAAAATAGAAAAGGGCCCATTTTAATGAAACAATCTAATGTGCACAATTTGGAGCTCACAGTTACAGAGGTGTATTGAGAGCATCCTGAGCAGCTGCATCACTGCCTGGTTCGGAAATTGCACCATCTCGGATCGCAAAACCCTGCAGCGGATAGTGAGGTCAGCTGAGAAGATCATTGGGGTCTCTCTACCCGCCATTAAAGACATTTACACCACACGCTGATTCCGTAAAGCAAACAGCATTATGAAGGACCCCACGCACCCCTCATACAAACTCTTCTCCCTCCTGCCATCTGGCAAAAGGCACCGAAGCATTCGGGGTCTCACGACCAGACTATGTAACGGTTTCTTCCCCCAAGCCATCAGACTCCTCAATACCCAGAGCCTGGACTGACACCAACCTACTACCCTCTACTGTGCATATTGTCTTGTTTGTTATTTATTGTAATGCCTGCACTGTTTTGTGCATTTTACACAGTCCTGGGTAGGTCTGTAGTCTAGTGTAGTTTTGTGTTGTTTTTTACATAGTTCAGTGTAGTTTTTGTATTGTTCATGTAGCAACATAGTCCTGAAAAATGTTGTCTCATTTTTACTGTGTACTGTACCAGCAGTTATGGTCAAAATAACAATAAAATGTGACTTGGCTTGATGCTCAATTGATCTCATCCCAGACTTCATCGAGACACGGTCCCGTTCCACGTCAAATCCTGTGACCTATTCTCTCCAGCATCTCCCCTCTTCACCTCCTCTCTAACAAAAGCTCCTAGCCCAACATTAGTGACCTTACCAGGGAAACCTCCCCTTCAATTCGACCATCTTAATTGGATGGCACAGATTTCTCCTCATCTCTTACCTTCAACAATAACCCAAACATAAACTGAAAACCAGCAGCTCACACAGAAATGCCAAAATAAAATGCATACAGCATAACAGTAAAAATATGAACTAGGGCTTTACATATGTATGTATGTATATATGTCTGTGTGTGTGTGTGTATAAAATATACACACCTGAATGTGTGAGAATATCTAGATGTGTATCTAAGACTTCTGCACATTACTGTACAGAATAGGACACTGTATTTCAAAGAAGCTCTCTTAAACCTCTTTTGCCCAGAAAAATACAGTGGACTCCAGTTAACTGGTACACATTGAGACCAGTACACTTTGGCCCAATTAAGAGGCTGTCCCAATTAGCCAAAGTTTTGATGAAGTAGTTAAAAAGCCATTAAAAAAGGCAAACTACCATTTAACCAACTAACAAATTATGCATGTAAATGAAATACAGAACAAAGTTGAACATCATCAATTCTACCACAGAACTTGTTTTTGTTCTTTTATTTGACGGTAAATGAACAATATGAACAGACATCTAATTTAGATAATGGACTGCTTTCATGCAATCCATTTGATAATTAACATAAGACATGGGAGCAGAATTAGGCCATTCTGCCCATCAAGTCTGCTCTGCCATTGCATCATGGCTGCTCCCGGATCCCACTCAACTCCATACACCTTGCCTTCTTGCCATATCCTTTGATGCCCTGACCAATTAGGAAACTATCAACTTCTGCCTGATAGATACCACGGACTTGGCCTCCACCACAGTCTGTGACAGAGCATCCCACAGATTCACTGCTCTCTGACTAAAAAACCTTCCTCCTTACCTCTGTTCTAAAAGGTCACCCCTCAATTTTGAGGCTGTGTCCTCCAGTTCAGGATTCGACCACCATAGGAAACATCCTTTCCACATCCACCCTATCTCGTCCTTTCAAAGTTTGGTAGGTTTCAATGAGATCCCCACACAGTCTTCTAAATTTCAGTCAGTACAGGCCCAAAGCTGCCAAACATTCTTCATATGTTAACCCCTTCATTCCTGGAATCATCCTTGTGAACCTCCTCTGGACTCTCTCCAATGACAGCACATCCTTTCTGAGATACGGGACACCAAAATGTTGACAATACTCTATGTGTGTCCTGACTAGTGTGTTATAAAGGCTCAGAATTATCTCCTTGCTTTTACATTATATTCCCCCTTGAAATAAATGCTAATATTGCAATTGCTTTCTTTATTGCAGACTCAACCTGTAAATTAACCTGAGAGCCTTGCACGAGGACTCCCAAGTCCCTCCACACCTCTGATGATTGAACCTTCACCCCATTTAGATAATAATCTGCATGATTATTCCTTTTACCGAAATGCATTATTGTATATTTTCCAACACTGTATTCCATCTGCCACATCTTTGTACATTCTTCCAATATGACTAAGTTCTGCTGCAATCGCATTGCTTCCTCAGCACTACCTACTCCTCCACCTATCTTTGTATCATCCGCAAACTTTGCCACAAAGCCATCAATTCCATTATTGAAATCATTGACAAACGATGTGAATAGTAACAGTCTCAATACTGACCCCTGAGGAACACCACCAGTTACTGGCAGCCAACCAGAACAGGTCCCCTTTATTCCCACTTGCTGCCTCCTGTTTGTCAGCCACTTCTCTATCCATGCCTGTATCTTTGCCTTTATCACCATTGGATTTTATCTTGTCAAGCAGCCTCATGTGTGGCACATTATAAAATGCCTTCTGAAAATCCAAGTAAATGACATCCACTGCCTCTCCTTTGTAACAAGCAGGGTGGACTTCCTCGAAGAACTCTTAACAGGTTTGTCAGGCAAGAATTCCCTTTTCAGAAACCATGCCGACTTTGATTTATCATTAGTCTCCAAGTACCCCGAAACCTCATCCTTAGTAATGGACTCCAACACCTTCCCAACCACTGAGGTTAGGCTAACTGGCCTATAATTTCCTTTATTTTGCCTTCCTCCCTTCTTGAAAAGTGGAGTGACATTTGCAATATTTTAGTCGTCCGGGACCATGCCAGAATCAAGTGATTCTTGAAAGATCATGACCAATGCATATATTATCTCTTTAAGAGCCTTTCTCAGGACTCTGGGATGTAGTACAACTGGTCCAGGTAACTTATCCACCTTGAGACCTTTGAGGTTGCCTACGTCCTCCAAATTTTCACTTCCATTGTAACATTAAAAATGATTGTCAACAAATTCTTCATAGTGCCTAACTTGTTGAAGTAGTGAAATTGTTTCGTTTTCATTTCTGGCTGTTTCTTGCAACTCCAAATCTGAATGCTTGAAACTACAATGAGTAAAATAGTTTTGAGTTGTCTTGCTGCTTATTTCTTGCCAACTATTAGTGACAATAATCACTGTTTTTTTGAACACAATCACAGCATGATTGAAAATCTGTTTGCTGTAAGCACAATGTAGTGTCTAGCGATCACACAATGCCCATGAATGTTGCTAGTTAGAAACTGGCAATAGTCTCTTGTCGCAATTAAGTGGCATGGTGTCGCAAACAAACAAAGGGAATCCTAGCTATTTTCTTGATTAGTTTTTGTTCTTTCAGAGAAGTTCCAAATAAACAGCTGCCATAATGGCCCAATTAAACAGGATCCACTGTATTTCATTATGCTAATTCTTTGAGCCTTATACTTTGTCCTCCATTATAGTATTGCCCCCTTTGTCTCTACCAGTTCTAAATGGTTCTACCAAAATAAGGTTATTTCTTAAACTATTTACTCAGCACAAGATATCAGTTCTTTTACATCATGTTTTATTTTTATAACATTGTAGGTAGTGTTTGCTGTGAAAAATGAGTTAAGCTAAATAAGATTGATGTTGAGCAAAGTGAACTAGTGAATTTGATTAGACTGATGTTGGAAGAAAATTGATTCAATAAGTGCATATTTTTAACTTAGCAGATTTTTAAAGATATTTTTGTCATTGATGTTTCAACTTGTTAGTTAGATATTGTTTCAAAAATACTATTCTCTTAAGTTCAGTCAGATTTTAATTTCCTAAATTTAGGATTTCTTGTCAACTTCATCTGAGTTTGTTTCTTTTTAGGTTTACAGGTACTGAAGTGAAATCACAGTTACCGTCATGGTTGCAGCCATATGTCAAAGTGTATGATAACTTCGGACATATAATTCGAGACGTATCTCAGTTTTTTCGTGTTGCTCAAAAAGTAGTAAGTATCCTGCAGTATATTTGAATTGAACCTACAAAGTGCTGCCCCCACTTATTATTAGCAGAAGAACAGTAGGCCAGCAGCAAAGAGAGATTATTTTTGGGAGGCTATGTGGTTTAGAGAGTAGTTTACTACTGTGATCTTTCTTTGCACCATGCAGTACCACTTTTTTAAAAAAGTTATTATTTGGAAGTTGTGTTAACCTTTTATACAAATTAATGCAATGTAAATTTAAACTTATAGAAGTTCATTTTAAAGTTGATCAAAGCTTTGATATATTTCAGAACATTTGTATGATATAAATTAATTAACTGTGATGCTCTTAGTATATTATATTGAAAAGGTTCTCTAGTGCCACATGTTTTTAAGCATATGCCACTTCTGGACAAATTATTTAAACTTACTAATCATAAAATGATATAATTGCATGACCATTACTTACAGGCTTACTACTGTAATAACAGCATTTCCCTTGCACAAATAGATGCCTCCACCAAAACCAAAGATGGTGACATGTAGTGCCCAGTGCACGGAAGTAAATTCTACCTTGTCTTTTCCTTCTTCTGTACAAATTCTGAAGAAAGCAAAAACTTTAGATTCTCATGTCCCAAGCCTCAAAAGAAAGCGTACAGGTACAGTATGATAATTACTGTAAACTAAATCAACTATTTCCGTACTTGGGTATTTAATAAGTGTGTTAGAAATCTATTTCCAGTTATTTTGAATAGACAAGGCTGCCAAAAGATTGACTACAAAAACAAGATTTCAATCTTTGCAAAAGAAAAAGTAGTGATAAATTCAGCAGCGTTTATCATGCAAGAATTTAATGTATTACAGTATTTCACAGGGAATCCAAGATCATGTGCCATGTTCAGTTCAAGTTGGTTTAGAGGACCAAGGTTAATTAAATTTGACTAAGAAGAGATCAAGATAGAGAGTGGAAAAAAAATGTGGTGGTGCCACTTCTTGAATCAGTAATAGAGAAGGCAAATTTAATGTTGGCATTCAAAACAAGGATGTCCTGCTGAGGTTTTTTAAGGCACTGGTCAGACCGCATTTAGAATACTGTGATAAATTTGAGCCAATTATCTAAGAAAAGATATGTTGGCCCTCGAGAGAGTTCAGAGGAGGTTTATGAGAATGACCCCAGGAGCAAAAGTCTTAACGTATGAATTGATTTCTCTCAGCTTGTACTTGAATTCAGAAGGATGAGGGGAGAGCTCATTGACACCTACCAGATACTGAAAGGCCTGAATAGTCTGGACATTGAGAAGATGTTTCTATTTGTAAGAGAATCTAGGATCTGAGGAATCAGCCTCAGAGTAAGGGGATGACTCTTTAAAACTGAAAAGCAGAGGAATTTCTTCAGCTAGACAGTACTGAATCTATGGAATCTTGCTAGAGAGGGTTGTGGAGGCCATTGGGTGTATTTAAACCAGAAATTGATAAGATCTTGATTGCTAATTAAGGTTAAGGGTTTTAGGGAAAAGGTAAGGGAATGGGATTTTAAAAAATCAACCATGATTGAGTGATGGAGTTGACTCAATGGGACAAATAGCCTAATTCTGTTCCTGTACTGTCTTATTATGGTCTTTCGGTATGTGGGTATAATCAGGTGAAAAGGATCATTTCTGGTCAAATGTGTTAGAAGGCATGTGGCCTCCAGTGACCAGTGTGGGCTCTAATGGTCTATGTCACAGTGTTGGTTAGGAGACCTCTAGGACAGCGGTCCCCAACCACCGGGCCGCAAAGCATCTGCTACCGGGCCGTGAGGAAATGATATGAGTCAGCTGCACCTTTCCTCATTCCCTGTCACGCACTGTTGAATTTGAACGTAGGGTTGCCAACTGTCCTATATTTGCCGGGACATAACTGTATATTGGGCTAAATTGGTTTGTCCCTTATTTCCCCCGCTAGCGTAGAGCGTTCCTATGAAAACTTTAGTGCCAAAATGGTGTAAAGCGAAGAAGCAATTACCATTCATTTATATGGGAAAAATTTTTGAGCGTTCCCAGACCCAAAAAAATAACCTAACAAATCATACCAAATAACACACAAAACTGAAAATAAATAACACTAACATATAGTAAAAGCAGGAATGATATGATAAATACACAGCCTATATAAAGTAGAAATAATGCATGCACAGTGTAGTCGGGAAGATTAAGGCAAAACTGATTTGTGGAGAAAAATCAGCATGTACGCACATGCGCACACTGGTGCCCGCGCAAGGCTTCATGGTCATGGTAGTCTTTTTGGGGTAAAGTGTCCCGGGATTTGACTGCTGCTTTTGTCCCTTATTTGGGAGTGAGAAAGTTGGCAACCCGAACTGTAAAAGACATGTTGAGGTGAGTTTAACTCAACTTGAACACCACCCCATCTCACCCATCCCCAATCGGCCGGTCCGCAAGAATATTGTCAATATTAAACCGGTCCGCGGTGCAAAAAAGGTTGGGGACCCCTGCTCTAGGGGCTTTAATGATTAAAGCATTGTTAATATTGATTTATTGAGAGGCCAGTTGTCAGATAGCCAAGTAAAATGATTAGTTCTGTACACCCTAAACACTTAGCATCTTCTTTAGGAATAACCCATATTTATGAAGGGAACAAGTTATCTTTGATGATGGAGGTAGAATTCACTTTGAAATTGTGGTGCTGTTACAGTATTTCTGTTCCTTGAGTGTTAGTTTCTTGGATAGGCATGGAATGCAATGTAGTCAGCATTTAGAGATGAGAGACTGATGGCAAGATCACATTCAATTTTTTAAGTGCTCTATGGGAGGGATCTTAATTTATCTAGACTCCTGTCAACTGGGAGTTTACGATTAGTTTTTACTCAAGTGTCACTGTGGATGGTGAGGAATGTTGGATGTCAAAGGCAGATTTTTAATGTTAATTAGAGTTTATGTACTAATGGAAGAGAGGAAATAAAAAAAACATTAAAAATAATACGGCTCTATGTGTGGTAGAAGAATATGACATTATCTCTCCTGGAGGTATTTATTCGCCATTTAATTTGAGTTGGCTCTTTTGCAGATTTCCTTCTTGGTTGGGATTGTGGTTAAAGATGTGATGTGAAAGTGTAGCATAGTACTCATTTATCCACTTGCCAGTTCATATTTTTATTTTGTAGAACATTTTTATAAAAGGTGTAGTTAGTGCTGAGTAACTTGGGGTTGGGAGGAAGTGGGATTGTTGCTGAGTATTCATGACTGAATCGATTTTCTGCAAAGTTTGCTACAAAAGTTCACCACAAACCTCGTTTAACAGTTACTGCATTTTTATTGTTTACTTAACTCTGGCTGCCATATGGCATAACAAGTACTCAAGTTTTGCTCGATATTATGAAAACAGGAAATTTCATTTTTGGTTTCAACTGTTCCTTCAGATTGCCTTCCTTTTTTCATTTTATAATATTTTTATTAAATGTATTAAATTTCATATACATAAATACAGAATTCATAAGGATACTTATAAATCAAAATAAGGTAGCACATAATGCACTATATATAAATCACACTGATACAATCATGGTATCCCATATTCATTATCAATCAAATAAAATAAATTGAATTATGAAATACAATAATATGGTTAATTATGTTATTAAAAAAATTACACCCACTACCAAGACAAAGCTAGTTGGTAAGAAAAAAACACACAAAAGAAGTACTTTATTATATAGTATTTTATAATAATAGCCCAGATCTATATTTTAATAACAACAACAATTCAGAGATTTTCAAAATAGTTCAGAAAGGGTCCCCATAATGTTTGATTAGAATCAGAAATCGAACAACAAATCTTCTCTAAATTTAAGCATGACATAACATCGCATAACCATTACGCATGTGTGGGGGCGGGGGGGTAACCTCCTTCCATTTAAACAAGATCGCCCTCCTAGCCATAAGAAAAATAAAAGCCAGTATCCGCAAATGAGAAGGCTCCAAAATTATAGCTCTTTCTTCAACAATACCAAATAATGCAGTCAAAGGATTGGGCTTAAAATTAGCTTTAAAAAGTACAGAAAAAGTTTGGAATACGTCATTCCAATATTTTTCAAGGCTCGAACATGACCAAAACATATGAGTTAATGAAGCCTCTCCATTATAACATCTGTCACAATAAGAAGATATATCTGCAAAAAAAGGAGAGAGCTTGTCTTTAGACATATGAGCCCTTTGTACCACTTTAAATTGTAGGAGGGAATGACGAGCACATAATGATGAAGAATTAACCATTTTGAAAATAGCCCTCCAGTTCTCATCAGATAATGAAGTCTGGAAATCCTTTCCCCAATCTTTTTAAATTTTGTCTAAAGGAGCCATTCTCAGTCCCAACAACAGACCATAAATATAAGATGTTGAGCCATTATCAAAAGGTTTCAAATTAAAAATTACATCTATTATGTTCTTTTCTGGGCTGGTAGGAAATATATGTATAGTTTAGATCTTAAAAAATCTCTAATCTGGGGACGGCTGCTGGCGCAATGACATCGGCGTCAGACCCGGGAGCGGAGGTTCCTGGGTTCGAAACTATACGGGTCCACCCCCGAGTACGCTTTCCATCCGTGCCGGGTTGAGTGTTGAGAAAGCAACTGGACTTCAAAGAGAAAATACTACAAAAAATGTCTGTGTGAGGAGAGGCGCGCCACACAGTGTCTCCCTCTCCCTCTCCCTCTCCCTCTCCCTCTCCCTCTCCCTCTCCCTCTCCCTCTCCCTCTCCCCTCCTCCTCCCCCTCCCCCTCCCTCTCTCTCCCCCCTCCCCCTCCCCCTCCACCTCCCTCTCTCTCCCCCCTCCCCCTCCCCCCTCCACCTCCCTCTCCCCCTCCCTCCCTCTCTCCCCCTCTCCCTCTCCCTCTCTCTCCCTCCCTCTCCCTCCCTCTCCCCCTCCCCCTCCCTCTCCACCTCCCTCTCCCCCTCTCTCCCTCCCCTCCCCCTCCCTCCCTCTCCCTCCCTCTCCCCCTCCCTCCCTCCCTCCCTCTCTCCCCTCTCTCTCTCCCTCTCCCTCTCCCCTCCCTCTCTCTCCCCCTCCCTCTCTCTCTCCCCCTCCCCCCTCCACCTCCCTCTCCCCCTCCCTCTCTCTCCCTCCCCTCCCCCCCTCCCTCCCTCTCCCCCTCTCCCCCTCCACCTCCCTCTCCCCCTCTCCCCCTCCACCTCCCTCTCCCCCTCCCCCCCTCCACCTCTCTCCCCTCTCCCTCTCTCTCTCCCTCTCTCCCTCTCTCTCTCTCTCCCTCCCCTCCCTCTCTCTGCCCTCTCCCCCTCCCCTCCCTCTCTCTCCCCTCCCCCTCCCTCTCTCTCCCCCTCTCCCTCCCCTCCCCCTCCCCCCTCCCTCCCTCTCCCCCTCTCCCCCTCTCCATCTCTCCCCCTCTCTCCCTCTCTCCCTCTCTCTCTCTCTCCCCCTCCCTCTCTCTCTCTCCCTCCCCTCCCCCTCTCTCTCCCTCCCCTCCCCCTCTCTCTCCCTCCCCTCCCCCTCTCTCCCCCTCTCTCCCTCTCTCTCTCCGTCTCTCCCTTTCTCTCTCCGTCTCTCCCTCTCTCTCTCCCTCACCTCCCCCTCCCCCCCCCACGCCTTGTAAAAGCCATGAAAAAGACCATCAGGGACATGCAGACGCACACGCACAGACGCTCACGCAGACGCACACGCCCAGACGCTCACGCACGCAGACGCACACGCACAGACTCGCACGCACGCAGACGCACACCACGCACGCAGACGCTCACGCACAGACGCTCATGCACGCAGACACGCACAGACTCGCACGCACACAGGCACGCACGCAGACGCACACGCACAGACGCTCACGCACGCAGACGCACACGCACAGACTCTCACGCACACAGGCACACGCCAAAAAAAGACTCTAATCTGTAGATATCGAAAAAAGTGGGTATTTGCTAAGTTATATTTTACTGAGAGCTGCTCAAAAGAAGAAAGAAGCCCTCCTCAAACAGATCCTGAAATCGTTTAATGCCTAATCTATCCCATTCTCTAAAAAACAAATCAGTCGTAGATGGTTTAATAAAATTAGAAAAAATAGGACTAGAAAGAGAAAATCTCAATAAACCGAAATGTTTTCTAAACTGTAGCCAGATCCTCAAAGTATGTTTAACCACCAAACGGTCAGTTAATTTATTTAAAGATAAAGGAAAAGAGGATCCGAGAAGAGAAATAATAGAAAATTTCGTAACAGAGTTGGCTTCCAAAAAGACCCATATTGGACAATCCTCACGATTAATATAATATAACCAGAATGGGAGATTTTGTATGTAAATTGCCCAATAATATAACCTAAAATTGGGTAGAGCAAAGCCTCCATTCTTCTTAATTTTTTGAAGGTGAGCTTTATTTAATCGGGGTTTTCTGTTCTTCCATATATAGGAAGAAAGAATTGAATCTAAAGAATCAAAAAAAAGACAGGAATAAAAACAGGTACAGCTTGAAAAAGGTATATAAATTTAGGTAAAATATTCATTTTAGTAGAATTAATTTGACCAATGATAGAGACGCAACCAATTAGAAAGTATCTTTTTCACATAATTCATTAAGGTTAGAACATCTTCTTTGAATAGATCTTTATAATTCTTAGTGATTGTTACACCCAAGTATGTAAATTTTCTTACAGTTTTAAAAGGAAGGTTAGTATTGGATGGTATCAAATTATTTAAAGGAAACAATTCACTCTTATGTAAATTCAATTTATATCCTGAAAACTGACTAGAATTAGTCAGTAAAAGAAACATAGAGGATAAAGAAGTTGTAACATTAGATATAAAAAGCAATAGGTCATCAGCATAAAGCAAAACTTTATGAGTAGTACCTTTCCTTAAGATACCGGTCATATCTGTAGACTCTCGAAAGGCAATTGCTAAAGGTTCTAATACCAAATCTAAAAGCAAAGGGCTCAACGGACATCCTTGTCTGGTTCCACGTTGGAGTTTAATTGGTTTAGAATTCTGGAATTTAGTAAGGACCCGAGCAGAAGGAGATAAGTAAAGTAATTTAATCCAAAAAATAAAATTGGGCTCAAAATTACATTTTTCTAAGGTTTTAAGTAGGTAATTCCATTCAACTCGGTCAAAAACCTTCTCCGCATCCAGAGAAATCACACATTCCAATATTTCCTTGGATGGAGAATGCATAACATTTAACAATCGCTGTATATTAAAATGGGAATATTGATTTTTAATAAATCCTGTCTGATCATCAGATATTATAAAAGGTATAATATTCTCGAGCCTATGGGCCAAAACTTTAGGTAGGATCTTAGCATCAACATTGAGTAAAGAATTGGTCTATATGAAGAGCATTCAGTGGGATTCTTATTCTTTTTAAGAATAAGCGAATGGAAGCTTCATAAAAAGACTGTGTCAACCTACCCGCCTTGAAGGAATCAGTAAGGGTAGAACATAAATGAGGTATAAGCAATGAAGAAAAAGCCTTATAAAATTCTCCAGAGAATCCGTCAGGTCCTGGAAATTTCCCAGAATGCAATGAAGGCATAGCCTCAATGATTTCCTCCTGAGAAATACGTTGATCCAACTGCTTTTGATTATCAACCGAAAGTCCAGGAATATTTAACTGGTCTAAAAATTGTTCATTGCAGTATTATCTTTAACAAAATCAGAACTATACCGTTTAGAACAAAATTCTCTAAAAGTGTCATTTATTTCAAAATGGTCAGTTGTCAAATCACCATTGGTTTTGCGAATTTCTTTATTTTGCCATTTAGCTATAAAGGTCTTCAATTGATTAGCCAATAGTTTACCAGTTTTTTTTCTCCATGTATATAGAATTGCCTTCTATCTTTTAAAAGTTGGCTTTCAGTTAGATACATTATACGAAGATCATATTTTAGTTTTAATTTCAATACGTCTTTTGATTAGTTCAGGGTCTGGTGCCAAAGCGTATTTCTGGTCTAGTTGTTTCAATTGATTAAATAAGTCAATTCTTTCTTTATTAGCTTTTTTCTTAACATATGCAGTATAGGAGATAATTTGTCCTCTAATATATGCCTTAAAATGTCCCAAATGATACGACTAGAAGTCTCTTCCAACATATTTTCTTCAAAAAAAAAACAAGTAATTTAATTCTCCAGAAATTTTAGAAAGTCCTTATCAGATAACAAAGTTAAATTAAAATGCCAGGATCTGTTCATATGAGTGAAACCAGGAAGAATTAAAGATAGAAATACAGGAGAATGGTCAGATACAGCTATTTCTTTATATTCAATGGATTGAACTAATGGAATCATTTGACTATCAATAAAAAAAAAATCAATCCTGGTATAGGAATGATGGACTTGAGAGAAGAATGAATACTCCCTTTCTGCCAGGTGAAAAAAAACGCCAGACATCAACAATATCACATTTCATTGAAAAGGATTGAATAAATAAAGCTGATTTATTAGGTGTGGCTGATTTAGGAGAAGAATGATGAATACTGGGTCTAGACAACAATTAAAATCTCCTCCCATCACTAAAAAATAAAGACTCAAATCTGGGAGGAATGAAAAGAAACACTCAAGAAGTCCTGGGTCATCCAGATCGGGGGTTTACACATTAGCAAATACAATTAATTTATTATCTAGTTTCCCTGACATAATGACAAATCGTCCATTAGGGTCAGAGATAACTTTATGTTAAACAAAAGAAATTGTATTGTCTATAAAAATTGAGACCCCTCAAGATTTTGCTCTGAATGAAGAATGAAATTGTGAACCTCTCCACCGATTAAAAAGGCGTGCGTTGTCACAACTATGTACATGCGTTTCTGGTAGAAATATAATAGGGGCCCTTTTTAATATAAGCAAAAATCTTATTGCGTTTCACAAGGTGTTTTCACGTTAGAAACTAAGTAAATTAATATTTCGATCCGTTTTAAATACTAATTAACAGAAGTTAAAAGATCTGACCATAAATTATTAGAACCAGAGAACAAAGCATAAAGTAAGGTACTCAAACAGAAAATTTGGATGGTAGCCCAACCCAGCTTCCAGAGAAAAAAGAAACCCCGCCCCCCCCAGTCAAAAAAGCCGGCCAAAGAACAGACGGCGTGCTAAACCCTAAAGGCAACCCTCCCAAAGAAATCCTGCTGGCAAAACTCCAATCATTCAAGGATATTATGTTCCTACCAAGAGAAAACAGACAAAATAAACTTAGATCAGAAATCCAAAACATAAGAGGATTCATTTTAACAATTTCAAAAATATATATATGTAGAAAAACCTCAAAATTAATCTTCTGCTTTCAAAAACTTTTGTGCATGTTCAACCGATCCCAGTCGTTTCTGCACACTATTTTTCTGAACGATTCTAAGGCGTTTGGCGAAGCAAAGGGAGGGCTTAAACCCTCTGTTATAAAGCAGCGACATAACTTCTTTATATTTGGCACGTTCAGCCATAACCTCTGGTGTATAGTCTTTGATGAATCTGATCATTTTCCTGTTGTAATCGATCATTCCTACTCGACGGGTATGACAGATTAAAAGCTCCTTAGTATGAAATTCATGAAAACACAAAATAACCGACCTAGGTCGCTCCCCCAACTTTGGCTTCGGGGCTAGTGACCAGTGGGCGTAGTCCAACTTAGGCACAGGCGGCAATAAATCAGGGACTAGCTGCTTCAGAAAGCTTGCAAAGAACTGCGTGGGGTGGACACCTTCAATTGATTCTTCAAGACCCAGAATACGTAGATTGTTCCTTCTGTTTCTGCTTTCCAGGTTGGTAATCTTCTTTGTTAATTTTTCATTAGATAATGATAATTTTTTGCAGAGCTTACTCATGTCTTCTAAGTTCACTTCCAGTATCGACAAAGTTCCTTTATTCTTAATTCGCTTATCATGTTCGATTAGAGTTTGTTGAGTAGTGTCCAACTTGACATTAAGCTGTTGAAATTCCTCAGAAAGTTCTGTTCTTTGCTTTTTAAGAAAATCTCCAGTTGATTCCAAAGTGGTTGGAGAATCATCTTCTTTTTCTTTTGCAGAGGCTTTGGTCTTTCTCAAAGACATAATAGAGCAATATTGAGATTTATAATAAGGTTCCAAAAAACTGGTAGGAAACAAAAAGTTAGGTAAGGTAGGAGCAAGTTCAAAAAGATGTTACCCCCATCGGCTGCCAGCAGGGCTCTCAAATTGCCTTCCAATGGGAACAGTTCCTTTAGGATCTCATCTATTTTGAGCAAACAGTGGCAGTTAATTATTCTTTACAAGTCTATGTTTATCTGAGTTCTATCTGTTGTAATTTCCCCTGCCAAATCACAATAGGACTGGCAGACTGGAAGGTACCTTCCCTCAGTAGCTCCACCAAACCAGAGTGTGGTTGGTGGATTAAAATGAAAGGCAATCATGTGGGCTGGAGTTATTGGAGGAATGTTGTGCACATATCACTTTGGGAATGATGACGCTTTCATGGATCAGGCTGTAATACAGCAGGAATGCTATCGTCTGCTGGAGATGGTTCAAAGCTTTAGATTTAGCCAGGTGAGGGAATTCACTGATGATTGTTCTGTTCAATGACATTCTTTTATTTGTACAGTTTGGCTACTCTTGTGAGTGTAGATCTTCAGCAGCAATGTTATGTGCCACTGTACCTTTTGCTGTATCCATGGTTTTCAATATTTCTTGATATCTAATCTGGCTAATTACTAGTTTGTCAATTAACACTCAATGATGAGAGATACTGTCATCAGTTTTGTCAAGTGATATTTATTCACCAATATAGCCTGCTCACTGATGCCCAGTTATGCCCATCTAGGACTACTTAGCTTCATTCCTCTTAACAGCCATGATTTAAGAATGGACCAATAAGCTGAATTCTAGATGTGAGATCAGAGTGACTGTTCTTGAATCCGACGGAGCAATTGACCAAGTGTGACATCTGGTAATTCTGAAGGGGAAAACACTAAAATAGTTGGATTTATAACTCAAAAAATGCCTGTAATTGTTGCATATTCATAATTCCAGCCCCAGTGTATCACTGTAGGGGTTCCTCCGAGCATTGTTCTCAGCATAGCTATCTTCAGTTCCCAGGGTCTGAAGTGAAAGTGTTCACTGATGGTACAATTTAGATTAATTCCCACTTGACAGCAAGTGCAACAGTCCATGTCTGGATAGGTACATGGAGCTTAGAAAAATAGAGGGCTATGGGTAACCCTAGGTAATTTCTAAGGTAAGAACATGTTCGGCACAACTTTGTGGGCCAAAGGGCCTGTATTGTGCTATAGGTTTTCTATGTTTCTAAGTCAGCAGACAATGATTCCAGAAAACATTCAAGCATGAGCTGATGTGTCAAGCAATATTCATGCAACAGAAGTGTTAGGCAATACCTGTCTCCAGCAAGAAGGAGTCTTGATATTCTGTGATATTAATGTCTGAGTGGCCATCATCAGCTGGAAACTAGTCAGCATTATGTGGCTGCCGTAAAAGGTTAGAGGCAAGATATCCTGTGTTGTGTGGTGTGTTTTCTGACACCTCAAAACCTTTTCACCTTCTAAATCGTTATAGTCACAGATGTTCTGGAATTCTGTCAACTTGCTTGAAACTCAATATCATCCAGAACAAAGCAGCATACTCCATCAAGCTAAATAAATATTCATTCCTTAGACACTGGTCTACAATGATTACAATGAGCGTCACCAACAAAAGTTACTCCAGTTGCTCATCTAGGTTTTTTGCAAACACCTCCCAAACACTCAATTTCTACTACCAAGAAAAGCAAAGGCAACAAAACCATTGGGACACCACCATTTAAAAGTTATGTACAATCCACACACTATGCCAGCTTGGAAATGTGTTCCTATTATCGTCATTGAATCTAAAGCCTAGAACTCCCTTCTCAACAGCCCACTGGAAATTAAAGATTAATGGTTAGCTCTATTTGTACAATATAATTTGTACATCAAAATGTATGGTGAAATGAGTCATTTTGTGTGAATCACCAACATAATTCAAGGAGTGTGCTGGGGCAGCCTGCAAATGTCACCATGCTGTTGGTGCAACCTTGACATCCCCACAGCTCATTAATTGTACGTGCTTGGAATCTGGGAGGAAAAGGGAGCTCCTGGAGGAAACCCATGTGGTCACGGGGAGAACGTACAAACTCCTTACAGGCAGCCGGTGGGAATTGAATCTCGATCGGCGCTGGTAATGTAAAGCGATTGCACTAACCTCTACACTACTGTGTGCCCTCATTAGAAGAAATATCTTCATAAAAAGGAAACGTAGCCACCACCCTCCCTTATACTTTAGAGATGAGCGATAAATGCTGACCTTGTCAGTGATACCCAGATCCAAAATAATCTATTTTGAAAAAGTAGCGTGCTTTACAGTACAACATTTGAAAGGCTGGTTTAGTGAAATCTTATGTTATTTTCTGTTCCATGAGTGCAATTTTTTTTCAGCTAATGCCGTTTTAATTGTTTTAAAGCATATCCATTTTCACTTGGACAAGATCAACTTTTCTTTTATTTCTTTTTCAAACTGTGAGGTCAGCAGCTCTTTCTGCATCCTCGAAGAAGGATTCGTAACTAATTCTGTATTTTTACACAGGTGACCATTCTGGGGAAGATGGTATGGCTAAGCTTTGCATCGAATATGACAGAGACTCTGCAAGCACAAGAAGGAAACCCACAAGTCTCCTTGATGCTTTAGAACATAGTGAAACGAACGCTGATGAAGGGACATCCCTAGGTGAGAAAAAGGTAGGATATGTCCTCGAATGAAATATTTTACAATACCATTTGCACCTTACCAACACAAATGTTCTCCAGTACCTAGTATGTTTCTGTAAAGTAAGTATTTCTGAAAATGTAAGTTATTTTTACCTGATCATTCCAAAAAATTCACTCTCCTTGAAATGTTAGTATTAACTGCCTGTATTTAATCGGCCAATTAGCTCAACTTGTTTTTCTCTAAAAATGCATTTGGGAGAGAAAGCATGATTTAGTTTTCGCTATTATGGTTACACATGGCCAAGTGGTTAAGGTGTTAGTCTAGTGATTTGAAGGTCGCTAGTTCGAGCCTTGGCTGAGGCAGTGTGTGTATCCTTGAGCAAGGCACTTAACCACACATTGCTCTGCGACGACACCGGTGCCAAGCTGTATGGGTCCTAATGCCCTTCCTTGGACAACCGGTGGCATGGAGAGGGGAGACTTGCAGCATGGGCAACTGCTGGTCTTCCATACAACCTTGCCCAGGCCTGCGCCCTGAAAACCTTCCAAGGCGCAAATCCATGGTCTCATGAGACTAACGAATGCCTATATATTATGGTTACCAAATCAAATATCTTTCCTTCTCGCTGTCTAGTCTTTTCCCATCATTGTATTTGTACTTTCACCCTTCACAGAGCGATGTTTCCTTCCTCACCCAAAGATAACCCACTCATCAAGTCTACACTAAATTCTTTGAAAAGCATTCCAATTAGTCTCACTCCCCATCTCCTTTCAAGGTACAAAGGGTCAAATGAGATTGATGTATGTAAATTTACTAATATTAGTAATTAATGTTGGTATATTTTTAATTTTACTTGTAAAAGGTCTGCTGGATTCATATGCCCCCATTCTAAGTTACTAAATTACTACAGATGCATGTGATAGTTTTAATCTTATAGGAACCCCTTCATTCTGGAATGATCTGTATGGAATGGAAGGTAGCAAAATTAAACTGTTTTGCTGATCAATTAGTGAAGAAGAGGGAAATATTCATCATGTTACTTGACATCAAAAGGGTGGAAAATACTAGCATTTATCACTGAGGGAGTGGAAATGGTGCTTCCGGAAAATTACTGTCATAAAGGTGAACAATGTTATGAAAAGCAAATAGTGTATCACAAATCCAATAGAATTTCTTGAAGGTGTAATAATAGGAGTAATCCAAGTGTGAATAGGTGTTTGGTTTACTCCCTAATTATGCATTCAGAAGAACTCAATTTTGATTTGTGACTTATTATCTCAATGTCATAATGTAATTCTTCTCAATCATAGGTCATTGGATTTTTATTTGGTATTTGAAAGCATGACACATCAAATGTTAAAACATAAGATTAAGGCCCTTAGGATGGGGCTATTAATAGTAATTTGCTAGATATAAACCCTTTCTTCATGGCTGTCCTTCAATTCCAGACCAGTTCTGAGGTGAGTGATGAAACTAATGTAGCAACTGCAAATTCTTCCTTCGGTTTGTTAGAAGATGGGTAGTTGATTCACTTGTGAGGTGGTGTACTCCTGCTTCTAATCCAGGATCTTTGTGTGAATTACTGGAGGCTACCCAGATGGAATAATTTGTAGCATTTTGGCTGCAACTGAGAATCTGTGGTTCAATTGTTGGATACTGATCGATTTCTCTAATTTCCAGTAATTCTCCCCACCATTCTTCACCATTTCCCATTCTTGTTTCCCTCCCACACCTTCTCTTCTTACCTGCCTATCACCTCTCTCTGGTGCTCCTCCCCTTTCCTTTTCTTCCATGGTCTTCAGTCCTCTTCTATCAGTCACTCTTCCTCAGTCCTTTATCTCTTCCACCCATCAACTTCCCAGCTCTTTACCTCCCACTTTCCCCCACCAATCACATCGTTCCCTCTCCTTCCCCCCCACCCCTTTTGTGCTTTCCGCAGGGGTCACTCCCTTATGTGACTCCCTTGTCCATTCGTCCCACCCCACTGATCTCCCTCCTGGCATTTTTTTTTTGATTATGAAGACATGTAGTCCTCTTTTATTGTCATTTAGTAATGCATGCATTATGAAATGATACATTATTTCCTCCGGTGTGATATCATAAAACACAGGACAAGCCAAGACTAAAAAAATTGACAAAACCACATAATTATAACATATAGTTACAAACAGTGTAACAATACCATAACTTGATGAAGAAGTCCGTGAGTAAAGTAAAGTTCAAAGTTTCTCAAATGTCCCACATTTCACGCAGACGGGAGAAGGAAGAAAAACTCTCCCTGCCATGCTGACCACAATCCAACACTGAGTCATCCGAAAACTTCAAGCTCTGATCAGCTGTCCGACACCGAGTACTGAGCGCCATCTCTGTCCGAACGATTTGACCTCCTTCTCGGTCGCCAAAAGCAGGCAAGGCCAAGGATTTTGAGGCCTACCCTCCGAAAGATTTCTGACCACACAGCATTTATCCTTGCAAGCAGAGCAAGTGCTACACCTGCCCCTATACCCCCTCCCTCACTACCATCCAGGGCCTTAAATGGTCCTTTTAGGTGAGGCGATACTTCACCTGTGAGTCTGTTCGGGTCATCTACTGTACCCAGTGCTCCCGGTGTGGCCTCCTGTATATCGGTGAGACCTGGCGTAAATTGGGAGATCACTCCAATTTGCGCAGTCCACCAGAAAAAGCAGGATCTCCCAGTAGCCATCCATTTTAATTCCACTTCCCATTCCCATTCCAGTATGTCCATCCATAGCCTCCTCCATTGTTGAGATGAGGCCACACTTAGGTTGGACCTTATAACACCTTATATTCCATTTGGGTAGCCTCCAGCCTGATGGCATGAACATTAATTTCTCAAACTTCTGGTAATGCCCCCCCCCTTCACCATTTCCCATCCCTTTATCCCTCTCTCATCTCTCATCTGGTCCAGTCATTGCCTCCCTTTGGTGCTCCTCCCCCCTTTCCTTTCTTCCATGGTCGTCTTTCTCTTACACCAATCAACTTCCCAGCTCTTTACTTCATTCCTCCCCTTTCGGGTTTCACCTATCACCTTGTCTTTCTGTCTCCCTTCCCCATCACCTTTTAAATCTACCCTTCAGCTTTTTTACTCCAGTGTTTCGACTGTACTCTTTTCCATAGATATTGCATGGCCTGTTGAGTTTCTCCAGCATTTTGTGTGTGTTGCTTGGATTTCCAGCATCTGTAGGTTTTCTCTTGCTTGTGATTGGATTACCTATCGCCTGCCATCTTGTACTTCTTCCTCCACTCCTGCCATCTTGTACTTCTTCCTCCACTCCTGCCACCTTATTCTAACTTCTTACCCCCTTCCTTTCCAGTCCTGATGAAGGGTCTGGGCCCAAAAAGTTGACATTGTGTGTATTGCTCTAGATTTCCAGCATCTGCAGTACCTCTTTTGTGTCTGATTTACTTCGCCATTGCAAAGTCTCGTCGAGGAATGCCTACCCTGAAGAAGTTTAAATCTTCTCTTCAACAGGAGCTCAGTGAGAGCCTCTCTCATTGCTCCTCCACTGGAATCTCTGCCGCTTTCTGATTCTTTGACCACGTGCTCACTCAGATTCACTATTACAGCCACTATCTTTCCTGGGAACTCATCTCTGCTGCCATCTTATATCATGTGGCTTCCAGCTCCATTTCTGGGAGTCTCAGTTTGAACCCAGCAAGAATCCCAAGTACCTGCGTTTGATTGACTGTTTCTCCTGCCGCTGCTCCCTCCAGACTCGATGCGCCACCCTCACTGCTGTGCGAAGGTATCTGCAAGCATTCTCCCATTCTCTACCACAGCTCCGAGCCTCACTTTTCACTGCCTGCCATGGACCTCTCCAACACTTCATCCTCTGCTGAATCCACACCTCCAACCGCTGATTCTTCTCCTTCCTTGCGTCCACTAAGGATTGGGAGCCCGTAGCCCCTGCCTCCTTCAGCCTGGACCCCGGCCTTCTGCAAGCTGCTGACTCTGCTGCCTCCAGCTCAGGCTCAAACTTCGGAATCAATTGTCTCCATACTGTGGACACCGGTGTCTCCAACTCCAGTACTGAACTTGGCCCCTTCAAAACCGCAGACCTCGCTATCACCTGCTCTCTCTTCAACCTATTCGCCAGCTGCTTTCAAACCGCAGATCCCACTATCTCCAACTCACGCTCCAGCTCTAACCTCAGCCACCTCCTTCCACAAGCCGAGACCTTTCTCACTGCTACTGGGTCCCGTGGTTCCTCTTCCGCCACCATTACTTCACACCAACCCTGGGTCTCCTAGACTGCTCTCCACCGTTCTTCCGCTACCTCAATCTTCTCCCCACCCAACGTTCCCAGAACACCCCCACCCCACCCCCTCCTCTGACCCCTCCAACTCTCAACCCACCCCAACCCTAGCTCTAATCCCTGCTGTGTTTTCACCACCACCTCCAACCTCCCCTTCTCTGCAGCAGAACATTCTGTTCTCAGTAAGGGCCTTACCTTTGTCCCCTCCGCCCACTCTCAGTGAGTTCTGTGCCTGCCATAACACTGAGTTCTTCTTTCATCGCCTCCATATCCATACCTACTTCTTTGTCAAGGCAAGGACTTTCCAGCCCGTACCAATGACCCCTCCTCCTGTTTTTAAACCTCCTCCTCTTCTTAGACAGCCTGCTCTGTTCTTCTGCCTGCTCTGGATCTTTTTATCTTTAACTGCTGATGAGACATCAACCATCTCAACTGTACTACTTCTCTCTCCAATTCAAACCTCACTCCCTTCGAATGCACTGCTCTCCAGTTTCCATATTAATCCCAACCTTTCCATCAAACCCTCAGATAAGTTGGGGGGGCGGGGGGTGCTGTAGTAGTCTGGTGGACTGAGTCCTACAATGCTGAGGCCAGAGGACAATTCTCAGATACCACCTCTCACCCCTTGAACAGGATCCCACTAAGGAGCACCAGGCCATTGTCTCGGGCACCATCACTGACCTCATCAACTCTGAGGATCTCCCATCCACTGCCAGCGACTTCATAGTTCCCTTACCTTGCAGCTCCCATTTCTATCTCCTACCCAAGGTCCACAAACCTGACTGTCCAGGTAGACCCAATGTTTCTGCCTGCTGCATCTGGCCCACTGCACTCATGTCTGCATACCGTGACTCTATTTTATCCCCTTTGGTTCAGTCCTTTCCTACCTATGTCCATGACACTTCACACGCTTTCGATCTCTTCAATGACTTTAAGTTCTCTGGCCCCGACTGTATCATTTTCACTATGGATGTCTAGTCCCTGTACAATTCTATCCCCCGTCAGAGGGCCTCAAAGCTTTCTTTCTGGACAATAGACCCAACCAATTCCTCTCCATCACCACTTTCCTCTATCTGTCAGAACTGAACCTCACCCTCAAAAATTTCTCCTTCGGCTCCTCCCACTTCCTTCAAATTCAAGGTGTAACCATGGGCACTCGCGTGGTCCCAGTTATGCCTGCCTTTTTGTCGGCTATATGGAACAATTCATGTTCCAAGCCTACACCGGCATAATTTCTTAGCTCTTCCTATGTGACAATGACGACTGCACTTGTGTAGCTTCCTGCAACCATGCTGAGCTCAGCAGTTTCATCAACTTTGCCGCCAACTTCCACCCTGCCCTCAAATTTACTTGGTCCATTTCTGACACCTCTCTCCCCTTTCTCTTTCTTTCTGTCTCCATCTCTGAAGACAGTCTATCCACTGACAACTTTTATAAACCCACTCACTCTCACAGCTTTCTTGATTCTACTTCCTCCCAACCTGTCACTTGTAAAAATGCCATTCCCTTTTCTCAGTTCCTCTGTCTCTACCGCATCTGTTTTCAGGATGAAGTTTTTCATTCAAAAACAACTGAGATGTTTTTCAAAGAAAGCGGCTTCTGTTCCTTTACCATCAACGCTGCTGTCACCTGCATTTCTTCCATTTCGCACACATATGACCTCATCAGGAATAGGTTTCATATAACCATATAACAATTACAGCACGGAAACAGGCCATTTTGGCCCTTCTAGTCCGTGCTGAACTCTTACTCTTACCTAGTCCCACCAACCTGCACTCAGCCCATCACCCTCCATTCCTTTCTTGTCCATATATCTATCCAATTTAACTTTAAACGACAACATAGAATCTGCCTCAACCACTTCTGCTGGAAGCTTGTTCCTCACAGCTACCACTCGCTGAGTAAAGAAGTTCCCCCTCATGTTACCCCTAAACTACTCTCAACTCATGTCCTCATGTTTGAATTTTCCCCACTGTCAATGGAAAAAAACCTATCCATGTCAACTCTATCAATCCCCTTCATAATTTTAAACACCTCTATCAAGTTCCCCCTCAACCTACGCTCCGAAGAATAAAGACCTAACTTGTTCAATCTTTCTCTGTAACTTAGAAGATGAAACCCAGGCAACATTTTAGTAAACCACCTCTGTACTCTCTCAATTTTATTAACACCTTTCCTATAATTTGATGACCAGAACTGTACACAATACTCCAAATTTGGCCTTACCTATGCCCTATACAGTTTCAGCATTACATCCCAACTCCTATACTCAATGCTTTGATTAATAAAGGCCAGCATACCAAAAGCTTTCTTCACCACCCTATCCACATGAGATTCCACTTTCGGGAAACTATGCACCATTATTCCTTGATCCCTCTGTTCTACAGCATTCTTCAATGCCCTACCATTTACCATGTATGTCCTATTTTGATTAGTCCTACCAAAATGTAGCACCTCACATTTTTCAGCATTAAACTCCATCTGCTATCTTTCAGCCCACTCTTCTAACTGTCCTAAATCTCTCTGCAAGCTTTGAAAACCTACCTCATCATCGACAATGCCACCTATCTGCTTACTTACTAATCCAATTTACCACCCCATCATCCAGATCATTAATATATATGACAAACAACATTAGACCCAGTACAGATCCCTGAGGCACACCACTAGTCACCGGCCTCCACTCTGACACACAGTTATCCACCACTACTCTCTGGTGTCTCCCATCTAGCCATTGCTGAACCCATTTTACTACTTCCATATTAATGCCTAATGATTGAACCTTCCTAACTAACCTTCCGTGTGGAACTTTGTCAAAGGCCTTACTGAGGTCCATATAGACGACATCCACTGCTTTACCCTCATCAACTTTCTTAGTAACCTCATCAAAAAATTCAATAAGACTTGTCAAACATGACCTTCCGCGCACAAATCCATGTTGACTGTTCCTAATCAGACTCTGTCTATCCAGATAATTATATATACCATCTCTAAGAATATTTTCCATCAATTTACGCACCACTGAAGTCAAACTCACCGGCCAATAATTGCCAGGTTTACTCTTAGAACACTTTTTAAACAATGGAACCACGAGAGCAATACGCCAATCCTCCAGCACCATCCCCGTTTCTAATGACATTTGAAATATTTCTGTCAGAACCCCTGCTATTTCTACACTAACTTCCCTCAAGGTCCTAGAGAATATCTTATCCGGACCCGGAGACTTACCCACATTTATATTCCTTAAAAGCCCTAGTACTTCCTCTTCTTTAATTGTCAAACTTTCGATAACTACCCTTCTTGTTTCCTTTACCTTACACAATTCAATATTCTTCTTCTTAGTGAATACTGAAGAAAAGAAATTGTTCAAAATCTCCCCCATCTCTTTTGGCTCCGCACATAGCCGTCCACTCTGATTCTCCAAGGGACCTATTTTATCCCTCACTATCCTTTTGCCACTAACGTAACTGTAGAAACCCTTCGGATTTACAAACCCCATTTCCAGAAAAGTTGGGATATTTTCCAAAATGCAATAAAAACAAAAATCTGTGATATGTTAATTCACATGAACCTTTATTTAACTGACAAAAGTACAAAGAAAAAATTTTCAATAGTTTTACTGACCAGCTTAATTGTAGTTTGTAAGTGTACACAAATTTAGAATTTGATGGCTGCAACACACTAAACGAAAGTTGGGACGGAGTTAAAATAAGATTGAAAAGTGCACAGAATATTCAAGTAACACCGGTTTGGAAGACTCCACATTAAGCAGGCTAATTGGTAGCAGGTGAGGTATCATGACTGAGTATAAAAGTAGCATCCATCAAAGGCTCAGTCTTTGCAAGCAAGGATGGGTCGTGGCTCACTCCTTTGTGCCAAAATTAGTGATAGAATTGTTAGTCAGTTCAAAAGGAACATTTCTCAACGCAAGATTGCAGAGAATTTAGGTCTTTCAACATCTACAGTATATAATATTGTGAAAAGATTCAGAGACATCTCAGTGCGTAAAGGGCAAGGTTGGAAACCACTGTTGAATGCGCGTGATCTTCGAGCTCTCAGGCGGCACTGCCTAAGAAACCGTCATACTACTGTGACAATTATAGCCACCTGTGCTCGGGAGTACTTTGGAAAACCATTGTCACTCAACACAGTCCGTCGCTGCATCCAGAAATGCAACTTGAAACTGTATTACGCAAGGAAGAAGCCATACATCAGCACTATGCAGAAACGCCAGCGAGTTCTCTGGGCCCGAGCTCATCTCAGATGGACCGAAAGACTGTGGAACCATGTGCTGTGGTCAGATGAGTCCACATTTCAGCTAGTTTTTGGAAAAAACGGGCGTCGAGTTCTCTGTGCCAAAGATGAAAATGACCATCTAGGTTGTTATCAGCAAAAGGTGCAAAAGCCAGCATCTGTGATGGTATGGGGGTGCATCAGTGCCCACAGCATGGGTGAGTTGCATGTATGTGAAGGTACCATTGACTCTGAGGCGTATATTAGGATTTTAGAGAGACATATGTTGCCATCAAGGCGACGTCTCTTCCCGGGACGTCCATGCTTATTTCAGCAGAACAATGCCAGACCACATTCTGCACGGGCTACAACAGCGTGGCTTTGCAGGCACAGAGTGCGTGTGCTTGACTGGCCTGCTGCCAGTCCAGATCTATCTCCTATTGAAAATGTATGGCGCATCATGAAGAGGGGAATCAGACAATGGAGACCACGGACTGTTGAGCAGCTGAAGTCTTATATCAAGCAAGAATGGACAAAATTTCCAATTGCAAATCTACTACAATTAGTATCCTCAGTTCCAAAACGATTAAAAAGTGTTATTAAAAGGAAAGGTGATGTAACACAATGGTAAACATGCCTCTGTCCCAAATTTTGTTGAGTGTATTGCAGCCATCAAATTCCAAATTTGTGTATATTTACAAAATACAATTAAGTTGGTCAGTAAAACTATTGAAAATCTTGTCTTTGTACTTTTGTCAGTTAAATAAAGGTTCATGTGAATTAACATATCACAGATTTTTGTTTTTATTGCATTTTGGAAAATATCCCAACTTTTCTGGAAATGGGGTTTGTATTTTCACTTTACTTGCCAAAGCAACTTCGTATCTTCTTTTAGCTTTTCTAATTGCTGTCTTAAGATTCTTTTTACATTCTTTATATTCCTCGAGTACCTCATTAACTCCAAGCTGCCTATATTTATTGAAGATCCCTCTCTTTTTCCGAACCAAGTTTCCAATATCCGTTGAAAACCATGGCTCTCTCAAACTTTTAACCTTCCCTTTCAACGTAACAGGAACATAAAAGATTCTGAACCCTCAAAATTTCACCTTTAAATGACCTCCATTTCTCTATTACATCCTTCCCATAAAACAACTGTCCCAATCCACTCCTTCTAAATCCTTTCGCCTCTCCTCAAAGTTAGCCTTTCTCCAATCAAAAATCTCAACCCTGGGTCCAGTCATATCCTTTTCCATAATTACACTGAAACTAATGGTATTGTGATCACTTGACCCAAAGTGCTCCCCAACACATACTTCCGTCACCTGCCCTCTCTCATTCCCTAACAGGAGAGCCAACACTGCCCCTTAGCTAGTTGGTACCTCTATGTACTGCTCCAAAAAACTATCCTGCACACATTTTACAAACTCCAAACCATCCAGCCCTTTTACAGAATGGGCTTCCCAGCCTATGTGTGGAAAATTAAAATCTCCCACAATCACAACCTTGTGCTTACTACAAATATCTGCTATCTCCTTACAAATTTGCTCCTCCAGTTCTCAGTCCCCATTAGGTGGTCTATAAAACACCCCTATAAGCATCACAACACCTTTCCTATTCCTCAATTCCACCCAAATAGCCTCCCTAGACGAGTCCACCAATCTATCCTGCCAGAGCACCGCTGTTATATATTCTCTGACAAGCAATGCAACACCTCCCCCCTCTTGCCCCTCCTATTCTATCACACTTGCCACCTCACAAGTTTCCACATTCAGCATGTAATTCTCCATAACTTCTGCCTTCTCCAGCAGGATCCCACTGTCAAGCACATCTGCTATCCGCATAGATCGCTCCTATGTGGCTCCCTTGTCCGCTCATTCCTCCCTACTGATCTCCCTCCTAGCACTTATTCTTACAAGTGGAACAAGTGCCACACCTCCTCCCCCACTACCTTTCGGGGCCCGGAACAGTCCTTCCAAGTGAGGTCACACTTCATCTGAGGGTCTATTGGGTCATTTACTATGTCTAGTGCTCCAGGTGTGGCCTACTGGAGGAGAGACCCGACATAGATTGGGAGACTACTTCGTCGAGTACTTTTGCTTCGTCTGCCATAAAAAGTGGATTTCCTGGTTGCCACCCATTTCAACTCTACTTGCCATTTCCTTCCTTTTCAAATCTTTTTATTGTAATATTACACAAAAGAAATAACACGAGTACATTGAAGTAACAACACTTACAATGTCTCAAAAAAGACATTATCTTAAAGATTGAAAAAAAATTTGTGATAACAAAAAAAACCTACTAAGCAGAAAAGTGAGAAAAAAAAGAACCCATTAAGTGTACAACCCCAGAGCCATGCGTCATAGAAAAAGCTTCTAAAAATAAACATCAAACCACCAGCAAGAAAAGAAAATATACCAAAAAATTTACAATTAGATCATGGAAAAAATCTATCAATTAGCTCAAATGATAATAACGAGCAAAAGAGCCCCATCTTTTCTCAAAATCAAATAAAGGTTCAAAGGTTCGACTTCTAATTTTCTCCAAACTAAGACATAGCATCACTTGAGAGAACCATTGTGACAAAGTGGGAGCTGATGTATCCTTCCACTTCAACAAGATGGCCCTCCTAGCTATCAATGTAGCAAATGCAATAACGTGTTGGTCAGACACAGAAATACCATGAATACTTTGAGGAATTATTCCAAAAAGCACAGTTAATTTATTAGGTTGTAGATTAATTTTAAGTGCTTTAGGAATTGTTGAAAAAACCGATTTCCAGAACTGTTCCAATATAGAACAAGATCAAAACATATGTGTCAGTGTAGCTATCTCAGTTTTACATCTATCACAATAACGATCTACATTAGAAAAGATTTTAGAAAGTCTCTCCTTCGTCAAATGATAACGATGTACAATTTTAAATTGAATCAATGAATAGCCAGCACAAATTGAAGAAGAGTTAACCAGCTTCAAAATCCGCATCCAATCCTCAATCATAAAAGTCAAATTGAGTTCCTTTTCCCAATCCTGTTTAACCTTAGATAAAGGACGCTTGTCCCATTGTAATAATAAATTATAAATTCTTCCAATAGAACCATTGAACGAATTACTTAAATATTTTTGTAAAAAATGTCTAATTTGAAGGTATTGCAGAAAGTGTGAGTATGAAAGAGAATATTTATCAATTAATTGTTCAAAAGACATCAATCTATCTTCTTTAAATAAATGCAAAAAAGAATTAATACCTTTATTTTTCCAAAGTAGAAAAATTAGATCACTCAAAGAAGGCTTAAAAATTAATTTTGATAAATTAAACTACAAAGTTTAAATATTTTAAGATTTAAAAAATTGCGGAACTGGAGCCAAATTTGTAAAGAATACTTAATCACAGGATATAGGTTTAAATTAACAACTTTAGCTAATTGTATAGGTAAAGCAGCACCCAATAACGAGGTTAAATAAAACTGTTTTATAACTTTCATTTCCAGGTCTACCCAAATAGGCCGATCACTCTTATTAACCCAATATAAAAAGGCATGTATCGCACATTAACAGCCCAATAATACATTCTTAGATTAGGCAAAGCAAGACCTCCATCCTTTTTCAATTTTTGTAAGTAACATTTACTAATTCTTGGTCTTTTATTATTCCAAATAAAAGATAAAATAATAGAATCAATCCGATCAGAAAAACTTCCTGATCAAAAAACAGGGATATTCTGAAATAAATATAAAAATTTTGGCAAAATCATCATTTTAACTATATGAATATGACCAACAAGTGAAAATGTAAGTGGACTCCATCTACTAAATAAATACTTCGTAGAGTCTACTAAAGGAACAAGGTTGGCTTTATAAAGATCCTTATATTTTTTTAGTAATTATAATACCTAAATATCTAAAAGAATCCGTGACTTTAAAAGGAGTATTATCATATATAGAGACAGAATCATTTAAAGGAAACAATTCACTTTTACTAAAATTTATTTTATATCCTGAAAAACCTCCAAGTTCATTAAATAATTTTAGCAAGGCAGGAATAGATTCATCAGGATTAGATATATAAACCAATACGTCAGCGTAAAGAGAGATTGTATGCATGGTCTCATTCACAAAAATCCCAAGGATATTTTTAGACTCACAAAGAGCAATAGCAAGGGGTTCTAATATTAAATCAAACAACAAAGGACTTAATGGACAGCCTTGCCTTGCCCCCCGTGAAAGCTGAAATAAAGGAGACCTACAATTGTTAGTGACAACAGTAGCAGTAGGGGCTTTATATATCATTTTAATCCAATTATTAAAATAATCACCAAAGCCAAATTTCTCTAAAACATTAAATAAATATTTCCATTCGACTCAATCGAATGCTTTTTCAGATTCCAAAGATACAACACATTGTGGAGTTTTAAAAGAGGACAAATATATAATGTTAAATAGTCTCCGAACATTTGAAAAAGAATAGCAACTCTTTATAAAGCCTGTTTGATCTTTAAAATAATCTTACCCAAAATATTCTCCAACCGATTGGCCATTATCTTTGACAGAATGTTAGCATCGACATTCAGTAATGAAATAGGTCTACATGAAGCACAGTCAATGGGATCTTTATCTTTTTTAAGAATTAAAGAAATAGAACCCTCATGAAAAGTAAAAGGTAAGTCACCTTTCACAAAAGAATCCTTAAACATACGGAGAAAGCAACTTTCCAAATTTTTTATAAAATCTTACAGGATAACCATCAAGTCCCGGGGACTTACCAGATTGCTTTGAAAAAATAGCTTTATGAATTTCGGCTTCAGTGATTAGAGCATCAAGAGTTTTTTGATCCTCAGCCGAGATTTTAGGAAAAACAATCTTTCGTAAAAAAGCATTCATTTCAGAAGAATCTAACGGACATTGAGATTTATAAAGTTCAGCATAAAAATCTTGAAAAATCTTATTAATTTCTTCATATTCCTGAGCCAAGGTGCCATCTTTCCTTCAAATTTTCATGATTTGCCTTTTGGCTGCAGCCATTTTTAATTGAGATGCGAGCAGTTTCTTATTTTTATCTCCAAACATATAAAATTGGCTCTTTAACTTAAGCAAATATCCTTCAATGGGATGAGTTAATAACAGGTTATATTGTGATTGAAGTTCCACCCTTTGTTTAAATAAATCAATATTGGGGGAAATTGCATAAATATTATCTAAATCTTTAATTTGTTTTGAAATTCTATCTAATTCTGCTTTAGTCTGTTTTTTAAGTTTGGCTGAATAAGAAATAATATGACCACATAAAAATGCTTTAAGTGTATCCCATATAATTAATTTAGACATACCCCCTATATCATTAAAAAGAAAAAAATTATATTATCTGGGTTTCAATGAAACTGACGAAGTCAGAGTTTTGCAATAATGTCTGAGACATGCGCCATGGTGGGCGGGCTAGAATGACATCATATTCAGAAGACAAACTCAGAGGGGCATGATCAGATATAGCAATAGCGTCATATTCACAATTTTTAACACTAGGCAAGAAGCGGGGATCGATTATAATATAATCGATCCTGAAATTTTTTTTTAAGCACGTGAGAAGAAAGAATATTCTCTGTTATCGGGGTGGAAATACCTCCACAAATCAATCAACCCAAAATCAATCAAAAATGAATTAATAAATGACGCGGAACGATTTGGAAGTCGCTAATTAGTTGAGCTCTTATCAATCATAGGATTTAAGCAGCAGTTAAAATCCCCGCCCATTATTAACATATATTCATTTAAATCAGGCAGTAAAGCACATACCTTTTTAAAAAAGAAGGATTATCTAAGTTAGGACCATACAAATTAACCAAAGCAACTTTTCTATTACGGATCGTTCCTTTAACAATTAAAAATCTACCATTAGAATCTGATTCAATATCCTCTTGAATAAATTTATTAGATTTAATAAAAATAGACACACCTTTTGTTTTACTCTGAGAAGTAGAGTGGAATGGCAAACCATTCCACCATCCAAAAAATCTATTTTGATCTCCCGCCCTGATATGTGTCTCTTGAGCAAAAATTATATCAGGTTGGAATTGGTTAATAATTTTAAAAGTCTTTTTTCGTTTAAATAGGATGATTCCAACCACGTACATTCCAATTTATTATATTAATCCATTTAAATACCATACTATAATTTTATTCTACTTTATACATGTGCAGAGCACATACCAATATGGGATGATCAGAAATGGCGGCAATGAAGAATACAACCAGATAGAAAATACGCATGCTCCAGAACCACCCAATGTGAAAGAGCCCCTAATTCTAATCCCACCCCCTTCCCGAAAATCCAAGAAAAAGGCAAGCAATCTATGATAGAGTTCAAAGCCACTGACCGCTCCGTCTGTATTTTTTTCCCTCTCCCCAGTTAGTAAAAAGAGTAGAGTGACATTGTAGCAAAGACAATAAAGTCTCAGCAAAGAAAAACATTTACATTCCATCATCTAATAAACAAGAAAGAACCAAAATCATGTTATCTCTTTAGAGAGAAAAACCTGCGGTATCTTTAAGTTTAACATTAATTCCCTAGAAAAACTTTAAATTCAATTATAAAATGTTATAATAAAACATTATTAAAAAATTAATAGTATATTTGACCCAGCTGAATTTTCAAAAATACAGATTAATAATATTATAAGTAATTAAACACTCCCAAATATATATATATATATATAAAGCCCTATTAGTAGGAAAAAACTACCAATTAGCTGATTAAAAAAGAAACAAAAAAAAACTCAAACCAAGTATTAAATTAAAGGAACAAATCCCTTATCTTCTTCTCTGTCGAATGTTCAGATGATCATTTAGATGGTCATACTTGAGCCGTAAATCTTCTTCCCAAAGGAAAACCAACAATATGCAATAATGAACAACTCTCCTTGTCTTCTTTAATTAGTCTCTCAATGAAATATACAAATGATCTTCATAAATCTTCTTTCCAAAATGCAAATAATATACAGATAGCCAAACAACCTTTCAGATAGTTCATTCAGCAGCGGCGTCAGTAACAGTGGCAGGCATAGCCTGAACAAAGTCCAGTGCAGCTTTTGGATCAAAAAAAGTACGAGGAGGAGAATTAGCAGGAAAAACTTTAATTCTTGTTGGGTACCTCAGAGAGGGAAACAGATTTTTTTATCATATGCCTGTTTCATTACCAAGGCAAATTTTGATCTTTGTTCCATTATCTCTCTTGGGTAATCTTCGTAAAAACGGAGCTCAGACTCCATAAATCTAAAAACTCTCTGTTTTCTTGCCTGTTGCATTATTTGATTTTTAATTTTAAAGTGATGAAAGCAAACCAGAACAGATCTTGGTTTACTAGACTCCTTCAATTTTGAAGTAAATGCCCTGTGTGCCCTTCTATAGCAAGCAGCTTCAATAAAATGGTAGGAAATAAAGTGTGAAAAAGCTTACCAAAGTAAGCAGTTAAATCTCCATCTTCAGCTCCTTCTTGCAGCCCAACAATTTGTATATTCTTTCGTCGAGACCTAGTTTCCAGATCTACAAACTTATTTTGATATCTTTCCAAACGAGTTGTAGCTTCAGACAACTTTTGCTTGTTATCTTCAATTCCTCTTCATGTGTAATAACTTGAGTTCCCAGGTCTTTAAGTTTTCCCATAAATGACTTCATTTCATTACTGTTCTTTTCCAGTTGGTCTTTAATTGATCCATTCTGATCCTTAATTGAATTCAGTGTCCAAACGATATCTTCAGCCCACGATGGCATTTCATCAGATCTTTCCTTTTGCACCTTTCCTTTCCCGTTACCTTTATCACTAGGTTCAGGTAAATTCTTCCCACTTCTCGTTGACATAGACATATTGTTCCCCTTCAATCAGCAAATAGAAGAGAGTGGTGGATATATGGAATGCTCTGCCCCAGAAGGCTGTGGAGGCCAAGTCTCTGGATGCTTTCAAGAAAGAGATGGATAGAGCTCTTAAAGATAGCAGAATCAAAGGTTATGGGGATAAGGCAGGAACTGGATATTGATTGTGGATGATCAGCCATGATCACAGTGAATGGCGGTGCTGGCTCGAAGGGCCGAATGGCCTACTCCTGCACCTATTGTCTATTGTCTATAAAAATTTTTAATTCAAAGTTTAAACTAGGGGGAGAGAAAGAAAACTAAGAGCAGCACAAAATTACTGCTACTCCATTTGTAGACAGGGGCGGTCCTCCTACTTGCCAATTCCATTCTGACATTTCAGTCCCTGGCCTCCTCTGCTGCCACGATGAGGTCACGCTCGGGTTGGAGGAGCAACACCCTACATTTCTTCTGGGTAGCCTCCAACCTGATGGCATGAACATCAATTTCTTGAAATTTGCGCCTCCCCCTTCGCCATTCCCCATTCTTGATTCCCTCTCATGCCTTCTCTTTTTAACCTGCACATCACCTCCCTCTGGTGCTCCTCCTTTTCCCTTTCTTCCATGGTCTTCTGTCCTCTCCTCTCAGATTCCCCCTTCTCCCACTCTTAATCTCTTTCACCAATCAACTTCCCAGTTCTTTACTTCACCCCTGCTCCTCTCCCGGTTTCACTATCACCTGCCACCTTGTACTTCTTCCTCCCCTCTCCCCACTTTTTTATTTAAGTTTCTTCCACCTTTCTTTCTAGTTCTAATGAAGGGTCTCAGCACGAAACATCATCCATAGATGCTACCTGACCTGCTGATCTACTTTGTGTGGTCATCAACCATGAATGCTGCTTATATTTTTGTGGGAAAGCTTTGAAAATAACCTTGGTTCTTTCATATTCATGTCCACCAATTCCTGATGGAACTTAGAATAGTGCATTTGCTTCGGTATCTGGTGTTGGGCATGTAAATGACATGGTCAGCCCAAGCAGAGCTGACTGAGTAGAACTCGGACTTTGTAGCTGGGAATGTTGACCTAGAAGAGGACACTAACATTAATTCACTATCATGCAATGGATTTGGAAGATCACTATGATTAAGCAGAGTCAACATCTTACAATAAAAACGGAAAATGCCAAGTCACACTATCTATTTCAAAGGGAGACAAAGATAACATTGAAGAATTAACATTATTTTGTAAAGGGGAAGAAGTTTGTAACAAATCTAATAGCTTTGTTGGGTGTAGCTAAGGAAGTAAAAACAATGGATTTAGTTTTTCAAAAAGCATTTTATAACATGACAAGTTTAAAAAGTTAACATACACCATTGAAGTTCTTTGGTGGAGACATTAATGTCATAATATTGGTGATGTCTTTCCATTGATTTGAAGTGCCTGTAAGAAGTTCACATCTCAAAAGCATAAAGAAGGGCAGAATCATCATTGACTGGTAGACCATGAATTTTGTGCCAGGTCTTGATTTTCAAACATCCTTTGCTTTAGTTGGTCAGAGGCTGAGTTGGCAAATTTAAGACAATGGTGGAATTCATCATTAATGTGTACCTTCACCAGGGGGTATCATCCGAGATACACAAAGTGAGACGTGTTTTCCAGGGCCATGATGTGAATCTGTATTGTTATAAAGGACAGTGTTGACCAGTGAGGGTCAACTTAGTCTTGTGGATATTGAGTATAAAACCCATCCTCTCAAATGCTTCATCATGTAAGACTTCCACAACTTAGAACTTTGTTGCAAAAATGCAAACATAGCCTGTGTAATGCAGCTTGGATACTGGGGTTGGAGTAACTTTGGTATACAATTTGAGCAATTTTCCTTAGATCCACTCCACCAGCAAGCTTGTTGGAGATGAGGTACACCACTGCAGTGAGAAAGACTGAGGACAATGACAAAGCCATGCTTGACACTGAGCTGCACCTAACTTGGCTGTGTTGTGAATCATGGGTTAGAATCATGCCTTGCAAGCCACCACGAAGGAAACGTAAGAGGACCCCAAATTCATGAGGACAGCCCAATTGAGAAGGCTGCTCCATTGTTGAGACAAAAGAATAAGGATAAGCTATTTATAGTGTTTGCAGATACTCCCTGCATTACTCTTGGAAACTACCACTGTATGAAGATCATTTCCACTGTGCTTCTTGATGGGAGGACAGCACAGCAGAATTTGGAGAACAATTCTTGAGTCACTGGGAGAATTTGGTTGAGGGGGACCTATAGGGAGGTGCAGTCTGCTAAGGAAATAAAGAAAAAGATTGCAGATGACTACAAATGTTGAACTCCTTTCAAGAAAGGCAGCAGTGAAAAACCTGTGTTATGATTAGTAGTAAAATTAATGGAAAAAAATTCTGAGGGATAATTCTGAGTATAAATTGAAAAGGCAGAGACAAATCAAAGATTGCCAGCATGGCTTTATCAAGTGTCTATCTTGTCTGACCATTTTGCCTGAATTTTCTGAAGTGGTAGCAAAGTGTGCATTGACAATGGTAGTGCAGTAGTTGTGGTTTACATGGCCCCCAGATCACTATAGGCTAGTGAGCCTCACATCAGTGCTAGGGAAGCTATTGGAGAGAATACTGAGGGATAAGTATGACCTGCTTAGGGACAGTCAGTGTGGCTTTGTGTAGGGCAGGTCATATCTCACAAACATGATAGAGTTTATCAAGGAAATGACAAAGGAGCTTGATGAGGGTAAGGCAGAGGATGTTATCAACATGGAATTCAGTAAGGCATTTGATAAAGTCCCTCCTGGTAGATTGATTCAAAAGATAAAGATGCACAGGACCCAGAATGAATTGCAAGCTTGTATTTGGAATTATCTTGCCCATAGAAGACAGAGATTAGGGATCTCTGTCCTTCAGTCCTCTCCTATTAGACTCTTTCTCCAGGCCTATATCTTTCACTGATCAGCTTCCCAGCTCTTTATTCACCCCTTCCCCTCCTGGTTTCACCTATCACCTTGTGTTTCTACCTCTCCTCCTCCATCTTTTAAATCTACTTATCTTTTTTTCTCCAGTTCTGCTAAACAGTCTCAGCTCAAAGCGTCGACTATACTGTTTTCCGTAGATGCTGCCTGACCTGCTGAGTTCCTCCAGCATTTTGTGTGTATTTCTTGGATTTCCAGCATCTACAGATTTTCTCTTGTCAGAAATCCGGGGTGCAAGGCTGTTATTCTGGGTGGTGTTCTAAAGGGGATCTCTGTTATTTGTGTATGCAGTATATTAATGATCTGAATGAAATCATAGATTGGTAGATTAGCAAGTTTGTGGATAGTACAAAGATTAGTGGAGATAAGGACAGTGTAAAGGACTATCAATAGGATGTAGATCAGTTACAGATATCGGCACAAAAGTGGCAGACAAAGTTTAATCCAAGCAAATGTGAGGTGTGGCATTTTGGGGGGGTTAAATGAAAGGAGGAAGTATACAGTTAATGCTAGCCCTCTTAATAACTTTGAAGTACAGAAGGATCTTGGGGTCCAGAGCCATAGTTCACTGAAAATGGCTACACAAGTGGAGAAAGTGGTAACAAAAGCATATGTGTGCTTGTTTTCATTCTTGTGTGTTTTGAGTTTAAAAATTTGAAAGACATATTGCAGGTATATGAAACTTTAGTCAAACTTCACATGGAATATTGTGTGAGTAACTGGTCACCCCATTATAGGATGGAAGCGAAGAGGGTACAGAAATGGTTTATCAGGATGTTGCCTAAATGAGAGAGCATGAGCTGTAAGGAAAGGATGGACTATTTGGGTTGCTGTCTCTAGAGCTTCAAAGACTATAAGGGGAGACCAGATAAAAGTTTTGAAGATTGAGAGTCTTGGATAAAACTCTGAGAGTCAGAAGCTTTTCCCCAGGGTAGAAATGCCGAACACCAAAGGATATGCTTTTAAGATTAGCAGGAGGAAGTTTAAAGGCAACGTGAGGGGCAAGTGTTTTATGTACAGAATGGTAGGTGCCTGGAATAAGTTACCCTAGATAGGAGTGGAAGTTTTGTAGCATTTAAGATGCTTTTCAGATAAAAATGCAGATGACACCAAGAAATATAAATGGAATGGAGTGATAGGGATGATAGGAGGAGGACATTTAGTATAAATTAACATCAAAATCGGTGCAACAATGTGGACCAAATAACTTGCCCATTGCTATGTATCAGTGAGACCCAACATAGATTCGGAGACCGCCTTGCTGAGCATCTACAATCTGTCTGCCAGAAAAAGCATGATCTCCATGTAGCCACCCACTTTAATTCTACTTCCCATTCCTATTCTGACATGTCGACACATCATTCCATAGCCTTCTCTACTGCCACAATGAGGCCACACTTAGGTTGGATGAACATTGAATTCTCGAATTTCTGTTAATTCCCCCCCCCCCACTTCACCATTCCCCATTCCTGTTTCCCCCTCTCACCTTTTTCTTTACCTGCCCATTACCTCCCTCTGGTGCTTCTCCTCCCCTTTCCTGTTAGATTCCCCCTTCTCCAGCCTTTTATCTCTTTCACCAATCAACTTCTCAGCTCTTTAATACACCCCCTTCCCCCTCTCCCAGTTTTACCTATTACCTACCACCTTGACTTCTTCCTCTCCTCTACCCACCTTCTTACTTTGACTTCTCATCTTTTTATTCCAGTCCTGAAGAAGGGTCTCGGTCCGTTTATTCCTTTTCATAGATGTTGCCTGACCTGCTGAGTTCTTCCAGGGTTTTATGTGTGTTGCCTTGGATTCTCAGTATCTGCAGATTTTCTCGTTTTCATGCCCAGTGATGTACTGTTCTATGATCCATGGGATCCTGAGTAAATTGGATCTAAATTGTCTTGGTGATAGAACAGAGGGTAATAGGTTATTTTTGTGACTGAATGCCTAGGGATCTGTGCTAGGACCCTTGCTGTTTGTAATATACTTGAATGCTTTGGGTGCGGATATTGGAGGCATAATCAGGAAGTTTAGAAATAATATGAAGATTGGTGAAGGGTCTTGGGGCACAGAGTTGATCTCAATGTGTTGGTGAAATGGGGTGAGAAATGAAAGATGGGGTTTAATCCACTGGGGGTGCCTTGTGTTACGTACCCCGTAACTGGGTTGCCAAACCAGCAGAAATGGATCACTCAGTTGGAGTCTGGATTACTAGAACTAAGAAAGTTTTATTAAAGAAACAAGCAGCACAGTACTCTAATCAAAAGGATAATAAATGCAACAGTTCAGCAATGATAAACACACATGTACACAGAATTAAGATAACAGGATCAATCAAGCTCTATTGTTGTCTAGGGGTAAATGACCAGTTTCCAAGTGACGCAAAGTTCAGTTCAATTTAGTTCAGTTCAGTTCGCAGTAATCGCTGCCGTGGGAGATGGACAGTGGGGGGAAGGAGAGAGAGAGCAAAACGAATGAATATTCAAATGGCTTCCACACAGACCTTCGCAGTCAGCTTTCGGGCGAGCCCTTTGTGATGTCATCTGAGGTCACCGACTGTGACTCCTCCGTTTCCAGATACGATCGTTTCTCTGCGGTGAACCTGGCACCCAGGCAAGGGCAGACACACACCAGGTTCCCGCCGATCGTACCTTTCCACCCTGTGCGTCTATGGCTTGATCCTACGACCAGCCGTCCAAAACTTCCCACCGACTTGTGGGAGACGCACCGCTTCCAGGGTCTCATTACCTCGGGGTGTCGTGTGTGTCTTGCCTTAGCGAACCTGTCCCTTCTTATCCCCCTGCTGGGTTATCGCCTGTCCATCACTTCAAACAGTTCAGGGTTCAAAGGGGGAGCCGATCTTGACAGCTCTCCTTCCGTTACTCTCTCCCGTCCCTTCATTAACATCTCCAAATGTTGCTCCATTGTTTTCCTTATCTCTCTTTCTCCTGAAGACAGGTGGCAGACCAACTGCTGATCCCACTGGTGCCAGCCCAGGCCAGCTAACATCTTAATTTATGTGTATTCTCGTCACACTTGGTACTGTAGCGGTTAGCACAACGCTATTACTGCTTAGGACGTCGGAGTTCAATTCCAGAGTTCTCTGTAAGGAGTTTATATGTCTTCTCCTTGAACTCGTGGGTGTACTCCAGTTTCCTCCCACAGTCCAAATACCAGTTAGTCGGTTAATTGGTCAAAGTAAATTGTCCTGTGATTAGGCTAGGATTAAATAGGTGGGTCGCTGGGCGGCATGGCTTGTTCTTCTTCTCTTGTATTTGCACAGTTTGTTGCCTTTTTGCACACTGGCTGTCTGTCTGTCCTGTTGGGTGTTCTTTGATAATATCCTTACTTTGAACTTTAAATAAATGGAATTTTAATGAGCATGTACACCATGTTAAGGTCCTAAGGAGCATTAAACAGCAGGGGGACCTTGGTGCACAAATCCAAAAATCCTCGATTGTGGCAATCCAGGTAAATAATGTGGTTAAGAAGGCATATAGAATATTGATCTTTGTTAGTCGGGGCTTCAAAGATAAGAATCACAGTAGCGTACATCTTTAAAGGGCTGGCTAGAAGGAATATGGACTCTTCCTTGGTCTGTTTTTAGTGGATGAGGCCCTTGGTCATTGATGGCTTTTGATTTTGAAGAACTCACTTATTTTGTGATTGCCAAAAAGCTGCTGGGTCTCCATCCAATGTCTCTTTTTTAAGTCACTGACTTTATATTGAACCTCAGCCATCAAATGGCTATTGATTTTTTTTTCTTCTCTTGCGGCTTACTGCTACTTCTGATTCAATAATGCCTTATGTTTGAGATTAATTAGATTGGTGTGCCTGCCCTGGTCATTTTAACTAAATTAAATTCTGATTGTTCTGTGCAAAGAAACACGAGTTCCAACGCAGCTGCTAATAACTACAATCTTCAGGGAAGTCCATAGACTTTACACTTCTGGCAGACAGCCAAAAAGTTATCTGTGCAGAATTATCTTTGTAACTTAATTTTCTTGCCGCAATGATCTTCCTGTTTTAGAACCAGATGGACCAGAGATAATAGATCAGGTGACTATCAGCCTGCAGTCATCAGAAATCAGCACTGCACACATAATGTGGCCAATCATGTAGTCTTGTATTTCAATCAGTACCATTGTCTAGAACCGGGGCATTACCAAGAAATTTTGCTTGTCTCTGATGAACAAAGTTTATTGCGTTATTATTGTCACGTACCAAGATACAGTGAAAAGCTCATCTTAGTACTTTGATCATGTAAATTAAGTCATCACACATAGTGCATTGAGGTAGAAGAAAACGGAATGATTATCAAAGAAGTTCTGAGTGGAGTTGCCGGGAGCAGCTTGCAACAAGTTACCATGCTCTGCCTAGACTGTGCTCCAAGAGTTTCATCAGGTAGAGCGTCCTGCTGGAGTAAGCCTTTGTGCAGATCATACCTTGCCAGAGGGTTGTACCTTTACTTTACTTTATTGTCACTAAACAATTGATACTAGAGCATACAATTATCACAGTGATATTTGATTTTGTGCTTTGCACTCCCTGGATTACAAATCGATAATAAATATTAAAAATTTTAATTATAAATCATAAATAGAAAAGGGAAAGTAAGGTAGTGCAAAAAAAAAACGAGAGGCAGGTCCGGATATTTGGAGGGTACGGCCCAGATCCGGGTCAGGATCCGTTCAGCAGTCTTATCACAGTTGGAAAGAAGCTGTTCCCAAATTTGGCCGTATGAGTCTTCAAGCTCCTAAGCCTTCTCCCCGAGAGAAGAGGGACGAAAAGTGTGTTGGCTGGGTGAGTGGTGTCCTTGATTATCCTGGCAGCACTGCTCCGACAGCGTGCAGTGTAAAGTGAGTCCAAGGACGGAAGATTGGTTTGTGTGATGTGCTGCGCCGTGTTCACGATCTTCTGCAGCTTCTTCCGGTCTTAGACAGGACAACTTCCATACCAGGTTGTGATGCACCCGAGAAGAATGCTTTCTACGGTGCATCTATAAAAATTAGTGAGGGTTTTAGGAGACAGGCCAAATTTCTTTAGTTTTCTCAGGAAGTAAAGGCGCTGGTGGGCCTTCTTGGCAGTGGACTCTGCTTGGTTGGACCAAGTCAGGTCACTTGTGATATTGACCCCAAGGAACTTAAAGTTTTTGACCTGTTCCACTTGTGCACCACCAATGTAAATTGGGTCGTGCGGCCCACTACTCCTTCTGAAGTCAACAACCAATTCCTTCGTCTTGCTGACGTTGAGGGATAGGTTATCGCCTTCGCACCATGCCACCAGGTTCTTAATTTCCTCTCTGTACTCAAAAACTCATCACTACCCGAGATACGGCCTACAATTGTTGTGTCATCAGCAAACTTATATATTGAGTTCGATGGAAACTTGGCTACACAATCACGGGTGTACAGTGAGTACAGCAGGGGACTGAGTACACAGGCTTGTGGGCACCGGTGCTCAGAGTGATTGTAGAGGAGAGCTTGTCCCCTAATTTTTACAGCCTGGGTCCTGTCTATGAGGAAGTTGAAGATCCAGCTGCAGATCTGAGTGCTAAGGCCCAGGTACCGGAGCTTAAGAATCAGTTTATTTGGAATGGTGGTATTAAAAGCAGAGCTGTAGTCAATGAAAAGGAGCCTTACGTATGCGTCTTTATTCTCCAGGTGGTCTAAGGAGGAATGTAGGGCCAGAGAGATGGCATCTGCCGTTGAACTGTTGCTCCAGTAGGCGAATTGCAAAGCGTCGTGGTTGATCGGTAGGCTGTGGTTGATGTGTGCCATAACCAATCGCTCGAGGTCCTCAATAAATACTTCTCTTCGGTATTCACCAATGAGAGGGAACTTGATGATGGTGAGGACAATATGAGTGAGGTTGATGTTCTGGAGCATGTTGATATTAAGGGAGAGGAGGTGTTGGAGTTGTTAAAATACATTAGGACGGTTAAGTCCCCGGGGCCTGACGGAGTATTCCCCAGGCTGCTCCACGAGGCGAAGGAAGAGATTGCTGAGCCTCTGGCTAGGATCTTTATGTCCTCGTTGTCCACGGGAATGGTACCGGAGGATTGGAGGAAGGCGAATGTTGTCCCCTTGTTCAAAAAAGGTAGTAGGAATAGTTCGGGTAATTGTAGACTAGTGATCCTTACATCTGTGGTGGGAAAGCTGTTGGAAAAGATTCTTAGAGATAGGATCTATGGGCATTTAGAGAATCATGGTCTGATCAGGAACAGTCAGCATGGCTTTGTGAAGGGTAGATCATGTCTAATAAGCCTGATAGAGTTCTTTGAGCAGGTGACCAGGCATATAGATGAGGGTAGTGCAGTGGATGTGATCTATATGGATTTTAGTAAGGCATTTGACAAGGTTCCACACAGTAGGCTTATTCAGAAAGTCAGAAGCATGGGATCCAGGGAAGTTTGGCCAGGCGGATTCAGAATTTGCTTGCCTGCAGAAGGCAGAGGGTCATAGTGGAGGGAGTACATTCAGATTGGAGGATTGTGACTAGTGGTGTCCCACAAGGATCTGTTCTGGGACCTCTACTTTTCGTGATTTTTATTAACGACCTGGATGTGGGGGTAGAGGGGTGGGTTGGCAAGTTTGCAGACGACACAAAGGTTGGTGGTGTTGTAGATAGTGTAGAGGATTGTCGAAGATTGCAGAGAGACATTGTTAGGTTGCAGAAGTGGGCTGAGAAGTGGCAGATGGAGTTCAACCCGGAGAAGTGTGAGGTGGTACACTTTGGAAGGACAAACTCCAAGGCAGAGTACAAAGTAAATGGCAGGATACTTGGTAGTGTGGAGGAGCAGAGGGATCTTGGGGTACATGTCCACAGATCCTTGAAAGTTGCCTCAGGTAGATAGGGTAGTTAAGAAAGCTTATGGGGTGTTAGCTTTCATAAGTCGAGGGATAGAGTTTAAGAGTCGCGATGTAATGGTGCAGCTCTGTAAAACTCTGGTTAGGCCACAATTGGAGTACTGTGTCCAGTTCTGGTCGCCTCACTATAGGAAGGATGTGGAAGCATTGGAAAGAGTAGAGAGGAGATTTACCAGGATGTTGCCTGGTTTATAGAGTAAGGATTATGATCAGAGATTAAGTGAGCTAGGGCTTTACTCTTTGGAGAGAAGGAGGATGAGCGGAGACATGATAGAGGTGTACAAGATAATAAGAGAAATAGATAGAGTGGATAGCCAGCGCCTCTTCCCCAGGACACCACTTCTCATTACAAGAGGACATGGCTTTAAAGTAAGGGGTGGGAAGTTCAAGGGGGATATTAGAGGAAGGTTTTTTACTCAGAGAGTGGTTGGTGCGTTGAATGCACTGCCTGAGTCAGTGGTGGAGGCAGATACACTCGTGAAGTTTAAGAGACTACTAGACAGGTATATGGAGGAATTTAAGGTGGGGGGTTATATGGGAGGCAGGGTTTGAGGGTTGGCACAACATTGTGGGCCAAAGGGCCTGTAATGTGCTGTACTATTCTATGTTCGAAGCACTTCATAGCAATTGATGTCAGAGCCACAGGTCGATAGTCATTCAGGCATGCCACCTTGCTCTTCTTTGGCACCGGGATTATTGTTGCCTTCTTAAAACACGAGGGGATCTTAGACTGAAGCAAGGAACATTTGAAGATGTCAGCAAACACTCCAGCTAGCTCACTTGCACAGGCCCGGAGAACCCGTCCTGGGATGCCATCTGGGCCTGTCGCCTTCCTTGGATTTATCTTCAGGAAGGCCCTTCTAACGTCCTCCTCGGTGACGATGAATCTCGATGCCACCAGGTCCGGTTCATCCGGAGGGAGCGGCACGCTCCTCTTCTGTTCGAATCTTGCATAGAATACGTTAAGTTCATCAGGAAGAGAAGTGCCACAGTTATTGATATTCCTAGCCTTTTCTTTGCACCCACTGATCTCATTTAGACCCTGCCGTAGTCTACTGGCATCCCTCTGGTTAGCCTGGGCTTCCAACTTGGCTCGATATTGCCCCTTGATGCCCTTAATGGCTTTCCGGAGTCACGCCTGGATTCCGTGTAGCGACTGGTATCCCCGAACCTAAAAGCTGCAGCTCTAGCCTTTAAAAGGGACTTCACCTCATAATTCATCCAAGGTTTCTGGTTAGGGAATACCCGGATTGCCTTGCGAGACACACAGTCCTCCGTGCATTTCCAAATAAATTCCATGACAGCTGAGGCATACTCATCGAGGTTAGCTGCCGAGTCCTTGAATACTAACCAGTCCACCAATTCAGTGCAGTCACGGAGGACCTCATCTGTTTCCTCCGTCCAACGCGACACCACTTTTAACACCGTGACCTCCTGCTTCAGTTTCTGTTTGTAAGCCGGGAGGAAGAGTACAGCCTGATGGTCCGATTTTCCAAAGTGAAGTCGTGAGATGGAACGGTAGGCATCCTTGACTGCTGTATAGCAGTGGTCAAGTATATTCAGGCCTCTAATGGGGCAGGAGACATGTTGGCATAACTTTGGCAGCACCTTCCTGAGGTTGGCCTTGTTAAAGTCCCTGGCTGTAATGAGCAAAGCCTCCGGATACCTGGTCTCAAGTCACTGATGTTGGCATACAGTATGTTCAGAGCACACTCCACCTCCGCCTGGGGGGGAATGTAGACCGCTGTCAGTATGACTGAGATGTATTCCTGTGGCAGATAGTAGGGACGACACTTCACCGACAGATGTTCCAGGTCCGGGCTGCAGGAGCTTGTCAGTGCCACTGTGTCCGAGCACCACGCAGTGTTGATCAGTAGGCAGACACCACCTCCCCTCGTCTTGCCCGAAGACGCCGTGCGGTCCATCCGATGGATCGAAAATCTCTCCGGTCGGATGGCACATTTGGGGGTGGCAGGGGAGAGTGATGTCTCGGTGAAACAGAATACACTGCGGTTCTGCATCTCCCTGCAGTAGGTGAGTCTCCTTTTAAGGTCATCCACCTTGTTCTCTATGGCTTGCACATTAGCTAGTAGGTTGGTGGGCATGGGGACCCTGAAGCCCCTCTGCTTCAATCTGACCAGCAGCCCAGCTCTTTTCCCACACTTCCTCAGTAAATAGTGCATCTTTCCAGGTTTCCATCGATGCAGTGTGTTGTTGTCAGCTCTTTGAGGTTGGTGGATGCGTCCCACGGGGATCGATCGGCGGGTCACGTCGTCAGGCGCTCCGGGTCCGGTCGAGTGACAGGGGAGGATCCGCTGCCACTTCCAGCTGCCGGGGGCCCGGGCTGTCGATTGGGTTGGGCCCCGAAGCTGACACTTAATCCCGGAGGGCCGGGCTCCTGGCTGAAACAAGTCCGTGAGCTGAGTCACGGTTGCGGAGGCCTCTGCTGCAGCCAAGCCTCGGGCTCGATTTCCAAGGCCGGTGGCAGAGGCCTTACTTCTGGCAGCTGTGGATGTCCAGCAATGGGGCTTTATGGTGGTCGCTTCGGGGAAGCGTCTAAGGCACCTTGAGGTCTCCGATGTCACTTCTGTGTGGTCGTCTGCTCTGGAGAGGTGCTGGTCAGAATGGGCTGCGTCTCCAAGCGCTCTGGCATGGTAGCAGGCCGTTGGTCTCCGGGAACATGGTGGGCCTCGAACCAGACCTGGCCAGGTGCGGTCCGGAGTTTAAGAGGCAATTCTGGCATGGTGATCTCCAGCTGGCTCAGTAGCTTCGCCAGGGTGTTGTTGATCTTGCTAGATGTAGCAGATTGGAGGTTTAGAAGGGTTTCTCAGGTATAGGATAGTGTAAAGGGCAGTTTGCTCGGAAGAGCACGCGCAGAGTCGCCAGTTACCGGCACCATCTTGATCATCAAGATGGTATCTTTTCCCAACTTGATGTTCATCTCTCAAATTGATCTCTCGCTGGATAGTAGGAATAAGCAAATCACTTTCAAATACCAGGTTGTAATTTGCTGAGGGCTGCAAGAAACTTGCGGGCAGGTTAACTAGAGCTGTTGGAAGTGGTTTAAACTACTACGACGGGGGTGGAAACCAGTGTGATAGAGATGATGAGCCAGCAGGTTTACAAGTACATGATGCATGTAACATTAATGGAAGGAAGGACAAACCACTGACTGAGTACAAATGCAGACAGAGCAAAGAGTTAGATTTTATCGCAGAGGTAAAATTCAAAAAGTCAAAGAATGCAGGACTGAAGGTCTGGTATTTAAATATGCATATCATTCAGAATAAAGTGGATGAGCTCGTGGCGCAATTACAGACTGGTCGGTGCGATGTTGTGGGCATCACTGAGTCATGGCTGAAAGAAGGCCATAAACACAAAATAATCTGCAGATGCTGGGATCAAAGCAACACTCACAACACACTGGAGGAACTCAGCAGGTCGGTCAGCATCCGTGGAAACGATGAAGGGTTCCAGCCCGAAACGTTGACTCATCGTTTCCATGGATCCTGACCGACCTGCTGAGTTCCTCCAGCGCGTTGTGAGTGTTGAAAGAAGGCCATAGTTGGGAATTTGTCATCAAAGAATATACTTTGTATCGAGAGGACAGGCAAGAAGGTATTGGCGATGGTGTGGTTTTATTGGTGAGAGATGGAATTACATCTTTAGAAAGAGGTGACTAGGGACAGAAAAAGTTGAATCTTTGTGGGTGGAGCTAAGAAATTGCAAGGAGAGAAAAAAACATTATGGGAATTATATATAGGCTTCCAAATAGTAGCCAAGTTAGGCGGTTGAGATTTCAAAGGGAGCTGAAAAAGGCAAGTAATAAGGGTAATGTCACAATTGAGATGGGGACTTCAATATGGAAGGGGATTGGGAAACTCAAGTTGGTGCCAGATCGCAAGAGGGGGAATTTGTTGAATGCCTATGAGTTTGTTTTTTAGAGCAACTTGTGCTGAGTCTACTCGGGAAAAGGCTATCTTAGATTGGGTGTTGTGTAATAACCCAGATCTTATTAGGGAGCTTACTGTAAAGGAACCCTTAGGAGACAGTGATCATAATATGATTGAATTCATACTGCATTTGTGAGGAAGAAGCGTAAGTCACACATATCAATATCACATTGGAATAAAGGAAATTACAGAGGCATGAGAAAGGAGCTTGCCCAGGTGATTTAGAGGAGGATACTGACAGAGATGATGGCAGAACAGAGGTGGCTGAAGTTTATGGGAATAGTTCATAAGGCGCAGAATAGATACGTCCCACAGAAGAAGTTGTTCTCAAATGGCAGGGGTATGCAACTGTGGGTGACAAGGGAAATTAAGGACTGCATTAAAGCAAAGGAAGGGGCATATAAGGTAACAAAAGTGAGTAGAAAGCTGGATGATTGGGAAGCTTTAAAAACCCAACAAAAGGCAACTAAAAAAACTAAAAAAGGGAAAAGATGAAATATGAGGGCAAACTAGCCAATATTATAAAGCAGGATACCAACAGTTTTTTCAGTTATGTAAAAAGTAAAAGGGAGGTGAGAGTTGATACTGAACCACTGGAAAATGATGCCGGTGAGGTAGTAATGGGGTACAAAGAAATGGCAGATGATCTGAATGGGTGCTTTGTATTTGTCTATACTTTGAAAGATACCAGTGAAAAGGACCTTGGCAGTTGTGGGGATGACTTGCAGTGGACTGAAATGCTTGAATGTATAGACATTACATTAAGAAGGAGGATGTGCTGGAGCTTTTGAAAGGTATTAAGTTAAATAATTTGTTAGGACTGAAGGAGAAGAAGAAGAAGGCTACTGTGGGAAGCGAGGGAGGAGATTGCTGAGCCTCTGGAGATTAATCATTAATTGATGATTCTTTGTATCATCAATAGGGATGGGAGAAGTACCAGAGGATTGGATGGTTGCAGGCATTGCTCCCCCGGTCAAGAAAGGGAGTAGAGATGACCCAGGAAATTATAGACCAGTGAGTATTTCTTCAGTGGTGGGCAAGTTGTTGGAGGAGATCCTGAGAGCCAGGATTTATGAGCATTTGGAGAGGCATAATCTGATTAGGGATAATCAGCATGGCTTTGTCAAGGGCAGGGCATGCCTTACAAACCTGATTGAATTCTTTGAGGATGTAACAAAACACATTGATGAAGGTAGAGCAGTGGATGTAGTGTATATGGATTTCAGTAAGGCATTTGATAAGGTTCCCCATGCAAGGCTCATTCAGAAAGTATTGAGGCATGGGAGCCGAGGAGACCTTACGTTCTGGATCCAGAATTGGCTTGTCCACACAAGGCAAAGGGTGGTTCCGGATGGTTCCTATACTGCACGGAGGATGGTGACCAGTGATGTTCTGTAGGGATCTGTTCTGAAACCCCTCCTCTTTCTGATTTTTTATAACTGACCTGGATGAGGAAGTAGAAGGGTGGGTTAGTAAATTTGCTGATGACACAAAAGTTGGGGGTATTGTGGACTACCTCTTCATGGGCCTCTGCTTTTCTCCACCTGTAGTCATTAATCAGCTCTTTGGTTTTACTGATATCAAGTGAGAGGTTGTTGTTGTGGCACCATTCAGCCAGATTTTCAATCGCCCTCCTATATGCTGATTCAGCCAGCAACATTGGTGTCATCAGCAAACTTAAATATGGCATTGGAGTTGTGCTTAGCCTCAAAGTCATAAGTAAAAAGTTAATAGAGCAGGGGGATAAGCGAACAGCCTTGTGCTGATGGTGATTATGGAGGAGATGTTGTTGCCAATCCAAAATGACTGGTCTGCAAGTGACAACCACGGTGTATTCGATCAGATCCTATGAGTCCCTGAATATGGCCCAGTCTACTGACTCAAATCAGTCCCACAGCTGCTCTTCTATCTCCTGTAACTACCTCTTGATTGTCCTTCCTTCTGGAGCTATACTTTTTTTGGTTCTGCCTATATGTGATAGGAGGAGGATGGCCATATTATCAGACTTCCCAAAATGCATTCTAGGGATGGAATGGTAGGCTTTCCTTATAGTAGTGAAGCTGTGGTCGAGTTTTGGGACCCCTGTTGCTGCAGGTAATACATTGATGACAATTGGGCAGAGATTTCTTCAAGCAGACTTGATTGAAGTCCCCAGCAGTATTTGAAAGGCATTGGGGCAAGCTGTTTCTTGTTTGCTAATTGCAGCACTCAGTACATTGAGTGCTTGCTTAACATCTGCCTTTGGCAGTCAAGATTAAAAAGCCCTTGAGCCTGACAGCTGTATCTGGCTTTATCGGGAGCGAGCCATGTCTTAGTGAAACAGAGAATGCAGTAATCTTTCATTTCCCTCCAATATAGCAATCTTGTCCTTTAGTCCTCGATCTTGTTCTCCAATGACGACATTTGCTAACAAGATACTGGGTAGGGGAAGTTTTACACCTTGCCATTTTAGTCCATTCTCGTGATCCAACGGTGCATCCCATTTCTTGTCGATCAACACTGGCGCACCTCAGGGGTGCGTGCTAGCCCACTGCTCTCCTCTCTGTATACACATGACTTTGTGGCTAGGCATAGCTCAAGTACCATCTAGAAATTTGCTGACAATACAACCATTGTTGGTAGAATCTCAGGTGGTGTTGAGAGGGCATACAGGAGTGAGATATGCCAACTAGTGGAATGGTGCCACAGCAACAACCTGCCACTCAACATCAGTAAGACAAAAGAGCTGATTGTGGCCTTCAGGAAGGGTAAGACGAAGGACCACATACCAATCCTTATAGAGGGATCAGAAGTGGTGAGAGTAAGCAGCTTTAAGTTCCTCGGTGTCAAGATCCCTGAGGATCTAACCTGGTCCCAACATATCAATGTAGTCATAAAGAAGGCAAGACGGCGGCTATACTTTATTAGGAGTTTGAAGAGATTTGGCATGTCAACAAATACACTCAAAAACTTCTATAGTTGTATTGTGGAGAGCATCCTGACAGGCTGCATCACTGTCTGGTATGGAGGGGCTACTGCACAGGACCAAAAGAAGCTGCAAAAGGTTGTAAATCTAGTCAGCTCCAACTTGGGCACTAGCCTACAAAGTACCCAGGACATCTTCAGGGAGCAGTGTCTCAGAAAGGCAGCGTCCATTATTAAGGACCTCCAGCACTCAGGGCATGCCCTTTTCTCACTGTTACCATCAGGTAGGAGATACAGAAGCCTGAAGGCACACACTCAGCAATTCAGGAACAGCTTCTTCCCCTCTGCCATCCGATTCCTAAATGGACATTGAAGCTTTGGGCACTGCCTGACTTTTTTTAATATACAATATTTCTATTTTTGCACATTTTTAAAAATCTATTCAATATATGTAATTGATTTACTTGTTTATTATTTTGTTCATTTTATTTATTTTTTTTCTCTCTCTGCTAAATAATGTATTGCACTGAACTACTGCTGCTAAGTTAACAAATTTCATGTCACATGCCGGTGATAATAAACCTGATTCTGATTCTTCTCCTGAATGGTCTTTTCCCAATCAGCAGGAAAGTGTGAAATGGGTTGTGATTCTGTAGCTACATACAATACTTCTACATTTCTTTGTGAAACTACAACAAATGGTAAATTCCAACTTGAGCATTCCTTTTGCAACTGGCTTAGGCTAGCAAATAGCTCTGTCCCACAATTATGAGGTATCAGTTGTTACCACATTACAGCCAGTCGAATTGCATTGTAACTGCTTCTTGTAATATGTTTCTGCTGCTGTCACGACATAGTAAATATTGTTCACCAAAGCACACTTCAGGAAGATCCCAGTATTAATAGGCAAAGTGGACAGGCAACACTTGTCATATGTAGCAAAATCTTTTTCAGTCAGGCCCCTTGGTATGATCTCTGGATATACTCATTGACCTCCCCTCTGTTGACATTGCATCACATCCACATCTCCCCTCTTAGACTTGATAACTTAAGTCAGATGGTTGCTCAGAGATATCCAGTCTCTGTTTATGTACAGGTTTTCATAAATTCTATTGTATTTCTTTATTTTCCTGTAAATGCCTGCAAGAAAATGAATTTCAAGGTAGAACTTGGTAACGTATATGTATGATAAATTACATTTCACTTTGACATTCCCTCATTGTATTTTCCAACACGATGCAGTCTAATAAGTGAGTACTTATGATTTTCACCATGTCAGGAAATAAGAAGGACTATTGCAGTATACAGTGGACTCCTCTTATTTTTGCAGTCCCCCAGGACATGACTAGTGAGAGTGAGATTCCAAATGTGGCACACATGGGCATCTTCACCCACCTATTCTTTCATCTGATTGTCTGGTAATCCAATCTGGCACTCTGTGGCCTTCTAAATGTAAAATATTTGCCCTGACTACAGATATGAACCACACAGCATATTGCACAAATTGCATCTTTTTCACTGTGTTGAGTGTCATTATTCATTCTATCAGTATTCTTGCTAGTTATATCCTCTAATGGCTGCAGTAACTGAATAGTTTCTAACACTACTTCTGCTCCTTGTTTACCAACTTGTCCCAGATCACCATAATTTTGTCCTGTGATCCCCTTCAACTTCTTTTTTTTTAAATTTTATTTTTATTTGGATAAGGAGTTCACAATTATCATGTACTTTTTTCACACATATAACCTTTTCCATTTTTGTATATGTATAAAACTACAATTATTTATACATTCTTAAGTATACATTGAGATGATATAAAAGCAAAATAAACATTTAAATAGATAATTATGTACTGTGGTAAATCTAACCTATTAGGCTAAGTAATGAAATTAGTTGTTAAGAAAAGTGGTAATAATAGTTTCCATACAACCCTTCTGGACCATTTCCACTGGTCCAAAATGTTGCATACAAGCCTATATACCAACCATTGTAGGTGTTTATATCCCAATTTGTTCGTGCTTGTTCCTGCCCGCAGACATAATTATCCAATCCCTATGTACTTATTTACTTAATTTTTTCATTTTTTTTATCCCTTTCCCAAATCTTTCCCTTTACTTGTGTTAATTCTCTATTTTCCAAAAAAAAAACAACAAATATTTAGACTAGGGGTGCTTACATTAGCAATATTACTGTGTTGATGAGAAGAGCAATATAAATCATTAGGAGAGTCATCTAAAGTCTGCTCGCATTGGGGTTATATATTCAATCCATTTATTCCAGATTTGATAAAATGTTTCTTTTTGAGTTCTCAGGGAGTAGGTCAACTTTTCCATTTTAAATATTTCCAAGATAATTTCGTACCAATCTTCTAATGTAGGTGGTATTGGATTTAGCCATTTTCTAGTGATTGATTTCTTACTTGCCGCTAAGAGGGCCTGCAGCAACTTTATATCTTCCTTCTGTTCAAGGAACAATACATGCCCCAAATAGAGCGTCTCAAAGTTCAGAGGTATCTGGGACCGAAGTACCTTAACTAATGTTCTATGAATACCTTCCCAAAATAGACTTAATTTAGGGCAATCCCAGAAAATATGAAAATGATTTGCCTCCTTAGAGCCACACCTTCTCCAACACATCACGTTTGTATCTTTATATTTTTCCTGATATGGGGTCTTGAAGTATCTTATAATGTTTTTCCAACAATGTTCTCTCCAAGTCAAAGAATTAGTCGAGGAGCATTGAAAGCTGCAGATTTTCCCCCAAGCCTCCTCTGAAAGTACCAACCCCGCTTCGTTCTCCCAATTCTCTTTAATATACAGTGTATTTACATTTTTAGCATGGGAGAGTGCATTATATAGGCGAGAAACTGATTTACTAGGTATTGAACTGCAAGCCGAATTCAGAATCTTGAAAAATTCTAATTCTACTGTTGATAGGTCTGTATATCTACAACTCTGGTTAACATAGTTTCGTATTTGAAGGTACCTAAAAAAGTCATTATGTTCTAGGCCATGTTTGTCCTGCAGGATTTGGAAACTTTGTAATACTCTTTTATCTATAAATGAGAGGTAGGTTGTAAGACCTTTCTTTATCCATAGCTCAAATCTTTTATCTCCTCTGTTGGGAAGGAATTCGGTATCATATGCACACCATCTAAAGAGTTTTAGCATGTTATTAATTCCACATGAATTAACCACCTTCTGCCATACTTTTAATGTAAGATTTATCCAAGCATTATTAAATTTTTCCAACTGGGCCATCAATCCTTTGTCAGCTATTGAGGCCTGAAGAGGAAAACTGTCAACTAATCCAAATTCTATTTCCTTCCATCTAGCCTTATATTCCCTATTACACCAATATAACAGAGGGGTTATCTGTGAGGCATAAAAATAATTTCTCAGGCAAGGAAGAACCATACCTCCTCTTTCCTTCCCTAACTGTAAGGTGTTATATCGTACTCTAGGTTTCCTTCCTTGCCAAATGAAGCGGGAAATCCATTTGTCCCATTCCCTGAATTGATTATCATCCACCTCCACTGGTAAAGTACGGAAAAGATAGAATAACCGAGGAAGAATATTCATTTTTATAGTATTTATCCTTGAATTTAAACTTAAAAAGGGGATAAGATTCCATCTATGCATATCTGCTTTTATCTCTGAGATTAATGGCCCATAATTTACCTGTGACAGTGTTGAAAGATCCTTCGGCAGGGTTATTCCTAAATATTTTAATGATTTAGCTTCCCACTTAAGATCGTATGTATCCTGCAATTTTTTGGATGGTGTATAATTTAGGGACATAACCTGCGTTTTCTTTACATTTATTTTATAACCTGATATTTTCCCAAAGTCATCCAACAGTGTAAACAATCCTATAAATGATTTTTCTGGTTCACTCAGATAGACCAAAACATCATCTGCGAATAACGCCACTTTCTGTTCAATCCCTGCCACCTTGATACCTTTTACGATTTCGCTCTGTCTTATTAGTTGGGCAAGTGGTTCAATATATAGCGCAAAAAGGAGAGGAGAAATTGGGCATCCCTGTCTAGTGCCTCTCTCTAAAATGAAGGAGTCAGAGAGGTCCCCATTTATCTTAATTCGGGCTGTTGGGCTGTCATACAGAGTCTGAATTACTTTAATAAACCTTTCTTGAAAGCCGAATCTTCCTAACACTCTGTATAGGAATGCCCAACTAACCGAATCAAAAGCTTTCTCAGCGTCCAATCCTACTACCATTGTCTCTGTCTCGTTCTTATTAACCTGTTCTAATATGTGCAGAGTTCTCCTTATGTTGTCCTGTGTTTGTCTTTGTTGAATAAATCCAGTCTGGTCTAAATGGATTAGGCCAGGTAAAAGCTTTTCCAATCTGCGCGCTAATATAGATGTAAATAGTTTGTAATCTAAATTAAGAACACTAATTGGCCGATAATTGCCACATTCTAGTTTATCTTTACCCTCTTTAGGAATAACTGAAATAATCGCTTCTCTCCAGGAAGGTGGAGTTTCTCCTCTCTGCAAGATCCAATTAAAGGTGTTAAGTAGTAATGGGGCTAACTGTGTCTTCAGGGACTTGTACCACTCTGAGGTAAACCCATCAGAACCCGAGGACTTTCCAGCCTTTAACCTAGAGATGGCCACGTTCAGTTCTTTGACAGTTACTGGTTCTAATAAACTTTCATTTTGTAAATCTGTAAGTTCAGGTAGATCTAAAAAATTCAATACACTGTCTATATAGGGCTCATTGGGGGCCCGGGGTTGGGAGTACAGCTCTCGATAATACGTTTCAAAACTCTCTTGAATTTTCCCTATTGTACTCTCCACAAGCTTTGTCTTTGGATTCTTTATTTTATGAATTGTATTGTCTGCTTGTTGTTTTCGTAATTTATATGCTAATAATCTAGCTGATTTACCTCCTACTTCATAATTCTTTTGTCTCAGGTAAAGAAAATTTCTTTGAGTTTCCAACGTATAAATATCATCAATTTCACTTTGCAATTTCCTAATTTCCTGTTTTCGATTTGAATTACTTTTGTTGCTATCTCCAACTTGAAGTTGTTTTAATTTTCCTTGAAGGTCTGCTAATTTTTGTGCATTGATTTTTTTCATGTGAGTAGTAATGGAAATAATTTTCCCTCTCAGTACAGCTTTCAATGTATCCCATAAAATCACTGGTGATGTTTCTCCCGTGTCATTAAGGTCTAGATATTCTTTGATTTCTCCCCTTAATCTCTCCATTACTTTCGGGTTATTAAGTATATGTGAGTTTAGCCTCCATAGTGTTTTCCTCATTTTCCTTTCCAGGATTAGAGACATTGAGACTGGGCTATGATCCGACAGATCAATTGTTGCAATATTACAGTTTTTTATCCTGAGTCTATCTGTATTAAAGATAAAGAAATAGTCTATCCTTGAATAGGCTGAATGAGGGAAAGAGTAATATGTATAATCTTTACTAATAGGGTGTAATTCCCTCCAGACATCTATAATTCCCAACTCCTCCATCAATGAATTCACTTTCCGAGTCAGAGGTTTATTCTGAGTAACTATTCTTGAAGAATCTAATATAGGATTTAATCTAATATTAAAATCCCCTCCACAAATTACTACCCCTCGAGAACTGACCGTTAGGTCAAAAATGTGTCTATAAAATGACCATTCACTACCTGGAGGAGCATAAACATTCAGCAATGTTATTTCTGTACCTTCTATTCTTCCTGTGATTTTTACAAACCGTCCTTCTTTGTCTCTAGTCTCTGAAATATGTTCATAATTAAGAGTACTTGATATTAAAGTAGCTACCCCTCTTTTGTGACTCAATTTATATGATGAATAAAATACATGCTTAAAGTCCATTCTTTTTAATTTTCCATGTTCAGATTGGCTCATATGTGTTTCCTGGAGGAAAGCTATTTGTGCCCTCTCTTTTTTCAATTTAGACATAATCTTATTTCTTTTAATTGGATTCAAAACCCCATTAACATTATAGGAAATTATTTTTACCAATTCAGTTTGCATTTTTCTCTAGTAGAAAAAAAGCACTCTCCTTTTCTAACCAAACAGTAAGCAATCCCTTCTCAACAGTAAACCAAGACATATAACCACACCCTAGACATTTCTGAACGTATAACATTTGAAAATTTTCCCCGACTTCCCACAGTGAGGCCTGAGCACCGACCCGCCTCAGTTCAGAGGGATAACCTCTATCTTCACCCTGTGTTAGAGGGCCCTCAGCAGTTTGAATAATCATAGAGAATTTTCTCCTATTTATGTCTCGACCATATTACTATCATTCAAGTTATTCCGCCTAGATTATTTTCAGTTACCAGTTTTCATTTTACTTTTAAGTCCGATTTACTCTTTTCAGTCATTTCTCTTAATTAATCTGTATTCTCTGTACATTCGCGTCTGAATATTTGCAGCTTTTCCTTGTAGTTTGACACTCTGTTTCGAGTGGAGCGTCCTCGCCCCACTAACTGCCACGACTTCTGCCGAATCTTCTCCAGTAGCGACTCCGGTTAGGTGATAACTTTAATAGGTAGTCCCCGGTCCGCCAGGTCCGACGTTGCCTCCTCCACCGTAGCGTAAGTTTTTGTCCCTTCGTCGTAAAAGACTCTCAGCCGAGCTGGATACAGGGTCGGGAATCTGATGTTGTTTTCCTTCAGGACTCTCCGTGTTTCCGTATATTCCTTCCGTCTGGCAAGAATCCCCGGTGCGTAGTCGTGGTCTAAACTGATTTTACAGTTGTTCCACATGAAACCTTTCTTTTGCCATGCTCTTTTAAGCACCTCTTCCTTCGTTCTGTAACTGAGAAATCTGATCAGAATCGATCTGGGCTGGGCGCCTGCCGGAGGCTGTGGTGCCAACGCGCGGTGAGCCCTTTCTATCTGTAGGTCTTTTGCAGCCGGTATGTCAAGGTTCTCTCTTAAGCAGCTTCTCCACGAAGGGAATCATCAATCCGGGTTTACCTTCGGTTCCTTCGGGAACTCTGTAGATCCTCACATTTTCCCTTCTCGAGCGGCCTTCTTGATCTATTAGTTTCCACTGGAGTTGGTCTTGTAGCTTCAGCATTTCTGCTATCACTTCCTCGGCATTTTGTAGCTTCTCTTCAATTCCAACAATCCTCATTTCGGCTTCATCTATCCGCGAGTTAGTTTTTACTATTTCTCCTTTAATATCTTCCAGCTGTTTGCTGTTATCTTGTCGGAATGCGCGAATCTCTCCGAGAATCAAAGACAGAGTCACCGATTCCCCCTCATTATCTCCGTCCTGGCTTGCCGTGGGAGAGCTAGGCCCTTCGCCTTGCTGCATCTCTTTATGTTTATCAGCCTTCGAAGCGGACTTTTTATTCTTGTTCTTAGACATCATCCTTGCCCCTTTTATTAATATAGTTATGCAATATTAAGTATTTGTCTAAATTCGATTTTGGGGCAGTTTACCTTCTTTTTTGTCGAGAGACCTTTTCCTTACGCCGCCATTCCCTTGATGACCCGGAAGTCCCGATCCCCTTCAACTTCTGCAGAACAGAATTGGCTTATGAATCTATCTCTGCTATATCTAGGAGTATTAACTGCTGATATCCCACTGCATATCCTACTCCTAATAATCCTATAAAACTTTCTCAGCCTTTCTGCCCTAAACCCACAATGAGTAACTGACCTATAGAGTAAATATTGGAAAAGGTGTTGGGTGCCCTAAACCCACAAAGAGTAACTTACCTATAGAGTAAATGTTGGAAAAGGTGTTGGGTGCTGCCCCCCCCCCACCACCTTGGGAGCTGTAATGTTGAAAGATAACTGAATGTGCCTCTAGCCTGGTACATGAGAGACCTTTCGCTTGCATCTTCGAAAACTAATCCCATTGGCCGTCGCTACACTGAAGTGCTCTTGTTCTAACAGGATTCCCCATTCCTTCGTTCCTGCATAGAGCAACCTTGTCATGTTACCATTTCATTGCTGCACTCAAGCATGAATGGTTTATTTGTCCTATGACAGGTATTGACAGCAGATTTACCTCCTCATGCCTGATCATTCGCCACCAGACGTTTTTCTAATGCCATGTTATTTTCAAATATCCATTTCATAGCATTGCACGCTATCATGCCCCCATGTAAAATTACATACCATTGCTACCTCTGCCACTGGTCATTCTTCATTATTTCCTTGATTTACAGTATGTATTTTACTTGCTGTCTTAAGATAGCTCAAAAGGACAACCCATCCAATTGTTCAAAATATTCTGGATAAAGCTTGTTCGACTCCATGTCTATTATTCCTGTAGAAATACTGTATGTTTACAGTACTGTACAAAAGTCTTGGGTACATGTAAAAATAATTATGTCAAGTAAAGGTGCTCTCAAAAATAATGAAATGAAAAGTTACTAAATATCAAAAAAATTACTATGAAGGGCAGGTAAACAGTTTTAAAAAAACCTAAGTCAAATCAATATTTGGTGTGACCACCCTTTGCCTTTAAAACTGCATCAGTTCCCTTAGGCAGCGGTCCCCAACCACCGGGCCGCAAAACATGTGCTACCGGGCCACGAGGAAACCATATGAGAGTCAGCTGCACCTTTCCTCATTCACTGTCACGCCCTCTGTTGAGCTTGAATGTACGTGAGGTCATTACCCACACGTCATCCTTGTCAGCGCGGGAAGGAGATCAACTTCTGGGGGTTGCAGATGACGGCAAGCTGAAAAGTATGTTTGACATAACATCTCTGCTGGCATTCTGGATCAAAGTGAAGGCTAAGTATCCTGAGATAGCCACAAAAACACTGAAAACGTTGCTTCCATTTCCAACATATCTCTGCAATGAATGCAACGAAAACTAAACTGTGGAATAGACTGGACATAAGGAACCCCCTTCGAGTATCACTGTCTCTCATCACCCCTCGATAGGACTGTCTTGTTGCAGGAAAACAAGCCCAGGGCTCCCACTGATTCAGCGATATTGGTGCATTGCAATGATTTTATATGTTCATACGGGGGAAATATGTGCTGTGTGTTTAATATCCAAACGTTACTTAAAATGTTATGATGCTATTGACTTACGTATATAATCATATAACAATTACAGCACGGAAACAGACCGTCTCTGCCCTTCTAGTCCGTGCCGAACGCGACTGTCATCTAGTCCCACCGACCTGCACTCAGCCCATAACCTTGCATCCCTTTCCTGTGCATATACCTATCCAATTTTTCTTTAAATAATAATATCAAACCTGCCTCTACCACTTCTACTGGAAATTCATTCAACACTTACTTCAAGCTCCCCTGATAATTGACTTATTACTATTTTCATGCGAGGAAAATATGCGCTGTGTGTTTAATATTAAGTTCATTAGATAAACCCTTTTAGAAACGAAATTGAGTGTATTAGCTACTTATCATCTATATTCCGGTCATGATTAACACCCCCTCCCCCCCACCCCCGGAACAGAACCGCCAAAAATGATTTGTAGAAAGAAAAATCGGCACGTACACGCATGCACACTGGTGCCCCGCGCAAGGCTTCATGGTCATTATAGTCTTTCTCAGGGTAAGCACAACGTATTTGACTGCTACTCTTGTCCATTGGCAACGCTACCCCTCCTCCCCCCCCCCGGGTCGGCCGGTCAGCAAGAATATTGTCAATATTAAACCAGTCCGCAGTGCAAAAAAGGTTGGGGACCCCTGCCCTTAGGTATACTCTCGTGCAGTTTTAGAAGGAAATTAGCTGGTAGGTTGTTTCAAGCTTCTTGGAGAACTTGCCACAGTTCTTTGGCAGACTTCGGTTGTCTTGCTTGCCTCTGTTTGTCCAGGTAATCCCAGACAGCGTCTATGATCAGGACTCTGTGGAGATTAAATTACCTGTTACAGAACTCCTTGTTCTTCTTTTCACTGAAGGTAGTTCTTTATGACTTTGGCCATGTGTTTCAGGTCATTGTCCACCCACAGAATGAAGCTGGGACTGATCAGACACCTCCCTGATGGTATTGCGTGATGGATGATAATCTGCTTGTACTTCTCAGCATTGAGGAATCTATTAATTCTGACCAGATCACCAATTCCATTTGCAGAAATGCAGCCCCAACCTTGCATAGAACCTCCGCAGTGTTTCACTGCTGGCTGCAGACACTCATCTGTGTAGTACTCTCCTCCTCTTCTTTGGACAAACTGCCTCCTGTTTGAGTCAAAACTTTCTAATTTTGACTCGTCAGTTCAGGGCACTTGCTTTCATCATTCAGCACCCCAGTTTTTGTGTATAGTTGAGTCTGGCTCTGTTTCTACTTCGGAGAAATGGCTTTTTACCAGGAACTCTTCCATGAAGACCACTTCAGACAGGGCTTCCACAGACTGTAGAGGGGTGTACTTGGGTCCTAGTGGTTTATGTGAGTTCAGAGCTGATAGCAGCACTCAACAACTGCAATTTAGAAGGGACATCAGTTTGATGATTCTCTCGTGCTGCATTCAGTTTCCGTTACCAACCACTGTGTTTCTGGTCTTCAACCTTGCCTGCTTCTTTATGCTTCTTCAAAAGAGTTTGGACAGCATATCTTGAAAGTCCTGTTTGCCATGAAATTTCTAGCTGGGAGAGACCTTACAGATGTAGGATGACTACCTTGTGTCGTGTTGCTGTATTATGCTCACTCTTGCCAACGTATAAAAGTTAATGATTTGAAGGTTAAGCTATCACATCTGCCACACCCTCACCTTTAAGTTTAGTTGTCCTTTGCTCAGTTTGATTCCTTCTACACCCATTTCTGTTTCTGTTAATCAGTTTAGTTCGTTCATTTCATTATGTCATTGTTTATCTGCAAAGTAATCAAGCACAATGACAAACATACTGGGGTCCACACCCTTCCTGTAAAAGGTCAATACTTGCTAATTTATCAGGAGCCATTTCAACTCCTCTGGGGAGATCTGAAAGACAGGTCTTTTTCTACTACCACACGAAGCCAAGTGCTGATCCTTAGCTTGTTAGGTCTGCAGTTCATGTACTGTCTTCCAACTGCCTTTGAACCAACAATTGTCCTGTCTTTTCACAATTGTTTCACCTAATTTGGACTTTTCCCCTGTTTTTACAATCATGGACCACATGCCTCTTCCTTCTTCAGTTGAAACGTTCCACATTACCTTGTCTGTCCTGCCTCAAAGCTGCCACTATGGCATTCTCCTGTCCCCCGGCCCCCGCCTCTGCTTCCATTATCCAGTTTAGAATCTGGCTGAATGTATGACCCACATATAATCCCATCCTTATTAATAAGGTCAAACGTGGACCCATACCATCCATCAGGAGTTGTAAGAAGATGTTATCAATCCACTGGATCTCCTTTAGGCCACTATGTTGCTCATATGCCTGATACTTTGCTCAGGATAGTCCTCAACTTTCTCCTATGGACCTTGCTGAATTAAACTGACCCTTAGCTATCGCATCCTTAACTGGCTCCCTCTGGGGATTTGCTTCATTCTTTAAGCCAGTTTTTATTTTGGACATGGTCAGGCAGCATGGACTGGACCTTCCTTAATAATTTAACCGTCAAAAGGAAGTGTATATCATTTAGATTCAGATGATGGGCCTCCTTTAATTTTTCAATTCCCTTGCCAAAAAAGAAAGTTTTCATCAAGACATTTAACAGCAGTTAATTCATTCAGCGACATCTGTTTCTCAGTTGCTGTAAAAGGTTCTTCCACTCTGGATTCTGTAGTCCTATTCCCTTCAGTCTTCCAAATGACCTGGAGGGGAGCTAGTTGTGAGGCACCTATTTCCACTTTGTTATAAGTGGAGGTGATAAATAAATCTCCAAACCCATTTACAACCCAGGAGCACCTTTAAGGCCAGTATGGCACAAGGATTCACTGACGCATCAGCCTGTTGAGCTTAAGAACTCAGGAAGATCATCGTGAATAACTGAGTGGCCAGCCCAGCGCATCTGTGGATGTGAACTTTCCTCTATTCAGGACATTTACAGCAACAGCTATGTAAAAAGGGCCTGGAGGATCATCAGAGACTCCAGCCACTCAACCACAAACTATTCCAGCTGTTTCCATCCGGCTAATAGTACCGCAGCATTAAGGCCTGGACCAACAGGCTCCGAGACAGCTTCTTACACCAGGCCATCAGATTGATCAATACACGTTGATCTGATTGCATATTTGACTGTACATTCATGTATACAAAACAATTATTTATGCCATCTTAGTGTTTGGGCAATATCCTCTCACATTTCCCTTCCTTATCGCTTGTACTTAGCGATGGAGGTGCAACATAAAAATGTTTACTCCCTCATGTTGTGAGATAGATGTAAGAAATAAAATTCTAATTCTAATTCAGTGTTGGTGTTGAGTCAGATGTAAGCCCATTTCTTGCACTATAATAACTGAGATTATAATTAGTAGATATGGAATTCGCATTAATGTAACATTTTATGTGACATGAGTGAATTACTTCTAGACATTTATCACCTTTTGCTTTATAGGTAAATGTGACAAATTGTTATTTTTTCCCATATTTCTTTAGGCAGTTAAGGTATCAACTACGTCACTTAAACATCCGAGTGGAGAACAGAAAGGAGGCAGAAAAAAAATCACACTTGTGAATAGTTATGTACGTATGCTTGTAATTTCATGCATTACTTTCAAATTTCTTCATTAACCAAGACCTGGGGTACTGTGTAACATTTTAAAGTTTGCAGGTGATGGAAAACGTGTCAGAGTATTGGATAGTGAGGAAGACAGTGTGATAAAAGACCAAAAATACATCAGGTGGAGTATGGTTGGGGAAATATGAGGTTATGCAGTTTTGGAAGAGTATTATCCAAAGGCAATGAATGAGTGTTGGTCAATAGACTTCTATTTGCAAATCTTTACAGATGGCAAGTCAAGTTGATAAACAATCTGAATGCATATGAGTTACTTGAGTTGATAAATAGAGAAAAGGAACATAAAAGACCACACTAGAACTTACAATTACTAGTAAGCCCACAGTATTTAGAATTATTCGGGAGACCACACTACAAAAGAGTATAAATCACAGAAACCATTGAGTATAAATCGCAGAAAGGTCACAAAGTAAATGTGAGGAACAAACTGTTATGAGGAGAGGTAGGATAAGTTGGTACTAGGCTTCAACCACTTGAAAAGTGGCCAAGTAGAGAACTTAAAAATAATTAACTGTTTTAATAGTACTGACAGAGTAAACTATCCCCTCTACAAATATATCAACAAAACAAGAGATCATGAAGGTAAGGAAGGACAAGACAATGATTGAGTACAAATGCAGACAGTACAGGGAGTAAAATTGTACCTCAGAGGCAAAATTCAAAAGAGCGAGGAATGTAGGACTGAAGGCATTGTATTTAAATGCACGTAGAATTCAGAATAAGCTGGATGAACTCATGGCTCAATTAGAGATTGTTCGGTATGATGTCAGCATCACTGAGTTGTGGCTGAAGGAAGGTCATAATTGGGAACTTAATATCAAAGGATATATACTTTCTGTCAAAAGGCAGGGGGAAGGCATAGACTCTGTTGGTAAGAGATGGAACTGCATCTTTAGAAAGGTGATATAGGGTCAGGGAATGTTGAATCTTTGTGGGTGGAGTTAAAAAACAACAATGGTAATAAAACTATTATGGGTATCAAATTGGCCTCCAAATAGTAGCCAAGATGTGGGGTTGAGATTATAAAGGGAACTGCGAGGGGGTTGAGATTGCATGTAGTAAAGGTGATGTTACAATTGTAATAGGGGACTTCAGTATTCAAGGGATTGGGAAAATCAGATTGGTGTCGGATCGCAAAAGAGGGAATTGTTCAATGCCTACAAGATGGCTTTTTAGAACAGCTTGTGCTTGAGCCTACATGGGGAAAGGCTGTCTTAGATTGAGTGTTGTGTAATAATCCAGATTTTATTAGGGAGCTTACGTTAAAGGAACTCTTTGGAGGCATTGATCATCATATGATTGAATTCGTACTGCAATCTGAGAGGGAGAAGCATAAGTCATGTGTATCAGTATCGCAGTGGAATAAAGGGAATTACAGAAACATGAGAGAGGAGCTTGCTCAGGTGGATTGGAGGGGATTGCTCACAGGGATGACAGCAGAGCAAAGGTGGCTGAAGTTTCTGGGAATATTTCACAAGGTGCAGGATAGAAACGTCCCACAGATGTACTAGTTCTCAAATGGAAGGAGTAGGCAACCATGGCTGACAAGGGAAGTTAAGGACTGCATAAAAGCTAAGGAAAGGGTATATAAAGTAGCAAAATGAGTGTGAAGTTGGATGATAGAGAAGTTTTAAAATCCAGAAGGCAACTGAAAAAGCCATAAGAGAGAAAAGATGAAATATGAGGGCAAACTAGCCAATAATATAAAGCAGGATACCAACAGTTTTTTTTCAGTTGTATAAAGAGTAAAAGAGAGTTGAGAGTTGATTTTGGACCACTGGAAAATGATGCTGGTGAGATAGTAATGGGGGATAAAGAAATGGTGGATGAACTTAATAAATACTTCGTTTCAGTCTTCTCAGTGAAAGACACAGTGTGCCAGAGGTTCGTGAGTATCAGGGAGCAGGAGCCACTGCTATTACAAAGGAAAAGGGAGATTAAGTCACCTGGACCAGATGGACTACATTCCAGAGTCCTGAGAGAGGTTGCTGAAGAGATAACAGATGCATCTGTCATGATCTTTCAAGAATCACTTGACTCTGGCATAGTCCTGGAGGACTGGATGATTGCAAATGTCACGCCAGTTTTTAAGAAGGGAGGAAGGCAAAAGAAAGGAAATTATAGGCCAATTAGCCTAACCTCAGTGGTTGGGAAAGAGTTGGAGTCCATTATTAAGGATGAGATTTCGTGGTACTTGGAGAGTAATGATAAGATAAGTCAAAGTCAGCATGGTTTCGGTAAAGGGAAATCTTGCCTGACAAATCTGTTAGAGCTCTTCAAGGAAGTAACAAGCAGGTTGGACAAAGGAGAAGCAGTGGATGTCATTTACTTGGGTTTTCAGAAAGCATTTAAAAAGGTGCCACACATCAGGCTGCTTAACAAAATAAAATCCTATGGTGTTACAGGAAAGATACTGGCATGGATAGAGGAATGGCTGACAAACAGGAGAGAGCAAGTGAGAATAAAGGGGGCCTTTTCTGTTTGGCTGCCAGTAACGAGTAGTGTTCTTTGGGGGTCGGTATTGGAACCGCTACTTTTCACATTGTTTGCCAATAATTTAGATAATGGAATTGATGGCTTTTGGTATAGTTTGCAGATGATGCAAAGATAGGTGGAGGGGTAGGAAGTGCTGAGGAAGCAATGTGATTGCAGTAGTAGTTAGACAAATTGGAAGAATGGGCAAAAAAGTAGCAGATGGAATACAATGTTGGGAAATGGATGATAATGCATTTTGGTAAAAGAAACAAAATTGCAGACTATTATCTAAATGGGGAGAAAATTCAAACATCAGAGGTGCAGAGGGATTTAAGAGTCCTCATACAAGACTCCCAGAAGATTAATTTACAGGTTGAGTCTGTGGTAAAAAGGCAAATTCAATGTTGGTATTTATTTCAAGGGGAGTAGAATGTCACTCCACTCTTCAACAAGGAGATAATGCTAAGAATTTGTAAGACACTAGTCAGGCCATACTTGGTGTATTGTCAACAGTTTTGGACTCTATATCTCAGAAAGGATTTGTTGTCATTGGAGAGAGTTTTGAAAATTAAAATTGAATTGTAGAGGTAATTGAGAATGATGAATATACAAGTTTATGACCAAATGTGAGGTCGTGAGTGGAAGAACTTCTGTACTTCCAATCAACCAATAAAAGGGATGAATGGCCAGTTTCAGGAAAGTAAAATACACAGTTTTATTTTTCAAGCTTCTTAGCACTTCAGTAGAACTGTATTTAAAGCATCCCCAACTACTTCAGTACACTGGATTTTGGTTAATTGGGACATATCAGAACAAGTACATTGTTCTTTCTTTTTAAATCTTTTTATTGAGTAAGTATACAAAAAAGGTAAGCCATATAAACATTAATACAATGTTAAAGTATAATAAAATTCCAAAAGATAACAATACCAAAAAGAAAATACTACAAACAATGTAATTTAAGCATAAGAAACCAAAATAACATAATAGTATACTAGATTTTATATATATCAATGGAAAAAAAGAAAAAAAAACCCCAAAAAAAAAACCCACCGTGCAACTAACTAAAAGCAAAGCAAAGCAATGGGCTAACTTGAAACCAAACAGAGTTAAACTTAAAATCACGTCCTCAATCCCGACCTCCATTAAAACAGTGAGAAAAAAAAAACAAGAAGGGTAAATATTACATTAAATGAAAATATCGAATAAAAGGTCCCCAAATCTGTTCAAATTTAAATGAAGAATCATGAAGGTTACTTCTAATTTTCTCCAGATTCAAACATAAAATCGTCTGAGAAAACCAAAAAAAGGTAGTTGGAGCATTAAGCTCTTTCCAATGTTGTAAAATACATCTTTTCGCCATTAAAGTAAGAAATGCAATCATTCTACGGGCTGAAGGGGAAAGATTACTAGAAATTTTAGGTAGTCCAAAGATAGCAGTAATAGGGTGAGGAGAGATATCTATATTTAATACCTTAGAAATAATATTGAAAATATCTCTCCAAAAAGTTTCCAAAGTAGGGCAAGACCAAAACATATGAGTTAAAGAGGCTATCTGCCCCGAACATCTATCACAGAAAGGATTAATATGCGAGTAAAAACGCGCTAACTTATCTTTGGACATATGTGCTCTATGCACCACTTTAAATTGAATTAGGGAATGTTTAGCACAAATAGAGGAAGTATTAACTAATTGTAAAATCTGCCCCCAATCATCCACAGAAATGGTAAGCCCCAATTCCTGTTCCCAATCTACCCTAATCTTATCAAATGGAGCTTTCCTGAGTTTCATAATAATATTATAAATCATAGCCGATGCACCTTTCTGACATGGATTAAGGTTAATTATCGAATCTAAAATATATATAGGAGGAAGCATTGGAAAGGAAGGAAGTATAGTACTTAGAAAATTTCTAACTTGTAAATATCTAAAAAAATGTATTCTTGATAGGTTATATTTATTAGATAATTGTTCAAAAGACATAAGGGAACCATCTAAAAATAAATCCAAAAACCGTAAAATACCCTTAGTCTTCCAAGTTTGAAAAGCGCGATCCGTAAAAGAGGGAGGAAAAAATATGTTACCTAAAATAGGAATCGCTAACCCGAATTGATTAAGATCAAAAAATTTTCTGAATTGAAACCAAATACGCAAAGCATATTTAACGATCGGGTTAGAGACCTGCTTAAGGCGTTTCGAATCAAAAGGAAGAGATGAACCTAAAATAGAACCAAGTGTATAACCCTGAACAGATTGTAATTCCAATGCTACCCATTTAGGAATAGATAGTATATCCCGGTCAAGTAACCAAAATTTCATATGTCGAATATTAATAGCCCAATAATAAAATCTAAAGTTAGGTAATGCTAAACCTCCATCTCTCTCAGCTTTCTGTAAATGTATTTTACCCAGTCTCGGATTCTTATTCTGCCAAATAAATGAAGAAATTTTAGAGTCGACTTTATCAAAAAAAGATTTAGGAACGAAAATTGGTAATGCCTGAAACACATATAAAAATTTTGGCAAAAAAAACATCTTAACTGCATTAATACGACCAATCAAAGTTAAATATAAAGGAAACCATTTAGATGAAAGTTGAGTAATATGGTCTATTAATGGTAAAAAGTTAGTCTTAAATAAATCTTTATGTTTACAAGTAATTTTAATCCCAAGATATGAAAGGTAATTATTAATCAATTTAAATGGAAATTTATAATATAAGGGAAGATGTTTATTAATCGGAAAAAGTTCACTCTTACTAAGATTTAATTTATAACCTGAGAAAAGACCAAATTGTGCTAATAACTCTAAAACAGCAGGAATAGATCTCTCAGGATTAGAAATATATAAAAGTAAATCATCAGCATAGAGTGATAATTTATGGGACTTTAATCCCCGAGTTATCCCAGTAATATTTGAAGATTCTCGAATAGCAATTGCAAGAGGTTCTAATGCAATATCAAATAATAGGGGACTAAGAGGACAGCCTTGTCGAGTACCACGAAAGAGAGGAAAAAAAGGTGAGTTTAAAGAGTTAGTACGAACCGAGGCTACAGGGGAGTGATATAACAGTTTAATCCAGGATATAAATTTCAGGCTAAAATTAAACATTTCAAGCACCTTAAATAAATAAGGCCATTCTACTCTATCAAAAGCTTTCTCGGCATCTAAAGAAATAACACACTCAGGAACATTTTGTGAGGGAGTATAAACGATATTTAACAATGTACGAATATTATAAAAAAGAGTAACGACCTTTAATAAAACCCGTTTGGTCTTCCGAAATAATAGAAGGAAGTACTTTTTCTAGTCTATTTGCTAATAACTTAGAAAAGACTTTAGAATCAACATTTAATAAAGATATTGGTCTATAAGATGCACATTGAGCAGGGTCTTTATCCTTCTTTAGTATTAAAGAAATTGATGCTCTATTAAAAGATTCCGGAAGTTTACCAAGTTTCAAAGAAGCCTCAAAAACCTTATAGAGCCAGGGAATCAATAAAGAAGCAAAACATTTATAAAATTCAACGGTAAACCCATCAGGGCCATAAGTACATTGTGACCCAGTTAAGCGACTGCACCAGTTAGCTGAAGTTTCATGGAAATAGTTAAAAAGTATTATAAAAAAGATAAACTACTGTTTAACTGAGTAGCAAATTATGTATTTAAAAGAAATGCAGAATAAATTAGAACACTACCAAAACTACTACAATACTATAAAACTGTTTATTAGTTTCCAAATAGTTACTGACAGAGGAATTCATTCAGTGCATGCTGATGTATTGTTTTGATTGACTGTAAATGAACAAAGTCAGCACTAGTGTCGATAGTGGACTGTCTTCAAGTAGTACTTTCGATGACTGCATCTTCCAAGTCTTTATTTTAATTGTAGTATTCAGTATGGTTGTCGATACCTTTTAAATTCTTTGCAGTTCCTAACTTGTTGAAGTAGTGAAATTGTTTCATTTTCACTGCCGGCCATTTCTGATGTCTATGAGCCTGAATGCTTGAAACCACCAACTATCAGTGAGATCAATCGCTACCTTTTTGAACACAAGCATGCAAATGACACTATTTTAAAAACTGTTCACTCTAAGCACTATGTAGTGTCTAACAGCCACATGACATGCACACTACTGATGCTGGTTAGAAAATGTTCAGCAACATTGCCTGTTCCAATTAAGCACTATAGTGTCCCAAATAAACAAATGGGATCCTGGGTATTTTCTTCATTTGTTTTTGTTCTTATAGAGTTGTTCCAAATAACTGGCTGCCCTGATTAATTGATGGCTCAGTTAACTGGAATCAACTGTATTTAAAAACTACTGCTTTTAATTGTATGGAAAATTCAGCGTTAATTGATGTCACTTCAGTGTCAGGATAATTTTGTTTTCAGTGCTTACTCAAATTTTAACCTTATTGATAATCTTTCCAGCAATAGATTTGTTTATTTGGTGGTTGATTTGTTTCTTTCTATATAGGGCTTTGATGTGTTACCACCATCAGAGAAGACAAAAGCAGAAAAAGCCAAAATTTTCATAGTAGCTGTAAAAGAGACTCTCAGCAAGGCAAACTATGAGCGTTTCACAGAAGCAATGCAAAAGTACAAAATGACTGATGATTTTCATGCCATGTTAAGTGAAATGGCTGCTCTTTTTACAGAAGATTCGAGGAAAAACAACCTTCTGCGAGGTAATTAATTGTAAAGAGTTTAGTATTGTGCAGCTTCACCAAAAACACAGAACTAAATACTGCTAAATAATGTTTTAAATGAAGTAGTGATTATGAGTCATGCCGTCTAAAAATAGACAACACAACTGCACCCATTGGACTCTAGGCCCTCCACATACTGTATTTCTGATATTTGTACCATTTGCACTACAGATGCTTCTCTGTTCCCGCTTATAATGAAGTAAATATAAATACTGCTGATATGTTCCATGTATTAAACTTTAAGTTGATCTGCCTGACTGGTGCTAGTAATCTTTTTGCTTTTGTTCTCGTGCTGATTTGCAAGTTCTATTCAAAAGGTTCAAAGGGACATCTAAACAAGCCTGATGCATTTTGGAGACAAGTCCTGTGGACTGATGAAGTTAAAATAGAACTTTTTGGCCACAATGAGCAAAGGTATGTTTGGAGAAAAAAAGATGCAGAATTTCATGACAAGAACACCTCTCCAACTGTTAAGCACGGGGGTGGATCGATCATGCTTTGGGCTTGTGTTGCAGCCAATGGCACGGGGAACATTTACTGGTAGAGGGAAGAATGAATTCAATTAAATACCAGCAAATTCTGGAAGCAAACATCACACTGTCTGTAAAAAAGCCAAAGATGAAAAGAGGATGGCTTCTACAACAGGATAATGAACCTAAACACACCTCAAGATCCACAATGGACTACCTCAAGACGCGCAAGCTGAAGGTTTTGCCATGGCCCTCAAAGTGCCCTGACCTAAACATCGAGAATCTGTGGATAGACCTCAAAGGAGCAGTGCATGCAAGATGGCCCAAGAATCTCACAGAACTAGAAGCCTTTCGCAAGGAAGAATGGGCAGAAATCCCCCAAACAAGAATTGAAAGACTCTTAGCTGGCTACAAAAAGCATTTACAAGCTGTGATAGTTGCCAAAGGGGGTGTTGCTAAGTACTGCCATGCAGGGTGCCCAAACTTTTGCTTCAGTTTTTGTTATTTTGAAACTGTAAAAGATGGAAATAAAAAAAATTTTCTTGCTTAAAATATTAAAGAAATGTGTCATCTTTAACTTTATGCCTTTTGGAAATCAGTTCATCGTTTACTCACTTAGCTCTTCACAGTAACAGAAATTTTGACTGGGGTGCCCGAACTTTTGCATGCCACTGTATTTGATTAGCGATAGTCTATGTGGGTTTGTGTGTAGTAGGTCATGTCTAACCAATCTTGTGAAGCTTTTTGAGAAAGTTAACAGGAAAATTGATGAAGGCAGGGCTGTGGAAGTTGTCTACATGGACTTTGGCAAGGGTTTTGACAAGGTCCTGCATGGGAGATTAGTTAAGAAGATCAGTCATTCAGGATGAGGTAGTAAATTGGATTAGACATTGTCTGCACAGCAGAAGTCAGAGAGTGGTAGTAAATGGTGCCTCACTGACTGGAGGCATTTGACTAGTAGTGTGCACAGGTACTGGTGCTGGGTCCGTTGTTGGTTGTCATCTTTCAATGACCTGGATGATAATGTGGTTAACCGAATCAGCAGATTTGCAGATTACACCAAGATTGTGATGACACGGAGCTTGCAGTGGGATCTGCACCAGCTGGGAAAAGGGCAAATGGAATTTAATGCAAACAAGTGTACGGTGTTGTACTATGGAAGGACAAACTATGGTATGGTTTGCACAATGAGCAGTAGGGCACAGAGGAGTGCAGTGGGGTAGAATGATCTGGGAATATAGATTTATAATTCCTTGATAGTGGCGGCACAGGAAGATAGGGATGTAAAGAAAGCTTATGGAACATTGGCCTTCATAAATCAATGTATTGAGTACAGGAATTGGGATGTTATGTTGAAGTTGTATTAAGACATTGGTGGGGCCTAATTCGGAGAAGTGTGTGCAGTTTTGATCACCTGCATACAGGAAAATGTCAATAAGATTGAAAGAGTGCAGAGAAAATTTATAATGATATTGCCAGAACTTGAAGATTTGAGTTATAGGAAAAGGTTCAATAGGCTTGGACTTCATTGCCTGGAGCATAGAAGAATGATAGTAAATTTGACAGAGGTATACAAAATTAGGAGGGGTATAGATGAGCCAAATGTAAACGGGCTTTTTCCACTGAGGTTGGGTGCGACTAGAACTAAAGGTCATGGGTTAAGGGTGAAAGGTGAAATGTTTAAGGGGAACATAAGGAAGAATTTCTTCACTCAGAGGGTGGTGAGAGTGTGGAACAAGCTGCTAGTGGAAGTGGTAGATGCAGGTTTGATTACAACTTTTAAGGGAAATTTGGATAGATATGCAGCTGTGAGATAGGGAGGGTTATGATCCGTGTGCAGATTGATGGGACTAAGCGGATTAATTGTTGGGCATGGACTACATGGGCCTAAGGGCCTGTTTCTGTACTCGTATGTTCCATGACTCAATGATACTATGCTACTTCAAAGGTAATACAGAAAACTTTTAAGAGTATGTTCTGCCAGCTGTACTCCACTTTCAGTGAGTCAGTTCCTAACTTACAGACAGTCTGTCATCCTTCACTGCTCACTTTTTGTCTTTTATTAGACCATAAGACCATAAGACAAAGGAGCAGAAGTAGGCCATTTGGCCCATCGAGTCTGCTCCGCCATTTTATCATGAGCTAATCCATTTTCTCCTATTTAGTCCCACTCCCCTGCCTTCTCACCATAACCTTTGATGCCCTCGCTACTCAGATACCTATCGATCTCTGCCTCAAATACACCCAATGACTGGGCCTCCACTGCTGCCCGTGGCAACAAATTCCATAGATTCACCATCCTCTGACTAAAAAAATTTCTTTGCATTTCTATTCTGAAAGGGCGCCCTTCAATCCTGAAGTCATGCCCTCTCGTACTAGACTCCCCCATCATGGGAAACAACTTTGCCACATCCACTCTGTCCGTGCCTTTTTACATTCGAAATGTTTCTATGAGGTCTCCCCTCATTCTTCTAAACTCCAAGGAATACAGTCCAACAGCGGACAAACATTCCTCATATGTTAACCCTCTCATTCCCAGAATCATTCTAGTGAATCTTCTCTGTACCCTCTCCAACGTCAGCGCATCCTTTCTTAAATAAGGAGACCAAAACTGCACACAGTACTCCAAGTGAGGTCTCACCAGCGCCTTGTAGAGCCTCAACATCACATCCCTGCTCCTATACTCTATTCCTCTAGAAATGAATGCCAACATTGCATTTGCCTTCTTCACTACTGACTCAACTTGGAGATTAACTTTAAGGGTATCCTGTACGAGGACTCCCAAGTCCCATTGCATCTCAGAACTTTGAATTCTTTCACCACTTAAATAATAGTCTGCCCGTTTATTTTTTCTGCCAAAGTGCATAACCATACACTTTCCAACATTGTACTTCATTTGCCACTTCTTTGCCCATTATTCCAATCTATCCAAGTCTCTCTGCAGACTCTCCGTTTCCTCAGCACTACCGGCCCCTCCACCTATCTTCGTATCGTCAGCAAACTTAGCCACAAAGCCATCTATTCCATAATCTAAATCGTTGATGTACAATGTAAAAAGAAGCGGCTCCAACACTGATCCCTGCGGAACACCACTGGTAACTGGCAGCCAACCAGAATAGGATCCCTTTATTCCCACTCTCTGTTTCCTGTCAATCAGCCAACACTCTATCCATGTATGTAACTTTCCCGTAATTCCATGGGCTCTTATCTTGTTAAGTAGCCTCATGTGTGGCACCTTGTCAAAGGCCTTCTGAAAATCCAAATATACAACATCCACTGCGTCTCCCTTGTCTAGCCTACTGGTAATTTCCTCAAAAAATTGTAATAGGTTTGTCAGGCAGGATTTTCCTTTAAGGAATCCATGCTGAGTTCTGCCTATCTTGTCATATGCCTCCAGGTAGTCTGTAACCTCATCCTTGACAATCGACTCCAACAACTTCCCAACCACGGATGTCAAGCTATCAGGTCTATAATTTCCTTTTTGCTTCCTTGTCCCCTTCTTAAATAGCGGAGTGACATTTGCAATCTTCTAGTCCTCCGGAACCATGCCAGAATCTATCGACTTTTGAAAGATCATCGCTAATGCCTCCGCAATCTCCACAGCTACTTCCTTCAGAACACGAGGGTGCATTCCATCTGGTCCAGGAGATTTATCTACCTTTAGCCTATTCAGCTTCCTGAGTACTTTCTATGTCGTAATTGTGACTGCGCACACTTCTCTTCCCTGCCACCCTTGAGTGTCCGGTATCCTGCTGTCTTCCTCAGTGAAGACTGATGCAAAATACTTGTTCAGTTCCTCTGCCATCTCCTCATCTCCCATTACAATTTCTCCAGCATCATTTTCTATCGGTCCTATATCTACTCTCATCTGTCTTTTACTCTTTATATACTTGAAAAAGCTTTTAGTATCCTCTTCAATATTATTTGCTAGCTTCCTTTCATAGTTAATCTTTTCTCTCTTAATGACCTTCTTGGTTTCCTTTTGTAAGGTTTTAAAAACTTCCCAATCCTCTCTCTTCCCACTAATTTTTGCTTCCTTGTATGCCCTCTCTTTTGCTTTAACTTTGGCTTTGACTTCTCTTGTCAACCACGATTGCATCCTTTTTCCACTCGAAAATTTCTTCTTTTTTTGGAATATACCTGTCTTGCACATTCCTCATTTCTCGCATAAACTCCAGCCACTGCTGCTCTGCTGTCTTTCCTGCCAGTGTCTCTCTCCAGTCAACTTTGGCCAGTTCCTCTCTCATGCCACTGTAGTTTCCTTTACTCCACTGAAAACACCGACACATCAGATTTCGGCTTCTCTTTTTCTAATTTCACAGTGAACTCAATCATGTTATGATCACTGCCTCCTAAGGGTTCCTTCACCTCAATCTCTCCAATCACCTCCGGTTCATTACACAATACCCAATCCAGTACAGCCGATCCCCTAGTAGGCTCAACAACAAGCTGTTCTAAAAAGCCATCTCACAAACATTCTACAAATTCTCTCTCTTGAGATCCAGTGCCGACCTGATTTTCCCAATCTACTCGCATGTTAAAATCCCCCACAATTATCATAACACTGCCCTTCTGACAAGCCTTTTCTATTTCCAGTTGTAATTTGTAGTCCACATCCCTGCAGCTGTTTGGAGGCCTATAAATAACTGCCATCAGGATCCTTTTACCCCTGCTATTTCTTAGCTCAACCCATAAAGATTCTGCACCTTCCGATCCTATATCACCTCTTTCTAATGATTTAATATCATTTCTTACCAATAAAGCCATGCCTCCCCCTCTGCCTACCTTCCTATCCTTCCGATACACCGTGTATCCTTGGACGTTCAGCTCCCAGAGACATGTATCTTTTAGCCAGGTCTCAGTGATGGCCACAATATCATACCTACCAATCTGTAGCTGTACAACAAGATCATCCACCTTATTCCTTATGCTGCGTGCATTTAAGTACAACAACTTATTGCTGCTGTTTCACATGTTTATACTCTTCCTTGTTTTATTACAGTCATTCCAGGAATATTACATAATCCTACACCTTGCACTTTATGTCAATCTGTCAGTCTCCAGGCCATGCCACTCATGGACTTGTGCTAATATTGTTTTGTGTCTGTATGTGCTGGATTGGAACTATATGTGGTGAGTGTGGCTACATGTATTATTTTGCACCTTGGCACCATTTAGCTGTCTACATGTGTAGGGTGAATGATAATAAACTTGAACGTAAAGAGGTTAGATGGATCCAGGCATGGCGATGGAGAACTCCAATACTGCTTCATAATTGTGATTTTATGTTAACTATATCAGGTTGGAGTGCTGTCAAATGCTGCATAATAATGACAAACGAACATTCTGAGATATTTTGTGGTTCTAATACATTTCCTTACAAACAGATTTTTATCAGTTTGTTCGCCCACATCACAAGAAGATGTTTGATGAAGCCTGCTATAATTTGACTGGTGAAGGTTGTGGATTTAAACCAGAGCATGCCATTCCACGAGAAGAGAGGCAGAAGAGAGAACAGGAAACTGATGCAGGTATGTATTTTAAACCTTCATTAACTGGAATATGTTCATTTCTGATCAGTTCCTCTTAAGGAGAAATCAATTTTGCATAACTTGTTTAGCGCAAGAGCCTACGAAAAAAGCTTTCTTCATGTTTCCCTTCAAGATACAATGCAGATGAAATTAAACACTCACTGACATTTACTGTTGAGACAACAGATAGGAAGTATCTACGGGTACTTTCCAACAACCAATCTCAGCCATAATTTGTCTGGTTTTACTGTAACCATATGTACCTCCAGTTAAGATATTATAATGGGAAATGTTGCAAATTATGAAATAACTAATGAGTGTTTGCTTTTCAGTAAATCAAGGGAAATCAGGAATTAGACAGGTTCCCCTTTCTTCTCTTTCTTGTGTGTTACATCGTATCCTTTGCTGAGCCCATCTAGAAGGATGTGGGCAAAAGAGGTTAGCTGAGCCCAGACAGCAGTGCCACTCAGGACGAACCTTGTACATCTTTAAATGCAACTCAAGATAGGTCTGCAGATTGATTGGCATCTGAAACCGGTTTGTAGTAGGTTAAGGGTCAGACAAAAGTGAGGTCACATTCTTTGGTTTTCACTCCAAATTATCCAATGTCCCTGCATTGTCAGTTCTGACTATCTGTAGGTTCTGGGAGTATGGTATAGGGGAGCTGGGATATTAATCATAAGCTGAACATTGCCTGTAGTTAGGGTGAAGCAGAAACTGGATTCTAACAACAGCTACCACTTCCACTTGGAGAAAGAAGCTGGTCATCATATACAGGATACCATGCCCTGCACCTCAGTATTCAAGTGCAGTTGCCCAAACCACTTTCTGTTTTATCCCAATATCAAAAATACACTGTATATATCTCCAAGGAAAGTGGCAGAAAATGTGTCTAACTTGTCTTTCATGCTAAAGACTACCTTTCTGTATGGCTTCATCAAGTTGTACGTAGATCCTGGTGCAATACCAAATACAATACTGTATGTACTGGAATTCTGTCTGTCTCCAATATTGTGCAGGATAATGTTGGCTATGTTGCCATAGAACATTCCTTTCAGCAGCATTCTTCTGTTCCTCCTGTCCTTGATAGAACATTTCATCCAGAAGAACCACAAGTCATCGTCTGCATAAAACATTCTCAAAACCTCAAATATGAGAAAATCTGCAGATGCTGGTAATCCAAAACAACATACACAAAATGCTGGAGGAATTCAGCAGGCCAAGCAGCATTTATGGAAGGGAGTAAAGAGTTGATGTTTTGGGCCGAGACACTTCATCAGGACTCGAAACCTATTAGGAGGGGGTGTGGTGAAGGAGATGATGGATCCTGGTGGATAGTTTACTGGGCAGTCTGTTAAAGTCATTAAGTCATTTGCCAGAACATCTCATTGTCCAAACTTTCAAATTGGTGCCAAACCTTGCTTGTCCAGGCCTGAGAGGGGCCCTACTTGTCAAATCTTTCATGTACAGCTGCAGTCCCAGTGCACATGCTGCCCTAGAAGTGGCTGAGGAGCAAGACTAATGGAATGTATGTTTTACATGAAGTTTTGTAAAATGGTGCTGTGGCTTTTATGGAGTTTGTACTTGCTAATGGAAAATGTCACTGATTCTGAAATACGCTAAAGAATGCTCCAAGGACATTGAACATAAGAACAGGCAGGGTTTATGGGGTGAGGCATTGAATACAAGAACAGGGAGGGGATTGAAGAACTGTAAGTACTAGGTAGACCACAACTGGAGTACGGATATAGATTAGATTAGATTCAACTTTATTGTCATTATGCCGAGTACAGATACAAAGCCAATGAAATGCATGTAGCATCTGATCGGAAATGCAAAGAATAGTGTTAGTTACAAAATAACTGCGAATAAAAAAAGTGCTACAGCACACAAATGTATAAGTACTGAGACAGTACAATACGGATGCAATACTGCTTAGCGCTGTGATGAGAGGTTCAGCAGTGTCTCAGCCTCAGGGAAGAAGCTCTTCCTGTGCCTGCTGGTGTGGGAGCGGAGGCTCCTGTAGCGCCTACCAGATGGGAGGAGAGTAAAATGTCCATGGTTAGGGTGAGATGCATCCCTGATAATGCTTTTCGCCCTGCCCAGGCAGCATTTATGGTAGATGTTCTCAACGGTGAGCAATTGGGTGCCAATAATCCACTGGGCAATTTTCACCACATGCTGGAGTGCTTTGTGGTCCGATACGGGACAATTGCCATAGCACACTGAGATGCAGTTGGTGAGTATGCACTCAATGGTACAGCGGTAAAAGTCCGTCAGTATCCTGGGATAGAGGTGAGCTTTCTTGATGCTCCGCAGGAAATAAAGGCGCTGTTGCACCTTTTTGATCAGGATGGAGGAGTTCAGGGACCGGGTGAGATCCTCGGAAATGTGGGCACCAAGGAATTTGAAGCAGTGGCATGCAAAAGTTTGGGCACCCTGGTCAAAATTTCTGTTACTGTGAATGGTTAAATGAGTAGAAGATGAACTGATCTCCAAAAGTCATAAGATGAAACATTCCTTTCAACAAGATTAGTGTATTATCTTTGTTTTGCACAATTTTAGAGTGAAAAAAGGAAAGGAGCACCATGCAAAAGTTTGGGCACCCCAAGAGATTTGAGCTTTCAGATAACTTTTACCTAGGTTTCAGACCTTAATTAGCTTGTTAGGGCTATAGGTTGTTCACACTCGTTGTTAGGAAAGGCCAGGTTAAGCAAATTTCAAAGCTTTATTAATACCCTGACTCCTCAAACCTTGTCCCAACAATCAGCAGCCATGGGCTCCTCTAAGCAGTTGCCTAGCACTCTGAAAATTAAAATAATTGATGCCCACAAAGCAGGAGATAGCAAGTGTTTTCAGGTAACCGTTTCCTCAGTTCGTAATGTAATTAAGAAATGGCAGTTAACAGGAACGGTGGAGGTCAAGTTGAGGTCTGGAAGACCAAGAAAACTTTCCGAGAGAACTGCTCGTAGGTTTGCTAGAAAGGCAAATCAAAACCCCCGTTTGACTGCAAAAGACCTTCAGGAAGATTTAGCAGACTCTGGAGTGGTGGTGCACTGTTCTACTGTGCAGCGACACCTGCTCAAATATGACCTTTATGGAAGAGTCATCAGAAGAAAACCTTTCCTGCATCCTGACCACTAAATTCAGCGTCAGAAATTTGCAAAGGAACATCTAAACAGGCCTGATGCATTTTGGAAACAAGTCCTGTGGACTGATGAAGTTAAAATAGAACTTTTCGGCCGCAATGAGCAAAGGTATGTTTGGAGAAAAAAAAGGTGCAGAATTTCATGAAAAGAACACCTCACCAACTGTTAAGATTAGATTATGAGGATACTCAGTCCTCGTTTATCGTCATTTGGAAATGCATGTATTAAAAAATGATACAATGTTCCTCCAGAATGATATCACCGAAACACAAGACAAGCCAAGACTAAAACTGACAAAACCACATAATTATAATATATAGTTACAAGAGTACAAAGCAATACCATAATTTGATAAAGAGCAGACCATGGACATGGTTAAAAAAAAAGTCTCAAAGTTTGGATAGCCTCATCATCTCACGCAGACCGTAGAAGGGAGAAACTCTTCCTGCCATGAACCTCCAGGTGCTGCAAACTTGCAGATGGCATACCATTGGAAGCACCCGACCACTGCGGACTCTGAGTCCGTCGGAAAACTTCGTGCCTCCGAAACCGAGCGCCATTCTCTGCTGAGCGCTTCGATCCCCCCCGGCAAAGCCGAGGACTCGGGGCCTTTCCCTCCGGAGATTCTGAATCACACAGTAGCAGCGGCAGCAAAGCAGGCATTTCAGAAGTTTCACCAAATGTTCCTCCGTGCTCTCACATCTGTCTCCATCAAATCAGGATTGTGTACGGCACCCTACTTGACAGATAACAGACATCACCAGCGGAGTGGCCACTGTGAGCTGTGTCGCGCCGCCATCTTCTCCTCCCGCCTTCCTTGCACCTGATGAAGGATCTTGGCCCGAAACGTTGACTGTACTTCTTCCTATAGGTGCTGCCTGGCCTGCTGCGTTCGCCAGCAATTTTTATGTGTGTTACTAGGTAGGGATTGTTTTCTTTAGGACTGCAGTGCACGAAGCCTCGATTATGTGAGTGGGAAAAGCTTTGTTCACTTAGCAGGAGTCAAAATCCAGTGAAGGAATTCAAAGAAATATTTTGTCACCCAAAGATGATAGAATCACTAGCCACAAAGGAGGTGGAACTCTTCAATCCATTCAAAAGGTACCTGGAAGAAATTTAACATGCTGAAACTTGCAAGGTGAAGAACTGCTGAGCTAGATAATTAACATAGCTTTTATTTTTAGGCAGCATCAACTTTATAATTGTATGTATCATTTGTGAGCTCTTGAGCTCTAGGTTTCTATGATTCTATAGAAACTGGCACCATTTTGCCATGGAGTTGGACAATCAATGTCAGGACTGTGTAAAAAGAGCTACCTTTTAATCAGGATGGTGATTGAGGTTTAAAAAGCAGTGCTTCGCGGCAGTTTTCTTTGAGTTAACAACAATCAGCGTCAGGACTGCATAAAAAGAGCTATCTTTTAATCAGGAGGGCAATTGAGATTTTAAAGGCAGAGTTTCGCATCAGTTTCTCTGAGTTGAGTGAATGAAAAGAGCTACCTTCCAGGCGAGTCTGCATTCAAGATTTAAAATGCAGAGCTTCGTGGCAGGCTCTGGTGTCAGGATCAGGGATGTCTCGGATCAGGTCCATGGCATTCACAAGAGCAAGGGTGAGCATCCAGAAGTCTTGGTACATATTGGCACCAATGATATAGGTAGACAATGTGAGGAGGTTCTGAAGAGAGATTTTAGGGAGCTAGGTAGAAAGTTGAGAAACAGGAACTCCAAGAAGGTCATCTCTGGATTTCTGCCTGCGCCATTTGCCAGTGAGGGTAAGAAAAGGATGGTTTGGCAGATGAATGCATGGCTGCAGAACTGATGCAGGGGGCAGGGGTTCAGATACATGGATCATTAGGATCTCTTCAAGGGAAGGTATGACCTGTACAAAATGGACGGGTTACACCTGAACCCAAGGGAGTCCAATATCCTTGTGGGCAGGTTGGCTATAAACTCGCTTGGCAGGGAGGTGGAAACCAGAGTGATAGTGCTGAAGATGAGATAGTTGGTTTACAAACAGATGCAATGTGCAGTGAGACTCCTAGCAAGGAGAGGCTGATGATAGGGCAAAATTGTAGTCTACAGGATGAGTTGCAACGTAAAAGGCAGACAAAATCAAGAAGAGAAAGTATAGGACTAAAGGTGTTATATTTGAATGCGCGCAGTTTATGGTATAAGGTAGATGAACTTTTAGCACAGTTACAGATTGGCATGTATGATATTGTAGGCACACTGAATCATAGCTGAAAGAAGCTTATAGCTGGGAGCTTAATGTCCTATGATACGCATTGTATCGAAAGGACAGGCAAGAAGGCAGAAGGAGTGGCGTTGCTCTGCTGGTAAAAAATGAAATCAGATCATTAGATGTGACATAGGGTCGAAAGGTGTTGAATCATTGTGCATGGAGCTAAGGAACTGCAAGGGTAAAAACCTTGATGGGAGTTATATACAGGCCCCTAAATAGTAGTAAGTATGTGGTCTACAAATTACAATGGGAGATAGGAGATGCATGCCAAAAGGGCAATGTTACAATACTCATGGGGTATTTCAGTATGCAGGTAGATTTGGAAAATTGGGTTGGTGCTGGATTCCAAGAGGGAAAATTTCTGGAATGCACACAACATGGCTTTTTAGAGCAGCTCATGGTTGAGCTCACAAGGGGATCAGGTATTCTGGATTGCGTGTTATGCAAAGAACTGGAGTTGATTTGAGAGCTTAAGGTAGAAGAACCCTTAGGGGAAAGTGATAATAATATGAACAAATTCAGCCTGAAATCTGGGAAGGAGAAACAAAAGACAGACTTATCAGTATTACAGTGGAGTCAAGGGAAATACAGAGGCTTGCGAGAGGTGTTGGCCAGAATTGATTGGAAAATCACACTGCCAGGGATGACAGCAGAGCAGCAATGGCTGGAATTTCTGGAAGCAATTCGGAAGGCACAGGATATATACATCTCACAGAGGAAAAATTATTCTAAAGGCAAGATGACACAACCGTGGCTAACAAGAGAAGTCAAACCCAACATAAAAGCCAAAGGGAGGCATATAATAGAGCAAAAATTAGTATGAAGTTAGGGGATTGTGAAGCTTGGCAACTAAAGCAGTCATTAAGAAGGTAAAGATAGACTATTTAAGCAAGCTAGACAATAATATTAAAGATGATACCAAAAGTTTCTTCAGATACATAAAGTGTAAAAATAGGCAAGAGTGGATATCGGACCACTGGAAAATTATACTGTGGAGTTAGTAATGGGGGACAAGGAAATGGCAGACGAACTGAAAAGTTGTTAGCATCAGTCTTCACTGTGGAAGGCACTAGCAGTATGGTGTTAGTTCGAGAAGTCTGGGATCTTGAAGTTATTACTAGGCAGAAGGTTCTTGCAAAACTGGGAGGTCTGAAGGTAGCTAAGTCACCTGGACCAGATGGTGTATACCCCAGGGTTCTGAAAGAGGTAGCTGAAGGGATTGTGGAGGCATTAGTAATGATCTTTCAAGAATTACTAGATTCTGGAAGACTGGAAAATTTTACATATATCACTCCACTCTTCAGGAAGGGAGAGGCAGGAAAATGAAATTATAGTCTGACCTCAGTGTTTGGGAAGATGTTGGAATCGATTGTAAAGGATGTGGTTTTGGGGTACTTGGAGGTACGTGATTAAATAGGTGATAGTCAGCATGGATTTCTCGAGGGAAAATCTTGCCTGATAAATCTGTTGGAATTATTTGAAGAAATAACAAGTGGGATAGACAGAGGAGAATTGGTTGACGTTGTGCACTTTAGTTTTCGGAAGGCCTTTGAGACTGCCACACACGAGGCTGCTTAACAAGTTATGAGCCCATGGTATTACAGGAAGGATTCTATCATGGCTCAAGAAGTGGCTGATTGACAGGAGGCAAAGAGTGGGAATAAAGGGAGCTTTTTCTGGCTGGCTGCCGGTGACTAGTGATGTTCCACAGGGGTCTATGTTGGGACCGATTTTTTTTTTACGTATGTCAGTGGTTTGGATGGTGAAATTGATGGCTTTGTTGCACAGTTTGCAGACGATATGAAGATAGGCAGAGGGCAGGTAGTTTTGAGGAAGTTGGTTGGTTGTTCGTCCATCGTTGACATCGAAGAGGACCTGGACACCATAATGATGGTGTCGAGACTAGCGCATGATTTGGATTTAAGTGAGGGAGAGTTGCACAGCGTCAGCCTCACTCTCTCTTCCCAATTCCCATCTGGATCCAGTGGCAAGACAGAGTCTAGACGGCTGGAGATGGGACTAGGCGCAGTGGATGACCAGGACGTCTTCTGTGTCTTGTCCTGCTCTACATGTTCCACGACGCTTGCAGAGACCGCCTTCTTGACCATTGGACCTTCCATTGGTCTCGTCCGCTCAATCCGCCAGAGTCTGTCTTCACATGCTGGGATGGACAACTCCCTATCTCACCGAGGGTTTGAGACCCGTCGGCTACCCTCACCTGGTTTAGCCGGCTTGTCGAAGCCGTTGCCCGGGGTGTGGCCGCTGTCGCATGCAAACAGCTACGGGGAGCCACAGGTGAGAGCTGAGTGCCAGGTGGGGACCAAAGGTGGACTAACCGCCCTGAAAAGGACGCGACATGTTCCCCCACCAGAGGTGCTACCCCTCCCTGACACCCCATATACCCCATTTACTTTTGAGGAAGTAAAGTGGCTACAGAAGGACTTAGGTTTGGAGAGTGGGCAAAGATATGGCAGATGGAATACAGTGTTGAGAGAAGAAATGAAAGGGTTATCTATTTTCTAAATGGAGAGAAAATACAAAAAACTGAGGCGCAAAGGGACTTGGGAGTTCTTGTGCAGGATTCCCTAAAGGTTAATTTGCAGGATAAGTCTGTGGTGAGGAAGGCAAATGCAATGTTAGCTTTCCTTTCAAGAGGACTAGAGCATAAAAGCAAGGATGTAACACTGGGGCTTTATAAAGCATTGGTGAGGCCTCACGGAGTATTGTGAGCAGTTTTAGGCCTCTTAGAAAGAATGTGCTAAAACTGGGGAGGGTTCAAAGAAGGTTCATGAAAATGATTGCAGGATTGAATGGCTTGTCATGAAGAATGCCTGATGGCTCTGAGCCTGTATTCACTAGAATTCAGAAGAATGAGGGAGGCTCATTGATACCTATCAGATGTTAAAAGGAGTGAATGTTGAGAGGCTGTTTCCTATGGTGGGAGGGTCTAAGACTAGAGGACATAGCCTCAGAATAGAGGGGCGTCCTTTTAGAACAGAGATGATGAGGAATTTCTTTAGCCAGAGTGTGGTGAGTTTGTGGAATTATTTGTCATAGGCAGCTATGAAGGCCAAGTCTTTATATTTAAGGCAGAGGTTGATAGATTCTTGATTGGTCAGAGCATGAAGGGATACGAGGAGAAGGCAGGAAATTAGGGCTGAGGAGGAAGTGGACCTGCCATGATGAAATGGCAGAGCAGACTAGACAGGCCAAATGGCCTAATTCTGTTCCAATATCTTATGGTCTTGTGGTCTTCACCATGGTGTCCTAGAATCCAAGAGACAGAGTAAAATACAAGAGCCCAGACTGAATGTGAAATTTAAGTCCTGTTTAACTTTAAACAAATTATTTTATTCATTGAGGTTTAAAAAATATGTATTTCACTGCATGCTCCATTGCCAATCAGCTTATTGATTTAAAAAGAAATTTGAAATTGCAAATTTATGCATCACATTAATAAATCAAAGTGTTACAGTTTCTGGAAAGTCCTGGACTCTTGAAATCTGTGTGTATATTTCATCATGATATAATAAGGTGCTTGTTCAATTCAGACTACTTCAATATAGTTTACAAATGGAGGCACAAGAGACTGCAGATGCTGGAATATGGAGTAACACAGAAAGCTGGAGGAACTCAGCAGATCTAAAACATCAGTGGAGGAAAATGGGCGGACAGTATTTCAAATTGAGACCTTTCATCTGGACTGGATGTCGACTGTCCATTCCCCGCCACCCCAACCCTCCACCATAAGGCTGTCTGACCTGCTGAGTTCCTCAAGCTTTTTTTGTTTGTTGCTTGCAATATAACAATATGAAGATTACAGCAGAAGTTACTGCAAAAGGTTTATTTTCTAGCAATAAGCTTTAAAAGAAGCTAAAGAAATTTTATAACCCACAGTTGTGACTAACATTTGTTCTTAAAAGCTGAACAATCTGGAATTCCCAAGGTTAATTTTCCAGGAAATGCAAATTGTGTAGTTCCTCATATTGCATAACTCTTTTTTGCAGAACAATAATTACTTTCACTTTAGGGTTTATTGTCCGATTATTCCCCTGCTTTCAAGCTGGCATGCACATGTTGAATATTTCTTATACGGTTAGATGGTTTCAGATTTGATTCTTATTTTGCTTGGACCACTAATGATTCTGAAACTAAGCTTATTCTTCAGCCATTAAGTAATCGTGATGAATCAAGCTTGATTTGGATTTTCTCACCATAAAAAGAAAAAGGAAAAGCACACCATCTGGAATTTGTTAAAATTAATATTTGCATAGTCTATAACAGGGTTCATCAAAACCATAAATTGTTTCCCAGAGTATGCGCTATCTCCAAAAGCAAAGGTCAATGTGAGGAGCTAAATGTAAATCCTCATGTCAAAAGTTTTGGTTTAATCAGGATCCAGATCTTAGTTCACAGAGAAATGAAGAGACAAAGCTCGTAGCTCCAAACTTTCATGGAAATAGTTAAAGAAGTATAAAATTAGGCAAACTACAGTTTGATAGAGTAACAAATTATGTCTACTGGGACCTGCTTAACGCTGAGGATGCATTCCTTAGAGTTGGAATGCTATATAAATCAACGCTATGCAGGGTCATTATTACATTACGTAAATGGACGTGTGTGAATGAATTTTTGTCATTTTTTAAAATTTCAATAAAGGATTGAATAAATGCATTGTAACAAATCAGCACTATGCTGGGTAGTGTTATGCAGGTTCTGGGTGTATTTAAATGAAATACAGAACAAATTAGAACACTACCAATACTAATAGAGTAGTATAAAACTGTGTATTAGTTCCCATTATTTATCGATAGAGGAATTCATCCAGTGTACACTGCCATGTTCTTTTGACTAAATGAACAAAATCAGCGCAGACACCAAGTGCAGATAATGGATTGCCTTCATACAATGCTTCCACTGACTGCATCCTTCAAATCTTCATTTACACTGCAACATTTGAGAAGAGTGCCGATACCTTCAAATTCTTCGTAGTGCTTATCCTGTTGAAGTAATGAAATTGTTTCATTTTCACTCCTGGCTTTTTTGGCATCTCCAGTCTCAATCTTGAAGCCGCAGTGAGCAAAAACAATTCTGAATCGTCTTACTGCTTATTTTGATAACTATCAGTGAAGAAACCGCTAGTTTTTGAACAGAAATACACACAGTTGATGCTATTTAAAAACTGTGCTCTGAGCCAGGGGTCCCCAACCTTTTTTGCACCGCAGACTGGTTTAGTATTGACAATATTCTTGCGGACCAGCCGACCGGGGGTCGGGGAGTGAGGAGGGGGTGTTCAAGTAGGGTAAAACTCACCTCAACGTGTCTTTTACAGTTAGGATTGCCAACTTTCTCACTCCCAAATAAGGGACAAAAGTAGCAGTCAAATACAGGACATTTGGGTTTACCCCGAGAAAGACTACCATGACCATGAAGCCTTGTGCGGGCACCTGTGTGTGTATGTACCGATTTTTTTTCCCACAAATCGGTTTTGGCTTAATCTTCCTGACTACACTGTACATACATTATTTCTACTTTATATAGGCTGTGTATTTATCATATCATTCCTGCTTTTACTATATGTTAGTGTTATTTTAGGTTTTATGTGTTATTTGGTATGATTTGGTAGGTTATTTTTTGGGTCTGGGAACTCTCAAAAACTTTTCCCATATAAATTAATGGTAATTGCTTCTTCGCTTTATGCCATTTCGCTATGAAAGGTTTCATAGGAACGCTCTACCTTAGTGGGGGAAATACGGGACAAGGGCGGTCCTGTATGGGACAAACCAATTTAGCCCAATATATGGGATGTCCCATCAAATACGGGACAGTTGACAACCCTATGTTCAATTTCAACAGTGCATGACAGGGAATGAGGAAAGGAGCAACTGACTCATATCGTTTCCTCACGGCCCAGTAGCACATGCTTTGGTTGGGGACCGCTGATCTAAGCATAGTGTAGTGTCTCACACAAGTGCACGCAACTGCCATTGGTTAGAAACTCTTCAGTATCTGTCTGCTGTCCCGATTAAGTGGCATAGTGTCCCAAGTAAATTAAGGAAATCCCAAGGTATTTGCTCAAGTTTGACTTTGTTCTTTAAGAATTGTCCCAGATAAGTGGCTGCCTGATTAACCAATGTCCCAATTAACCAGAGTTTACTGTATTTATATTTATTATTTTTATTGTGTTCTTTATGCTTATGCTTATCAGATCCAGAATGACTGTAACCAATCTTGAATCATGAAAAAAAAGCTATAAACCTGCAGACTTTCAAATCTTGGTTACTATTTACAAATAATTATTGGAATCCTACTATAGCCATAGAATTTTTTTAAATGGTTGCTAGCTAGGTTAAATTGAAAGCTTCAAATTACTACCCTTATTCTTAAACAGAATAATTGTAGTTCTTCATTTTATGAAAAATCCAGGTAGTGAAAATAAGTGGAAATTTGAGACTGCAGATTCTGACTTGAGTAAGTTCACATCAACAGCAAGTTCAACTCAACAGCTAAATGCTTGCACACACCTTAACAAAGGGGGACAGCATTTAAACTATGGACCTCTTAGCAAAGGTATGTGAATTTTTAGGCTGTACTATGTAATATTACAATTTCTTTTGCTGATTAGTTTTCCTATCTTGTGTTCTCTCTATTTTTGTTTAGGTAACCTTGCTATTCAATAATCCTGACTGGAAAACTCCAAAGTGTACGATTTGGGAAATTTAAACATACATTGATCTCTGATTCGTCTGCCTTTTTTCAATAAGCTCCACTATTACAATATCTCAGTGTTTTACAGTTTAAAAATCCTGTAGGAAAAATCAGGAATTTAGGACTAAGAATGTTTATATTTCAGTTTTGTTATGAATGTCCTTCACTATTGCAACTAAAAATGAATGAGATTTTTAGTTAGTTATTTTATCTTAAAATATTGCATTAATATAGGCTTTTGTCTTCTTTAAATATAGGTGAAATATCTAATAATGAACTAACCAGTGTTGCGGGCACATCTAAAGCATCAGTTACAACAGCAGAGCAAAAGAAGCAACAATTACTTGCTGCTTATATTAATGATGTTAAGAAAGTTTTAGGACCTTGTAAATACAGCAGATTCTCGACAACACTTCAAACGTATAAAAGGACTGATAACTATGAAAACATGGTGTCAGAAATAGCAGCACTATTTACAGAAAAGTGTGAGGATTTTCATTTACTAAGAAGTAAGTAACTAGTGTTTCGATAATGTTGAATTGTATAGTAAGGTTGTATTTGTTCTGCAGTTAGTTCTCCAATGTTACGTCTGTCTCCATGTGTTTACAGTATATGGTTGACTACTTCCAAGATATTCACAAAGTTCTTCTGAAAATACCTAGATTCTCCAATAATTGTAAAACAATTTTACAGAACACTGGCAGCACAGCTAATATTGGCTTTATTGCTTGAATTGTGATTTGGAAAGTGGTTGATGGCTGACCTAAGCACTTTCTGTTGATATTTCAGATTTACAGATTGTTGCTTTAATGTTGATTACATGTTCTCCCTTAATTTAGATTCCATTTCAGTTTGATACTGTTTATGCTTTGTCATGTACCAAATGAATTGACTCATTGTAACTGTGCAGTATAGGTATGTGTCGCTTAACGTCCACGATACGTTCTGTGAAATCAGACATTATGTGATTTGGACGTTGTGCAACTACCATATTATATACTTAGCAAACCTATATGGGGTACTGTAGTGTACCTGTATTGACTAAGTAGCCAAGAACTTTCACTAAAACTGTATACTATACACTATATTTTTTTATTTCATTTTAACCTTTTTAATTTTCTTCACTTCTTAAACTTTTATGTAAACACTTTCTTAGCCTGTATCACACACAATTTATCTAAGATGATCAGGATCATCCACATCACTGTTCTCAACTTCCTCATAGTGTTCCACTGGAAGAGTTTCAGGTCGAATAACCTGCGTTTGGAAGCCATGATGCACTTTACGGTAATGTTTTCGAAAGAAAATTAAACAGAGGTAACGCTACTACACTCAAGAAACGCACGATACATGAGATTTGGTTATGTCCGTTACGTCACGTTCTCCGATCAGGACTACGGACGTATATGTGATCGGACGTTGTCCGAATGGACGTTGAGCAGCGCACACCTGTATGTTCTTCACCTGCATTTAATTGTCTTAAAATACTTCCGTGTCAGATGAGTATGTTTGTAAGAACTCTGGTGCACAGGATCTGGAAGCTTACAATTAGAGCTGAGTAGTTCAAATCTGTTAAAGTTCTGAAGAAAAGATTACTTGCTGATTGCTGTTTACATCAAGGTAACAGTCAAAACTGCTATCAGTTACATAAATACCTAATATATTATTTTACCTTAGAAACTCAAAGTTCTTTATCATTGTATTTTAAAACTAACATTGAATCATTATTCAATCATTGATAATGTCATCACAGGAATGTAATTTGTCTCAAATATCTGAACCATTGTTCATGATGTATACTCTTTAGGGATAGGATTAAACCTGATTATAATAGAAGGAATTGTTAAATTTGTAGAGGACTCATTATGAATAAGTGTTAATGCTACATCTATTTTGGAGAAACAATATCTTGCATTCAGAACGTTCTTTAGTTCAAAGTTCAAAGTACATTTATTATTAAGATATGTGTGTGTGTATATATATACACACACACACCTCTGTTAGTCTCATGAGACCATGGATTTGCGCCTTGGAAGGTTTCCAGGGCGCAGGCCTAGGCAAGGTTTTATGGAAGGCCAGCAGTTGCCCATGCTGCAAGTCTCCCCTCTCCACACCACCGATGTTGTCCAAGGGAAGGGCATTAGGACCCATACAGCTTGGCACCGGTGTCGTTGCAGAGCAACGTGTGGTTAAGTGCCTTGCTCAAGGACACACACGCTGCCTCAGCCAAGGCTTGAACTAGTGACCTTCAAATCACTAGACGAATGCCTTAACCATTTGGCCACGTGCCATAAAATGTGTATATGTCAACATATACTACCCTGAGATTCACTTTTGCAGATATTCACAGTAGAATCATTAAAACACTAAACCGAAAGATGAACAACTAATGTGCAAAAGAAGACAAGCTGTGCAAATGGAATAAATAGATAGATAAACAAATAAATAATATTGAGTACATGAGTTGGAGAGTCCTTAAAAGTGAATCCATAGGTTGTGGAATCAATTCATTGTTGAGGTGAGTTATCCACACTGTTCAAGAGCCTGGTGGTTGAAGGGTAATAACTGTTCCTGTGCCTGGTGGTATGGGACCTAAGGTTCTTGTACCACCTTCCTGATGGCAGCCGTGAGAAGACAGCATGGTCTGGATGGTGGGGCTCCATGATGATAGATACTGTTTTCTTGTGGCAGTACTCCTTGCAGTTGTGCTTAATGAGAGATTTTCCTATGGTGGACTGGGCTGTACCCACTATTTTTTTGTGGGCTTTTCCATTCATGGGCATTGATTTTTCCATACCAGGCCATGATGAAATTAGTCAGGATGCTCTCCATCAAGCATCTATAGAAGTTTGTCAAAGTTTTAGATGACATGCTGAATCTGTGCAAACTTCAAAGGAAGTAGAAATGCTACCGTGCCTTCTTTGTAATGGCACTTATGTGCTGGTCCTAAGATACATCCACTGAAATAATAATGCCAAGGAATTTAAAGTTTCTGATCCTCTCCAGCTCTAATCCCCACTGAGGACTGGCTTATGGATCTCCACTTTCCTCCTCCTCTAATCAATAATCAGATGTTTGGTTTGCTGACGTTGATTGAGAGGTTATTGATGTGGCGCTATTCAGTCACCTTTTCAATCTCCCTCCAATCTGCCAATTTGTCAATACCATTGATTTGGCTAGCAACAGTGGTATTGTCAGCTAACTTGAATATAGCATGATCTGTACTTAGCCTCACAGTCATAAGTTTGTTTTCCCATTTCTAGCTTTTGATCCTTTTCTATTTTGTGCTTTGCCTGTAAAATCCATCACTTGCAAGAAAAGGTATTGAAATGGTGACAAAGAAGGCAGAGCTGCATTGAGATGAAAAGTATTTATACAGATCTGTTGATCATGTGGCCCAGAAGTTGCATTTAGAGTAAAAGAGTGCAAGAAAGCCTAGCATACCATTTGATGTGATCATGGCTGGAAATCAAGGACAAGCTATTGGAAAATCATACAGTAGCAACAAAAATCAACACACAAGTAAATGTGAGCAATTTATAGAAAACTCAATTGATCCAATATTCTCAGCTCTCCTATGGGAAGATTATTTGGTAGTGTTGAAAACATTTTGATGTCAATTTCAAAGTAGTTTTCAACAAAAACAAAATACTGAATTGCTTAAACAGTGGCAATATTTTCTAATTATACCGTTACAGGATTTTATATGTTTGTTAGAACACATCACAAAACACAGTTTAACCAGATGTGCAAAGAACTAACAGGAGCAGACTGTAAGCAGTTCTTCGAGAAGGAGCATCAGCCTGATAAACAAGGGGAAATTCTGAACAAGGATCATCAGAAGCTCCCTAAGCATACAGTTATGACAGAAAAGGAGATTGCCAGTAATAGAGAAAATGGTAGGTAGCCGTTTACTGTCTTTCACCAGTAATATTTGTATAATATTTCCATGGTAAGGCCATTGCCTGTGCTACCAGGGAGAGCTTAAACTAGATTGCAGTGGAGCAGGTTACAAAGAAGCAGCGAAGAAGGCTGGAATCTGATCCAGAATTCAATGTCAGTAAGTTGAGTTTACAAGAAAGGCAGCATGACAGGGAACAAGGAAAGGTTTTTGGATTAAATTGAATTTATTTCAATGTAAGAGGCCTGACAGAAAAGGCAGATGAACTCAGGGCATAGATAACTACATGGAACTGGGATGTAGTCATTATGGAAACGTGGCTAGAGGATGGGCAGAGCTGGCAGCTAAATGTTCCAGGTTACAGGTGCCATAGGTATGACAGAGGTAGAGGAGGGGGGAAGGAGGGAGTTGCATTCCTCATTAAGGGGAACATCACACAGTAGTCCAAGATGAAATTGCTGAAGGGTCATCCAAAGAATCTTTATGGATGGAGGTAAGGAATAAGAAGGTGATTATAACATTGTTGGGATTGTACTATAGGATCCCTAATAGTTAGCAGGAATTAGGGGAATAAATATGCAGCGAGATCGTAAAAAGTTGCAAGAATAATAACATAGTTATAGTAGGGGATTTTAAACTTCTGTAATATAAAATGGAACAGAATCAGGTTTATTATCACTGACTTACAGTATAGTACATAGAATTTGTTTTTTAGCAGTACAGTACAAAGTCATAAGTATTATTATAAATGCCAAAATAAATGCAAAAAAGTAATAATGAAGTTATGTTTATGGATGGCCATAATGAGTGATAAGGGTCTAAATGGATGAAATTTGTTAAGAGTGTTCGGGGAACGTTCCCTCAGGCAATATATAGAAAGCCCTATAGGGAAGGGCAAAACCCTGACCAACTCTTGAGTAATGTGTGTGTGAGGGGGTGGGGTGGAAACAGGTGACTGAGGTGACAGTGGAGGAGAACTTTGGTAAATAGATCATAATTCTGTTAGTTTTAAAATAGCTATGGAACTGGCCCCTGGGTTTAAGTCCTAAATTGCAGCAAGGCAAATTTTGACAGTGTTAGACTCGAAGTTGCAAATGTTGATTGGAGTAAGTTGAGGGCAAATGAACCACAGGGAAGTGGAGGGCTTTTAAAAATGAAATGACAAGAGTTTAAGTTTGCTATGTTCTTGTGAGAGTGAAAAGCAAGTCTGGCAAAAGTAGGGGACCCTGGATGACAAGGGTCATCCTGTAGCAAGGTAGAAAAGGAGGTATAGGCAGGTTTAGGCAGCTGGGGCCAAGTGAATCATTGGAGGAATATAGGAGAATGCAGGAGTATACTTCAGAAAGAAATCAGGCAAAAAGGGGACATGAGGTAGCTTTGCAGAGAAGATTGTGGAGAAATCAAAGAGATTTATAAGAATATTAAGGGAAAAATCACTATAAATTACAAAATAAATAGTGCAAAAAAGAAATAATAAGGTCATGTTTATGGACTGCCAGAGTGTTAAGTGCTTAAATGGACCTCACAGACCGAGTGGACAATTTGTCCGGAGCTGCAGGAGATGGGCGATGTCTTGAATATTTCTCTTTTTTTCCTGTGAAGAAAAACCTGAGGACTTTTGAGCTGGAGATGTGTTTTGTGGTAGTCCACATTAACAGAGGATATGCTGGATGTCTTAATACTTATGAAGATAGCTAAATCTCCAGGGATGATCAGGAACATGGGAAGGTAGAGAAGATTGGTGTAGACAGTCAAGATGGTTATCAGGATTTACAGATGGATTTTGATCAGTGGGTAAGTGAGCTAAGGAATGGCAAATGGATTTTATTTTTGGATAAGAGCAAGGTGTTGCATTTTAAGGAGACAAATCAGGTAGGACCTTACAGTGAATAGTAGGACTTGGAGAGTGTTGGAGAATAGAGGGACTTGGGAGTACAAGTACATTATTCTCTGAAAGTGGCATCATAGAAGGTGTTGAAGAAAGATTTTAGCATGCTGGACTTTATCAGTCAGGACATTCAGTATAGAAGTTGTGATATGATGTTACAGTTGTACAGATTATTGGTGAGGCTGCATTTGGAATAGTCTGCTTAGTTATGGTCACCATGCTATAGGAAATATGTTGTTGAAGTGGAAAGAGTGCAGAGGTGATTTATGATAATGTTGCTTGGCCTTGAACTGAGTTATGGAAAGGCTTTGAGGAGGTTAGGACTTCATTCATTGGAGTATAGGAGAATGAGGGGTGATCTTACAGAAGTGTACAAAACAATAAGGGACATAGATAGGGTGATACGCACGGAGATTTAATAGGAATCTGAAGGGCAACCTTTTCATCCAGAGTATGATTAATAAATGGAATGAGCTGCCAGATGAAGTATTTGAGGCAGTTATAGTAACAACATTTAAAAGTAACCCACACAGATAGGAGAAGTTTAGAGGGATATGGGCCAAATAGTACTAGTGCAGATGGGAATCTTGGTAGGCATAGAATAATTGGGCTAAAGGGCCTGTGCTGTATTTTTCAATGAAAACAATATCAATCCATATTTATTAAATTACAGAGCAAAAGGTCATTTTTTTCTCATCATGAACATTTTACCACCATCAAAAGGCATAATCTGACCAATGTTTGAATATTGGTTGAGCAGAATGATACATGTAGATTCTACATAGTTATTAAATTGAGAAGAACCAGTGAACAAGCCACAATAATTGGGATGGCTTGGAACCAAATGGCTTCTCAGCTATGGAGAGAGGAAATGCACTTTTAAGAGAACAGTTGGAAATTAAATCCCGTATGAGGCTTTAGCCATGCTAAATTATAACTGATAATTTTCAAAAAAGTTTCCTTTCCCTTAAAACTGAACGGCACAGCAGCAGCATTATTCAATAGAGTGATAAATTCAGTTACAGTTCGTGGATAATCAAGATAAAGGTCATTGTCACAAGTTTTTGTGTGTGGTGATATATTTTTCTGCTTAAATAATTAATGTAATTTTGCAATTATATTTTAATAGGTGAAGGATCTGTTTCAACACAATGTAAGATTTCAGCATTCTTTCCAAAGAGTGAGAAATTAAAAGCATCAAATGTTTCAGGGACTTCAAACTCTTGGCATTGTGTTTATGACAGTTCAGTAAAAAGCTGTCCCCCTGAAGCTCAGGAAGTAACAACAAAAAGTATACGGCCTCCAACATCAAATGAAACACTGTTGCCTTTCTCCTCTGATGTGAATTTGAAGTTTGGTAAGTTAAATGAATTAAACTATGCTAGAACAGCTCTAGTTTACAGTATTTCTGACATTTAACAAACATGAAATTCTCTATACCCTTTTATCTTGCTAAAATAGTTTTCCATATCCAATGTTAATTTTAAAATCTACCACTTTCAGGTATTTGCCCTTTGCTGTGCTTCTACTGGACGAAGTGTTCAGTGATAATACTCTTGCTTCTGTCTTTAGAATGTAACACTGACTCAAAAATACAGTGGCTCAATCTGAAAAGAAGCAAGAGTTTTTCCAGTGTCCAAGACAAAATTTCTCTCTCAATCAAAGTCTAAATCTGTGGAGCTGACCACTTGTTTCATTGAGTTAGCTGCTGTGTATCCTTGACTATAATATCGACTGTTTTCTACGAATATTTAATTGGTTGAAGACCACTTAAAGTTGTCCTATGTTGTTCAAGGCATTCTGTAAAGCAGATCTTTTTGGATAAGCTAACTTGCTTACCTATTATTCATTTATCTCGGTGAAAATCGATGTCATGGTTTATTTTAAAAAGGTAAGTAAATATCCAGAGAATAAGCAATAAGATGTAGAAGATTAATGGAAACTGTATTAAGCATAATAGGCTTTTTAGTGTATATTCCATTGCAAGCCATCCTTGTACTGCATAATAATTACTGTATAACTTTTAGTAAATTAGAGGGAATAGATTGGCTTTCTTTCGTTGTTAGTTGCCATTAACAAAGGCTTCTCTGCATGTTTACACATTTCTAGAGTTTTTGCCTGTACAACTGTTATGTACCCCGTAACTGGGTTGCCAAACCAGCAGAAATGGATCACTCAGTTGGAGTCTGGATTACTAGAACTAAGAAAGTTTTATTAACGAAACAAGCAACACAGTAATCGAAAGGATAATAAATGCAACAGTTCAGCAATGATAAACACACATGTGCACAGAATTAAGATAATAGCATCAATCAAGCTCTATCGTTATCTAGGGGTAAATGACCAAATTTCAAAGTGACTCAAAGTTCAGTCCAGTTTAGTAGTTCAGTTCGCAGTAATCGTTGCCATGGCGATGGACAACGTGGGGGGAGAGAGAGAGAACAGGAACAACTGATCATTCAGACACGGCTTCACACAGACCGGCGATATGGCTCACAAGCAGCTTTTGGGCAGGTCCTTGGTGATGTCACCTGAGGTCACCGACTGTGACCCCTCCTCCAGATGCGGTCGATCCTCTGCAGTGAACCCGGCACCCAGGCAAGGGCGGACACATACCGGGTTCCTGCTGATCGTACCTTTTCACCCTGGCCGTTGTCTGGTACTTCCCACCGACTCGTGAGAGGCGTACCGCTTCCAGGGTCTCGTTACCTCGGGTGGCGTGTGTGTCCTGCCTTAGCGAACCGGTCCCTTTTTATCCCCCTGCTGGGGTATCGCCTGTCCATCACTTCAAACAGTTCAGGGTTCAAAGGAGGAGCCGCTCCAGACAGCTCTCTACACATCTCCAGGTGCTGTTTCATTGTGTCCCTTATCTCTCTCTTGAAGACAGGTGGCAGACCAACTGCTGATCACACAGGACAGCTAACATCTTATCTATGTTTATTCGTCACATAATTTACCTGGAAATTCTTGAGTCAGTCTGAGAACTTCCTAATATGGATTGAAGGAAGAAGTGACAGGGAAGAGCCTGAAGCCATTTATGATGTCATTCACTTCCTCAGGACATTCCAAACTGCTTAATCTCTTAAACCTACAGGCATAGTCTTGATTTAATTAAACCTGAAGACAAGAATAATCATTGAGTCAGAAATGAAGTCACAAATTATGGTTTTAATACAAAGTCTGTTTAATGAGGAGTCATTATGTCAGTAAACAGATGTGTTATAAAAATTAGGTGGGTTTTATATAACTTTGAAGTGTGATGTAACTCATTAAAATACCTGAATGCACATTTTGTAATCTAGATATTGAAATGCTTTAGGTATATTAAAGCAATCTCTGTTGCATTTTTTCTCCGTAAACTTGAGTTTTAGCATTCCCAGACTGAACTGATCTGATGCTTCCAAAGCTATCAAATCAATATGGAATAAAACAAAATTGCCACAAAGTTTACTTATTTTAAAAGTTCTTTTAAAAATCAGATTAAGATTAACTTTTAAAAAATAATTATGCTCTTCTGTTTTATGTATTTTCTACCAAATTTAAATACTTGATGTTGTTATGTTGTTTTATTGAATATAATTTGCTTTGTAGAGCTGGATTGTTGATACCTGTACACTTCAGACTCACGGTGTGAGGCTAACATATTAGTTTGGAAAATATTCCCTAACTTGATCTCAGACTTTTAACCACAAAGGAATATCATCACCTGCTCACATATTATTATTGTCTCAATAGTTAAGTAAAGAAAAACAGATATAGTTGTAGAATTGTTTTTAATGTAGTAACTGCCATTGTATGAAAATTTGTGTGAAAACAGTTTTCCAACTAGGTAAATGCAGCAACAGAGTCTGCTTAAAATTCTTCCCAAACATTCTCCTTCTGTGCTGTTTCCCGATTCATTTTCTGCATTGTACTGAAAGGTACTGTATGACATTAAGAATGTGCACACTAATGTTTTAATTTATATGAATCATTTTTAATATTTAAAACTTTGCAACATATTCTGCTAGGTTTCCACTGCACACATTGTAGAATTGATGCAACAGTGCCATTTAGTTGTCAGTACTGTGACTTCACCTGCTGCATGTCCTGCTGGAAGCAGTTATTGAAGGTTAGACTGATCTTTAAACTTTGATGGGGAAAAGGATTGTAACTGTTTTGGAAGGTTGATTGATTATAATCATGACCAGATCAAATCTGAGAAAACTAACTGAAAAGATAGTCTCTTGTTGCATGCATATTTAGGAGCAGATAGGTGGTTGACTATGTTTTTAAAAATGTAATTAAATTAAATTGTTTATTTAATTTGGCTTGGATTGCAGTTTATGTAACTGCTTAACTTGTATAAATGTGCGCATTTATTTTTAAATTGGATTGAAGTTTTCTTCTCGCTTTTCCTTTGCTACTTTCTCCTCATTATAATTTGGACTTATGCCAAGTATATGTTTGTTTTTCTGCTACTTGGGAATTATAAAGTGCATCTATAACTGTCTATTGAGTTCACTTCTGATGCATGTTCAGTGGTTACTTTATTAGATACAGGAATGGTCTTCTGTTGCTATAGCCTGTCCACTTGATGGTTCAACGTGTTGTGTGTTCAGAGATGCTCTTCTGCACACCACTGTAGTAATGCTTAATTGATTAAGTTACTGTCGCCTTCCCATCAGCTTGAACCAGTCTGGCTGTTCTCTTCTGATAGCTTTTATTAACATAGCGTTTTCGCCAGCAGAGCTACAGCTCATTGAATGTTTTTTGTTTCTTTTAGATTAGATTATGAGAACACTCAGTTCTCTTTTATTGTCATTTAGAAATGCATACATGCATTAAGAAATGATACAATGTTTCTCCAGAGTGATATCACAGAAAACAGGACAAACCAAAGACTAACACTGCCAGAACCACATAATTATAACATATAGTTACAGCAGTGCAAAGCAATACCATAATTTGATGAAGAACAAACCATGGGCACGGTAAAAAAAGTCTCATAGTCCCCGAGTCCCCGCTAGCAGGCGACAAAAGGGAGAAACTCCCTGCCATAAACCTCCAGGCACTGTCAACTTGCCGATACCTTGGAAGCAGCCGACCACAGCCGACACTGAGTTTGTCCGTCCGAAAACTTCGAGCCTCCGACCAGCCCCTCTGATACAGCCTCCCGAACGCCATCCTCTGCCAAACGCCTTTGACCTAGTCCCGGCCGCTGAAACAAGCAAAGCCGAGGATTTGGAGCCTTCTGCTCCAGAGATTCCGGTTACCACACAGTAGCAGCGGCAGCGAAGCGGGCATTTCAGAAGTTTTCCAGATGTTCCTCTGTACTGTCACGTCTGTCTCCATCAAATCAGAATTGTGCACGGTCCCCTACTTGACAGATAACAGATATTATTCACCAGAAAGGCTGCGCGCGCTGCCATCTTCTCCTCCTCTAGGATGGATGGTTTAACATCTTCGCCGTCTTCTTGCACTATTCTGTGTAAACTCTAGAGACTGTTGTCTGTGAAAATCCCAGGAGATCAGTTTCTGAGATACTCAGACCACTCCATCTTACACCAACAATCGTTCCATAGTCAAAGTTAATTTGATCGCATTTCTTTCCCATTCTGATGTATTGTCTGAACAACAACAACTGAACCTCTTGATCATACCTGTATGTTTTAATGCATTGAGTTGCTGCCACATGATTAGCTGATTAGATATTTGTATTAATGAGTGGGTATAGTCTGATAAGTATAGAAGAACAGAGAAATGTAAAAGGCCACAAAAAATCTCAATATTTAAATATATCAATACTTAAAGTTGTAAGTGCCATGTACTAGAAAATGAATTAGAATTTTGGGCAGATGGGGATACAAGCACCATTATCAGGATATGACCTTGGTACAGTAGGCTTAGGATTTTATTACAGAATAAGAGATGAGAGGAATTTTCAGTGTATATTGTGGAATCACCATTGTGGTCATTGGGAAGAAAATCTGATCATGAGAGGAAGCTTCAAATACTATGTTATCAATAAAGTGGGATAGACAAGAAAATTTAACCAACTCTATTTTCAAAGTTCTGATTGTAAGTAGGTTTAAAGGTATTTTTTGTGGTTGAGAATTGTTGACAAACTAGGGAAGGAGATGAAGAGAATTCTTTAAACACACAAATTTGTTGGAAATTTGAATGTTTTGCTGCATCCGTGTCCTGTATATCTGTAATATGATCAGAAAGCGCTGCTGGCTGTTAAATATACTGTACAGCAATCCCACCTCACTAGTGAACTGTTGGACTACACAGAAGCTCCACAGCTCGTGCTTACTGCGCACGCCATTGTGTGCTAAAGATTTCTGCAAGAGGTGCCCTCGAAAGCCGTGCGCACAAATGTAAAAGAGAAGAACGTGCGCTGGGAACCGGGAGCGACTTAGATCAAAGCCTTTCAGGCCGCTCTCCCATCATTCTTACTCCAAACATCCATTCACTTGAAAATAAACTGGACTCCCTGCAGCTGAGCCTGAACCAGCGGGAGCTGAAGACCATCTGCCCACTCATCCTCACGGAAACTTGGCTTCAGGACTTGATGCCAGATGCAGCCATCCAGCTGGAAGGTTTCAGCATGTTTCAAGGTGACAGGAGCCCAGCGATCTCAGGCAAGACCTGTGGTGGCAGTATCTGCATTTACCGAAATAAAAACTGGTGTGTGAATGGCATCCCACTGTTCACCAATGATTGAGTTCATTTTTGTGAAATGCAGACTGCTTTATATACCGAGGGAGTTCACAGTTGTGTTGGTAGCTGTATATATCTCTTCTTCCCAACTAATGCTGGCAAGGCACTGCATGAGCTCTACAGTGCATCAGTGACTTTCAAATCTTCATTGTGTCTGGTGATTTTAACCATGCAAAACTGAAAACAATCCTGCCTAAATTCCACCAGAATGTTGTTTCTGCTACCAGAGATGAAAATGCACTTGACCTGGTGTATACAAACATATCAGGTGCATATAAAGCAGTTCCCCATCCCCATATTGGGCTCTAGGATCACTTAGCTGTAATGCTAATTCCAGCATACAACCACTGATCAAAGGGCCAAACTGGTTTTAAAGCGGTGAAGACCTGGCCTGAGGGGGCAATCTCAGCACTGCAGGACTGCTTTGAAAACACAAACTGGAGAAGGTTGATGGAGGCTGTTACCAATGGCAACCACATTAACATCAAGGAATATATGGATTCTGTGACCAGCTACACAGAGAAGTGTACTGGGGATGTTACCATGATGAAGCACAGACAGGTGAGGGCAAATCAGAAGCCATGGCTTAACTGCAGAGGTCTGTGCATGGCTGAGGGATCATGATGCTGCCTTTAGAGTGAAGGATGTGACAGCTGTCAGAGAAGCAAGAACTATGCTTTTCCACTTCAATAGGACAGTGAAATGGGAGCATTCTCAAAGAATTTATAGCCACTTCTGTGATACCAGAGACATGAGGCGCATGTGGCAGGGAATAATTGAGAGGATTACAGACTACAAGGCTACCCTGCGCGTCAGTGACCAGGATACTTCACTCCCTGAGAGGCTGTATGTATTTTACGTCCGGTTTGATGCACAGATCAAAGTGCCTGCAAGGAAGACGTACCTTCTCCCAGGGGAGCAGACACTCCGTCTGGCTGAAGCTGAGGTGAGGAAGACCCTGGCCAGAGTCAACCCATTGAAAGCTGTGGAGCCCAATAATATACAAGGTTGGGTTCTGAAAGACTGCGCAGCCCACCTAACTGAGTTGCTAACAGATTCAGCATCACTCTGGAACAGTCCATTGTCCCCTCGGCTTTTAAGGTGGCAACTATCATTCCAGTGCCAAAGAAGGTGACAGTAATCTATCTAAATGACTATAGTCCGGTGGCGTTAACATCAAGCAATGTGAAATGCTTTGAGCGGCTAGTCATGGAGTGCATTAATGTCTTCCTCCCAGCTACAGAGGACCACTTCCAGTTTGCTTATTGCTCAAGTTGATCCACAGACAATGCAGTAACTTCTGCCTCCACTCTGTCCTGTCCCACCTGGAAAATGGGGTCTCAGATGCCAGGCTGCTATATTAGAGACTTTAGTTCGATGTTTAACACCATCATACCCCAGAGACTATGGGGAAACTGTCAGCACTGGGTCTCCACGCCTCCCACTGCAACTGGCGCCTGAAATTTTTAACGGAAAGGCCACAGTCAGTCTGTGTGGGTAGCAACGTCTCTAGTCCTGTTACGCTAAACGCTAACGTTCCCCAGGGCTGTGTGCTCAGTACACTGCTGATGCATGATTGTGTCACAGGATTCAGCTCAAACTGTGTCATCATGTTTGCAAATGACGCAACACTGGTTGGCCTCATCAACAACAATGATGAGACGGAGTACAGAGTGGAAGTGGAGCAGCTGGTGGATTGGTGTGAGGAGCAAAACCTAAGTTAATGCATGGAGAGAGTTATGTGCACCAAGTTCCTGGGAGTTCACATCACAGATAACCTCACCTGGTCTCTTAATATCACCACCCTGAACAAGATGACACAGCAGTGCCTCCGCTTCCTAAGGAGAAGCTCCTTCCCACCCACCCTCGCCATCTTAATTGAATTTTATAAGAACACATTGAGTGCATCCTGACAAGTTGCATCTCCGTCAGGTATGGGAGCAGCTGAGCATCAGACCGGAAGTCCCTACAAAGGACTGTGAGAAAGAGCTGAGGGGATCATAGGGGTCTCCCTACCATCCATTGGGGACATTTATCAGGAGTGCTGTGTACACCTGGACCTTAGTATTATTAAGGATCCTGCCCATCAATCCAGCATCCTCTCTGACTTTCTACCATCAAGCAAGAGACTCTGATGCACAAAAACAAGAACGGTCAGGATGAGAAACAGTTTGTTCTCTCAGGCCATTAGGCTTCTGAATTCCCTGCCGCATTGCATTCAAAGTGTCAATGATTAATCTATTCTCTATCTTATGATATTTAATTTACACACTTACTTTATTTATGTGTAATTCATCTGTAGATTTTATCCTTACTTACATAAGTTATTGTGTGTTGTATTCACTGCTGTGCTTTACACCCTGATTTGATGAAACATTGGTTTGTTTGACAGTATACATGTGTATGGTTAAATGACAATAAACTTGAATTGAATAAATGTTTGAGGCAGGGGATATTGCATCTTTTCAAGAGAAGTTGGATAAATATTTCGAGCTACTTAAATGCAGGTTTCCAGAAAAAGAATCAGGCAGTGGAATTGGATTTTTCTCACTATTAGCCAATTTAGATCTAGTGGATGAAATGGGCACCATCCTTTAACTTTATATAGTTCCATGCTACTGTCAGTCATGCAATTCCCAGGTAGAGATTCGGGAATACCATCGCACTCAGATGTAGAAGGATTTGTCATTACTGATTCAGTAACAACTTTGTTTTCCCATCAGTGTTGTTAGCTCTGATCTGAACCCCTGAACCTGGAGGGCTGGTGGACCACTCTTAGTCTGTCCTCTACTCTTTGGTCTGTTTGGCATAGGTGACCCAACCAAGAGCCAAAGCATAAAGCCCTGACTGCAACCAGCATAGCCATCTGGATCATTGAGGTGCCCAGGCCTCCAAACCACGACAGGGTTTTGGTCCTTGTGGAGATGCTGCTACTCTATGCCTTCTGTTCTCTTGACATTTGCACCTAGTCTAAATGACTATCTGATCTACCTGTGACTTTCATAATTTTATATCAGATCTTAGTGTCAGATCTTCCAAAGAAAACTCATTTGTCCAACCTCTCCTTATAGCTAATACCCTCCAAGCTATGTCTGGATGCAGTTTAAATTGTTAAATCCAAAAAAAAAAGTGCATGTTGTTTTGAATGTTCCCTACTTGCACTTCCCAGTAAGTTCCAAGTATTCTATTATGTTCCTGGCATTTCAATTGTATTTCAGTGGAATAGTAGTTCCTGTTAATGTTAAACAAGCTTTGTCTGGTTTGCGAAATGCCAGACAAGTAGTTTATACATTTTATTCTTACTACTAGATTATATCAATTAATAACAATCATGAAGTATCTTATAACTGTGTATATTAGATTACGCTATCTTGATCTTTAAGGTTTTACAGCCAATAATCATAATCTTTAATTGGGAGCAGCATGTGGGTTGTATGAAATGTTCTGGGGAAACAAGTAGTATTGACAGAGTTCCAATCAAATCGCACATCAAGCAACACAATACTTACGATATACTTCAATATTCCAAAAAACTTTATTCACAAAACCTTTTGACATACAAAGCTATGTTTTACAATTTTAAAATCGCAGTGTTCAGATGTGCAAAGCTATAGAGACCTGTCCATACACTCAGGGCTGTAACCGCTGCCAATGGTGCATCTACCAAATGCTGACTTGAAGAGGGTGAATACTTTTATATTTGTAATTAATGTAGATCACTTTGTAGAGATCGGTTTTCACTTTGACACGGAAGAGTCTTTTTCTGTTGATCAGTAACAAATTAAATCCACTGTGATTCAATGTTGCAAAATAGTAAAACGTGAAAACTTCTTGGGGGGAGGGGGGGTGAATACTTTTTATAGGCACTGTAGTTCAATTGGTCACAGCAATTAATCTGTTTTCTCCATTTCTGCAGAATTTTCCCTTTGGAAATCAAAGATAAATTACATTGAAAAGAAAAAAGAAAGCTGTTTTAAGTATTATTTCTAAAAGATGAAAATCACTTCGATGCTATTCTTGACTGATATTTTTATTGTAATATTTACAATTATCTTACACTGAGCCATATTAAGTTGAGAGCATTAAAGAGCATCATTATTTTCTCAGCTATCTAATGTACTCACCTATATTGAAATGCAGCTCATTTTACAAACTTATTCTTTGTTCTTCTGTCTTTCCAGGAGAGTAAAATATGCCCTCAATGCAAAGGAACCACCACCAGAAGATACTTGAGGCAAGTTTTCTTTGAGACAGATAATTCACAAGGCTATGACGGACTTTCATGAATGACTGAAACTTGAATATGATTTTTAGAGAGTATCAAAGTGTTGGGCTGTAATTTGTAGCAACCATTATCATTTTTTTTGTAAAAAGCACAGAGTATGTGAATAATAAATACTTCGGACAAAAAACAATATTTTTACTAAGTAATGTCTTGATATGATTTTGTGGCGTGATAACTGTCATTTTGATTTTTTCACCTAAGTTACAATTTCATAAAACATTTACAGTGCTTTGAGAAAGCAAATATTTCCACATTTTACTGTCTCATTTTCTAAATTTAAAATATTGAAGTAGGATTTTTCAGTTAATATACAAAACATTATGCATCGTGTCAAATCAAAAGAAAAATTCCAAAACCGGTTAACAATTTACTAAAAATTAAAACCAAATTGTGAAGCTGAAAAAACTATTCATCCCTTTGGTAATTACTACATTAAGTTTCCTCAGGAGCAATATATTATCTTACCAACTCACCCAATTTGTTGATGTAGAAAATTGGAGGATCACCTGTTTTCAATTAATTCATAAGAATAAATACCCCCTCTCTCAGTGGTTTCTGAGTAGTACCAACATACACTTCAAAATGTTGTAAAGCCAAAACAAGAGATAATAATTCCTTTTCTATAGTTGAATAATTTCTTTGATGGGCATTAAATTTCTTAAAAAAGTAAGCTACCAGACGATCAACTTCATCACCCTCATCCCTTTGAAGTAACACTGCTCCTGCAGCTTCGTCACTAGCAGTTACAGCTAATGAAAATGGTTTTTCAAAGTCAGAGGATTTGAGCACAGGTTGACTACATAGTATAGTTTTCAATTTATCAAAGACCTCTTGACAAGACTCTGTCCAAACAAACTTTTCATTTTTCCTCAAGAGGTTAGTTAATGGAAGAGCAATGTTCGCAAAAGTCTAACAACATTTTCGGTAATATCCTACCATACGGTGACTAGTGGGGTACCGCAAGGCTCAGTGCTGGGACCCCAGTTGTTTACAATATATATTAATGACTTGGATGAGGGAATTAAATGCAGCATCTCCAAGTTTGCGGATGACACGAAGCTGGGTGGCAGTGTTAGCAGTGAGGAGGATGCTAAGAGGATGCAGGGTGACTTGGATAGGTTGGGTGAGTGGGCAAACTCATGGCAGATGCAATTTAATGTGGATAAATGTGAAGTTATCCACTTTGGTGGCAAAAATAGGAAAACAGATTATTATCTGAATGGTGGCCGATTAGGAAAAGGGGAGGTGCAACGTGACCTGGGTGTCATTATACACAAGTCATTGAAAGTGGGCATGCAGGTACAGCAGGCGGTGAAAAAGGCGAATGGTATGCTGGCATTTATAGCGAGAGGATTCGAGTACAGGAGCAGGGAGGTACTACTGCAGTTGTACAAGGCCTTGGTGAGACCACACCTGGAGTATTGTGTGCAGTTTTGGTCCCCTAATCTGAGGAAAGACATCTTTGCCATAGAGGGAGTACAAAGAAGGTTCACCAGATTGATTCCTGAGATGGCAGGACTTTCATATGAAGAAAGACTGGATGAACTGGGCTTGTACTCGTTGGAATTTAGAAGATTGAGGGGGGATCTGATTGAAACGTATAAGATCCTAAAGGGATTGGACAGGCTAGATGCAGGAAGATTGTTCCCGATGTTGGGGAAGTCCAGAACGAGGGGTCACAGTTTGAGGATAGAGGGGAAGCTTTTTAGGACCGAGATTAGGAAAAACTTCTTCACACAGAGAGTGGTGAATCTGTGGAATTCTCTGCCACAGCAAACTGTTGAGGCCAGTTCATTGGCTATGTTTAAGAGGGAGTTAGATATGGCCCTGGTGGCTACAGGGGTCAGGGGGTATGGAGGGAAGGCTGGGGCGGGGTTCTGAGTTGGATGATCAGCCATGATCATAATAAATGGCGGTGCAGGCTCGAAGGGCCGAATGGCCTACTCCTGCACCTATTTTCTATGTTTCTATACCCAAGAATGTTCTGAGAGTTTTCTTATTAGTTGGAGTGGGTACTTCTAAAATTGCCGGAACAGGAGCTAATTTTCCTTGACCAACAACATAACCAAGGTAGGTCACTGTGGCATGACCAAATTCACTTTTAGCTAAGTTAATAGTTAAGTTCACTTTTGAAAATCTTTCAAATAGTTTCTCCACCGCAGTAATATGTGCTTTCTAAGTATTATTTCCTGTAACTGAATCATCAATATGGACATCTGTATCTTTTAACCCATGAATCACAGAATTAATTATCCGCTGGAATGTATCTGGTGCATTCTTCATCCCAAATGGAAGAACATTATATTCATATAACCTGGGGTTACAAATGCAGAAGTCTCTCTACCTCTTTCCGTCAATGGAACACACCAATAACCTTTTAGCAAATCAATCTCTGTAAGGAACTTTGCTTGTCCAACTTTATCCACACAATCATCTACCCTAGGGATCGGATATGCATCAGTTTTTGTCACAGCATTCACCTTCCTGTAATCTGTACAAAACCGAATACTACTGTCTGGCTTAGGCACCATAACACACGGTGAACTCAAATTCGAATTAAAAGGTCTAATAATATTATTCTCTAACATATACTTAATTTCTTGTTCAGCAAGTTCACATTTTTCCCTGTTCATCCGATATGGATGTTGCTTTATAGGCTTTGTATCTCCCAACATCTACATCATGCAAAGCTACGGTGGTTCTTCTAGGAACGTCTGAAAATAAATCCCTATTTTTAAAAATTAACTGTTTCATCTGCTCTCTGCTCTGGCTGTAAATGACCTAATTTCTCATCAGTATTTTCCAGAATTGTTGAGTTTGCTAATCTGGCAGAAATAATGTTGGGTTTAAAATGAGTTTCAGATGAATCATCCATTAAGTTCCCAGTGAACAAACTCATTATTATTGACCACAGCAGTCATAGTAGCAGCCTGTTTCTCATAATACGGTTTTATCATATTTATATAACACAGCTGTGTTGGCTTTCTTTGATCTGGGGTTTTTATCACGTAATCCACATCATTTATTTAAGATTTAATCTCATAAGGACCATGAAATTTAGCTTGTAATGGGTTCGTTTGCACTGGGAAAAGAACCAACACCTTATCTCCAGGCTTAAATGACTTCATTCTAGCTTCCTTATCATACTAAGTCTTCATTTTCTCCTAAGCCGATTTTAAATTTTCCGTGGCTAAGCTACAAGCTTTGTGTAATCTTTCCTTGAATTTTAAAACATAATCAAGCTCCCTTATTAATCTACTGTTCCTTCAACAAGGCCAAAGGTCCTTGAACTCTATGCCCAAACACAAGTTCAAAAGGACTAAAACCTAATGATTCCTGCACTGCCTCCTGTACTGCAAAAAGTAGTAAATGTACACCTTCATCCCAGTCCTTTTCATTTTCCACATCTCCAAGTTTGCGGATGACACGAAGCTGGGTGGCAGTGTTAGCAGTGAGGAGGATGCTAAGAGGATGCAGGGTGACTTGGATAGGTTGGGTGAGTGGGCAAACTCATGGCAGATGCAATTTAATGTGGATAAATGTGAAGTTATCCACTTTGGTGGCAAAAATAGGAAAACAGATTATTATCTGAATGGTGGCCGATTAGGAAAAGGGGAGGTGCAACGAGACCTGGGTGTCATTATACACCAGTCATTGAAAGTGGGCATGCAGGTACAGCAGGCGGTGAAAAAGGAGAATGGTATGCTGGCATTTATAGCGAGAGGATTCGAGTACAGGAGCAGGGAGGTACTACTGCAGTTGTACAAGGCCTTGGTGAGACCACACCTGGAGTATTGTGTGCAGTTTTGGTCCCCTAATCTGAGGAAAGACATCCTTGCCGTTGAGGGAGTAGAAAGAAGGTTCACCAGATTGATTCCTGGGATGGCAAGACTTTCATATGAAGAAAGACTGGATGAACTAGGCTTGTACTCATTGGAATTTAGAAGATCGAGGGGGGATCTGATTGAAACGTATAAAATCCTAAAGGGATTGGACAGCCTAGATGCAGGAAGATTGTTCCCGATGTTGGGGAAGTCCAGAACGAGGGGTCACAGTTTGAGGATAAAGGGGAAGCCTTTTAGGACTGAGATTAGGAAAAACTTCTTCACACAGAGAGTGGTGAATCTGTGGAATTCTCTGCCACAGAAAACAGTTGAGGCCGGTTCATTGGCTATATTTAAAAGGGAGTTAGATATGGCCCTTGTGGCTACGGGGATCAGAGGATATGGAGGGAAGGCTGGTGCAGGGTTCTGAGTTGGATGATCAGCCATGATCATAATAAATGGCGGTGCAGGCTTGAAGGGCCAAATGGCCTACTCCTGCACCTATTTTCTATGTTTCTATGTTTCTTAATAAATGCGAAAACAGTTCTGAAGTGGTAAATTCGAACACAATTCTCAAAATGATAAATTTGAAAGTCCAAGAGATTTATACAGTCAAATTAGTGGAGACTTTCCTGAAGTAGAGAATTCCTCAAAGATGTGACGTTACTGCTGATCCCAACCGGAACCTGCCTTGTCTGCAGGATTCACAATGACGGAAATAAAACGGTTTAAAGGAACTGACCTTTTCCTCTGGAGAATAGACATCGCACAATCCTTCTGGCTTTAGCAGAGGATATGTCAGATGCAGGTCATGTTTTCTTGAACAAAGATTCAATAAAGGTCAATCCTCTCCAAAACCGCCAAACGATATCAGCTTTACTCGACTGGGCGAATTCCTGTACTTCGGTAAGGTCTTCACTCTCCAATACTACTTACAATAGAAAGTAGAACTCTACTTTAAAATGAAACTGCATCATAAGATGAATACGCAGCATAACAGAGTATCTGACGAATTAAATAACGAACTAAACTTAAAAACTAACTCCGTCACCCCGGGGTCTCCCTTTTATACCTGTGGTGAACATGTCATCACGTGACCTCACACTGGTGGGAAAATTACATCACCCCACCATCACATGACCATTGCCTCCTGCTCATAAGATACTCAACTACATTATGGTCATAAGACAGTCACAAGATATCCATGAGGTATGTAACAATTCTAATATCTGAAAAAATCCGAAACACTTCAGGCCCAAGCATTTTGGATATAGGGTACTCAACCTGTATTTATTCAGAATGTGCCAATGTGCTTACCAGCTACTGTCGTTTATTCGCAATAGGGTTAGAGAAAAGTGTGTTCCTATATCGCATTCAGCATGTAACATGATAAAATAATATTTCAGAAATATTGATTAGGGAGTACATATTGGCCAAAACGTGGTAAATTTACTGCACTTCAAAATATCCCCATGGGGCTTTTTGCATCGATGGAATGGCATCATTTTAAATCGGTGTTTCTCAACCTTTTTTGTCCTAGAGGAACCCTTGAAATAATTTTCAGGTCTTGGGGAACCCCTACATAAAATTATTATATCTACACCTCACAGTAGGTTAGTGGGATCAGTAAGTTGTGGTTATAATAATCCAAAAACAATTGTCAATGCTCTTTTGAGTAGAAAATGAATTTTTAACTAATGTTTCTTAGAAAACAGACAGTTAAGCTTAGCTTACCTTTCTTGAAATCAATCTCTTTCTTTCCTTTCATAAATTTTTAAAGCTCATGAGGCAAACATAATAACTTTCTGTTAAATAACTGGCTTAAGCCAAAAAGGGATTTAATTTTTCTAAAGGTAGACCTGGTACATTTAATTTACTACTATTTACAACATGAAAATTCAATGACAATATTGAATAATAAAGGTACTAAAACGAATGACATTTATTGATGAAATCTGTTGACTCATCAGCCTGGATAGAGAAGCTATCATACTATATGAGAGTGAACCTTTTCAATTTCTTGTAGTGCGTCTTGTTCTAGCATTTTCCCACTGTAAGTTTACATGCTGGCATTATTAGGTTCTCACTAACCATAACTTTTCCTTTTCTGGGTAATAGGTTAGACCATAAGACATAGGAGCAGAATTACGCCATTCAGCCCATCAAGTCTGCTCCGCCATCCCATCATGGCTGATCCCCAATCCCATTCAACCCATACACCTGCATTCTCACCATAGCCTTTCATGCACTGACCAATCAAGAAACCATCAATTTCCACCTTAAATATACCCACGGACTTAGCTTCCGCCACAGTCTGTGGCAGATAATTCCACAGCTTCACTACTCGAGCTAAAAAATAATTCCTCCTTAGCTCTGTTCTAAAAGGTCACCCCTCAATCTTGAGGTTGTGCCCTCTAATTCTGGATACCCCCACCACAAGAAACAAGGAAACATCCTCTCCATATCCACTTTATCTAATCCTTTCAAAATTTGTAGGTTTCAATTAACCCCCCTCCTCACCCACCACATTCCAGTGAATACAGGCCCAAAGCTGTCAAACGCTCCTCATATGTAAATCCTTTCATTCCCAGAATCATCCTTGTGAACCTCCTCTGGACCGACTCCAATGACAACATATCCTTTCTGAGATATGGGGCCCAAAACTGTTGACGATACTCCAAGTGTGGCCTGACTAGTGTTTATAAAGGCTTAGCATTATCTCCTTGCTTCTATATTTTATTTCCCTTGAAATAAATGCTAACATGGCATTTGCCTTCTTTACCACAGATTCAACCTGTGAATTAACCTCCTGGGAGTCTTGCACCTCTAATGTTTGAACCATATCCCCATAGAGATAACAGTCTGCACTACTGGTCCTTTTACAAAAATGCATAATCTTTCATTTCCCAACATTGTATTCTGTCTTAAATTTGTTTTGCCCATTCTTCCAATTTATCTAAGTCTTGCTGCAATCACATTGCTTCCTCAGTACTACCTAATCCTCCACCTATCTTCATATAATCTGCAAACTCTGGCACAAAGCCATCAATTCCATTATCCAAATCGTTGACAAACAATATGAAACAGAGCTGTCCCAATACTAACCCCTGAGGAACCTCACTAATCCCTGGCAGCCAACCAGAAAAGGCCTTCTTTATTCCCACTCACTGCCTCCAGCCATTCCTCTATGAATTGTCAGTATCTTTCCTGCAACGCCATAGGATTTTATCTTGTTAAGCAGCCTCAGGTGTGGCACCTTATCAAATGCCTTCTGAAAATCCAAGTAAGTGACATCCACTGCCTCTCCTTTGTCCACCTTGCTTGTTACTTCCTCAAAGAACTCTTAACAGATTAGTCGGGCAAGATCTCCCTTTACAGAAACCATGCTGGCTTTGATTAATTTTATCATTAGTCTCCAAGTACCCCGAAACCTCATCCTTAATAATAGACTCAATACTTTCCAAACCACTGAGGTTAGGCTAACTGGCCAATAATTTCCTATCTTTTGCCTTCCTCCCTTCTTAAAGAGTGGAGTAGCATTTGCAATTTTCCAGTTTTCCAGGACCATGCCAGAATCAAGTGATTCTTGAAAGATCATGACCAATGCATCCGTTATCTCTTCAGCAACCCCTCTCATGACTCTGGGACGTAGTCCACCTGGTCCAGTTGACTTATTCACCTTAAGACCATTCAGTCTGCCTAGCACTTTTTCCTCTGTAATAGCAATGGCACTCGCTCCTGCTCCCTGATGCTTACGTACCTCTGGCACAATCCTTGTGTCTTCCACGGTGAAGGTGATGCAAAGTACTCATTAAGTTCATCTGCCATTTCTTTGTCCCCCATTGCTACCTCAGCAGCATCATTTTCCAGTCGTCTAATATCAACCCTCACCTCCCTTTTACTCTTTATATAAGTGAACAAAAAAAGTTTTAGTATCTTGCTTTATATTATTGGCTAGTCTGCCCTCATATTTTTTTTCCTTCTTGTAGCTTTTTTAATTGCCTTTTGTTGGATTTTAAAAGCTTCCCTATCAGCCAACTTTCCATTCACTTTTGCTACCTCATATGCCCTTTCCTTGGCTTTTATACAGTCCTTAACTTCCCATGTCAGCCGTGGTTGCCTACCCCTGCCATTTGAGAACTACTACTACCTAACCTGCACCTTGTGAACTATTCCCAGAAACTTCAGTCATCTCTGTTCTGCAGTCATCTTAGCCAGTATCATCCTCCATTCCACCTGGGCAAGCTCCTTTCTCATGCCTCTGTAATTCCCTTTATTCCATTGTGATACTGATACATGTGACTTATGCTTCTCTCTCAAATTGCAATATGAATTCATTCATGTTATGATCACTGCTTCTTCAGGGTTCCTTTTCATTAAGCTCCCGAATAAGATCTGGGTTATTACACAACACCCAATCTAAGATAGCCTTTACCTGAGCAGGCTCAAGCACAAGCTGCTCTAAAAAGCCATCCCGTAGGCATTCAACAAATTACCCCTCTTGCAATCCATCACCAACCTGATTTTCCCAATTCCTTTGCTTATTAAGGTCCCACATTGCAATTGTGACATTAATCTTATTACATGCCTTTTCCAGTTCCATTTGCAATCTCAACCCCACATCTTGGCCACTATTTGGAAGCCTATAAATGATTTCCATAATGGGTGTTTTACCCTAGCAGTTTCTTAACTCCACCCACAAAGATACAACATTCTCTGACCCTATGTCACCTCCTTCTAAAGATGTAATTGCACCTCTTACCAATAGAGTCACACCGCCCCCTATGCCTTCCTGCCTGTCCTTTCATGCAAAGTATATCTCTTGATGTTAAGCTCCCAACTATGGCCTTCTTTCAGCCCGAACTCAGTGATGCCCGTAACGTCATACCATCCAAGCCATAATTGCACCACGAGCTCGTCCACCTTATTCTGAATGTCACTCACCTTTAAATACAACACCTTCAGTCCTGCAATCTTCACCCTTTTGAATTTTGCCTCTGTAGTACAATTTAACTCTTGCTCTGTCTGTATTTGTACCCAGTCATTGGCTTGTCCTTCCTTACGTTCATGTTAAATCCATCATCTACTTGTAAACCTGTTGGCTCATCCTCAACTTTATCATACTGGTTCCCATTCCCCTGCCATATGAGTTTAACCACTCCCAACAAGCTCTACCAAACCTGCCCACAAGAATACTGGTTCCCCTCCAATTTGTACACCCCGTCCTATTTTGTACAGGTCACACCTGTCCCAGAAGTGGTCCCAATTATCCAGAACTCTGAATCCCTGTCCGCCGCTCCAATTCTTCAGCGACCCATTTGACTGCCACCTTATTCTATTCCTATCCTCACTGTTGCGTGGCACAGGCAGCAATCTCAGGATTGCTACCCGTGCCACGTGCTAGTGAGGCTAGAAATAGGAAGATAATGCAGCTAAATACGTGGCTAAGGAGTTGGTGCAGGAGGGAGGGCTTCATGTTTCTGGACAATTGGGCCTTGTTCCAGGGAAGGTGAGACCTGTTCCGACAGGACGGGTTGCACCTGAACTGGAGGGGGACTAATATCCTTACGGGAAGGTTTGCTAGTGCTGCCCCGGGGGGTTTAAACTAGATTTGCAGGGGGAGGGGAACCAAAGTGTTAGAGCAGATAGTGAGGTGGAGGAGGATAAAGGTCATGCGAGAACTGCAAGTATAGTGCATGGAGTAAAGCCAGATATAACATATAAAGAGGCTTTGAGGAAAGAGAAGCAGAATAAAGGGTGTAAAGGTAGTAAGGTCAAAGGTCTAAAGTGTGTGTACCTCAATGCAAGAAGCATCAGGAACAAAGGTGATAAACTGAGAGCTTGGATACGTACATGGAATTATGATGTAATGGCCATTACAGAGACTTGGCAGGCACCAGGGCGGGAATGGATTCCCAATATTCCTGGATTTCAGTGCATTAAAAGGGATAGAGAGGGGGCAAAAGGGGAGGAGGGGTGGCATTACTGGTCAGGGATACTATTACAGCTACAGAAAAGGTGGGTAATGTGGCAGGATCCTTTTTTGAGTCAGTATGGGTGGAAGTCAGGAACAGGAAGGGAGCAGTTACTCTATTGGGAGTATTCTATAGGCCCCCTGGTAGAAGCAGAGATACCAAGGAGCAGGTTGGGAGGCAGATTTTGGAAAAGTGCAAAAATAACAGGGTTGCTATCAGGGGTGACTTTAACTTCCCTAATATTGATTGGCACTTGATTAGTTCCAAGGGCTTAGATGGGGCAGAGTTTGTTAAGTGTGTCCAGGATGGATTCCTGTCACAGTATGTGGACAGGCCGACTAGGGGGAATGCCATAATAGATCTAGTACTAGGTAATGAACTGGATCAGGTCACAGATCTCTCAGTGTGTAAGCATCTGGGGGACAGTGACCACCGCTCGCTGGCTTTTAACATTATCATGGAAAAGGATAGAATCAGGAGGACAGGAAAAATTTTAATTGTAAAAGGACAAATTATGAGGCTATAAGGCTAGAACTTGCGGGCGTGAATTGGGATGATGTTTTTGCAGGGAAATGTACAGTGGACATGTGATCGATGTTTAGGGATCTCTTGCAGGACGTTAGGGATAAATTTGTCCCGGTAAGGAAGATAAAGAATGGTCGGGTGAAGGAACCAAGGGTGAAAAGTGAGGTGGAAAATCTAGTCAGGTGGAAGAAGGCAGCATACATGAGGTTTAGGAAGCAAAGATCAGGTGGGTCTATTGAGGAATATGGGGAAGCAAGAAAGGAGCTTTAGAAGGGGCTGAGGAGAGCAAGAAGGGGGCATGAGAATGCCTTGGCGAGTAGGGTAAAGGAAAACCCCAAGGCCTTCTTCAATTATGCAAAGAACGAAAGGATGACAGGAGTGAAGATAGGACCGATTAGACATAAAGGTGGGAAGATGTGCCTGGAGGCTGTGGAAGTGAGCGAAGTCCTCAATGAATACTTCTCTTCAGTATTCACCAATGAGAGGGAATTTGATGACGGTGAGGACAATATGAGTGAGGTTGATGTTCTGGAGCATGTTGATATTACGGGAGAGGAAGTGTTGGAGTTATTAAAATACATTAGGACGGATAAGTCCCCGGGGCCTGATGGAATATTCCCACGAGGCAGATTGCTGAGCCTCTGGCTAGGATCTTTATGTCCTCGTTGTCCACGGGAATAGTACCGGAGGATTGGAGGGAGGTGAATGTTGTCCCCTTGTTCAGAAAAGATAGTAAGGATAGTGTGGGTAATTATAGACCAGTGAGCTTTCATCTGTGGTGGGAAAGCTGTTGGAAAAGATTCTTAGAGATAGGATCTCCGGGCATTTAGAGAATCATGGTCTGATCAGGGACAGTCAGCATGGCTTTGTGAAGGGCAGATTGTGTCTAACAAGCCTGATAGAGTTCTTTGAGGAGGTGACCAGGTATATAGATGAGGGTAGTGCAGTGGATGTGACCTGCATGGATTTTAGTAAGGCATTTGACAACGTTCCACACAGTAGGCTTATTCAGAAAGTCAGAAGGCATGGGATCCAGGGAAGTTTGGCCAGGTGGATTCAGAATTGGCTTGCCTGCAGAAGGCAGAGGGTGGTGGTGGAGGGAGTACATTCAGATTGGAGGATTGTGACTAGTGGTGTCCCACAAGGATCTGTTCTGGGACCCCTACTTTTCGTGATTTTTATTAACAACCTGGATGTGGGGGTACAAGGGTGGGTTGGCAAGTTTGCAGACGACACAAAGGTTGGTGGTGTTGTGGATAGTGCAGAGGGTTGTTGAAGATTGCAAAGAGACATTGATAGGATGCAGAGGTGGGCTGATAAGTGGCAGATGGAATTCAACCCAGAGAAGTGTGAGGTGGTACACTTTGGAAGGACAAACTCCAAGGCAGAGTACAAAGTAAATGGCAGGATTCTTGGTAGTGTGGAGGAGCAGAGGAATCTGGCGTTACATGTCCACTGATCCCTGAAAGTTGCCTCACAGGTAGATAGGGTAGTTAAGAATGTTTATGGGGTGTTAGCTTTCATAAGTCGAGGGTTAGAGTTTAAGAGTCGCAAGGTAATGATGCAGCTCTATAAAACTCTGGTTAGGCCACACTTGGAGTACCGTGTCCAGTTCTGGTCGCCTCACTATAGGAAGGATGTGGAAGAATTGGAAAGGGTACAGAGGAGATTTACCAGAATGCTGCCTGGTTTAGAGAGTATCAAATCAAGTCAAGTCACTTTTTATTGTCATTTCAACCATAACTACTGGTACAGAACATAGTGAAAATGAGACAACGTTTTCCAGGGCCATGGTGCTACATGAAACAATACAAAAACTACACTGAACTACGTAAGAAAAAAACACAAAAACTACACTAGACTACAGACCTATCCAGGACTGCATAAAGTGCACAAAACAGTGCAGGCACTACAATCAATAATAAACAAGACGGTAGGCACAGTAGAGGGTATAGTAGGTTGGTGTCAAGCCAGGCTCTGGGTATTGAGGAGTCTGATGGCTTGGGGAAGAAACTGTTACATAGTCTGGTCGTGAGAGCCCGACTGCTTCGGTGCCTTTTGCCAGATGGCAGGAGGAAGAAGAGTTTATATGACGGGTGCGTGGAGTCCTTCATAATGCTATTTGCTTTACGGATGCAGCGTGTGGTGTAAATGTCTGTGATGGCGGGAAGAGAGGCCCCGATGATCTTCTCAGCTGACCTCACTATCTGCTGCAGGGTCTTGCAATCCGAGATGGTGCAATTTCCGAACCAGGCCATGATGCAGCTGCTCAGGATGCTCTCAATACAACCTCTGTAGAATGTGATGAGGATGGGGAGTGGGAGATGGACTTTCCTCAGCCTTCGCAGAAAGTAGAGACGCTGCTGGGCTTTCTTTGCTATGGAGCTGGTGTTGAGGGACCAGGTGAGATTCTCCACCAGGTGAACACCAAGAAATTTGGTGCTCTTATCGATCTCTACGGAGGAGTCGTCAATGTTCAGCGGAGAGTGGTAGCTCCATGTCCTCCTGAAGTCAACAACCATCTCTTTTGTTTTGTTCACATTCAGAGATAGGTTGTTGGCTCTGCACTAGTCCGTTAGTCGCTGCACCTCCTCTCTGTATACTGACTCATCATTCTTGCTGATGAGACCCACCACAGTCGTGTCATCGGCGAACTTGATGATGTGGTTCGAGCTGTGTGTAGCAGCACAGTCATGAGTCAGCAGAGTGAACAGCAGTGGACTGAGCGATCAGAGATTAAGGGAGCTAGGGCTTTACTCTCTGGAGAGAAGGAGGATAAGAGGAGACATGATAGAGGTATACAAGATATTAAGAGTAATAGATAGAGTGGACAGCCAGCGCCTCTTCCCCAGGGCACCACTGCTCAATACAAGAGGACATGGCTTTAAGGTAAGGCGTGGGAAGTTCAATGGGGATATTAGAGGAAGGTTTTTTACTCGGAGGGTGGTTGGTGCGTGGAATGCACTGCCTGAGTCAGTGGTGGAAGCAGATACACTAGTGAAATTTAAGAGACTGCTAGACAGGTATATATTGGAATTTACGGTGGGGGTTATATGGGAGGCAGGATTTAAGGGTTGGCACAACATTGTGGGCCAAAGGGCCTCTACTGTGCTGTACTACTACTACGCTTGAGGTCCTGCTTCTCAGCTTCCTTCCTAACTCCTTGTATTGTTTTTTTCAGGCCCTCCTCCCTTTTTCTATCTGTCGTTGGTACCAGTATGTACTGTGACTACTGGCCGCTCACCCTCACTTTTCAGGATATTGTGGACATGTTCTAATCTCTAGAACATTCAGAATATCGGAATGGGAATGGTTTCATGCAAACAGGTTGGAGACTATCCTGACACAATGTAAGGTGTTGTTCTTCCAGCCTGAGTGTGGCCTCATCGTGACTTCATGCCATCCAGTTGGAGATTACCCACATGGAGTGAACTTACCTTCTGTCTGTTCTCACAGAGGATCTGTTAAGCCAAAGCCTTGCTACTCTAACTCAGACATCTCCAACAATGACCGCTCCGCTGAGCGATACTTCTCTTTTATAAGGCTGGTTTTTTAAAGCTCTTCGCCGGGCCTGCACGGGAAGGCTTCTGTTGCATCTATGCAGTACTTCAATCAACAATTCCCGTTGAAAAACTTCCTGCTTTTTAAAGCTCCTCACCAGACCTTAGTGGGAACGTTTCTGTTGCGTCTGACTCCCATCAAAAAAATTCCTGCGTTCTAAAGCTCTTTGCCAGACCAGCACTTAAATGCTTCTGTTGTCTGCTCAGTACTCCAATCAATTTGCTACTAAATAACTTGCTGCCAAATTCTTTTACTGACTGTGACTTTATTGAAACAAAAATTGAACTGTTTGGCCATAATGACCATCGTTATGTTTGGAGGAAAAAGGGTGAGGCTTGCAAGCCGAAGAACACCATCCCAACTGTGAAGCATGGGGGTGGCAGCATCATGGTGTGGGATGCTTTGCTGCAGGAGGGACTAGTGCACTTCACAAAATAGATGGCATCATGAGGAAGGAAAATTATGTGGATATATTGAAGCAACATCTCAAGATATCAGCCAGGAAGTCAAAGCTCAGTCGCAAATGGGTCTTCCAAATGGACAATGACCCCAAGCATACCTCCAAAGTTGTGGAAAAATTGTTTAAGGACAACAAAATCAAGGTATTGGAGTGGCCATCACAAAGGCCTAACCTCAATCCGATAGAAAATTTGTGGGCAGAACTGAAAAAGCATGTGCTAGCAAGGAGGTCTACAAACCTGACTCAGTTACACCAGTTCTGTCTGGAGGAATGGAACAAAATGCCAGCAACTTATTGTGAGAAGCTTGTGGAAGGGTACCCAAAACATTTGACCCAAGTTAAACAATTTAAAGGCAATGCAACCAAATACTAACGAAATGTATGTAAACTTCTAACCCACTGGGAAAGTGATGAAAGAAATAAAAGCTGAAATTAATCATTCTCTCTACTATTATTCTGACATTTCACATTCTTAAAATAAAATAGTGATCCTAACTGACCTAAAACAGGGAATGTTTTCTAGGACTAAATGTCAGGAATTATGAAAAACTGAGTTTAAATGTATTTGGCTAAGGTGCATGTAAACTTCTGACTTCAAGTGTACGTACAGTCAGATACACAATCAGATCAATGTGTATCGATCAATCTGAAAGAAGCTGCCCCAGACCCTTTTGGTCCTGGGCTTAATGCTGCGATACCATTTGCCTGATGGAAGCAGCTGAAGCAGTTCGTGGTTTGGGTGGTTGAAGTCCCTGACGATCCTCCAAGCCCTTTTTACACACTGCTGCTGTAAATGTCCTGAACAGAGGAAAGTTCACATCCACAGATGCACAGGGCTGACCTCACGATTCTCTGCGGTGCCCTGTGATTCTGAGATTGCCCATGGTGACCCAAAGAAGAAATAACTTGTGTCACAGACAACTGCTCTTTGGTTGTTGCCATCAAATCCACCAAGTCAGTTACAGAGAAGTGGCTTTGTCTAGAGATGAGCAACATCAAGGAACTCATCTAAGCACAACACATTGTGTTTCTCCCTCCCCTCCCCCACCTTGTAACTCCTGCTGAAAGGTTTCGGCCCGAAACGTCGACTGTACTCTTCCCCATAGATGCTGTCTGGCCTACTGAGTTCCTCCAGCATTTTGCATGTGTTAGAGAAAATTCATCATACAAAGGAACAACCAGCTGACCGTCTCACAAAGAAGGGAGCACCAGCTCTTGTGCTGCTGAAGACACTTAGTGAAGGCTTAAGAAGTGTATCAACATCAAAGGTTAGAATTAATTCCCTTATCCCAATAGATATTTGAAATTTTTTTTTCAATTTTTAAAGATTTGTTTAATATACATAAAAAAGATGGGAGCTTGTTGAGTTCCAGTCATTTGGATGTGCACGCTTTCTCTGTTCTGACATGTGTGTGAGGGGTTGTGGGTAAGATGGCAGTCCTCGTACTGATCTTGAATGGACAAAGTAAAGTTCTTTAAATGAAAGAAACTTGTCTTTGTTGTTTTAGGGTAAACAATTTAAGTAAATAGACAGGAAAGGCTGGAGGGTTAAAGGTCAAATGGGAAAATGAAACTAGCTGAGTGGGTGCCACGGTTAGCATGGATGAGTTGGTCTGAAGGACTTCCATGCTGTATTATTTTGACTTCCTGACCAGGCAATAGCATAGCTGGTCTGTCAGCAAAATCTCTGTCCAGTAACTTGACAAACATTTTATGCATTACTCTATTTTTATCGATTCTCACTACATCTGCATTTCCTGACATGGTGCGACACTGTCACTATTTCGCAGTAAGACTTTAATTCCCACATTTAAAGTCAACAGTTTGAATGGAGTTCCCCCAGTTAGCCCAGCAGAGTGCTCTGACTACTTATGCTGTAACCAGTAGATGGAGTTGTGTCTCCTCCCACCATACACTGACACCAGCGCACCAACCAACCTACCCTTTCCCTCCCTCTTTCCTTCCACTTCACCCATTCCTCAGTGGTTCCTGAGTTTAACAACCTCCCATTATTGATTTCCATCTGAGGCTCTCATCCCTCATTTATTTATGTGGTTATCTATTTATTTATCTCTTTTTTAAAATTGAGATACAGGGTGAAATAGACCGCTGCTCAGCAGTTCCTGATTTTACCTTAGCCTAAGCACAGGACAATTTACAATGACTGACTATCCTATCAGCCAGTACGTCTTTGGACTGTGGGAGGAAACCCATGCGGTCACAAGGAGAACATACAAACTCCTTACCGTCAGCAGCAGGAATTGAATCCAGGTCGCTGGTACTGTAAAGCAGTGTGCTAAACCACTGTGCTACCACGCTGCCCGAGAATGTTTACCTGGAATACCTGTCCACCTGGAACTCTATTTACCTGGAATACCCGTTTGAGAAATATGGACAAGCATGCTTACAGCATGTCCCAACAGTCAGTATAAGGATAATGTTTCTCCTGGCTTGTTGTCCAGAGCAGGGTTCGTGGATTCAACCATTCTGAAGGTAGAGTGGACAACCAGTGCCTTGTTTTCCCAAGGGCAGAAATGGCTAATACAAGTGGGCATAATTTTAATGTGATTGGAGAAAAGCATAAGTAGGATGTCAGAGGTATTTTTTTATTTTTTGATACAGATTGCTTGGAACATGCTGACGTTGTGGTGATAGAAGCAGGTACCTTTAAGAAATTTAAGGGACTTTTAGATAGGCACATGGATGAAAGAAAAATGGAGGTTTATGTGGGAGGGAAGGGTTAGATTGATCTTGGAGTAGGTTAAAAATTCGGCGCAACATTGTGGCCAAAGGGCTTGTACTGTTCTATGTTCTATATCGTGAATTTTTGGGACTCTCTAATTGTACCAAAGGGTGAGATGTCCAGCTCTTAAGAAAAGTGAGGGATAAGGGTGCTAGTGAGGTAGGTGGTGCTGAGGTGAAAAATCAGCTATGGTTCCATTGAAATGGTTAAAGTAGTACTGTTAGGTTCAAAGTAATTAATTAAATGTTATCAGTTCTGTAGATTCACCAGAGGGTGTGATAGGGCCGTATGGAACAGGAAGGCAAATTTCTATCCGCAAAGATGAACTCTTGATCTCCCAATCAACCGTGTCACAGTCCTTGCATTTTACTTGTCTGCTTGAACTGTAACTTTATTCTGCATTATTTCTTTTCTGTTTTATGCTACCAATTTATAAACTAATTATGTATTTGGATCCACGAGACCCTCTCCAGAAAGTGCAGAGGGAAAAAAGCAGGTTTTATGAGGAAAGGTTGAGCTTTTCCTCATGAGGCTCAATCTTTCCTTGAGGGCGAAGGAGAATGAGAGGAGACTTGACAGAGCTGTATAAGCTGGTAAGAGACATGGATAGAGTGGACAGGCAGGGACTTTTACCCATTGTGGTCATGGCTAGTACAACAGGGAATAATTTTAAGTTGATTGGAGGGAGAAATATCAGAAGTAGTTTTTTTTTTAAAAACAGAGCGTGGTAGATGCATGGAATGTGCTCTCCGGATAGTGGTAAAGGCAGATACATTAGGGACATTTAAGATACTCTTAGATATTCACATGTGGGAAAGAAGGTTTGACTGAATTTGGATTAGATTAAAAAGGACAGCACAGTGTTGAAGGCTGAGGGCCCTGTATTGCACTGTGCTGTGTTCATTGATGAAGATGGTGTAACTGTCCCCTTAACTATATTGTTATCATTACGACATTCATTTTCATTCCCCAACTTGAATAGCCTCAAGTTGTGTACAGTTTACACGCCCTCCCAACAGCTTCTGCTCTCATCCTCATAAGCTGTAAGAGTTCCCTGCTGTTGGATAAACCCAAGCATTGAAGTTTCTCCAGTCCTATGTTCTGAATTCGCATTTCAGCCTTACTCGTAACCACAGTTTCCTGGCTCTCTTGCCTGACGTGACTCTAAAATTAATCCAAGGGTATGTGACTGCTTCCTGGAACAATGTGTCCACATTACTTTTCCCCACCCTCTATGCATTACTGTGTCTGAGCCTCCAGCTCTGTGGTGAAGTTCTAAGGTGCAGAGTTACTGCAGGTGTAACCCCTGTGTGATTCCTTAAGGCTGTTATAGCCTGGGCTGATAAAGGGGACAAGTTCCCACTACATATTGAATGCTTCCAATAGCGTGAGCTTCAAATAACCTCTGATAACCAAATCCAGCTCCTGGCCTTCACGTCTGCCTTAGCCACTAAGCCCAGCGTAACTGTTTCTACTTACAGGAGAAGGGGAAAAGGTGGGTTACTGGCTCCTTAGAACAGTCACTTCGGGCAGATGGGGCTCATCAGTTCCGATCGGCAGCTCATCTAGGAGAAGGAAAACTCTGATCTCAAATCTCCACGGCCTTGTTCTCACGGGGAAGGCTTCGGGAGTAAACCCCACAGGAAAAAACCAGAGCTGAAGTCCCTAAGGCAATCTTACATTGAGATCGACGTTGACTGACAAGTCCTGCGTCACTGAGGGTGCCAAACTGTATCGGTCTCTGACATTCCTTTGAGTTCATCAGATGTGTGGAGAGGGAGAACTTGCCACATGGGCAACAGCTTGCTCTGCGTATTGTACTGTCCAGACTTGTATACCAAGACAGCTAGGACACAACATCCATGGTCGACCCTGACTGACGGAGGCCCTTATCATACCATGTGTTCCCTGTGTGATCCCATTCCATATTTGCTTTAAAATTGATGAAATTTTGAAGTATAAATATCTTGCACTATTTTAAAAAGTCAAATGAAATGTATTGATGAGTTCACCTAAACTTGAGGGGCACAACATCCTGATAAGCAGATTTGCTAGTGCTACGTAGAAAGAATTTAAACGGGGATTGTCGAAGGGGAGGGGTGGGATCCCAAACACCGGGGAGCAAACGAGAGGCTGGAAAGTAATGTAGAAGTCAATGACAGCAGCTTGAATAAACATCACAATCAAGGGAGTGGAAGAGAACAAGTAAAGCCTATTGGATTACATTGCATTCACTTCAATGCAAGAAGTCTGACAGGTAAAGTAAATTAATTTGGAGATTGGATGGCAATGGTGGGATTACAGCCATTAAGGAAATATGGTGAAGGGAGGGAAAGGATTGGCAACTTAATGTTCTGAGGTATATATTTTTAAGTGGGATAGAGGCAGAGGAAAGAGAGGAAGGGGACACTTACAACACGCTGGAGGAACTCAGCAGGTCAGGCAGCATCCGTGGAAACAATGATTCGATGTTTTGGGCCGGAACCCTTCGTCAGGACTGTAGAGAGAAGGGGCAGAGGCCCTATAAAGAAGGTGGGGGAGAGTGGGAAGAAGAAGGCTGGTAGGTCCAGGTGAAAAACCAGTAATTTGAAAGACAAAGGGGTGGGGGAGGGGAAGCAGGGAGGTGATAGGCAGGAAAGGTGAAGAAGGAATAGGGGAAAACACAAGGAGGCAGAACCATGAGGGAGGTGATAGGCAGCTGGGGGAGTGGGCAGAGTGAAATAAGGATAGAGGAAGGGAGGGGGAGGGAATTACCGGAAGTTGGAGAATTCTATGTTCATACCAAGGGTCTGGAGACTACCTAGACAGTATATGAGGTGCATACCAAGGGGCTGGAGACTACCTAGACGGTATATGAGGCAGGAACCTCCTTGCTTCCCCTCCCCCACCCCTTTGTCTTTCAAATAACTGGTTTTTCACCTGGACCTACCAGCCTTCTTTCCACCCTCCCCCACCTTCTTTATAGGGCCTCTGCCCCTTCCCTCTTCAGTCCTGATGAAGGGTTCCGGCCTGAAACGTCAACTCATCGTTTCCACTGATGCTGCCTGACCTGCTGAGTTCCTCCAGCGTATTGTGAGTGTTGCTTTGATCCCAGCATCTGCAGATTATTTTGTGTTTAAGAGAGGAAGGGGATTTGCATTTTTGATTAAGGGGAACACTATTCCCTGCAAGTAGCATGGGTGTGTGGCCACACAGTAACTGAACTGTTCCCACACACATAGCCTTTGTTGCCACACTGCTGGAATTTTTAAAAATAGAATGTTAAGATAATTTTGAGATTATGTTAGTACAGTATAATTTTGAAATCTTTGTAAAAATCCTTGTGAAATCCCTATAAATAATTATCGATTCATGAATATAATCCATAAATTTACTAAATAATAAAGGTAGCACAGCCTTTACCTTGAAACATTTTAGAGCTTCAGCATATTTACATTATCAGTGTTTCAAGTCACAACACTGTTATGAATTATAACAGTAAACAGAATGGAAGTCGATAACTCATTGTTAACAAACCATTGGCCAGTTTATAGTGCAAACAACAGGAATACTGCAGATGCTGGAAATTCAAACAACACACATCAAAGTTGCTGGTTCACCAGCAACTTTGATGTGTGTGGCCAGTTTATAGTAGTGTCTGCAAACATAGATTCAGTGTGATGAGTTCAATCAAATGTAAATCCAGAAATAAACTAGATGCAGAACATTTGGCTGATCTCATGAGGATTAACACGTATCTTTCATCTGGATGTAAAATTAGTTTGGATAGCGTTTATCGACAATGTATTTGTAATAAAGGCAGATGCGAGTAAAGTTTACAAAACATGAGAGATTTCTTATGTTGTACTGTTAATTAGTAAAATCAAAAGAATGTAATTTTTCAATTTTCAATCTAAACATTCATAGTATGCACATTACAAAACAAAAGTTACAGGCACCCATCTCAGGACAGGATCAATGGCAGATCAGCCCCCTGCAAGGTAAACACATTGCTCATCCTCAATGGGAAATATAGGCTCTACCATCTCTACTGAATGGGAAGTTGAGTTCAATGGAAACACTGTTACTGGGGCCAAGGCATGGAAAAGATAAACTTGGGAATCTGGAACATGGGAACACTCATGGAGAGCCCAAAGAGTGACCACCCAGAATGATGAGTAGCCGTTGTTGTCCAGGATCTCATAAGGAACAACCTTAATGTAATCACATCTCCAATGACCTGGGTTCAATCTTGACCTCTGGTGTTGCATGTGTGGAGTTTTCACATTGTGTCTCTGACCATGTTGGCTTCCTCTGGCTGCTCAGAATCACCTGCGTTCCAGGAGTGTGTGGGTGGGGAAGTAAATCAATATTTGATAGTACATAGATGAATGATAAAAGTCGCAGGGTGAAGTATTTAAACATGTTTGGAGCTCAAGAGCCACCACCCCAATAGTGTAGCTCTCAGCTTGCTGAGGGAGCAGCAGTGGAAGATTTACCCCCTTGTAGAAAGGAAATTGTGACACTAGCATGCTGCCATGAACATTACTGGAAGGCTACTGACCCTCTACCAGATCAGCATGCCATTATCACCAGGGCATTCCATGCCAGCGACATCGAAAGGTAATGATTTTGATAATGCCCCCATCCCAGGCATGATGAAGTAATTCTCAAGAACAACTTCAATGTGGGTGTTGGATATGATGGCAAAATGTGGAATGGAACCATCAAGTGGAACGGTATGAGAATAAACGGCACTAAGATTGGAGACATCTGGGGTGGAGCATGGACACGTCCCGGATTACTTCATTGCTCTGTTCTCTGACACACACTGTTCAGCACAGGGGCCATGAGGGGACCTAAAGTCCACAAGATGGATCACCAAATCAGTGATGTACTGAAGACTCAGGTAGTTGCCTTACATCACAGGTTGAATATATCTAGGGCAACATCAGGTAATGGAACATCCGGACCATCAAGGCCAATACCATTTTCAGGACCAAAAATTTGAAGGTGACAAGTCTGTTGAATTTAAAATACCTTAAGTTCAGCTATATGTGATGACAATGATCATTCGTCAAAAGACAAAAATTGTCCCAAGAAATGGAGAATTTTGGTTCCACATAGAAAAGTTACTTTATAAAAATACAAGGTTTTCAATGCCATTATTATAAGAAATTGATAGCTGTTTTAGATTTAAATTCATCTTTAATATCTAGACCATTCCTGGCCTTCTGTATTTAAAGAATACTGATGGATTTAAAGCAGTATTTAAAGAGCTGTAAGAAACTGTATTTGTTATCAAGCCCTCGAGTGAATGAGTTGCCCTTAAATAAAAATAAAAACTTTAACATGCATTTCACTGCTGAATATTAGCAGCTTTTATTCACCATGGAAAGGCATAGTCATGATAGTTAGTGAAAAGAAAAAGCTAAAACTAAATAGTTTGCCTTCAGGAGTGTTACTTGTCTCCCATTAGATTTTAGGATTTTAGACAAACTCGGACACCGAACACAGGAAAAGCTTATCAGCAAGAGGTGCAAAGTGTGTTATATACTGTCCATGGATTATTGAAAATCAAAAACACTGAATATGATGAAGATCTAAAATAATAAAGGAAAAAATACTGGAAGTACTCAACAGATCAAATGGAAATTGTGGAAAGAGAAGTGATCAATATTCGGAAGAAAATTATTCAACCAGAAACTTTAGCTGTTTCTCCTCCCACAAATGTGGCCTGTGCACCTGAACATTTAGCATTTTCTTTTTTTTTATTTAAAGACTTGAATTAGATGAGGAAGACAACGACCTGGAAGAGTATAAACAAAGTATATACACTCATTGGCCACTTTATTAGCTACGCCTATAAATGTGTTCATTAATCCAAATATCTAATCAGCTAATCATGTGGCAGGAACTCTTTGCTCAAAATCATGCAGACATAGTCAAGAGGTTCAGTTGTTGCTCAGACCAGACATCAGAAAGGGTAAGAATTATTCTTTCTTTTTGTATCAGCACAGTTCACTGTCTTCTGCGTTCTGGCTGAATGCCCAAGTTGGGAGGTCTCTCACTGATGCTTTTATGGTTATTATTCTATAGATTTATTGAGTATGGCCACAAGAAAATAAACTTCAGGGTTGTTTATGGTGACATATATGTATGTTGATAATAAATTTACTTTGAACTTTGAAATGTGATCTAAGTGACTTTGACCATGGAATGGTTGTTGGTGCCAGACAGAGTGGTTTGAGTATCTCAGAAGCTGCTGATCTCCTGGGATTTTCACACAAAACAGTCTCTAGAGCTTACAGAGAATGGTGCAAAAACAAAGAAAGCAGCCAGCGAGAGGCAGTTCCATACTGAAAACACGTTGTTAATGAGGGAGGTCTGAGGAGAAGGGCCAGACTTGTTCAAGCTGGCAGGAAGGTATCAGTAACTCAAGAAAGCAACAGTGATGTGCAGAGGAACATTGCTGAATGCACAACATATCAAACCTTGAATTGCACAAACTATATCAGCAGAAGATCTTGTACCTTTTAATGTGGCCACTAAATGTACAGTATTATCTGTTCACATTAAATCAGAATTTGAATTAACTTTTTGCACTTCAGTTGAGATCTAAAGAAAAAAGGGAGTATCATTAGAAAGTTATAATGATGTTCCAGTATCAGAAAGCCTGAATTTAATTACCAATGGCCAGGAGGTGTAGTGTAGTGCAAGGAGCACAGTACCTCGCATCACAATGGAGAAAGGAACGTGGTGATTAGGATACCTGAATCTAGAAAAAAAATAGTGAAAATGAAACAAAATTTCCTCATCTGATTGTTGTTTCTGGACAAATATCTAATTTGCTAGGTGGAAAATCTGGAAAAGGCAATGAAAGATAAAGCTAGATTGAGTAGCATGAAGAAACAGTATCAGTCATGCTTAAGTAGTCCTTGAGCTACCTACTGATGAATGACGGTACTCAGGGTATGAAAGACAAGTTTCACCGGATGGGGAAACCTAGAGCTTTGTTTTTCAAAGGATGCACTGAATGGATTGTTCAAAAGCTAAAAATTGTGCTGCAAATTTCAGTTTCCTGACTGAGCTGCTCTACTCATACTCTTAGTGGAGACTGGGATCTGTGGAGAGGATAAAGTAAAATCAGCAGAAAGGCAAAGATACACAGGTACCCCTTAACTCTGACTGATTACTTGTCAGCTGGGATGCGTACAGATCGTCACAACTAGTAACCTATTTAGCGATTGCCAGCAAATGTTTAAAAGAGTATTTAGTTTGAACTGTTCCAAAAACAACGGACTTCCATCAGGTGTAGGATCATCTCTGAGCATTTTCCTGGAGGACAATGACCAGTTAAATCCAGGACCTAGCATATGCCATAAAACACATTTCTGACACATGCCATGTGTTGGACTTTACTAACCATTCTCATTGTGCTCCTCAAACATGAGAAAATCTGCAGATACTGGAAATCCAAGCAACCAAACCCAAGTCCTGATGAAGGGTCTCAGCCCAAAATGTTGACTTTTTACTCTTTTCCATAGCTGCTGACTGGTTGGCTGAGTTCCTCCAGCATTTTGTGTGTGCCCCTGCTCTTTCCAGTCACCCTGACAGAGCTGAAGACATGCTTTTGAATGCTGAACTACTGTGATGTTCACTGCCATCTGTAGGACGTCTGAATAAGTTGTTGATCACAAGGTAACAAACACATTGCTGCAGTCCCGTGATGTAAAACCTTATGGCAGTATGTGCAATTTATAGGAAAGTGAGCTTGATGCCTAATCTAAGCAATGTGACTGAGAAGTAGATATGGTGGGGTGGGGGTTCGGTCAGTGAACACCTCAGTTTGACAAAGTTTCACAAGCATTTGCATGGCCAGAATCTTTTAGTTTTTATTGAGCACAAGTCTTTGCATAATATTTTCAATGAAGCCAATTCAAACCTTAGATAGCCTCAGTGTTAGTCCAAAGATTATTTTTCTGATCTGATTCCTATTTAGATTCAGATTTATTTATGTCATGTACATATAAACATACAGTGAAACGTGTCATTTTTTGTCTGCAACCAATATGCCCAAGGATGTGATGTGGGATTAGCATAAGTATTCTTTGTTCTTATGCAGTTGTTCTGGAGTATATAATAAGTGTGTGGGTGGTGGGTGGGGTGGGGGAGGGGGTATTTGTGAGTATTAATGTCTCTGTGAACGAGACCAGGTTAGAGGGAAGTAAATGGGAAGATGAAATTGAGATGGGTTTGGTCTGAGGGCCAACAAAGACCTAATGGGCCCAATGGTTTTTTTTATTAAGTGAAATCGTGAACAATAGCCAGATCAGAAATGTTGATCAAGTCTGCTAGTTCCCAAAGAGAACTCTGATAGGCCAATCAGAGATAGGAACACAAAAAAAATCATATGTACAATTAAGAAACATTAAAAAAAGTAGAAGTACTGGAGTCATGATAAAGTCTGCTGGAGAGAGACATTTATACACGTTGTCCTCCATAATTCAAAGAGATTGAAGGATAAGGTTACAGGGTGACAAAACGTGCCAGGAGCACTTGGAACTAAAAACTAATCCCTACCGGGAGAAAACAGCACCTGTTCTTTCCGCACTGTTCTCCAGCAGTTTAAGGACTAAGTCCAGCCAGAACAAACTCACATGTGCTCTTGAAAGTCCGGTGTTAACCCTACCTACCAACAGTCAAGCATTGCCATCCTGGTCCCCTTCATGATAGCTTATGAAGAAGTGTGTGACTTCCCTCCCAGAGATGATAGGTGTTTGTGCACTCGACTCTTGATGGCTTGGACCCCCATCGTCGCAGATGTTTCCAACCACAGCATCTGGAAGGCTGTTCTAAATTCCGATAGCACAGTGAAGGAAGCTTCTATCCAGTGTGTAGGTTCTCGCATCAGGCATAGAAACAGCATGAGCATGCATAGATAAACTTGATCGTGTGGTGCACCGTCTCTCAGAAGATGAAGGCAACATGGCGCGAAGGTCTGCAGGGATGTAGCTGGTGTGCATTTTGTATAGCACAGTGGCTGCAGCAACCTGTCGTCTGTGGTGTAAGCTACTGATGGCTAGCTTCTCACGAAACTTTCCTTCTACCTTGTAAAATAAAAATATAAGAGGTGTAATAATCTTTCGGTCCCATGTACGAATCTGTTGTTCCAATACAATTATTGGTCGTCTTTTACAGAGGCTGCACATGCTTGAATGGTGAATCTTTTTATGCAATTTTTGATTTCTTTATTGAAAATCATGTAAAACCCCGCGCTTTGTAACTTAGAAATCACGTTATTTGGAATTGCCGCACACAAGAGTATATTACATTAATGCTAAGCAGTCGTTCTGGTCGCTTAACGTAATATTCTTGACGAGCATTTGTTTTAGACCCAGACCAGTCATGTTCCAGGAATTATAATTGCGCGGTCACTCTTGTAATCGTTTGATACCGGTTCCCAAAAAGTGATTTTTTTTTTAAAGTAAACTATAGGGATACTGGAAATCCCACCAATCATTTCCTTCCTTTCAATCTATGAAATGTCATGATTTCGCAATGAGTGATTCCTTACGTAATCGCAGCACCATAAATGACGCGAATATCAGAGTCTTCAACAGTTGAACTAATCCCAAGCAAACAAACATGTTCTTCAAGGTAAGCGATGAAAGGTTGTGAAAGGTTTCGCTGCTGTTGACTCTGCATTCACAAATGTTTAAACCGTAGTTCGGAAACGTTTAAAGTGTCATGCTGTTCCTATTTTTTTTAGCAACTTTACCTACATTTAATAATTGAAAGTCTTTTATATATAAACATTTTTCTTTCTTATATTGTCTTCAATATAATCAATTATGTGCTGAACTATAAAATATTACGTGGCAGCGCTACTGACTAAGCATTTTGCTGGTAGGAGAATCTGTGCCTTAGATTACTTAAATTGCGCTTCAAAGATTTTGGTGGTTATCTGTGTAATTCCGCTCGTGAAACAGATTAAGTTTACAGCTCGATCAAAGTCTGCAGTACCTCTTGTTTGGAGAGTTTGCAGTGTGTCAGAGGTGTCATCCCTAGTTTAGAGCCCCAGCTAGTCAAATTCTTTTGGATTTATAGTGCAGGTTTTGTGCTTATGGTGTGGAAATGTTTGGAGTCAACTAATTTTCAGGATCTTAAGTCGGAAACCCTAATGCTGAAGTATTAATAACTTTAATAACTTACATATCTGAGTTGTACTTCATTGAACCAGGCTGCCATTCGGCTTATCGTGCCTGTGTGTCTATTGGAGAATGAAACGGCTGATTGCTTTTGGTACATTTTGAAGTGTTATAATTTCTAAAAACAGGCAAACAAAAGGGGTATTTTGTCTAAAATTATTTCAGATGTAATGGCAATGAATGATAGATTGAATAATTTCTTGATTATAATTTCCTCTACAGTACTTCATCTGTATTGCACTCGGAGGAATTCTGTCAAGTTCAGCTGTTCTGTTAGAAGCCAAACCTACTTACCAAAGAACAGATGAAATAACTGGTCAGCTGGTGATATGTGAGAAGTGCCCACCGGGGACGTTTGTAGAAAAGCACTGTACCAGTTCACATCCAACAATATGTGGGTCCTGCCCAGACTTGCATTATACTCAGTACTGGAATTATCTTCGGAAATGTCGTTACTGTAACGTTTTCTGTGTGGAGCATCAGTACGAAAGGCAACAATGTAACTCCACACATAACAGAGTTTGCGAATGCAAACCTGGTTATTACTTAGAGTTTGAATTCTGCCTGAAACACAAAGTGTGCCCCGCTGGTTCTGGCATGACTAAAGCAGGTAAATTGAATATCTCCATTAATGGATCCTTATCTAACACCTGTTGTATTGATACCTGTGGATTCTTTTCAGGAAATATAATACATTTATTTTTTTTTCTGGAAATCATGATGTGCATAACTTGCTATATAAGAATGTGTAGGAAACTGTAAAGGTATGTACAGATAGTGGTCTTATCCTGGAAGACAGAATTCCACTGCTAAATCAGTACGTGTTAATGTACTCTCAGAATTAAAGCTGAATTTGGCTGTCATTTTAACCTATAGAATGTATATGTTTTTTGTAAACGTGAAATGTAATGGGTTGGTATATAAGAGATTATATTCAAACAGAAAAATAGTTTTCTTTTTTTTATTCTACTTTATGTGTCAAATAATGGGGTTCCTAAATTCATTATAGACCACAAATGTGTTAGACTGAGATTGGAATACCAAGTAGAGTATTCAATAAAATTACGTATTTCCAAAAGGAATTTCCTTTCTCCTGAGTTATAACTGGACCCATGTATTTTGTGTTTCCTAGGAACGGCTTTCGAAGACACAATCTGTGAACAATGTTCTGATGACTTTTTCTCTTCAACATGGTCTAGTTCAGAGCCTTGTAAAGCTCACACAAAATGTGATGAAGGTTTAGTGGTTAATGTCCCAGGTAACCGATATCACAACACTCTGTGTACTCCCTGCAAGAAAGGTATTGGATGTTCTATCAATAAAACAGGTATGTAATTCTCTCTTGCATTATAATACTTAGATTCCCTTAAATATCCAATATGCAATGAAATATTTTCTCTATAATCAGAATCTATCATTGTGAGGTCAGTAGAATCAAAATATTAATCTCATTGAATGTTCTGTGTACTTTGTTGTAGTTCAGTATATATTTGTAAGAGTTAAAATGCAGGAATACTCCAAGCACCTTCCACAAACTTATGAGATTAAAAAAAGTCATGAATGGGACCTTACGTTTCTCTTGCTCATTACATAAAGCAGCTACTGCATGAACAGTTTAAACATCCAGTAACAGAGTTTTTCTGATCAAAATTATCTTAAGACCCTAAGACATAGGAGCAGAATTATGCCATTTGGCCCATCAAGTCTGCGCTGCTATTTCTCTCTTAGCCCCAGTCTCCTGCCTTCTCCCTGCATTCCATCATGCCTTGAATAATCAAGGATCTATCAGCCTCTGCCTTAAATATACCCACTGACTTGTCCCCCACAGTTACTTGTGGCAATGAATTCCACAGATTCACCACTCTCTGACTAAAGAAATTCCTCCTCATCTCAGTTTGAAATGGACATCCCTCTATTCTGAGGCTGTGTCCTCTGGTCATAGATTCCCCCACCATAGGAAACATCATCTCCACATCCACACTATCTAGGCCCTTCAATACTTATTAGGTTTCAATGAGATCTTCCCCTCATTCTTCTGAATTCCAGTGAGTACAGACCCAGAACCATCAACCGCTCCTCATATGATAAGCAGTTCAATCTCGGAATCATTATTGTGAACCTCCTTTGAACCCTGTACAATGTTCGCTTATTCATCCTTAGATAAAGGGCCCAAAAATGCTCACAATACTCCCAGTGAGGCCTCACCTGTGCCTTATGAAGGTTCAACATTACATTCTTAGTTTTATATTCTCATCCTCTTGAAGTGAATGCTAACATTACATAGGCTTTCCATACCACAGATTCAACCTGCGAATTAACCATTGGGGAATCCTACACAAAGACCCCCAAGTCTCTTTGCATCTCACATTTTGAATTTTCTCTCCAGTGTCGGTAAGTAATAAAGTGCAAGATCATAATGATGTAGATTTTGAGGTCAGGAATTAATCTTAACATTCTAGGGAGCCATTCTAGGGAGTCTTTTATAACAGTAGGTAGAATCTGTCCTTGAGCCTAATGTTACATACTTTTGTATCTTCTGCCCAGTGGAAGAGAGGATACAATTGAAGAGAGAAGGTACAGAGTGGGTGGGGTCTATGATTATGTTGGCTGCTTTACTGAAGCAGTGAGAAGTGTAGACAAAATCCATAGACCTGGATTCTGTGTAATTCCTTCTCTCTCCTTCAAGGCATTTCTTGCAGTGCACTCCTTCTTTACTATTGCAGGCAGCATGTGCGAGTTTTTCTGGAATAGGACCTGAACCCCAGCCTTCCAACTCAAAGGCACGATATAACAACCACAGCTTTAAAATCATTCAGATCATAAAACTCAGATTAACAAATAACCGAGCTCAAGAGAGCCAGCAGAAGAAACAAAGGAGAGAAATATACTTTCCCTCTTCATTCATCCTCTCCATCAACTCCATTCAATAAGCAGAACTACAATGAAATTTTTGAATATAGCTGAACTGAAATTATTTATTTTGCTTAACATGAGAGTTGTTTTAATTGATCTGTATTGTACATTCCTTCATAATATTAGCTCCACTCAAGTCTTGAGTTTAAAACGAAATTCAATTAGAACTTTTATTGGCACTTTCATTTCTTGTGACTTTCTCAAGAAAGGAAAAGACAAAGATCTATTGTGGCTGGAAATGTCAATAGCTTAATACCAATATAGGTTGTTGAGTAAATTGCTCAATCTTGGTTTTCCTTTCTTCAACAGTGTGCAATGAAGCACTTATTCAGTTCATGGCCTATCAGAGGATCCCAATAAAGAAGCTTGTTAAGTTTCTTAATTTACTTTCGATTCACAATGCTCGGAAAATACATAAGCAAATATTATCGGAGGACAAGAACATGATGTTTGTAATATTACAACCCCTGTTAATGAAGTGGAAAGAAGATGTCGATGAAGAGCATGTCTTTGAAATAATGGTCTCAATACTTGGAAAGGCAAAGATGAGAAATGTTTTAAAAAATGTTCGAGAACGTTTTTGGTGAAGTGTCATTTAAGTTCGGAATTACTCAATCCCCTTGGTCTAAAGGCCAAGGGTTTAAAACAAAAGTATTACCAAATTATACACAAATGGAAGATCTTGATCTTATTCCAGGTTTTAGTAAACTAATTGAGCAGCTGTTGAATGCAACTTTGCAAAGGGAGGAAGAACACCAGCCGAGCTTTCCACTCTTGCCGGGTATCCTGTGACATGTCTGTGCTGACGTTTGGCTCATTTGTGAGGTTTTGCATTGTCTGGAGTTACACATGGAAAACTGTGACTTGGATATTACTGATATCTGGGCAATTTTACTTCAGCAAATATCGATGTTGTAAAAGGAGAGAAATTTGAGAGAATAGGAAGAGAATATGGAGACTACTCAAATGTCATTTTGACCTTGGGATGGCCTTCTAATTCCACCATGTTTCTATTGGAATTAGAAAAGCAGTGAACCTGAACTTCTCTAATACTTCCTAACTCGCCCACTTGCTACTGAAGCCCTGATCCAAGCTATTTCTTACAATGTTTCACTGGTCAGGCTTGTATTTTCTATCCTCTGTAATCTTGATCCAAAAACTCTATTGCCTATATCTTAACTGGCAGCAAATGCTCTGTGATATTGGGCACGAAAGAAAGCCTGATTTTAAACCTGACTTCTTTCTTTCCCCCATTGTTTTGTGACGTTACTCCTCCTTATCTGTGCTGCAAGCTTCCAAGTATTCTATATTCCTGTAAGTCTAACCTTATAAGCATATGCAGCTCCCTTTATCCAACAACAACAAATACCTGTATATCTCACCGATTAGATAATCTGCTTCTTTGCTTTGGTGTCAATTTTTGGCTCATGCTGTTGTAAATAACTCAAGATATTTTGCTGTTAAATAAGGATTTGTCAATGGTAATAATTGTTCAACAATAATTGAATTTAACAATGGTGTGATAGAAGGCCATGCCGCTGGAAATATGTCTATTAATTTTCTAAAGCTATTTATTGAATTTGCCCATAATAGACTAAATATCAAAAGAAGTTACTCATCAGTCTAACATTTCACTTAGCACGTACTCTACCACCCCTATGTTAATTTTATTCAGCCTTCAATTTCTGAGGATCCAAAGTTAGTTCTGATCTTATCCAGGCTGACTAATTGCACGGAAGAATTCCAGGTGACAGCAGAAAGCAATCAATCAGTAGTTTTTATCGTACTTAACTTGACCGAAAGTAGAATAAAATGAACACCAAAAATGAAGGGGAAAGGTGTAAAATCATTTTTAAAAATTTAAGAGCATGAAAATATTTATGTGGATGAAGACACAATTTTGCACAGAAATAGAATCTGAGGTCATTCAGGAATTATGTTTGTATACCATTAGAGCATTCAACAAGATTGCAGCCAATGAATTTTACAGGGAAACAGTAAATCATTGGAAATCTGTTCAAACATTTGATCCTGAAAAGTATTTGTCGTTCTATATTATTTTAAGATACCTTGACATTGGAATTTAATTTATATTAGTTGAATTAAAGACAACATGTGAATAACTTGTGACTGGATATTGAAACAATGCAAAACTATGAAGCTGCCACTAAGTTATCGACATTTATATTTATAGATATGCTATAACAGACAGTCTGTTTCAAGAATTTCTAAATAAAAATCAGATATTTTTTTATCCATTGTTTTTTCCAGTGGTTTGCTTTTACATGTCGGTTTGAAAGACGCTTGATAAAGGTGCAGTCAGTTACATTAACTAAAAATAGATGCTTGAAGAATCAGAACTTTCTAAAGAAACTGGATATGAATCTCTGATCGGAGTTGTTCATAGAGATCGAAGACTATGATTTATTTGCCTGCTGCACAGATCCTTTGTAATATGACTGTCAGCATAATTTTCAAGACAATTTACAAGTGATGGAATGAGTAAGATCTTTTCAAGGTGCTGATGGGCTCAGAGATCTTCCTCTGTAACAATTAACCATATAACCATATAACAATTACAGCACGGAAACAGGCCATCTCGACCCTTCTAGTCCATGCCGAATGCTTACTGTCACCTAGTCCCACCGACCTGCACTCAGCCTATAACCCTCCATTCCTTTCCTGTCCATATAGCTATCCAATTTTACTTTAAATTACAATGTCAAACCTGCCTCTACCACTTCTGCTGGAAGCTCATTCCACTCAGCTACCACTCTCTGAGTAAAGAAGTTCCCCCTCATGTTACCTCTAAATTTTTGCCCCCTAACTCTCAACTCATGTCCTCTTGTCCCCTACTCTCAATGGAAAAAGCCTATCCACATCAACTCTATCTATCCCCCTCATAATTTTAAATATCTCTATCAAGTCCCCCTCAACCTTCTTCGCTCCAAAGAATAAAGACCCAACTTGTTCAACCTTTCTCTGTAACTTAGGTGCTGAAACCCAGGTAACATTTTAGTAAATCTCCTCTGTACTCTTTCTATTTTGTTGACATCTTTCCTATAATTTGGTGACCAGAACTGTACACAATACTCCAAATTTGGCCTTACCAATGCCTTGTACAATTTTAACACTACATCCCAACTCCTATACTCAATGCTCTGACTTATAAAGGCCAGCATGCCAAAAGCTTTCTTCACCACCCTATCCACATGAGATTCCACCTTCAGGGAACTATGCACCATTATTCCTAGATCCCTCTGTTCTACTGCATTCTTCAATGCCCCACCATTTACCATGTATGTCCTATTTTGATTAGTCCTACTAAAATGTAGCACCTCACATTTATCAGCATTAAACTCCATCTGCCATCTTTCAGCCCGCTCTTCTAACTGGCCTAAATCTCTCTGCAAGCTTTGAAATTAATGTCATGGATTAATGAAATCCATCAATTCATTAAATTATATGAAATTTAACATAAATTATACCAGGCAGAGATGTCTATTGTAGTGAGTGTGACCCTTTTATGTTGTAATAAAGATGTTGGAGAGTGTAGTTACACTAATCTGTAAGAAATTGAGCACAAGATTGATAACCTATTTGTCAAAGTTCAAAGTAAATATATGTCACCAAGTGCAGTCCTGAGATTCATCTTCTTGCAGGCATCCACAGTAAACACAAGAAACACAACAGAATCAATGAAGGAGCACACCAAACAGAATGGACACTCCTTCTTTACTATTGCAGGCAGCATGTGCAAATTTTTCTGGAATAGGACCTGAACCGCATCCTTCCAACTCAAAGGCACAATATAACAACCACAGCTTTAAAATCATTCAGATCATAAAGCTCAGGTTAACAAATAACTGAGCTCAAGAGAACCAGCAGAAGAAACAAAGGAGAGAAATATACTTTCCCTCTTCATTCATCCTCTCCATCAACTTCATTCAATGAGCAGAACTACAATGAAATTTTTGAATATAGCTGAACTGAAATTATTTATTTTGCTTGACATGAGAATTGTCTTAGTTGATCTGTATTGTACATTCCTCCATAATATTAGCTCCACTCAAGTCTCGAGTTTAAAATGAAATTCAATTAGAACTTTTCTTGGCACTTTCATTTCTTGTGACTTTCTCAAGAAAGGAAAAGACAAAGGTCTATTGTGGCTGGAAATGTCAATAGCTTAATAGCAATATAGGTTGTTGAGTAAATTGCTCAATCTTGGTTTTCCTTTCTTCAACAGTGTGCAGTGAAGCACTTATTCAGTTCGTGGCCTATCAGAGGATCCCAATAAAGAAGCTTGTTGAGTTTCTTAATTTACTTTCAATTCACAATGCTCGGAAAATACATAAGCAAATATTACCGGAGGACAAGAACATGATGTTTGTAATATTACACCCCCTGTTAACGAAATGGAAAGCAGATGTCGATGAAGATCACATATTTGAAATAATGGTCTCAATACTTGGAAAGGCAAAGGTGAGAAATATTTTAAAAAATGAACAAGAACATTTCTGGTGAAGTGTCATTTAAGTTTGGAATTACTCAATCCCCTTGGTCTAAAGGCCAAGGGTTTAAAACAAAAGTATTAGCAAATTATACGCAAATGGAAGATCTTGATCTTATTCCAGGTTTTAGTAAACTAATTGAGCAGCTGTTGAATGCATCTTTGCAAAGGGAGGAAGAACACCAGCCGAGCTTTCCACTCTTGCCGGGTATCCTGTGACATGTCTGTGCTGACGTTTGGCTCATTTGTGAGGTTTTGCATTGTCTGGAGTTACACATGGAAAACTGTGACTTGGATATTACTGATATCTGGGCAATAGCATCAGTGAAGGACCACACCCAACAGAAATGTGTGAAAGACAAAAACTGATGCAAAAACAGAGAAACAATTATAGTAATAATAAATAAAATAGCAATAAATGTCAAAACATGAGATTTGTTGCACATGAGTCTATTGATGAGACAACAGTTCAGTGATGGAGCATGTGAAATTGAGTGAAGTTATGCCCTCCAGTTCTGCAGCAGGCTGTTTGAGGGGTAATAACTGTTCCTTAACCTGGTGGTGTGGGTCCTGAGGCTCCTGTACCCTCTTCCTGATTGTAGCGGCAAGAAGAGAGCATGGCCTGGATAGTGGGGGTCCCTGATGATGGATTCTGCTCCTTGTAGCTGTGCTCAGTGGAGGGGACCACTTTACCTGTGATGAATTGGATTGTATCCACTACTTTTTAGAGGCTTTTCAATTCAGCAACATAGGTGTTTTCATACCAGGCCATGATACAAGCAGTTAATATATTCTCCACCTTATTTCTATTTCTATAGAAGTTTGGCAAAGTTTTAGATGGCATGCAAAATCTTCGCAAACATCAAAAACACAGAGGCTCCGCCATGTTTTTTTGGTAATTGCACTCACATGCTGGATCTAGGACAGGTCCTCCAAAATAATAACATCTCTGAATTTAGAGTTGTTTACCCTCTCCATCTTTGATGAGGTCTGGCTCATGGACTTCTGGTTTCCTTCTCTTGAAGTCTATAATCAGCTCCTTGGTCTTGCTGACATTCAGTAAAAGGTTGTGTTATGACATTATTCAGCCAGGATTTCAATCTCAATCCTCCATGCTGATTTATCACCACCTTTGATTCAGCCAATGACAATGATGTTGTCAGCAAACTTAAATATGGCATTGGAGCTGTGCTTAGCCACACGCTCATAAAGCAAGTGGAGCAGGGGACGAAGCACATAGCACATTGCACTTGTGCTGATGGAGATCACAGAGGAGAAGTTGTTGCCAATCTGAACCAACTGGCGTCTGCAAGTGAGGAAATCGAGTATTAGCTGCACAAGGGGTATTGAGGCCAAGGTCTTGAAGCTCAATGAGTAGTTTTTTAGGGGTGATAATATTGAATGCTGAGCTGTAGTCAATGAAGAGCATCCTAATGCATGCATCTTCGCTGCCCAGATGTTTTAGGGTAGAGTAAAGAGCCAATAAAATGGCATCTATTGTTGACCTGTTGTGTTGGTAGGCAAACTGGGATGGATCTAAGTTGCTTCACAGGCAAGGTTTGATATGCTTCATCACCAACTTTTCAAAATACTTCATTACAGTGGATGTAAGTGCTTTTGGACAATAATCATCAAGACAGGTTACTACATTCTTCTTAGGCACTGGTCTAATTGAAGCCTGCTTGAAGCAGCTGGGTACTCAGATTACCAACGTGAGAGGTTAAAGTTATCAGTGAACACTCCAGCCAGTTGATCAACACAATTCTTTCATACTCCATGAGGTACCCCATCTGGACCAAATGTTTTCCGTAGGTTCACAGCCTTGAAGGATGCTCTCACATCGGTCTCACGGACTGAAAGCACTGGGTTGTCAGAGGCTGTGGGAGTTTGTGAAGGTGCCTCCACGTTTTGACAGTCAAAGTAAGCATAATAGGCACTGAGCTCATCTGGGAGAAAAACTTTGTTGTCACCTTCCTTTTCACTTTATAAGAGTTAAAAACATTCAAACCCTGCCACAGCTGTGGAGCATCCTTCAGTGATTCACATTTGATCCGGAATGACACTTTGCACGTGAAATGGCTTTCCGGAGATCATAGCTAGACCTCTTGCATTTTACTTGGTTGCCAGACCTGCATGCTACCAATCTGGCCCTCAGCAGATTGCGAATCTCATGGTTCATCCAGGACTTTTGGTTGGTTAAGACCCTGTATGATTTTGTGGGGACATACTTGTCTATGACTGCTTTTATAAAGTCTGTGACAACCATGGTGTATTCGTTTACATCCTCTGCTGAGTCCTTGAACACAGCCCAGGCCATTGATTCAAAGGAATCCTGTAGCCGCTACTCTGCCTCCCACAACTACCCCTTTGTTATCCTTATCTCTGAAGCCTTGCTCTTTAGCCTCTGCCTATATGCAGGTAGAAGGAGTACAGGCAAGTGATCCACTTTCCCAGAACAGTAGGAATTTCTAATTGTAGTTTAGTATTGGTTGAGTATGTTTGGACCCCTGGTACTGCAGGTTATATGATGATGATAATTGGGCCGAGATTTCTTCAAACAAGCCTGATTGAAGTCCCCGACAATGATGTGAAAGGTGTTAGGGTGGGCTGTTTCTTGTTTGCTAATGACTGCAATCAGTACTTCAAGTGCCTGCTTAGCATTGGCCTTTGGATTGAGGAGAACTTAATCAGAACTTAAACTTACTCTTGGTAAGCAGAACTTAATCATTCCAGGTCAGGGGAACAAGAGTGTAATAAATCTGCTGCATCCCAGCACCACAAAGTGTTTATCATGAAATACAGACCCTCCCCCTTTGCCTTGTTCAAATCAGCATTCTGGTCCATCCTGTGTAATGTGAAGCCCTCAGGTCTTACCTACATATCCAGAGTGTCCAGTGTGATCCATGTCTCAATGAAACTGAGAACACAGTAAATCTTCATCTCTAGGATCGATCTTCTTTGAGTGATGGCTGGAATTGTGTAATATTTCAAGTTAGAGATACGTAAGATTCAGTCAGTTACAATGAAGAGCTAAGGATGTATATATGGAGTACAACGGCTGTGTAAGGCAATGGCATTTTACAATATTTCATTTCAAATAACTTGTAGACTTTTCCAATATTATTTGTAGTGGAATGTGTCACATTACAGATTGTGTTTATTCAGTTTTAATAAACTATTAGCATTTTGAATTGTGGTACTTTGTGAGTCTTGACAAGTCTTAATCATCCAACATGGGTTTAAACTTGAAGATTAGATGTGAAAGCCAGCAATGTACATATTAATTGCAACTGTGAACAGTTCTTTCAAATCAGACAGGGGAATGGGATGAAGATCTACATTTACAGCGCCTATTAAAAGTATTCAACTCCCTTGGAGGTTTTCATGTTTCGTTGTTTCACAACATTGAATCACAGAGGATTTAATTTAATTACTCAATAGCTGCAGCTGCAGCAGGAGTTGTAAGGCATTACCTGAACAATGGGAGGGGTGGTGGACAGAGGGAATGATTTAGACATGGTAGGAAAGAATAGAAACTGAGAAAAGAGCAAGTCTGGAAGCTCAGTGTTCCAGGTAATAGATGTCTTGGGCATGCCATCCATATGTAAAAATAGTGCAAGTTTTTTTTACTGATTTGAGAGAATGTCATGGCTGCACAGAGAGAAGTATCTTGGAGGGATTATCCAGCAAGGCCATATGAGTACAAGTCAGGAATAAGGAAAATGCAATCATCATGATGGGGTTACACTATTGGCCTCTTAATAACCAATGGGAGCTAGAGGAACAGAATTGCAGGCAGACCACTGAAAGATGTAAAAGTGACAAGAGTTGTTGGTATGAGTGATTTTATCTTCCTTATATCGACTCCCTTAGTGCCAAGGAATTAGATGGGCTAGAATTTGTTGGTGCATTCAACAGTGTCTCAAAACAACATACGGATTATCAAACCTGAGATGGGGCTGTACTATTGAGGAATGATCATGGCCAGGTGAGTGAATTTTCAGTGGAGGGAGCATTTTGGGAATAGCAAGCGTATTTAAGTTAGTTTTAAGATAGATGTGGATCAGTATAAGCCTGGTCTTCAGGTGAAAGTACTAAATCAGAGGGCTAATTAAAATGAGCTGGGCTCTGCAGCGTCTACACCGTCCTGCTGAAAGCCCAAGCCAGGTGGGCTGGACATGTGGTCAGAATGCCAGACAGCCGATTGCCTAAGCAGCTGCTGTACGGAGAACTGTGTCAGGGCAAGCGCTCAGTCGGGGGGGCAGAAGAAACGTTACAAAGACTGCCTGAAAGCGTCCCTCAAAGGCCTGGGTGTCGACATCAACACGTGGGAGATGCTTGCCCTTGACCGTCCAGCTTGGCGCAGCAAGATCACCACAGGAGCCCGTGCAGCTGAAGTCAGGCGCATCATTGAGGTGCAACGAAAGCGTGCTGTGCGCAAGGCCCAAGCAGCATCCACTGTCACGACAGCACCCACCCACTTGTGTCCCACATGTGGGCGAGCCTTCAGGGCCCGGATTGGCCTCATCAGTCACCTCCGGACCCACAGCCACCAATCTCCCATTTGACTTTGAAGCTATGGTCATCTTCGACTACGAAGGACGAACAACAACAATTAAAACAGTATTAAGTAGGAAGTGGAGAATTAGATAGGGTGGCTGTACGAGGGCAACTCCACATCTGACAAGTGGAAGTCTTTAAAAGGCCAGTTGGTTAAGGTTCAGAACTAGATGATTCCGTGAAGATCAAGGATAAGGATGGCAAGGTTCAAGAACCTCTGACGTCAAAAGATACCATAAGTTCATATCATCAGGTTGGAGGTGGGATCTCCCAGTGGCCACCCATTTTAATTCCACTTACCACTCCCATTCTGATATTTCCATCCATAACCTCCTCCACTGCCGAGATGAGGCCACACTCAGATTGGAGGAACACCTTATATTCCGTTTGCGCAGCCTCCAACGTGATGGCATGAACATCGATTTCTCAAACTTCCAGTAATGCCCCCTTCACCATTTCCCATTCCCTTTTCCCTCTCTCACCTTATCTCCTTGCCTGCCCATTGCTTTCCTCTGGTACTTCCCCCCCCCCCTTTTCGTTTCTCCATGGTCTTTTGTCTCTTTCACCAATCAACCGCCCAGCTCTTAACTTCACCCTTCCCCCACATATCACCTTGTGTTTTTCTCTCTCCCCTCTCCCCCATCTTTTAAATCTACTCCTCAGTATTTTCTCTCCCGTCTTGCCTAATGGTTTCGGCCCAAAAAGTTGACTGTACTCTTTTCCTAGATGCTGCCTGGCCTGCTGAGTTCCTCCAGCATTTTGTGTGTGTTCAATGCAAGTTTATAGGGTGATTCAGAAAGTGTGTTGACCCTCGTTAGTTGGGGGATTATATTCAAGAGCCACAAGGTAATGTTGCAGCTCTATAAAACTCTGTTTAGACCACGCATGGAGTTTTGGTCACTGCATTATAAAAAGGAACATAATTCCCTAAGCAGACTGTCCTCGCCATCTGCAGAATGCTTTATCACCACATCTGAACAAAAAGCACCAGGTCCTCACCAGGCTGGTGGTGAAAGGGGTCGTCCCAGTCAGAATCATAATGAGAATCAGAGTTATATTTATTATCACTGACCTATTAGGTGAAATTTGTTGTTTTGCAACAGCAGTACGGTGCAAAAATCCATAAATTACAAAAATAAATAGTGTGACAAAAGGAATGAGGTAAGTGTCCATGTGTTCATGGACCATTCAGAAATCTGATGTTGAAGGGGAAGAAGTTGTTCTTAAATTGTTGAGTGTGGGGCTCCTGTACCTCCTGCCTGATGATGATAACAACCGGAAGACATGTCCTAGACAGTGAAGGTGCTTAATGATGGATGCCATCTTCTTGTGTCTGTGATGGAGCTGCTGGGTCTAGGACCCTCGGTAGTCCCTTGCGATCCTGTGCATCGGAGGCTCCATACCACCAGCAGGCTCTCTGTATTATAGAAATTCATAAGAGCATTTTTGTGACATACTAAATCTCCTCAAACTCCTAACAAAGTAGAGCCACTAATCTGCCTTCTGCCACGTGCTGTTGGGCCCAGGCTAATTCCACTGGGATGTGTATGCCTAGGAACCCGAAGCTGCTCAGCCTTTCCACCACTGACTCCTCAAAAAGGACTAGTGTATGATCTCCTGATTTCCCCTTTCTGTACTCTACAATCAGTTTCTTGATTACTGACTTTGAGTTAAGGTTTTTGTTGTGACACCACTCAACCAGTCAACCTATCTTACTCCTACATGCGTCCTCATCACTATCTGAGATTCTACCAAAATCATCAAATTTACCACTCACAACACGCTGGAGGAACTCAGCAGGTCAGGCAGCATCCATGGAAACGAACAGTCAACGTTTCGGGCCGGAACCCTTCGTCAGGACTCAAATTTACCGTTCAAAGTTTAAAATAAATTTATAATCAAATACATATTTGTCACCGTATACAACCCAGAGATTCATTTTCTTGCAAGCATTCACAGTAAATATAAATGTAACCAGGTGACTGTTGAACATTATTTTTTATTGTTAAAAGTGCACTTATGTATTCACCCCGGTAATGATAAAACTATTTATCCAGTTATGTTATATGGATTAGAATGTTGGACAATATCTAGTAACATGAGGAAACGAACTGAAGCAGCAGAGATGTGGTTTTTGAGGAGGATGCAAAGAATATCATGGACAAAACGAATATCTAACGAGGATGTCATGAACAGAGCAAACACAAAAAGAGAAATAATGTATGAGATCATGAAAAGGCAACATAACTTATTGGACTTGTGATTAGGAAAGAGGAGTTAGAATGCACGGTAATTATGGAAAAGATTGAAGGGAAGAAAGCAAGAGGAAGACAAAGACAAATGATGATGGAGACAGCAGCCAGAGAACTGGAAATGAATACCAATGAATTGATCCACTTGACCCGAAACAGGAGTGTGTGGGCCATGGCAGTCAAAGCTCAAACTGGGCATGGCAACTGATGATGGTGATGAATGATAAAACAGCTGCCTGTGCCTTTAAGAGAGAACGGAGACGTCGTTATGCACATACAGAGTAGAAAATAAGAGTTACAATATTCTAGAAAGACGAACATCAAGTACTGGGAGCTGCTTTTCCCAGGCATACTGGTTGTATGGTGAGGAAAGATTTTCGCAAGTAAGGTATTGGCTTTGGATAGCATGGTTGTGCGAATTCCTTCTCAGCCGAGTAGTGTGAGCGAGGAGAATTCATTTCAAGGTCTAGCCTATATGTGTTTGGAAGTTAAGCACATGTGTGCCAAAAATTGCAGATACTGTATTAGTTTTGTATATTTTGTTTTATTTCTTTTCATACTACATACATTACTAGTTGACACACAAGTATGTGGGCCAGAATTAAACTGAGATTGTAACAGCAGGAACTGGTTTTTTTTCAAACTTATTATTTTTTACTTTGATACCTTCTTTCTGCATCAAAAAATTTAAAAAGATATAGGAATTAAAGAGCCAAAAAGGTATTTGTTGTCCTGAGTGTGTATTTTTCCCAGGCTACACAAAAAAACACAATAGAATCAATGAAAGATCGCACATAACAAGACAGACAAACACCTAATGTGCAAAAGCCAACAAACAGTGCAGTACAAAAGAAAAAGAAAAAATAATAATAATAAAAAATAAAAAGATAATAGATATTGGGAACATGAAATAAAGAGTCCTTGAAAGTGGGTCTATAGGCTATGGGAACAGTACAGTGCCGGGGTGAATTTGAGTGAAATTCAAATGTTTCAAAGGTTTCAAAAGTACTCTTAATGTCAGAGAAATGTATACAATATACATCCTGAAATTCTTTTTCTTTGCAAACATCCACGGAAACAGAGGAGTGCCCCAAAGAATGAAAGACAGTTAAATGTTAGAACCCCAAAGTCCCCCTTCCCCCACCCACGCAGAAGCAGCTACAAAGCAAAGACACCCCCTCCCCCACAAGCAAAAAAAAAATCCACGCTCCCCCACCGAGCACTCAAGCATGCAGCAAGTATCAATAAAGACACAAACTTGCAGTACCTCAACTACCACTCGTTCACCCGATAGTTTGACATACAAGCTCTCTCTCTCTCTCTCTCCCTAATAAGGGAAAAAGAGGTGTCCCCATTTCACAGCGAGAAGGGAGACATAACAAACAACTCGCTGATTTCTGATGTTAAAAGTCCATTGCGGCGCTTCTTCTGAGCTCTGAGCCCAAAGAACTTGGGTCTCTGGACGCACAACCAGCAGGCAGCTTGCTGCTTTCAATCTTCCATCTCCCACGACACACCGATTTCCTGCAGCGGCACCGACCTCGAGTCTGCCCACCTCCAGAGCCACGAAATCCTGGAACCTTGAAGGCGCACTAGTCTTCTAGGCCATGTCCTTGGCATATCGAATAGCTGCCAGTTATGAGACCCTGAGAGCAGGTTCCATTCCCACAACAAACCAAAGTCAGCGTGTAACTCCAGGTCAGGGTCTTCAAAAGAACCCTGAAAGGGAAAAAGAGATATTAATGATAGAAACGGAGCTGTTTCCGAAGATGCATGCAAAGGAGTCGCCATTAGGCACCATCGTTCTCCTAAGCAGCTATAATCCCCTCTGATGATTGTGGGATAATAATTGTTCCCAAACATAGTGGTGTGGTTCCTGAGGTTCCTGTAGCCTCCTTCATAATGGCAGCTGCAATAAGAGAGCATGGCCAGGATGGTGGAGGTCCTTGATGATGGTTGCTGCTTTCCTGCGACAGCACTCCATGTAAATGTGTTCAACAGCTTTACCTGTGCTGGATTAGGCTGTATCAACTACTTTTTGCAGGTGTTTCCATACCAGACCATGATGCAACCAGTCAATATACACTTCATTGCACATTTACAGTTTGTCAGAGTTTTAGATGACATGCCAATTCTTCACAAACTTCTAAGAAAGTATAGACGCTGCCCTGCTTTCTTTGTAATAGCATTTACATGCTGGACCCAGGACAAGTCTTCTGAAATGATAAAACTGAGGAATTTAAAGTTTCTGATCCTCTCCTCCTCTGATCCCCAATGAGGACTGGCTCTAGGACCTCTGGTTTCCTCTTCCCATGATTGATAATAAGCCCTTTGGTTTTTCTGATGGTGAGTGAGTGGTTGTTGCTGTGGCACCACTCAGGAAGATTTTCAATCTCCCTCCTATATGCTGATTTGTCACCACCTTTGGTTTGGCCAACAACAGTGGTGTCATCAGCAAACAAATATGGCACTGGAGCTGGGCTTAGCCCCACAGCCATAAGTATAAAGTGAGTAGAGCAGGGGCTAAGCACACAGCCTTGTGGTGCACCTGTGCTGATGGTGATTGTGGAGGAGATGTTGCTGCCAATCCAAACTGACTGGGCTCCACTGGTGAGGAAATTGAGGATCCGATTGCACAAGGAGGTATTGAGGCTAAAGCTTTGGAGCTTATTGATTAGTTTTAAGAGGATGATAGTATTGAATGCTGAGCTGTAGCCAATGAAGAGCATCCTGATGTATGCATCTTCACTCTCCAGATGTTCCAGGGTTGAGTAAGAGCCACTGGAAAAGCATCTGCTGTGGACTTGTTGTGATGGGAAGCAAATTATAGTGGATCCAAGTCACTTCTCAGGCAGGAGTTTATGTGTTCCATCACTAACCTCTCAAAGCATTTTATCACAGTGGATGTAAGTGCTACTGGATGACAGTCATTAAGGCAGGTCACCACATTCTTCTTAGGCAGCAGTATAATGGAAGCTTGCTTGAAGCAGGTGGGTACCTCAACCTGTCAAAGCAAGAGGTTAAAGATCTCAGTGAACACTCCAGCCAGTTGGTCAGCACAGGTCTTTAGTATTTGGCCAGGTACCTCAGCTGGGCTGGATGCTTTCCGTGGGCTCATACTCCTGAAGGATGCTCTCATGTCAGTCTCAGACACTGAAATCACAGAGTTTTCAGGGTCAGTGGAAGTTCATGAACTGTGCTGCCATGTTTTTAAGTTCAAAGCAAGCATAAAAGGCATTGAGCTCATCTGGGAGTGAAAGTTTGTTATCACCTATGTTACTTGGTTTCACTTTGTAGGAGGTGATAGAAGGTGTCAAGAATCCTTCAATGGCTCAAGTTTGGTCTGGAATTGTCTCTTTTTATGTGAAATGGCTTTCCAGAGGTTGTACCTTGACCTCTTGTATTTCACTTGGTTGCTAGACCTGAATGTCACAGAGCTGGCCTCAGCAGATTGTGGATCTCATGGTTCATTCAGGGCTTCTGGCTGAGGAATACTCTGAATGATTTGTGGCGACACATACGACTGTTTTTGTAAAGTCTGCGACAACTGTGGCGTATTTGTTCAGATCCTCTGATGAGTCCTTGAACACGGGCCAATTCCATAATGCTCCCCTGCCTCCTGTGACCACCTCTTTGTTGTCTTTGGAGTCTTGCTCTTTAGCGTCTGCTTGTATGCAGGTAGAAGGAGGACAGCCAGATGATCAGATTTCCTGAAATGCAGTCTAGGGATGGAACAGTAGGCATTCCTTATCATGGTATAACAGTGGTCGAGTGTGTTAGAATCACTTGCTCTGCAGGTGATGTGTTGATGATAATTGGGCAGGGCTTTCTTCAAATAATGATTGGAAGGCATTAAGGTAGGCTGTCTCTTACTTGCTGATGGTGGCACTCAATATCTCGAGCGCTTGCTTAACTTTGGATGTTGCGGTAAGTAAGCTGCTGTAAAGATCTTGAAGGAGAACCCAATCATTAGATGTTCCAGGCCAGGGGAACAAGAGTACAACAAGACTACTACATCCGAGCACCACGAAGAGTTTATCATGAAACACAGAGAAGGCATTTGAACTGTGCCTAGCCATACAGTAGTGAGTGTAGAGAGAATAGAGCAGTGGGCTAAGCAGGCAACCTTATCTGAGTTTGCATTGATATTCGGCGAAGAGCAGATGTTATCACCAATCCCACTGGCTGTGGTCTCCCAATGAGAGAAATGAAGATCCATTTCCCGAGGAGGGTACAGAGGACCAGGTTTGAAGCTGGATTATTAGTATTGAAAGGATGATTTGAGCTATAATTGATAAACACGTACAGTATATCTTGTGCTGTCTAGGAGCTCCAAAGCAGATTAGATAGCCAGTGAGACTGCATCGGTTGTAGACAATACTCTTCCCTTGGAAGGGCCCTGGTGGGGAAGAGATGATCCTTCACCTCTTTGTAGAGTGTGGATTTGCAAAGAGGATATGGAGCCGGATGCAAGGATCCTTGTTCCAGTTCATCCCCTTTGGGAACTCCTTTGGGATGGCAGTGCGACGCAGCGCGTGCGGCCTCTCCAGTGGTGAATATCTGTAATCTGTCAAGTAGGAGGCCGTGCAAAATTCTGATTTGATGGAGGCAGACGTGAGAGCACGGAGGAACATCTGGTGAAACTTCTGAAATGCCTGCTTCACTGCCGCTGCTACTGTGTGATCCAAAATCTCCGGAGGGGAAGGCCCCGAATCCTCGGCTTTGCCTGTTGCTTGGCGTCCGGGGCCAGGGCTGAAGCGCTCGGCAGAGATGGTGCTCGGTGCTCGGTGTCGGAGGGCTGGTCAGAGGCTCGAAATTTTTGGACGGACTCAGAGTCGGACTCTGGTCGGGTGCTTCCAGGATGCTGCATCGGCAAGTTTGCGACACTGGAAGCTCATGGCAGGGAGAGTTTCTTCCTTCTACCATCTGCGTGAGATGTTGGGGCTATCGGGACTTTGAGACTTTTTTTTTACCGTGCCCATGGTCTGCTCTTATCAAATTACGGTATTGCTTTGCACTGTTGTAACTATATGTTATAATTATTTGGTTTTTGTCAGTTTTGGTCTTGGTCTGTCTTGTGTTTCTGTGATATCATACCGGAGGAACATTGTATCATTTTTTGATGCATGCATTTCTAAATGACAATAAACAAGGACTGAGTGTCCTCATAATCTAATCTAATCCAATCCCCAGCAGCTGTGCAACAGAGGACACAGCTCTGATCAGAGGGACACACATTGAGACAGACAAGTGTTGCTGTACGGTCATCACCTCGGTGAAGAACACCCTTTGGTCTGCCTGAAAATTGATGACCTTCCAACTGCAGACTGGCTCAGTGCAGTCTGCAGGAATATGTTCTGAGGAATGCACTGAAGCTTGGTGCTGTCAATGCCAGGGCCTTGTGAGGAAGGACCACAGTATAAGCTCCTTTCACTACCACACATGGTGGGGCAGCATTGGGTGGGCAAGGCTCTTGAACAATGAAATGGTTAACATCTCAGGGAGCTACGTGAATGAGTTATGTTACATAGAAAACATAGAAACATAGAAAATAGGTGCAGAAGTAGGCCATTCAGCCCTTCGAGCCTGCACCGCCATTTATTATGATCATGGCTGATCATCCAACTCAGAACCCCACCCCAGCCTTCCCTCCATACCCCCTGACCCCCGTAGCCACAAGGGCCATATCTAACTCCCTCTTAAATATAGCCAATGAACTGGCCTCAACTGTTTCCTGTGGCAGAGAATTCCATAGATTCACCACTCTCTGCGTGAAGAAGTTTTTCCTAATCTCGGTCCTAAAAGGCTTCCCCTCTATCCTCAAACTGTGGCCCCTCATTCTGGACTTCCCCAACATCGGGAACAATCTTCCTGCATCTAGCCTGTCCAATCCCTTTAGGATTTTATACGTTTCAATCAGATCCCCCCTCAATCTTCTAAATTCCAACGAGTACAAGCCCAGTTCATCCAGTCTTTCTTCATATGAAAGTCCTGCCATCCCAGGAATCAATCTGGTGAACCTTCTTTGTACTCCCTCTACGGCAAGGATGTCTTTCCTCAGATTAGGGGACCAAAACTGCACACAATACTCCAGGTGTGGTCTCACCAAGGCCTTGTACAACTGCAGTAGTACCTCCCTGCTCCTGTACTCGAATCCTCTCGCTATAAATGCCAGCATACCATTCGCCTTTTTCACCGCCTGCTGTACCTGCATGCCCACTTTCAATGACTGGTGTATAATGACACCCAGGTCTCGTTGCACCTCCCCTTTTCCTAATCGGCCACCATTCAGATAATAATCTGTTTTCCTATTTTTGCCACCAAAGTGGATAACTTCACATTTATCCACATTAAATTGCATCTGCCATGAATTTGCCCACTCACCCAACCTATCCAAGTCACCCTGCATCCTCTTAGCATCCTCCTCACAGCTAACACTGCCACCCAGCTTCGTGTCATCCGCAAACTTGGAGATGCTGCATTCAATTCCCTCATCCAAGTCATTAATATATATTGTAAACAACTGGGGTCCCAGCACTGAGCCTTGCGGTACCCCACTAGTCACTGCCTGCCATTCTGAAAAGGTCCCGTTTATTCCCACTCTTTGCTTCCTGTCTGCTAACCAATTCTCCACCCACACCAATACCTTACCCCCAATACCGTGTGCTTTAAGTTTGCACACTAATCTCCGGTGTGGGACCTTGTCAAAAGCCTTTTGAAAATCCAAATATACCACATCCACTGGTTCTCCCCTATCCACTCTACCAGTTACATCCTCAAAAAATTCTATGAGATTCGTCAGACATGATTTTCCTTTCACAAATCCATGCTGACTTTGTCCGATGATTTCACCGCTTTCCAAATGTGCTGTTATCACATCCTTGATAACTGACTCCAGCAGTTTCCCCACCACCGACATTAGGCTAACCGGTCTATAATTCCCCGGTTTCTCTCTCCCTCCTTTTTTAAAAAGTGAGGTTACATTAACCACTCTCCAATCCTCAGGAACTAGTCCAGAATCTAATGAGTTTTGAAAAATTATCACTAATGCATCCACTATTTCTTGGGCTACTTCCTTAAGCACTCCAGGATGCAGACCATCTGGCCCTGGGGATTTATCTGCCTTCAATCCCTTCAATTTACCTAACACCACTTCCCTACTAACATGTATTTCGCTCAGTTCCTCCATTTCACTGAACCCTCTGTCCCCTACTATTTCTGGAAGATTATTTATGTCCTCCTTAGTGAAGACAGAACCAAAGTAATTATTCAATTGGTCTGCCATGTCCTTGCTCCCCATAATCAATTCACCTGTTTCTGTCTGCAGGGGACCTACATTTGTCTTTACCAGTCTTTTCCTTTTTACATATCTATAAAAGGTTTTACAGTCTGTTTTTATGTTCCCTGCCAGTTTTCTCTCATAATCTTTTTTCCCCTTCCTAATTAAGCCCTTTGTCCTCCTCTGCTGAACTCTGAATTTCTCCCAGTCCTCAGGTGAGCCACTTTTTCTCTCTACTTTGTATGCTTCTTCTTTGGAATTGATACTATCCCTAATTTCTCTTGTCAGCCAGGGGTGCACTACCTTCCTTGATTTATTCTTTTGCCAAACTGGGATGAACAATTGTTGTAGTTCATCCATGCAACCTTTAAATGCTTGCCATTGCATATCCACCGTCAATCCTTTAAGTGTCATTTGCCAGTCTATCTTAGCTAATTCATGTCTCATACCTTCAAAGTTACCCCTCTGTAAGTTCAGAACCTTTGTTTCTGAATTAACTATGTCACTCTCCATCTTAATGAAGAATTCCACCATATTATGGTCACTCTTACCCAAGGGGCCTCTCACGACAAGATCGCTAATTAACCCTTCCTCATTGCTCAAAACCCAGTCCAGAATAGCCTGCTCTCTAGTTGGTTCCTCGACATGTTGGTTCAAAAAACCATCCCGCATACATTCCAAGAAATCCTCTTCCTCAGCACCTTTACCAATTTGGTTCACCCAATCTACATGTAGATTGAAGTCACCCATTATAACTGCTGTTCCTTTATTGCACACATTTCTAATTTCCTGTTTAATACCATCTCCGACCTCACTACTACTGTTAGGTGGCCTGTACACAACTCCCACCAGCGTCTTCTGCCCCTTAGTATTACGCAGCTCTACCCATATCGATTCCACATCTTCCCGGCTTATGTCCTTCCTTTCTATTGCATTAATCTCTTCTTTAACCAGCAACGCCACCCCACCTCCCCTTCCTTCATGTCTATCCCTCCTGAATATTGAATATCCCTGAACGTTGAGCTCCCATCCCTGGTCACCCTGGAGCCATGTCTCTGTGATCCCAACTATATCATAATCATTAATAACAATCTGCACTTTCAATTCATCCACCTTGTTACGAATGCTCCTTGCATTGACACTCAAAGCCTTCAGGCGCTCTTTTACAACTCTCTTAGCCCTTATACAATTATGTTGAAAAGTGGCCCTTTTTAATGCTTGCCCTGGATTTGTCGACCTGCCAGTTTTACTTTTCTCCTTAGTACTTTTTGCTTCTACCCTCACTTTACACCCCTCTGTCTCTCTGCACTGGTTCCCATCCCCCTGTTGTGAACTAACCTCCTCACGCCTAGCCTCTTTAATTTGATTCCCACCCCCCAACCATTCTAGTTTAAAGTCACCTCAGTAGCCCCCGCTAATCTCCCTGCCAGGATATTGGTCCCCCTAGGATTCAAGTGTAACCCTTCCTTTTTGTACAGGTCACGCCTGCGCCAAAAGAGGTCCCAATGATCCAAAAACTTGAATCCCTGTCCCCAAACTTGAATCCCTGCTTGTTTGTTCCTTTCAATAAAAGTTTATACTACTAAATGTAGTGAACATGAACGGAGAAGTTCTTTGCATTGTTTCTTACTTTGTGTATATATATATATATTTATTATGGATAAAGTCTATTTTTGAAATAAAAAGGGTTTGTTTACAGTATAGCACAGGAGGTGGGTTAGATCATGGTCAATTGATAGACGTAATATATACACTGATGGGCGAGAGCTCATGTAACTCACATGAAACCTACTGATAAAATAGTATGTCAAGAGTTAATCTCAGAGACACAAGCACAACAGAAACATAAGTTAATTTGTGGAGGTTGGTTATAATTCAGGGGGTACAAACTTGATGATACCTTGACAATGATAACAAGAGATCAAAGATACAGTCCAACTGTCAGTAGAATTCAAATCCTTCTGATTCTTAAAACATATATTCTGCGAACAAGGCATAATGAAGAGAAGAAAGGTCTGAAATAAAAGATGCTTCACTGAGAAAACACATTGACAAGTTTGGGCATGTTTCCCAATACCGCTGGGCAAGCAGATTTCGTAATATGAATTTAGCAGTAGATCAGAGATTAGAAAGTGTGAAAACTTAAGAGGCAACTGGAATTTCCTTTCTTTTACTTTTCCATTGTTTATAAGTGTATGGAGTTTTATTATTAATAATATATTGGAACAAAAGTAAGAAGTTGAATTTCCTACTATCCATTTGCAATATTTGTTAACATAATATGAGAAACTCTAATTCCAGAAACAAAATTAATGGATGCTCAAAACTGATGATTTGAGGATTGGCATTTTGGGAAGTAATCTGAGAGTTAACATTTTCTTTATCAACAAATTTTTTTTTTCTCTCATAGAAGGTTAGTTCTGATGTACCTCACGAATTTGATGGCTGTCTCATTGATTCTCTGGTAAGTTAAATTTGATGTTTTAAAAGGGTACTCACTAAAAATTTGTAACTCCACTTAACAGTTTCGCAGATACCGTCATGGTGGACTTGATCTCATATAACAATAAGACAGAGTACGGGAAGGAGAAAGAGAGAGAGGAAGAAAGAAAGAGTCTGGTGGCAATGATATCAAGACAACAACCTTCTGCTCAATGTTATCAAAACACTGGAGATGGTCATTAACTTCAACAAGTGGGCTGAGTACGTGTCTCTGTCTGTATTGATGGTACTGAGGAGGAGATGTTGAGAGCTTCAAGTTCCTAGGTTAAATATCACCAAAAATATATCCTCGTGCAGCTGCTTGGATATTATGGGCACAAAAGCACACATGTCTCTAATTCTTCAGGGTGCAGGGGGTGGAAGCAGATATGATAAAGGCATTTGAGAGGATTTTAGATAGACACAGAAATATGCAAGGAATGAATGGGTATGAGTCATTTGCAGAGAGATGAGATGTAGTTTAATTTGGCATTGTGATCAGCACACACATCATGGGCAGAAGAGCCTTTTCAGTTGTTGTACTGTTCTATGTACTATGTCCCCAATGGCTCTCACCGATTTTCACAAAGACACTGTATGGCCATTCTATCCAGGGGCGTCGCAGGTTGGTATGGCAACTGCTCTGTTCATGACCACAAGAACTTGCAGGAGGCTGTGAACGCAGCCTCTGTTCAACACACACACCAGCTTCCTCTCTGTGACCTCCTTCTGCGCTTCTTGCTACCTCGGAAAAGCAGCCAGCATAAACAAGAACCTTTCTTATTCCGGTCATTCGCTCTTCCCACTTCCACTGGGTAGAAAACGCAAAGACTTGAGAGCACCTACCACCAAGCTCAAGGACGGCTTCTATCCTGCTGTTATCGGACTCTCAAATTACTTTTCATATGCAAAAAGAAGAAGTATTGGTCTCCTTTGTTATGGCCCTTGCACTTTATTTGACTGTCTGCACTGCACTTTTCCAGGATCTGTAATGCTATATTCTGCATTCTGTTTCCTTTTCTACTACCCCAGTGTGTTAATGAATGGTATGATCGGCCTGGTTTTCACTGTATGTTATAATAGTAATCCCAATGAACATCAAAACAAATTACCCTCCTGAAATTCTGAACTAAAAATTTAAAAAAACAAGAAGCACTCAGCAGATCAGTTAAAGTCAAAGGCATTGTTAATACTGGGAAAGATAGAAATAAGATAGTTTTACATTTTAGGGTTGAGTAGGTCAAAGGTGATACCCCTGTAGGTGGGCCAGATTTTCTGTTGAAACTGCAGATTAAGCAAATGATCTATGCATTACAGACAAAAATATTTTCTTACTTTTCCGCCTCTGATGATGTACACAGTATACTGGAGGGAGTATTTACATTTCAGATAAAAGGCATGGGATTTCTTTTGATGAAAGGATTTGGTTGTATGACTGTTGAGAATTAAAAGATTGTTTTTCAAAAAAATGTTCAATATTAAAATGAATCAAAACTTGAATGCCATACATTGATTCAATCTACAACTTCACCATCTGGATTTCGCTGATTAGTATCATATCAACTTCATCTTGAGAAAAACACACGAAATACTGGAGGTGCTCAACCAGTCAGGCAGTATCGATGGAAAAGCGTAAACAGTTGACATTTCAGACAAGATCCTTTTCAGAACTGCTGCCTGGCCTGCTGATTTCCTCTAGCATTTCGTGTGTTTTTCTTGGATTTCAAGCATCTGTGGACATTCTCATATTCGTTATTTTACCTTGGGTTATTTTGGATTTGTTCATCAGCTTGCCACTTAATTGTATATTTCCATATTTCAGATTGCCAATTAATATTCTCTGAGGAACTCATTCAAAGCAATGAAAGGACATTGTAGCAGACTGAAAGGCTAACCAGACTCCAGGCATGTATTGCTTTTATGTATTGTCGTTTTAGTTTGGAAGGTGGCCAGTTCAGCTGAGTTCCTTGGAAACCAATGGCATTTTTGTGGTTAAATTGGGCCCTTCACACTTGCCTCCCCACATTACTGGGAAAAGAAGTTTCCTCGGCTTCACATAGGCAAACGTTATCCTGTTTCAGCAGTCGGAGTTGCACTAAAGTTTTCAAAACATCCAGATGATCAAATATTCAGAGTGAAACCCAAGGAAGGAACACATCACCAAGCCCAAGCATAGACTTGTGGTAAGATTCAGGGAAAATTGATGATAATTAGTATGTATTAAATCTTTATATTGAATTTCTCATTGCTGGTTAGACAGATTATTACCAGACTGAGTTAGATTTAATAGACTGTCCTTAGCCTGTTGGGCATTTGCTTCAGAATAGCTTTGACCTGCATTGCGTTGTTTTAATGTGTTCCTTTATTTCTTTTCTCTGTTTGGCTGCCATCATAATCCACTAACCAGACTGCAGTGGCCTGCCAGCTTCTCAGATCATCACCCCTTTTCCCACCTCCCCCATACTTCCGCCTTCACCCCTCGGCTGGACTCACCTACCATTTTGGGCTCCTCCCCCGCCCATCTTATTCTGGCTTCACCCTCTTCCTTTCCAGTCTCATTGAAGGGTCTCAGCCCAGAATACTGACTTTATTTCGCTCCATTGATGCTGCCTGACCTGCTGAGTTCCTCCAGCAATCTACTTATTCACTTACAGATACAGCGTGGAACAGCCCCTTCCGGCCCTTCGAGCTGCGCTGTCAACAACCCTCAGTTTAACCCTAGCCTAATCATGGGACGATTTACAACAACCAATTAACTTACCTACTAGAACTTCTTTGGACTGTGGGAGGTAACTGGAGCATCCAGAGGAAACCCACGCAGTCCACAGTGAGGAGGAAATCTGTGCATTCCACAGTGAGGACATACAAAACACCTCTGTGACATGCCAAAATAATTCCATAGAACATAGGACAGTACAGAAAACGCTCTTCAGCCATGATTTTTATTTAATTTATATACTTATTAAGATACAGCACAGAACAGGCCCCTCCAGCTCTGCGAGCTGCTCTGCCCAACAACACCCAATTTAACCCTAGCCTCACCACGAGATAATTTACAATGACCAACTAACTTTCTAACCGATATGTCTTTGAACTGTGGCAGTATCTGGAGGAAATCAACACAGTCATGAGAAGAGCATACAAACTCCTTACGGATGGCAGCAGCAGTTGAACATAGAAATATAGAAACATAGAAAACCTACAACACAATACAAGTCCTTCAGCCCACAAAGCTGTGCTGAACATGTTCCTACCTTAGAAATTACCTAGGGCTACCCATAGCCCTCTATTTTTCTAAGCTCCATGTACCTATCCAGGAGTCTCTTAAAAGACCCTATCGTATCCACCTCCACCACCGTCACCAGCAGCCCATTCCACACACTCACCACTCTCCAAGTAAAAAACTTATCCCTGAAATCTCCTCTGTACGTACTTCCAAGCACCTTATAACTGTGCCCTCTCGTGCTAGCCATCTTAACCCTGGGAAAAAGCCCCTGACTATCCACACGATCAATGCCTCTCATCATCTTATACTCCTCTATCAGGTCACCTCTCATCCTCTGTTGCTCCAAGGAGAAAAGACCGAGTTCACTCAACCTATTCTCATAAGGCATGCTCGCCAATCCAGGCAACATCCTTGTAAATCTTCTCTGCCCCCTTTCTATGGTTTCCACATCCTTCCTGTAGTGAGACGACCAGAACTGAGTATGGTACTCCTAGTGGGGTCTGACCAGGGTCCTATATTGCTGCATTACCTCTCGGTTCTTAAACTTAATCTCACAATTGATGAAGGCCAATGCACTGTATGCCTTCCTAAATACACAGTCAACCTGCGTAGCAGATTTGAGTGTCCTATGGACTCAGATTCCAAGATCCTTCTGATTCTCCACACTGCCAAGAGTCTTGCCATTAATACTATATTCTGCCATAATTTTGACCTACCAAAATGAACCACCTCACACTTATCTGGGTTGAACTCCATTTGTCACTTCTCAGCCCAGTTTTGCATCCTATAAATGTCCTACTGTAACCTCTGACAGCCCCTACACTATCCACAACACCCCCAACCTTTGTGTCATCAGCAAATTTACTAACCCATCCCTCCACTTCCTCATCCAGGTCATTTATAAAAATCACAAAGAGTAGTGGTCCCAGAACAGATCCCAATCTTGTCACCAATCTCCATGCAGAAAATGACCTGTCTACAACAACACTTCGCCTTCTGTGGGCAAGCCAGTTCTGGATCCACAAAGCAATGTCCCCTTCGATCCCATGCCTCCTTACTTTTTCAATAAGCCTTGCATAGGGTACCTTATCAAATGCCTTGCTGTAATCAGTATACACTACATCTATTGCTCTACCTTCATCAGTGTGTTTAGTCACATTCTTTCGAAAAGTATGCGATAACCATCAAGGAAGTGAAGGAGACTGTACTGAGAGACTTCCTCTTTGCTGATGACTGCACTCAGTACGCTGGCTCGGAGCCAGAGATACAAGTCAATATGGACAAATTCTCCACTGCTTGTGACAACTTTGGACTCACCATCAACATCAAAAAGACCGAAGTGATGCACCAGCCTGCTCCTCATGCACCGTGCACAGAAGCAAAAATCACAATCAAAGGACAGAAACTACAGGCAGTGGACCAGTTTACTTACCTTGGCAGCACCCTCTCCCAAGCAGTGACTATTGATACAGAAGTTAACTGCAGAATAGCAAAGGCAAGTTCTGCTTTCGGTAGACTGCGCTCCACTGTATGGGAACGTTGAGGAATCTGTCCAGCAACAAAACTGAAGGTCTACAGAGCCGTGCTACTCACTACCCTCCTGTATGCCTGTGAAACGTGGACTGTGTGTATCGAAGGCATGCAAGACAGCTCAACCATTTCCACATAACTTGTCTTCGCAGAATATTAGGCATCAGATGGCAAGATAAAGTACCAGACACTGAAGTTCTCTCTAAAGCAAGTCTACCATCAGTCCACACACTGCTGATGAGAGCACAGACCCGGTGGGCAGGTCATGTCATCTGCATGCCGGACGAGCGCATACCCAAGCAGCTCCCTTTTGGGGAACTCTGTGCTGGAAGACGCTCGCATGGAGGGCAGAAGAAACATTACAAAAACACACTAAAGGCCTCCCTGAAGTTGCTTGACATAGACACGGCCACCTGGGAAACGCTGGCACAAAACCGCCCTACTTGGCACGGCTGTCAAGCTTACGAGGCAAGGCGCACTACTGAAGCACAACATAAGCGCGAGCTGCGCAAGTCCAGAGCCACCAGCGCAACAACTGCAGAGCCTACACGTGTCTGCCCAACATGTGCCAGGGCATTTATGTGCCCGAATTGGCTTGACCAGTCATATTCGGACACACCGCATGCAGCCTCAAAGTGACTAATGGTGTTGAGGTCTTCATTGACGATGATGGACAAACCACTCTAGTCACATTCTCAAAAAATTCAATTAGGCTCGTAAGGCACGACCTGCCTTTGCCAAAGCCATGTTGACTATTCCTGATCATATTATGCCTCTCCAAATGTTCATAAATCCTGCCTCTCAGGATCTTCTCCATCAACTTACCAAACACTGAAATAAAACTCGTTGGTTTATGTCCTGGGCAATCTGTACTCCCTTTCTTGAATACGGGTACAACATCTACAACCCTCCAATCCTCCGGACCCTCTCCTGTCGCCATTGATGAAGCAAAGATCATCGCCAGAGGCTCAGCAATCTCCTCCCTTGCCTCTCACAGTAGCCTGGGGTACATCTCATCCGGTCCCGGTGACTTATCCAATTTGATGCTTTCCAAAAGCTCCAGCACATCCTCTTCCCTAATATCTACATGCTCAAGCTTTTCAGTCTGCTGTAAGTCATCCCTGTAATCACCAAGATCCTTTTCCGTAGTGAATACTGAAACAAAGTATTCATTAAATACCTCCATTATCTCCTCCTGTTCCAAACACACTTTTTCACTGTCACACTTGATTGGTCCTATTCTCTCACATTTTATCCTCTTACTCTTCACATACTGATAGAACGCCTTGGGGTTTTCCTTAATCCTGTCCACCAAGGCCTTCTTATGGCCCCTTCTGGCTCTCCTAATTTCATTCTTAATCTCCTTCCTGCTAACTTTATAATCCTGTAGATCTCTATCATTACCTAGATTCTTGAACCTTTCATAAGCTCTTCTTTTCTTCTTGACTAGATTTACGACAGCCTTTGTACACCATGGTTCCTGTACCATACCATCCTTTCCCTGTCTTATTGGAACGTACCAATGCAGGACGCCATGCAAATATCCCCTGGACATTTGCCATATTTCTTCTGTACATTTCCCTGAGATCATCTGTTTCCAATTTATGCTTCCAAGTTCCTGCCCAATAGCCTCATATTTCCCCTTACTCCAATTAAACGCTTTTCCAACTTGTCCATTCCTATCCCTCTCCAATGCTATGGTAAAGGAGATAGAATTATGATCGCTATCTCCAAAATGTTCTCCTACTGTGAGATCTGACACCTGACGAGGTTCATTTCCCAATACCAGATCAAGTATAGCCTCTCCTCTTGTAGTCTTATCTACATATTGTGTCAAGAAACCTTCTTGAACACACCTAACAAACTCCACCCCATCTAAACCCCTCACTCTAGGGAAATGCCAATCGATATTTGGGAAATTAAAATCTCTCACCACAACAACCCTGTCATTATTACACCTTTTCAGAATCTGTCTCCTTATTTGCTCCTCAATGTCCCGGTTACTATTGGGTGGTCTATAAAAAACACCCAGTAGAGATATTGACCCCTTCCTATTCCTAACTTCCACCCACAGAGACTCTGTAGACAACCCTTTCATGACTTCCTCCTTTTCTGCAGCCGTGACACTATCTCTGATCAACAGTGCCACGCCCCCACCTCTTTTGCCTAGATAAGAGGGCATATCTTACAAAGAAAGTCAAGCGAGTGTGGGATTTTCTCTTTGGATTGAAGGATGATGAGAGGTGACTTGATAGAGGTGTACAAGATGATATGAGGCATAGACTGGGTCTTTTTCTTAGCATAGGAATGGCTAATACAAGGGGGAAAAATTTAAGGTGATTGGAGGAAAGTGTAGGGGGACATCAAGGGCAAGTTACACAGAGAGTGATGGGTGCATGGAATGCTCTGCCGGGGGTGGTGATAGAAGCACAATCATTAGGGTCATTTCAGAAACTCTTAGACAGGCACATGAGTGATAGAAAAATAGAGGGCTATGTAGAAACAAAGGGTTAGATTGATTTTAGAGTAGGTTAACAAGTTGGCACAACATTTTCGCCTGAAGGACCAGTACTATGCTGTAACGTTCTATGCTCTATGTTTATGTAGCAGCTATTCCAGAAGCATGAAAATAGTTTAAGCAATTAACTGTCTGGCTGTTCACCAACCATGGAGATTTTTAGAAATTTTAGTTTTGAAATCCAAAACTATAAGAACAAAATACCATCAAAACACAACTGCAATTAAGTTGAAGCAACACTCACAACACACTGGAGGAACTCAGCAGGTCGGGCAGCATCCATGGAAAATATCGATCGACGTTTCAGGCCAGAACCCTTCGTCAGGACTGTAGAGGGAAGGGGCAGAGGCCCAATAAGAAGGTGGGGGGGGAGGGTGGGAAGGAGAAGGCTGGTAGGGTCCAGGTGAAAAACCAGTAAGGGGAAAGATAAAGGGGTGGGGGAGGGGAAGCAGGGAGGTGATAGGCAGGAAAGGTGAAGAAAGAATAGGGGAAAACACGATGGGTAGCAGAAGGAGGCGGAACCATGAGGGAAGTGATAGGCAGCTGGGGGAGGGGGCAGAGTGACATAGGGATAGGGGAAGGGAGGGGGAGGGCATTACCGGAAGTTGGAGAGTTCTATGTTCATACCAAGAACATTTTGTGTTTTGTGTTTACAATTAAGTTGAAGTTGTGTAGAAATATTAGAAGAAAGAGATTGTATTTGTTCACAACATTTTGTAGTATTTTGCATAATTTAATCTTTGGTAATTACATGTAGCATCTTGTAGTATACTGAATATTATTTGCAGTACATTTTTTACATTATTTTGTTGGTACCGTTTTGCTGAGCCTTCATGAAGAAAAGGCAACACACCCAAAATGCTGGAGGAGCTCAGCCGGTCCGACAGCATCTTTGGAGATGAATATGTACTCGATATTTCAGGCCAAGACCTTTCATCAGGATTTGATGAAGGGTCTTGCCCTGACCCACTGAGTTCCTTCAGTTACTTGTGTGGGTTGCTCAAGAGTTGCAGCCTCTGCAGAAGTGAAGACCGGGTTGGGCTGCCCTGTGGGATGTGAGTCACCTCCCACCCATCATTAGTTATCAGGTACCTATTGGCAGTACCTTCCATTCTGCTGTCCCCACCCTAAAATTAAGAGTGTTAGGAAAGTCTCATGAAAGGTTTAATCATATCTGTGTATTAAATAAGCAAAACCTTACTTTGATGTTGAAAATGAGACATGAAATGAATGAGTTTTAAAACAATTACAGAAAACCGAAACCTGACAATCGTTCATTCCACTATTTCATCATGTGTTTTAAAATGGTTCGAGAATAAATAGAAGAAAATCTGCACCCATAAAAAGTTTCCTCACCTATTGGTCTGCAATAATAATTGTTTTTTTCAAAGATACTACTTTGCATTTCAAGTCCATTTAACACAAATGACTGAAACTATTGTATTACAGTGCTTTTTTATTAGAGATCTCCAGGAGTAATGTCGTGGCCATCACTGAATCGTGACTGAGGGATGGTTGTCATTAGGAGCTGAATGTCCAAGGTTACAAGTTATATCAGAGGGATTGGAAGGTAGGCAGAGGGGGTGGTGTGGCTCTACTGGTAAAGAATAGCATCAAGTCAGTAGAAAGATGTGACATAGGATCGGGAGATGTAGAATCCTTGTGGCTTGAGTTAAGAAACTGCAAGGGTAAAAGGATGTTGATGGCAGTTATATACAGGCCTCCCAACCGTGGCTGGGAGGTGGACCACAGGTTACAACAGGAAATAGAAAAGGTGAGTTAAAAGGGCAATATTATGGTAGTCATGGGAGATTTTAACATGAAAGTAGATTGGGAAAATCAGGTTGGTAATGGATCTCAAGAAAGTGAGTTTGTTGAATGCCTAAGAGATAACTTTTTAGACCAGTTTGTTGTTGAGCCTACTAGGGGAATCATCTATACTGGATTGGGTGTTATGTAATGAACCGGAGACGGTTAAGGAGCTTAAGGTAAAAGAACCCTTTGGATCCAGTGACCACAATATGATTGAATTCAACTTGAAATTTGATAGGGAGAAAAAAAGTCTGATGTAGCAGTCTTTCAGTGGAGTAAGGGAAATTACAATGGTTTGAGAGAGGAGTTGGCCAAAGTAAATTGGAAGGAGCTGCTGGCAGGGATGTCAGCAGAGCAGCAATGGCGTGCATTCCTGGGAAAAATGAGGAAGGTGCAGGACACCTTTCCCAATGGGGAAGGTGAAGAAATACTCAAAAGGTAAAATAGTACAACTGTGGTTGACAAGGGAAGTCAAAGCTGTTGGAAAAGTAAAAGAGAGGCATACAACAAAGCAAAAATTAGTGGGAAGATAGAGGATTGGGAAGTTTTTAAAACCCTACAGAGAGCAACTAAAAAAAATCATTAGAAGGGAAAATATGAAATATGAAAGCAAACTAACAAATAATATCAAAGTGGATAGTAAAAGTTTTTTTTCAAATATGTTAAAAATAAAAGAGAAATGAGAGTGGATATAGGACCACTAGAAAATAAAGTGAGAGAAATAATAATGGGGCACAAGGAGATGGCTGATGTACTAAATGAGTATTTTGCATCAGTCTTCACTGTGGAAGACACTAGCAGTGTGCCTGATGTTGTAGTGTGTGAAGGAACAGAAGTGGGTGCAGTTACTATTACAAGAGAGAAGGTGCTCAAAAAGCTGAAAGATCTAAAGGTACATAAGTCACCCAGACCAGATAAACTACATCCTAAAGGTTTTGAAAGAGGTAGCGTTAGGGATTATGCTGGCATTAGAAATGATCTTTCAAAAATCATTGGAATTTGGCATGGTGCCAGAGGACTGGAAAATTGCAAATGTCATTCCACTCTTTAAGAAAGGAGGAAGGCAGCAGAAAGGAAATTATAGACCAGTTAGCTTGACAGTGGTTGGGAAGATGATGGAGTCAATTGTTAAGGCAATGGAATTGTTGAAGCAATGGAGTACTTGGTAACACAGGACAAGATAGTACAAAGTCAGCATGGTTTCCTTCAGGGAAAATCCTGCCTGACAAACCTGCTGGAACTCTTTGAGGAGATTACAAGTAGGATAGGTAAAGGGGATGGAGTGGATGTTGTATATTTAGACTTGCAGAAGGCCTTTGACAAGATGTCACACATCAGTCATGCTTCATCAAATGTGCAGACTATTTTCTAAATGGGGAGAAAATCCAGGAATCCGAGATGCTGATTGACTTGGGAGTTCTTGTGCAGAACACCCTGCAGGTTGAGCCGGTGGTGAGGAAGGCAAATGTCATGTTAGCATTAATTTCAAAAGGTCTGGACTGCAAGAGCAGGGATGTGATGCAGAGGCTTTATAAAACACTGGTGAGGCCTCACCTTGAGTATTGTGAACAGTTTTGGGCCCCTCATCTTAGAAAAGATGTGCTGGCATTGGAGAGGGTCCAGAGGAGGTTCACAAAGATGGTTCCAGAAATGAAAGGGTTGTCATACGAGGAATGTTTGATGGCTGTAGGTCTGTACTCGCTGGAATTCAGAAGGATGAGGGGGATCTCATTGAAACCCTTCGTACGTTGAAAGGCCTAGACAGTGTAGATCTGGAAAGGATGTTTCCCATGGTGGGAGAATCTAGAACAAGAGGGCACAGCCTCAGGAAAAAGGGGCGCCCTTTCAAAACAAAGATGTGGAGAAATTTCTTTAGCCAAAGGATAGGGAATTTGTGGAATTTGTTACCACATGCAGCTATGGAGGCCCAGTCGTTGGGTGTACTTAAAGCAGAGATTGACAGGTTCTTGATTGGACATGGCATCAGAGGTTACGGGGAGAAGGCTGGGAACTGGGGTTGAGGAGGAGGAAAAAAGGATCAGCCATGATTGAATGGTGGAGCAGACTCGATGGGCCAGATGGCCTAATTCTGCTCCTCTGTCTTATGGTCTTCTTACATAAAATTAAAACTGAAGAAATGTTACCTTTAGTCATCCCAGTCAAGTCAGCACAAGACAAAATATTTGAAACAGAAATTATAAAATCTCCACAACAGAGCAATATTCAAACAATGTTAGGAAATCAACAGTGGATCCAAAGTTTTGAAATATCAGCTTGTTTAATATCATTTTAAATTGATTACAATACAGTTCTATGCTGTGTGGCTACAGCACTTACAGTCAAGCATAACTGGACTTCTCAAAAGGGAATTCGTAAGATGGATATGGAAGATGCCATTCTCTGATAGATCAGTTTTATATGTGGTGCTTTATTCAATGTCTTGGCAAATTCAGATGTACTACATCCAAGTAGACACTCAGTGACCATTTTATTAGGCACCTCCTGTACTGAGTAAAGTAGCCATAGAGTCTCTGTTTGTTGACTTCTACTGCTGTGGCCCACCCACTTCAAGGTCAAACACGTTGTGTGTTTCGAGATGCTCTTCTGCACTCCACTGTTGTCATGTGTGGTTATTTGAGTTACTGTCACCTTGAACCATTGTGGCCATTCCCCTCTGACCTCTCTCATTAAACAAGGTGTTTTTGCCCACAGAACTGACACTCGCAGGATGTTCACAAACAAGAGAAAAGCTGCAGATGCTGCAAATCCGAGCAACACTCACAAAATGCTGGAGGAACTCGATAGACCAGGCGGCATGTATGGAAAAAAGTACAGTTGACTTTTCAGGCCAAAACCCTTTGGCAGACATTTTTTTTTGTTTTGCACACCATCCTCTGTGAACACTAGAGACTGCTGTGCACAAAAGTCCCGGGAGGTCAGCAGTTTCTGAGATACTCAAATCACCCTGTTGGGCACCAACAATCATCTCACAGTCAAAGTCACTTAGATGACATTTCTTTCTCATTCTGACATTTAGTCTGAACAGCAAATGAACCTCGTGACCATGTCTGCATATTTTTATGCATTGAGATGCTGCCACGTGATGTGCTGATTAGATATTTGCATTAACGAGCAGGTGTAGAGGTGAACCTTATACGTAGCCACTGAGTGTATGAATGTTTCTGCCTGACCTTTAAAAAATATCTCCTGCTTCATTGGATCCAAATGTTTATTCCCATGTTTTAAGATTATGGTTTTTATAGCTAAGTCTATGTTAAATAGACAAAGGAATAACATGAGAATGTGTTTCGTTAAACAGAGTTATGATAGAATTTTCCATGTAGTAATTATTTTACTATTTATATCACCACCAATTTTATTTTGTTGCTTTGTTCCCTTGTGCTTTTGAAGCAAGAATCTTTCCAGGAATTGAGCTTGCTCTGGCTGCCAAAACTGAGAAATGCCTTCCTGCAGAGAAGTGTAAGGTCCTTCAAGGGGATAATCAGGAGGTGCTCTCGAGATGCTTGTTTGTCAAGCCACCAGAGATTTCCCTGTTCTATTCCAGATGATTCCATCACTTATATCCAGGTGCAAGGACAGATGAGACAGATAATTCGTGATCAGGATGAGCATCTGAACAGGCATCACTTCCTCAGCAGTGCCAGTAAAACTATACCCTTATTTTGAAAACATTATCCTTAAAGGAGAGAGGGCCACACTTAGGTCCTACCTGACAGATATGCTATAAAATATAGAGGAAATTGATCAATACATATTTTCAAATACAGAGACAACAATAGATACTTCAACCATAAGGCCCGAAGCAGCCCAGGTTTAGCTGTTGAATCTTGTTTAAACAATCTGGAATACTACTGACAGTTGCTAAACTTTCATCAGCAGCACCCTCCCCCCCCCACCACCCCCCATCGCCGCAAGGACCAAAGTTTTGGGGTAAAAACAAATGCACCTTTGGAGGAATTCAGTCAGTCAGGCAGCCTTTGTGGAAGCAACAGGATAGTTGATGTTCCAGGAATACCAACAAAGCCTTTGCCTGTGCTGATGCTACCTGACCTGCTGGGTTCCTCCTGCAGATTGTTTTTTGCTCCAGATTAACTAGTTTTAGATCAGCTGGACAGATTTAAGCTGAATTCAGAGGACAGCAATGGCTGGTAATGACTGATAATGGCATGTATCAACAATTCCATTCCAGCCACATGGTCAGTCACCAATATGCTTACCAACAGAACTACTCCATAGCATCGGTTATGCACCTGACCCAAACACACTTAGAAAACAAGGGCACGCTTGTCAGAATGCTGCTTCTGGATTTTAATTCAGCTTTCTTTTCTTTTCAAATATTTTTATTATTATTATTATCCAAAATTAACACGAGTACATCGAAGTAGGCAACACTTACAATGTCTCAAGAAAAAAAAATTCAGCTTTCAATAACACTGTCTCACAAACCTTGGTGGACAAACTCCTAGTCCTAAATATAAGTACACCACTGAGCAACTGGGTGTTGGACTTCCTAACCAACAGACCTCAGAGAGGCAGGGTGCACAACCACTTCTGCCTCCCCATCATCCTCAAAATAGGTGCTCCCAGGGATCTGCACTGAACCCTTTGTTGTATACTCTGCTCACACATGACTACATGGCCAAACACCCGAGTAATCACATTCGCAAAATGCTGGTGGAACGCAGCAGGCCAGGCAGCATCTATAGGAAGGGGTACAGTCGACGTTTCGGGCCGAGACCCTTCGTCAGGACTAACTGAAAGAAGAGATAGTAAAAGATTTGAAAGTGGGAGGGGGAGGGGGAGATCCAAAATGATAGGAGAAGACAGGAGGGAGAGGGATGAGTCTAAGAGCTGGAAAGTTGATAGGCAAAAGGGATACAAGGCGGGGGAAGGGAGAGGATCATGGGACGGGAGGCCTGGGGGAAAGAAAGGGGGAGGGGAGCACCAGAAGAAGATATAGTGAGAGCGACAGAGGGAGAAATAATAGAAAGAAAGGGGAAATAAATAAATAAATACGGGATGGGGTAAGAAGGGGAGGAGGGGCATTAATGGAAGTTGGAGAAGTTAATGTTCATGCCATCAGTTTGGAGGCTACCCAGACGGAATACAAGGTGTTGTTCCTCCAACCTGAGTGTGGCTTCATCATGACAGTAGAGGAGGCCATGGATGGACATATCAGAATGGGAATGGGACGTGGAATTGAAATGAGATCCTGATTTCTCTGGCGGACAGAGCATAGGTGTTCAGCAAAGCGGTCTCCCAGTCTGCGTCGGGTCTCGCCAATATATAGAAGGCCGCAAAGGGAGCACGGACGCAGTATATCACACCAGCCGACTCACAGGTGAAGTGTCACCTCACCTGGAAGGACTGTCTGGGGCCCTGAATGGCGGTGAGGGAGGAAGTGTAAGGGCATGTGTAGCACTTGTTCCACTTACACGGATAAGAGCCGGGAGGGAGATCGATGGGAAGGGATGGTGGGGACGAATGGACAAGGGAGTCGTGTAGGGAGCGATCCATGTGGAAAGCAGAAAGGGGGGGAGAGGGAAAGATGTGCTTGCTGGTGGGATCAATGGAACACATTTTTATGCTGTGGTGCTACAGCACTTTTAAATATGAATAACCTGGACTTCTTCAAAGAGAATTCTTGATAAAATGATCCAAAAGATACCACTCTTGGTTGGATAACTTTTATATGCGTTACCTTATTAAATGTCCTGGTAAATCTAGTGTTAAGAGAAATTATTAAGGGTAAGGACTAACTCCGCTAGATGGAGGAGAGTGGTGGTAGAGGAGAACTGGTTAGGTCTGGAATCCAAAAAGAAGCAGAGAGCTTTGAGACCTTCCTGGTGGGGAATGGAGGTATATAGGGACTGGACATCCATTTTCTTAAAGAAAGTGGCTTCCCTTCCTCCACCATTTCCTTTTTTAAAGGAAGAGGCTTCCCTTCCTCCACCATCAACTCTCCTTTTTTAAAGAAAAGGGCTTCCCTTCCTCCACCATCAACTCTGCTCTCCAACGCATCTCTCCCATTTCACACACATCTGCTCTCACCCCATCCTCCCACCACCCCACTAGGAATAGGGTTCCCCTGATACTCACCTACCACCCCACCAGCCTCCGGGTCCAACATATTATTCTCTGTAACTTCCGCCACCTCCAACAGGATCCCACCACTAATCACATCTTTCCCTCCCCCCCACTTTCTGCTTTCCGCAGGGATCACTCCCTACGCAACTCCCTTGTCCATTCATCCCCACTGATCTCCCTCCCGGCACTTATCCTTGTAAACAGAACATGCCCTTACACTTCCTCCCTCACCACCATTCAGGGCCCCAGACAGTCCTTCCAGGTGAGGCGACACTTCACCTGTGAGTCGGCTGGGGTGATATACTGCGTCTGGTGCTCCCAGTGCAGCCTTCTATATATTGGTGAGACCCGACGCAGACTGGGAGTCCGTTTTGCTGAACACCTATGCTCTGTCTGTCAGCGAAAGCAGAATCTCCCAGCGGCCACACATTTTAATTCCACGTCCCATTCCCATTCTGATATGTCTATCCATGGCCTCCTCTACTGTCAAGATGAAGCCACACTCAGGTTGGAGGAACAACACCTTATATTCCGTCTGAGTAGCCTCCAACCTGATGGCATGAACATTGACTTCTCTGACTTCCGCTAATGCCCCACCTCCCCTTCATACCCCATCAGTTAGTTAGTTAGTTAGTTATTAATTTATTGTTGTTGTTATTATTAATTTTTTCTCTTTTTTTTCTCCCTCTGTCCCTCTCACTATACTCCTTGCCCATCCTCTGGGCTTCCCTCCCCCTTTCTTTCTCCCCAGGCCTCCTGTCTCATGATCTTCTCCCTTCTCCAGCCCCGTATCCCTTTTGCCAATCACCTGTCCAGCTCTTGGCTTCATCCCTCCCCCTCCTGTCTTCTCCTATCATTTCAGATCTCCCCCTCTCCCTCCCACTTTAAAATCTCTTACTATCTCTTCTTTCAGTTAGTCCTGATGAAGGGTCTCGGCCTGAAATGTTGACTGTACCTCTTCCTATAGATGCTGCCTGGCCTGCTGTGTTCACCAGCATTTTTTTGTGTGTGTTGCATAGCTTTGAGATCAATAGACGAAACTGAGCCTTCCGTGCAAGAACTTGTTTCACTTGAAGAATGGTGTAGAAGCATGGTAATGAAGCACAACTGATGGTCCTCGTCCAACTATTGGCTTTTGCAGCATACAGCAAAGTATGATGCGAAAGAAGATGCAGCAGGTTGCGCAGCACCGACAGCGTACAGAACTTTTGTCACAACTGCAGACACGCAAAGCCCGAACACTCCTGCTGGAGCACATGAAAGAAGATGGCAACTGCATGCATAAGAATGCACACATTCCCAGTCAATTAGGGTTTCTTTGTAATTGGATTTAACTCTCTGCCTTTGGATGCAGTCTTGTCAAGTCTTAATCGCAGCAGAATGATGATAACGCTCCCAATTTATCTTAGTCCACATACCTGGAAGGAAAATTAGGGACTGTTAAAGGAGCAGTATTAGTTTAGTTCTAGGTTAGTGCTTTCGAGCCACAGTGATGGCTCCGGTTTTAGTTAGTTTGAGAGTTTTTAGCTGGAGGTCCTGTTGGCCTAACATTTATTATTTTTTTTAGTTCTGTACAGTTCTCATTAAAGCCAGGTGAACTGTGCATTCCATGTTGGTATCTCTCCTCTGCACTTGGGCCATCACTGAATGCCTCTCCCCCTCTCCCTCCCACTTTCAAATCTGACTATCTCTTCTTTCAGTTAGTCCTGATGAAGGGTCTCAGCCCGAAATGTCGACTGTACCTCTTCCTATAGATGCTGCCTGGCCTGCTGTGTTCCACCAGCATTTTGTGTGTGTTGCTTGAATTTCCAGCATCTGCAGATTTCCTCATGTTTGAGTAATCACGTTGTCAAGTTTTCCAATGATACAACAGTGGTGGGGCTCATCACCAGCAATAATGAGATGGCCTACGGAGATGAGGAGGCAGAGTTCAAGGCCTGGTGCCAGTAAAAAAAATTCTTCCACAGTGCCAATGAGACAAAAGAAATGATTATCCACCTCAGGAGGACTTGCAACACTCACACCCCTTTCAGTTTCAAACTCCTGGGAGTGAACATCTTGCGCAATCTCTCACGCTCCTAGAACACATTCTACACAATCAGAAAAGCTCACCAACACTTCTCCTTTCCGAGGAGGCTCTGAGAATTAGATAATGTCTTAATGTAACAGGCACATCAGTCACCTATTTGTAACCAGTTACAAATACACATTTCAAATTCGTTTTTAATCATGTTGAACATCTGGAAAGATTATATTGATACATGTTGCCTCATATCCACTGAAGTTTCATAATGGAAATTCCTATCCTAAGAAATCTGTCAACTTAAAGAATCTTTCTTATGAGGCTAAAATATTATACTTCATACTTATGCCATATACATTGCCTATGTTAAGTCAGTATAATTGAGACAGAAATTTCCTGATGCAGATGTTGTAGATAGTTTTTTATCCACAAATGACAGTCATAAGATTTCAAAAAATTACAAGGGCAAATGTCATGCGCAATTACAAAAGGAGCATGAATCATTCTTAATATAACAAGACTTTAATGACATTTAAAACAGATAGCAAATTACTAACATCTGGTTTTCCTGCATTACAATAATTCAGCAAAAGTGTTTAAACAGGATCAAGTAATAGATAAAAAAATACTGCACCCTTATCAAGTTCTTGAAATCTGCATTTTAGTTTCAGTTCTGGTATGCTTGATCAGAGCTCTTGTCCTTTGTTTCCTTATTGATTGGTCTGCTATGATTTTTTCTTTACAACGATAATTGCTTTTCATTAGAAGGCCATTTGACATCAATGACTGAAACTACTGTATAACTTTGATTTTTAGATAAAATGGCAATAAAGATTAGCTTTAGTCATTCTAAAGATTAGCACAAACAACAAATGAATTAAATTGAAACAGAAATTCAAAATCTCTACGAAAGAACGATCTTCAAACAATAGTAGGAAATCAGCAGGGGATCCAAGGTTTTGTAATGCCAGTGTGTTTAATATTGATTGCAACACATTTTTATGCTGTGGTGCTACAGCACATTTAAATATGAATAACCTGCACTTCTTCAAAGAGAATTCATGATAAAATGATTCAAAAGATACCACTCTTGGTTGGATAACTTTTATATGCATTATTTTATTAAGTGTTCTGGTAAATCACATCTATACATGTAAATGCTTCTCCTTAACCTTCAATTTAAAGATTTTTCTTGCTTAATTGGTCCCAAATCTTTATTTATAGACTTGATGATTATGAGTTTAATAGCTAAAGCTATAGACAAGGGAATAATGTGAGAATGTCCTCATTTGCCAGAGTTAAGATAGATCATTTCATCACAATTATCACAGAAATCTAATGTTTATAACACTACTGCTTTGTTCTTTTTTATTTTGTTGACCTTGTTCAATTGTGCTTTTGAAGAAAAAGCTTGCTTTATAATAGCAATGGCACTCACTCCTTCTCCCTGACGCTCGCGGACCTCTGGCACACTGCTCGTGTGTTCCATAGTGAAGACTGATGCAAAGTACCCATTAAGTTGATCTGTCATTTCATTGTCCTCCATTACTACCTCACCAGCATCATCTTCCATGGTCCAATATCAACTCTCACTTCATCTTTTATTCTTTATATAACGGAAAAATATTCTAGTACCTTGCTTTATATTATTGGATAGTTTGTCCATTTCCGACACCTCCCTCCCCTTTCTAGATCTTTCTGTCTCTATCTCTGGAGACAGCTTATCCACTGATGGCTACTATAAGCCTACTAACTCTCACAGCTATCTGAACTATTCCTCTTCTCACCCTGTCTCTTGTAAAAATGCCATCCCCTTCTCGCAATTCCTCCGTCTTCGCCGCATCTGCTCTCAAGATGAGGCTTTTCATTCCAGGACGAGGGAGCTGTCTTCCTTTTTTAAAGAAAGGAGCTTCCCTTCCTCCACCATCAACTCTGCTCTCAAATGCATCTCCCCCATTTCACGCACATCTGCTCTCACTCCATCCTCCTGCCACCCCACTAGGAATAGGGCTCCCCTGGTCCTCACCTACCACCCCACCAGCCTCCGGGTCCAACATATTATTCTCCGTAACTTCCGCCACCTCCAATGGGATCCCACCACTAAGCACATCTTTCCCTCCTCACCTCTCTCTGTTTTCTGCAGGGATTGCTCCCTACGCAACTCCCTTGTCTATTCGTCCCCCCCATCCCTCCCCACTGATCTCCCTCCTGGCACTTATCCTTGTAAGCAGAACAAGTGCTACCCATGCCCTTATACTTCCTCCCTTAGCACCATTCAGGGCCCCAGACGGTCCTTCCAGGTGAGGCGACACTTCACCTGTGAGTCGGCTGGGGTGATATACTGCGTCCAGTGCTCCCATGTGGCCTTCTATATATTGGCGAGACCCGACGCAGACTGGGAGACAGCTTTGCTGAACACCTACGCTCTGTCCGCCAGAGAAAGCAGGATCTCCCAGTGGCCACACATTTTAATTCCACATCCCATTCCCATTCTGACATGTCTATCCACGGCCTCCTCTACTGTAAAGATGAAGCCACACTCAGGTTGGAGGAACAACACCTTATATTCCGTCTGGGTAGCCTCCAACCTGATGGCATGAACATTGACTTCTCTAGCTTCCGCTAATGTCCCACCTCCCCCTCGTACCCCATCTGTTATTTATTTATATACACACATTTTCTCTCTCTCTCTCTCTCTCTCCTTTTTCTCCCTCTGTCCCTCTGACTATACCCCTTGCCCATCCTCTGGGTTCCCCCCCCCTTGTCTTTTTCCCCAGACCTCCTGTCCCATGATCCTCTCATATCCCTTTTGCCAATCACCTGTCCAGCTCTTGGCTCCATCCCTCCCCCTCCTGTCTTCTCCGATCATTTTGGATCTCCCCCTCCCCCTCCCCCTCCCACTTTCAAATCTCTTACTAGCTCTTCCTTCAGTTAGTCCTGACGAAGGGTCTCGGCCTGAAACATTGACTGTACCTCTTCCTAGAGATGCTGCCTGGCCTGCTGCGTTCACCAGCAGCTTTGATGTATTTCGCATTATTTTTCCTTTTATTTTACGAGGTCGAGTTGTAATCTCGACACCCAACCCGACATGGATGGTAAGTGCACTCCGGAGCGGCCCCGACTGGATTCGAACCCACTTAGTCACTTAGATCACATTTTTTCTCTATTCTGATATTTAGGCTGAACAACAATTCAATTTCTTGACTTTATCTGCATGCTTTTATGCATTAAGTTGCTGTCATATGATTGGCTGATATTTGCATTAACAAGCAGGTATACAGGTGTACCTAATAAGGTGGCTACTGAGTGTACATTCTTGTAAAGAAATGAATGAACCCACAAGGAGATAATCACAAAGCAGTGTGCTTACATGATGTCTGTTGAGGAAGATTTATTGCCGAAAACATCAATAAAATACTTCCGTTCTTCTACTGATAAATACACTTCTTATATCCAGGTGCGACAACAGATTAGACTGCAACTCAATGTTTCATGTTAAAATCAGCATGAACATTTGAACATGTATCACTTCCTCAGTTGTGCCAGTAAAATTATATCCTTTTGAAAATATTATTTTGAAGTCCTTAAATCTTGTATATTTAATCTGGAAAATTACTGACAGTTGCTGAATGTTCTTAGGCATCACCCCTCTTTGGAATAAAAAACACAAGTACTGGAATATCTTAACAGGTCAGGCAGCGTCTGTGGAGGCAATAGGATACTTCTCATTCTAGGAACATCAGCTATCCCTTTGACTCCATAGATGCTGGCTGGTCTGCTTAGTTCCTCCAGCAGTACTTTTTTTTTCACCCCAGACCCCAGCATCTGAAATTTTGTATACCTCCAAATCTCTAGGGTATCAGCCTTTGTCACAGTTGCCTTAGGTAAGTACTGTACTGAGAAGAGAGTGAACATTAGCAGCTCTCAGGATGATAAGAGCCCGGAAGAGCATTCTGCCTCTCCTGGCTGTGCATCAAAACGTGCATAAACTGAGTATTTTTTATGGTGGCTACTTGTTTGACTGGATTGAAGTTATCAGATGTTGAGCACAACAAATCATGATGTCTTTAACATATTTGTGATCTGGGTATCTGTGGTAAGGCCACCATTGACTGCCCAGCTGAAAATGCATTGAGAAGATGATAGTGAGCCTTGAATTGCTGCAGTGTTTCTGGTGACAATAATGCCACAAGAACTCCAGGACTTAGACCTCATAACAATAGCAATATTTTCAAATCAGGATGTTGTGTGACTTAGGGGGATAGTGGAGAAAATTTGCAGATGGTTTTGCTTTCATTTAGCTGTTTCTCTTCTTCTTGGTGGTGGTCATCACAGGTATAGGAAATGCTTGTTGAGGAGCTGGCTGAGTGATTGGGACACACGGTACATACTCCATCACTCTACTAGAAGGAATTCATGTTTATCAGTAGAAAGATTCTTGAAAATTGGAGTTTAATTTGGCATCATAGTTGGCACAGACATTGTCCGTTGCTTCAAGATGAAGCAAGTCACAGAGACACAAGCAGCAAGCAAAAAAAAAGTAAATTACCCTCTCTTTCCATCTTCTAAATCAACACCAAATTTCAGAGCCACAAGGTCTGATTAACTAAATTACTTCCTTCCCTGAAACGCAGAAAATAAAAGTGTTTGCTGACAATTCTGTAATACAAAAAACACGCATACAAATTCTACATAATTCTATCAGCTAAGTACACAAGTAATAGAGAGGGCAGAGAATAATGCTTTCACTATATTGATACAGACACTTAAAATAGGGAATATTTTTATTTGTTAAATACAAAATGAAATTAATTACATTACAGATCATTTGAATTTGAAACTATTACAAAAGCAAGAATAATTGACACCCAATTTCAGTATTCAGTTACAATATGAGATTATTTTGACAACAACTAAAAATGTATATGGTTACCATTAAAATCTCAGAATTAATGTTTGAATATTTAGCCTCAATATTTGCCCCAATCCAAAATGAAAGAAAAGTGCTCTTTGCAAGGGCTAGCTGCAAATGTTACAGTTGTAACAATATTTAATCAGAGAATAGTGTTAGCTCCAATGCTTCCAATGAAGATGACAGCAAAGAAAGATAAAAGTGCACATTGCATTTCTGGCTTCAACCAGTTCAGAGGTTCCCAACCTGGAAAGGTGTGCTGCTCAGGGAAATAAAGCTTTCCAGGCTTTCCCTCAACTTCTCAGTTTAAACATCATTACTGCCCTGTTGCAATCTCATCTCACATAGCCTACACCAGTTAATAACATTTCCAATCCAATTCCTTTTCTGGAAAACAGTCTCCTCATGGGTTAAACACATACATCTTTATTTCTAAATTGAAGTATGCAAGCTTCAAAACTAAATTGTATCAAATTACATCACAGTATCGCACATAGTAACTCAAAATATCAAGCATTGACCATTGTCCACCCCTTATCACTCTTATTTGCCATTTCCCTTTTGAATTGTTGTTTTATGTGTGATAAATGTATTTTGTACCTAGATTGATGACTTTGATTCCTGATTAACCCTCAATATGCCTTACATGGGCTGACTGTAGAAGTCCAGTTATATCCACATCCCATATTGATCTACATGCTTCAGGAAGGGATTGTTGCATAGAAGTTGGGTGTCTAAATCTTGACCAAGGGACCTGGAATTAGTTTGGTACTCCAGCTATGATTAGCCAACTAATCAAATAACATTAAAAGGGAAATCTTGTTGCAGAAACTCTGTGGGTCAGGCAGCATCTATGAAGGGAAATGGACAGTTGACATTTTGGGTCCCCTTCACAGAGTTCCTCCAGTAGTTTGTTTTTGCCTCAGATTCCAGCATCTAAAGTCACATGTGTTTCCAAAAATATTCTCAAACCTGGATCTTTTCTATCTTCACTTTTCCATCACTCATTAAACTCAGCTTTCAAGAAGCTTTCTCTTGCACTTAAGGTTAAAAAAAATTGGGCAAGAGGGAAAAATTCTTAACATAATGGTCTCAGCTACTATGATGCAATTGGGTTTGTTCCCATAGATACAAAACAATAGTGTACAGAAGATAAAGATCTTCACAAAATTAAAGGAGTAGGTAAAGTGAAAGATAAATTTTTAAAAAATCACTGGAGTCAACACAATCTAATTCTTTTCATGTTGGAGTTGCTTGTAAAAGTCGGAGATCCACAAAACCAGCTGACAGTCCATTTTGCATTTCAAAGCAAACAGGAGTCTTTATGTGATATCCTTTTGCCTTGGTGGCCTGTGAATATTTCTAATGACACATTTGACCATCCATTCAATGCCTTCATTTACACCTTGCCTAGTAGAAAGAGATAAAAAATGGTTTAGTCTAACAAAGTCTGTAGTGAAAGAACAATATAGTCAGTTATGAAATCAGTTACTCAGATTGAGGCATTTCGTATGTGCCATTATTTTTTCGTTAAACTAGCATCAAATTAAAGGCTGAAGAAAGGTTCTGACAAAAATCTTCAGAAACAATTTTTTTCTAGAAAATTAATTTACTTTTCATGAATGCCTTTCCACACAACTAATTTACATCCAATTAAATCACTCCTACATTTTTTCCCATTCAAACATGTTGCCACAAGAGGACACAGGTTTAAGGTGCTGGGGAGCAGGTACAGAGGAGATGTCAGGGGTAAGTTTTTTTACTCAGAGAGTGGTGAGTGCGTGGAATGGGCTGCCGGCAACGGTGGTGGAGGCGGATACGATAGGGTCTTTTAAGAGACTTTTGGATAGGTACATGGAGCTTAGAAAAATAGAGGGCTATTTCTAAGATAGGGACATGTTCGGCACAAATTTGTAGGCCGAAGGGCCTGTACTGTGCTGTAGGTTTTCTATGTTTCTATGTTTCAGGTATGAGATCCTTTCAGGAGCCAAGGATGAGGAATGAGAAAATCTGACATATTATTGTACCAAGCTGATTCAAATTTCTTTTCAATCTTTTCTGGAACACCGCAAAAAGTAGCCTGATAAGAGCAATTAGTCAAAGTCATGGAGAAATACAGCACAGAAACAAACCCTTCAGCCTACAGTCTTCATCAAATAACAAGGGCCCATTTTCACACCAATTGTACTGTCTGCATTCCTATTAACTCCCCCTCCCAGATTCTAACCACCCATCTACACATTAAGTGCATTTTTACACTTACCAATTAGCCTAACAACCCATAAATTCTGGGGTGTGGGAAGAAACCCATGTGATCACAGGAAGAACATACAAACTCCACACACCACTAGTACTTCTGGTTGTGCCAGTGCACCATTGGGATCAAAAATATTGTTTTTGTGCTTCAATTGAGATTTAATATTCATGAATATATCAAAAAAAAGTCCAAAGATATCTAGCACTTTACCAAGTTTTCACCTGGGTCTCAATACCTAGGCCAAACACAAATGAACAAACCCTGGACAAAATCAATGGATCCTTGTCTCCTTTATTTCCCAAATGGACATATACTACATGTTCCATAACATAATAAGCAATTAATTCACATGATGAATGATCATCCAAAGAGAAAACAACTCCATTTACTACATCCAATCATTTGTTAAATTAATCCTAAATCTTGCCTACACTTGAATCTAGAACTCTTTACATATAAATTACTCAAAACATTCCCTGCTATTAGCTTATATTTACTTGAAACTCTATTCTCTCATATTAGGCCTGCAATATATAGGGAAGTATTGTACTGAATTAACATTTTCCTGTACCGTTAGTAACTACAGTACTGTGCAAAAACCTTGGGCACACTGGATTTTTATTCATAGGGTTTCAGATGGTATGGCCACCACAGAGCCCTGATAACAACACCATCAAGGCTGTCAGGGATTACCTGCAGAGAGCAAGTGAGATAGCTAATGTCTGCAGAAGAACCGTAGCAAGTTCTCCAACATTCTTGGAATAAACAACCGATTTTCTTATAAAACTGCCTAACAGACTTGATGCAGTTTTAAAGGCAAAGGGTAGACACAACAAATATTAATTTGATTTAGGTTTTTTAGCTCTTTTTGGCATTTTTTTGATATTTAGAAACTTTTCAATTATTTATTTATACTAATTTTTTTATTGCAACACCAACAAATTACATTCAATACATCCAATTGCCAATTACATTTTGACTGTTTAACCCAGCCACACCCCAACCTTCATCATCATCCCCCATCCACCCTTCTCTCCCCCCATCCCTCTCCCCTCCACCAACCAACTAAATAATAGTGCATACACAGACAAAGCATTCCTATTTTAACAAAAGATCTTTTAAGTTAGATATCAAATTTGTCCACATTAAGATTGTGTTTGGTCGTGCACCATTTACTCTCGCTGATGAAAGTTCCAGGTAAGAAATGTCCAAAAAGCTCCGAAGCCAGTGAGTATTTGAAATATCATGGGGAGGTTTCCAACGCTGAACTACAATCTTCTTAGCTGCAGTCAGGCCTGCCAGCCAAACTGCGTGTTTTTTCCGTAAGGGAAGGGTGGGAGTCATCATTTAAGAAGATGTACAGCAGGGTCCATTGGTAATTGTACCCCCGTTAGTTCTGTAAGAGTACTGGTAACCTTCCCCCACAAACCAAAAACCCCTGGACATTCCCATACAACATGTATAAAAGAGCCAATGGCTCCATGGAGGCAAAATGAGCAATATGGGTCAGGAACCAGTCCCATTTGATGTCTAATTCTCATTCTTAAATATGCTCTATGACAAAATTTCAAGTGTATATACCAATGATTTAGGTTTTTCGAAGCACCGGCAGCATTATCCCAAATAGCATCCAGTCTAAGTCTTGTCCCAATTCAGATATGTCCCTATCCCAGGCTTTCATTCCTGATGTGCGCATATATTTCTGGGAGTTTAATTTATCATAGATATATGACACTATCTGTCCTGGAGCACTCCGTATCTAACTTAAAATGGGATGGTCCTTTAAATCTGACCCCCAGGGAACGCTGTAAGCTTTACAAGCTGATCGTACTCTAAAGTAGAAGAAAAGAGAGTGTTTATCAATATTATGGTTATGGTTATATATCAGTTCTTGAAAGCTAAGGATAGTACTTGGCCCATTAATATCTTGAAGAGTAGTAATACCTTTATCCTCCCAAGTTATGTTAATGAATGGTTTCCCCCCAGATAGAAAACGATTATTGTTCCATACTGGAGATGATTTGCACCATACGCTTTTAAATTTTAGGAATTTTTCTGCTGCTCTAACCACTTGTAGTATATGGGTTAAAATTGGACCGTAATACAAATCACATTTTTTGGTAGACATACCTATAAGGAGAAAGTCCTTCAACCTTATTGGTGCTATTAGCTCTTGTTCTATATTTTTCCATGATGAAACTTTATCCTCCTCCTTCCAATAGCTAAGACTTTTTAATACAAATGCCCAATGATACAATTTAAAATTTGGACATGCCAATCCCCCATCCGACTTTTTGAATTGTAGAGCTGACCATTTTATATTGGGTCGTTTACCATTCCAAACATAGCATCGTAGTAAGGAGTCCAGTTTTTGCCAATATTCTGATGGAGGTGCAAGTGGGATCATTGAGCTGATAAAATTAATACGGGGCAAGATGTTCATTTTAATGACCGATATACGGGCTGGGACTGATGCTGGCAGGTGTCTCCATCTATTAATATCTTCTTCTATTTTTTTCAAAATTAAAGAGTAATTTGTTTTAGCCACAGATGATAGGGAAGAATTAACTTTAATACCCAAGTGGAGGACCTCATTTGTAACCTTAATCTGGGGAGGGAGACACACCTTACTTTTATCCGTATTAATCAGCATCAGTGCTGATTTTGACAAATTAACTTTGTATCCTGAAAGAAATCCAAATTGCTCCAGTGTTTTTAAAACACAGGGGAGAGTTTGTTGAACGTTTGCCATATAAACTAGCGTGTCATCCACATAAAGTGATATCAAATGTGATGTTGTACCTATTGTAATAGGGGAGATCTGAGGAGAGTTTCTAATTAAATGTGCAAGCAGTTCAATAGATATAGTAAAAATTAAAGGAGACAAAGGGTCCCCTTGTCGTGTGCCCCGTCCTATGTCAAATAACTCTGAGAAACCTCCTCCCACACATATCCGGGCTGAAGGATTACCATACAGTGCTTGAATCATATTGATAAATTTATCGCCGAACTTAAATTCTTTTAGAACTCTCCAAAGATATGGCCATTCAAGACGATCAAATGCTTTTTCAGCATTTAGAAATAGCAGGCCACATGCAGGCGGGATTTTATGTGTTGCACTCAGTATGTGTAAGAGCCAGCGAATATTATCTGATGCGAGACACCCCCTGATAAAGCCCGTTTGATCTGGGCTAGTTATTTTCCCAACTACTGTCTCAAGTCTACTGGCTAAGACTTTGGAAAATATCTTGAGGTCGGCATTTATCAAGGAGATTGGACGGTAATCGGCACACTCCAAGGGGTCCTTACCGGGCTTAGGTATAACTGTGATTAGTCATAGTCATGGTCATAGTCATATTTTACTGATCCCGGGGGGAATTGGTTTTTGTTACAGTTGCACCATAAATAATTAAATAGTAATATGTAAATTATGCCAGGAAATAAGTCCAGGACCAGCCTATTGGCTCAGGGTGTCTGACCCTCCAAGGGAGGAGTTGTAAAGTTTGATGGCCACAGGCAGGAATGACTTCCTATGACGCTCTGTGTTGCATCTCAGTGGAATGAGTCTCTGGCTGAATGTACTCCTGTGCCCACCCAGTACATTATGTAGTGGATGGGAGACATTGACGAAGATGGCATGCAACTTAGACAGCATCCTCTTTTCAGACACCACCGTCAGAGAGTCCAGTTCCATCCCCACAACATCACTGGCCTGCGTTTAGATCTCTATGGAAAGGGCCATTTCCAAAAGCATAATTTAATGTTTCTAACCACACTGGCCCAAGAATATCTCAAAGTGCTAGGTAAAGTTCCATAGGTATGCCATCTATATCTGGTGGATGGCCCTTATTTGTAGCTTTGACTGCTTTAAGTAGCTCATCCAGTGTAATAGGAGAGTCTAGAGTTTTGGTGTCCCCTAATGACAACGTAGGGAGGTGTCTAATCCACTAAAAAAGTCAGTGGAGTCATTCTCAGAAGGAACTGAGCCACTTGTGTATAGTTCTTTAAAGTAATTCTTGAATGTCTCGTTTATTTCCTCTGTTGAAGATACTACTCCACGTTGAGCACATCTAATCGCTGGTACAGACGTTTTGCTTCCTGTTGTTTGAGCGTTAGTGCTAAAAGTTGGCTCAGTCTGCTGCCTTCCGCATAATACTTATGTTTGGTTATATGGATCATATATTCTGCCCTGCTTCTCAATAAATCATTTAATTCTGCTTGTTCTGTTTCGAGCTCATTTTCTTTTGTTATGGTGTATCTCCTTTTGAGATCATTCTCCAAAACCTTACATTCTTCTTCTAGGGTGGAAATCTTTTGAAGCCGACTTCTATGTAGATGGGAACTGAACCATATAGCGTTATTTCGTAAGAAACCCTTGATGGAGGCCCAAATCACTGTCACATCTGAGACAGTATTTTTATTTAAATTTATAAATTCTGTCAGTTTTGTTCTCAGTTGTGATAGAAATTTGTCGTTTTTTAGAAGGGTGGAGTTAAACCTCCACCTAGTAGCCTTAATTTTAATTTTGCCATAATTAAAAGTAGATATAACTGGGTTGTGATCAGATAGATGTCTTGGCAAAAATTCTATTGAGTGTACCAAAGGCAGCAGACCGGAGGATATAAAAATGTAATCTATCTGAGAGAAAGTTTTATGTCTTGTGGAGAAGAAGGTATAGTATTTAGCAGATGGATTATGCACCCTCCACACATCAGTTAAATTTAAATCCGTTAGAAAGGTTAAGTGCATTGGAAGCAGATTCTTGACAGCTTGATATAGTTGAGGAAGATTTATCCAGGTTAATGTTTACCAAAGCATTCATGTCCAAACCAACTTGTACAGAACATAGAATAGTACAGCACAGTACAGGCCCTTCGGCCCACAATGTTGTGCCAACCCTTAAACCCTGCCTCCCATATAACCCCCCACCTTAAATTCCTCCATATCCCTGCCTAGTAGTCTCTTAAACTTCACTAGTGTATCTGCCTCCACCACCGACTCAGGCAGTGCATTCCAGGCACCAACCACTGAATAAAAAACCTTCCTCTAATATCCCCCTTGAACTTCCCACCCCTTACCTTAAAGCCATGTCCTCTTGTATTGAGCAGTGGTGCCCTGGAGAAGAGGCACTGGCTGTCCACTCTATCTATTCCACTTAATATCTTGTATACCTCTATCATGTCTCTTCTCATCCTCCTTCTCGCCAAAGAGTAAAGCCCTAGCTCCCTTAATCTCTGATCATAATGCATACTCTCTAAACCAGGCAGCATCCTGGTAAATCTCCTCTGTACCCTTTCCAGTGCTTCCACATCCTTCATAGTGAGGCAACCAGAAATGGACACAGTACTCCAAGTGCGGCCTAACCAGAATTTGACAGAGCTGCATCATTACCTCGCGACTCTTAAACTCTATCCCTCGACTTATGAAAGCTAACACCCCATAAGCTTTCTTAACTACCCTTTCTACCTGTGAGGCAACTTTCAGGGATCTGTGGACATGTACCCCCAGATCCCTCTGCTCCTCCACACTACCAAGTATCCTGCCAGTTACTTTGTACTCTGCCTCGGAGTTTGTCCTTCCAAAGTGTACCACCTCACACTTCTCCGGGTTGAACTCCATTTGCCACTTCTCAGCCCACTTCCGCATCCTATCAATGTCTCTCTGCAATCTTCAACAATCCTCTACACTATCCACAACACCACCAACCTTTGTGTTGTCCGCAAACTTGCCAACCCACCCTTCTAACCCCACATCCAGGTCGTTAATAAAAATCACAAAAAGTAGAGGTCCCAGAACCAATCCTTGTGGGACACCACTAGTCACAACCCTCCAATCCGAATGTACTCCCTCCACCACGACCCTTTGCTTTCTACAGGCAAGCCAATTCTGAATCCACCTGGTCAAACTTCCCTGGATCCCAAGCCTTCTGACTTTCTAAATAAGCCTACCGTGTGGAACCTTGTCAAATGCCTTACTAAAATACATACAGATCACATCCACTGCACTACCCTCATCTATATGCCTGGTCACCTCCTCAAAGAACTCTATCAGGCTTGTTAGACATGATTTGCCCTTCACAAAGCCATGCTGACTGTCCCTGATCAGACCATGTTTCTCTAAATGCCCACAGATCCTATTTCTAAGAATCTTTTCCAACAGCTTTCTCACCACAGACATAAGGCTTACTGGTCTATAATTACCCGGACTATCCCTACTACCTTTTTTGAACAAGGGGACAACATTCGTCTCCCTCCACTCCTCCGGTACCATTCTCGTGGACAACGAGGACATAAAGCTCCTAGCCAGAGGCTCAGCAATCTCTTCCCTCGCCTCGTGGAGCAGCCTGGGGAATATTCTGTCAGGCCCTGGGGACTTATCCATCCTAATGTATTTTAACAACTCCAATACCTCCTCTCCCTTAATATCAACATGCTCCAGAACATCAACCTCACTCATATTGTCTTCACTGTCATCAAGTTCCCTCTCATTGCAGAATACTGAAGAGAAATATTCATTGAGGGCCTCGTTCACTTCCACAGCCTCCAGGCACATCTTCCCACCTTTATCTCTAATCGGTCCTACCTTCACTCCTGTCATCCTTTTGTTCTTCACATAATTAAAGAATGCCTTGGGGTTTTCCTTTACCCTACTCACCAAGGCCTTCTCATGCCCCCTTCTTGCTCTCCTCAGCCCCTTCTTAAGCTCCTTTCTTGTTACTCTATATTCCTCAATAGACCCATCTGATCCTTGCTTCTTAAACCTCATGTATGTTGCTTTCTTCCACCTGACTAGATTTTCCTCACTTGTCACCCATGGTTCCTTCACCCTACCATTCTTTATCTTCCTCACCGGGGCAAATTTATCCCTAACATCTTGCAAGAGATCCCTAAACATCAACCACATGTCCATAGTACATTTCCCTGCAAAAATATCATCCCAATTCACACCCGCAAGTTCTAGCCCCTGCCCATCCTCTGGGTTTTTCGGGCCTCCTGTCCCATGATCCTCTCATATGCCTTTTGCCACACCTGTCCAGCTGTTGGCTCCATCCCTCCCCCTCCTGTCTTCTCCTATCATTTTGGATCTCCCCCTCCCACTTTCAAATCTCTTACTAATTCTCCTTCAGTTAGTCCTGACGAAGGATTTCGGCCCGAAACGTCGACTGTACCTCTTCCTAGAGATGCTGCCTGGCCTGCTGCGTTCACTAGCAACTTTGATGTGTGTTGCTTGAGTTTCCAGTGTCTGCAGAATTCCTCGTGTTTAGCTTTTACATGTTTATTTTACTTTTGCACAGCACTGGATATTAACTAAGACTGGAAACATTTGACAAAGCTCTTATAAGCAATCATGTTGATGTAGTGCAGAGCAATCTGGATAATAATCTTGGTGTTGTGAATGGTCCTTTCTCAAATTTCCATTTAGACTTACTTGCACATTGTCAAAAAAAAATTTACAGTGACCCATTATAAATGGCAGAATATTACACAACAGTCCTTTATAAAGCATTGGATTAAATATATGTCCTGGTATAGTTATAAAATAGTAATGTGGAGCCATCTTAATAATAATTCAAAATGGACTTAATAAAAAACAATTTTAATCAAGTACGAAATTTATTACTCACAAATAGCTAAATTTTAAATATCTTTAAAACATTGTACTGGACTACTTACATTACCTTTATTTATCAAAACTAATTACACCCAACAACAAAATATAGGCACCCTTGCACAATAAAGAAAATTTTGAAGTGTCTTCAAAGACCTAGAAGTCCAATTAGCAGAAACTGTAGTTAATTGAAACCAGTTGAGCAAACCTGGGCAAAAAATTTAAGTAGCATGCATAAATTAGTTCAAATGGCTGCATAATCTTCAATACATACCAAAAGTACTGTGTTTAAAACCTGAATGGTTGGCCAACTGTGCAAATTGCACCGTAAAACTCAGTGACACTAAGTGGAAACACCTTACCAATGAACAGTGGGTTTACAAATCCCCTTATCCTCAGACAATTCACTACAAATCATAAAATACCTCTACCATTAATTTCTCCAACCTTTAGCTGTTTTTGTAGATTTAATTCAGCTTATTTTCTAGACATTGTTTTAAGATATAACTGTTGAAACCCAATGTAATGTGGTAGCATCTACAATAGTTCTGTGAATTCAAGTTACTGTAGAAGCAGCCTCAATCTAAAATCCAACCCTTCTCCACTACTACACTCGATTCCCCATATCCCAACGCAACTTACTTGTCTCATACTCTTTAAAAAAAACACAAATGAATTTCTTATTCTGACCTATTATATACTGAATTGCCCCATTTGGCCTTAGTTGAACTGGTTCAACTGTGAAATATTGAGAGTTAAGTTCAATATGACAAAGCTTTCCATAGTCTTCTTGGAAAACTAAGTATAAATAAACAGTACATCGGCCACCTTCTATCTCTTTTAAATACTCAGACTACAGATCATCAAGTTTACTTCCAATAATCAATTCCTCAGTGCTACATGATACTAATGATTGTCCATTTTAACTATGTTAGTCTCTTTATATTATATCCATATTTAACAGTCTTCTTTCTCCTTCCGTCAACCATCTGACGAACTCCAGTGTTTAATGCAACTTAACCATTATCCATCTCAAATAAATCTACATGTATCAGATGGTGAGTGTAAGTACTGATGCCCCCAATCTCATTTACTATGAACCAGTACTTACCCAGTAAGTGCTGAACATGGTTGCACCAAGCAGTCTCTCTTCCCTATTTTTGGAGCACAATCACTAAAAGCTGTTTTTATGTCTCCAACTGAGAGGCAGATCTATCAAATCATAGGAAAGACCAAAGCATTAATTGTAAGCTAAATGATCTAAAACTGCAAAAATACAGAGCAAGAACAATTTATATCATACCAAGGTCAATTGCATACTGACATAATAGAGATTTTAATTGTACTGAATTCCAGTTTTTACTATTCCACCCCCTCACTCCAAGGAATAATTACGTTAACTCAGAAAGATGACAAACACTGATCTTGTACAGGTTAATTTGGTTCAGCTCATGATGTGAGTGAGCAGTTTTGTCGCACAAGAGCACTACTGCCCATATCTGATGAATTTTCAGTTGACTTATTGGAAACAGAGTTAGGGAGCAAATCGTTTAATTCAAATGCAAACATCCTATGCAACATATTGAAATTGATGAGTGAAGAAATAATATAGTTTGTTTACTTCCCTTCCCTGCACTTCACCTCAAGTAGCTTTACTGCCTGATGGTTGTACAGACCACAAGTCCATTGGTTTGGGTTCAACCATGGCTAACCAACAGTCACGCCTTTGTGCACCTGTCAGACTCTGAGGGTAGAGGATGGGGAAGCTGAGCAAGTAAAACTACAGCTGAGCTCCTATTTCTTACCCAAAATGCAGAAACAAATCTGGGTGATATCATCCTTTACCGAGCTCAGACTTGAAACAGGGCTACTTGGGTGAGCAATCAGAATTATGAACATTCTTCACAACAAAAGCAAGCAATTTTGAGGGGGAAAAGCTCGAAATACAAACAACATTGTTATACATAACTATCTTCTACAAATAAGGCAATGGCATGAAAGGATAATGGATTTGTAAGAGAATAACTCCCCACACGCATAATCCAAGCGCCTTCTCAGGTTTAAGTTTTAAGACAAACAATATCACTTCAAAAATTACATTGCTATAACTAACAAAAGAAAATGGGACTAAGTATGGCAACAAGAAAAATACCTCAATGTCTTGTTTGTTGGCCAATACCAACAATGGAACTCCTTCTAGTACTTCACTTGTGATCATTTTCTCTATGGAATATGAAAATATGAAAATTCTCAAACACATTAATGGCATCTAGAGAAGTGAAATTTAACAGAAACTTCAGCACATTTCCAGGATCTCAAGTAATATCAATAAAAACATTTTCAAACAAAAGGAGAAGTAATGACGTGCATGCAACCAGTAACCCACAGATGCAAAGGACTGACATGTAATCCCATCGCTTTTGGGATCTGGACTTGAATTCATTTTACAGTGATTGGTGAAAAATGCACCTTAACCAGAATGGCTTGTATTCTCTGCGTGATTTAAAAACTGCCCATTTACATGGTTGCTTATACTGAAAACTATTCCCAGCCAGAATGAACATGATAGGATAAGATCCCCTATTAAGTCATGTCCAGTAACCTCATTGCAGTGAGTAACAGGTCTATTTTATGCATAGTGTGCAACAAATATCTATTCATGAAATTCCCTTTTTTTTGTTTTTTGGAAATACATGCTGTAACATGTCACAAATACAGTCCCCTCTGCTCTTTAAAATGTGCTGTTTTAAGTATAATGACAGTTTGTTGGCATATGACTATTTGACGAATCACATATAGGTCCAGTAGACTAAAAGATTATCTCATTATGTTCCTGCATATTATTCATATACAGTGCATCAATCTCTCTAATGGAATAACTGATGCATTTGGTAGAAATCCAACAAAATATTCTAAAGGTATCTAAAGGCAGAATACAAGATAGAAACCAACATCTATTCAGGCCACTTCAGTAACATTGCTACAAATAAATTTATTTTCCTTGCCTCTAATATCCCAAATTATCCAAGTCTAGAAACAGGCCAGGCAGATTGTGGTCAAAATTTTGAACATGAAACTTTAGGTAGCACTTGCATAATAGTAAAGATTAACAATAGTAGACATAGCAGGACAAGTCCCATATCAAACATATCAGCTGAAATACTGGCAGATGACCAAGGAAAACAACTAACATAGGCAGATGTCAAAATTATTTATGGGTATCTGATAATCATTCTGAAATATTTTTAAGGATTATCAAAATACTTCAATAAAATTAAGCTAAACAGAAATTAACGTAACTCACCTTTGCACCAACTTTGTTCCTTTGCATCTGCTCCTTCCCATTAACTAATGAAAATTTTCATAATGAACTTGATCATCTCTGACATGGGATTTTCCTTGGTAAATTCCCCAAGGCAAACATTAAAAAATGCCCATAAACTTCATACAACATGACTCCAATAGCCAGCTAGTGGCTAGCAATTACAGTATTTAATTCATGTGCAATTATAGGAATGTAGATCTTGCTGATAATTGCATGGGGAACTGTTGGGTTAGTGCTTGTGGGAATCCAAGACCACCATTATTCTCCACTTCTCAAAATTCACATTATACACATACAGACATATTAGAAGAGGTTTTTATAAGATGTTAGCTTGCAATGCAGCAATATTTTCCATTGTCTTGTACATACCAAAAGCTATCTTTGATTCAGACAATCGCTCTTCATCAGTTGAATCAATTACGTATATTACACCGTGGGATTCTGCATAATACTGAGAGAAAAAAAGCAAGTCAGTGATTATATTTCAGAGTTTGCTGACAGAATACAGATATAACTGGCTTTGTAGGTACCGTATTAAGTCTTCTTGGGCATTGCTCAACATGATGCATTATATAGTTAATGTATTGCCAAAACTACTGCCTTACAGTATTCGTAAAAAGCAACTTTATAGAATACGTCAGCCACAAATTCAACAGCTACGTTTGCAAGGGGATGTCAAAAAAAACAGAAACAAACATTTCATCACTAATGTTACTTTTAACCATCTACATTATTTTATAAAATAAAAATTAAATTAGCAGTGGGATATCAATCATGCCTTCTTCTCAGAGATACACAGAGATACAAAGCAGAGATACACAGTGAGTACGTGCGCAAGAGAGAGTAGATTATATCATCAAGTAAAGCTAGAATGGTAAACCTGTCCAAGAGAACAGGAAGAGATATGAAGGCAAAGACAACTAAGAGGAAGATTGCTTGCGGCACTGATAAAAGTGCAATGATGATGTCCTACACAGTGGTCCAACAGTGTATGAGGGTCTTCAGTACTGTAGTAGATTGTGTTGGATGGAAAAGTACAATTGGCTTAGAGGTGAAATTTCCTAAAACAGTAACAAGGATTATTGTAATGGTTAGAGGCAAATACTAGTGATAGAAGGTTGTGAGCTTTAAGAATGCTCCTTCCTTCCTAACTGCCTTTGATCCCTTTATATTTTGATCCCAAAACTACATAAACATAAGTGGTGTATCTTGGTCAAAGTGAAGAATTTTAGCTTTTTAAAAATACAGATTTTGCTGTGATCAGTGGAACCAGTTTAATTCTATAAAAATTTTTAGAGAATTTATCTATATTTAACAAATTTCACGACACATGCTGGTGATAATAAACCTGACTCTGATTCTAACTCTATGCGCAATTCTATATTAAATTCATTTATTAATCGCTATTACATCTTTGACATTGAAATGCCCAGAGCACAGTCAAATGGATATATCCATGTAATGTAACATCGCAAATGCACACAAGGTCACAGTGACTTCTTCTGTTCAAAATATGTAATTACTACAAATTCTGACAGAGTTATTTGCATTATGTGGGCCATACCCTCCAAATATCCGGACCTGCTTCTTGGTCTTTTTTTGCACTACCTTACTTTCCCTTTTCTATTTTCTATTTATGATTTATAATTTAAATTTTTATTATACTTACTATCGATTTGTGCTCCAGGGAGCACGAAGCACAGAATCAAATATCACTGTGATGATTGTACACTCTAGTATCAATTGTTTGCCGACAATAAAGTATTAATAATATGAACAAATCTGCTGCAAATTGAAAACGAATTTACATAAACCAAGTCCCAGTTTTTACCAAATTGCTCCAAGATGGAATGTAACCTGTGACATCCCCCCCACCCGCCACTCCCATTGCTTATGAAAACTGTGCTGGGTTGGACTTGGTACAAGATCTATACAGTTTTAGCAACTCCATTAATTTCAGTGGACTGGAATAATTTCAAACAGAGACAAGCAAATTTCAAACAGTTTACATTTATTTAATTATTTTTATTTCTTTTAAATAATTATATTTTATTGTTTTCTAATGACAATCAACTTTTTGTACCTTTTCAATGTCTCACCGACATACACATCCTCTGATTTGGTAATCGGCAAACTGGGAGCGTGGCTTATATTTTAATTTTTTTAAATTGAGATACAGCTTGTAATAGGCCCTTCGAGCCATGCCGCCCAGCAATCGCCAGTTTTAAATCGGAGCCTAATTGTGGGACAATTAACCTTCAGGCTCTTTTATCTCCTCCCTTATGGTAGTGATGAGAAGAGGACATATCCCAGATGATGAAGGTTCTTAATGGTGAATGCCGCCTTTTTGAGGTGCTATCTCTTGAAAATGCCTGATGGTGGGCAGCATGTTCTCGTGATGGAGCTCGCTGAGACTTCAGCCCTCTGAAGCCTCTTTCGATCCTGTGTATTGAGCCTCTATACCAGGTGGTGATGGAACCAGCTGCAATGCTCTCCATAGCACATCTGCAGAAATTTGCTAGCCTTTAGTAGCATACCAAGTATAGCCACTAGCGTGCCTTCTTCATGATTGCATCTATACGTTGAGCCCAGGATGGATCCTCCAAGATGTTACCACATTAAAGCTGCTCATCCTTTCCCCTGCTGATCTCTCAATGAAAACTGGTGGGTGTTCCCCAAATTTCCTTTCCTGAAGTTCACAGTCAATTCTTTGGCCTTTTTGATGTAGAGTGCAAGGTTGCTGTTGCAACACCATTCAACCAGCCAATCCAACTCACTCCTAAAAACCACCTTGTCACCATCTGAGATTCAACAGTGGGGTCATTGGTAAATTTGTAGATAGCATTTGAGATGTGCCTAGCCGTACAGTTTAATGAGTGTAAAGAGAGTAGAGCAGGGAACTGGCACGCATCCGTGACATACACCCGGGCTGATTATATTAGCAATGACATGTGATTACTGATCTGCACTGACTGTGGTCCCACAAAGCGGACACCAAGGATCCAGTTGCACAATAAGGTACAGAGGCCCAGGTTTTGAAGCTTGCTGATTATACACTGGGGTATTGAACACCGAGTTGTAATAAATAAAGAACAGCATGACATGGCTTCTGCTGTTGTCCAGCAGAATAAAAGGCCAAGTGGAGAGCGAGTGAGACTGAGCGTGCTGCAGACTTGTTGTGGCGGTGGACAAACTGCAGCTGGTCCAGGTCCTCGTTCAAGCAGGAGTTAATTCTAGCCATGACCAACCTCCCAAAGCACAGTGCTACTAGACAACGTCGCTGAGGCAGCTCACCCTGCTCTACTTAAGATATTGAGGCCATTTGGCCCATTGAGTTCATACCAGTCCCCCAGCACAGCAATCCCATTCCTCCTCTTATTTCTCTGTAATCCATCAATTTATGCTCTTTCCCATCCATTAACTCTATGTTGGTTCTTTTGTCACCTATGTTTGGGGTTGTATACAGTAACCAATTAACCAGCTATGTTGTTTTACTGGTCTGGCTACATGATGTGGGAGGAACTCAGAGAAATCATAAGGTCCAAGGGGAATGTGCAAATCTCATTGCCTCTGCCCTGACATGCCTCCATTACTTTATGAATGCACTCTCTTCTCTGTAGCAACACTTGATCCCCTTGCTTCTGATTTAAAAATGTTCATACAAGTAGTAGATGGAGGATTGATGATCTGCTGGCTGTCAGGGTCAAGCCTCATATTTCTCCCAGCTGACTGCAATTGCAGTGACTCAAGACCCATATAGTCAAACAAAAGAAATACTGATTACATGTCTGAAACCACTATGTTCAAGAGGAGCTGCTTTCCTTCAACTTTCGATTCTTGAACCAACCTGCATGGCCCCATTTACTTCCCACAGTAGTGATCTTTCATATTCATACAGTTCCCACAAGAGGACCTGCATTCAGCACATCTGCAGCCAACACTTTCCAGATTTCAACAGTAATATCAATGTAAATAAATCACACAGGTTAGCAATGAATATATATAAAAGTACGTAAACCAGTAAGTGTGGAAAGGTATGTATGATAACCAAGCTTCTTAAAGTCTAGGGGTAAAAAGTCTTACGATGTTGAGTAAAGTTCAGTTTGTGGTATTTAGTTGAGAAGTGATGGGGTGGGGGGGGAGGAGGAGGAGGGGGGGGGGGGGGGGAGGGGGAGGGGGAGGGGGAGGGGGAGGGGGAGGGGGAGGGGGAGGGGGAGGGGGAGGGGGAGGGGGGGGAGGGAGGGGGAGGGGGAGGGGGAGGGGGAGGGGGAGGGGGAGGGGGAGAGGGAGGGGGAGGGGGAGGGGGAGGGGGAGGGGGAGGGGGAGAGGGAGAGGGAGAGGGAGAGGGAGAGGGAGAGGGAGAGGGAGAGGGAGAGGGAGAGGGAGAGGGAGAGGGAGAGGGAGAGGGAGAGGGAGAGGGAGAGGGAGAGGGAGAGGGAGAGGGAGAGGGAGAGGGAGAGGGAGAGGGAGAGGGAGAGGGAGAGGGAGAGGGAGAGGGAGAGAGAGAGAGAGAGATATAACTCCAAATTCAGTAAAAATCCAAAGCTACCTCCAATGCCTTAAAGTGACAGTCCAACTGTTAATCTTCGTTCGTCTCTCCTTTCCAAACAAACCATCAATGATGAATGTCTCTCTTCAAACAGTTAATAGGGGCACTCCTGGATCCCCTCACAATAGGAATTGTTTTTTTTAAATTAAGCCATACCATATGCATTGTAAATATCTGTTTTGCATAGACTGGAGTAGCACTGCAATCTTGTTGTCTTGTACAATGACAAAGTTTTATTCTATTCTATTCTAAGTGGGAGTTAAACATAAAATAAGAGATACACAGGCAGCAAAAGAAATAGATCAGCTACCAACATAATTGGAAAAATATAAATAGCAAGTGGAAAGTTTTGGCATTAAACTGACAGGCTGCAGTTATTCAGCTGAACCTTAAACCCTTTATTTTAAGGGAGTAACATATGCTACACTCCAGTTCTCTAGATCACCCCCACATTAAAGAGCACTGAAATATTATAGTCAGAGGTCCCACCATCTCCTCTCATGTTTCCCTCAAACTGCATTCCATTAAATTCTCATGAGACATTAACTTTACATTCAGAATCAAATTATCACTCTCTTATGTGAAGTGAAATTTGCTTTGTGGCAACAGTCCAGTGCAGACACAAAATTGCAAAAGAAATAAAGTGCAGAAAAAAGGAATAAAGGTGTAGGATGGATTGATTGTTCAGAAATCTGATGGCAGAGGGGAAGGAGCTGTTTATGAATCATTGAGTGTGGGTCTTCAGGCTCCTGCACCTCTTCCATTATGGCAGTAACAAGGAGAGGGCAGGTCCTGTACAATAAGGGTCTTACTCAGTTGTCCCCAACCACTGGGCCGCGAGGAAATTATATGATTTGGTGGTATGAGTAAAAAAACAAACGTTGCTTGAGAGTTTCTTTGGAAGAGGTGGTAGGGGACATAAAAGGCCTAACGACGATGTTAACGCAGAGACAGCTGAGGTCGAGACTGCAAAAAAAAAGCTTCCTTCAACAAAAAATACGAGTCGTACATAAAATACGGCTTTATTGCAACCGGTGACTCGCACGCTCCAAGCCCCCTGTGTGATATGTGGAGACAAGCTGTCTAATGAGGCAATGGAGCCCTCAAAATTGCTTCGGCACCTTGAGTCCAAGCACCCTGCACTTAAAAACAAACCCGTTGAGTTTTTTGAGCAGAAAAAATGTGAGCAAGCGGGACCCATTTGTCAATGTCCCCGGTGAATCATCCATGTCAGCGTGGGAAGAAGATCAACTCCTCAAGCTTCTAAATGATGGTGGGCTGAAAAGTATGTTTGACATAACGCCTCTGCCGGAATTCTGGATCAAAGTCAAGACTGAATATCCTGAGATAGCCACAAAAGCACTGAAAACGTTGCCTCCATTTCCAACATCATATTTCTGTGAAGCGGGATTTTCTGCAATGAATGCAACAAAAACTAAATTGCAGAATAGACTGGACATAAGGAACCCCCTTCGAGTATCGCTGTCTCCCATCACCCGTCGATGGGACCGTCTTGTTGCAGGAAACCAAGCCCAGGGCTCCCACTGATTCAGCGATATTGGTGTTGTTGCAATGATTTTATATGTTCGTACCAGGAAAATATGTGCTGTGTGTTTAATATCCAAACGTTACTTAAAATGTTATGATGCTATTGACTTATAAGTGACTTGTAATTGACTTATCACTATATTTATGCGAGGAAAATATGTGCTATGTGTTTAATATTAAATTCGTTAGATAAACCCTTTAAAAACGAAATTGAGTGTATTAGCCACTTATAAGTGACTTATAGTTGACTTATCACCTACATTCCTGTCGTGAATAACACTCCGCCGCCCCTCCCCCCCCCCACCAGTCAGCCAGCCTGCAAGAATATTGTTTATATTAAACCAGTCCGCAATGCAAAAAATGTTGTTGGTGACCCCTAGTCATATTGATGGATGCTGTCTCCACCACTTGAAGAGGTCTTTGATAGTGGGGATAGTGATGAAGCTGGCCAGGTCTGGAACCCATCTGCAGCCTACAGTTCCAAAACTGAAGCATGGATGTATTAAATCATCTAGTAACACAACCACCTTCTCCTTTAATATTACTTTGAAAGCCACCTCTTCTATGATGCATGTTAGGGATTCAGGAGTTATGAAATTACATGAATATACCACTCATTAATTCAAGCAGAACCCAGTCTTCAATTCCTAATGTAAATTGCAACCAATAATCAATTTGAAGTTACAGCTTTGTAACTAAGCAGCACTGTCTAAAGAGCACAGGCTGCTAGCTCACAGTAGAGGGGAGGCTGCTCAAGAGATATGGTTGCAAAGTGAAGTGACCACAAGATAGTTCTCATATACATCAGCCAAATGCAAGACAATGGGGTTAGTAAATTGCCCTGTATCAAACCAAGTGACTATAGTTATGTTGCACTGTTGTGAATTCAAGGAAGCTTGCAGACAATACTGATATTGTCACTTAGCATATTAAACATGGTCACAGGCATACTTGTACACTCACAATATTAATATTGGATATCTAGGTTCTCTGTCTTCAAAAGCTTTCAGACCATCCATCTGAATTACTTTGTCCCAGCAACGGTGTCTGAACATTCAGAAAGTCTCTCAATGAAAGTAGTTAACTCAGTGACCACTGATCAGACTCAAGCTAATGAAGTAAGGGATGTCATAAAATCAATTGAAATTGAATTGTATCACTTGCTGTTACTTTTGCTCTCAAGAGTACAAAAATATCAGATGTGCTTTGAATTTGGGAGACTTGACTGACAGTCTCCAGAATACCTGCTTGACATCTTCAAAGACTTTTATGTCATCAACTTCATTGTCTCTCTGGTAACTCCATTCACAGTCACATCAGCGAAGATAAAAACAAAGTAATCATTTAGTATTCTTAATAAGGTTCTCAGCACCCATATCCACGATCCTATTTTTGATCATTTTAGGCACAACTCCAATACTTCCCTTTTACTATTTATATGCCCTATCGGAGTTTTAATTTATATTGGTAGCTAATTTTTTTTCTTTTCTCTGTGCATCTCACATTAGTTTTCACTTCTCTTTATTCTTTTGTGATCATACTGGATTTTTTCTGGTATTCAAGTCCTGTCATTAGTAAATTTTTCCTGCTTTATCTTCTCCTAGTTCTCTTACATCACACTGAGCATTCTGGGGTTGCTTAATCTTCTATTAGCCCGTGTGGGAATGTGTCTCAATTGTATCTGAACCGGCCCTTTCTTAATAGGTTTGTTGTGTTACAACTTCACTGTTAGACCATAAGACTGTAAGACATAGGAGCAGAATTAGACCATCTGGCCCACTGAGTCTGCTCTGCCATTCAATCATGACTGATCCTTTTTTCCCTGGGGAACCCAATTCCCTGGCCTTCTCCCCTAACCTTGGATGTTGTGTCCAATCAAGAACCTACAAATCTCTGCCTTAAATACACCCAATGACCTGACCTCCACGACTACCTGTGGTAACAAATTCCACAAATTTACCACCCTCTAGCTAAAGAAATTTCTTCACATCTGTTTTCAATGGACGCCCACTATCCTGAGGCTGTGCCCTCTTGTCCTAGACTCCCCCACCATGGGAAACATCCTTTCCACATCTACTCTGTCTAGACCTTTCAACATTCGAAAAGTTTCATAAGATCCTCCCCTCATCCTTCTAAATTCCAGCGAGTACAGGCCCAGAGCCATCAAACGTTCCTTATACGATAACCCTTTCATTCCCAGAATCATCACCTCCAGACCCTCTCCAATGTCAGCATGTTTCTTAGTTGAGGAGACCAAAGCTGTTCACAATACTTAAGGTGTGGCCTCAAGTGTCTTATAAAGCCTCAGCATCACATCCCTGCTCTTATATTCAAGACCTCTTGAAATGAAATCTGTTCTGTTACAGTTTTCCTCATCATCATTTAGTTCGTTTTCCTGGGCCAGATTCACTTTCATCTCATTGAGGTTGGTTTATGTCCCATCAGTTACTTATTTTTACTTTGAATTGCTCCTTCTTTCCTAAAGTTAACTTCATAAAGTTTTAGGTTACCACCTCCTAAATGTTTCCCAACTGAAATCTGGTGCACTTGACTAAACAAATTAAGCAATGCTTCCTCCCTTGTCAGAGCAGAAACTGTCTGCTCTAAAATGTTATCCTGGACGCATTTTAGAAACTCTTCACCCTTAACACTAATGAATCCAACACAAACTGGGATAGGAATAACTTGCCCCATTATAACTCCCCTATCATTTATGCATCTCCCTGGGCATCACTCTCTCGCATTGGTGACTAATTTTAATGCAAGATCCAGCAGTGTAATATTCTTTCTACTGCTTCTCAGCTCCAACCAAATAGACACAGACAAGATTCTGCAGCTGCTGAACATCTTGAGCAACACACACAATATATCGGAAGAACTCAGCCAGTCGGACAGCATCGAAGGAGGGGAATAAACAATTGACATTTTGGGCAGAGTCGCTTCATCAGCGCTGGAGAGGAAGGGGGCAGAAGCTAGGATAAGGTGGGGGTGAGGAATAAAGAAAGAAGCTGGGAAGTGTTTGGTAGAAGGTGCAAAAAGGGCTGAAGGAGTAGGAATCTAATAGGAGAGGACAGTGGACGGTGGAAGCAAACGATGGAGGAGGGCACCAGAATGAAGAGATGGGCAAGAGAGAAGGGGTGAGAGTGGGAACCACAATACTGAATGGAAGAAGAGAAAGGGGGAGGAGAGGAATTTATCATCTTTGACTCTTCTGTACCATCTGACTCCAGCACTGTAATAATCTTTAATCAAAACAGCTAAATTTAGTCAACACTGCCTCCTCTCATTGCTTCCCTATTCTTTCTAAACACATCACATCCAGGAATATTCAGTTCGTACTTCTGCCCCTTTTTGAGCCAAGTTTCTGTTCATGACAGCATACTGCATTCCCACATAGCTAATCGTGCCTGCCTGTGACTTGTTTACCAAACTCAGCCCATTCACTTTCATACACAGTTAACCAAATTTAGTTACATCAATTTCACTGACCCCAACAAATTCCAGTGCTTATCTAATCTAGTATGAACTATCTTCTCCATTATTTATTACCTCTGTGATTCTATTCGTCGGAACACTTTTGTGTTTGTGTGCACTGTGTCATTTTCCAACAGTGTGGCTGTCACTGCTGTATATTACTCTCTCTTCCCAAATACTCCCTCACCCAAATGCCTACTTTCAGTTGCAGTTTAGGTTTTTTTCCCCTTCTGATTCCATCCTCAGCATTGCTGAACTACTGAAAACCTCCCAACAGCATTAGCAAATTCTCCCACATGGATATTGGTCCTGTTGCTGTTGAGGTGCAACATATATTCCCCATAAACAGTTCTATTTGCTCAGCAGTCTAACGCCCTCTTTCCCACACCACCTGTCTAGCTTTCCTTTCTATTTCTGTACTCACACCTACGTGGCACTGGCAGCAAAACAAATATTATCAGCTTTGAAGTCCTACCATTAACCTCTTTCCTAACTTGCTAAACTTTGCCTCAAAGACCTCATCATTTTTCCATGTCATTATTGGCATCAATATGAACTTATGACTTTTGGTTGTTCACTCTTCTTTTTTCCAGGCACACCGACTGTTCAGTGATGCACTTGACACCACCTCTAAGGAGGCAACATACTGTTGGCCAGAAAGAACTACAGTCTACCAACTAGTAAATTAAAATTCATCAACGTTAGTGGAAGCAGACAAACCAATTGTCTTTGTTCTTGCCATTTGCTTGAAGGAGACGGCCGTTATGAGAGTCTGTCCTTGCAGTCCTTCGAGAACTCGGAACTGATTCTTACTCTGGGATAATCTAATCAGAGCAATTGAATGTGGACACAAGGAGTTTCATCTAATTGAATTGACTTTATTACTTACATCCTTCATATACACGAGGAGCAAAAATCTTTATGTTATGTCTCCATCTAAATGTGCTATGTGCAATTTATAGTCATTTGTAATAAATAGTATGTACACCAGGATAGTCAATATAACATAGAAATATAGTTGTGTCAGCACGAATTATGCAGTCTGATGGCCTGGTGGGAGAAGCTGTCCCAGAGCCTGTTGGTCCTGGCTTTCATGGTGCGGTACCTTTTCCTGGATGGTAGCAGCTGGAACAGTTTGTGGTTGGGGCGATTTGGGTCCCCAGTGATCAATGACTTGCTAACCCTGAGACCATTCTCAGACAAGCAAGTATTTATAATGTAAAGTAGCAGGCTTGCTGGAGATGCAATCTGTAATCTTATTAGACTCGGTGTCGGGGTAACCTAGTTTAGCTGGTTTGAACCAGTCAGAGTTGACAGGAACAAACACGAGGCTAGGTACGGTGGGGGGGTGGGGGGGGAAGGGGCAGGAACCATCAAACAATGCTGGTTGTAGCCCTGGACCAAACCCCGTAAGAAGGTGACTCAGGTAGGTCATGTGGCCTTGAGCCAACTGGATGGAGATACGCCAGTCGAACTGACGAGGAACAGTACAAGAGTCAGAAGCTTCAAATACGAGGTAGCATCAACTCTTCAGCAACCACAGGACAACCATTCTGGATGAGGAGGACCCCACGGACAGGTGGAAATCAGGATGTAGACTCCTTTCCTGGGTATTTCATAGACTGTTCATGGAGGGTCAGGGAACCCTAGTGGGTGTGTACACAGTTAGAATGCAAACCAATGTGCTTTTTAGTTAAGACAATAAAGGTTATTTGGCAGTAATACAGATTCTCTCTGTGGTTCTCTGATCATTATTACAAAGGAGTAGATCCTTGTAACAATAACATCCTGCAAATCCCATCTAGGACAACACCACTGCCCATCTGTCTCCCAAAAACAGAATATTTATCATCCCTATCCTCTTACATTCATCCTCCCCCGTGTCACCGAACTTAGCAAGGGTGGGAAGTGATGAGCTCCAAACAACTACAGAAAGTGGCTTCTAAGCATGGATTCTCTCAAATTTTACTGAGTGGAGCTTAGTTGGGGGAAAAATAAAGTCTAACATTTTTATGGATTAGAACATCAGCAAGAATCTATTGGTTATGATATTATATTCTCACAAAAGGAACTGACAATAAAAGACAAAACAGCATATCAGAATATTGCTCATTTTGGGCAACATTTTTCTCAACTCCATGAAACAAAAATAATTTTGGCCTTAGATTATCACAGCCCTCTCCTGACTCAGCACTAATGTAGTTATTAGTTAATCTGTCAGACATTCAGACTTACTTCCCAATTCTTTTTTGTAGCAATATTTTTATAATCGAGGGGCTTGTTAAGTTACTTCAAGGTACTTGCCAGAGACATGAGCCAGCAATTAAAGCAAATTGTCATTATGAGCAGCAGAGAGTCACTTGGTTTTCTGTGTTATTTTCCAAATTTACATGATTTTATAAGTCTTAACCAAGTCACAGTCTGCTACCAATCCCATTTATCAGCAGAAACTGTATTTGAGGACATTGGTTACCATAACAGCACTGGAATATTGCGTATAGCTTTGGTTACTGTGTTACAACAAAGATGTCATGACGCAAAGATGTATTGGTCTGTTGCTAGGACTTGAGGGCCCGAGTTATAACACTACGATTTTATTTCTTGGAGCTTGGAGACTAGGGATTACCTTGTAGAGGTATAGAACATCATGAGGGGCATGCAAAGGGTGAATTCAGCCTTTTTCCATAGGAAAGGAAATCAAAAATCAGGTGGCGTGGTTTTAAAGTGAGAGGAGAAAGACTTAAAATGGGCCTGAGGGGCAACTCTTCACACGGAGGGTGGTGCTTGTATGGAATGAGCTGCCTGAAAAAGTGGTTGAGACAGATGCAATAACATTTAAAAGACATTTGGACAGGTAACTTTTATAGGGATATGGAACAAACACAGCCGAACAGGGACACAGGAGACATGCAGGAACTCAACGGGCCAGGCAGCACCCTTCAAGGAAAATGGACCATTGACATTCTGTATCTGAAAGGATCTTGACCCAAACGTCAGCTGGCCATTTCCTCCATTGATGCTGCCTGACCTCTAGCATCACACTAAATTGGGGCTCGCTCAGATGAGTATTTTGGTCAGCATGGACAAGTTGATCCCAAGGGCCTGTTTCCACACTGTATTACTTAATGACACTTATTTACTTCCATGAAATAAATATATCAGGTTTTGATTCATAGTTTATGACCAAGCCTAGACTCCACCGTTGTCTCATTTGGAATCACTGGTTCACTTAATTAATCATTTCCAAAGAAAAGAATCACTGAACCCAACCCTTTGATTAAACCATGTCTACAGAGGTATAATCCAAACCCCTCATCATCTTATTAATGTTAGTCAAAACAATCTGATGTTCTACTGTTTAGTAATGAGAGAAACTCAACCTTGTCTGGGTAACCAAGCTGATTTAAACTGAGAGTTCAGAACAGAGATGCAAAGAAATTTTTTTAGCCAGAGGGTGGTGAATCTGTGGAATTTGTTACCACGGGCAGCAGTGGAGGCCAAGTCATTGGGTGTATTTAAGGCAGAGATTGATATGTATCTGAGTAGCCAGGGCATCAAAGGTTATGGTGAGAAGGTGGGGGAGTGGGACTAAATGGGAGAATGGATCAGCTCATGATAAAATGGCGGAGCAGACTCGATGGGCCGAATGGCCGACTTCTGCTCCTTTGTCTTATGGTCTTATGAAAAGTTCATTTGTTCTCCCCAATACCAACACCTTATGAAAATGGCAAATTAAATTTTCTAATTGAGGCCTAGACAAGGTATATTACAAGGTCAAAATAATGTGCACTTTTCATACTGAATCACAATGTAAAGAGTCTACATCACAGAAATAAGCCATTCAACAAAACCTCTATCAAGTCATCCCATGCCTTCAATTTTTCCATAGAAAAGAACCCTAACCCATTTAGGTTTTTGCTGATAATTATGACTTTAATTTTGGTACCGTTCCCACAAACATCTTTTGAAATTTCTCTAGTTTACCCATATGCCTCCCCCACCCCACAATGTGCAGAACAGAACTGCACAAACTATTCAAATCTGGGACAATGAAGGCTTGGTGCAAGTTATTTCTCTTTATTAATTGCATTTTGCTTTTTAATGACTCATTAAACATTACAGAGGGATAATAACCATTTGAACTGAAAAAGTGAAGTTAGCATGGAAGTGCATGTCAGTAGTTAAACTGACATCATTTGAGTTATATTCTTCTCATTACTTCTCCCACTAATGACTTTGTGGGGAATAGAAAGGGTGCAGAGGAGATTTACAAGGATGTTGCCTGGTTTGGGGAGCATGCCTTATGAGAATAGGTTGAGTGAACTCGGCCTTTTCTCCTTGGAGCGACGGAGGATGAGAGGTGACCTGATAGAGGTGTTCAAGATAATGAGAGGCATTGATCATGTGGATAGTCAGAGGCTTTTCCCCAGGGCTGAAGTGGCTAGCATGACAGGACACAGTTTTAAGGTGCTTGGAAGTAGGTACAGAGAAGATGTCAGAGGTAAGTTTTTTTTTTTACGCAGAGAGTGGTGAGTGTGTGGAATGGGCTGCCTGTGGCGGCGGTGGAGGCGGAAACGATAGGGTCTTTTAAGAGACTCCTGGATGGCTACATGAAGCTTAGAAAAATAGAGGGTTATGGGTAAAGCCCAGGTAGTTCTAAAGTCGGGACATGTTCGGCACAGCTTTGTGGGCCGAAGGGCCTGTATTGTGCTGTAGATTTTCCATGTTTTTATGTTACCTCAGTTTTGTACTTTTAATGTTGCAGAATATTCAGTCCTACAAACCACAGCAAAGTTTGCTTTAAAATCACTATAATTGGCTACAAGTTAGAAAATGCAAAGAATTCAGACTGGAATCTAGCTACCAAGAATGCTAGAATTTGTCTGCACTCGAATGATAGACGAGAACAGGAAGTTCGAATGTGACACTTCCACAAATGGAATCTATCAACATTAAGCATCTGGTTGTCTATGATCACTTAAGAGGAATACTGGATGGCTACTTTCCATAAACTAATAACTCATGGTATAGCAATTTGAACACTGACTGGTTTCTAATGAGTTTAGTTTTCTGATTTGAACAAAGCCTTCATTTGCATTTTAAAAGAAAAAGTAAAATACCTTATCCCATAATGATTGGAGCTCTTCTTGTCCCCCTAAATCCCAGAACATGAGGCGTGCTGAACCAATGTCAATGGTGCCAACTGTAAGAAATAAAATTAAATTGTTTGAAGGATTATGAACTAGTGTGCAAGTAAATAAATAAAGCACATAGATAACTTCAATAGAACTAAATATGAGAACTTGCTGCTGCTAATATGTTATGCTTCAGTGAAACCACTACTGAGCTTCCAAGCACTTTCCTTTTGATACTTAGATTTTGAACTTCATCACCTTAATGTTTCAATTAAAAATCTATGTATACATCTCAAACTCTAAACATAGCTACAATCCATCAATACTGAAAAAAAAATCACACACAGCCACAGTTTAGAAACTTACTGTTCAAGCCAACTGTAGTAGTTATCTTTGATAAATTCATCCCTTTGTAGTTTCTGCTAAATTTAGTTTTTGTCTGCTCCAGGAAGGTCTGTACACATTGGTCAAAAGAGAAAAACAGTAAGACTCTACCATAGAAAAATGGTAACTCTACCATACAAAAATAAGTTCTTAGATGTGAAGCATAGAAACAGCTGATAAATGGCAATTCAACTTGCAGCAGTGAATGGACAGAATGTTATTTTTCCCCACACTATTAAAGTGTCAGACAACATAGTATTTTCTTTTTACGCAGTTAACGCGATTAAGTCATCTAATTCTATTTTAAAGCAATGAAAACTTACTGTACTATATTTACACTACACTGTAGTAATAATCCAATGCTAAACAATATAAGAGAAAAGGCTATTTGATAAAAGTTCTCAATCTGTTACAGCTAAGAACTTAGGTCTTTACACTCTTTGAGAACATGTATAAATTTATTAGACTTTGGATTTTAGTCACTGTGCTGAATTATGTTTTTTTTACGTAACTTGGACACAAATCACACATCTTTATATTATCCAAATAACACAATTACTTCCTAATTCAGAATATATTTTCATGAATTTATCCTTCCTGTAAGAGGTCCTGGTGACATTTATCCAAACATCCATCAATGCTACTCTAAAAGATCAGTTTTATTCAGTACTAATACGCAGCCATCGAAAACTCAGCATTTTGTTTTAGTTACTCTGGAGTTCCAGCACCTGCTGTGTTTATGATTTGAGAAATCCAATTTTAATTATAGACTTTCAGTTCCCAATTTTAACAATCCAACATTTAGGACTTGCATGGTGCCAGATTAGCACATTTTTTGAAGATTTGTATATTCCTGAGACTTCAAAATACTATTAATTCACATTCCTTTTAAATTATTTTTAAAAATTGGAGCATTATTACAGAAGTTAACCTTCAACCCACCAGATGGCAGTGACCACATATTTTAACCTTGCATTCCCTGCTTATGTCTGTTAAAACACCCCTTCAAAGTTGCTGTTGCAACTGCTTCTGCCTTCTCCGCTGGCACTGTGTCTTAGACATCTACTCCACTTTATATTTAAAATTTGCCTAGCATATCTCCATTAAACTTTCCACCTATCACCTTTAAAGCCAATTCCTTTAACAGTTCACATTTCTACCTAGGGAAAGTGTCTATCTACCCGATCTATGCCTGCCATAATTGTATATATTTCTAACAACACTCCAGAGAAAACAGCCCAAGATTCTCCAGCCTCACCTTATGCCTAATACACTGAAGTCCAGACAACACCTTGGTGAACCTGTTCTGCATCTTGTAGTGTGGTGACCAGATCTGCATGCAATAATTTAAATGTGATCTATTCAAAGCCATATGACTTCCAGACTTCAATGCCTGATGCCCAAACTGATGAAAGCAAGTATGTCAATATGCTCTTTTTAGCACCCTATCCACTTGTATTGCCACTTTCAGAAAGTTATGGACTTGCACTCCATGGTACCTGTGTACATCAGTGTCCCCAGCGGTCCTACCATTTACTGTATACCTTAATCTTGACCTCCCACAATCTATCAACTCACACTTATCTGGATTAAACTCCACCTGCCAGTTGGAAATTTGTGCAAAGAAAATTATCCATTTTGCTGTATAATTTTAATTAACTTCCTCCATCAAATTTTATGTCATCTGCAACATTTATGAATCAATCCACTTTTATTTTCACTCAAGATCAGCACAGAGGCATAGCAGTTAGCACATCACCTTACAATGCCCGTGATTATCGACTGGGGTTCAATTCCCACCGCTGCCCATAATGAGTTTGCATGTTCTCCTCGTAACAAGTTTCCTTCAGATGCTCCATTTTCCTCCCAAGTTACAAAGACGTACAGTTAGGGTTAGTGACTTGTAGGCATGCTGCATTTGCACCGGAAGCATGGTGACACTTGCCGGCTGCCCGGCATAATCCTCACTGATTTGATCTGATGCAAAGGACACATTTCACTCCACATTTCAAAATACACGTGCTAAATAAAGCCATTCTTTATCTTTTATCACCATCATAAATAAATATTAGAATAGGAGAGGTCTCAGCATTGGTTCTTTGCAGAACACTACGGTCACAGACCTCCAGTCAGAGAACACTCCTGTACCACTGCTTTCTGTCTTCCAAAGCAAAGCCAATTTCAGATCCAACTTACTAACACACTCTGAATCCCACGTGGCTCAAATTTCTACAGCAGCTTACCATGTGGGACATTGTCAAATGCTTTACTAAAGTCCACACAGATAACATCCACTGTCCTAAGTTAATCAATCATCATTATTTCCTGAAAAATGACATTTGAAGTAGGATCTCCACACGACATCATACTGACTATCCCGAGAGAGTACATGATTTGCCAATCGCCGAGTAAATCAAGTACGGATTACATCCATACAATAAATTTCTCTGTGAGACCTGTAGCGTTAAAGGAAGAATAGGGATTGAGGTCCCAGCAAATTCGAAGGCCGTACAGCAAACATTATTTGGTGATCTAGATGTCAAAACATTGAGATATTCAAATGGTCAGATTAAGAACATAAGAAATAGGAGCAGGAGTAGGCCATCTGGCCCATCGACCCTGCTCCATCATTCAATAAGATCGTAGCTGATCTGACCACGGACTCATCTCCACCTACTTGCATTTCCCCATAACCCTTAGTTCCCCAACTATGCAAAAATCAATCCAACCTTGTCTTAAATATATTTACTGAGATAGCTGCCACCTCTTCATTGGGCAGAGAATTCGACAGATTCACCACTCTAAATAATAGTGATAGTAGGTGATTGGAGTTTTACCATACCATCAATCCTCCAAAAGATAAGAAAAGCATATGATGATACAAACTTTGATTTTCCATATATATAGACAAGGTAAAAAAAAAATTCAAATATCATCTTACTGTTTTGCCTGCATTGTCCAATCCCAAGATAAGTATGCAATATTCATCCTTCTGGAACATGTACTTCCACAGGCCTGACAATAATGTATACATCCTGCAAAGCAAAATGGCTGTTATAAATATTTCATTTCAAATAAGTATGTAGAGGCTCCACCTCATACAGAATGGCCACAAACAACATCAGACTCCGGTTACCAAACTTTGATCTTAAGTATTTCTTTGGACCTGTGGACGACGTACGTCCAGCTGAGGTTTTATGAATTCTGCGGTGTCTAATGAGGCCGATATGGGAACTGCAGTCTCTGTCACTGGCAGGGCAGACGGTGACTGATGCCACAGATCATTTGGATGTGTGCTTCTTCTGCTGCTTGTGTAGAGGATCGGTGGTGCTCCCAGAGTGTGGCTTTGAGGTTCTCAATACCAACTTGTACGCTTATTTTGAACTTTGAGTAGTTGAGGGCCAGTAGTCAATGGGGATATCGGACTTCAAGCAGATCCTTTTTCTTCCCCCTCTGATTTGTGGATCTCCTTCCACAATGGAATAGAGCATCTGTTTCAGGAGTCTTACAAACATAACCAACCGAGACTCAGTGCTGTGAATACAGGGCCAACTAAAGGATCCTTCCAGTTATCATAGAATTGCTTGTGGTATGAGCACCGCCTGTTAAAAATACCCCTACATGTTATACTGTTCCACAGGTTTAAAAATAATATATTTAGACCATCAGTATCTTTTTCACAAGAACATGCATTTAAGGTGAGAGGGTGAAAGTTCAAGGGAGAAGCACGGGGCAAGTCTTCTTTTAAAATAAAGCATACAGTGAATGGTAGTTGACTAGAACAGAAGTTGTGGTGGAAGTAGAAATGAGAGTAGCATTAAGAGGCTTTTAGGGAGATGTGAATAAGCATCAAACGAAGGGTTATGGATAACACAGCCATAGTCTTACAGCATCAAAATAAGCCCTTCGGCCCAACTCATCTATGCTGACAGCCCATCAAGCCATCTCCATCTGCCCACATTTGGCCCATTGTTCCCTAAACCTTCCATTATTTTATTCATAAAATGAATAAACAGTTGACATTTTGGGCCGAGACTGTTCTCTGAACTGGAAAGGAAGAGGAAGACACCAGACTAAAATGGTGGGGGGGGGGAGAGGGGGAGGAGGACTAGCTAGAAGGTGATTGGTGAAGCCAGCTGGGTGGAAAAGGTAAAAGGCTGAAGAAGGGGGAACCTGATAAGGAGAGAATGGATCACGGGAGAAAGGGAAGAAGTAGCCTGATGTCACAAAGGTTGGGCTGGTGGCACAAAGGTTGGAGGTGTTGTGGATAGTGTGGACGGCTGTCAGAGGTTACAGTGGGACACTGACAGGATGCAAAACTGTGCTGAGAAGTGGCAGATGGAGTTCAACCCAGAGAATTGTGATGTGGTTCATTTTGGTAGGTCAAATATGATGGCAGAATATAGTACTAATGGTAAGACTCTTGCAGCGTGGAGGATCAGAGGGATCCTGGGGTCCGAGTCCATAGGACACTCAAACCAGCTGTGCAGGTTGACTCTGTGATTAAGAAGGCATACAGTGTATTGGCCTTCATCAATCATGGAATTGAATTTAGGAGCTGAGAGGTAATGTTACAGCTATATAGGACCCTGGTCAGACCCCACTTGGAGTACTGTGCTCAGTGCTGGTCGCCTCACTACAGGAAGGATGTGGAAACTATAGAAAGGGTGCAGAGGAGATTTACAAGGACGTTGCCTGGATTGGGGAGCATGCCTTATGAGAATAGGTTGAGTGAACTCAGCCTTTTCTCCTTGGAGCTACGGAGGATGAGAGGTGACCTGATAGAGATGTAGAAGATGATGAGAGGCATTGATTGTGTGGATAGTCAGAGGCTTTTTTCCCAGGGCTGAAATGGTTGCCACAAGAGGGCACAGGTTTAAGGTGCTGGGGAGTAGGTACAGAGGAGATGTCAGGGGTAAGTGTTTTTACTCAGAGAGTGGTGTGTGCGTGGATTGGGCTGCCAACAAAGGTGGTGGAGGCGGATATGATAGGGTCTTCTAAGAGATTTTTAGATAGGTACATGGAGCTTAGTAAAATAGAGGGCTTTAGGTAAGCCTAGTAATTTCTAAGGTAGGGACAAGTTCAGCACAACTCTGTGGGCCGAAGGGCCTGCATTGTGGTGTAGGTTTTCTATGTTTCTATGAGGGACACCGGGGGAGAAAGGCCAGGGAAGTGAGAAGGGGAAAAAGGCCAGAGTGTGAAATGGAGGGGGGGGGGCGCAGAGTTACCAGAAGGAGAAATCAATGTTCATGCCAACAGGTTTGAGGCCACCGAGACAGAATACAACGTGGTGCTCCTCTGCCCTGAGGATGGCCTCATCTTGGCAACGAGGAGGCCATGGACTGACAAGTTGGAATAGGAATGGAGATAGAAAATAAAATGGTTATCACCTGGAAATTTCACTTTTGGCCAATGGAGCAGTGTTGCTTGTTTCTTTATGTTGTTTATTTTAAATTAAATGTTCTTATTGCTCCACTCCTACACTTTACAATCTGATTATTAAAACAGATTCTTCCACCACTGTCATCAGAGGCTCTCAAACTCCACCACCTGCAGCTATCCTAGCCCAGAAGGTTTGTATAGTCTTCACCTTCTTTCCAGCCTTGGTTGGATTAGCTTTAATCAGGTTTCTTCCACTTAGCAACATAAAGTGCTCATCTTCCTTCAAGACCCATCCTGGTATCAGTAGCACTGCACAATTTCCCATCATCAACTGTTTGCTCACGAAAATGTTGCTTACTCGTTATTTGGGGTAACTCCCCCCCCCCACCAATTTGTGTGCAACTTCCAACATTAATCTGTTCCTCCATAATTACCCCCAACACAGCCCAGTTCCATTATGCCCAAGCCTTACTCCACACTGCATTCCCATTCTATCCACACTAGTCTAGATTCCTTAGCAACTTGGCTCTTTGCATTGTAATCCTCATCACCAGAATAATAAATTTAAGTGATCAAAAAGTTAATACAGGGCAATATAGATATTGCTTGCTTACTTAGTCATTAAGGCTAAAATATGTGAGAGGGTAGAAGAGTGACAAATCACACAAAAATGTAAAAATATTCATTTAAAACCTGGTAAGAATATAGATAATTAGACAAACGTCAATACATTATTAGTCATTTAAAAAAAAGGTTAGGGAGATTCTGATGTTGAAATACTGTAAATTAGTTTCAACAGAAGAGTCTCAGCTGCTAGAGTTTCCAAGCTGCTGTGTTCTATTTTTGCAGTATGTAGTGATAGAATGCCATCCTGTTTGAGAAACTATTCTTAACTCCGATTCTGTTCAAAGTAAGGTGCTTTATTTATCTAACATCGCTCCTGGACCATTACTGCCCGGTCTTATAGACATTCAATCCAGAAACACCATTTAATCTTGATTAGACATATTAGGCCAATTAAAAGCAGCCCCGAAGATACAAAAATGTTTTCTAATTCCGAAGAATTCTGTAGACGTCCATATGTCTGGAGCTTCCGCGCACATAAAAGAATACATTTAAGAGTTTAATTTTTCAATCGTAAACGCATTAAAACATGTCTAGTTGTCGACCTTCTGGTAGTCGGAACTGAATAGAAGGCAGCTTCAACTACCATTAACAAATCCTTGATTCAGAAGGAAGCACCGTTACTTTCTCGACAACACTTGGAAAATATATAGCTCCTACCTGTTACACCTTTCCAGCCATTTAAAGCACGTTAATCCCCCTCGCTTTATGAAAGCAACCCTGCCCGAGAAAACCCAGGAACCACCGGAAGTATTCGTGTCTCGTTGGCTTCTGGACTCTGTAGTTTTGATGAGGTACCGTTCTGAAAGGATTCGCTACTCTAAACTACAATGTCCATGCTCCACCGCAACACCAGTATTGTGACGATGCAGATATGCAGCGCGAACGGGTCTTTTTACAACGAGAAAATTGCGATAGCAAAATGTTCAAGGAAAGCAGAACGTAGTAATAGATCTGTTTGCTTTTTAGCAGGAATCGTCCAACAACACAGTGAGCTACTCTGAACAGGGATAATGTGGTTATTTAACAATATTCCTTGATTTCTGTCTCCCTCCTCCCTTGTTGCCTGACTTGAGAATTTACAATATATTCAATGGTTCAATTTAATATCAGAGAATCACTTTCATCTTAAATTCTCAGCATCCATAGAATTTTGCTTTTGCACAATTCTTCTCTAATTTTTTTTTTCTGATCCGAATCTGGAATCCCAGTCTTTAATTGTAATGAGTTTGTAATCCTGAATTTCTGACTTAATTCTAACACACAGAGTAATAAATAATGCCATCTTGCAGTAAAATGTTTTGGTATCAATGAAACAGTAGTTAGTAGTAGAGATAGTTAATACCACCTCAAATAACGTGTCTCGACCTGAAATGTTGACTGTCCATTTCCCTCCATAGATGCCACCTGACCTGCTGAGTTAAAAGCAGTATTCTCACAGTCACAAGGAATTCTGCAGATGCTGGAAATTCAAGCAACACACATCAAAGTTGCTGGTGAACGCAGCAGGCCAGGCCGCATCTCTAGGAAGAGGTACAGTCGACGTTTCGGGCTGAGACCCTTCGTCAGGACACAATCATGGTCTAAACTGGACGTACTCCAGCACTCTAGACCATGCAGTCAAAATGTGGCCTCTTTATAAAGTGTTAAACCATATCTATAACTATTAAGGAGGAAGATGCTACAACATCATGTGAAAAGCAGTAAAGTTCTAATGTGGTAACCCAGCAATTATCCTTCCACCAAAGGAAGAAAAAAGGTGTATTTATGTTAAATCTTTTGTAGGCTTGGAATGTTCTGATGCATTCAACAGTCAATAAACAGTATCAACACCAATAACACAAGAGATTCTGCAGATGCTGGAAATCTTGAGCTATACATACAGAATGCTGCATGAGCTCAGTAAGTCAGGCAGCATCCAGGGAGGGGAATAAACAGTCAACGTTTTGGACAGGTTCTGTCCTCTTCCTTTCTAGTCCTGATGAAGGGTCTCTGCCCATAATGTTGACTGTTTATTCCCCTCCCTGTATAGATCAATACCAATAGATTAATTGGTGTGAAAACAGACAACATACAGGCGGGAATCAGAACAACAGGACCAAACAAAAAGAGCAGAATTAGTAAAACTAAACTCCAGAGAGACAAAGTCACAGACTGATTTTGCCAACTCCAAAATGATGGCTACGGTTTAAAGAAGTGTAATTAGGGTTCAAAAGCAACAATGGTAAATGGTCATCAGCTGATGAGTATTTTCTGATAAATTTCTACTTCATTCTGTATCTGTAAGGGTGCAATATGACAGGGCAACTCAGCAAAGTGCAATATACATCCTGTGCCCATGTGGAATGCCATGGCCATTTCTCGGTTCCCAGACAACCACGTGTAAGTGAAGTATCTTTGACTGCAGCAATGTAGGCCGTTCATCCATGATGCTGAGGACTTTGGGAATAACATGTTTGTCACTCTGCTGCCAAAGGGAGTGCAGAAAGAAATAGAATAGATGGACACCAAGTTAAGTAAGAGGAGCAGAGGGATTGTACGGGAGTCCCCATCAATCCATTTTGTTCGTCAACAGATTTTTCCCTTTTGGCAGCTGGTGATTCTCTGAGGAGGGTAGCCAGAGATGAAAGAATGGAATCACAAGTAGCTCAGTCGCACAGGAGAGTGAAAAAGACTCAATATCAAGAGGGAGAGGCAGGCATAGCTGTAACTTTAGACATGACACCAGGATGGTGTGTTGTTTCAACAGACTATCTGCTGAAGAAATTAAATGGTCAAGCAACATTTGTTGGGGAAAAGGAGTTGTTGATATTTCAAGTTAAAACCCTGCATCAGGATTGTGTGTCACTGTCCTGATTGTTAATTCCCTATCTTTCTCCTAATTTCCTTTGATTGTGCCACAGGCAGCAGAGGTGTCTCAGCTATGTTCTCAGCTGAGGCTGACCAGTTATCAATTACATGACCGATCTTCACTATATCCCTTTGTTCTATGGTTTCCAACATTTCTCTCTAGGGAGCCGATCATCCTTCCAAAGCCTGATGATTATTTCAGGAAGTATATTAAGCTGAGACAACAAGAGAAAAGAGTGTTTGGTTTTCCGTGAAACATTATTGAAAGGGTAAAATAAAGAGACAACTTTCCATTATAGAAACATAGAAACATAGAAACATAGAAAATAGGTGCAGGAGTAGGCCATTCGGCCCTTCGAGCCTGCACCGCCATTTATTATGGTCATGGCTGATCATCCAACTCAGAACCCAGCCTTCCCTCCATACCCCCTGACCCCTGTAGCCACAAGGGCCATATCTAACTTCCTTTTAAACATAGCTAATGAACTGGCCTCAACAGTTTGCTGTGGCAGAGAATTCCACAGATTCACCACTCTCTGTGTGAAGAAGTTTTTCCTAACCTCGGTCCTAAAAGGCTTCCCCTCTATCCTCAAACTGTGACCCCTCGTTCTAGACCTCCCCAACATCGGGAACAATCTTCCCGCATCTAGCCTGTCCAATCCCTTTAGGATCTTATACGTTTCAATCAGATCCCCCCTCAATCTTCTAAATTCCAACGAGTACAAGCCCAGTTCATCCAGTCTTTCTTCATATGAAAGACCTGCCATCCCAGGAATCAATCTGGTGAACCTTCTTTGTACTCCCTCTATGGCAAAGATGTCTTTCCTCAGATTAGGGGACCAAAACTGCACACAATACTCCAGGTGTGGTCTCACCAAGGCCTTGTACAACTGCAGTAGTACCTCCCTGCTCCTGTACTCAAATCCTCTCGCTATAAATGCCAGCATACCGTTCGCCTTTTTCACCGCCTGCTGTACCTGCATGCCCACTTTCAATGACTGGTGTATAATGACACCCAGGTCTCGTTGCACCTCCCCTTTTCCTAATCGGCCACCATTCAGATAATAATCTGTTTTCCTATTTTTGCCACCAAAGTGGATAACTTCACATTTATCCACATTAAATTGCATCTGCCATGAGTTTGCCCACTCACCCAACCTATCCAACCTATCACACAACACTGCTGCTATTGACTTGGAACTTCTCCACAATATTTGGAGCAGAGCAATTTCAGTTACTGTAAGTAAGAAATTAAATACGGTGTGAGGATCCCCACCCCAGGTCTGGGTTGTGCTATTTTAGTTGACCTGGTTTGGGATCCATTGCTGAGCGGTGCCCATGAGATGGGGGAGGAGAAGTCTGAGTTGACGAGTATTCTTATCGCTGTCATGTAAAAGGGACTGGATAAAATGTGTTCATGCAGAGCGAGGGTAACAGGGTGCATATGTGTTGGAGCTGGTCACTTGGAGGCACCTTTGCAGACAATGCATTGAATAACAAGAGTAATAAAGTATTGAAATAAATTTACATCTATTTTTGCAAATTGCACAGTCCCTGAGGTTCTTCCATGTGCATCATATATTAAGCACAGAGGAAACTGGGCGTACAAATAGCTGTCCAGTGGCAGACAACAGCAGGCCTTGATGTGATGTTCAGCGCTTCCTTCCGTTTTGTGAGGCAAGTGTTTTTTGTGGACTTTTGATGGAGAAGCAGCCATTTATGGTACTAATAGGGCGTTTCAGAGTTACTTAAAGAGGACTCAAGCTATGGAGTTCAGGGCTAGATATAAATGTAAGGCAAGTCCCATTTAATTTACTCACAGGTGTCTCCATAGTCTTCTACCCCCTTTCATGCCAGCCGAAAACCCTCAGTGAATCTCAGCTCCCAACCCTCTACCTAGAACTATCAGCCACCAAGTCCCCACTACGATTCTTGGGAACAATAAGACCAGACTCTCCCTCCCCCGCCCCCCCCCAACTTTGCTGGGCCTACAGCTTTATATCTGACGCTGGTGCTGATCTCATGTTCAGCTGCTCCATCAGCCTGCTGACCGAGTCCGCCCAACCTCCCCCCTAAACTGCCAGCTCAACTTTTCCCCAGTACACATCTGTCCCACCAGCTTCCCCTCATATCAATATGCCAGCAGTCAACCCAGCCCTGTGATCTCCATGTCTATTATTGATTCTCCTCTGGCGAGTGTCTCCTACCCAGTCCTCCTTCCACCCCCTTGACCACTGTCCACTTGCCACACCATCCCTGTCCCGTCGTCACCAGATTTCCTCTATGTTTTTTTCAATGTCAAACCTCATGCAGGGAAGACCTTCCTCAGTTCCAGGTCTTTCCATATGCACATAGTGCCTTGAGCCTCGTGTATTACTGAAGTTTCCAGTCACAACCCCTCTGACTGTTCAGTTGTTGTCTGGCTGCACACTACACTTTCAAGGCACAAAACAATTTCCATTTTGATTCTGAAGGTACATTTAGTGAGAAAGAGATTGTAGGGTTGACTCAGATAGGTAAAAATAGGTGTAGACTATTTTCAAAATAGGGAGAAAATTCAGAAATCAGGTACAAAGGGACTTGGGAGTTCCAGTGCAGGATACCTTAAAGGTGAACTTGTAGTTTGAGTCGATGGTAAGGAAGGCAAATGCAATGTTAGCATTCATTTTGAGGGAACTAGAATATCAAAGAAAGGACTTTATAAGGCATTGGTCAGACAGCATTTGGAGTATTATGAGCAGTTTTGGGTCCCATCGTCGTCGTCATGGCTATCCCTCGAGGTCAAGGATGATGGTCTTCGTTCTGAAGAAGTGGCCCACAGAGCAAAGATGCCTGTGCGTGTATTTGTTTAACGTGTACTTGATGTTGCACTCCAAGAAGCACACGATACTTCACAAATCAACCAACTGATTCTAATGGCATGGAAACCACGACGATTGGAGCTGATGGATTTTTTGCAACCTTCATCCGCCTTCACAGCCATTGAGTTCGAAGTAACTTTGTCCGCCTGTTCCACTATTGAGGTCTTGGTTGGATTGTTCTTTGTCGGGGACCCTACCAGGAGCATAGCTCTGGACGGCATGGCTCTCGGGATCTCAGGACCACACAAGCTTCTCCACTGTGACAAGGTGACAATCCACGGAGAATCCCATATCTAAGAAAGGATGTGTTAGCATTGGAAAGGATCCAGAGGAGGTTTACTAGGATGATCACAGGAGTGAAAGGAGTAAAGGATCGTTTGATGGCTCTGGGCCTGTTCTCATTGCTGTTTAGAAGAATAAAGGGGATCTGATTGAAACCTATCAAATATCAAATGGCCTAGATAAAGTGAATATGGAGAAGATGTTTCTAATAGTGGGAGAGTCTAGGAGCAGAGGTCCAGCCTCAGAACAGTAGGAAGGCCCCATGGAACAAAGGTGAGGAGGATTTCTTTAGCCAGAGGGTGTCACGGTCCCGATCGTTAATTCCCTATCTTTCTCCTAATTTCCTTTGATTATGCCACAGTTCCGACCATTAATTTCCCATTTGTTTCTGATTCTCTTTGATGACAGCACACCTGGTTTCCATCAAGACCTGCAGTTTAAGAACCCTGGCATTACAACCACTAGTCGCCAGATCGTTGGTTTTGCCTGTGTGGTAATTAACAATTCCCGGCCGCTTAGGACCGTGTGTTCTAAGTTTTGCTCCAGTTTCAAGGGTTGCCTATGAAACTCCATCTCTCTGTGTCAAGGTCCCTCCTGTTTGCTGTTCAACGTTCATGTCCACGTAAGCATCCTAATTCAATCTCCGTGCCTGTGTCCTGCACTTGGACTTGCTTCATTTGCTCATTGCAACAGAACGATATGGCTACAATGGACCCAGCAGACACGAATACCCTGCAACAAGCCCTCGCCAGCCAGGGCTCCCTACTGGGTCTGCATGATCAACTTCTCCGGGATGTCATGGAGAACCTCCGTTCCCTGTCTGCTAACATAATGAAGATGGGTGACCAGATGGACCAGGTATCCACTCATTTTACCCCATCCACTCCTGGAACTCTGTCTAATCAGCCCAGACAGCCTATAGTGGCAACACCCCTGCCAAGAGAGCCGCACGTACCTGAACCAGATCACTACACTGGGGATTTGGGGAAGTGCCTTAGCATGGGGTACAGCTGTTTGGGATAATCAACTGGATTAACTCATCAGGGGTGATTGATAAGTTCATGGCCTAAAGTAGCAGGAGTTGAGTTATTAACTACAAAATTTCTGCATGACCACTCAAAGAGTTGACCTGCATGTGCTTGTAATGACAGCTGTATAACTCATCCCCTTCTACCTTAGGCCATGAACTTATCAATCACCCCTGCTGTGGACACTTTCTGGAGGTCCAAAATCCTTATGCTCCATGACCGCTGGACTAAGTGTGTAAATGTAGGAGGAGACTACGTTGAAACATAAATGTGCTAGGCTTTCTAAAATTGACTCTACCTTGGGTCACGAACTTATCAATCACCCCTCGTATTTGCTTACTTTTATTGTTTGCAAAATTTGCTTTTTTCTACACTTTGGTCTTTTTTTAATGGGTTCTATCGGGATTCTTTGTTTTGTGGCTGCCTGTAAGGAGGTGAATCTCACAGTTGTATATAGTATACATACTTAAATAATAAATGTACTTTGAACTTTGGTTTTACATTCTTAGGATCTAATTGCCATTTTAGGAATTTGGATGCAGGGTGACCTCAGGTGGAACTAAGTATTTCAAGGTTTCATTAATTTGGAAAGACAGACCAAAAGGAAAAATAATAAATAGGAAGGGATGACCTCTGCATATTAGTTTGAAAGGATCTCAGTTTTGCAGGTAATTGTTAGATTTACAGTAGAATGAATTTTAATGGAGCCGTGTAGCAACAGATTCAAAAATGTTGGTGGGAATAGTTTGCAGGTAACTGTTTATTTATAGTCGGCTCCATCTTGGGTACTGGCCTATAAAGTACCCAGGACAGCTTCAAGGAGCCGTGTCTCAGAAAGGCAGCGTCCATAATTAAGGACCTCCTGCACCCAAGGCATGCCCCTTTCTCACTGTAGCCATCAGGTAGGAGGTACAGAAGCCTAAAGGCACACACTCAGTGATTCAGGAAGAGCTCCTTCCCCTCTGCCATCTGATTCCTAAATGGACATTGAACCTGTGAACACTACCTCACTTTTTTAATATATATTATTACTGTTTCTTTGCACAATCTATTCAATATATGTATACTGTAATTGATTTATGTATTATTGGTGATTTAATTTATTTTTTCTTCTTCTTCTATATTATGTATTGCATTGAACAGCTGCTGTAAGTTAACAGATTTCACGACACATGCCGGTGACAATAAACCTGATTCTGATTCTGATATTAGTGGTTGTGATGTAGGGCATAATATGAAAGAAACAATTGCACAGCTCCCTCACCTAATACTCAGGATGAATTCCTGAAATGATTGTGCTGGTAGAATCTGTCTAAAAGGGGTCATTATATAGAGAGAAATTTGTCACTGATAACACTGCTGTGCCAGGTACGTGGTAGGAATCTCTGCCCTCACAAATGCTGCATAGGAAACCTGGTGCCAACTGATGCCCTATACTGGGGCTTCTACAGTAACGTATGTTTCTACTGCACAGCAAGGTCTGGTGTTTGGCTGCCAAAGTGTGTAACGTGGCTGCTCAACACTGATGTAGGACAGCAGGTGGGTAATACTATATCTAGGGACTGACAGCTTGTCCAGATCCTAATACCTCTCTCCTCGCTGTTGGATGTGCAGGTTGGCCAGCAACCACCTTTGAGCTTGTTACCACAGAGAAATCTCAGAGCTGAAGGAAACTTTGCAGTCAGATAAATGGAGGAGGAGACAACATCTTTATCACATCCCACAAAAAGATGATGAGGGGCAGCAGGATCTGAGCAGTCAATGCATTGGGCAGCAGTGCCAATTCCTAGCAAAGTCTCAAGCAGGTTGGCGTGCTGGGTCCCATAGATTAGCACATAACTCCTATAATACGACACTTGGCACCAGCATCACCAGCCCCCATGAGCAGACTTCACATTGAACTGTGGCAGACTTGTTGCTATGGGAGCGAGAGTGCGTGCCAGGTTCTCTGCAGAACAGCACACAACAGCAGGGAGAACAAGGGTCTGTACCAGATTCCCAGCACCAAGGTGCCTGGCACAGCAACACATAGCCTGAGTGACATCTTTTTAAAAGGTAGAGCAGGATACACAGCCATAAGTGTTCTGACTAAAGGACCAAGTACACTCTGTGTATAACAAATCAGCACTGTGAGGTAGCGCTAAGTGGGATAGAGAAGCCTTTAAGAAGGCTAATAGAGTAATAGTGGGGGAACATTAGGAAAATCAAATAGAACTAACAATGTAGACTAAGATGATTTTCTGGAATGTGATTGAGATCATTTTCTAGATCAAAGTGTTGAGGAACCCATGAAGGAGCTAACTATTTTAGATGTAGGTCAGTGCAATGAGAAATAGTCTTGCTGTAAAGGAGGCCTGAAGAGAAGGGGTGGTTATGACATGATCTGATTCTATATTGGTCATTGGTGATGTAGTAAATCTGAAACCAGGACTTCAGTCTAAAGAAATTAAGTTATAAAGGCTCAAGAGGCAGGCTGGCTGTGGTGGATTGGGGAAATAGATTTGCATTTAAAGAATTCATGCATGAATTGTAAAATTCCTTGAAGGCACAAAGAACCAACAGAAAATATGGCCAATCAATCAATAAAAGAATACATTTTAGATAGTATTAAATGTAAGGAAGCTTTAGACTTCAGCAACAGATGCCTATGAAATTGATAAAGAAAGTGAATATATTATATGGGAGTAAAGTAGCAAAACCATAAAATCACAGCTTCTAGTGATATGGGAAAATAAAAAGACTATTGAAGGCAAAGGTGGTTGCCTCACAAGGAGAAATTATAATGAGAATAAGACAATTGCAGAGGAATTTAACAAATACTTTGTCTCCATCTTTGGAGAAGAAGAAATAACATCTTCCCAAAAATAATGAATAAACCTAAGGTCCTGTGGAAACAAGGACTTAAAAGAAGTATAATAAAGGAATACTACTAAAGCAGTTAATGAGTTTGTAAAATCAGAAATCCCGAGGACATTTTAGAGTTTTGAAAAAGGAGGTTGTAGAAGTAGTATGTGCACTAATTTTCATCTTCCAAGATTCCAAAGGCTCTGCAATGGTTCCTTCAGATTGGGAGATAGTAAATAGGGTTCCACAAGGAAAACAGGAAACAGTGTGGCGACCCACTTGCTGGCACCCACGAACCGGCTCACAACAGCGCGCACAGGCAGAGGGCCGGCCCCAAAAAGGGCGCCAGGCCATCGTCACCAGCAGGGGGAAAACCCCGCGCGCGGAAAGGGTCTGGGAATATGCATTCCCCACAGCAGTCCCGCCCCAGGGAGGGCGGGAATGGAAAGGCTTTAAAGCAGGCCACGAAGCTTGAATAAATCTCTTTATCGCAACTCCAACTCACCAACTCCGTGTGGTTATTCTAGCGCTGTGTGTAGCAAACTGCTACATTTGGTGATCCCGACGGCCCAAATGATATTTGGGCCAGAGATGACCGACGCCGCATCTGTTCACGCAGTTTCGTTACAACTGCCAAGCTTTTGGCCACTGAGACTCCGTCTGTGGTTGGAACAGGCAGAAGTACAATTCCACATTCGGCAGATAACCTCGGAGTCCACTCGCTACTACTATGTGCTGAGCTCTCTCGACCAGGAGACTGCTGCTCAAGTTGAGGAGTTTATACAGTCGCCCCCCGGAGAATGACAAATACAGAGCATTCAAAGCCCTGCTCATAAGGACTTTTGGACTCTTGCGGCGTGAACGAGCATGCCGCTTAATGCACCTGGATGATTTGAGAGACAGGCCGCCATCGGCATTAATGAACGAAATGCTGGCCCTGGCTGAAGGACACAAACCCTGCCTCATGTTTGAGCAGGCGTTCCTAGAGCAACTGCCCAAGGACATACGCCTGCTGCTGTCTGACACAGATTTCAGCGATTCCCGGGAGGTGGCGGCCCAAGCAGATGTGTTGTGGAATGCCAAGAAGGAGAGAGGGGAATCTGTCGCACAGATCACCAAGCCGCGTGCCCAACGACAGACCAGACCAGGCCCAGCAGCAGAGCCCAATGAACAATGGTGCTTCTACCACCAGCGGTGGGGCACAGAGGCCCGCCGCTGTAAACCACCCTGCAAATTCCCGGGAAACGCCAAGGCCCAGCCGCCACCAATCGCTACGGCAGCTGGCCATCAGGACAGCCTCCTGTACATCTGGGACAAGCAGTCAGGACGCCGATTTTTGGTCGACACCGGAGCGGAGATCAGCGTTTTACCTCCAACAAGTTACGATACCCTCAACAGAGAACCCAGACCCACCCTGAGGGCTGCAAATGGCAGCACAATACGAACCTACGGCACCCGCACGGTGCGGCTACAGTTCAGCTCCAGCCGGTTCACGTGGGACCTCACACTGGCCGCCGTGGCCCAACCATTCCTGGGGGCGGATTTTCTGCGAGCCCACAGCCTGCTGGTCGACCTGCAAGGGAAGCGAGTAGTCCACGCCAAGACTTTTCAAACGTTCTCCCTGGGTGAAGCAAAGTTGCCAGCTCCACACCTGGACTCCATCACGCTGTCCAACGATGAATTCACCAGGGTCCTGGCGGATTTCCCATCAGTACTGACACTGCAGTTCACAGCAGCCATGCCCAGACACTGAGCACAGCACCACATCCCGACCCAGGGACCACCCCTCCACGCCCGTACTCGAAGGCTTCCCCTGGACAAGCTCTGACTGGCGAAGGAAGGGTTCAAGAAGATGGAGGAATTGGGGATCATACGACGGTCCGACAGCCCATGGGCGTCCCCCCTGCACATGGTGCCCAAGGCAATGCGGGGCTGGAGACCATGCGGTGACTACTGCAGACTGAACGAGGCTACAACGCCAGACCGCTACCCTGTGCCACACATTCAAGACTTCGCAGCAAACCTACACGGCGCAAGGATCTTTTCCAAGGTAGACCTTGTCCGGGGATACCATCAAATCCCAGTACATCCAGACGACATCCCCAAAACAGCACTCACCATCCCGTTCGGACTTTTCAAATTCCTCCGAATGCCGTTTGGTCTAAAGAATGCCGCACAGACGTTCCAGTGGCTAATGGACGCGGTGGGATGTGACCTGGACTTTGCATTCATCTATTTGGACGACATCCTCATAGCCAGCAGTATTCGGCAGGAGCATCTGTCCCACCTCCGCCAGCTCTACTCCCGCCTGAGCGAATTCAGCCTTACAATCAACCCAGCCAAATGCCAGTTCGGACTCGATACCATCGACTTGCTGGGCCACAGGATTACTAAAGACGGGGCAACCCCACTGCCCGCCAAGGTAGACACGGTCTGCAACTTCCCCCGACCCAACACAATCAAAGACCTGCAGGAATTCGTGGGTATGATGAATTTCTACCACCGTTTCCTCCCCTCAGCAGCCCAAACCATGCGCCCCCTATTCACTCTAATGTCAGGTAAGGGCAAGGACATTACCTGGGACGAAGAGGCCGCAACCGCTTTCGTTAAAACCAAAGAAGTCTTGGCAAATGCCGCGATGCTAGTGCACCCCAGAACGGACGTTCCTACTGCCCTCACGGTGGACGCATTCAACACAGTAGTCGGTGGAGTGCTGCAACAACTCATCGAGGGTCGCTGGCAACCCCTGGCGTTCTTCAGCAAACACCTACGACCACCTGAACTCAAATACAATGCTTTCGACCAGGAGCTATTGGCACTATACCTGGCAATCCGGTATTTCAGGTACTTCTTAGAAGGTAGGCCCTTCACTGCGTTCACAGAGCACAAACCGTTTATCTTTGCGTTCATGAAGGTGTCCGACCCCTGGTCATCCCGCCAGCAGCGACATCTGTCCTACATCTCCGAGTACACGACGGACATCCGGCATGTCTCTGGAAAGGACAACGTCGTGGCGGACGCACTATCCAGACCTACCATACAGGCCCTGTCCCAGGGGGTGGACTATGTAGCGCTGGCAGAGGCACAGCAGGCAGACGCTGAGATCCCCAGTTACAGAACTGCGGTCTCCGGTTTGCAGCTCCAAGACCTCCCCGTAGGCCCAGGTGAGAGGACCCTACTATGTGACGTAGCTACCGGCCAACCCCGCCCCCTCGTCCCAGCAGCCTGGCGCCGGCGGGTGTTCGAATCCATTCACAACTTAGCGCACCCCTCCATCAGGACAACAGTCCGGCTGATCTCCAACCGGTTCGTGTAGCATGGCTACGTAAACAGGTCAGTGAATGGGCCAAAACGTGCATGCAGTGCCAAACGGCCAAGGTGCAGCAGCACACCCAGGCTCCGCCGCAGCAGTTCGAACCCACCCCCCGGAGGTTCGACCACATTCATGTGGATATTGTGGGGCCCCTGCCAGTGTCGCGAGGAGCGCGGTACCTCCTAACTATAATAGACCACTTCACCAGATGGCCAGAGGCAGTCACGCTCACCGACACCACCTCCGAATCCTGCGCCCGAGCACTGATCGCAACCTGGGTAGCCCGCTTTGGGGTACCGGCCCACATTATCTCTGACAGGGGCGCCCAGTTCACCTCCAGCCTGTGGTCGGCTATGGCCAGCCTTTTAGGATCGCAGCTACACCACACAACTGCCTACCACCCACAGTCGAACGGACTAGTGGAGCGTTTCCACCATCACCTGAAGTTGGCTCTCGTGGCCCGCCTGGAGGGGCTAACTGGGTGGACAAACTTCCCTGGGTCCTGCTCGGAATCCGCACGGCGCCCAAAGAGGATCTGCACACCTCGTCGGCCGAGTTGGTGTACGGCGCACCCCTGGTAGTCCCAGGAGAGTTCATACCAGCCCCAAGGGGGCAAGAGGAAGAACCCACAACAGTCCTGGACAGACTACGGGAGAGGCTTGGTAACCTGGCCCCCATCCTCACTTCACAACACGGACAGAGCCCGACCTGCCTACCCAAAGACCTGCAGAACTGTAAGTTTCTTTTTGTACGACGGGGCTGACACCGGGCACCACTACAGCGGCCCTACGAGGGGCCGTTTAAGGTGATCAGGAACAACGGGTCCACGTTCGTGCTGGACATTGGGGGGAGAGAGGAAGTTTTCACGGTGGACCAACTCAAACCGGCCCACGTGGACTTGGCGCAGCCGGTCCAGGCTCAGGCACCGTGGCGCAGGGGCAGACCTCCCAAACAGAGTCCGATCCAGACTGTGGACATTGGGGGAGGTATCACCGGTTCTCGGGGGGGGTTATGTGGCGACCCACTTTCTGGCACCCACGAACCGGCTCACAACAGCGCGCGCAGGCAGAGGGCCGGCCCCAAAAAGGGCGCCAGGCCATCTTCACCAGCAGGGGGAAAATCCTGCACGCGGAAAGGTTCTGGGAATATGCATTCCCCACAGCAGTCCCGCCCCAGGGAGGGTGGGAACGGGAAGGCTTTAAAGCAGGCCGCGAAGTTTGAATAAATCTCTTTATCGCAACTCCAACTCACCGACTCCGTGTGGTTATTCTAGCGCTGTGTGTAGCACACTGCTACAACAGGAACTATTAACCTGCAAGTTTGACATCAGTAACAGGGAAAATGATATTATCATTGAGCCAACTCACTACTGCTTTATTGAAAGGAAATCATGTTTGTCTTATCTCTTGGAGTTTTTGGAGAATGTATCCAGGAGAGTAAGAGAGGGGTACTAGTCTATGTGATCTGTTTGGATTTTCAGGAGGTTTTTGGGATGGTCCCACCCAGTTAGATTTATGAACAAGATTAGAACACAAGGAATTGGGAATAATTAGCAGGTGTGAATTAATAGGGGCAACATGGCAAATGGAATACAATGTGGGAAATGTGAATTCCTCTAACCTGACAGAATAAAAAGAAATACTAAGTATATTTTAAATGGTGAGAGATTGGGATTGCCAACATACTCAATGTAAGTTAACATAGCAAAGAACAAACTGCTGGAGGAACCCAACATTTATTTCAGGTACCAAGGTTCCTGTACGGTAGCACAGAGCCTTCCACAGATGCTGCCTGGCACACAGAGGTTTTCCAGCTGTTTGCTTTCTTTTAGCTCCAGACTCCAAAGCTAACACGTGCAACAGGCAATTAGAAAGGCAAATGGTATTTTGAACAAGAGTAACAATATAGGAACATGGTGAAACCATGCCTTGAACATTGTATACAATTTTGATAAGACCACAAGACATAGGAACAGAATTAGGTTACTTGGCTAATTGAGTCTGCCCCACTATTTGATCATGATCGATTTATTAACCCCCTCAACCCCTTTTTCCTGCCTTCTCCCTGTAACCTTTGACGCACTTGCTAATCAAGAACATGTCAACCTCCGCTCCAAGTATACCCAATGTCTTGGTTTCCACAGTGGCCTGTAGCAATGAATTCCACAGATTCATCACTCTCTAGCTAAAGAAATTCCTCCTCGTCTCTATTCTAAAGGAATGTCCTTCCATTCTGAGGCTGTGCCCTCTAGTCCCAGAGGTCCAAAACTGTTCACAGCACTGCAAATGAAGTTTGACAATGCCTTTCAAAGCCTCAGCATTACATCCTTGTTTTATGTTCTAGTCCTCTCGAAATGAATGATAACATTGCATTTGCCTTCCTTACTACTGACTGAACCTGCAAGTTAGCCTTTAAGAAATCCTGCACTAAGGCTCCCAAGTCCCTTTGCACAATCAGTTTCTGAATTTCCTCCATTTAGAAAAGTCTACACCTTTGTTCTTTCAACCAAAGTGCATGACCATTCACTTCCCTACATGATATTCTATCTGCCACATCTTAGCCCATTCTCCTAATGTGTCCCAAGTCCTTCAGCAGACCCCCTGCTTCCTCAACACTATCTGCCCCTTCTCCTATCTTTGTATTGTCCACAACTTTTGCCACAAAACCATCAATTCTGTCATCTGGATCACTGGCGTATAACATGAAAAAAACAGCCCCAAGGCTGACCCATGCAGAACACCAATAGTCACTGGTAGCCAACCAGAAAAGGCCCCCTTTATTCCCACTCTTTGCATCCTTCGGGGCAGCCAATCCCCTGTCCATGTTAGCATCTTCCCTGTAATACCATGGGCTCTTATTTTGTTTAACAGCCTCACATATGGCTCCTTGTCAAACACCTTCTAAAAATCCAAGTAAACAACACCCATTCAACACACATCAAAGTTGCTGGTGAACGCAGCAGGCCAGGCAGCATCTCTAGGAAGAGGTACAGTCGACGTTTCAGGGTTGACGAAGGGTCTCGGCCTGAAACATCGACTGTACCTCTTCCTAGAGATGCTGCCTGGCCTGCTGCGTTCACCAGCAAGTTTGATGTGTGTTGCTTGAATTTCCAGCATCTGCAGAATTCCTGTTGTTTGCGTTTTTAAAAACAACACCCATTAACTCTTTTGTCTAACCTGCCCATTCTTTCCTCAAAGAATTCCAACAGGCTTGTCAGCAAGATTTCCCCTTAAGGAAACCATGCTGATTTCAGTCTGTTTTATCATCTGCCTCCAAGTACCCCAAAACATCATCATTAATGATGGGCTCTAATATCTTGCGCACACTGAGGTCAGGCTAATTGGCCTATAATTTCCGGTCTCTGTCTCCCTCCCTTCTTAAAGAGTAGAGTGACAGTTGCAATTTTCCAGTCCTTTGGAACCATTCTGGAATCTAGCGTTTCTTGAAAGATCACTACTATTGCCTTCACAATCTCTTCAGCTACCTCTTTCAAAATCCTGGGACGCAGTCCATCTGGTCGAAATGACTTACCTACCTTCAGACCTTTCAGCTTCTTAGTAATAGTGACTGAGTTCATTTCTTCCCCCTGACACCCTTGTATTTCTGGCATATCGCTGGAGGCTTCCAAAGTGAAGACTGACGAAAAATATTTATTGAAATCATTTATCATTTCTTTATCCCCCATTACTACCTCTCTAGCATTATTTTCTAGCAGTCTAATACCCACTTGTGCCTCTCTTTTACTCTTTATATACCTGAAAAAAACACTTTTGGTATCCTTTTTTATATTATTGGCTAGCTTACCTTCATATATCACCTCGTTTTGCCTTGTTGCTTTTTTTTTAGTTGCCTTCTGTTGGTTTTTAAAAGCTTCCCAATCCTCTAGCTTCCCACTAATTTTCGGTATATTGTATACCCTCTCTTTTGCTTTTGTGCTGTCTTTGACTTCCTCTGGTTGCTTCATTCTCCATTTAGAATGCATCTTCTTTGGGATCAATCTATTCTGCGAATTACTCCCAGAAACTCCAGCTATTGCTGTTCTGCTGTCATCCTTGCTAGTGACCCCTTTCAATCAACTTTGGTCAGCTCTTTCTCATGTCTCTGTAGTTCCCTTTACTCTGCTGTAATACTGATACCATCAATTTTAATGTCATCTCGCATTCTGCCTGTCCTTTCGATATGATGCGTATCCCTGGATGTTAAACTCCTAACAGTGATTTTTCAGCCATAACTCATTGATGCCCACAACATCATACCTGCTAATTTCTAACTCTGCTACAAGATCATCTACCTTAACTCCTTAATTCAAAAGTGATGCTGTATATTTGTTATACATGAGCACACTGAAGATTTACTGAAGTGATGGATCTATCAAAGGACATTCTAGCAGTAGGTCAATTTTACTGTTGGAAGCTCATCAAATGTTATTTTATATACAAAGTATTGGTTTATATGTTTGCTTCTTATGGGTCCTTGTGTATAGAGGTATAGAGGGGAATGAGCAGTTTGATTGTTTAGCTGATAACGGTGGATACAGACCTTCCACTTAGCAAATCAGAAGCTAGGGGGTTATGGCCAGACTTGTGGAAGATTGGGCATAAGGGGAGTCACCTTTAAAGAAGAACAAAACTGGTGGGTTTATAGGAGAAGGGGGTAAATAAAAGGGAAAGAATTATATTGACTCGACTTAGAATTGGGAATACTATGTTTACTTGTTCCTTGCATCCTGTTGGAAAACATCACTCTGTGTTGTGTAGGTTTGTCATCATTATGAAACATTTGAATATATATTATTACAGTGTGAAGCATATGGTGCTGGCACCCATTAGTCTCGCGAGACCATGGATCTGCGCCTGGAAAGTCTTGCTTCAGTCTGTGTTGGTAGAGCAGCGTCTGTTGTGGCTGAAGAGGCTCACACGGGAGTGACAGGCTCGGCTGCAGCGACTGCACTTGGAGACGCTGTCCTCCAGTGTTTAGTGCCTGGTGCAGTGTTTACAGTCCGCAGTTGGGGTTACTTGTATCCCTAAGCCCCACGCACCCAGCGGAGCGGGCGGACTGTGGCGGGACAGCTCCTAATCGGCGGGGGGCTAACCAGCTTGAAGCGGGAGTAGCTGTCCAGTGAGACGCGATGGTCTCTCCCTCTGTCGAAAGCAACCACTGGCGCCTTGCTCTACGCCAGTCGAGCACAGGCTTATAACCGGTAGACTGCTGCTTTCTGTGTTGTGCCATCATGGTGAGGCGACGCTGGAGTGTCCTCTCCAGGGCGCAGGCCTGGGCAAGATTGTATGGAAGACCGGCCCTAGGGACTCCAGCTCTGGATTTGTCCTCAGGGTTTACTCCCGAAGCCTTTCCCATGAGTGGGTATGGCCGCAAGGCAGCGGAGGTTTGAAATCAGAGTTTTCCCTCTCTTGGATGGACTGCCTTCCCAGGCTGATGAGCTCCATCCACCCGAAGAACTGGTTTTAAGGCACCTTTGCCCCTTTTCAGACATCCCACCTCTCCTGGAAGTTCCGGGAGTCTCCCGCATATTGATAGCAGCTCCCTGACGCCTGCAAATTATATACAATATCCCGGAAATTGATTGTTGCTTGCTGCACTGTCTGCAACAGTGACTTTTCTATTGCCCATGATGGGATAAATGACTGTAAAAGACATGTTGAGGTGAGTTTAACGTGTCATTTGTTCATTAGCATAGCTAACGTTATTTAAACTAGCTGGCTAGCTGCTAAGGAGCTACTCTATTGATGTCCTACGTGATAAGGCCAAACTCCCTGTAGACTTGCTTAAAGTTATAAAATGACTCCATGATAACATAGTGTAAGTACATATCTTAATGTCACATTTTCTGTATAAGACAATATAATAAGGATACACCTTATGTTTTTATTTCTTTTAGGGACCACAACATATTAGGGAGGCTAAGCGCAGGGAAGGCTCAAGTATTGGTGCTACCTCCCTGAAATGAGTTTTTGCAGGGTGGGATGTCTGCCTTCTCCTGTCAGTAGAAACAGTTTTTTTTACCAAAATATACTTTATTCAAAAATAAAATTATGTACAATAAACCATTCAATGTCTGTCAGTCCTTTTCAGATGTTTACATTATGGTCTATACATATCCACACTTTTGGCCACCCACGTGGCATTCCATTGGTTCACCTTTCCACACTATTATTGATGGGTATACTCCCTGCCACCCGACCCCTCCCACTCCTGTGGTAGAAGAACCCTAATCTGTGGTCCTTCCCCACCGGGCCCTTGTGGTGGCTGCACCAAGTTTCAGCGTGTCCCTCAGCACGTACTCCTGCAGCCGAGAATGTGCCAGTCAGCAGCAGTTTCCCACGGACATCTCCATGTGCTGGCAGATCAGGACAGTTCTGCCGGGCTTAGAGGCTAAGCCAAATGAGAAGGCCAGGAGTTGGACTTGGTTGTCAGAAGGTATTTTAGGTGCATGCCGTGAGGAGCACTTTTAGGTAATGGGAGCTTGTCCCCACTACCACTCCTCAGCTTGACAACCTTGGAACCGTGAAGCATATAAGTTTGAAAGAAATCATATGTAGGCTTCATTACAATTCACAGTATCGTCTTTCATTAATAACAATCTATAGGGCTTTTGGGAGTGGTTTAGCATTCATTTGAAACAGTAAGGGTTTGTTTCCAATTCTGTATACCACACTCCAGTACAGTTGGTGGCGGTAATGCATCTTTAAGTGGGACTCTGCCAACCGCCATTAAAAGTCAGAAGAAGAATAAGAAGAAGAACAAGAACAGACTGGACTCCAACGCAGAAGCTGACCTGGCGGGGAATTGCTGAAGTTCCTCATCCACGCCGTCAGGTGCCGCTGTACCGGGAGTAGAGATCTATTGAGTGGGCCGTGATTAGCGTCCGTCTTCTCCCTCTCAGACAGGTCGGCTGTTAGGGCTGAGATGGCACCGGGAGGCAGGTCTGAGAGGCCGTAGGCCGCCCGACTGTCTGCTGCATTGTCCCGGCTGCTCGTCGGAATGGCCATGAACGAGGCGAGCCTGGAGGCGGCGATCGAACTGTATAAAGCGCAGCTGCAGCAGGTGGAGGCGGCGCTGGGAGCCGAGAACCAGCCCGAGGCCGAGGCTCAGTCTGACCTGCTTCAGCTCCAAGCTGACCTGCAGCAGCTGATCGCGCTCACCGAGTCCAGTCTTATCTCGGTCCGCAAGAGCCAGCTCTTGGAGCAGTTGCACCAGGCGGCTTCCCCGGGGCCCGAATCTGGAGAAGGAGCTCAGCTGGACGCAGAATATGCCGCTTTCCAGGCTGCTCTGGCCGGGGAGGCTGATGGCGAGACGGCGGAGAGGAACCAGGACCCCGAGGCTGGTGACGAGGTACCGGAGGGAGCTGAGGAAGAGATCAGCGGCACTAAGGTGCGGGCTCCCTACCGCACGCAGTGGGGGCCGCTACAATATCACAACGCCATGATCGTGGGCATCGAGAGCGACGAGCCACCAGAACCTACCGTCCGTGTCCTGTGGATCCATCCAACCCAGCGCGCCATGAAGCCTTGCCCCTTCTATCTCAATGGGACATGTCGCTTCCAGGACTCCTGCAGGTAGTTGAGGAAGCCTGAGGTTGGCCTGATAGAGTTTCTTTAGGTTACGAAAGGATTTGATAGGTAGACCAAATGTCGAAAAGACCACAAGTAATGGAAATCTGAAGTAAAACCCAAAGACATGCTGGAAATTCTGAGCAGATTAGGCTGTGGAGAGAGAAACGGCGTTTCATCGACATGAAATGTTCATTCTGTTTCTCCATTCACAGATACTGCTTGACGTGCTGATTGTTCCAGGTAATTTGAGTAGACCAACTTGTCTACTTGAGTGAGCGTTAAAATCTCTGGGCCTGAGTGTAAGGTGCTCCTCAGTAAATAGAATAGAAGAATTAAAGAAAAATCTCCCACACAGTTCTCCATGAATATCGGGTAAATTATCAAAACTGTCTCCAGCAGAATTAATTCCACGTCCCATTCCCATTCTGACATGTCTATCCTTGGCCGCCTCTACTGTCAAGATGAAGCCACACTCAGGTTGGAGGAACAACACCTTATATTCCGTCTGGGTAGCCTCCAACCTGATGGCATGAACATTGACTTCTCTAACTTCCATTAAAGCCCCACCTCCCCTTCGTACCCCATCCGTTATTTATTTATCTTTTATTGTTATATATTTTTCCTCTCTCTCTTTTTTCTCCCTCTGTCCTTCTCACTATACTCCTTGCCCATCCTCTGGGCTTCCCCCTCCCCCTTTCTTTCTCCCTAGGCCTCCCGTCCATCCCATGATCCTCTCATATCCCTTTTGCCAATCACCTTTCCAGCTCTTATCTCCATCCCTTCCCCCTTCTGTCTTCTGCTATCATTTTGGATCTCCCCCTCCCCCTCCCCCTCCCCCTCCCCCTCCCACTTTCAAATCCCTTCCTGTCTCTTCTTTCAGTTAGTCCTGACGAAAGGTCTCGACTGGAAACATCGACTGTACCTCTTCCTATAGATGCTGCCTGGCCTGCTGCGTTCACCAGCAACTTTTATGTGTGTTGCTTGAAATTCCGGCATCTGCAGATTTCCTCGTGTTTGCGCTCCAGCAGAATTAGCTGATTGAAATGGAGGGGTGGGGGAGGGGGAAGCTGTATTTATCCAAAAGCCTGCATGAGGGTGAAATGAAAAAAATATGTATGCTGATACTTGTAAGGAGGTAGTTTATGAACATTAGTCATAAATTGCAAAGTTTAAGTCAGTTAAATTCTAGAAGTACAATAAGTAAACTTGAATATTTGTCAATCTTTAAGAATTTAAGGAAACAAGGTGGCTGAACTTGAGGAGGAAGTTGACCCATGATGAAGAAAATTGGCAGATGTGCTCCAGATGTCCTTTAGGGATATAGTGTGCATCCCAAGATAGCCACAGGTTGAGACTCCAGACCAGAAAGAAAGACACAGGTGGTGACCGTGGGAAGTAAGAGCAGGATAAGAGATGCACATTGTCCTGGGGTGTCAACCGCGGAGCTGGAAGTTTTGAACATCTAGTGATGCTCAGTGGCGACCATGAAACCTCTGAAGTGGTAGGCGGGACAGAGAAGCCCCACAGGACTCTCCCTAATCCTAAACCTAAACCTCATAAAAAAGAAGTGATGATAGTAGGGGACTTAATTATCTGAGGGGAGGGGGGAGATTGAGAATCGGGTGTGTACTGACAAGGGGTCTCGTCTGGTGTGTGGTGTACCAGGAGCACAAGTAGGAGGTCCCCCTGGCTGAGTAGATATACCAATTATAGACTAGAATAGATTGAAAAATCAGTAATAGACTAAGGATGGCCTGTGTAAATTCAAGAAGTATTACAAATAAAAAAAAAGAGGCTGGAATCATATGCAAGTGTGTATTAGTATGATATAATAGCAGTAACAAACTTGTCTGACCCTAGGGGATGGTGATGAATATAAAAGATTCTAAGTATTAAAGGATATACGTAGCAAAGATGGGCAAAATTGTAATATTGGAGGAGTAGCAATATACATAAGAGAGAATTTAAACATGAGGCTGCTTATGATAAGAGATGAATTGAGACTTGGTGAAGATATCTGGATGAGAATTGAAAATGATAAAGATAAAGGAATAACATTGGATGTATGTTATAGACCCCCGAATGCTGATAGTGATTTTAATGAACTGCTCTATCAGAATATTAAAAAAAAGCAAGTTCTGAGGGTCATGTTATAGTTATGGGTGACTTTAATTTCCCAAATATTGAGTGGCTAATGTATTACAGGAAAGTGAATTAATTGAGTTATTGAATGATTGTTTTTTTGACCCAGTATGTTAATGCACCAACAAGAGGGGAGGTGTGTCTAGATTTGATATTCTGTAGCAATCAGAATTTTGAGTACCGAAGTTGTTGAGCCTTTAGGAACAAGTGATCGTTATATTGTCAGTCTCACCAAAGTTTTTTGAGAGTATATCAATAAAAAACAAAGCCAGTAAATTGAATTTTAGAAAGGCAATATTTGTGCAGATGTGGCAAAGACTTCAGAATGTAATCTGGAAAGAACTGCTTGATGTTGAGTCAGTTAAGGAACAGTTGGGTTGATTTAAAGAGGTAATACACACAGTGCAGGAAATGTTCATGTCCAAGGTTGGGTGAAGCAATAAAAACAATAGATCAACTACATGGATGAATAAAGATATATATAAAAAATTGAAGAAAAGACAGCCGTATAAGGAATACAGAAAAAATATTCATGATGTTATTGGTAGGGCATATGAAAATATGAGAGCTATAGTCGAGAGAAATTCGGATTGCCAAAAGGCAGGTTGAGAAGGATATTGCTGATAATGCGAAGATTGACCCTAAGAGATTTTTTCAAGTAATAAAAGAAAAGTCAAGGAGGAAGTTAAGTGTATTAGGAATAATAGTGAGGTGATAAATGATGCTGTGAATGACATAGCGGATACTCTTTTAACTCATATTTTGCTAAAGTATTCACCTGCAAAGGTGTTAGCAAAATGCCAGTAAGTGCAGAGAAAAATAAGGTTTAAAGTGATGTAGAGATCTTAGAAAATGAGGTCCTGCTTCAGGTCAAGAGGCTAAAAGTTAATAAATCTTCAGGAACAGACAACATATATCCAATGGTACTTAAAGAGGTCTGTGACTATATCTGTAAACCCAGAAGATGTATTTTTCAAAAGTCATTGAAGACTAGTGAAATCCCCAAGGACAGGAAATGAGCTAACGTTATTCCAGTATACAAGAAGGGTGACTACACTGACCCAGGTAACTATAGACCAGTAAGCTTAATGTGTATCGGAGGCAAGATCATTGAAACAAAAATAAAGAACGAGATAGAAAGAGGCATGTTAGCAGAAAGACAACGTGAGTTCAGAAAGGGGAAATCATGTTTTACTAATATCCTGGAGTTCTGTCAAGGGGCAACTAAAATTTAAGATAACAATAGAGTTGTTGATATCATTTGCTTGGTCATTCAGAGGCTTTTTACAAGGTACTCCACGATAGGTTAATAATCAAATTACAGGAAGTAGGGTTTTGGGTTAAGGTGTGCGAATGGGTGCAGAATTGGCTCAAAAACAGAAAACAAGTTGTGGTGAGAGAAGTGAGGTTCCGAAGGGATTGGTTTTGGGTTGCTGCTTTTTTTTTACATTAATGATTTGGGTAAGGAAATAACGAATACATTCAGGCTCATTCCAGTCAGTGGTAGGAATGGGCTACAGCGGCAAGTTTTCCCACAGATTGTAACACTTATTGAAAGTACGGATATGACGAGTGGGGCGGCCATTGTCGGGAGTAGGGCAGTGGTGAGAATAGGAGTGTCAGGCTTCGGCTCAGAAGAGGCGTTGTCTCTGGGTAAGTTTCTGTTAAAGTTCCCTTGTTTTCTCTTTCTCTTACTGTGCCTAGCGTAGTAAATGGCTGTTATGTGTTCTTTGTGCCAGGCGTTGGAGTCCTGGGAGACCTAGAGTCTCCCAAGCAACTACACCTGCATGAAGTGCATTCAGCTGCAGCTCCTTGAAGACTGTGTTAGGGATCTGGAGCAGCAGCTGGATGACCTTTGGCTTGTAAGGGAGAGTGAGGAGATTATCCCGAAGTAGTCCAAGAGGTCTAGAATACAAGAGCAGGTATGTGATGCTGAGGCTTTATAAGGCACTGATGAGGCCTTGCCTTGAGTAGTGTGAACTGTTCTGGGCTCCTGGCATAAGAAAAGACGTGTTGGCATTGGAGAGGGTTCAGAGGAGGTTCATAAGGATAATTCCGGGAATGAAATGATTATCATGGGAGGGATGTCTGTACTTGCTGGAATTTAGAAATATGAGTGTGGGGGGGGGAATCTCACTGAAACCTTTCGAATATTTTAAGGCCTAGGCAGAGTAGATGTGGAAAGGAAGTTTCCCATGATGGGGGAGTCGAGGACAAGAGGGCACAGCCTCAGGATAGAGGGGTGTTGAATTAAAGCATATGCAGAGAAATTTCGTTAGCCGGAGGGTGGTGAATTTATTACCACAGGCAGCTGTGGAAGCCAGGTCATTGGGTGTATTTAAGGCAGAGCTTGATAGGTTCTTGATTGGACACTGCTTCAAAAGTTAAGAGGAGAAGGCTGGGGTGTGGAGCTGAGTGAGGGGGAGAAAAAAAGGATCAAACATGATTAAATGGCGGAGCAGACTTGATGGGCCAAATTGCCTAATTCTACTCCTGTATCTTACGGGCTTAAAATTCAGATGTGGGCAGATAAATGGCAGATGAAATTTTGTGTAAGTAAATGTTAAGAAATACCAAATATAAATATTCAATAGGAGTCTTGAGTTAGAAAGCACACTGTATGAGAAGGATTTGGGCATCTTTGGCAGACTCCTCACTATCAACACTAGATCATGCGCAGAAGGAATTAGGAAGGCAGATTGAATGTTGGGCTATATAATGTGCTTAGTGGAGTTCAAGTCAAGAGACATTCTCCTTAGTTGTATAATGCGCTAGTGAGATCGCACCTTGAGTGCTGTGTACAGTTTTGTTCTCCATATTTTGAGGGATGTGAAGGCACTGGAGAGAAGTCCAGAGAAGGGCAATGAGACTGTAAGTCTGTAGGGTATGAGCTATGAAGAAAGATTGAAAAAATTAAATCTTTTTAGCCTAAGTAGACATAGAATGAGAGGAGATGTGATAGAAGTGTTCACAATCATTAAGGGTATAAGTAAAGTGGATGCAGCTGCTACTTCAGAATCAATCCGTCATCAAGGACGCAGGGCCTTGGATGGAGACTGGTTAGGCAAAATTTCAGACTAACATCAGGAAGCATTTCTTTACACAGTGAAATGTGGACACATGAAACAAACTATCTAGTTGTATAGTTGAGAGTAGTACCTTAGACACTTTTGAATTTAAACTTGATAGTTATTTCAAAACACTACGTGGCTAGGACTTTGACAAGCTTTGCTGAGCCGAATGGCCTGTTCTTGTCAAACAATTTCTAATACTCTAATGAGGATAAATGGTCTTCGAACTTAAATCTTTAATGGGTTTGGAGACATGAGACTAGATTCTGGAATCTGGATTAACAAACAATCTTCTGAAAGAATTCTTGTGTGCCAAGCAGCATTAGTTTAATGAGCAAAGAGAGAGGATCCATGCAGAAACTACTGGAATTAGTAATATATTAATAAGGCCTAAAATAAACCATTGTCTTAGATTCATACAGCACAGCAAGAGGCCCTTTGGACTACTGGATCTGCACTGGCCATCAAAATTCATCATATTAGTTCTGTAATGAATCAAAATTTTATTTTTCCTTTTTAATCAAATGTTCCAGATTACTCACCCACACACTTGGGTCAATTTGCAGTGGCTAATTAACCTGCATGCCCCTTGAACGTAGAGGGAGATTCTTGGCAGACACATCAGAACTCCAGTTTGAAGCCAGGTCATTAGAATTATAAACCAGTGGGTCAACTAGCCAGTATGACAATAGGATCAAGCAATATCCATTAGAAATAATGCCATGTTGCTTATTCTGTTTTTTTTTTAAGAAAATAAATATCTGAAGATTGAATTGAGAGGAAGTCTTTAAGATCATTGAATTATACAGTGTGGGCCATTTACCCCAACTTGGCTATGCCAACCAAGGTACCTTCTTGAGCTAGTCCCATTTCTCCATTTTCCCATATTGCTCTAGATCTTTCCTGCCTATCCTGTCCAAATGTCTTTTAAATAATGTACCTGCCTCTACCACTTCCTCTGGCAAGTATACCCACCACGGTCTGTGTAAAAAGTTCACCTTCGGGTCCCCTTTAAATCTTGCCCTCTCACCGTAAATCATGAAAGTACCTATTAGGATAAATGTTGACATTTATCCACGTGTATGTCAAGGCAAAATGAGCATGCACTTAGTGGTCATTATTATGTACCTCCTATACCTAATAAAGTGGCCACTGAGTGTATATTTGTTGTCTTCTGCTGTAGCACATCCACTTCAGGATTCAACAGATTGTGCGTTCAGAGATGTTGTAACGTGTAGTTATTTGAGTTGATGCTGCCTTCCCGTCAGTTTGAACTAGTCTGGCTATTCTTGTCTAATCTCCCTCGTTAAAAAGGCATTTTCGCCCACAGAACTGAAGCTTATTGGGTCTTTTTTTGGTTTTTGCATCATTCTTTATAACTTCTGGAGGCTGTTTTATGTAAAAATCCCAGGAAATCAGTTTCTCAGATATTCAAACTACCCCGCCTGGCACCAGTAAGCATTTCACAGTCAAAGTCACTTATCGTTTGGTCTGAACAACAATTGAACCTCTTGACCATGTCTGCATGCTTTTTGCACTGAGTTGCTGCCACATGATTGGCTGATTAGATATTTGCATTCATGAGCTTGTGTGCCTAAAAGAAGTGGTCACTGAGTGCAGATGCATTTAAGGATAAGCCAGATTCGTATAGAAACATAGAAAACCTACAGCACAATACAGGCCCTTCGGCCCACAATGCTGTGCTGAACATGCACTAGTTTTAGAAATTACTTAGGGTTACCCATAACCCTCTATTTTTCTAAGCTTCATGTACCTATCCATGAATCTCTTAAAAGACCCTATTGTATCCGCTTGTATCCGCTTCCACCACCATCGCTGGCAGCCCATACCATGCACTCACCACTCTCTGCATTTTGGAAAAAACTTACCCCTGACATCTCTGTACCTGCTTCCAAGCACCTTATAACTGTGCCCTCTTGTGTTAGCCAATTCAGCCTTGGGGGAAAGGCCTCTGACTGTCCACACAATCAATGTCTCTCATCATCTTAGACACCTCTATCAGGTCACCTCTCATTCTCTGTCGCACGAAGGAGAAAAGGTCAAGTTCACTCAACCTATTCTCATAAGGCATGCTCCCCAATCCAGGCAACATCCTTGTAAATCTCCTCTGCACCCTTTCTGTAGTTTCCACATCCTTCCTGTAGTGAGGTGACCAGAACTGAGCATAGTACTCCAAGTGGGGTCTGACCATGGTCCAATATAGCTGTAAAATTACCGCTCAGCTCTTAAACTCAATCCCACAGTTGATAAAGACCAATCCACTGTATGCCTTCTTAACCACAGAGTCAACCTGTGCGGCAGCTTTGAGCGCCCTATGAACTCAGGACCCCAAGATCCCTCTGATCCTCCGCAGTGCCAAGAGTCTTACCATTAATACTATATTCTGCCATCATATTTGACCTACCAAAATGAACCACCTCACACTTATCTAGGTTGAACCGCATCTGCCACTTTGTAGCCCAGTTTTGCATCCTATTGTTGTCCCGCTGTAACCTCTGACAGCCCTCCCCACTAACCACAACATCCCCAACCTTTGTGTCATCAGCAAATTTACTAACCCATCCCTCCACTTCCTCATCCAGGTCATTTATGAAAATAATGAAGAGAAAGGGTCCCAGAACAGACCCCTGAGGCACACCACTGGTCACTGACCTCCAAGCAGAATATGACCCGTCTACAACCACTCATTGCCTTTTGTGGACAAGCCAATTCTGGATCCACAAAGCAAGGTCCTCTTGGATCCCATGCCTCCTTTCTTTCTCAATGAGCCTTGCATGGGGTACCTTATCAAATCCCTTGATGAAGTCCATATACACGACATCTACTGCTCTACCTTCATCAAAATGTTTAGTCATATCCTCAAAAAATTCAATCAGGCTTGTAAGGCATGACCTGCCTTTGCCAAAGCCATGCCGACTGTTTCTGATCATATTATGCCTCTCCGAATGTTCATAAATCCTGCCTCCCAGCATCTTTTCCATCAGCTTATCAACCACTGAAGTGAGACCCACTGCACTACACTTTCCTGGGCTATCTCGACCCCCTTTCTTGAATAAGGGAACAACATCTGCAACCCTCCAATCCTCCAGAATCTCTCCCATCCCCATGCAAGAGGTAAAAATTTCTCAGTTATGGAAATGATTAGAAAACATAAATGCTAGCATTTGCTGGTTTAGCCAGTAGAGCTACCAGGACTTGATGTTTCAATCCGTATGGTAAGTCGGCATTCTCGATGTTGGCAGTGGTCTTGGAGTGGTGACAAGGAGGGTAGGTATGTCATCGGAGTCATCAGGTGGACACCCTCCTTTGACGTTTCGTTGATAAGTCCACAACGTCTCCAGAGGGCTCAACGGTGCTACCTGGCGTCCCAGATACACCCCCCTCAGTTCCATACCGCCCTGTCTTCATCTTGCAGCTCAGTTGTTGTCTTTCCTTTTAATCCAAATCCAATTGCTGCTTTCTGCTGCATTTGACAAGGACTTGATTGCTTGTTGGAGGGAGTGACCCCTCACCCCCATCTTCTTCAATAGACTGGTCATGGAGGTAGCAACGAATCCCCTGCATCCCACTTCTGCAGGGAAAATCTTGGTCTTCCAGCCATTCTGGGCAGCTTCAGTTGCCAGTTCAGAGTACTTGGTTTTTTTCCTCTCTTAAGCTTCTTTGACACCATCTTCCCATATATAGTTGCATCTGTGCAATATAAATTGATCTTTTACCTCAACGTCTGCAGAATTGCAAGTACCACGAAAATATGACCAGTTTAACTATGAAACTGGATCTACCGAGAATGACCTTCATAGCAATCAAAATTAACCAAAATGCTGATAATGAAAACCAGGTCATTAGCTTCCATAAATGTGCACTGTGTGGTACTCTAGAAGTGGAAGAAGTAATATACTAAAGCGCTCTAATACATGGTCTTAGTATGATCTCACAGCGAAATCATAAAATATGCACAGCATTGACCATTCTGTCCAAGTCTGTACCAAGAGCAATCCAGTTGGTTAAACTTCACAACCCCCAACTTCCCAGAATCCTTACAGATACTTGTCTATCCCCACTAGTTCAGTAAAATTTAATCTGGCTCCATTACTGTTTGTGATGATGCATTCTAAACCTCAACCACATGCTATGTAAAATAGATTTTTCATATTAGTCAAAGCTGTTCTGTAAGTAAGAATCATTCTTTGCTCCAGCATTTTGTGTGTGTGTTGCTTTGGATTTCCAGCATCTGCAGAATATCTTGTGCTTACTCTTTACTTCATGCTTCTTGACCCTTATGCCCAATGAGAACAGTTGCTGTCCATCCACTTTATACAATATACCCTTGTTGAGTTTACACGCCTCAACTAGAGTCACTTGTAACCACCTCTTCCAAGCAGTACATTGAATCACTGATTTATCCCCCCCCCCACATAATTACTTCCTAGGAGTACATTGCAACATTTCACAATCTTTCCAGTCTGTCCCATTTCTCTGGGGTTAACTTCTTCTCAGGTTTTTACACCCTTCATCTTCCTAAAGTGTGTTACCTAGATCTGAATACAATAGTCAAGTTGTTTAAAGTTTCATCTCGACTTCCTTGTTGTTATCCTTTTTACCCAATTACATGGCATCCTTTTGAGGGAGAAAACCATGCTCTTGTATTGGAATTAAGGGTCAGTTAGAACTAAGTCAAGTTAGCATGGATAACATTGGGTTGGTTTGTTTTCTGGCAAAGGGATGCTTGTAGACCTTCAAAAGAGATTGAGGGTGTAGTGGACAGCAAGGAAAAACTATCAGCATGCAACAGATCTGGGCCAGATGGTCCAAATAATGGCACATGGAATTTAATGCAGATAGGTGTGAGCAGTTGCACATTGGGAAGACAAACCAGGGTAAACCTTGCATGGAGAGCAGTAGGAATGGAGGGATCTGGGAAGAGATCCTCAACTCCTTGAATGTAGGGTTGTAAAGAGATTTTTAGGCACATTGCCCTTCATGAGTCAAAGTATTGGAAAGACGGGAGTTGGCATGTTATGTTGGAGTTGTCTTAAGACGTTGGTGAGGCTAAATTCTGGTCACCGACTTGCAGGAAAGATGTTCATAAGCTTGAAAGAGTACAGAGAAAATTTACAAAGATGTTGCCCGGACCTGAGTCATAGGCAATAGCTGAATAGATTAGGATTTTATTCAGTGAGCACAGGAGAATGAGATGTGACCTTACAGAATTGAGAGGTATAGATAGGATAGTGCAATCAGGCTTTTTGCACTTGGGTTGAGTGAGACTAGAAATAGAGGCTATAGGTTTGGAATTCAAGTTGAAATATTTAATGAGATCCTGTGTAAGAATTTCTTCACTCACAAGGTAGTGAGAGTCTGGGATGAGTTGCCAGCAAGAGTGTGGATACGGGATTGACTGCAACATTTAAGAAAAGTTTGGATAACTGTGTAGATGGGAGAGATGTGGAGGGCTGTGGTCCAAGTGTGGGTCAATGGGACTAAGTCGGATAACAGTTTTTGGCAAGGATTTGATGAGCCGTGGGGGCCTGTTTCTTTGCTGTAGTGCTCCATGACTCTATTACTCTGAACTTTTCTAAATAGACTTTTATGATGTTTTAAACCAATATGTTTCCTAAAATGGACATTAAACAATAGTATGCAAGGCTTTGGCAGTAAATTGTAAAAAAAATTATTAAATCTTTTTGACTAGCATAGATACAATAGGCCAAGTTACTATTACTGTGAAGGCACAATATAAATACAGTATTTCTCAAAGATGGCCCCAGGGCCAACATCCTTCAGCTAGTTCACAAAACTGCTTCTTTCAGGTCTTTGCTTCTACTTCTTTCAAATGTGATTCTGCCACAATTGGAACCCATGATTTACAGTTGCAAGAAAATATTTGTGAACCTTTTGCAGTTACCTGGCTTTCTACACTAATCACTCATAAAATGTGGTCTGAACATCTCAGTCACAATAATAGACAAACACAGTCACACAAACAATTGTACTTTACATATCTGTATTGAACACACTGTTTAATCATTCACAGTCCAGGCTAGAAAAAGTATGCAGACCTTTGTATTTAATAACTGGTAGAACCTCCTTCAGCAGCAAAACCTCCATCAAGCGTTTCCTGTAGCTGCTGATCAGACTTGCACAACAGCGAGGAGGAATTTTAGACCAATCCTCCATACAAAAATGATGCAGTTCATCAATGTTACTGGGATACCTTACATGAACATCCCTCTTCAGGTCATGCCACAGCATCTCATTTGGGTTAAGGTATGGACTCTGACTTAGCCATTCCAAAACATGAATTTTCTTTTTAAACTATTCTGTTGTTGGATTTACTCTTGTGTTTTGGATCATTGTTTTGTTGCATCATCCAACTTCTATTAAGCTTCAAGTGACAGACAGCTACCCTGACCTTCTCCTGTAAAATTCCTTGATGCAATTTTGAATTCATTGTTCCCTCAACAATTGCAAGCTGTCCAGGCCCTGAGGCAGCAAAGTAACTCTCCAAACATGGTGCTGCTTCCACCATACAGTTCGGATGAGGTTTAAGTGTTGGTGTGCAGTTCCTTTTTTTTTTCCAAGCATAGCAGAGTGCAATTCTGCCAAAAATTTCAACTTTTGTCTCAATCTGTCCACAGAACATTATTCCAGAAATGTTGTGGGACATCCAGGTGGTCTTTTGCAAACTTGGTGTGTGCAGCAATGTTTTTTTTTGAAGAGCAGTGGTTTCCTTTGTGGTGTCTTTTCATGAACACCATTCTTGTTCAGTGTTTTTCTTATAGTGGACAAATGAACAGAGACTTTAGCGAGTTTTAGAGATTTGTGCAGGTCATTTGCTGTTACCCTTGGGTTCTTATTCATCTCCATCAGCATTGCATGTTGTGCTTGGTGTGATCTTTGCAGGATGCCCACTCCTAGGGAGAGTAGCAACAGTACTGCATTTCCTCCATTTGTAGATCATTGCTCTTACTGTGGACCGATGAACACTCAGGTCTTTAGAAATACTTTTGCAGCTTTTTCCAGCTTCATGGTCCTCTTCTAAGGTCCTCTGAAAGTTGTTTTGATCAAGGAATTTCTTGAGAACAACAGGCTCTGTCAGTAACCTAACCTGGCATCTTATTTTTATAGGGCAGAGCACCTCTACAACTCACACCTCCAATCTCCTCTCATTCATTGGAACACCTGACTCCAAATTGCACTTATAGAAAGCATTACCCCAGAGTTTCACATTCTTTTTGAAGCTAGACTGTGATTGTTTAAATGGTGTACTAAGTGTTGATGAGAAGTACACTTTGTGTGCTATTAGTTTAACAAATTGTGTTGATACGTGGCCAAGTGGTTATGGCGTTCTTCTAATGATCTGAAGGTCGGTAGTTGGAGCCTTGGCTGAGGCAGCATGTTGTGTCCTTGAGCAAGGCACTTAACCACACATTGCTCTGCGACGACACCGGTACCAAGCTGTATGGGTCCTATTGCCCTTCCCTTGGACAGCATCAGTGGTGTGGAGAGGGGAGACTTGCAGCATGGGCAACTGCCGGTCTTCCATACAACCTTGCCCAGGCCTGCGCCCTGAAAACTTTCCAAGGTGCAAATCCATGGTCTCACGAGACTGACAGATACCTATATATATGTGTTTGTACTTTTGTATATTATTGTGAGTTAGATGAAGATCAGACCACATCTAGTGAGTAATTAATACTGAAAACCAGATAATTACAAAGGGTTCACAAACTTGTTATTGCAGCGGTACATTTTGATGGTGCACTTTCGGGCTGATTGAGCAATCTGGTGCTTTGCTGCTTCCGAAGGATTTCAGTGAGGTTTTGCGCAGAGTGTCCTTCCTTGAGGCCAACAAGCCTGGAGAGTGTGAGCCTATCATCAATTCCATTTCTCACTAATCCCACTGCTTAACCAGTTTTGGGCTCTTCATCTGAGAAAAGATGTGCTGGCATTGGAGAGGGTCCAGAGGCAGTTCACAAGTATGATTCCGGGAATGAAAGGGTTATCATACAAGGAACGTTTGATGTCTCTGCGTCTGTACTCGCTGGAATTTAGAAGGATGAGGGGGCGATTTCATTGAAACCTTTTGAATGTTGAAAGGTCTAGATAGTGTAGATGTGGAGAGGATGTTTCCCCATGGTGGGGGAGTCTAGGACAAGAGAGCACAGCCTCAGGGTAGAGGGGCATCCATTTAAAGCAGAGATGCGGAAAAATTTCTTCAGTCAGAGGATGGTGAATTTGTGGGATTTGTTACAGGCCAGGTGATTGGGTGTATTTAAGGCAGAGCTTGATAGATTCTTGATTGGACACAGCATCAAAGGTTAGGGGAGAAGACTGGGGAAGGGGATAGAGGAGGGGAAAAAAAGGATCAGCCATGATTGAATGGTGGAGCTGACTTGATGGGCCAGATTTTGCTTCTGTGTCTTATGGTCTTAAAGCTTGAGGAAGATTGAAATCAACGAGGACGTGAGCGGAAGGAGAATGCTTGTCCTGTGCCATTTGCCTGCGGGTGACTGATCTCGACTGATCTCGCTACTGCTTCTGAAGGAAGGTGCCTGCATTCGACTGGTCTCTCTCCCTCTCACTTGATGGTGGTGGTCTTGGGTCTCGGGCAAGGTTTAATCAAACCTTGGTTTGTGAATTGGACTCTGTGATCCACATTGTGAAGTGTTTCTGGTTGCTCCCCTGTTATTGCTTTTTTGTGCTATTTTGATCAGGGCAGGCAACGAACAAAGCGGTGGTAGATTGAACTGACTATTCCTGGACTGTTCAAAATCTTGTGATTTAACGTTTTATATTCAGTGTTTTTCTTTTTTGTTGTGCTATTTGCGCAACTTATTCTTTGCGCATTGGGGGGTGGGTTGAAGTTTTTCTTTGAACGGGTTCCATGGTTTTCTTTGTTTCGTGGCTGTTGGAAGATAATCCTCAGAGTTGTATACTTTGATAATAAATGTACTTTAAATCTTTGAATCTTCATTCTTTGTCCAGCTATATCTTTCTGGTACTGTCTCTAGATAATTTTAAAAGCCTATCTTTTGAATTTTGATTATTCTATTATTTCTTCTATCATTTCTCTTGTATTTAATGATGTGGAACTTCTATAAGTTAGATTTTTGGGTAGTATGGGACAGGAGAAGAGGGAAGGATGTTAGGGAATAATATTTCACCCATTTCAGAGAGTGTATATGTGCACATCATTTCAACTCTCCTTCCCATTCCCACATCGATCTTGCTGTCCTCAGCCTTTTCCATTGCCATTTTGAGGCCAAACACAAACTAGAAGAACTGTACTTCATGTTCTGCCTGCGTAGTCTATAACTTAATATAATGAACGTTGAATTCTCCAATTTCAGGTAACCCACATTCGCTGTGTTTCTTTCTCTCCTGATCACCCTTCCTCACACCTCACCTTTTATGCATACAAATAAGTGAGAAGTTTTACCTTGCTGTAGTAGCTACTTGTACCCACTAGATGTCTAAAATAAGATTAAGCTGAGGAGAAATTAAATACTGTAGGATGCAGCCTTTGTTTCTCTCATAGTGACTGGAAGTTCTGTGGTGTTTTGTGTAAATAATGAAATTCCTGGTTTTTGTAGTTCAGTTACAGTTAATCTTCCAGTCAGTTTTGCTTCCTATTAGATGTTACAAATGTGTTGTAGGTGAAACCGAATTATGCAGACCAAGGAAGACATCTAGTTTGATTCACATGTGTAATTGCCCTGGAGGATAGCAGTGTATGGTGCCGTATCAACTAGGGTTTCCTCTTGCTATTCAGTGGGTCCTAATGAAAAGTGTATGTATGTGGATAGCTGTTTTGATGCCCAATGTTATTGACTATCCTTTCATTACTTACTGGGGAGGAGGGGAAATGTGAGGTTTTAGCACAACTAAAAGCAAAAAAAAGGGACATAAACTTGTATGAAAGTATGTATTCTCTGAAGAAATTTACTGAGCTGAAAATAATTGTCTGACTAGATACTCGCATGGAGAGGTGGTGGCTATATCTGAACTACGGGAATTTGAAGAACTGGACCTCAGCTCACTTGAGGTGGGGTCATCCTGTTTAGCTAAATTTGAAGATGAGATTTGGTACCCAGCTAAAATCCTAGGTGAGTGCATTATGTATACATTTAATTCTGATTCCAAGAAACTGAAAAATACAGTATTAAAACTGTAGATTATAAGTACGCTGTGTAGTTCAGAATATGAATATTAATTATTTAATGCCTATATTCATGTAATAAATTCAACTTTTATAGTTCAGAAAGTAATGATCTGCTAAAAGATTTAGTTACAGGGTGCTTGGATTGTTATTTAGATTTTGTGTAAGAAATGTTTGAATTTTTATCAGTTATTATTAAACATAATACATTTTATTAAAAAAGAAAACATTATTTTAGGGTGGATTCCAGTTAATTGCGACACATCAGAACCAGTGCATCTTGGCCCAATTAGCTGAAATTTCAAGGAAATGGGTAAAAATGTATTAAAAAAAAGACAAACTACTGTTTAATTGAGTAGCAAATAATGTATGTAAATGAAATATGGAACAAATTAGAACACTGCCAATTCTACTTCAGTACTATAAAACAAAATCAGTTCATAATAGTTATTGACAGAGGAATTTATCCAGCATACGCTGCTGTGTATGGAGTGTTCAGGGAGGGGTAGCAGCTGTGGTGCACGGGCTGCTCGTGTTCATTCTGGGGTAGCTCACTCACCTGGGTCCCCACTGGACATTCATCTCTCACCTGTGGCTCCAAGTAGCTATTTGTATGTAATAACGGCCACACTCTGATACACCACTTTGACAGGCAGGCTAAACTAGGTAAGGTTAGCCAGCATGCCTTGTACCCTGGTGAAATAGGGGCAGCCTGTCCTAGCATTTGAAGTTAGCTCTGGCTGACTGGGCAGATGAGCTTAACAGTGAGAAGGCAATTCTGCAACACTTTGTGGAGAGTGAAGGGTGTGATGGGGCACAGAGGAAGTCATGGTTATCCACTGCAACCAAGGAAGACCCCAGTTTGTTATGACTACTCGTACCACTGGACCTGGACTTCCAAGATCGAGAGAGTGGAACTGTCCCGGTGCAATAGCTTTTCCACTTTTAAGAACTCTCCCGCAGAGGTCTCACTGTCATTGTCAGATTGTTGGACAGCCAATACACTTCCGTGTTCTTTTGATTGATTGGAAATGAACAAAATTTAACATAGACAGTGAGTGCAGATAATGGACTGGCTTCATACAAGTCTTCGTCCAAATCTTTATTCTCATTATAACATTGAAGATGATTGTCAATACTTTCAAATTCTTCATAGTTCTTAACTTTATGAAGTAGTAAAATCATTTCATTTTCACTCCTGGCTGTGCCTGGTATCTCCAAGCCTGACTGTTTGAAACCACAGTGAGCAAAACAGTTATGAATTGTCTTGCTGCTTATTTCTTGCCAACTATCAGTGAGAAAAATTGCTGCTTTATCAACATAAACTCACGCAACTGATGCTTTTTAAAAACTGTTTGCTCTAAGCACTCATAAACAAGTATGCTGTAAACTGTGAATACATAATTGTGCTTTGGCTTATCACTCAGAGATGATGCATGAGATTAGTGTGTACGTTTCCCTACACCTATGAACCTGACAAGGGAAGAACTCGTCTTTCATGAGCATAAAGGCTTGTTTCTGAACTTCTATAATTTTAGTTTGAAATGTCTCAATATAGGTAATAAGGTTAAATCTCCCAGGATACTGTATCTGTTCAGAAGCAGTTTTTTAGAAAAACTTCTTAAGATGAGAGTTCCTCAGCTCTGTATATATTAGTTAAAACTTTTTAGATTATTTTGCAAATAAAATTACCACTTCTGCCCTATAAGTTCTATAATTTAGGCCAGCATTATTATTTAAACTATGCCTTTTAAATTATAAAATCTTGAAGAAACGTATAACCTGCTATTTGCTTTAAATGAGCTGAAATTCTATTACTGCATTTGATAAACCTCCGGATGGTGGTGGTGGCATCCGTTAGTCTCGCGAGACCATGTGTTTCTTTTTAATTCATTGTATTATTTTAGTATGTGAATTTCACCATATCTTGTTCTCGGCTTTGGTCAGTAGGTGGCGCTCTAGAATGGCTTTCTTTCATTTACTTATAACTTTTTAAGTTTTCAGACTTCAAATGTAGATAGGTTTGAAACTAATAGCATTTAAAGTACATCTTTAAAATATGACGGCATGATTTTCATTATAGACTCAGCCATCTGAATCATTCCAGTGTGCTGTTTCTTTCTCGAGGCTTGTTATATGCTTTGGATTTTGTTGAAACAGTGTATATTGGTACCTGGTGCCCTTGTTCTCCGATGCACCATTCTGTGATATGAAATTATTTTGTCTTTGTGCAAAATAAATTTCTGAAATATAACATGACAGAACTTGTATTTAAAAATGAGAAGGCATGTTATAAAAAGACAAGCAGTTACAAATAATAAGTTTGGAGCAGATTCATTATAACACCATAGGCAAAGCACTTCTATTTAGAGAAAAAAAAATATATATATATTTGAATTTTGGCTAATGCATGAAAATTTTTTTTTCAGATATAGACAATGGTTACTTTACAATAAAATTTGAATCCTTGCTTCAGAAAGAAATGGTAGTGGAAGGGGATGGGATTATGCCAGTTCATCAGACTGATGAGTCTTCCTCATCATCTAGCTCTGAGGATGAAGGCCAACTTGGTTATGCTAAAGGTATGTTCTACAACACAAAGTTATAGCTGGTTATTTGCTTCAGTAAATTGGATTCATTGCACAGTATTATATTAAAACAATTCTTTGAGAAGAGCGGATGTTTTAACATTTTAAAAAAAGTTAAACAATAGCTATAATGTAATGCTTAGGATGAAATTATAAGGTGACTATTTGCCTGGAATGTAATTGGATCTATGGGCCAATCCCAGTATATGATAATCTTTTGAAATACTTATTTAAATTTTATCCTTGACCAGAGTTGGGCATAGGTATGCGAGCTTCAGAACAGTCTAATTTTCATTACTCAAGGCTGAGCTCCATTTGTTTTTAGACATTATTTTATGAACATACATGAGCTCAACCTCTTCTGTTATTTCTAAAATTACGAGTTATGGGTGTAAATTCAGTTTGTTATGCTATATAATAAATTCCAATAATTTGCAATGCCATTTTTGGGAAATCATTATAGTTCAGTATCTGGTCTCTGGCTCTTGTTCCTCTGCTCCCTTTAATCTCAGCAGTGGCTTGTTTCCCATACTTCCTCGAAAGTCACTGGGGTTGTTTCCCATGTCCCTTTAAAATTCGCCTTATTCATTGGAAAATTTATTTTACTACAGTTTAACAGCAAAAGAAAAGTGAATTAAGTGTGTGGAGGTATTAATAGAAATAATATCCAGTAATCCAGAATATCTCCCATTTTGGACTGCCAACTTCGTAAGGGTACAAAATTATCAAATTTTACAGCATATATTTGTATTATTCCATTGGACTCTTTATGTGTGTTCAAAGGTGTAAGGAAGTGCGACTTGAACCCTTGTCTATAAATAATTTTTATAGGTCAAAGAAACTTGTTGGCATGCCAATATTAGCACATTGTGACAGCCTTATTGACAAATATGTATGAAAATGCTTGAGGAATTTAGCTAGGAAATTAATTGATATTCACTGAGTTAGGTCTGTGATTGTTCACTCTAATGAGATAAGTAGATAGTATTTATGTTGGCTGATTGGCAGTTAAGTGGAAAAGGGAATCACCTTCCCCCCCCCCCCCCATTACAGAGTCAAAGGTTTTTTATTGAAGTTAATGAAATGGTAAAGCATTTAGGCTGAAAGGCTAGTTTTATTACTGTAGGTTCTATGTAATAAATATAAGCAGGTTCCATCAAAGGAAAAATTGTTTTGTCAGATCACCATCCCAGCAGTGAGCACAAAAGTTGCCTCTACAGTAATTTTTTTTAAACAAAGATATTCTCTAATGTTATTTAATAAATACAGATGTTGATTTTCATAAAGTTGATAATATTTGGTGTATTAAAAGCCTTTTCAAAGTCCTTCTCCCTCTATGCTAACTTCTGAACTCCTCCCTCCACCCCATCCCCCACCAGCTAACTCTGTAGGCAAGCATTCTGAAGCTTATTTTATATTTTGACTGTTTTGGTAGATTGTGCTTCCACTATTAACAGGCTTTCAAGACTATCCCAGCATTTACCGACTTGTCATAAACCTGGTCAATTACCTTCTGCTTTGTACTTAATGACTTTATTTCTTCCTGTGGGACTTTGTGAGATATTCTATATCTGTTGTTTTGAGTAAACTGTTGAAGTAAAATAGACTATTGAAATCAAAATACAGGTTGAGTGCCCTTTTTCCAAAATGCTTGTGACCGAATGTGTTTTGGATTTCGGATTTTGGAATATACAGTCAGATAGCTTGGGATCACCGTTATTTCTGACTCAGAATTTATGTAGGCAGATATTGTTTTACCATGTTCATCGCATAAACAATACGTACTTAACAGTAAAAATTATTACATACCATTAATATGAAAATATGGGTGCAAGATTACAAAAGCAGCACAGCAGCATCAGGGGAATCTTGAATCAGCTGTTAAAGAACAAACAATGGCAGGGTTTCAGCCTCCACCTACAATGCTGTGTTTTGATTGAAAGGTTACAGTACACTGTGTTAGTATTTTTTAAGCTTTTATGTAAGGTATAAAAACAATCAACATTGTAAACCTGTTCTGGTGTTAGATTTTCATTGGTGATGATCTTCACAAACTCATCGATGAATTTCTCCTCTGCTTTGTGATCAGCAGACGCTTTAATGCCATGCCTTTTCTTAAATTTCTGCAACCAGCTTGCAGAATATTCACAAGTACCTTCAATTTTCAGTTTGTCATGATAGATCTTTGCTTGTTTCATGATCAGCATACCATTAAGCAGCAGATGTGCACTCCGATGCTGATGAATCCATTCTTTCAATACATAATTGAGATCTTTAATTTTTACTTTATGCAGAGTTTTTCTGTTTTTCATTAGCTTCTGTTCATTGCATATTTGAGTTCATTTCTCAAAACTGTCTGTAGTGTGCAGTGACCTGTGCATCACCTGGGAACCTTCCCAGCGAGTTTTTAAATTTCCATTTGTGACGTCATGTCAGTGCTCAAATGGATTTTGGAGGTTTTCAGATTTTGAAATTTCAAATAAGGGATACTTGTATTACATTATGTAATGTTTTTCATGTTCATAGTGGTTTACTTTCTATTTACTTGTACATGTGTTATTTTGTTTCAGTTTTGGATACAAAATCTGAGGGGATAGAAAGTTGGACTGCAGCTTCCAGCTCGTCATTTGCTGGTTGGGAAGCCCACACTCGTGGCATGGGATCCAAACTAATGATTAAGATGGGTTATGAATTTGGCAAAGGTAAGAGTAAGCAGTTACCCTGGTTATTAAGAGTCACCTGGTAGAAAAATTCCTAACATGTTCAGTACTCTGCTGAGATCCAAATAAAATATTAATTCGCAAATGCATTTCTTTCTATTAGTAACGGCCTTATTAAGTTTTTGACTTTTGTGTGTAAAATGTAACTTCATTGTGATATTGGACCATGTTGAATCACTGATGGTCCTCTGTAACTTCAGGAAAGGTAAAGTTGTGTCACAAGCTGAACACAGTTTCCCAAATTAAACTTAATGTTTGTAATACTTCTATCCTTGACTTTCAACAGAGATATAGTGTTGTGAACAAGAGATACTACCAAAGAAGTAATTGTGTTCTTTTGAAGAGAAATATAATTTGTATTTTTTAGTAAACTCTGTTCCCTTCTAAATGAAAATAACTATGTGCAACATGTTTGAAACAAATTAAAATTGAAAGTGCTGGAAATACACAGCTGGACAGGCAGCAACTTTAGCGGGAAAAATTATGTTAATATTTCATGTCAGTGACAATTCATCATTGATCAGAAGGATAAACTTTGCTCCTATCTCCCCAGATTCAACCTGACCTACTGAGTATTTACAATTTCGTTTTATTTCAGGTATACGTACTTATTTACTTTTTGATTTCTAGTGTGAGTCTGTTTTTCTTTTAGGTTTGGGAAAAAATGCTGAAGGTCGAGTGGAACCTGTACATGCAGTGGTTTTACCACCAGGGAAGTCCCTGGATCAGTGTACTGAAATCCTGCAAAAGAAGAGAGAAGGAAAACTGAACCATCTTCATAAAAAGAAACACAGAAGGAAAGGTCAAGGGGGTTCGTGTGCTAAAGAAAGAAAACCTCAACAAACTGTGTTTGACTTTTTGAATGATAAACTTAAAAGTACTGGGCAAACTAGCAGCTTGTCAGTTCAAGCTGAATTTCCGAAAAGAGAGAGAAACAGCAAAGAATGTTACAAGGCAAGCAAAAGCAGAAAGAAAACTCTAAACATCCAGCTCTTCCAGATAATGCAAAAGATAGACCACACAGAAAAGGACATTGCAAAAATTATGGAAGCACTTGCAAGAAACGTTGGAAGGTACCTTCTGCAATCTTTTATAATTTCATCTTTAATTGGTGGATTCTATGACATTATTAAATCATGTTGGTTATGATAGTGTGTAGTTACTCTTGAATTTGACTCAATAGACGCTCCATCGCTTTCGCCAATTAGATAGTAATTTAGAAAGAAATCAAAACACATTGTAGAAATCTGAAATAAAACAGAAAATGCTGGAGATGTCTAGCAGGTTACATTGCATCCATGGAAAGAGAAAAGGGGTTAAGTGTTTCAGGTCTGTATCCTTTTGTTACAACTGGGAAAGGGGAATAAACTTGGTTGTCATTTGCAGAAAAGATGAAGTAGGGATGAGTGGAACAAAGGGAAAATCTGTGATAGTGAAACCAAATGGGCTAAGGTGGCAGTTAGAAGTAGATTATACCTCTATGTAATGTTGCAGGATTGTTTTTACTCTGGTTACCATAATGACCCCTCAGCACAGAAACAGACCTTCAAGGCACCTAGTCCAAGCTGACGAAAATGCCTGTCAATACTAATCATAGTTGCCTGTGTTTAGCTCATTCCGCCCCCCCCCCAGCCTGTCCTATTCACTGTCTGTTCAAATGTCCTTTCAAAGCTGTAATTGTACTTGTCTGTCTTGTGTCTGACAGCTCGTTCCATATACTTATCATCCTTTGTGTATGGAGGAAGAAAAGAAACTGTCCGTCAGATCTCCTTTAAATCTTTTCTCCTCTCATCTTAAATCATGTTCTTGTAGTTTTAGACTCCCTTACCCTGGAAAAATAACTATGACTGTATTTCCTATCTATGTCTATGTCTCTCATAATTTTTAAAATTCACTGAGATCACCCCTGAGCCTCGTTTGCTCCAGGGAAAATTAGTCACAGCCTATCCCAATAACTCCTTATGACTCCAAGCCTCTCGTCCAGGTGACATTCCTATGAATCCTTTCTGCAACATTTTTAACTTAGTCACATCTGGTGACCAGAACCGAGTATGATAATTCAAGTGCAGCCTAACAAAGTATTTGTACAACTGTAACATGATATACATCAAAGTTGCTGGTGAACGCAGCAGGCCAGGCAGCATCTATAGGAAGAGGCGCAGTCGACGTTTCAGGCCGAGACCCTTCGTCAGGACTAACTGAAGGAAGAGTGAGTAAGGGATTTGAAAGCTGGAGGGGGAGGGGGAGATGCAAAATGATAGGAGAAGACAGGAGGGGGAGGGATGGAGCCGAGAGCTGGACAGTGCACCTGTCCAGCTCTCGGCTCCATCCCTCCCCCTCCTGTCTTCTCCTATCATTTTGCATCTCCCCCTCCCCCTCCAGCTTTCAAATCCCTTACTCACTCTTCCTTCAGTTAGTCCTGACGAAGGGTCTCGGCCTGAAACGTCGACTGCGCCTCTTCCTATAGATGCTGCCTGGCCTGCTGCGTTCACCAGCAACTTTGATGTATGTTGCTTGAATTTCCAGCATCTGCAGAATTCCTGTTGTAACATGATATCCTGACTTCTATATTCAGTGCCTTTGCTGATGAAGACAAATACATCATGTGCTGCTTTCACTACTGCTTACATGTGTTGTCACTTTCAGGAAACTATGTATTTTTACCCCAAGATCTCATTGCTCACTGACATTCTCCAGGCCCCTGGAGTGTATCTGGGGTTGTGTATTTGCTGCGTGTATATGGGGTTGATTCAACTTCCAAAAATCCATTTCTTGGCAAATGTCTAAGTTAAATGCCATCAGCCATTCACTTGCCCACTTTCCCACTTTCCCAATTGATCTAGATCATGTAACCTTGAAGACCACCACCTTCACTGTCATCTGCAAATTCTTACCAACATCATCAGCGCTCTCACATTCATTCAATTTTCCAATTCTACCTTGCCAATTTATTGTTCTCCCTGCACACCTGATATTTCATTTAATTCTCCAGTGTACTGACTCTCAAATCTTCCTATCATTTCCATCCTTGTGATCTTTGTTACCTTTTCATTGAAATCTGCATCCAACATTCCTCCGCTGGCATCTTCCAAATTTTCCCCCAATGACACACTGACAAATGGTTGTAGATTCACAATAACCATTTCACCTGCAGAGCCCTTTCCAAACTCAACTCTCTTGTACCACTCAGTCCCCAAGACTGTTTTATTTACCTCACACTTAATTACATGACCTAGCTATTTTCTTCATTCCTTTACAACACTTCACCCTTTGCAATTTGCTACCTATAGCATTTTTAGATTCTAATTTCAAAATTAACATTAAATAGTAGTCGTTAATTTATTGTCACCATTGTAACTGATCTCAAGTTTCTTTTGTTGAATTATTGCAAAAATTAATACTTTTTAAAGGGAAGAATAAATGTTGCTTATCTGGTATAGAACCACAAAAATGGTCTCAAACAGTGAAATATTTTTCAATCCTTTGTAAAAGTGAAGATTTAACTCCACAATGGAGGAATGCCAAGAATTATGTAACATTAACATCACTTTGTGCTATGTTTCAGCATTCTTTACTGATTTATTACAGAGACAAAGCAGTAACGTCTCATCTGGAAGAGAAGTTGTCTAATGCAAGGAAGCAATTATCCTATCTAAAATCTCAGGAATCCGGGGCCCAGCGTGAACAAAAGAGAGCAGACACGCACAAGATGATGACCAAATTCTGATTTTAAATCTTTCAGTGCTCTTTGTTCATTTTTGAAGTGTACCAATTTGTGCGGCATTTTCCTCTGTAAAATATATACAATGAAATTGATGTGTAAAAATGGTCCTTGGTGTTTGTGTTATTAGTATGTCTTTTTGAATGTTTCACTAAAAAGTAAAAATAATTTTTTTCCATTAGGAGAAACTTTATGTGAGTGCTCTGACATCACAGTTGCCCTACTAACTTTTTAAAAACTTTTTAAGATGGTAACTGTTTCAGTCATGTAAATTATAAGCTGCAGTACTGAAAATTGTGTTCACCTGTGATTTTGTACAACTTAAGAACACAGTTAAACTCAGTCAAACCTCGAATTGTTTAGATCAAACTCGTAATAGTGTAACATAAGTATTTGAAAATAAAGAAATTTTCTGTTTTCATGTGTTAACAGACTGGAAGTTCGTTTGCATTGACACTTCAAATATTAACTCAAACTATATTTGGTTCTTGGATTCAACACCTTGCCATTTGAGGAACTTTGACACAATCACTTATGCATTAGAGTAGATCTGGAAACTTCACAGCTGTTTGTATCATATAGACCTTATTTATTTCTAGATTGTATAATGTACTCGTTGAAAACCTGAAATACCATCTGAAGGTAATACAACAGAGGAACTCAACATTAAAAGTGTTGTGTGTGAACTGGAAGATGCTACAGAGGTGAAACAAGATTTGATTTCAAAATGACATTTGTGATGAACAGCAGTGAGCATGTATAGGCTAGTGCATGAGTGCAACTTGGTGTTATCAAGTGCAAGGTAATAAATGTATAAAACACTCAAAGTGCTGAAAAAACTCAGTAGGGCAGGCAGCATCTATGGAAAAGAGTAAAGAGTCGACGCTTCGGGCTGAGACTGGCAAGGATGGTAATGTTTATGGAGGAGGAGGTTGACAAGAAAAATGTTTCATGTGACAGTGTTTGAATAAACATAAGGTAATAGAGTAATATTGATAGAGCTGAATGAAATGATCAAGGACTTAAATTGTTTTCTGCCACTTTTAAGGAATTAAGTAAGTAGGATGCTACGGTAACGTAGCAGCGAGTGTGACACTCTTACAGGGGTCTCGAAGTTTGGAGCTCAGTTCTGATGCTGGTTGTAAGGAGTTTGTATATCCTCCCCATGAACGTGTGGGATTCCTCTGGGTGCTGAGGTTTCCTCCCACATTTCAAAGGTGTACCAGTTAGTCAATTCATTGGTCATTGTAAATTGTCCTGTGATGAGCCTAGGGTTAAATAGGTGGGTTTGAAATGCAGTTTTCTGATTTGTGCACATGTTACCTTCTCTGATGGCCACTGCTAAGTTTTAGCTATCGGTATTTAAAGGTTCACAGTCAACAGTTCAGATTCCATGCCATATCAAAAGATTGTCGGAATAATCTAACAATAAATCTCTCTGTCCTTTTGATCAATATATAGGAGGGTTTGAGGTGGTCTCTGAATAACTACAAGGACCTCACCCAGTGGCACCCCCTCCCAAGCTGTCCTTTCGATTGCTGGCTCAACCACTCAAAGGCCTAGCTTTTTTTTGTGGTCACTCCCCATTCAGGCTGGGCTGGTTGCCTTCAGACGCTGTGTGCAATGTCTTCTCTCTTTGTCTGTATGCCTTATCATCAAGGTTGTGGAACCTGATATCTCTGCCATAACTAGGATCACTCGCAACCATTTTCCCCAATATCTTTCTATTAGAAACGTAGAAAACCTACAGCACAATAAAGGCCCTTTGGCCCACAATGCTATGCCGAACATGTACATTACCTAGGTATACCCATAGCCCTCTATTTTTCTAAGCTCCATGTACCTATCCAGGAGTCTTAAAAGACCCTAGCGAATCTGCCTCCACCATCATTGCTGGCAGCCCATTGCACGAACTCACCACTCTGCGTTTTTTTAAAAAGAAGTACCCTGACATCTCTACCTACTTCTAAGCATCTTAAAACTGTTGCCTCTCGTATTAGCCATTTCAGCCCTGGGGAAAAAGCCTCTGACTATTCACATGATCAATGCCTCTCATCATCTCGTACACCTCTGTCAGGTCACCTCTCATCCTCCATTGCTCCAAGGAGAAAAGTCTTTCCACTCAACCTATTCTCATAGGGATGCTCCCCAATCTAGGTAACATCTTTGTAAATCTCCTCTGCACCTTTTTTTTATAGTTTCCACATCCTTCCTGTAGTGAGGTGACCAGAACTGAGCACAGTACTCCAAATGGGGCCTGACCAGGGTCCCATACAGATGTAATATTACCTCTCGTCTCTTAAACTCAGACTCACGGTTGATGAAGGCCAATGCACCATATGCCTTCTTAACCACAGAGTCAACCTGCGCAGCAGCTTTGAATGTCCTATGGACTTGGACCCCAAGATCCCTCTGATCTATCACACTGCCAAGAGTCTTACCATTAATGCTATATTCTGCCATCATATTTGACCTACCAAAATAAACCACCTCACATTTATCTGGGTTGAACTCCATCTGCCACTTCTCAGCCCAGTTCTGCATCCTATCGATTTCTCTCTATAACCTCTGACAGCCCTCAACACTGTCCACAACACCACCAACCTTTTTGTCATCAGCAAATTTACTAACCCATCCCTCCACTTCCTCATCCAGGTCATTTATAAAAACCATGAAGAGAAGGGGTCCCAAAACAGATCCCTGATGCACACCACTGGTCACCACCCTCCATGCAGAATATGACCCATCTACAAGCACTCTTTGCCTCTGTGAGCAAGCCAGTTCTGGATCCACAAAGCAAGGTTCCTTGGATCCCATGCTTCCTTACTTTCTCCTAATCATGTTCCTAATCATATTATGCTTCTCCAAATGTTCATAAATCCTGCCTCTCAGGAATTTTTCCATCAACTTACCAACCACTGAAGTAAGACTCACTGGTCTATAATTTCCTGAGCTATCTCTACTCCCTTTCTTGAACAAGAGAACAACATCTGCAACCCTCCGATCCTCCTGTCCCCATTGATGATGCAAAGATCATCACCAGAGGCTCAGCAATTTCCTCCCTCACCTCCCACAGTAGCCTGGGGTACATCTCATCCAGTCCCGGAGACTTATCCAACTTGATGCTTTCCAAATGCTCCAGCGCATCCTCTTTCTTAATGTCTTTGTGCTCAAGCTTTTCAATCCACTGTAAGTCATCCCTACAATCGCCAAGATCCTTTTCCAAAGTGAATACCGAAGCAAGGTATTCATTAAGTATCTCTGCTATCTCCTTTGGTTCCGTACACACATTTCCACTGTCACACTTGATTGGTCCTATTCCCTCACATCTTATCCTCTTGCTCTTCATGTACTTGTAGAATGCCTTGGTGTTTTGCTTAATCCTGCTCACCAAGGTCTTCTCATGGCCCCTTCTGGCTCTCCTGATTTCATTCTTAAGCTCCTTCCTGCTAGCCTTATAATCTTCTGGATCTTTATCATTACCTAGTTTTTTGAACATTTTGTAAGCTTTTCTTCTTGACTAGATTTTCAACAGTCTATGTATACCATGGTTCCTGTACCCTACCGTCCTTTCCCTGTCTCATTGGAACGTACCTATTGAGAACACCACGCAAATATCCCCTGAACATTCGCCACATTTACAGTAAGTACATATTCGGCACAGCATTGTGTACTGAAGGGCCCGTATTGTGCTCTAGGTTTTCTATGTTTCTATGTTTCTACATTTCTGCCGTACATTTCCCTGAGACTATATATGTAACTAACCTTCCATAACCAGCCTTCAGTATAAAATACCGTTACTGCTATATTTTAGTGCATTATTCACGGCCTGCTGTCACATAATTGTATTCCTGTTCCTTTTTATTCACAGGTCTTCTTCAATCAGGAGGTTAATGATCTTTATTTAATTTTTCTTAATGAGGCTGTTAGTGGGCTGATTCATTTGATCTGCTTCTCACTTTGGTGTTCTATGATCAGCAATGGTGAACACACACTCATTACCATTTTACCAGACATGCTGCATTTCAAGCGCATTTTGCATTTGCATTCTAGGAGACATGATTCCTAACTAATCAATTGCATTTATGAGACATGCACTGACTATGTCTCAACTTTGCAAAGTTCTTTCCAAAAGAACTAAAACTCAATGTGCTGACAATACCCAATCACAAACAAGAAAATCTGCAGATGCTGGAAATCCAAGCAGCACACAAAGTGCTGGAGGAACTCAGTAGGTCAGGCAGCATCTATGGGAAAGAGTAAACAGTCAACATTTTGGGCTGAAACCCTTCATCAGAACTAGAGAAAAAAGATGAGGTCAGAGTAAGAAAGTGGGGGGGGGTGTGGTTGGGAGGAAGAAATACAAGGTAGTAGGTGATAGGTGAAATCGGAAGGGGTGAAGTAAAGAGTTGGGAAATTGATTGGTGAAAAAGATAAAGGTCTGGAGAAGGAAATCTGATAGAGGACAGAAGGCCATGAATGAAAGGGAAGGGGGAAGATCACCAGAGGGTGGTGATGGGCAGGTAAGGACATAAGGTGAGAGAGGGAAATGGGAAGAGGGAATGGTGTTGGGGGGCATTACTGGAAGTTTGAGAAATCAATGTTCATGCTATCAGGTTGGAGGCTACCCAGATGGAATATAAGGTGTTGCTCCTCCAACCTGAGTGTAGCTGCATCATGGCAATAGAGGAGGCCATGGACTGACAATACCCAATATAGATTTTAACCTTATGGAACATACTTGTTAAGAAAAGCAATGTTTCAGATCACACCCAGGAGTTCCAATCTCCCTCAAACAACATAAATTTTAAATTCCCAGAATGTGGGAATCTCACCTTAACCCAGATTCCACATTGCCAGTGTGGAATCTGGGTCTCTCCAATATTGATTCCAAAGCAAAAAAAAAATACACAGATAAGACAAAACAAAAATTGATGCATGCACTTTTCTTCCTCAAATTTTTTGAACTTACTTTCTCTCAAAGGTTAAACATTCAGATAAACCTCTTAAAACTTATATTTGCAACGACCTTCCAGGATCTTAGACCTTAAGGCTTTGAAACAAATAATGCTGGAAATTATTGGTCATGTACAAGTACTCAACCAAAATTGCAGCATTGTCTGAACTTTCTCAAATTCAGATCTCTGAAGTTTGAAGCTTGATCTGTAGAATTCTGATTATATGACCTATCTGAGTCTTGGATAATGTGTCCTTCTTTAGAACATCTCATCCTTCTCGGACCACCCTTTAGTTCAGATATTTGCTTCCACTTAGCTGTGAGTTTATGTGGTTTTTCTGTTATAATTGGGCCTATTCTGACTGCTTCACAATCTTCTTTTGTGTTCAGCTTGTACCCCGGGATCTCTTGACATAATCTATGGAACTATCCTGGTTCCAGTCACTGTTCATCAGGGATGCTATGGCTATATTGTCGGTTCTGTGAATCTTATGTGTTTGCTGACCCTGACTTGTCCAGTCTCTGAATCTATGACACCACCTGCCTTACAAAGTGCATTTATTCTCAGGACATTACCTTCATTATTTGGGCAGACTCAGAAAGCCACTGGAAAGGGCACTCTCTCTATCTCAAGGAGCTGAAGCTCACTTTTTTCTACCCTCATTATCATCCCCCACCCCCCAGCCAAACCTGTAAGATAAATAGCCTCCCCAGTTGTGGCAAGGGTAGGTAATTTGGGTTACTAAAGCTCCTCTGTTCACTAATGTATCACATTGATGCTTGGCTATTAATGCTCTTGTGTACACCTGTGGGTGACCAGGTCTGGCAACGGGGGCTACCGTTAGCTATTTGTCTGACTTGTATGCTATCTTTACTAGTTTTATAGTCTGGTCAGCAGTCAGTGTGGGAGAGAAGATTTTCTGTGGTTTCTGCCTGTCTTGGTTGATGACTGACTCACTTTCTTTCCTTCTTGTGACATTGTCTCACACTATGGCCTGAGAGGCCACTGCTGTAACAAATCATCTCCTTTTCATTTCAATGTCTGTTCTGGCAGTCCTTTGCTAAGTGCCCTAGTTGTTGGCACACAAAGTAAGTCCTCTGCGTCCCTACAGCAGCTATATCCACTACAGCCACGTTACAACGTCTCTTTCCTGTCTTTCAGTCTATTTCCCTAGCTTATGAAACTATTGTAGAGTAGGTGGATCTCACAGTTCAAAACCTCCCGGTGGGCTGAGTTCAGCCCTTGAGCATTTTCAGGAAAACTGGATCATCGCTGTCTGGATTACCCAGTCCTGGGTATTCCCCGTAGGTCCAGTATTTTCATTCTGCATTGTCCATGGCAAGTTTACCGGCTTCCTGAATAACTGACATTATCATTCCCCAGTTGTTCTTAACTCCTCCCAGTACCTGCCTCATTTCTTTCTTAAAGTTCTGATACTTCTCCTCATTACTGCCATTACCATTAGTTGCCCATGTTTCATCCCGCACCCCTGCAGGCATTTAGCTTTAACCAATGGTGCATCTGGTAGACTTTGGTCATTTCTTCTAACTTATGCAAAAATTCTGCATTGCTATATGCAACTCTTAAATGAGGGCAGTTCAGATAAAATGCTTTTCTCCTCGGGTGAAGGGTTTGAGGATGGTAGTGATGGGTGTAAGTGGCTGGCTGGGATCACTGGGGTTCTGAGCCTGTCATTGCTGGTCTATATAGGTGCCATCATCGTGAGCGGTACTGGGTATGACTTCTCCTGTTTGTGGGTACTTTTCCACTTGTCAACTTGCTGGTCTAATACTTCCCAATCCACCTCATTGCTTTCCTTAGCAGTTATTCCCATGACTGCTGCCCAGGGATCACCCAGCTGCTGAGCTTTATCCCATTTACCTCTCAGTCTACCCAGATCCTTGACTCATTCATTTGTGTATTTTTCTAATTGCTCTACCCACTTTTCACCCACATCTTTCTCTCTCTTGCTTTCTTTAAGTGTTTCTTCAATCTGTCCAGCTCTGCATGTACACTGTCTCGCTGTTCTCTGTATTCATCCCTTTTCTTCTGTAGCTCTGCCATTTGCACACTATGTGACTCCTGACACTCTCTTGCAAATACATGTGACATAGAATGACTGCTGTTTTACCTCCCTTCCTCTTTGACTGGCTTTTCCACCACTGCCAATGTTCCTCTGGGCTCCAGGTCTTAACCCACCTGTCTTTATCCATTTCTTATTCAACTTTCTCAAGTTTATGAAGTATATACAGCACACAGTGAGTTCTCTCCTTTTCACAATTAAGCCCATGATATTGCTGTATCCGTTTTACAAGTTAAATATTCTTATACGATCATCTCGGCTTGGGCTTTGATTCCAAGATTTTTCCCACACACACAATCTCCTGAGCGAGTATATGCACATCCCTTGGGCATCCGAAATGGTCAGTAACCACCTGGTGGCCCTGTCTCGACAAACTATCCAGCATGTCTCGTAGTTGGTCTCTTACACATAACAAGCACAAACACACACCGTGACACTTTCACATCCACCTCTCCAGATCTCCACTGTGTTCTTTGATACTTCATGACCCTGTGGTCACTGGCCCAAGCAGATCTAAGCATGGGGTGTTCACAGTCAGAAATATTCACTCTCCTTAGACTGCTGGGATGCTGGCGATGTAATTGGGTCAAAATGTATCCTGGACAAATCCCCAAATGTTGTGACTGTGATCGAAGTCATTAAAGATTTACTGGAGTTGTGGATATGAAAGTCTTTATTCAAGTCAAGTCAAGTCAAGTCAAGTTTATTGTCATTTCGACCACAAGCTGCTGGTACAGTACACGGTAAAAATGAAACAACGTTCCTCCAGGACCATGGTGCTACATGAAACAACACTAAACTACACTAGACTATGTGAGACAACACAAGGCTACACTAGACTACGTAAAACAACATAAAAACTGCACTAGACTGCAAACCTATACAGGACTACATAAAGTGCATAAAACAGTGCAGGGTAGTACAATATTTAATAAACAAGACAATAGGCACAGTAGAGGACAAATTACAATATAATAATAAATGATGTAGATGTCAGTCTAGACTCTGGGTATTGAGGAGTCTGATGGCTTGGGGGAAGAAACTGTTGCACAGTCTGGTCATGAGAGCCCGAATGCTTTGATACCTTTTGTCAGATGGCAGGAGGGAGAAGAGTTTGTGTGAGGGGTGTGTGGGATCCTTCACAATGCTGTTAGCTCTGTGGGTGCAGTGTGTGGTGTAAATGTCTGTAATAGCGGGAAGAGAGACCCCGATGATCTTCTCAGCTGACCTCACTATCCGCTGCAGGGTCTTGCAATCTGAGACGGTGCAATTCCAGAACCAGGCAGTGATGCAGCCGCTCAGGATGCTCTCGATACATCCTGTTCATCACAACAAGCAGACTTTCTTGTGTCTACTCATGGTAGAGGCTCACAAACCCAAAAGTATTGTACATTTTTATACTCTGAAGCTCAAAGGTAACAGCAGGTGATTCAATACAATCTCAATAGTTACAATAACATCCTTTACTTCAATATCTTGGATTGACAATGCTTCTTTTGAATTACATATCTAGAATGGGAACAACTCTGAATGTCCAAACATCTCTTTTGATACAAATATTTTCAAAACTTCTGAAGGCAGGGAGCCAGATGCCAGAGTACACAATGGAACAGCTGTTGATTGCAGTTATGCCTGTGATTATGTTTGACATGGCCAAGTGGTTAAGGCATTGGACTAGTGACCTGAAGGTCGTGAGTTCGAGCTCCAGCCGAGGCAATGTGCTGTGTCCTTGAGCAAGGCACTTAATCACACATTGCTCTGCAACAACACTGGTGCCAAGCTGTATGGGTCCTAATGCCCTTCCCTTGGACAACATTGGTGTCGTGGAAAAGGGAGATTCGCAGCATGGGCAACTGCTGGTCTTCCATACAACATTGCCCAGGCCTGCACCCTGGAGAGTGAAGACTTTGCAGGCGCAGATCCATGGTCTCGCAAGACTAACGGATGCCTTAATTATGTTTGACATGCTAAGTGACATCAGCCTGATCTGCCAGCTTGAACTCAGTCACAATGGTGCAAATAACATAGCCAATGTGCCTGATTTGGTGCAAGCCAAATAACACAACCCATCATCTAACAGTTAGGCTGATACATATATCACCATTTTGCAAAGATGCTTTTAATTTCAATTTACTGCTTACAATTTACAATCTCATTAAGAACTGAAGATTGGTTGTTGTTTTAGTTAATACCTACTATATTCACATATCTCTAAAATACTCCCTAACAATCTGAAGACATTGATATCTTGATTCCTAATCTCAACAGTAGGGAGATATCTATGGCCTGGTCAGTTGAACAGAAAGAGGGCCCATTGGAATTTATTCCCAAAATGTGAGGTAATCAGGTAGTTGCAAGGAGCAACAAGAGAGCACACAGAAATGAGAAAATATTGAATGGTGATGTGATAAGAAACAAAGGGACTTTTGAATATGTGTTCACAGATCATTAACGGGAGCTGGACAGACCAATAATGTGGTTAAGAAAGCGGAATAATTTTATTAGCTGAGCATAGAATATAAGAGTGGGGAGTTGTACTAGAAATGCATACAATGCTAGACAGACCACAGCTTGAATACTGCAGACAGTTCTGTATCCTGCTGTCTTAACCAAGGAAAACATCCCCACACCTAAATTAACAGGCCCAAAATGAATTTTGTATGTTAATGTAAGGATTTTCCCCTTAGCCGGGATAAAGGTTGAACCATTCAAAGTAGAGGTGAGAAGAATTTTCTTCACTCAACCTGGTGTTCATTTTGAGAGGACTAGAATGTAAAAGCAAGGATGTAATGTTGAGGCTTTATAAAGCAGTGACGAGGCCTCACTTGGAGTATTGTGAGCGGTTCTGATCCTCTTATCTAAGAAAGGATGTGTTGATATTGGACACAGTTCAAAGGAGGTTCACGAAAATGACACCAGGATTGAAAGCCTTGTCATATGAGAAGCATTTGATGGCTCTGAGACTGTGCTCACTGGAAATCAGAGGAATGAGGGGAGACTTCATTGAAACCTATCGATTGTGGAATGTGGAGAGGATGTGGAGAGGATGTTTCCTTTGGTGGGGAAGTCTAAGGCCAGAGGGGACAGCCTCAGAATAGAGGTATGTCCTTATTGCTGCTTATATATACCTACTGCAGGTATTGGTGGAAAATGCCACCAATACAGTCTCTGCAAAATCCTTTTAAACTTAGAACAAACAGACCTCCCCCCCCCAGCATTAAAGCTTTAATTACTCTGAGTCAGGCAGGCCACATCTTTAGTGTGTCTGACACTCGACTCAGGCAACTGATACTCTACTCAGAGCTCCATCATTGGAAGAGATTAGTAGGCAGACAGCTGGAAAGATGTAAGGAGGTGCTGAAAATCTCACAATCCAACTGACACCTGGAACTCATTGGCCAATAACCATCCAAAGTGAGATGCAGCATTTGGAAAAGTATTAAGAATAATTTTTGTCTGTATTGGAAGCCCACAAAAATTATGCATTTCCTCCTTTCATGCTCAACCTGCTTCATCTGTAATTCCTGGACTGATCTTATCAGCTACCACAGCATCAAAACAGGAGTCATCTTTGAAGGATGAAAGATGTCGAAAAAGAGGTGATATTGTGGATAGCCAGGTCCCTCAGCACCTGCAATCTATCAACATTTAAAGCACTTGGCCTTATAATTATTTTTCTACCGAAGTGGGTTAATTTCATATTGTTTCACATTATGTTCCATCTATCATGTCTTTGCTTATGCAAATAATATGCCAATGTTTCCCAAAATCTCTCTGTGTCCTTTTCTCATTCTCCATTGCTAATACCTAATCAAAATACACAGGAGGTCCATCAGAATCTTTGCATTACGATATTTAGTAGCAGAAAACAGCAAATCTTCTTTCCAGCCTTTCGTTAGTTGTGTTTTGCACTAATGTAATGCTTGTTTACCTTCCATGTACAAACATTCAGTCAAAAGGGATTGCTCAATGGTTGAAAGATCTGTAGCATTCAAATATATGTTGATACAAAGGTCGGGGCCCTGAAACCATTATCAGCATTGCTGTAAATTCTACTCCCTAAAAATGATCCTAGGTTTTTAATGTCTGAAATGAAGTTGAAAAGTCATATATTGTAGAACAGAAAGCCGCAAAGAATTGTGAATCATAACAGCTTTCAAAAGTGATAATTGAACACCAAAAGTAGAATGTTTAAAATTTTAGCAGTATGATAGTTTTTGATAGTGATCACTTGTGTTCTGGTTCATTGATTATTCCATGTAAGCAAGAATTGTGACTAATAATTTCTGAATACTATGTAGCTATTAGCACTGAACAAGAACGATTTATGAGGGAGAACATACTGAGACATAGCATCTGATATGCTAAGCAGCAACACAGATAATGCCACTGTAAAGGCAGAATATACTGAGCTACACAAAGGATTTTATGAACAGATGTACCTGGTCACAGATGAAGGGAAGCTAGGTGAAGAGAGACTTTGCACATTAATACTCATTGAAATGACCTGGGTGAGGACTATAGCAGGGTAGCCAAAGTGGGAAAGCTGGCATAGATTCAAAGCAAAAGATATTCATGTGTAAGCCCTGTGCAACACTGCAAGAGCTGGCAAGGACCTTGAAGGAGTCCAACTCTAAGCTTATGCAGAAGTTTGGGCAGAGTCAGAAGGGTATCCTTTCCATTCTGAGAAAGGTACTCATCAATGTAGGTGGCATTGCAGATTTCCAGCACAACATTTTACCGTACGTAGCTGATAGAGCAGGTTCAGTGGTTAGAGAGAAAAAGACAGCAGATAACAAAGGCTTTGTTCCTGAGATTTGATTCAAACAGGGACCTGATAATTAACACCTGGAAGACAATGATCATCATGCAGAAACCAAATTGTCCACTGTAGCTCTTTAATTGAGAAATGGAGAGGTTGATTTAAATACCATAATGGAAATCCAAAACCTTTCACCTGTCATGAAATATGTCACCTTAGTGTTCCAATAGATGGCATGTTTAATTGTAAATGTATCCATTTAAATAGGTGAGCAGGTGGGTATTACTGTGAATGCTGACTAATTTAAACAAACATTTACGATAAATCGTAATAGAAGTAAAAAGTGCAGACACTGAAATGATTGCAAGTGCCTCAGAGGTCTTCAACCTAATGCATTTAATTGTATCTTCAAACAAACCATTATGGAAACAGATCATTGTAATGAAGGAATTCTCTATTCCGTGCGATTTCCCTCAACCAGTGGTACAATCAGTGAAGACTAGTGTGATCTTGTGCTTGAACAATATGATAAGCATTCTCTGATTAGCCCCATGATTCAAAGAACATATAGGAGCGTAATAAAAGTTTAATATATTTTGTGTTGTCATTGCCTTGTGGCAAATTGTTTGAATGACTATACCAGGCCACTAACTTGTTCTATTCTGAAATTTTGAAAAGAAAACATCAATCAGACTTAAGACCAATTATCTAGAAAAACGAGATGTGTGTTTTTCTCTGCCTGTAACATGGGAGTGGCAGCAATCAATTATTATGTCAGTATTTACAAGGTTAGGTTGCTCAAAGTGCTTTTCAGTTTATAATTTACTTCAAGTCAAGTCAAGTCACTTTTTATTGTCATTTTGACCATAACTGCTGGTACAGTACACAGTAAAAATGAGACAATGTTTCTCAGGACCATGATGCTGCATGAAACGATACAAAAACTACACTGAACTATGTAAAACAACACAAAAACTACACTAGACTACACTAGTCTAGCTCTTCTTTCAGTTAGTCCTGACGAAGGGTTTCGGCCCGAAATGTCAGCTGTACCTCTTCCTAGAGATGCTGCCTGGCCTGCTGCGTTCACCAGCAACTTTTATGTGTGTTACTAGACTACTGACCTACCCAGGACTGCATAAAATGCACAAAACAGTGCAGGCATGACAATAAATAATAAACAAGACAATAGGCACAGTAGAGGGCAGTAGGTTGGTGTCAGTCCAGGCTCTGGGTATTGAGGAGTCTGATGGCTTGGGGGAAGAAACCATTACATAGTCTGGTCCTGAGACCCCGAATGCTTCGGTGCCTTTTGCCAAATAGCAGGAGGGAGAAGAGTTTGTATGAGGGGTGCGTGGAGTCCTTCATAATGCTGTTTGCTTTGCGGATGCAGCGTGTGGTGTAAATGTCTGTAATGGCGGGAAGAGAGACCCTGATGATCTTCTCAGCTGACCTCACTATCCGCTGCAGGGTCTTGCGATCTGAGATGGTGCAATTCCCGAACCAGGCAGTGATGCAGCTGCTCAGGATGCTCTCAATACAACCTCTGTAGAATGTGGTGAGGATGGGGGGATGGGAGATGGACTTTTCTCAGCCTTCACAGAAGGTAGAGACTTTGCTGGGCTTTCTTGGTTGTGGAGCTGGTGTTGAGGGACCAGTGAGATAGTCCGCCAGGGGAACACCAAGAAATTTGGTGCTCTTAATGATCTCTACGGAGGAGTCGTCGATGTTCAGCGGAGAGTGGTAGCTCTGTGTCCTTCTGAAGTCAACAACAATCTCTTTTGTTTTGTTCACATTCAGAGATATGTTGTTGGCTCTGCTCCTGTCTGTTAGCCGCTGCACCTCCTCTCTGTATGCTGACTCGTCGTCCTTGCCGATGAGACCCACTATGGTCGTGTCGTCGGCAAACTTGATGATGCGGTTCGAGCTCTATGTTGCAGCACAGTCGTGGGTCAGCAGAGTGAACAGCAGTGGACTGAGCACACAGCCCTGGGGGGCCCCCATGCTCATTGTGATGGTGTTGGAGATGCTGCTTCCGATCCGGACTGACTGAGGTCTCCCAGTCAGGAAGTCTAGGATCCAGTTGCAGAGGGAGGTGTTCAGGCCCAGTAGGCTCAGCTTTCCAATCAGTTTCTGAGGAATGATTGTGTTGAATTCTGAACTGAAGTCTATGAACAGCATTCGAATGTACGTGTCTTTTTTGTCCAGGTACTTCTGTAGCGTCATCAGTTTTGTAGAAAAAATACAATTTGTTTTCAGCAACATTTGGTGCACACTTATGATTCGATCATCTATGTACTTTTAAGGTTTTATTTGTGTGGTTAATTTGTGAGGTGGTACACTGGCTGCTGCCAGTTACTCAGAGCTGCTGGTTCAGAGCCCTGTGATTCTGAATAACATGCTAAATGCTCCTGTACCTCGAATGGGCATGTTTTAGAGGTTCCCAGGAGTCAGAGGGGATATTGCACTTTTTGAAGAAGGTTTTGAATCTTTTTCTCTATCCACTTGGGAGATCAGAGTGGTCGCCTATGTGCAGAACCAAAGGAAATGGGGGAGATCTTAAATAGGTTTTTTGCGTCTGTATTTACTAAGGAAACTGGCATGAAGTCTATGGAATTAGGGGAAACAAGTAGTGAGATCATGGAAACTGTACAGATCGAAAAGGAGGAGGTCCTTGCTGTCTTGAGGAAAATTAAAGTGGATAAATCCCCAGGACCTGACAGGGTGTTCCCTCGGACCTTGAAGGAGACTGGTGTTGAAATTGCGGGGGCCCTGGCTGAAATATTTAAAATGTCACTGTCTACAGGTGAGGTGCCAGAGGATTGGAGAGTGGCTCATGTTGTTCCGTTGTTTAAAAAAGGATCGAAAAGTAATCCGGGAAATTATAGGCCAGTAAGTTTAACGTCAGTAGTAGGTAAGTTATTGGAGGGAGTACTAAAAGACAGAATCTACAAGCATTTGGATAGACAGGGACTTATTAGGGAGAGTCAACATGGCTTTGTGCGTGGTAGGTCATGTTTGACCAATCTATTGGAATTTTTCGAGGAGGTTACCAGGAAAGTGGATGAAGGGAAGGCAGTGGATATTGTCTACATGGACTTCAGTAAGGCCTTTGACAAGGTCCCGCATGGGAGGTTAGTTAGGAAAATTCAGTCGCTAGGTATACATGGAGAGGTGGTAAATTGGATCAGACATTGGCTCAATGGAAGAAGCCAAAGAGTGGTAGTAGAGAATTGCTTCTCCGAGTGGAGGCCTGTGACTAGTGGTGTGCCACAGGGATCAGTGCTGGGTCCATTGTTATTTGTCATCTATATCAATGATCTGGATGATAATGTGGTAAATTGGATCAGCAAATTTGCTGATGATACAAAGATTGGAGGTGTAGTAGACAGCGAGGAAGGTTTTCAGAGCCTGCAGAGGGACTTGGACCAGCTGGAAAAATGGGCTGAAAAATGGCAGATGGAGTTTAATACAGACAAGTGTGAGGTATTGCACATTGGAAGGACAAACCAAGGTAGAACATACAGGGTTAATGGTAAGGCACTGAGGAGTGCAGTGGAACAGAGGGATCTGGGAATACAGATACAAAATTCCCTAAAAGTGGCGTCACAGGTAGATAGGGTCGTAAAGAGAGCTTTTGGTACATTGGCCTTTATTAATCGAAGTATTGAGTATAAGAGCTGGAATGTTATGATGAGGTTGTATAAGGCATTGGTGAGGCCAAATCTGGAGTATTGTGTTCAGTTTTGGTCACCAAATTACAGGAAGGATATAAATAAGGTTGAAAGGATACAGAGAAGGTTTACAAGGTTGTTGCCGGGACTTGAGAAACTCAGTTACAGAGAAAGGTTGAATAGGTTAGGACTTTATTCCCTGGAGCGTAGAAGAATAAGGGGAGATTTGATAGAGGTATATAAAATTATGACGGGTATAGATAGAGTGAATGCAAGCAGGCTTTTTCCACTGAGGCAAGGGGAGAAAAAAACCAGAGGACATGGGTTAAGGGTGAGGGGGGAAAAGTTTAAAGGGAACATTGGGGGGGGCTTCTTCACACAGAGAGTGGTGGGAGTTTGGAATGAGCTGCCAGATGAGGTGGTAAATGCAGGTTCTTTTTTAACATTTAAGAATAAATTGGACAGATACATGGATGGGAGGTGTATGGAGGGATATGGTCCGTGTGCAGGTCAGTGGGACTAGGCAGAAAATAGTTCGGCACAGCCAAGAAGGGCCAAAAGGCCTATTTCTGTGCTGTAGTTTCTATGGTTCTATGATTCTATGGTAAACTCCTGTTACAGAGCTTGGAACAGAGTGTATACGTCTGGTGTCAGATATGCAAAATACATGATCTGAGCAGCGCTGCACTGCCTACTGAGAGAAACTATGGCCTCAGTGCTGGGGATGGCAGCCTGGGAAAGGACACTGACATTGATTTACATAGTCTTCCAATGAATGTGAAGGAACTTGCAGGGACAACATTGCTGGTACAGTATTTTTAAATATTGCCAATACTGAGGGATAAATATTGGAAAGGGAAATCCCCCTGTTGTTTGAGTGGTGATATGTACATCTAGTCAGGACCTTTTATGTCCAGTCAAGAGGGGAGATGAGATGCTCAATATAATCCTATTTGAGAAATAGTAAGTAAGAAGGTGCAATTCCCTCGCAAACAATACTATACCGAGGTGTCACTTTATGTGTTGACTTGAGTGTGTCATAAATATGTGACCTTCAGGCTCCTTGAATAGCATGGATGGTTGTAGTGGTGAGAAAGGGGAAAGATGGTGAGTTGTGTCATTACTGACTGCTCAAAGTGTTGTGGTGCTGAAAGAAACATTCCTTTTTTTTGGAGCATCTGCAGTTTCTCATGTCTCCATACCTTCTTTCCTGGATCTACAAGAATTCAGATGAAGTTATTTGAACTTACCTTCTGATGTCTTGCAGTTTACTATTCCGCATTCAAATCCAGGAAACCTGAGTGAAATTACGTTGATGTTACCTGTTCACAGGAATCCTAAATTAAACATTGATTCTTTTATTGGCATACGACTGAACTCTGGTACAGGTACTACATTAGCACACTAGACACTGGAAAATATGTCCTGGGTCACTCTGGTGCTGGGTATTTTTCCAAACATCTACACATGCTGAAAAAGGATTTAGTACTTTCCAAGCATAAATGACAAATAAAGCCTTATCAGACTTCCAGCCGGGTACAGGTATTGATTTTAACCAACATTTCGATAACAAACTCTGCCATATTTATCAGGCTGGAAGCTCAAGATGAGTTCAGAGCATGGTTAATTGCCCTCACTCACTTCCTATTTTTACATTCCTACAGAAAAAGCAACTGCAATTAATGAGCAATCCTAAATATTTAAAAATACAAAGATACCTATACGAGACTGCTACGTATTTATTGATGGTAGCTCCTTCTTCAATACCATTATTCCAAACTAACTCATCTCCAAACTCCTAGAACTAAGACTAGGCACCACCCTTCACAACTGGATCATTGACTTTCTGACCAACACTAAGAATAGGCAACACTGTGAATATTCTCAGCACTGGAGTCCTGCAAGGCTCTATTCTCTGCACTTTATTTCATTACTTGTACACTCCTGAACTTAAGACCAGATTTGTGTATTCTCTCCATGACCATGTGGGTGCTCCAGTTTCCTCCCACGTTCCAAAGACATACAAGTGAGGGTTATTAATTTGTAGGTATGCTCTGTTGGCACCAGAAACACGCTGACATTTGCAGGTTACTCCCAATACATCCTCTGACTGTGTTGGTTGCTGACACAGACAATGCATTTCACTGTATCTTTCAATGTATATGTGACAAATAACGTTGATCTTTATATTCATAGAAGTATGCTGGCATCAAGATAATAATCTTTCCCTCGATGTCAGCAAAACAAAGGTGCAGATCATTGACTTCAGGAAGTGGGGCATTGTACTCTTACCCTAAGCTGAGGTGAAGATGGTTGTTGTTCTGTGAACAAAGTCACCAGAGAGACGTAGCTGGTAGATATGAAGTCTTTTTATTTAACAAAATGAGACACAGCAGGCATCATATTCAGACCCTTTCAGAGGAAGAGACCTGCTTGACCCATTATTACATGACATTTTATTTGCTAAATATCAAAGACAATTTTATAATGGCAATGTTTCTACAATGCTTCTCTTTGAATTATGTATAACTTTCACATCTCTTTCTTCACACCCCCACTAAAGACGCCCAAATGAATTTTAAAATCAGCATTGTCTGGTCTTCTAATTAACTGTGGTTCACGGCTCCTAGAAACTCATTGTCCAGAGCTGCATTTTAAATTTAATCTACAGTCCATATTTAGATCTGAAGATTGGTGGCTGATGTTTGTTGCTGAAGTTAATGTTTTGCGATACACCCTAAATCCAGAATATTCTCTAACAGTCCCTCCTCTTGGCCCTACTGGACAGAAATAAATCTGTACCAGGAAATGCCATCCTTAAGGAGGATCTACTCAAGTAGAGCAGCAGAAATGCCCTGCCTTGGAATCCACCCCCACCCCCCCAATTACTTTATGTGCATCTAAATCTACCGTATCTTCCCTAATGACAAGCTACAAGATGCTAAGCAGAAAGATAGTTCCAGAAATTTGAACAACTATCTTTAAAAATCCAGCTTCATCTTTCGTATGTCTGCTGCTGCCTTCCCTGCCAGCTGATTGTAGTTTAATCACATTCTTTATCTTCACCTCTTTATTCTCTGGTAGCTGAAACGCTCTCTTTCCAGGGGCACCAGGAAGGTAAACATAAACAGACGCACAAGCCCTCTCATTGATGTACAGGAGGAGTTGGGGTGGTCTCTATTTGAATGAGTGCATGGATCTACCGCTCCCTGGTGATACCCCCTTCCGAACTGTTCAGTCGATCACTGGCCTAACTGCTGAAAGGGACCAGCTCATTTGTATTCACTCCCCATTCAGACTGGGGGTGACTGCTTTCAGATGCTGTTTGCATATCCTTCTCTTTCTCAGTCTGCCATGCCATCAAAGTTGTGGAACCTGATGTCTCCGCTTTCTCTGCTTAAAACTTGGATCACTTCCTATCTATTTTTCCCAATATATTTTCTATTCTCTGCTATACAACTAATCATCTACCTTCAGCAAGCAGCCTTTATTACTGAGTACCATCACCATCACACTTTAACATGCTATTCATGGCCTTCTGTCACACTCTTCTGGTTCCTCTGCCTTCGCATTTGCTGTGGGTCAGTTCCATCAACTGTGGTCAGGTCTGGTGCAGCCGGCTGGCGTCCATCCCTTAGGTTCTCCGCAATGACACTGTAGTTGGGTACAGTTGATCTCCCGCTCTGTCTCTGGGGGGGTGACAAGAAGGCTTTAACCTGAATCCAGTGTTTCCAACTTGCTAAGTCTGCACACAGACACGAGTGTCATTTGTCAAAAATACCATAAGACCATAAGATATAGGAGGTGAATTCGACCATCTGGCCTATCAAGTCTGGCCATCTGTGGTCCTATCCGTGAGGCAGCACCCTCACCATGACTTGGTCAACTGGTTGTGGGAGGACTATCTCCTTTCCCTCCAGGTCTCTGGGATTAGCAATGTGCTCAGTCCTTCAACACTTTCTAAGTTAGCTACAAAGTTCTTTCACATCCCCATGTAATCTTACCAAATTGGCAGTTGTAGTTTATTTCTGTACGCTTGTAATTTCTTTAGCTTCTTGTTCCTCTGCTGCCCTCCTCACACTGATGGCTAATCACTCGTTCCCTTTCTGCTCCTTACTATCCCCTTTCTGGTGAGTCTTTACTATGATCACTTTCGACAGCTGCACTACTTCTAACGGCTCCTGACTGTGCTTGGCCCCTCTGCTTGGGACCTCCTGACATGATTCACACACATCGCCCTGTCTCTCCTCTCTGCCTTTTTTCTCCTTTTCCTGAGTCTATGATAGCACCTACCTTACTCAGTGTGTCTATCCCAGGACAGTACTTACATTAACTGGGCACACCCAGAAATGTACAGGAAGCTGTACTCCCTCAATCTCAAGTACCCGGGGCTGACTTCACTCCATCCTCATTCTTTCACCTGCTGCATTGGTAATGTAAATCACCTCTCCAGTCGTGGAAAAGGGTCGATCAGTTATCAATACTGACAACCCCGTGTCCACCAATATTTTACATTGTTGGCCCCTAATATACAAACCCCATTTCCAGAAAAGTTGGGATATTTTCCAAAATGCAATAAAAACAAAAATCTGTGATATGTTAATTCACGTGAACCTTTATTTAACTGACAAAAGTACGAAGAAAAGATTTTCAATAGTTTCACTGACCAACTTAATTGTATTTTGTAAACATACACAAATTTAGAATTTGATGACTGCAACACACTCAACAAAAGTTGGGACAGAGGCATGTTTACCATTGTGTTACATCACCTTTCCTTTTAATAACACTTTTTAATCATTTTGGAACTGAGGATACTAATCGTAGTAGATTTGCAATTGGAAATTTTGTCCATTCTTGCTTGATATAAGACTTCAGCTGCTCAACAGTCCATGGTCTCCGTTGTCTGATTCTCCTCTTCATGATGCGCCATATGTTTTCAATAGGAGATAGATCTGGACTGGCAGCAGGCCAGTCAAGCACACGCACTCTGTGTCTACAATGCCATGCTGTTGTAGCCCGTGCAGAATCTGGTCTGGCATTGTCCTGCTGAAATAAGCATGGATGTCCCAGGAAGAGACATCGCCTTGATGGCAATATATGTCTCTCTAAAATCCTAATATACGCCTCAGAGTCGATGGTACCTTCACATACATGCAACTCACTCATGCCGTGGGCACTGATGCACTCCCATACCATCACAGATGCTGGCTTTTGCACCTTTCACTGATAACGATCTGGATGGTCGTTTTCATCTTTGGCACGGAGAACTGGACGCCCGTTTTATCCGAACACTAGCTGCAATGTGGACTCATCTGACCACCCCACACGGTTCCACAGTCTTTCGGTCCATCTGAGATGAGCTCGGGCCCAGAGAACTCGCCGGCGTTTCTGCATAGAGTTGATGTATGGCTTCCTCCTTGCGTAATACAGTTTCAAGTTGCATTTCTGGATGCAGCGACGGACTGTGTTGAGTGACAATGGTTTTCCAAAGTACTCCCGAGCACAGGTGGCTATAATTGTCACAGTAGCTTGACGGTTTCTTAGGCAGTGCCACCTGAGGGCTCGAAGATCACGCGCATTCAACAGTGGTTTCCAACCTTGCCCTTTACGCACTGAGATGTCTCTGAATTCTCTGAATCTTTTCACAATATTATATACTGTAGATGTTGAAAGACCTAAATTTTCTGCAATCTTGCGTTGAGAAATGTTCCTTTTGAACTGACTAACAATTCTCTCACAAATTTTGGAACAAAGGGGTGAGCCATGACCCATCTTGCTTGCAAAGACTGAGCCTTTGATGGACGCCACTTTTATACCCAGTCATGATACCTCACCTGCTACCAATTAGCCTGCTTAATGTGGAGTCTTCCAAACCAGTGTTACTTGAATATTCTGTGCACTTTTCAATCTTATTTTAACTCTGTCCCAACTTTTGTTGAGTGTGTTGCAGCCATCAAATTCTAAATTTGTGTATATTTACAAAATACAATTAAGTTGGTCAGTAAAACTATTGAAAATCTTTTCTTTGTACTTTTGTCAGTTAAATAAAGGTTCACGTGAGTTAGCATATCACAGATTTTTAATTTTATTGCATTTTGGAAAATATCCCAACTTTTCTGGAAATGGGGTTTGTACTTCTTGTGTAAATCTGTGGATGACCACCACTGGCAATAGAGGCTGCTGTCAGCCATTGAATGGCTTCACCAGCTCTATATTCTGGTCAGCAGCCAAATCGGAAAGGGAGGGTGCTGCTGTGGATTCTGCCTGCTTAGGTGAGTGATTTTCATATTTTCCTCTATTTTTAGGACACTGCCTCCAACCATGGCCTGAGAAGCCAGAACTGTAGCAAATCATCTCCTGTATCCCCACCCCCCACCCCACGTCTATTCCAGCAGTTCCTTGGTATGTGCCCCATACAAAGGCACACAAAGCAAGTTCTCTGTGATGTCACAGCACCTACATTCACTACAGCCACTTACGACTTCTCTTCCCCCTCCTCTGGTCTATCTTACTGGCCCATGATATTATTGCAAAGTATGTCGATCCTACCACTGTCCCCAAATCTAAAACTTCCTGGAGGCTAGGCTCAGGCCTTCCTTCAGCATTTTTAGGAAGGCTATCATCCCTCCCTGGATTATCCAAGACTGAATACTCCTCATATGCTCAATATTTATGTTCTGCATAATCCATAGCTATCTCATCAGCTCTCTGAATCACTGACCTTTTCATTCCCTAGTTACTCTCACATTATCTCCCACCACCCACACCCCCACCAGCCCCGTCATTGCCTCACTTCCCCTTTAAAGATATCTCTCTTCATTGCTGACATTCCCAGTAGTTGGCCATGTATCTTCCAGCATTCCCTTGGCCATACAGTCCCACACATTCCTCAGACACTGTGCTTTTACTAGCATGTGTATATCTTTGGGGTGCATCTGGTGAATTTGAACCATTTGCTCAAGCTTGCGCCAGAATTCTGCATTCTCACAGGAGACCTTAAGTGAGGGCAGCTTTGACAAAATACTCTGCTTCTCCCTGGGGGTGAAGGGTTTACGGATTGTCATAATCAAAGTCAAGGGTTGGCTCAAGTGATCAGGCTTCTTGACCTGACATTGCCAATCAGTGCCGTCCCTACAGATATATCTGGGTCAAACTTCTCCCGGAAATATCTCCATACTAATTTCCACACTATGCAAAATATAAATGATGGATAGAAGTTAAATAGCACAATTTAAAACCGCAGAGTATGTGCTCTACAATTTTCCACTTATGTGCGTCTGAACTCATGATACCTGCTGTATTCCTTTGTGTCTTGAATCTTCAATAACCACAGTTTGCAACTGGTGGCCCCGTCTCACCAAATTAACACACAAAGTTTAGTTTCTTGCAAAAATACACACACACACACACACACACACACACACACACACACACACACAGCTTTTATAATCTACCAGTTCAGCTCTCTGCGGTGTTTGTGATTCCTCATGATCCTGTAGTCAGCGATCCAACCGGGTCCAAATATGAATACCAATTTTAAAAATACTCACCCACTTAGCCTGCTGAGATTGCTGGCCACATGATGGGTCACAAGAAAGTATCCTGGATGATCTCCCAAATGTTGTTGCATGAATAGTCATTGGAGATAGGTTGCTCGTAGATGTGAAGTAGTCTCTTTATTCAACAAAATAAGACACAACAGACATCATATTCAGACTCTTGGAGGAAGAGGCCTGCTCAGCCCAACACTACATGATATTTTATATGCTAAAGATCAAAGGACAATTCTATAATTACAATGTATCCACAATGCTTCCCTTTGAATTACATATAACTTTCACAACTCTTTCTTCACACCTCCTCCTTAAAGGAAAATCCTGCCTGACTAACCTACTGCAATTTTTTGAGGAAATTACAAGCAGGGTAGACAAAGGAAATGCAGTGGATTTTCAGAAGGCCTTTGACAAGGTGCTGCACAGGAGGCTGCTTAGCAAGGTAAGACCCATGGAATTACAGGGAAGTTACTAGCAGGGGTGGAGCATTGGCTGGTTGGCAGAAAACGGAGAGTGGGAATAAAGGGATCCTATTCTGGCTGACTGCCAGTTACCAGTGGAGTTCCACAGGTGTTGGTGCTGGGACCGCTGATTTTTACGATGTATGTCAATGATTTGGACTATGGGATTAATGGATTTGTAGCTAAATTTGCTGATGATACAAAGATAGGTGGAGGAACGGTAGTGTTGAGGAAACAGAGAACCTGCAGAGAGACTTAGATAGTTTAGGAGAATGGGCAAAGAAGTGGCAAATGACATACAATGTTGGAAAGTGTATGGTCATGCACTTTAGTGGAAGAAATAAACGGGCAGACTATTATTTAGATGGAGAGAGAATTCAAAATGCAGAGATGCAAAGTGACTTGGGAGTCCTTGTACAGGATACCCTAAAGGTTAACATCCAGGTTGAGTTGGTGGTGAAGAAGGTGAATGTAATGTTGGCCTTCATTTCTAGAGGTATAGAATATAAGAGCAGGGATGTGATGTTGAGGCTCTATAAGGCACTTGTGAGACCACACTTGGGAGTATTGTGTGCAGTTTTGGGCTCCTTATCTTAGAAAGGATATACTGATATTGGAGAGGGTTCAGAGAAGATTCATGAGAATGATTCCAGGAATGAAAGGGTTACCATATGAGGAATGTCTTGCAGCTCTTGGGCTGTATTCCCTGGAGTTCAAGAGAATGAGGGGTGCTCTCATAGAAACATTCCAAATGTTAAAAGGCCTAAACAGATTAGATATGGCAAAGTTATTTCCCATGGTAGGGGAGTCTAGGACAAGAGGGCACAACTTCAGGATTGAAGGACATCCATTTAGAACAGAGATGTGGAGAGATTACTTTAGTCAGAGTGTGATAAATCTGTGGAATTTGTCGCCATGAGTGGCTGTGGAGGCCAAGTCACTGGGTGCACTTAAGGCAGAGATATCTAGGTTCTTGATTGCCATGATTGAATAGCAGAGCAGGCTCGATGGGCTAAATGGCCTACTTCTGCTCACATATCTTATGACAGACACCCAAATGAATTTTAAATCAGCATTGTCCGGTCTTCCAATTAACTGCAGTTCACAGCACTTAGGAACCCCTTGTCCAGACCGACATTTTAAATTCAATATACAGCCCAGATTCAGATCTGAAGATTGGTGGCTGAAGTTAATTACTGAATTAATGTTTTGCTACATGCCATAAGTTCATAATATGCTCTAACAATGGTTGAGAGTTTCAAGTTCCTTGGTGTAACTATCAACAATATCTTGTTCTGGTCCAGCCATATAGATACCATCACCATTAAATCACTCTAACATTTGTACTTCCTCAGAAAGCTAAGAAAAGTTAGTGTCCTCACCAATTTTGACAAGACACTATAGAGAGCATGCCTTCCAGGTGCACCACAACTTGGCATGGCAAATGCTCTGTACAAGACTTCAATAAATTGCATTAAGTTGTGAACACTGCCTCGTCTATCACGAAAGCCAGCTTCCCCTCCATTGACTCTGACTATACTATTGTAAAGCAGCCAACGCAATCAAAGACCACTCACCCCAGTTCTTTTCTCATCTCCACCCCTCTCCCATCAGGCTGAGATCATTTACTATCAAACTTAAGGACAACTTCTATCCTGCTATTATCAGATCCCTCAATGGACCTCTTGTATAACAAAGAACTTTTGATATCTGAATTTACCTCATCATGGCCCTTACAATTTGCCTGGCTACCTGGACTCACTTTATCTGTAACGGTACCACCATATTAATCATGTAACCATGTAACAATTACAGCATGGAAACAGGCCATCTCGGTCCTTCCAGTCCATGCCAAACACTTACTCTCAACTAATCCCACCGACCTGCACTCAGCCCATAACCCTCCATTTCTTTCCTGTCCATATAGCTGTCCAATTTTACTTTAAATGACAATATCGAACCTGCCTCTACCACTTCTGCTGGAAGCTCATTCCACATAGCTACCACTCTCTGAGTAAAGAAGTTCCCCCTCATGTTACCCCTAAACTTTTGCCCCCTAACTCTAAACTCATGTCCTCTTTTTTGAATCTCCCCTACTCTCAATGGAAAAAGCCTATCCACGTCAACTCTATCTATCCCTCTCATAATTTTAAATACCTCTATCAAGTCCCGCCTCATCCTTCTACGCTCCAAAGAATAAAGACGCAACTTGCTCAACCTTTCTCTGTAACTTAGGTACTGAAATTCAGGTAATATTCTAGTAAATCTTCTCTGTACTTTCTCTATTTTGTTGACATCTTTCCTATAATTCAGTGACCAGAACTGTACATTATACTCCAAATTTGGCCTTACCAATACCTTGTATAATTTTAACATTACATCCCAACTCTTACACTCAATGCTCTGATTTATAAAGGCCAGCATACCAAAAGCTTTCTTCACCATCCTATCCACATGAGATTCCACCTTCAGGGAACTATGCACCATTGTTCCTAGATCCCCCTGTTCTACTACATTCTTCAAAGCCCTACCATTTACCATGTATGTCCTATTTTGATTTGTCCTACCAAAATGCAGCACCTCACATTTATCAGCATTAAACTCCATCTGCCATCTTTCAAACCACTCTTCTAACTGGCCCAAATCTCTCTGCAAGCTTTGAAAGCTTACTTCATTATCCACAATGCCACCTATTTTAGTATCATCTGCATACTTACTAATCCAGTTTACCACCCCATCATCCAGATCATTAATATATATGATGAACATTGGACCCAGTACAGATCCCTGAGGCACACCACTAGTCACTGGCCTCCTACCTGACAAACAGAACAGTTATCCACCACTACTCTCTGCTGTCTCCCATCCAGCCACTGCTGAATCCATTTTACTATTTCAATATTAATACCTAATGATTGAACCTTCCTAACTAACCTTCCATGTGGAACCTTGTCAAAGGCCTTACTGAAGTCCATATAGACAACATCCATTGTTTTACCCTCGTCAACATTCCTAGTAACCTCTTCAAAAAATTCAACAAGATTTGTCAAACATGACCTTCCACGCACAAATCCATGTCGACTGTTCCTAATCAAACCCTGTCTATTCAGATGATTATATCTACCATCTCTAAGAATACTTTCCATCAACTTACCCACCACTGACGTCAAACTCACAGGCCAATAATTGCTAGCTTTACTCTTAGAACCCTTTAAAGCAATGGAACAACATGAGCAATACGCCAATCCTTCGGCACCATCCCCGTTTCTAATGACATTTGAAATATTTCTGTCAGAGCCCCTGTTATTTCCACACTAATTTCCCTCAAGGTCCTAGGGAATATCCTGTCAGGACCCGGCGACTTATCCACTTTTATATTCCTTAAAAGCAACAGTACTTCCTCTTCTTTAATTTTCATACTTTCCATAGCTTCCCTACCTGTTTCCCATACCTTACAGAATTCAATTTCCTTCTCCTTAGTGAATGCCGAAGAAAAGAAATTGTTCAAAATCTCGCAACACACATCAAAGTTGCTGGTGAATGCAGCAGGCCAGGCAGCATCTCTAGGAAGAGGTACAGTCGACGTTTCGAGTCGAGACCCTTCGTCAGGACTAACTGAAGGAAGAGCTAGTTAGAGATTTGAAAGTGGGAGGGGGAGGGGGAGATGCAAAATGATAGGAGAAGACAGGAGGGGGAGGGATGGAGGATGGTGCTTTTCCATCCTCCCGTCACCCCACTAGGAATAGGGTTCCCCTGGTCCTCACCTACCACCCCACCAGCCTCTAGGTCCAACATATTATTCTCCGTAACTTCCGCCACCTCCAACGGGATCCCACCACTAAGCACATCTTTCCCTCCTACCTCCCTGCTTTCCACAGGAATCACTCCCTATGCGACTCCCTTGTCCATTCGTCGCCCCCATCCCTCCCCACTGATCTCCCTCCTGCACCTATCTGTGTAAGCGGAACAAGTTCTACACATGCCCTTACACTTCCTCCCTTACCACCATTCAGGGCTCCAGACAGTCCTTCCAGGTGAGATAACACTTCACCTGTGAGTCGGCTGGGGTGATATACTGCGTCCGGTGCTCCCGATGTGGCCTTCTATATACTGGCGAGACCTGATGCAGACTGGGAGATCATTTTGCTGAACACCTACGCTCTGTCCGCCAGAGAAAGCAGGATCTCGAGTGGCCACACATTTTAATTCCACATTCCATTCCCATTCTGATATGTCTATCCATGGCCTCCTCTACTGTAAAGATGAAGCCACACTCAGGTTGGAGGAACAACACCTTATATTCTGTCTGGGTAGCCTCCAACCTGATGGCATGAACATTGACTTCTCTAACTTCCGCTAATGCCCCACCTCCCCCTAATACCCCATCTGTTATTTATTTATATACACACATTCTTTCTCTCTCTCTCCTTTTTCTCCCTCTGTCCCTTTGAATATACCCCTTGCCCATCCTCTGGGTTTTCCCCCCCTCCCCCTTTTCCTTCTCCCTGGGCCTCCTGTTCCATGATCCTTTCATATCCCTTTTGCCAATCAACTGTCCAGCTCTTGGCTCCATCCCTCCCCCTCCTGCCTTCTCCTATCATTTTGGATCTCCTCCTCCCCCTCCAGCTTTCAAATCTCTTACTAGCTCTTCCTTCAGTTAGTCCTGACGAAGGGCCTCGACCCGAAACGTCGACTGTACCTCTTCCTAGAGATGTTGCCTGGCCTGCTGCGTTCACCAGCAACTTTGATATGTGTTGCTTGAATTTCCAGCATCTGCAGAATTCCTCGTGTTTACATGTTCAAAATCTCCCCCACCTCTTTTAGTTTCACACATAGCTGTCCACTCTGATTCTCTAAGGGACCAATTTTATCCCTATCCTTTTGCTATTAATATAACTGTAGAAACCCTTTGGATTTGTTTTCACCTTACTTGCCAAAGCAACCTTGTGTCTTCTTTTAGCTTTTCTAATTTCTTTCTAAACATTCTTTTAAATTCTTTATATTCCTCGAGCACCTCATTTACTCCATGCTGCCTATATTTATTGTAGATATCTCTTTTTTTTCCAAACCAAGTTTCCAATATCCCTTGAAAACCATGGCTCTCTCAAACTTTTAACCTTTCCTTTCAACCTAACAGGAACATAAAGATTCTGTACCCTCAAAATTTCACCTTTAAATGGCCTCCATTTCTCTATTACATCCTTCCCATAAAACAATTTGTTCCAATCCACTCCTTCTAAATCCGTTCGCATCTCCTCAAAGTTAGCCTTTCTCCAATCAAAAATCTCAACCCTGGGTCTAGACCTATCCTTCTCCATAATTATATTGAAACTAATGGCATTATGATCACTGGACCCGATGTGCTCCCCAACACAAACCTCTGTCACTTGACCTATCTCATTCCCTAACAGGAGATCCAACACTGCCCCTTCTCTAGTTAGTACATCTATGTATTGCTGCAAAAAACTATCCTGCACACATTTTACAAACTCCAAACCATCCAGCCCTGTTACAGTATGGACTTCCCAGTCTATGTGTGGAAAATTAAAATCTCCCACAATCACAACCTCATGCTTACTACAAATATCTGCTATCTCCTTACAAATTTGCCCCTCCACTTCTCACTCCCCATTAGGTGGTCTATAATACACCCCTGTAAGTGTTACTACACCTTTCCCATTCCTCAATTCCACCCAAATATCCTCCCTAGACGAGCCCTCTAATCTATCCTGCCAGAGCACCACTGTAATATTTCTTCTGACAAGCAATGAAACACCTCCCCCTCTTGTCCCTCCAATTCTATCACATGTGAAGCAATGAAATCCAGGAATATTTAGTTGCATTATGCATATATATTCTGCATTAAGTTATTCACTGTATGGAATGATTTGTCTGGATGGCGTGCTAACAAAGTTTTTCAGTGTATGTGACAACAAAACCAAACAAGTTATTAAGCAATACTTAGTTAACCACTGACTGGAGGAAGAATTGTGTTTTCTAATGAGATAGGTTCTGTAATGTTCTATCTTGTTGTTTGTAGAAGTTCTGTTTGCAGTGTCAGCATTTATGGAATAAGGTATATATTAAAATGTGCCACAATCACTTGAACACTCACAATGGCTTCAAAATGAGTAGCAGATACAAAGTGGGAAATTTACTTCCATTATGGGTTAGCATTTTCCCTACAAATGGATTTCACTCTAAAATTCATAAATTGGGTTGTGTTATTTTTTGAGCAAGTTCTTATATGTGAAACTTAAGTATTTTTAAGTGAAAAATAATGTTTATAGAAGATGAACATGGAGGAAGTGTGACCAGCTTCCTAATTTAGGAGAGTATGGCTTGAGATGCGTGAATAGCCAGATAAAAAGAAGATACAAACATTACATTTGCGACTTTTTTCAGGCTCTTGATCTCCTCACCAACTTTCAACTTCCTAGCCCTGACTACCTCATTTTCACCATGGATGTCCAGTCCCTATGTACTTCTATCCCCATCAAGAAGGCCTTAAAGCTCTCAGCTTCTTTCTCAATAAGTGAACTCAAGTTTATTGTCGTTTAACTATATACATGTATATAGTCAAATGAGACAATGTCTCTCCAAATCAGGGTGTAAAGAACTGTGGTATACATAACACATAATAATTTATGTAAGTAAGGATGAAATCTACAGATAGATTGCACATAAATAAACTTAAGTGCATATATTAAATATTGTAAAGTAGAGAACAGATTAACCAGTGACACTTTGAATGTGATGTGGCGTGGAGTTCAGAACTCTAATGACCTGAGGGAAGGAACTGTTCCCCATCCTAACTATTCTTGTTTTTATGCCTTGCAGTCTCCCACCCGAAGGTAAAAAGTCATAGAGGATGCTGGATAGCTGTTATCCTTAATAATACTCAGGACCTTTCGCAGGCAGCACTCTTGATAATTATCATGTCCCCAGTGGTAGAGATACACCTATGATCCTCTCGGCGGTTCTCATCGTCCTTTGTAGGCACTTCTGGTCCAATGCTCGGTTGTTCCCATACCAGTTCCCCTCTACTACCACCCTCCCTCGTCTGGCAGAATTATATTTCACCCTCAACAACTTTTCCTTTGGCTCCTCCCACATTCTCCCGACTGGAAGGGTAGCCATGGGCATCCACATGAACCCCAGCTATGTCTGCCTTTTTAATGGCTACATGGAACAGTTCATGTTCCAAACCTTCCCCGGCAATGCTCAACTCTTTCTCTGCTACGTAGACTACTGAATGTTGCTGCTTCACGCTCCCACGCCGTGCTCGTCCATTTCATCAACTTTGCCTCCAACTTCCACCTTGCCCTTAAATTCATTTGGTTCTTTTCTGACACCTCCCTCCTTTTTCTCTGGAGACATACTGTTTGTTAACCGACAGCTTTTATATACCTCCCGATTACCACGATTGCCTCGACTATACCTCTTCCCACCCTGTCTCTTGTAAAAACGCTATACTATACCCTTTTCTCAGTCCTTTCGTCTTGCCGCATCTGGTCCCAGGATGCAGCTTTTCTTTCCAGTACATCAGAGATACCCTTTTTCAAAGAACGGGGGTTCCCTTCCTCCACCATTGATACTGCCCTCACCCGCATCTCATCCATTTCCCGAACATCAGAGCTCACCACATCTTCCCGCCACCTTCACAGTGATACAGTTAATCTTATCCTTCCCCACCAGCCCATGAATTTCTGCTTCCAACCACACCATTCTCCGTTGTTTCCGCCATCTCCAAAGGGATCCTACCACCAAACATGCCTCCCCACCCCCTCTCTCCGATTTCTGCAGGAATCGCTCCCGCCGTGATTCCCTTCTCCATTCGTCCACCCCCCCCCCATTAATCTCCCTCCCAGCACCTATCCGTACAGGTGGACAAAGTGCTACACCTGCCCACTCACCTCCATTCAGGGCCCCAAACAGTCCTTCCAGCTGAATGAAGCAACACTTCAGCTGCGAATCTGCTCGCGTCATTTATTGTGTCCGGTGCTCCCAATGCTGCATCCTCTATATTGGAGAGTCCCGCCGTAAATTGCAGAGCCGCTTCGTCCAACACCTCCGCGCCATCCACCAAAAGCGATGGCCAAATATTTTAGTTTCGATTCCTACTCTCATTCTGACATGTCGGTCAATGGCCTCCTCTTGTGCCACGGTGAGGCCACCCTCATGGTGAAGGAGCAACACCTTATATTTATTTCCTCTGGGTAGCCTACAACCTGATGTCATGAACATCGATTTCTCATTCCTGTAAAAAAAAGTTTCCCTCCCCTCTTTTTCCATTCTCTACTCTGGTGTCTTACCTCTTCTCACCTACCTCTTACCTCTCATCTCCCCTGGGTCCCTTCTTTCTATGGCCCGCTCTCCTCTCATGTCAGATTCCTTCTTCTCCAGCCCTTTTCCTTTCCTACCACCTTCTAGCTATCCTCGTCCCCGCTCCCCACCCACCCCACCTTTTTATTCTAGCGTCTTCCCCCGCCTCTCCAGTCCCGAAGAAGGGTCTCGACCCGAAACGTCGACAGTTTATTCATTTCCATAGATGCTGTCTGACTTGCTGTGATCCTCCAGCAATTTGTATGTGTGTGTGTGTGTGTGTGTGTGTGTGTTGCTTTGGATTTCTAGGATCTGCAGAATCTCTTGTGTTTTTATGGTTCCTTAGGTCTGGAATACTTTTAAATGTTAATGGTCAGATTTCACGGACAAATACTGGCCGATCCTTAATTTCATACTATCCATGATCACAGGAAACTGTTTGAATCCATCCTGTTTGTGCTCCACTGGAGATCTTTTGTAATACAATTTGGATTGTCCTGACATGCTATATTTTCCCACAAACAACCTAACCCATAACCTGTTGCAAAATAGTTCTTGGGAGTCTGGACTTGGGATCAAAGGGAACCATAACAAGCAATGGCAGGTTTCTCCAACTGGTCACACGCAAGAATCCTTATTTACAGATAGAGGGTCTAAAGTGGGTCGCGGAAGTATTTAATTCGATTGGAAATCTTGCAGATTGTTAACTACAAGAAAGGAAGATGCGATCAAAGGAGATTTTGCTGCTCTTTAAATGCAGAATACAAAATCTAGTCTTTTTTAATGTCAAACATTGCGATGAATTATTTTCATTTGCATTATTCAATAACACGACTTTCTTGGATACACAGCCGTGATTCGTGAACGATATTAAATGGCTTTACACGACTGTTTCGTTCGGAGTTGGTGTTTTACGGTTAAACAAATTTCTTTGCGAAACTGAAGATTGGCCTCTTCTGACCAAAAGACTACGCACCTGAACACTGAAAGTTCTCGTTTGATTCACCATGCCACCCCTGGATACGAAATAAATGAATGGGTCAATGCAGCTGTTCAAACTGGTCAGCCCCCTGGTAATCTGATAGAACAAGTAAACCGATTTGGTATTTCCAGCACAGAGACCTTTCCATTGAGAATGCCTGGACATTAAATTGAGATATCGTAAAACGTGATAAGGGGCAAAACAAACCGAAAATAAAAGCATAATAATGATCGCAAGATTCCGGGATCGTTCCTTCGCGCCGGTACCTAGGCTGCGTTTTTTGCTGAGCACCACAGCGATTTGACAGTAACATCCTACGATAAGGAGGAAAGGGATCAAAAACCCAGTCACAGAAATAACCCTAACATACAATAGATACGAGGTTATTTCCTCGTTACTTGTAGTATCGTAGCACTTTGAACCATTGACATTTGTCTTGGTAAAATATAAATCCACCTGGGTTTGAATCAGAACGAGCCCCCAGACCAGAAGACTGATGAGTGCTGAGTGACGCGTCTTCCATCTGCCCAACATCTTCATGGGATGCACGATGCCCAGGTAACGCTGTACACTGATGCAAGTGAGGAATCCGATGCTGCCGTACAAGTTCAGGTGGAAAACGAGCCTGCTTATTCGGCAAACATATTTCCCAAAAATCCACCGACTGTGGCTGGCATAATACACCATAAAGAACGGCAGGGTGATGACATACAGAAGGTCCGCGAGAGCCAGGTTAAACACGAACAAATTCCCGCGGGCCCATTTCCTCCGCCTCAAACACAAACAGACCAGCACCAAGGAATTCATGAAGAAACCCACCAGGAACACAATAGCGTATGTAACTGAGAGGAAAATGTACTGAAAGGTCCTATTGATTTCACATGCGGCGGTATGGTTCGGAGGCATGAAGTCAGGTGCCAACGAAACTGCGATCAAAGGGCTCACCTCCATCATTAGGTCTGACACACACCTTCTAGGTCAGAAGCCACCGCCCCATTAACACTTTCGAATCGGCTGTCCCACGAACCAAATGAAAACAAACTTTTAAATCAGAGAAAACCAGAAGTGAAGCGCCATTCACCAGATGCGTTAATACGCTAAGGCTCAGAACGTAGGAGTGGTGGGCAAGTCATATCTTGTATTAAAGTGTTAAAGCCACACCTTATTTCCGAAAACGTGCAGGATCTTGTTACGGAAACATGAACATGCTAAAAGGTACTTAATCCCTTATGATCACAAATGCCACCGTACATTTAAGGCGCCGAATCTGGGGTCGCCAACCGGAATCGGCACCCACAAGTTGCTCACAGTGGGGATGTGGAAAACTTGCTCTGTCTGAGGAGTGTCAGAATATTTAATAGCTCAAGGGACGCAGGCTCGAAGACTTCAGGAACCCCTTTCCCAGTTTTCAAGATCTTACATCCTGGTGCATTTGAGAACTATTACAAAGTCTTTATTTAAAATATATATTAAAATAAAATAATTATACATAAATAATTAAACATTTTACTTATAAAATATAAGAAAATGGAGAATCTCTTTCGCCGATATCCAGTTCTCCCGCATCCCCATTGAAATCAATGCGGTGTTTGATCCTATTGCAGGATTTGAAGGCTGGTGAGCAGGAATCTTCAGCATGCCACGCACTCAACTTTGGTACTGCCCCTATTTGACAACCCAAGCGCAAGAATCCAGGCTTGCTTACGTGTAAACAGCTAAATCTGGGACAGTTGACAATTAAGGAAATGCCGGGTTTTTTTTTCCGGAAGAAAATACCATAACGAAAAGTGATGAGTGTAAAACAGAGCGCCACGGTAGCAAACCGGTTAGCGCGACGCCATTACAGCTCAGGGTGTTTTGGAGCTCAAGTCTGGCGCTGTTGTTGTTCGGGCATCTCCCGTGGAACGTGCGGGTATCCCCGGGTGCTCCGGTTTCCTCCCACACAGTCCGACGACCTACCGTGTAGGTTAATTGATCATTGTAAATTGTCCCGTGATTCGGTTAGGGTTACTCGGAGTTGTGATGATTGGGTGGCCTAGCTCGAAAGGACCTACTCCACGCTGTATCGCTAAATAAGATACAATAAATAAAAATGATTGGCGTTTCCCTTACAGGAAAAAAAGACAGCTTGGCGCCTGCTATTTTGAAACTGTTTTGCCATTCAGAGCTTCTTGACACTATCACTAATTCAATAATCCACGCAAAAATGGCGCCAAAAAGCCAGAATCATCCACTTGGCACTTTTCCATTTAGTCTCTGGAGATGCAATACAGGACCTTTCACTTCTTTCCTTTTCACCATCTTGGGATCCAGAAATTATTTCCTGGTGTAACAGCAATGCATTCAAACTGCTTCCAGTGCTCATTCTGTAGCTTTCTCTATATTAGAGAACCCAAATTCAGAGTGGATGACCATGACTATTTTGCAAACACACTTTGGTCACTCCACAGGCGTGATTCCAGTTCCCTATCCTGTTTACACCGAGCTCAATGGAACAGACTATATAGTGTCAGAGGTATTTATGTGTCCTCCTGCAATGTTCCATTGCAATGTAAATTGGAGGAAGAAAATATCACTTTGCATCTGGGCGTGTTTCAGTTTTTGGAGATCAATATCAAACTTAGCAAATTCAGCAACACATTTTTTTTTCTGTACCAGAACTGGTCAATTCAGCTGTAAGGAACACACACACACAAAATGCTGGAGGAACTCAGCAGGCCAGACAGGGAAAGAGTAAACAGTCGACATTTCAGGCCGAGACCCTTCATCCCAACTGTAAAGAAAGAGGAGAAGTCAGACTAAGATGTTGGGGGGGAGGGGAGAAAAAAGTAAAAGGTGGTAGGTGATAGGTGAAACTGGGAGAGGGGGAGGGGTGAAGTAAAGTGGCGAGAAGTTGATTGGTGAAACAGGTAAAGGGATGAAGAAAAGGGAATCTGATATTGAAGAACAGAGGACTTTTAACATCGTAAATCAACGAGTTGTTTGTTATGTCTCCCCTCTCACTGTGAAATAGCGACATCTCTTTTTCCCTTATGAGAGAGAGAGAGAGAGAGCCTGTGGTATGTCGAATTACCGGGTGAACAAGTAGTCTTTGGAGTTCTGCAAGTCTGTGTCTTTATTGTTGCTTTGCTGCATTCTTTAGTGCTTGGTGGGAAGCGCTGATTTTTTTTGCTGGTGGGGGAGGGGGGATCATTGCTTTGCTGCTGCTTACGAGTAGGAGGGGGGAGCTGGGGTGCTTTGGGGTCCTAACGTTTAACTGTCATTCATTCTTTGGAGTACTCCTCTGTTTTTGTGGATGGTTGCGAAGAAAAAGAATTTCAGGATGTATGTTGTATACATTTCTCTGACATCAAATGTACCTTTGAAACCTTTGAAGACCATGGAAGAAAGGGAAGGAGGAGGAGCTCCAGAGAGCGGTGATGGGCAGATAAGGAGATAAAGTGAGAAAGGGAAACAGAATTAGGAAATGGTGAAGGATGGGGGGGGGGCAATTATTGGAAGTTAGAGAAGTTGATGCTCATACCATCAGGTTTGAGGCTACCCAGAGAGAATATAAGGTGTTGCTCCTCCAACCTGAGAGTGGCCTTATTGCAGCAGTAGAGGAGGCCATGCACCGATACATTGGAATGGGAATGGGAAGTAGAATTGAAATAGGTAGCTTCCTGCTCGGTGAAGCGGTCTCCCAATCTACGTCAGGTCTCAGCACTATAGGGGAGGTCACACCGGGAGCACCGGATACAGATCACCCCAACAGACTCACAGGTGAAGTGCCACCTCACCTAGAAGGATTGTTTGGGGCTCTGAATGGTAGTGAGGGAAGAAGTGTAGGAGCAGGTGTGGTGCTTGTTGTTCTGTAAGGATAAGTACCCGGGGGAGATCAGTGGGGAGGGAGGTGTGGACAAGGGAGTGAAACCTGTGGAAAACAGGAAGTGTGGGGAAGGGAAAAACATGGTTTGTGGTGGGATTCCATTGGAGATGGTGGAGGTTGCAGAGAATTATGTGCTGGACGCAGAGGATAGTGGGTGGTAGGTGAGGACGAGAGGAACCCTATCCCTGGTGTGACAGTGGGAGGATGCAGTGAGGGCTGACAATGACAAGGTTGGAAGAGGTATAGTCCAGGTAGTTGTAAGAATCAGTGAGTTTATAAAAGATATCAGTAGATAGACTAACTTCACAGATGGAGACTGAGAGATTCTGTTGACACTGTTTTATCCCCCTGGTTCAGTTCCTTCCTATCTAAATCCATGACAATTGTGACGGGAATACACATAGATAAGATGTTAGCTGTCCTGTGTGATCAGCAGTTGGTCTGCCACCTGTCTTCAAGAGAGAGATAAGGAACACAATGATACAGCATTTGGAGATGTGTAATGAAGGGACGGGAGAGAGAGAGCTGTCTGGAGCGGCTCCCCCTTTGAACCCTGAACTGTTTGAAGTGATAGACAGGCGATACCCCAGCAGGGGGATAAAAAGGGACCGGTTCGCTAAGGCAGCACACACGACACCCGAGGTAACGAGACCCTGGAAGCGGTGCGCCTCTCACGAGTCGGTGGGAAGTATCGGACAACGCACAGGGTGGAAAGGTACGATCAGCGGGAACCTGGTGTGTGTCCGCCCTTGCTTGGGTGCCGGGTTCACTGCAGAGGATCGACCACATCTGGAGGAGGGGTCACAGTCGGTGACCTCAGGTGACATCACCAAGGACCTGCCCAAAAGCTGCTTGTGAGCAATTATCGCCGGTCTGTGAGTGGAAGCCGTTTCTGAATGATCAGTCGTTCCCGTTCTCTCTCTCTCTCTCTCTCTGCCCCCACGTTGTCCATCGCCATGGCAACGATTACTGCGAACTGAACTAAATTGGACTGAACTTTTGTGTCACTTTGAAATTTGGTCATTTACCCCTAGACAACGATAGAGCTTGATTGATGCTGTTATCTTAATTCTGTGCACATGTGTGTTTATCATTGCTGAACTGTTGCATTTATTATCCTTTCGATTACTGTGTTGCTTGTTTCTTTAATAAAACTTTCTTAGTTCTAGTAATCCAGACTCCAACTGAGTGATCCATTTCTGCTGGTTTGGCAACCCAGTTACGAGGTACGTAACACAATCCACACACTCTGGATGTTTTCAATGACTTCAAGTCCCTATACACCTCTGTCCCCCATCAGGAGGACATTAAAGCTCTCCATTTCTTTCTGGACAACAGACCCAACCAGTTGCCTTCCAACACCACTCTCATCCATCTGGTGGAACTAGTCCTTGCCCTCAATAATTTCTCTTTGGCTCCTCCTACTTCCTTCAAATCAAAGTTGTAGCCATGGGCACTCACATGGGTCTCAGCTAAGCCTGCCTTTTTGTTGGCTACGTGGAACAGTCCATGTTCCAAACCTACACTGGTATCGCTTCCCAACTCTTCCTATGCTACATTGACAACTGCATTGGTGCTGCTTCCCGCACCCTCGTGGAGCTTGTTAACTTCATCAACTTTGCCTTCAATTTCCATCCTGCCCTCAATTTTATTTGGTCCATTTCCAAGACCTACCTCCCCATTCTTGATCTCTCTGTCTCCATCTCTGGAGACAGTCTATCTACTGATACCTTTTACAAAAAACATTGTTTCTTTCCACCCTGTCACTTGTAAAATGCCAGCCCCTTCTCTCAATTCTTCCATCTCCACTGCATCTGCTCCCAGGGTGAGGCCAGTCATTCCAGAACTACTGAGATGTCCTCCTTCTTCAAAGAAAGGGGCTTCTCTTCCTCTACCATCAACACTATCCTCACCTGCATCTCTTCCATTTCACGCACACCTGCCCTCACCCCATCTTCCCGCTGCCACACCAAGGAAAGGGGTCCTCTTGTCCTCACTTACCACTACACTAGCCTCTGTGTCCAGCACATAATTCTTCGCAACTTCCACCGTCTCATCCAGGATTCCACCACCAAGAACATCTTGCCCTCTCCCTACTTTCCACTTTCCGCAGGTATTGCACCCTACCCGACCCCCTTGTCCACAGGTCCCTCGCCACTGATCTCCCTCCAGGTACTTATCCTTGCAAGTGCAATGAGTGCCACACCTGTCACTACACCTCCTCCCTCTCTACCATTCAAGGACCCAAACAGTCCTTTCAGATGAGGCGACACTCCACCTGTGAAGCTGTTGGGGTGATCTACTGTATCTGTTACTCTAAGTGTGGCTTACGGTATATCAGTGAGACCCGACGTAGATTGGGAGACTGCTTTGCCGAAAACCTACATTCCATCTGCCACTAAAAGCAGGATCTCCAGTAGCCACCCATTTTAATTTTACTTCCCATTCCCTTTCCGACATGTCAGTCCATGACCTTCTCTACTGCTGTGATGAGACAACACTCAGGTTGGAGGAGAAAAACCATATATTCCACCTAGGTAGCCGCCAACCTGATTGCACGATTACTGATTTCTCTGACTTCCAATAATTGCCCCCACCCTTCTCCTTCACCATTCCCCATTCCTGTTTCCCTCTCTCACCTCATCTCCTTACCTGCCCATCAAGCCCCTCTGGTGCTCCACCTCCATCCCTTTTGTCCACAGTCTTCTATCCTTTCCTATCAGATTCCCCCTTCTCTAGTTCTTTATCTCTTTCACCAATCACTTCCCAGCTCTTTACTTCATCCCTCTGCCTTATCCTGACTTCTCCTCTTTCTTTCCAGTCCTGATGAAATGTCTCGTCCCAAAATGCCGACTGTTTACACTTTCCCATTGATGCTGCCTGGCCTGCCGAGTTCCTCCAGCATGTTGTGTGTGTTGCTCTGTATTTCCAGCATCTTCAGACTTTCTTGTGTTTGCATTTCAGCTGTAAATTCAACTATCTATTATATTAATATTATTTTCCCCTCCTCTATAGCTACTGCCTGATCAATTGCTAATTTTCAACACTCTCCTTTTGCCTTCTGTGCTCAGCAAAGTTTTAATTGTTCATTTGTTTGTTTACTGTCTCCAACTGCCCTTACTCCTTTGTTAACTAAATAGTGTTATCACCAAGGTAAACAGTGCCTCACTCCACAATGAATTCTCCCTTTGTCCCATACAACACTCTACCTCCCACTCTGCAACTTAAAACTCTCTTGTATTCTAACTTTCACCTGTTTTGACTAGGGACTTCGATTTGAAACATTAGCTCTGTTTATCTTTCCACCAATGTTGAATTAGCTGCTGTTTATGTGTTTTTTTTACGTCTTTATCCTATTGTGTAACTGTTGGATGCATCTGTAATCTTATCCTGAAGCTGGTTTCGAAGGACAACTTCATTCGGATTTCCATTTTTTTTGGTACACTTTCTCAATATTCTGCAAATCAGGATTTAAATAATTGTGTGTACAAACAGCACTTTAATTATTGATCTGCAGGAATAAGATTGTAATAACCATATTTCACTGTAATATAATTCACAAAAAGTTCAGAAATGGTTGATAAACAACTGACATTTGTTTCAAAGCTGACAGGAGTTCAGTGGTGGCCAAAGCAGAGAGGAAGAGACACAGGCACAGTTGAACAGATCACTGGGGTTTAACTAGCATTGTACCGAACTAAGGAAAATGGGCCAACAGGGCTGCTAACCTAAAAGCTCTCAAACTAACTAAAACTAAAAGCATCACTGCAGATTGAAATCAGTAGTCTAGAACTAAATTAATACCACTCCCTCAACAGCATCTATTCAAATTCTTAATCTTCTTTCCTGGAATGTGGACTAAGTTAAATAGGGAACATTAATGTCACGTGCTTCAGTCAAGACTTGAAAAGACTGCACCAAAAAGTAGGGAGTTAGATATAATAGCAAATAAACCCTAAATGTCAGTAATGTGTGCATTCTCATGTGTGTGATTGTCGTCTTCTTTCAGCTGCCCGCCTGTGAGAGATCCCAGACTTCAAGGCGGTGTCTGCAGTTGTGACAGCACCTCCCCCCCCCCACCGCACAGCCCCACCTCCCTGGCTGCAGCTCCCCACGGCACCGGAGGCCTCTGCCCGCTGGAAGTCCTGGCTGAGAGACTTGTCCAGGATATGTCGAGCTGGACCCTAGAACGTTCCTCTGGGCATACCCCTCCCAGTCAACGTGGTACTGGTCACCTTACGCACCCAATGAAATGCCATGATGAGCTGCACAGAATAGATCGGGGACCCATTCACCAAATGGGGAAGAGGGGGAGGAGTGGTTAACTGGAGCTAGCGGGGAGGAAATCACCAGTTTGAGCTGGGAAGCATGAAACTAACTAACCCTCTGACCCTCAACACAGGTGCCCCTCAGGGCTGTGTCCTGAGCCCCCTCCTTTACCCTCTGTATACCCATGACTGTGTTGCTCCTACAGCTCCAATCTGCTAATTAAATTTACTGATGATACTACATTGATTAGCCTAATCTCAAATAATAATGAGGCAGCCTACAGAGAAGAAGCTATCTCTCTGATACAGTGGTGTCAAGAAAACAACCCCTCCCTCAGTGTCACAAAAACAAAGGAGCTGATTGTGGATTACACGAGGAAAGGAGACAGGCTAACCGCTATTGACATCAATGGATCTAGGGTTGAAAGTGTGAACAGCATTAAATTCCTTGGCATAAACATCACCGAGAATCTCACATGGTGTGTACATACCAGCTGTGTGGTGAAAAAAGCACAACAACACTTCTTTCAGCTCAGGTGATTGAAAAAGTTTGGTATGGGTCCCTAAACCCCAAGGACTTTCTACAGGGGCACAATTGAGAGCATCCTGACTGGCTGCATCACTGCCTGGTAGGGGAACTGCAGTTCCTTCAATCGCAGGACTCTGCAGGGAGTGGTGCAGGCAGCCCAGCACATCTGTAGATGTGAACTTCAGGACACTTACAGAGACAGGTGCATAAAGAGGGCCCGAAGGATTATTGGGGACCTGGGTCACCCCAACCATAAACTGTTCCAGCTGCTACCATCCGGGAAATGGTACCGCAGCATAAAAGCCAGGACCAACAGTCTCTGGGACAGCTTCTTCCACCAGGCCATCAGACTGATTAATTCATGTGGATACAATTGTATTTCTATGTGATATTGACTATCCTGTTGTACAAACTATTTATTACAAATTACTATAAATTGCACATTGCACATTTAGACAGAGACATAACGTAAAGATTTTTACTCCTCATGTATGTGAAGGATGTTAGAAATAAAGTCAATTCAATTCAGTTCAACACCGGGCGAACCTTCATGGATGATGGTAAGCATAGCTTATAGGAGACTCTGTTGATAGCCTTCTCTACTGTGTATGATTCCACAGTGCACGGGGCCAACTTGTGGCTCTCTACTCTCAATGGACAATCTCTAGAGTTTTTCACCTAAATTGAACTGAATTCAATTGAACCATCTGAAGAGAAAGAGGCACTGTTGTGCTTTTTTCACCACACAGCCAGTATGTACAGACCACGTGAGGTCCTCGGTGATGTTTATGCCGAGAGATTTAAAGCTCTCAACCCCAGATCCATTGATGTCAATAGGGGTTAGCCTGTCTCCTTTCCTCGTGTAGTCCACAACCAGCTCCTTTGTTTATGCAACACTGAGGGAGAGGTTGTTTTCTTGACACCACTGTATCAGGGTGATGACTTCTTCTCTGTAGGCTGCCTCATTATTATTTGAGATTAGACCAATCAGTGTAGTGTCATCAGCAAAATTAACTTAGCAGATTGGAGCTGTGGGTGATGACCCAGTCATGAGAAAACAGAGAGCAAAGAAGGGGTCTTAGGACACAGCCCTGAGGGGCACCTGTGTTGAGGGTCAGAGGGACAGAGGTAAGGAAGCCCACTCTTATCACCTGCCGGCGATCTGACAGGAAGTCCAGGATACAACTGCAGAAAGCAGGGTGAAGGCCAAGGTCTCTGAGCTTCTTGTCGAGCCTGAAGGGAATTATGGTGTTGAATGCTGAACTGTAGTTCAAGAACAGCATTCTCCCATAAACATCCTTCTTCTCCAGATGTGTAATGACGGTGTGTAGAGCTGTGGCGATTGCATCATGTGTTGATCGGTTGTGTCGGTAGGCGAGTTGTAGGGGGTCCAGTGTGGGTGGCAGCGTGCTGCAGATGTAGTCCTTGATGAGCCTCTCAAAGCATTTGCTTATTATTGAGGTGAGTGCGACAGGACGCCAGTCATTCAGACATGTTACCTTGCTCTTTTTAGGTATAGGAACAATGGTGGATGTTTTGAAGCAGGAGGGCACTCTACACTGGGAAAGGGAGAGATTAAAAATGCCTGTAAACACACCTGCCAGTTTTGCCGCGCACATCCTGAGTGCCCGCCCTGGGATGCCGGCTGGTCCCGCAGCCTTGCGACTGTCCACTCATTGGAAACACCGGCATATTTCAGCCTCAGAGAATATCTTCGGCGGCTCTCCTCAGTGTTGGCAACATCAAATTGAGCGAAAAAAAAACATTTGGCTCATCTGAGAGAGGGGCAGCAATGTTGGAAACTCCACTACGTTTAGCTTTGAAATCTACGATGGTGTGCAGACCTTTCCATAAGCTGCATGTATTGTTGGTGGAGAGTTGTGTCTGGAACTTGTCCCCGTATTGGAATTTTGCTGCCTTGATGACCTTGCACAGATCGTAGCTGCATTTTTTTCTGTTGGTTACCTGGCTTGAGAGGCTTCATCTGCCAGCAGGGCTGATCAGGCTGCTGGGCATATTGTTTCGGGGTGTGCAGCATAGAAGCCCTGGATCATTTCTGCAGGATTTCAATGGACAAGTGAAGCAGACCAAGCTTTCTCAGAGCTAAAGCAATGTTTCACCACTGACCTAGTGCTGCAACATACAGACCCATCTCATCCATTCATTGTTGAGTTTGATGTATAGGGTAATGTAGCTGGAGGAAATGCACATAATTTACAGCCACCAACATTGTGTTAACAGGCTGTTCTGATGCACTGGTGTAATTATGTAAAGTACTTTTACCGCACTTTGTGCTCAGTGTTGGGATTAGAATAAATGAGTTGCTACAGTTTTTCTTAAACACAAAACACTTCCGTCATTTTATTTGTGACCCCGATACTTTAGAACAATTCCAGAGTTATTGAACATGTCAGCTAATGCAGTCACTTTGAAACTGCCGGAGTTCTGGGAACAAAATTGTATAATTTGGTTTGTACAAGCCGAGGCCCATTTTGCATTGCTAGAAACCTCTATTGACAACACCAAATATTTCTATGTGGTAGCATTGCTCAGCATCTCCATGTGGTGAGTCCACTAGAACACTTGCCCAAACATGATAAATACCGATTGCTGAAAATGCACCTTTGGCTGACTTTTGAACTATCAAAATCTGAGCGTGCCAAACAGTTGCTCTCCTAGCCCAGCCTTGGTGATGCCAAGCTGTCGGAGCTAATGGACCACATGCTGCCCCTCCTGGGGAAATCACTATCCTTGTTTTATTTTTAAATAACTCCTCATGCAGCAAATGCCTGATCAAGTTCACATAGCCCTTGCTAATGCACCCATTATGGACTATAGGGAGCTTACTAAAATGGCTGATGTCTACACTCAGCTTGGCAGCAGTGCATCATTACACTTCTTTCTCTATCTCAATAAGCCTGGTCAGTAAGACCCCAACATAAGAACACCTGTGGCTGCAAAACAGATGACACTGGGCCCTTGTTTTTACCATGCTCACGTTGGTATGAATGCTAGGAAGTGCCAACTGCTCATCAGGACATCAGAGGTCTGTAAACACTGTGAGTTCTAGCTGCCAGTGTCATCTACTGTTCATTACAGACACTCTTTCAGGGCAATGCTTCCTGTGTGACACGAGTACTCAAGTGAGTGTGCTGCCAGCATCGCCTATTGATGTGAAGAGCGACGAACCTTGCTGGAGGCTGCTAACAGCAGCAAGATCCAGACTTACGGGACACGATGAGTGATGCTCTGTTTCAGTAGGCGATGTTTCACATGGGATTTCATCCTGGGTAAAGTGGCTAGACCTCTGCTCGCTGCAGATTTCCTGTGTGCCCGAGGACTATTAATTGATCTTAAGAACAGCCGGATTGTGGATATCAAGGACTTTGGGCCATTACCCTGCTGCCCCCAGTAAGTTCCCCACAACAACTCCGTCAAGCATATACATTACCACATGTGAGTTTACTCGATTGCTGGGCAAATTCCCAAAACTCACCAAGCCCACATTCTCCACTACAGTCACAAAGCATGGGGTTGAGCACCACATTTCTACAACTGGCCTGCCAGTCCATGCTCACGTGCGTAGCAGACTGGACCCTGAAAAGCTGGCAAGGCTGAGTTTGCCCACATGGAAAGACTTAAGCCTGATTTATACTTCTGCGTCAAATGTACACCGTAGGTACCGCGTACCCTATGCCGTAGGGCAACGTGCACCTCTCCTAAACGTAACTCACATGTCGCGGCGACGCGGACCGCAACAACTATGATTGGTCCGCTTGGTAGCATCGCATTTCCTCCTACGCATTTCCGGTTGCTTTTCCCCGCCATGTCTGTACACTGATGCAAAATAAGTGGCTGGAGATGATGAACCAAATTGTCAAATCTACCTGCTGACATCTGAAAATATTTGAAATGCATTTCCTCATCCATGTCTCTCATGAAGAAACTCTACACAGTGGCATAGAAACCCCACCGCCAACTAGCGTTTTGGCAGTGAATTGCAGAGCGACGCAGACACAACTACGCTTTCTCACTATGGCGTAGGGCTATGCAAGAGTATAAATCAGGCTTATGGCGTAGCCTGTACACACAAGTATAAATCAGCCTTCAGCATTGTACGCTGGTCGAATAGAGCCCCTGGGTTTCACTCCTCCATATCATCCCAAGGTTGAATGGCAGATCCCGCCCATGTGGAGATTACTGATGCCCTAATAGGCCACCAGCCCCGATCGTTACCCGGTCCCACACAACCATGACTTTTCAGTACGTTTATCCAAAAAGTTCATTTTTCCCAAAGTCAGTTTGGTTAGGGGCTAACATCAGGTGCCTGAGTGCTCAGAGGACATTTCCAAAACAGCAGTGATAACCCCGTTTGGCCTCTTTGAGGTTCTGCGCATGCCTTGGGGCTGAAAAATGCAGAACAGTCTTTCCAAAGGCTGATGGACTGTGAATTAAATGATGCAGATTTTCTTCTTGTTTACCTGGATGACATACCTGTTGCCAGAGCATCCAAATCTGAACACGTATCTCATCTCCACACACTTTTTGAGTGCTTAAGCCAACACGTGTTGATTGCTAACCCTGCTAAATGCCAGTTTGGGTGCCAACCTTTGACTTTCTTGCCATTGCACCTCTGCAGAAGGTGCATAATCCCTCCTATCAAAAGTAGCTGCTATAATGGATTTTGCACCACTCTACACTACTAAAAAACTACTGGAGCTTTTACATGGTGAATTTCTATCATTGTTTCATTCTGCAAGCTGCTGAATATATGCTTCCCCTGTATGGTATGCTTAAAGGCAATACCCCCAATCACAGGCTTGACTGGTCAACGGATATGACCAGGGCAATTGTTGATACCAAACAAGCTCTTCCAATGTGACTCCACTGGTGCACACACTCCCCAATGTACCTAAAGCCATTACTACTGACACTTTGTACCATTACTACTGACACTGTAGCATTACTACTGACACTGTAGCATTACTACTGACACTTGTACCATTACTACTGACACTGTAACATTACTACTGACACTTTGTACCATTACTACTGACACTGTACCATTACTACTGACACTGTAACATTACTACTGACCTGTACCATTACTACTGACACTGTAACATTACTACTGACACTTTGTACCATTACTACTTACACTTTGTACCATCACTACTGACACTTGGTACCATTACTACTGATACTTTGTGCCATTACTACTGACACTTGGTACCATTACTACTGACACTGTAACATTACTACTGACACTTTGTACCATTACTACTGACACTGTACCATTACTACTGACACTTTGTACCATTACTACTGACAGTTTGTACCATTACTACTGACACTGTAACATTACTACTGACACCTTGTACCATTACTACTGACACTTTGTACCATTACTACTGACACTGTAAATTAATACTGACACTGTACCATTACTACTGACACTTTGTACCATTACTACTGGCACTGTACCATTACTGCCAACACTTTGTACCATTACTACTGACACTTTGTACCATTACTACTGACAGATTGTACCATTACTACTGACACTGTAACATTACTACTGACACCTTGTACCATTACTACTGACACTTTGTACCATTACTACTGACACTGTAAATTAATACTGACACTGTACCATTACTACTGACACTTTGTACTATTACTACTGACACTGTAACATTACTACTGACACTGTACCATTACTACTGACACTTTGTACTATTACTACTGACACTGTAACATTACTACTGACACTTTGTACGATTACTACTGACACTGTACCATTACTGCTAACACTTTGTACCATTACTACTGACAGTTTGTACCATTACTACAAACACAGTACCATTACTACTGACACTTGGTACCATTCTGCGGGTGCTGTGCACGAACAGTTGGTCAGAGGCATGTGGCAGCTACTCACCTTCTTCAGCCGGCAGCTCATCCCCCCAGAAGGAAGTACAGCACATTTGACCATGAACTTCTCTGGTTACACTTACAGTTTGTGTGGCTTGGCCTTAGAAAGAAAGTGCGTGATTCGACTGCAGCCTGTGTGGTGTGCCATGTGCTATTGGCACCTTTTGAGATCCCTGAGCGATGGTTAGACAATGTCAATGTGAACTTTGTTGGTCCTCTTCCTCCTCCCATGATTTCATGCACCTCCTTACCATGGTGGACTGTACCACCAGGTGGCCAGAAGTCATTCCTCTAGCATTAATGACAGCTGCAGACATGGCTCAGCCTTTCATCAGCACCTGGGTCGCTCAGTTTGACACCCCATCTGACTGTGGTCCCCACTTCATATCAGACCCCTAGGCTGCAATGGCCCAGAACCTCAGGGTTAGGCTACATCACACAGCAGCGTATCACCCGCAGGCTAATGGGCTACCCAAGTGGTTTCACTGCTCTTTAAAGGCTGACGGACAAATGTTAGCTTGACCATCTCCTGTGGGCCCTGCTGGGGCTCAGAATAGCTCCAAAAGAGGACCTGTAGTCATCTGCAGCTGAGTTGGTATCTGGGTAGCTGTTACGAATGCCAAGTGATTTTATTTCTGACCGCCACGACCACCTGGTTGGCCTCTCAACAGCATTCCACCCTTCTCAGTAAATTCAATTTATTTTCACCTATTCCTACTTCCCATCAATGTCATACAGTGCTCTTGCATTCCCTATGGCCTACATTTTGCCTTGTTCGTTTTTGTCTGCCATGATGCACACCACCATCCCCTTAGGCCCACTTACAATGGCCTGTTCCACATTTTGGAATGGAGAGAAAAGACTTTTATCATAGATAAGACAGGTAAACCTGAATGTATTTTGGTAGATCACCTTTAACCGGCCTTCTAAGATTTGGAGGATTTTGTTAAGCATGAGAGTGGAAAAGTATGTATGGAACCGGTGGAGATAGCAGAGGTACTTACTGAATACTTTGCTTCAGTATTCGCTATGAAAAGAATCTTTGTGATTGTAGGGATGCCTTACAGCAGACTGAAAAGCTTGAGCATGTAGATATTAAGAAACAGGATGTGCTGGAGCTTTGGAAAGCATCAAGTTGGATAAGTGACCGGGACCGGACGAGATGTACCCCAGGTTACCGTGGGAGGCGAGGGAGGAGATTGCAGAGCTTCTGGTGATGATCTTTGCATCATCAATGGGGACGGGAGAGGTTCCGGAGGATTGGAGGGTTGTGGGTGCTGTTCCCTTATTCAAGAAAGGGAGTAGAGATAGCCCAGGAAATTATAGAGCAGTGAGTCTTACATCAGTGGTTGGTGAGTTGATGGCAAAGAGCCTGAGAGGCAGGATTTATGAACATTTGGAGAGGCGTGATATAATTCGTAATAGTCAGCATGGCTTTGTCAAATGCAGGTCGTGCCTTACGAGCCTGATTGAATTTTTTTTTGAGGATGTGACTAAACGCATTGATGAAGGTAGAGCAGTTGATGTAGTGTACATCTAAGCATTTGATAAGGTACCCCATGACAGGCTTATTGAGAAAATAAGGAGGCATGGGATCCAAGGGGACATTGCTTTGTGGATCCAGAACTGGCTTGCCCACAGAAGGCAAAGAGTGGTTGTAGATGGGTCATATTCTGCATGGAGGTTGGTGACCAGTGGTGTGCCTCAGTGATCTGTTCAGGGACCCCTACTCTTTGTGATTTTTATAAATGACTTGGATGAGGAAGTGGAGGGATGGGTTAGCAAATTTGCTGATGACACATAGGTTTGGGGTGTTGTGGATACTGTGAAGGGCTGTCAGGGGTTACAGAGGGACAGTGATAGGATGCAAAACTGGGCTGAGAAGTGGCAGATGGAGTCCAACCGGGAAAAGTGTGAGGTGGTTCATTCTGGCAGGTCAAATATGATGGCAGAATATAGTATTAATGGTAAGACTCTTGGCAGTGTGGAGGATCAAAAGGATCTTGGGGTCCGAGTCCATAGAACACTCAAAGTTGCTACGGCAAGAAACCAAATGGTGCATTGGCCTTCATCAATCATGGGATTGAATTTAGGAGCCAAGGAGCAATGTTGCTGCTATACAGGACCCTGGTCAGACCACACTTGGAGTACTGTGCTCAGTTCTGGTCGCCTCACTACAGGAAGGATGTGGAAACCATAGAAAGGGTGCAGAGGAGATTTACAAGGATGTTGCCTGGATTGGGGAGCTTGCCTTATGAGAATAGGTTGAGTGTACTCGGCCTTTTCTCCTTGGAGCGACAGAGGTTGAGAGGTGACCTGATAGAGGTGTATAAAATGATGAGAGGCATTGATCATGTGAACAGTCAGAGGCTTTTCCCCAGGGCTGAAATGGCTAGCATGAGAAGGCACAGTTTTAAGGTGCTTGGAAGTAGGTACAGAGGAGATGTCAGGATAAGCTTTTTTACGCAGAGGGTGGTGAGTGCGTGGAATGGGCTGCCGGCGACGGTGGTGGAGGCGGATACGATAGGATCTTTTAAGAGACTCCTGGCTAGGTACATGGAGCTTAGAAAAATAGAGGGCTATGGGTAACCCTAGGTAATTTCTAAGGACATGTTCGGCACAACTTTGTGGGGCGAAGGGCCTGTATTGTGCTGTAGGTTTTCTATGTTTCTATCTTACCATGTCCTCGCTGTCGCAACATCACAATGTAATTATGATTGTGGCAACACACCTCAGGATGAGTCAGAGGCCTTTGCTTTATCTCCACCCATGAAAATTAGGATCCAAGCCCGGTGGCTCACTTGAGCTCCTGAAAGGATCACAAGCTGGTTTTAATGAATCCTGGGAGGGACCTGTGTCGGGTAATGTAATTGGTGGTAACACACACAACTCATAGCCACCAACATTGAGCTAGAGTTCACTTTAAGAGGCTGTTAGGGCCCAATGATATAATTACGTAATGTAATTTTACTCCGCACTTTGTGTTCTAAATGAGTTGTTACAGTTTTACTTAAACATAAAACACCTCAGCTGTTTTATTTGTGAAAACTTGTAGATGCATCTGATGTCGGCATTGTACTCACCCAGACCTCTTTAATAGAAAATGGCTGCACCCCTGTGTTTTTCTATTCTGTCGATTAACTCCTGCAGAGCATAACTATGATGCCGGAAACTGAGAACTTCAGCTGTCAAAGAGGCCCTGGAGGCATGGAGACACTGGCTGGAGGGAGCAGAGCACTGCTTTCTGGTATGGAAAGATCACAAAAGCCTCTCCTGCATTCGTGACGCTAAGAGACTCAACTCTTATCAAGGGTATTGAGCTCTCTTCTTCACCCAGTTTAATTTTACTGTTACCTACCACCATGGCAGCAAGAATATTAAGGCCAATGCTCTCTCCCACTCTTGACATCTCTGAGGAAAACACTACTCCAAAACCCATCATTCCCCACACATGCCTAGCTGCTCCAGTGATTTGGGGAACAGAAGCAGAGGTGAGGAATGTCCAACAGACAGATTCAGGCCCAGGTGGGGGACTTAACAATGACTGTTTGCCTCTGCCACTGTGTGCCCCAAAGTGTTGGAGTGGGTCACTCTTCCCATCTGGTTGGCCACTCGGGGATTCAACAGGCCCTGGCATTTATAAAGAGAAAATTTTGGTGGCCATCCATGTCCCAAGATGTCCATGACTTTGTCTCTGCATGTCCCACCTGTGTTCAGAATGAGATGTCATGTCAGTACCCTGCTGCTATGCTCTGCCCACTGCCCAAGGAGGACGAGGACTAGATAAGAGGTCAATTTGGCAGCATATGGCCAGTGTTTTTGGAGGGACCTTGTTACAGAAATAGTTACTGCTCTAACACTTGCATTTGCAGCATCTTATAGTTACAAAGATTAGTGGATCTTTGCCATTCCGCAATAAGAATTGGATATGAAAGAGTGGATCTCAAGGAGAATCAAATAGAATCATCTTACATGGGGTTGCAAACAAAAGGGAACAAAAAGAAACAATTGTTGGGGATTTCTATTGGCCTCTGAAAAATAGTGGTGTTCATAGTTCAAAACCTAGAAAGTGGAGCGATGTAAAGAACCACTAGTGGTTCAGAATTTCCTGATAAAAAGAAGAAGCCAAGTAAATCTCCTAAATTAAGTCCAAGTGTCAAAGCAATTCACCCACAAAGATAGTACTTAAAAATAAAGCTCTGGTGTTAGCTCTAGATGGAGAAACACAAATATATGATGGTTTAGCAGGAAAAAGCAATGCTTCAGAAATAGACTGATGTGCTGCAGCAAAGGTTGAAAGCTCAGAATGATCAAACATCAAACCTGAAACAATTCTTGATGAAGATTCTCAGATGCTGAAAGACACTTGACAAGTGCAATCCGTGCCTGCGAATGTGATACATAAGGACGACAGTGTTGTGCAATTTTTTTTAATAAAATGGTTACACGCTGTGGCAATCTGTGTAGTTCACAGAAGCGGAAACAAAAATCAAATTCAAGTGAAAACAAGAAGCTGGCTGTGCTGGAGAAAAATGCAAGGCAACAGTGACAGTTCAGGTGAAACAACAAGACAGAAGGAGAGCTGTTCCGTATGGTTGCCCTCAAGTTGGAGGGGTACTGTGGAAAGGTAGGTCTGCTGGACATTAAGAACGTCCAGCGTTGGTGCTGAGCTTCTTGTACACCATGTTGCAGGCTGCTTCAGCCACCCAGGAGGCGCGTGATCCAACAAATGGTGGAAATGATTGGCATGGACGTTTTCTTATGATCGCAAGACCCTGTTGGACATTGGTAATGTAGAATATTGTGAATTGGATTCACTGTTTTATTGGCAAGACCAACAGCGGGGGAGCTGTGTTGTCTCAATTGTTGCCCTCATGCCTCGGATTTCCCTGATGCGGTTGCTGGCGAAGGAGACACTGGAGCTGGTTTGTGCCACTCAATTCCATACTGGGTTGGATGCTGGTCTCTCCTGTCAGTTCTGCCCTCTAGTGTTCACTCCCAGAAAATCATGTTGTATTGTGTTCCTCTGCAGCTCCAATTACTTGAATTGAGGAACTGCTGCGGTTTCTTGCAGAAACATGGCTCCAGGGCAATATCCATCAGAACAACATCCATGCACCATCAATCTAGAGGCCCTGACTCTCAGGGGTCTGGACTATATTATTATTTTTAAATTACTTTTGTAACTGTAAGTTGCTCTGCTATCATTATATGTGCTAAATGTGCTGTGTGTGACTGTTGGTTCTGTGTTTTGCAGCTTGACCCAGAGGAACGCTGTTTTATTTGGCTGTATTCATGCGTAGGGTTGAATGACAATTAAACTTGAACTTGGACTTGGACTAGATCTTGCCAGTGCCCAGAGGCCGACCATCCCGAGCTTCGATATCAATAATCTCGCACAATTATTGAATGAGAATTCCCCATCCTAGAGCCTCAGAGATGTCCATGAGGTTCCTGTCTTCCCTGGAGTCAATAAATGCCAAACATTTGTCTGGGATGCTGAAAACATTGAAGCTGGGAGCATTACTCAATCTGGGGAAGATGCTTGCAGGGAGGATCGACCCATCAGAGTTCCCCTTCTTACTGATGGGTCTTCCTCTTTTACTGGGTGCCTGGGGCATGATGGCCAGAAGTGTCTTGGAGTACCACAGTAGAGGCAGCAACCTGTTCTGCTGTGCTGCCCTTGTTTCTCCTGAGATAGGTGCAGGTCCCCCACCTGCTCATGCTCCTCCGTGGACTCTGTACTGGGTGATGAGAAAGGGGGTGAAGACGGGTGGTGATCTGACGAGTAGCAGGCTCAGGGCATTCTCCCTCTGCGCCAATCTTGCGCCGGGTTGTCAATTCAAGTCGTCAGATTTACCAGGTCACCGAGGTTGTCCTGTCCTTCACACAATGCGATCACAAGCTGAATCTCTGTGCTCAGCCCACACTGGAAAGCAGCGATGAGAGAATGAGCCAAGTAAATACAGTCCTTCACTGATCTCCAAAATTAAGTCCAAGTATTAAAGCAGGTCACCCATGGAGGTAGTACTTAAAAATAAATATATGATGGTTGAGCAGGAAAATGTAATGCTTCAAAAAGAGATGTGCTGCAGCAAAGATTGAGGACTCAATGCTCAAATATCAAACTTGAAACAATACTTGATGAAGATTCTCAGATGCTGGAGGACACTTGTCAAGTGCAATCCGTACCTGAATGTGAAATGTATAGAGGACAGCGTTGTGTAGCATCGTGGAAATATATTCATTTTATGAAACGGTTGCGTGCTGTGGCAATCTGCATAGTTCACTGAAGTGGAATGGAAACCAAACAGCAGCAGTGACAGCAGCTATGGCTGCCACCTGATTCTGTTGTGAGTTGCTGATCTGTCATGGTGAGTGCTGACACCTATTCTTCCAGCTTGGAATGGGCTTGCCACGCTGGAAGTGGTTGTCACGCAGAGTGAGCTATTTCTGCCAGCAGAGCCTCCACTCCCTTTAACTTCCCCCCACCAGACCAAGGAAATTCAGGGCCGATTTCGGCAGTTCTCTCTCCGCTTGGTCCATATTGATGGTCAATCTTGCTGACAGGCATTCAGTGATGGCCCAAGTGCAGAGGAGAGATACCAACATGGAATGCACAGTTCACCTGGCTTTAATGAGAACTGTACAGAACTAAAAAAAATAATAAATGTTAGGCCAACAGGACCTCCAGCTAAAAACTCTCAAACTAACTAAAACCGGAGCCATCACTGTGGCTCGAAAGCACTAACCTAGAACTAAACTAATACTGCTCCTTTAACAGTCCCTAATTTTCCTTCCAGGTATGTGGACTAAGATAAATTGGGAGCGTTATCATCATTCTGCTGCGATTAAGACTTGACAAGACTGCATCCAAAGGCAGAGAGTTAAATCCAATTACAAAGAAACCCTAATTGACTGGGAATGTGTGCATTCTTATGCATGCAGTTGCCATCTTCTTTCATGTGCTCCAGCAGGAGTGTTCGGGCTTTGCGTGTCTGCAGTTGTGACAAAAGTTCTGTACGCTGTCGGTGCTGCGCAACCTGCTGCATCTTCTTTCGCATCATACTTTGCTGTATGCTGCAAAAGCCAATAGTTGGACGAGGACCATCAGTTGTGCTTCATTAGCATGCTTCTACACCATTCTTCAAGTGAAACAAGTTCTTGCACGGAAGGCTCAGTTTCGTCTATTGATCTCAAAGCTATGCAACACACACAAAAAAATGCTGGTGAACACAGCAGGCCAGGCAGCATCTATAGGAAGAGGTACAGTCAACATTTCAGGCCGAGACCCTTCATCAGGACTAACTGAAAGAAGAGATAGTAAGAGATTTTAAAGTGGGAGGGAGAGGGGGAGATCTGAAATGATAGGAGAAGACAGGAGGGGGAGGGATGAAGCCAAGAGCTGGACAGGTGATTGGCAAAAGGGATACGAGGCTGGAGAAGGGAGAAGATCATGAGACAGGAGGCCTGGGGAGAAAGAAAGGGGAAGGGAAGCCCAGAGGATGGGCAAGGAGTATAGTGAGAGGGACAGAGGGAGAAAAAAAAGAGAAAAAATTAATAATAACAACAACAATAAATTAATAACTAACTAACTAACTAACTGATGGGGTATGAAGGGGAGGTGGGGCATTAGTGGAAGTCAGAGAAGTCAATGTTCATGCCATCAGGTTGGAGGCTACCCAGACGGAATATAAGGTGTTGTTCCTCCAACCTGAGTGTGGCTTCGTCTTGACAGTAGAGGAGGCCGTGGATAGACATATCAGAATGGGAATGGGACGTGGAATTAAAATGAGTGGCCACTGGGAGATCCTGCTTTCTCTGGCGGACAGAGCGTAGGTGTTCAGCGAAACGGTCTCCCAGCCTGCGTCAGGTCTCGCCAATATATAGAAGGCTGTATTGGGAGCACTGGACGCAGTATATCACCCCAGCCGACTCACGGGTGAAGTGTTGCCTCACCTGGAAGGACTGTCTGGGGCCCTGAATGGTGGTGAGGGAGGAAGTGTAAGGGCATGTGTAGCACTTGTTCCGCTTACAAGGATAAGTGCCAGGAGGGAGCTCGGTGAGAAGGGATGGAGGGGACAAACAGACAAGGGAGTGGCATAGGGAGTGATCCCTGTGGAAAGCGGGGGGGGGGGAGGAGGGAAAGATGTGCTTAGTGGTGGGATCCCGTTGGAGGTGGCGGAAGTTACGGAGAATTATATGTTGGACTCAGAGGCTGGTGGGGTGGTAGGTGAGGACAAGGGAACCCTTTTCCTAGTGGGGTGGTGGGAGGATGGAGTGACAGCAGATGTGTGTGAAATGAGAGAGATGCGTTTAAGAGCAGAGTTGACGGTGGAGGAAGGGAAGCCCCTTTCTTTAAAAAAGGAGGACATCTCCTTCATCCTGGAATGAAAAGCCTCATCCTGAGAGCAGATGCAGTGGAGACGGAGGAATTGCAAGAAGGGGATGGTATTTTTGCAAGTGACAGAGTGGGAAGAGGAATAGTCCAGGCTGTGAGAGTCCGTGTTTGTGTCTCAAAGCTATAACTTGTTTTAGGATGTAATGCTGCACAAGTACTGTTGTCAGATATAACTTGCAATGATGTAAGTTTTAATATATTTTGTCAATTGATAATTTCATGAATAGGCTTTTAAGTGGAAATGTTAATGATTTTCCTCAGATAAATAAGCTAAGGATTTTCATAGTGTCATTTGCAGGCTGACAGTGGAACTGATAGAGTAGTACTGTGCAGGAAGATGCCCTTCAGTTCACACTGTTCACACGTATCAAACAGAATGCTAAATTAAACTAAATTTCTACTGTCTGTACATGATATAGGTATAATTAAAATAACTAATTATGTGGAATTGTTGCCATGTTTTTAATTAGTATGAGCCAGAAACTCTTTACGTTTCATATCTTTCCACATGGATGAGGAAAAATACCCAGTTTAATGTGTGCCTTAAGCTTCATGGAAATGTTACAATTGCCTAGAAAATGAACAATTAAAACTATACTAGAAATGAAAGGTTAAGGAAAATGTGATAAATGCAGATGTCATGAAATGCCTGACTTCAGCATGATTTGAATGTGCCTTTTAGCTCCTAAGGCATGTAGCTTTCTGATCTTTGAGCAGCAAGTAAGCAATGAATTATGAAAGCACACTGTGGCATGTTGATTCTGATTAAAGTATGCACAGGGAGATTAATTAATTATTTAGCTTAAAGAAAACTGAAAACCTTACAGTATTTAAAATTCTCCACATGTAAGGACACGTAGAGAAATATTTACAGATGCTAGTTTGCAAAAAGTCCAACATTCATTTTAGAATAAATTTATCTCAAAATCTATCTGTTAGTTTGTAAATTCAGTTAAAAAAGTTACACATTAGCACATACAAGGCAGATAATGCATGGAAAGCTGAACAAAAACCTTAAACTTGAAGTGAAGTTAAAAAACTAAAAAAGAGAAAGGAGCTAATTATACAACAGGATGCAGTTGACACATTTATGTTACATGAGTAAGAATATGTGTATACATCAGAATAACTGCTGTGCTCACATCGGACAAATTGGTCATAAATTTGTACTCCGCTTGAGACTTCTTGCATACCACAGCTAATGAATTTCTCCCAAAGTTAGATGCAAAGAAGGAAGCACAATGTTATAGGCTGGTATATTATTGCAGAAATTACAAACTCTGTTACATTGACCTCTTGAACTAGGCAGAGCAGGCAGATTATGGGGTTAATTCGCACTTACATTTTGAAACTCTAGATGAAAGTTTCTTGTCTGCTTGCAGAGTCAAACATGCCTTTGATTGCAGAGCACAGATTAGCTGGTTGACTTTTAATGTCTGTTGTGATTATACAGGTAGTTACTTGTTTCTGGACTTTTAAAAAAATTCCTAAGCTGTGCAAAGAGCAGTCTGACAGCTGCTGAACAACTTTATCAAGATAACAGTTGTTTCCCGGTAAAGGAATAAAGCATAACCAGGAGAATGAGTACAGTAGGATAAACCTCCAGGCAGTGCAGAGGAACAGGAGCAATGAGAAAGACTGCTGGCAGAACCTACACCTTCTTAGGGCGCTGATGCTGAGGGATCTGCTTTAACAGCTAAGGGGAATAATGCATAAACACCTGTGGAAATCAGTAAAAGTAACAGCAGATGCTGGAAATCTGAAATACAGCAGAAAGTACTCAGTAGTCAAGCAGCATCTGAGATTTGTCTAATATATTGATAATTGACCCCCCTTAAGGTTCTATATAAATGCAGGCTGCTGCTGTTATATTCAAGCGTTCAACATGTAAAATATTGAGACCACATGACAAATGGAAGACAACATGTTTTGCATTTATAGTTCTATTTTTAATGTGGAGCGTTTGACCTGACTTAAATAAATCTATTGGCTAAGGAAATAGCTTTTTCAGCGTTGCTGCTGCTAATTTAATTTCATGTCTGTCAATCACAAGGGCATATTTGCAGCATTGGACTACTTTTCAAATTGAGTGGTAAAATCCCATGTGCATGTTTTGAAACAAGTATAATTGGTGAAAGTGAGTCATGGGACATGTCTCAAAATGGGTTATGTCCATCCAGCCAGAGCACTGAGTTCATAACACATGGGAAATTTGGTCTATGGACCATGAAGAGAAATTCAACTTGTAGTATTTGAAGGAATTTTCAATCACCTGTGGGTCCATTGGGCATTGAGTAGGGCACCAGGACATTTATTAGATCTGTGATGACTGCAAGACATCTTGAGGTGTACGGTTGCCATTTCTATCTACGAAATGAACACTTTAACTGCACTTCTTCAGACTTTCAAACATGATTTTGGTGAGAATGATCAGAAGAATATTTCCAATATTTTGTTTTTTTAAAAATTTCAGATTTCTAGCACCTACAGTATTTGTGCAGAAGAAAACTGTGGACATTTGGGAGCAACATTAAATATACTACATCAATCTTAATAAATTACCTGACACAGGCAACACTATAGGAATTCCCAGCTACCTGGATATATTTAAAACATCTGACTGCCTACAGATGACAGGAATCTGATGCATCATGTAACATTAACATAATTGGCCTCATAGGTTCCCATTCTTTCCTCTGTGCCTGCATTGACTCAAGTATCATGGGAAAAGCTGCCCTCTCCAAGGCTAGCTTCCTGTATTTGTAAATGGCCATGTGGAAATGAAAATGATATCAAGAAATATTCAGTGTCACATGCTGAATGTTGAGGTTGATTCACTTCAACAAGAATACACAGCAGCAGAGTTAACTACGAGTTACCACATAGTCTTATGAATTCTTAGACTGTGCAAACTTAATAATAAGCAGTAATTAATCAGTTGAATAAAATATAATGAGTGGACACCTGTAGGCTAATTGGCAGGAAAATTTCTGCAAGACTGCCTAAGGTTGGAATTTGTAAACAAATGGATTTACACAAACTAGGGAGATTATTTTGGGCTCAGGGTCTACAGAAGAAATTCTGTGCTAACGTTATTCTGTTGGTTCAAGCTAGTCCTAAATGTATTTTAGTCCAAATTTGGACCAAAGCAAATTCATGTCTATCTTGAACCAATAGAAATAATCAATACTAATCAATAAGCTCCAAGACCTTGGCCTCAATACTTCCTTATGGATCCTGGATTTCCTTCATTGTAGACCCCAGTCAGTTCAGATTGTCAACAACCATCACCTCCATGATCTCCATCAGCAGAGGTGCACCAGAAGGCTGAATGCTTAGTCCCCTGCTCTACTTGCTTTACACCTATGACTGTGTGCCTAGGCACAGCTCTAATGCCATATTCAAGTTTGCTGTTGACACTACTGTTGTGGGCTAAATCAAAGGTGGTGATGAATCAGCATAAGGAGGGAGACTGAAAGTTTGGCTGAGTGGTATCATATAACAACCTCTCACTCAATGTCAGCAAAACCAAGGAACTGATTATAGACTTCAGGAGAAGGAAACCAAAGGTCCATGAGCAGGTCCTCATTGGAGGATCAGAGGTGGGGAAGATTAGCATCTTTAAATTCCTGCATGCTACTATGTCATGTGCTAGACCCAGCATGCAAGTGCAATTATGAGGAAAGTACAGCAGTGTCTCTACCTCCTTAGGAGCCTGTGGAGATTCGCTATGACATCTAAAACTTTGGCAAACTTCTATAGAAGTCGGATGGAGAGTATATTGCATCACAGCCTGGTATGGCAACACCAATGCCTTTGAATGGAAAATCCATAAGGCCATACAACCATACAACATAGGAGCAGAATTAGGCTATTTGGCTCATCGAATCTGCTCTGCCATTTGTCTGATCCATATGGCTGATCTATTTTTCCTCTCAGCACCAATCTCCTGCCTTCTCCAGTATCTGTTCATGCCCTGACCAACCAAGAATTGATCAATCTATCAATCTGTATGTAAATATACATATAGACTTGGCCTCCACAGCTTCCTGTGACAAAGAATTCCACAGATTCACCACTCTCTGGCTGAAGAAATACCTCCTCATCTCCATTCTAAAAGGACACCCCTTGATTCTGAGGCTGTCCTCTGGTCTTAGACTCTCCCACCATAGGAAATGCCCTCTCTACATTCACTTCTATCAAAGCCTTTCACCATTCAGTAGGTTTCAATAAGGTCACCTTTCATTCTTCAGAATTCCAGTGAATAGAACCTCAAAGCCATCAAATACTTTTCATGTGACAAGCTGTTCAAACCTAGAATCATTTTCGTGGATCTCCTTTGAACCCTCTCCAGTTTCAGCACATCCTTTCTAAGTTAAGGGGCCCAAAGCTGCTCACAATACTCCAAGTGAGACCTCCTCAGTGCTTTATAAAGTCTCAACATTATATCCTTGCTTTCATATTCTAGTCCTCTTGAAATGCATGCTAACATCAACCCCTTCATTTCTTTTATCAAAGTGGATGACCATACACTTCCCAACACTGTATTCCATTTGCCACTTCGTTGCCCATTCTCCTAATCCATCTAAGTCAGCCTTTCTCAACCTTTTTGCACTGGAGGAACCCTTGAAATAATTTTCTGGTCTCAAGGGGAGTGGGCGCCTGGCGCTCAGCTGGGGGCCATGGTCGAGTGGTCGGCGACTTGGGCTCAGTCTGGTGAGGAGGGTGTGAGGACACCCGGTCGAAGAGATTAAAGCCTCACCACATATCTACGAATCGTGTGCTACGCAACTAGTTAGAAGAGATATGATGAACTTGGGTGCTGCACCGTGTGCCTGGACCTGGCCAAGGCCTCCGCCTAAGGAAGGGCTGAGCTCGAAGAAGCGGCCGCGGCTGGAGGCTGACACGGCCTCAGGCTGAAGTTCGGCGGGGCGGCAGCGGGCAGTGCCAAGGTGGCCAGCGAGAACAAACTGGAGGAGAGGCTGTACTCGGTGCTGCCACAAGATCGAAGAAGATGGAGGTGCATAGCCGCCAACCCTGGATTCGGGATGGCACCCACTGACTGACTGACTGACTCAAGGAACCCCTGCGTAAAAATTATTAAATCTACAGCTCATGTTGCCTTAGTGTGATCAGTAAATTGTAGATATAATAATCCAAAAATAATTGCCAATGCTCTCCTGAATAGAGAATTAATTTTTAGCCAACCTTTCTTGGGAAAAAAACAGGTAGTTAAGCTTAGCTTACCTTTCTTGAAATTAATCTCTTTCTTTCCCTATCATAGATTTTAAAATTTCGTAAGGCAAACTTAATAATTTTCTGTTAAATAAAGGGCTAACTGTTAAATAAAAGCCAAAATGGGATTTAATTTTTCTAAAGGTAGGTTCAGTAGATTTAATTTAAATAAAGGTTGTAAAGCGATTTTAATTAACCCTATTTACAACATGAATTTATTGACAATGTTGAATAGTAAAGTTACTAAAACCCATAAGCCCAAGCAATATGAATAAAAATATATCCTAAGACAAAATTTTATACAAGACTTTGAAAATGCATTTTCTTACTAAGTGATATGATTAGGCTCAAATATAGGCCTAGCATGTGAAACCTGCTTTAACAAAACCTTTATTAATTAAAGTTTTACTCTGTTGGTTTTGAGATTCCAGTAGTCGTTTAAAATAAACAGCACTTTTACATGTCATATGGCTATGGTTTGTAGTTAAGAGTCTTTTCAATTTTGCTGGAGCCATTGCTGCATTTGTAGGTTGTTTGCCACAGACTAGGCACAATGGAGTAGGACAACTTAGATCACCAGTCCATGTAAAACCCATTGATAAGTAGCTTTCATTGTGAAGACAGATTTATTTCTGTCCGTTGTTGCACTAGTGGAGTGAAATGATTCAGAAGATTGTAATTCTTCATCATTGACCCTATCAGAATTGTCCGTAGGCCTAGACCCAGAATCATCCTCTTCCGTCTCACACCTCCTCTTCAAATATGACCACATTGCATGGGACTGTCAGACATGTCTGTAAAACACATGGTTAATAGCCCCCTAACAGCCCAAGTTGGATGAGTCCATTCAATGCTCAGATAACGAACTTCACGTTCTTCATCAGCCTACTGTCTTCCCCTCCGTGCAATACAGCCCTCACCCATTGTCAATGGCCTCCCTATCTCGAGTCAAAAACTAAGAATGGACTCAACCAAACAAACATGGTCTTACTGCGCACTGCCATACTGGGTGAGAGTCCTCTAACGGAATTGCTAACAGGGCAGCTCTGTCACTGCCCACTACTGCGAGCACTAGCATCACATGAAGTTCAAAAAGCAATGTTTATTTTTTTAATCACGATCTCTCATAGAACCTCTAGCAACCTCTCACGGAACCCTGGTGTAAGTCCTTCTGTAGCTTCTCTACTTCTGCAAAACTATCTGCCGCTCCACCTATCTTTGTATCATCTGCAAACTTTGCAACAAAGCCATTAATTCCATCATACAAGTCATTGACATATAACGTAAAAAGAATCGGCCCCAACAGAGAGGCCTGTGGAACACCTCTAATCACTAGCAGCCAACCAGAAAAGACACCCTTTATTCCCACTCTTTGCCTCCTGCCAATTGGCCACTGCTTTATCCATGCTAGAATCTTCCCTGTAATACCACAGGCTTGTAGCTTGTTAAGCAGCTTCATGTACGGTACTTAGTCAAAGGTCCTCTGAAAATCCAAATACACATCAACTGATTCTCCTTTGTTTATCCTGCTTGTTATTCAAAGAATTGCGACAGATTTGTCAGGCAAGTTTTTTCCTTGAGGAAACCATGCTGACTATGGCCTATTTTATCATGTGCCTCCAAGTACCCTGAAACCATATCTTTAACAATCAACTCCAACATCTTCCCAAGCACGGATATCAGACTAACTGGCCTATAATTTCCTTTCTCCTGCCTCTCTCCCTTCTTGTAAAGTGATGACATTTGCAATTTTCCAGTCTTCCTGAACCATTCCAGAACCTAGTGATTCTTGAAAGTTCATTACCAATGCCTCCACAATCTCTTCAGCCACCTCTTCCAGAACACTGGGGTGTACATCATCTGCTCCAGGTGATTTATCTACCATCATACCTTTCAGTTTCCCAAAACTCTTCATTCTAGTAATGGTAACTTCACACACTTCATGACCCCTGACACCTCTACCATACTGTTAGCATTTTCAATAGTGAAGACTGATGCAAAATACTTATTCAGTTCGTTTGCCATTTCCTTCTCCCCCATTACTACCTCTTTAGCATCGTTTTCATGCAGTCCGATATCCACTCTCATCTCCCTTTTATGCTTTATGTATCTGAAGAAACTTTTGGTATCCTCTTTAATATTATTGATTAGCTTACTTTCATATTCCAATCTTTATCTTCTTAATGACTTTTTTAGTTGCCTTCTGTTGGTATTTGTAAATTTCCCAATACTCTAACTTCCCACTAATTTTTGCTCTATTATATACCCTCTCTTTGGCTTTTATGTTGGCTTTGCCTTCTCTTGTTAGCTAAGGTTGAATCATCTTTCCTCTAGAATACTTCTTCCCCTTTGGGACATATATATCCTGTGCCTTCTGAATTGCTTCCAGAAATCCCAGTCATTACTGTTCTGCTTTCATCCCTGCCAGTGTTCTTTTCCAATCAATACTGGCCATCTCCATTCTTATGCCTCTGTAATTCTCTTTACTCCACTGTAATAGTGACATACTTGAATTTAGCTTCTCCATCTGAAATTTCAGGGTGAATTTGATCATATTATGATCACTTTCCCCTAAGGGTTCTTTTACCTTAAGCTCTCTAATCAATTCTGGATCATTGCACAACACAGCAAATCCAGAATAGCTTATCCCCAAGTGGGCTCAACCATGAGCTGCTCTAAAAAGCCAGCTTGCAGGCATTCTAGAAACTCGCCCTCCTGGAATCCAGCACCAATCTGATTTTCCCAATCTGCCTGCATATTGAAATCCTCCACGACTATTGTAACATTGCCGTTTTGGCCTACTAAGTGTAATGAATTTGGCCCAGTACATCATGGGTAAAGCCCTCCCAATCATTGAGCCTATCTACATGAAACTCTGACGTAGGAAAGCAGCATCCATCATCAGAGACCCCCACCATCTAGGCTATGCTTTCTCCCCGCTGCTGCCATCATGTAGAAGATGCAAGCACCTCAGCACTCACATCACCAGATTCAAGAACGGTTACTACCCCTCACCGATCAGGCTCTTGAATAAAAGGGGATAACTACACTCACTTTCCCCATCATTGAAACGTTACGACAAACAATGATCTCACTTTAAGGACTTTTTATCTCATTATCTCATGTTCTTGTTATTTATTGCTATTTATTTATATTTGCATTTGCGCAGTTTGTTGCCTTCTGCACTCTGGTTGATCTTTCATTGATCCTGTTATAGTTACTATTCTATAGATTTGCTGAGCATGTCCACAGGAAAATCAATCTCTGGGTTGTATATGGGGACATATAGGTGTTTGGATAATTAAATTTACTTTGAACTTTGAAATAGTAGGTCACCCATTATTGTTTCATTGCCAGTACTGTCGGACTCCGGTCAGTCTTCTCAACTAACAACTGGTATGTGTACCGTTGTTTTCTTCTCCTTGATGACCACACATGCTGTTCCTTCTCAATTTCACACATTCTTTCCAAAAATGATGTTATCTCCTACAGATATGCTTTGCAGCTTGACTATTGAGCAATAAAGCTGTAACATTTCTCACAAAAGTCTTATTATTTTGAAGGCCTTTTGCCACCCACGACACTATATTGTTTCCATGGTGATGTTTATTGACTCTAGGCAACATTCACGAGCAATTGACGGAATAATACTGGATCTGTTCCTCACCTTTGTCCCTGTGCTTTTTCTGTTGCTGCACTGAATTTTGTGTCCTACCTCCACAAGCTGGCTGCTGTCCAAGACCTTTCATGTGGTTCAACAGAAATAAATACTGACCTTGTTGGCAACTTACACATCCTGGGAAATCGAAGGGAAGGAGATTTTAGTTGAATTAAAAATTAAGACTATTATTGAGCACCTATGACTCATCAGGATTGGAACATGATTTTTAGCAATTTGTGGTCAAGTGTCTAAATGCATCAGTCCTATTTCCCTAAATTTTAAGTATGAGGATGATAATTTTTGAAACTCACAGGTAGTCACAAAGAATTGAATTGAACTGAATTGAATTGACTTTATTTCTTACATCCTCCACATACAAGGATTAAAAATCTTTACGTCTCCATCTAAATGTGCAAAGTGCAATCGTAGTAATTTATAATAAGTAGAACAGTCAATGTAATATAGAGTACACTCAATTCAGTGTGAGTTCATCAGTCTGCTGGCCTGGTGGTAGAAGCTGTCCTGGAAGCCTGTTTGTCCTGACTTTAATTAATGCTGTGGTACCGTTTCCCAGATGATAGCAGCTGGACTAGATTGTGGTTGGGGTGACTTGGGTCCTCAATAATCCTACGGCCCTTTTTACATACCTGTCCCTGTAAATGTCCTGAATCATGGGAAGTTTACAACTACAGATGCGCTGGGCTGTCCACACCACTTTCTGCAGAGTCCTGTGATTAAGGGAGGTACAGTTCCCATACCAGGCAGTGATGCAGCCAGTCAGGTTGCTCTCATTTGTGCCCCTGTAGAAAGTTCTTAGGATTTGGGGGCCCATACCAAACTTCCTCAACCATCTGAGGTGAAAGAGGGGCTGTTGTGCCTTTTTCACCACACAGTTGGTGTGTACAGACCACGTGTGGTCCTCGGTGATGCGGCTGCCGAGGAACTTAAAGCTGTTTACCCTCTCAACCGCAGATCCATTGATATTGTTATGATTTACTTGAACATGCATTCGTGAGCAGACGATTAAAGTTGGTGCACATGCGCCGTTGATTTTATCTGAAATATCTGTCTCAAAACATGGTGGCAGCGGTGGGGCTCGGAAAATTGCTTTCTCCAACTGCAGGGCCCGATTTCTTTCAACCTGCAGTTGGCAGCATAATAGTAGCGCAACTCTGAAACATCGGAGGGTGAGTGTAAGAGTAGAAAAATGTCGACCAAGACGAGCAACCAGCCACAAATAGAGACGGGTGCAGTAGCAATGCCGGGAGGTGAGGCAGCAGAATCTCAGTGGCACCCAGCAGCCGCGGGCGACCCCGTGCCGGGGAACCATGGTCGGGGCAGGAGTCTTCCCCCAGTCAGCGGCATCCGCCGGCCACCAGCCGTGACGGTGAACCGCGGAGTGATAGACGGATGGAAGACATGGCAGCAGATGTGGACTAACTACAGCATTGTAGCACAACTGCACAAACAGGTTCCAGCATACCAGACGGCATTATTTTTACATACAATTGGACCGTCAGGACTTGAGGTCTACAACAGTTTTGTGTTCGCAGATGAGGCTGAAGGCCAAGACCTCACAAAGATTTTAGCTGCATTTGACAGATATGCTATCGGTGAGAAAAATGAGATATATGAACGGTACTTGTTCAACAAGCGGCAACAAGAACAAGGTGAGACCTTTGAATTGTTTCTTGCCAGCCTTAGATCTCTTGCAATGACATGTAATTTTTGCTCGTGTTTGTCAGACAGTCTGCCGAGAGACAAGATCGTACTGGCCATTAACGACTCCCAAACCAGAAAATGTCTGTTACAAGAGAGAAAGCTATCGCTCAGTGATTGTATTGACATCTGTAAAAGCACAGAAATGGCTGAATCACACCTACAAGCATTCAGTACAGCTGCAGACAGCAGGTCCGCTACTGTCCATGGGATTAAACCTCGCACTAACAAGGAAGGCTCAAAGCATCCTGGACAGAAGACTAGTGCTAGTGGTGGAGCCAGAGCAAAAGGCACCTTGAACAGCCACAGAAGCAAAGTGAACCCTTGCAGGTACTGTGGCACGGAACATGCAGGAGACGAGCAACAACGCCCAGCATACAGACAGGTGTGCAAGGTGAGTGGTATTCGAAATCACTTTGCAAAGGTGTGCGAGCAGAAGCCCGTGCATGGGGTGGAAGCACAAAGCGATGATCAAACCGACAGTGACAGTTTATCGACAATGTCACACTGGTGGTCAACAGTTTGAAGACAAAGGATGTCGTATTCGTGCAGATGCTCATCAATGGAAAGCCAACAGACTTCCAAGTCGACAGCGGGGCGAGCATTAACATCTTACCCTGCAAATACTTGGAGGGAGTAAACCACACACTAAGACAATGCACAAAAAAGCTGACGATGTGGAACAAAACCACCATAGATGCAGAAGGGATGTGCAGAGTGAAATTATGTAACCCCATGACGAACCGCAAGCATTCTGTTGAATTTGTCGTGGTCATTGACGACTTTACACCATTGCTGGGAAGCAGGGCCAGCCAGCAAATGAAGCTGATTACGGTCAATGATGACAACTTTGGCAGGGTGCATGCATCTACACTTAAAGAAAAACAATGCACACCAGAAGAACGCTATGCAGAGGTGTTCGATGACGCGCTTGGGGAGCTTCTGGATGCAGACCACCTGCAGATTGATGAGGAAGTTCAACCCACAGTGTTACCCCCACGACGTCTGCCTCCCGCTATGAAGCAGAAAGTGAAAACTGAGCTTGATCAACTGGTAGACCGCAAGGTGATAGCTCCAGTCCATGAACCTACAAGGTGGGGTAGCCAGTTAATGGTGGCAGAGAAGAAGAACGGCAATCTTTGTATATGCATTGACCCTCGATCATTGAACAAAGCATCGAGGAGAGAACACTAGCCCCTTCCAGTGATAGAGGACATTTTGCCAGATCTTGGCCAGGCTAAGGTTTTCAACAAGCTTGATATGAGTTCTGCATTCTGGCAAATGAAATTGGACAGTGAATCAAGAGTGCTCACCAATTTCAACACACCTTTCGGGCGGTATAGATGGCTCAGACTCCCGTTTGGAACCAGCATTTCATCAGAGATCCTCCAGCGCAGGCTGTATCAGGAGTTGGAATGACTATCGGGAGTGATCTGCATGCAGACGACATTTTGGTGTACGGAAAAGGGGAAACGCAGGAAAAGGCAATCGCTGATCATGATGTGAAACTTGAGCAGCTATTACAGCGTTGTGCAGGGCGGCATATCATGCTCAACAAGAACAAATCTGTCTTCAGAGCAACAGAGATACCCTTTTTGGGGCATCTCATCACAAGTGAGGGACTTCAGCCTGATCCTAAAAAGGTTGCTGACGTTCTCAACATGCCAGCACCAACGGATGTGCAGGGAGTGCAGCGATTAAGTGGATTTGTCAACTACCTGAGCCGTTTTCTACCAAGTCTCTCAGATACCCTTGAGCCAATAAGACAGCTGACAAAGCCAGATGTAGCATGGGAGTGGTCAGCTGAGCAGCAAAACGCTCTCTCCAAGATCAAGCGGATGGTACCCGGTGTTAGCATTCTACAATTCTAAGGAAGAGCTATCCATCCAATGTGACGCCAGCAACAAAGGCCTAGGGGCAGCACTCCTCCAGAATGGACGTCCAATCACATATGCAAGCAGAGCGCTAACGGACACAGAAACGCGCAGCGATCGAAAAGGAAATGCTCGCAATCGTTTTTGCACTTGAGCATTTTCATCCATACACTTTTGGCCGCTTCACAAGAGTACTCAGCGATCACAAGTCACTCGAAATGATAGCTAAGGAGCCGTTGGTGAAGGCACCAAAGCGCCTACAGGGAATGCTTCTTTGCCTGCAGAGCTATGACTTCGACATCACCTACTGCCAAGGAAAGCTCATGCACTGCGCGGATACGCAATCGCGAGCAGTTAGCGGTACTCCAGGCCAGGAGAACAGCTTCTACGAAGTCAACATGCTATCGCACCTGCCAATCCGCGATGAGCATCTAGAGCAGTTTCGCATAGAAACAGCGAAAGATGACACACTCCAGATGTTGAAACGGGTAATCATCGGTGGATGGCCGAGCGAACGTGACGCGCTACCAGAGCAACTCACAGCTTACTATAGCTATAGGGATGAGCTCGCAGTCCAAGACAGCTTAATCTTCAAAGGTGAGCGTGTCATCATACCGCAAAGTGAGCAAAAACAAATGAAGGAAAGAATTCATTCGTCACATTTGGGCGTAGAAGGATGCCTCAGACACGCACGCGAATGTCTTTTTTGGCCCGACATGAGCAGCGACATCAAGCAATATATTGCCACATGTGATGTTTGTTGCACATACGAAATGAGTCAGCAGAAACAATTGCTTATGAGTCATGAGGTACCTGCTCGGCCATGGGAAAAGATAGGTACCAACCTGTTTACATTCGAAGGAAAAGAGTACCTCGTCACCATTGATTACTACAGCAATTTCTTTGAGGTAGATCTTCTTTGCCATACGACTAGCGCAGCCGTTATTTACAAATTGAAGGCTCATTTTGCAAGTTATGGTAGCCCAACACAAGTGGTTAGTGATAATGGGCCACAATACACGTCAGCGGAGTTTCATAGATTTGCACGAGAATGGGATTTTGAACACTTGTGTCGCAGCCCCGGAAACAGCAAAGCGAATGGAAAAGCAGAATCAGCAGTTAAAACAGCGAAGCGGATCCTCACAAAGAGCAACAAGTCGTGAGCAGATCCCTACCTCGCACTTCTAGACCATCACAACACATCTTCACAAGGGCTCAGCACAAGTCCTGCCCAGCGTTTGATGAATCACCGCACATGTACGCTCCTGCCTACAACGGAGAGGTTACTGGAACCCAGATTTGTACGTGAACGCGAGCGTATGAAACAACGCGTCCAGCAGCAGGCCGACAATTACAACAAATCAGCCAAAGATCTTGCCCCACTCGATGAAGGGGGTACCGTGCGCATGCAACCCCTGGTGCAAGGTAAAAAGAATTGGGAGAAAGTAATCGTGTGTCGACGCCTTGATGAGCGTTGTTATGTAGTTCAAACCAGGGCTGGATTAAGCTAGTGCCGGGCCTGTGGCATATGTTATAAAGGGGCCTTAAATTTTAAAAAATGCACATAAGTATTAAAAATAAATTATTTACTTGTATAGTAAAGTAATTCAATTTTTTCATTTGCTGTACAGCTAGATAATACGACAAATGTTTGACACTTCAGTAATAGAATTACTTACATGTAGGTATCAACTTCAAATGTGAAAAATAACAAAACTACAATTTAAAAGTTGCATTTTCTAGATTTAGCATGAGCAAATTTGTTGGTGATACTGGAAATGTCTATTTCATGCAGAAGTTCATGTTTAATGCTCATTAGAGTGAGATTGTTCAATCTGTTTTAACCCATGGTGCTCCTTAGTTCATTTTTAATCCTTTTCAGTTTTGAAAATGAGCGCTCTCCACTGCAGTTGGTAACCATGAATGACAGATGTGCAAGGCATTTTCTACATTTGGAAAACATGACTCCAAACTATACAACTGTAACTCTACAAGGTCTAGTTTGGCGCCAATATGAGAAGCAAGATCGGTTTTCAACAGTTTAGTAAACTGCTCAAATTCTTTATCAAGACTTTCTTCCAGATTTTCCGGATATGATTTAATAACATTTGATGACCTCTTTAAGGTATCTTCAGGTGTAAACAACTGTAAATGATGAAGGAATCCAAAAACACCATTCACATTTAGATAAGCTTTCTGCCTTTTTGCTGTCAATAATGGCAAGAAATGTTCAGCTTTTAAACTGCTGATAAGGCATTTGAGATTCAACAAGTGGATCAAGGGTGCTGGAACCACTGAAATCATCATATGCGCAATTTTGCTTGTGTTTTCTTTGAGTTTGCTGTTGATAATCTTCACACTTAGTCAGATCCTTGGCTTTTTGCTCAAAGTTTGAAAAAGTAGACTGCATAGTTTGAATGTACCCATGCAAGGATTCGTAGAGTGCACAAGCTGTGTTCAAGTCTTGGCCAGAAGATTGCAAAGAAGCACTGGTCATTTGAAAACGCTGTAATACTTGATCCCACAACATGACCATTATTCCTGTTTCCAACTTCATCATGGTTGAAAGTAGTCCACGAGCCTTTTGTCGACACTCTGCCTTCTGATCATTGTTATTTGAAATGTCATCCAAGACTTGTTTTATTGCAGAAAAGCTGTGTAAAAGTGCTTTTGTTGCATCTGCACGAGCTGACCACCTGGTATCTGACATTCTTTTCACAATGGGCAAATGAGCACCACCATCAGATAATGCAGCAGAAGGGAGATCCCACCGATAAGTAGAAGCAGAAAAAAATGTGTACAGGCTTTCTACAAATTGAAAGAAAATTAATGCTTCTTGACAACATTCAGCAGCACATTTTCCAACCAAATTTGGTGAATGTGCAAAACATGAAATGTAATCCGCAAATTCATTCAGCTCTTTAATTTGTACTTGTAAGCCACTATACTTGCCACTCATGTTGCTGGCATTGTCATAACTTTGATCACAGCAGTCTTTTATATCAATGTAATTTTCCTTTAAAAAGTCAAGTAAACTTTGAGCGAGCTGTTCAGCACTATGACTTTCCAAATCCAAAAACTTCGCAAATCTTTCAACTGGTCCAGACGGCAAAACATAGTGCACAGTCAAAGTCAGCGGTGCACCCTCCAGCGGCGTAACAGCGCACGCTGTAGCGGCTTGGGAGCGTGCGAGATAACACAAAGGTCACCATGACATAGCAAGGAGCCAACACACGCCTGCACACACATACCATGCAGCTTGCAGCTCCCCCGACATGAAAACAACAGCATTGCCAGATCGTCGCGAGAATACGGTGAGATGCCGATTTCACCAGACTGCAGCTTGCAAGCATTTAGTTTGGGGCCCGTAGCATATGCTACTTTTGCTGCTAGGTTAATCCGGCCGCAGTTCAAACCCCTTCTGGGATCTACCGACGTATCGCACACATCTATGAAAGACGGCTGAGGAACCGCCTGAAAAGCTAATCACATATGAACAGGCAAAACCAAGTCAAACAACTGAGATCAATGACCACAGTGTGCCTACCGCATCAAATGCACACAGTAAAACACTAGCAGAGGCTAATGACAATGACTACAGTGTGCCCACTGCATTAAATGCACATAGCCAAACACTAGCAGAGGCTAATGACACAACACAAACACTAACACAAATGTTGAAACATGCAAATAACAAACAACAGGACTCGGACAAAACAGTAAAAACTCGTTCTGGCCGCACAGTGAAAAGGCCACAATATCTAGAAGACTTTGTCCCACAATGAATAATTGCACGAACAATTGAACAGTAAGTCTGTGACACTAGTTGGCATTTTAATGTTATGTTTATACTCAAAGAAGGACCATGTCCTATTTGAGGTTGTGTAGTTCGTAGTTTGAAGTTAAAGTTGAATTTTAGTATGTTTCATATTTTGTATATATGCTCATACAAATGGAAATAATGAGTGGTATGTATTTGTGACAGGCATAAGAGACATAAGGCATAATTAATGAATTCTTTGAAAGTTAATTCTATGAAAAGCAGACTTTAGAGAAATTGAGTTTAATTGTTAATACAATTGTTCCTTTTCTTTGTTTTGATAAAAAGGGGGATGTTATGATATACCTGCACTCATGAGCAGACGATAAAGTTGGTGCGCATGCGCTGTTGTTTTTATCTGAAATATCTGTCTTGAAACAGATATTAATAGGGATTGACCTGTCTCCAATCCTCCTGTAATTCACAACCAGCTCCTTTGTTTTTGCGACGTTCAGGAAGAGGTTGTTTTCTTGACACCACTGTGTCAGAGATATGACTTCTTCCCTGCAGGCCACCTCGTTATTCTTTGAGATGAGGCCAATCAATGTGGTGTCATCAGCAAATTTAATTAGCAGATTGGAGCTGTGTGTGGCAATACAGTCATGGGCATACAGGGAGTAAAGGAGGGGACTCAGTACACAGCCCTGAGGGTCTCCTGTATTGAGAGTCAGAGGGTTGGAGGTGAGAGAGCCCACGCTTACAAACTGTTGGCAATCTGACAGGAAGTCCGGAATCCAGCTGCACAAGGTAGGGTCAAGGTCGAGGTCTCTGAGCTTCTTGTCAAGTCTGGATGGAACTATGGTGTTTGATGCTGAACTGTAGTCCAAGAACAGCATTCTCACATAAGCATCCTTCTTCTCCAGATGTGTAAGGACAGTATGCAGAGCAGTGGTTATTCCGTCATCTGAGAGCAAACTGGTTAGAGAATTCAGTTATGAACACATGATCTCACTGAATGATTAAAAGACTAACTCTACCCAAATATCCATGTGCTATATTTTGTTCCAGATGCTGTATACAGCCGACAAAACAGAATTTATTTATTTATCGATTTATCATGGAGTAGGCCCTTCTGAGCCTTTGAGCTACACCACCTCAGCACCCCAACAACCCTGATTTAACCCTATCCTAATCACGAGACAATTTGTAATGTCCAATTAACCCGTGCATTCCGTAGGGAGGATATCCAGAGACTCTTTACAGAGGATGCCAGAATTGAACCCCGAACTCCAGTGTCCCAAGCTGTAATCGCGTCAATCTAACCACTATGCTACTGTGACATAATGTTCTTGGTGAGTAGGTTTAAGGAAAATCCAAAGGATATTACACATACATTAAAAACAAGAGGGTAACCAGGGAGACAGTAGGACTACTCAAATATAAAGGAGGGAATTTATCTCTAGAGCTAGTGGATGTGGGCGAGGTACTAAACGAATACTTTGCATCAGTATTTGCCATGGTGAAGGCAATGGACGATAGCAAGATCAGGACAGGATATGCTAATAATTTAGGACATGTTGAAATCAGGAAAGCGAACGTTAAGACGGATAAGTCCCCAGAGCCTGATATCTGTTGCGGGAGATAAGAGTGGAGACATGAGATACTACACATGTTGGAATCTGGAGCAATGATCTGCCGGAGGAACTCAGCTATTTGATCCAATGAGCTCCTCCAGCAGATTGTTATTGAGGTAGGAGATTGCTAAGGCCCTGACAAAGGCCCCTGTATCTTCTCTAGCCACAGGTGAGGTACCAGACAACTGAAGAATAAAGGGTAATAGGGGTAATTCAGGACATTATAAACTGTTGCGCCTCACATCAGAGGTAGTCAAGCAATTGAAAAGGATTCTTAGAGATGGGATTTACTCACATTTAGGGAAGCATGACTTTCTCTTTCTTTTTCAATCTTTTTATTAATTTCAAAATATAGAAACAAAACATAGCAATAATACAAATAGTAGGAGATATATTGTTACACTTAAAAAAAAGTAATTGCAAAACCAAGTAGTGTAAATTAACAAAGCTCCCAAACATGCAGAACTAACCACGGATAATACAAAGCAAAAAAAAACTGGAAAAAAAATCATGAAAAAGAAAACAAAACAAAACAAAAAAAAAGCAAACCCCATCCCCAAAGAAAAACAAAATTAATCAACTAAACTAAAAGACTAGGGGAAAACTAACAACTTAAAAATGGAAAAGAAGAAAACCTTTGTGTCAGCGACTCCATTCCCCTCCAACAACAGTACAGAGAGGTAAAACAAGTTTGGAAATGATCAAATTACATCTAATGAAAATGCTGAATGAATGGCCTCCAAGTTTTTTCAAACTTAATAGAAGGGACATAAACTGCTCTTCTAATTTTCTCCAAATTCAAACACACCATAGTTTGTGAAAACCAATGAAATACAGTAGGAGGGTTAATCTCTTTCCAATTCAACAAAATGGACCTTCTAGCTATTAAAGTAAGAAATGCAATCATCCTTCATGATGAAGAGGTTAAATTATTTAAGTCTATCATTGGTAGTCCAAAGATAGCAGTAATTGGATGAGGTTGTAAGTCTATATTTAGAACCGTTGAAATATTATCAAAAATATCTTTCCAATATTTCTGCAACAGGGGACATGACCAAAACATGTGGGTTAAAGAAGCTATCTCGGAATGACATCTGTCACATATTGGATTAATATAAGAATAATAACGAGATAGTTTATCTTTGGATATATGAGCCCTGTGCACTACTTTAAACTGTATCAACCTACGCTTAGCACATACAGAGGATGAATTCACCAACTGAAGAATTTTTTCCCATTTTTCAGTCGGTATATTAATCTCAAGTTCTCTTTCCCAGTCAGCTTTAATTTTATTAGAAGCATCAGGACATAAATTCATAATTATATTATATATAATTGCTACTACACTTTTCTGAGAGAGATTTAAATCTAAGATTTTTTCCAAAGTGTCCATTGGATATGGGTGTGGAAAATTAGGGGAGACAGTAATTAAAAAGTTTCTAATCTGTAGATATCTAAAAAAGTGAGATCTGGGTAAGTTATATTTATTAGAGAGTTGATCAAAAGACATAAAACAATTATCCAAAAATAAATCGCGAAAAGATATTATACCTTTGGTTTTCCAATCAAAGTAAGCTTGATCCATCGTGGAAGGTTGAAAAAGAAAATTTGATATAATGGGACTTGCTAGAATAAATTGATTAAACCCAAAAAATCTTTGGAATTGAAACCATATACGTAAAGTATGCTTAACTATTGGGTTGTTCATTTGTTTATATGATTTAAAAGAAATAAAAGGAAGTAAAGTTCCTAAAACCGAACCCAAGGAAAACCCTTGTAATGAATTAGATTCAAGATTTACCCAATGAGGGTTTAAAGATGCGTCCAAATCTTGTAACGAAAATTTTAAATATCGAATATTAATTGCCCAATAATAGAATCTAAAATTCGGGAGGGCGAGCCCCCCCTCCTTTTTAGATTTCTGTAGATACCTTTTACCTAACCTAGGATTTTTATTCTGCCAAATATATGAGGAAATTTCTATGACTTTCTATGGGGTAGGTAATGCCTTAAAAAACTTGAAAGAGTTTTTTGAAGAGGTGATGAATATGATTGATAAGGGTAGGGCAGTGGATGTTGTCTATATGGACTTCAGTTGGGTATTTGACAAGGTCCTTCATTGTAGGTTTATCAGAAAATTAAGATGCATGTGAATCATACTCACCTGATAGACTGGATTCAAAATTGGCTAGCTATAGAAGGCAAAGGGTAGTGATAGAGGGCAATTACGCCGACTGGAGGTTTGTGATCACTGGTGCTCCAGAGGGATCAATGCTGCTATTACTGTTGGTTTTGACATATAGTAATGATAGTGGCTAAGAAAGGCAGTCGGGGAGGGAATTCGTGATATTTGGCACCTTGAGGGTCAGATCTGTGAGAAGAGTTCCTGTGCTGTCTAGTAGGAGTTTGTATGTTTTCCCTGTGAGTGTATGGGTTTCCTCCGGGTGCTCTGGTTTTCTCCCACAGTCCAAAGACCTACCGATTAGTAGGTCATTTGGTCATTGTAAATTGTCTTGTGACTAGGCTAGTGTTAAATAGGTAGGTCGTGGGCTGTGTGGCTTGTTGGCCAGAAGGGCATGATCTGCCCTGTATCTCTAAATAAAATAAAACTAAAGAGTTGTGATCAGCCAATAGCATTCTGGGTGACAATCGGCTGGGCGAAGGTAGGACTCGGGGGTTGGCTCAGGGCATGTGTTTGGAGGGCCTATGAAGAGAAGGGAAAGTAGAATCCTTCAAGTAGACTGACCTTTAGGAGGATCTGCGAACTCCACAGCCAATGACCTAGTGGTCTCCTTTAAGCTGAGCAGAAAGAGAGCTCACCCAGCCTACAACTGAGTGACTGAACTGTGCCATATCTTGCCTTTTAATGCACAAGTGAAGTCTACGTAAGTGTAATCAACAAGCTTGCTGCCTGTACTGTTTTGCCTGTACCTTCATGTGTATGCACAATGGATGAACAGATGGAGCACAGCAATCTGCCTTTCTACCAGAATTACCCTGTATTCCTTGACATGTTCACAAATGCATTTTAAAAAACAAATTCATTTGAAAAGCAATGCATGATGCAAAAGTATTTCCAGGCTCCCTTTTTTAACTAAGCTGACAATTATTGGGGAAACATCACCACCTGCTGGCAATATTTTTCAAACCAGCTTAACTGTACTCTTAGTCCGTGAGCCAGTAGGGTTGGTCGGTAGCATCTGAGGGGAATAATGCTCATAGTGATTTTTGGCAAGGTATACATCTCTAGAGTTAGAAAATATGTGATAGCATTGCACCAGTGGTAGCTTTATTACTTCAAATAAGTAATCACTTTTTGTATATATTCCATATTAACATCAGTACGGCAGAAAATGTTACCCAACCCCCCAAAAGGTAAAAAAAAACTCATTTGGAGAGATTTCTGGAGTTTTATTAATGTCATGATATTTTCCATAATGTTGTATCAAATCAAAACAATATTATGCTTTTGTCATAGCATATAGAAATACAGTACAATAATTCAAATGTGGGGTTCCACACTGCCAAACCTAGGCCCCATTTGGTTGTAAAATGAATATATTTAATCAAAGACTGCTTTCCATACTTTGTTTTCCATAATTTCATAAACTATTAATAATCATAATAATTTTCCAAGTCTTCCATGTCTTCATCTGAACTTTTCACATGATTCCTGGTTCTCACAGTCTGCCAGTCTAAACATGTCAGTACACCTGAGGCCATTTGCAACATGCATACATCTTGGGAGTAAACATTGTTTTGGACAGTTACAGGCCAGTAGATCCAGGACAGCATCGAGTGCTGGCTGGCCTTCCATCCAGTGCACCACCAACTGTTCAGCTTCGTCTTCTCTCTCCATCTTCCATCCTCTACCAACAGGGCTTGGCATTTGTGGGTCCTTCTCCAAACATCTTCTCCATATGCCAGCCTGGTAGTTAGCTCACTGTACATGTTTTGTTAAGTAGTCCTTGCATGGTGGGAGTTGATGACTTTCGATTTCACCTTGTTTGGCACAGAAAAGGTGATACCTGAGCTCATTGACCTTGGTGGTCAATGCTTTTGGGGCATACAGGAGACGTGTAAATGCCTCCAGTTTGTCCATCAGTTATGGGGAGAGGTCCCATTCCTGACCCAACTCTAAGAATGTGTCTTGAGTTTCCCTGTTGCCGGTCAGAAATTTTAGGGCACTTGTCTTCCTTTTGCCTGAAAAAGCACTTACAATGTCACATCCTGTATATGCGTGCAACCCGATGACAGCCCTACAAACCTCTATACCATCAGTGGCAGCAACCTTCTTGATGTCTACAAGCCTTGTACGGGTTCTAGTGCCACACTTCTGGAACAATGGGGCCTCAATCTTGTCACAAAATGCTGAAGACATGATAAAGACATCGGTGTCTTCTGAGCAGATCACTACAGTTTGGTATCCTGCTCTTGTGGCATGGGCAGCACGGAGAAGTAGGCGGCCATCTGCTTCTTTTTGTTGACACTGTAGAGCTGACACCTCCTCACTGTCTTGAGTTGTGATTCTGTAACATTTGTCATTCACAGTTGCATACAGAATCTTCTCCTGTAGCTTTGCTCTGTACTCCGCCTTCCTCCATTCATGGACTATGGAGCAAATGAGACTATTTTTGTTACTAACTTTGGTCAGGAAACTCCTCCACTGCCTCACCATCTGTGTGCCTGTGATACCTTGCAACTCATGACCAGGATCTTCAACCCGTAGAGATCTTTCAATATTCTTGATCGAGTTCTCCTTGTATGTGTCCAATACAACATCTATTCTGCTACTCTGACTGCCTTCCCTCAGAGCCATACCCAGAATTGTTGTGGCAACATCTCTGAAAGTAACTTGATCACCTTTCACTCTTTGGACCAAGTTCATTCCATCAAACACTGTAGCAGGGTTTCCTGGAAGTTGCTCTTTTACTGCTATATTTTTCTGCGAGGTTGTGGCTAAAGTAGCTTTATTTGTCTTTCTCAGCAATCCTTCTGCTGTGGACAGGGCCTGATATGTGATGAAGTCTGATCTATGATCTTGTCAAAATTGGTTGCCTTGGCCCTCCAAACTTTGAGTTCCCTCTGTAGAGTTTGATTTTCCAAGACAATGTCCCTTAATGATACACTTTCAGGAACCATTAACAATTTTCCTTTGTCATCTGGAAATATATCTACTGAATTGCCCAGCTCAGATTTCAGTTTCCTACGAATGTGTTTCCTTGTAGAATCTTGCAGGAGCGTAACTCCACCAGATAGCACAAAAGATTCAAGTTTCGTGACCAAAGAAGTTGCGATAAACCACGTATATAGGTTGTGACTGGGTTACCTGTCTGGACATGCCTGGACACGCCCCTCTGCTGACTGCTCCTGTGGCTCCTCCCACAGACCCCCGAATAAAGGCGATTGTGTCACCGCTCCTCCCTCAGTCCGGGGCAGATACTCAGCATGGACGTTGGTCCATTTACCGCTAATAAATGCCTTTCGTATTTACTCTACTTCCAGTCTTTTGGAGTAATTTATAGTGCATCAGAAGTGACTTGTACAATCATTGATATCAGTTCTGATATACTTGAAAAGATCTTTATAGGCTTCCCTTTCAATCCTTTTATACAGTTCATCACCAACTGTTTCATCATCATTCTCTCTGTACTCAGGTTCCTTTTTCTTGATTCTGGTACAATCCTGATAGCATGAAACATGATAGTGGGCCTCTGCAGCAACTATTTCTCTGCTTGTTACTGCTAGATTCTTTTCATCTTCCTTCTGGGTTGCATATTCTCGTAGTGTTTGGTCAGCTCTGAGTTGTACAGCTTGTGTAAGCTTTTCACGTGACTTGGAGCCCTTCAGAAATTTCACTTTATTACAAGAAATTCAGATTTGATCATACAACCTTGCTTCTGATGAAGATCTCCTACATGGCCTTCTTGATGTACAGGTATTCTCACCAGCTTCATCAGTAATGCTTTCCTTGGCTTTCCTTTTCAGAGTCTCTAAGTCTCTCTTCATGGTGAAGAGGCTTTGGCATTTTCGGTGATAATAGGTTCTTGGGACTTCTTTTTCTCCAAGTTCTTTAGCAACATCTAAAATAAGGGCATAGTTTCTCACTTTGGCTGCTTCAAGTAATGTTTTCCAGGATTCATGGTCTTGAGGACTAACTAAATGGTCATCATCTTCTTTTGATGTTTTCCGGTGTATGATACACTGCTTCTTAATAGATTCTTTGTGCTTATGGCTCTCCATTCTGAAGCAAAATGATTCAGCTACTCCAGATCTAAATCTACTCCACTCTTCTCCCTCCTCTATTGTGCAGGACTATCCCACCACCACAGCACCTGAAACAGAAAAAAAATCACATTAGTATTGCTGGTGAGAAAGGCACCTGCTGCAAAGGTGATAAAATGTATGTATAAATGGTGATATACGAGATATAAATGTGAAACAGAACATGAAAACAGAAGTACATCTTATGTAATGTATAGTCATTGTGTTTTCACTGCCAGTAATAGATAACATTTGTAGAGATGCTAATTTTAACAACTTTTCTGAAAAACATATAGACTGAGCTATATTCCCACCAACTTTCAAAGACGAAGCGACAATAATAAGACAGAACTGTCAGTTTGAAGTAGAATGCTGTATTCTGTGCTATGTATAGTTTTGAAAAGTGTGTTTTGTCATGGGGTTATAAATCGAGTGCTAACACACAGAAAGCTACCACTGCTGCAATGCTATCACATATTTTCTAGCACTAGGGGTGTATACCTTGCCAAAAATCACTATAAGAATTATTCCCCCCAGATGGTACCGGTGGCCCAAATTTGGGGTCCTGACTCACGGACTATCTTGAGGGATGCACAATATTACCTGTTATTTCGGATGCTACAGGGGACCTTAGGGCATTGTTGCTGATAGATCCAATACACAATCTGTAGTATATACTGTCAGTGTGCAGAGGATACAAGCCAAGAAAGCACATAAGAACCTCCGGAGAACTTTGCTATTTGCTGTTTGCTATTTGTCATCTATATCAATGATTTGGATAAGAATGAAAAAAGAGATTAGAGAGATTAGGTTTATTTATCATATGACATTGAAACATACAGTGAAATGCATCATTTGCATCAAATCAAATCAGTGAGGATTGCTCTGGGCAACTCACAAATGTCGCCACACGATTGGCACCAACACAGCATGCCCACAGCTTACTAACCCTTACCCATCCGTATATCTTGTAACGTGAGAAGAAACACATGCGGTCATGGGAAGAATGTACCAACTCCTTAGAGACAGCAGCATGAATTGAATCCTGATCAATACAGCTGGCTCTGTAAAGCATTAGGCTGACTGCACCGTTAATAAGGCATGGTTAGTGTTACGTTTCGTGACTCTAAAACATTAGACTAATTTAAAGGAAATGACAGGAGTCCAAAACGTGAGTCTAACTTAGTTTTATTTTAAATGAGGTGTGCACATATTACGTGGTGGTGTAATGACATATGTTATTTTATGTACTTTTACAGATAACGCACAATGCATTATGTAAGCAACAAAGAGTGCTTAATCAAGCAATCTATTTACAATATTACTCAAAAAATACTGAAGTATTAAATACACAACACTGTTCCCTGCTCAGCTATAAACTCCAACTCAATATAGAAGGTATCTCAACTCTATACACAGCATATGATATAATACAACTACTATGCAGACATCCACAACATAGTAAATTGCCCAAAGATTTAATTGCTGTGGAGGATTTCTTACTCTTGTGGGATAGTGTCTTTTCTGTCAAGGGGGATCCCTCTGCATGGCAGTTGATTCTTGTGGCTGTGAAACAAAATCAGGTTCTGGGCCTACTCGCTGGTGGTGTAGGAGTTGACTCTGAGACTGCAGGAAGTGATTCTGACAGCTCTGGTCACCTTTCTTCTCCAATAATTGCCTCTGTTCTCCTCAGCTAATTGATGTGCTGCCTCCAGATGATATCAGACACAATCTCCACTTTGTAGGAGAGTGGTCTAGTTCCGTCCTATATCTTTCCAATTACAACTTTTGATCTCCTCTGTAATTCCTCACTTCTTTAGGAGTGAAACATTGATCCTCCTTGTTTGAGGAGCCCGCAATTTGTCTCAGTTGTTTGTCCTGCATACTCCTTCTGTGACTGGGTCCAACAGCATAGCTGGTGAGTTGTTGGTTGTGGAGTGTGCTGCGTTATGATATGTAAGGAGGAAATTGGCAAGCTTCTGGTTCAGTGAAAAAGTAGTGTGTTCTACTGATGTTGCAGGCAGTGAATTCTTTAGACTCTGGACAGAACTTTCCACTAAGTCATTTGTAGCTGGGCAGTATGGTGCAAATGTAATATGTCTTATTCCATTCCTTTTCAGGGAGGGCTGAAACTGTACTGCCACAAACTGCGGTCCACTGTCACTGACTGAGTGGTCTGAAACATGAGTCCTTGAGAAGAGGCTTCTCAACACATCAACAGTCTACGAGGTGTAGTGGAGGTTGTCGGGAACACTTCATGACACTTTGTAGCCGCATCCACTACTACCAAGAAAATTGTGCCCATGAATGGTCTGGCAAAATCCACATGAATCCCCTGCCAGGGTAATGCAGGCCATTCACAGGGAAGGAGAGGCACTATTCTTGGCATCTTCTGAATGTGTTGGCATCCTGCACAGTGCGAAGCAAGCTGTTTGATCTGTTGATCTATCCCAGGCCTCTAGACAAAGCTTTGAGCCAACACTTTCATTTTAGCCATGCATAGATGACTGATATCTAACTCCTCCAACATTTCAGCTCTCAGCTAATACAGCAACTCTTAATTCCCACTTCAGTCAACCTTCGTCAAAGGAAGTTCATCTCAGTGCTGGTAAAAATGGGGGAGCAGGAGTTTCTGCTGCATATTCCAGCCATTATGGGTAGACATATAGACCGGAGACAGTGTGATGTCTTTTCTGGTTTCTCTGTCAAAATAGGGAGACCTTCGACTTGCATTAGGGAGAATATGGAAAGAGTAGTATCATCTTTTGTAAAACTTCCCTTTTCCAGAGGCAAACAAGACAACCCATGTACATTTCCATGATTAGCCGTCCTCTTAAATTCAATCTTGTAGTTGCATCCTCCAAGAAACCGAGCCCATCTCTGCATTTGTTCTGCATTTGTTAGTGGAAAATCCTTCTGTGGATTGAAAATGATTGATGATCAATAAAGCGGGTAAACTCTTTACCATGCAAGTACTGGCTAAAGCATTTTATACTCCAAACCAAACTCAAGGCCTCTCCGTCAATCTGTGCATAATTTTTCTCTGCAGTAGCAAGGGAACATGATGCTAAGGCTATGGGACATTCATTTCCATCACTCAAAACATGTGTCATGACGACACCTATACCATAAGATGAGACATCACAGGCAAGCTTCACTGGACAATGTGAATCATAATGTATGAGTACAGTATCTGATGTCACCATTTCCTTTACCTTTTTGAAGGCCACCTCACACTACTTTGTCTATTACCATTTCTTCCCAATACATAGTAATGCATTCAAGGGGTGGGGCACAGTAGCCAGGTTTGACAGGAACCTGTTATAGTAATTGACAAATCCTAAAAAGAACCATGAATGTGACATTTCGTTTGGCATTGGGGCATCCACCCTGCTTGAATTTCCTCAGCACACTTGTGTAATTCTTGTGTATCAATGGTATGACCACAGTCATATTTATTCACACTTGTTGCAATGTGTTGCAATCTGTCTTGAGTTTTAACAGATGTTCCTTGTCATCTTTTCAAGTAACAATGATGTCATCCAGGTATCATTGACTGGACAGCTTTGCAGCATCTGCCCCATGGCTCTCAGCGAGAGTACAAGTGCAGATGCTACTCCAAAATCAGAATCAGGTTTATCATCACCGGCATGTGTCGTGAAATTTGTTAACTTAGCAGCAGCAGTTCAATGCAATACATAATATAGAAGAAAAAAAATAATCAAATACACTACATGTATATTGAATAGATTAAAATCATGCAAAACAGAAATAATATATTTAAAAAGTGAGGTAGTGTTCATGGGTTCAATGTCCATTTAGGAAACAGATGGAGAGGGGAAGAAGCTGTTCCTGAATCGCTGGGTGTGTGCCTTCAGGCTTCTCTACCTCCTATCTGATGGTAACAGTGAGAAAAGGGCATGCCCTGGGTGCTGGAGGTTCTTAATAATGGACTCTGCCTTTCTGAGACACCACTCCCTGAAGATGTCCTGGGTACTTTGTAGGCTAGTACCCAAGATGGAGCTGACTAGATTTACAACCCTCTGCAGCTTCTTTCGGTCCTGTGCAGTAGCCCTCCCATACCAGACAGTGATGCAGCCTGTCAGAATGCTCTCCACAGTACATTTATAGAAGTTTTTAAGTGTTTTTGTTGACATACCAAATCTCTTCAAACTCTTAATGAAGTATAGTCACTATCTTGCCTTCTTTATAACTACATTAATATGTTGGGACCAGGTTAGGTCCTCCGAGATCTTGACACCCAGGAACTTGAAGCTGCTCACTCTTTCTGATCTCTCTATGAGGATTGGTATGTGATTCTTTGTCTTACTCTTCCTGAAGTCCACAATCAGCTCTTTTGTCTTCCTGACGTTGAGTGCCAGGTTGTTGCTGCAACACCACTCCACTAGTTGGCATATCTCACTCCTGTATGCCTCCTCGTCTCCATTTGTGATTCTACCACCAATGGTCGTATTATCACAAGTTTATAGATGGTATTTGAGCTATGCCTAGCCACACAGTCATAGGTATAGAGAGAGTAGAGCAGTGGGCTAAGCACACACCCCTGAGGTACACCAGTGTTGATTGTCAGTGTAGAGATGTTATCACCAATCCGTACAGATTATGGTCTTCCAGTTCAGAAGTTGCGGATCCAATTGCAGAGGGAAGTACAGAGGCCCAGGTTCTGTAACTTCTCAATCAGGATTGTGGGATTGATGGTTTTAAATGCTGGGCTATAGTCGCTGAACAGTGTCCTGACATAGATCAAAATTAAGCCCATTATGGCAATAAAGGCCTTAAGGAATGTTTATGGTGAGGAACACTTTGAAGTATTTTTCTATCTCCCTCTGTAGGTAGATCTCAGCTAAGTCCACTTTACCGAAGTGTTTCACTCCAGAAAGATTTGCAAAGATATATTCTAACCCAGGCAGAGGGTATTGATCTACTTTCACTGCTGGATTGACCATGACCTTAAAATTACCGCAGATTCTGACTGAATCATTCTTTTTGGCTACTGAAACCATTCTTTTTGGTACTGCCCATGGGCTCCACTCAACCTTGGAAAGAATTCCTTTAGCCTCCATGCCATCCAGCTTACTGGGTAATTTATCACTAATAGCATAAGGAACTGGATGGACTATGCAAAACTTGGGTGTGGCATTTCCATTGATAAAACTGTATTTGTTATTTTGAGCATCCTGTTGTTAATACTATTGATTACAAATTACTATAAATAGCACAGTTATTTGGAGACGTAACACAAAGATTTTTACTCTTCCTGTATGTGAAGGATGTAGGTAATAAAGTCAATTCAATTCAATCAATCCATTTATCTATCCATCTATTTATTTATCCATCTAATCATTAATTAATCAATTATTAATTACTTGCAGTTTGCTTTCTTTTGCACAGTAGTTGTCAGTCTGTAGTTTTTCATTGATTCTATTGCATTTCTCTGTTTTACTGCAAATGCTTGCACTAAAATGAATGTCAATGTAGTGTATGGTGACATGTAATTTGATAATAAATTTACGGTGAACTCTGAGGCAGTTGCACTCTCCCAGTGGTTGATCTTGTCCTCCTAAGATTAAGATGGCTCAGTAGCATAATGGTTGGCACTGGGTTCAATTCCCACTGCTACCTGTAAGGAGTTTGTACGTTCTCCCCATGACCGCACGGGTTTCCTGTGGGTGCTCCAGTTTCCTTCCATAGTCCAAAGGCATACTGGTTGGTAGGTTAATTGGTCATTGTAAATTGTCCTGTGATTAGTCTAGGATTAAATCAGGGGATTACGGGTTGACGTGGCTTGAACAGCCAGAAAGGCTTATTCAGTGCTGTCTCTCAAAAAACAAATAAAAATCTTCACCAGAAGAGAGGCCACAGCAAAGATGTTAGGCATTGACAAGATCACAGTTGTAGTGCTGAACACTGGTGCTTCAGAATTGGCCATGCCTGTTACAAACTGTTCTTACATAACTACAGTATTGGCTCAATCATATTTGATAAATTGGAACATTCTCCAGACTCTACCAACTAATGGCAGCCCACACACCTGGTTGACTGCAGTCACCGACAATCACACTCTGGTGACTGACCTGAGCAATGAAGACTTAGGTTCCAAAATTCCTAGAGTATCTGGTTAGACCTCGATTGCCGGAGAACAGGAAATGGTGATCAACCTGAAATCTGCCTTTGGTCATCCAATTCAGAGTGTTGGACACATACTGAACTCCTGTTTGAAATATTTACCTCTCACGTCTCAACTATTCGTACTGCCTTATCTGAGACAACTGAACAGACTACTAACATGACATTGACAAGTGATTGCTTCCCTAGTGATAAAAATGTATGGATAAAATATGATGTTAGCACATATTGCACAACTTTTCTTTTGTTATTTATATTCTAACTTTTAGGGAATATCTTTCCATTGTGTTCAGTGCTTTACAGAATACCAAACCCTCTTCATGTTTTATTTTCCTGACAATACATTTTAATCTCAATCTTAAAAGTCCACGTGCTTCTGCTCTATTCTTGCATTTCCACTTCTGCTACTAGCTCCAGGCCAACCTCATTGAACTGCACTGCTTCTCCCCTCCAGCTTCTATCTTGAAATTTTGACGTCGTCTTCAAGGAGTCACCTGAGCTATGTGTAGCATAAATCCTGCCATTTAGCTTATGTATTATGGAAATAATTTAGTATGCTTAAAGTGTTATGATGTTGCCAACTCTCTCATGTAGAGTAGATAAAATGCACAGAATGTTCTTTTGGCAATTTTTCCACTTTGCAAATTACCAATTTCCATTTGATGGTATGCAGTTTAATTCACCAAGACTAGAAGAAAAATAAAAATATAATTTTTTCCTGTGCTGGTTTAAAAAAAGTGACTTTAGTCTCCCTTTCTGGAGGCAACTATATCTACAGTGATTAGATATCTGCCTTAAAAATATAAGCTAGTTCAGAAGTACCACATGGGAAAGTGATACGAATTTCACACTGGACCAAATCCATACAAATCCAGTAAAATGATGAGAAGATTATATGGCAAGCTCTAGGTAATCGTTTCTGCATACAATTTATATTTTTTAAACTGCTCTCTACAGCTATTCAACATTAATTCCATTTATAGCATGTATGGAATTTATCATTTGTATTTATATTAATGTGCCTTAGAGTCAGACAACACTACAACACAGAAACAGGCTCTTTGGCCAGTCTAGTCAATGCCAAACCATTAATCTTCCCAGTCCCATCAACCTACACTCAGACCATAGCCCTCCATACTCCTCCTATCCAAGTATCTATCCAAATTTCTCTTAAATTTTGAAATTGAACCAACAATTTCAACATATGTGCTGGTAGCTTGTTCCACATGCTCATCATCCACTGAGTGAAGTTCCCCCTCATGCTCCCCTTAAAACTTTTTACCTTTCACCCTTAACCCATAACCTCTAGTTATGGTATCATCACACTTCCATGGAAAAAGCATGCTTACATTTACACTATATATACACGCCTCATAATTTTGTATACCTCTATCAATTCTCCATTCAATCTTCTACATTCTAGGGAATGAAGTCCTAACCTATTTAACCTCTCCCTGTAATTCAGGTTCTAAAGTCCGAGCAACATCCTTGTAAATTTTCTCTGCACGCTTTCTATCTTATTTACATCTTTCCTGCAGGTAGTATTGCGCAGCACAATACTACAAAGTAGGCCTCACCAATGTCTTACACAATTAGATTATGAGAACACTCAGTCCTCTTTTATTGTCATTTAGAAATGCATTCATGCATTAAGAAATGGTACAATGTTTCTCTGGAGTGATATCACAGAAAACAGGACAAACCAAAGACTTACACTGACAGAACCACATAATTATAATATATAGTTACAGCGCAAAACAATACCATAATTTGAAGAACAAACCATGGGCACAGTAACTAAAGTCTCAGAAGTCCCCGAGTCAATCGACTCCCAAGTCCCCGATAGCAGGCAGCAAAAGGGAGAAACTCCCTGCCATAAACCTCCAGGCACCGTCAACTTGCCGATGTCTTGGAAGTAGCCGACCACAGCCGACACTGAGTCCATCCGTCCAAAAACTTCAAGCCTCCGACCAGCCTCTCCGATACAGCCTCCCGAGCGCCATCCTCTGCCGAGTACCTTCGACCTAGCCCCGGCCGCTGAAACATGCAAAGCCAAGGATTTCGGGGCCTTCTGCTCCAGAGATTCCTGTTACCACACAGTAGCAGCAGCAGTGAAGCGGGCATTTCAGAAGTTTTCCAGATGTTCCTCCGTACTCTCATGTCTGTCTTCATCAAATCAGAATTGTGCATGGTTCCCTACTTGACAGATAACAGACATCACCACCGAAGTGGCCGCGTGTGCTGCCGTAGTGCTGCCATCTTCTCCTCCTGCCCTCTTCAAAATAACATCCCAACTCCTGTACTCAATACATTGATTTGTGAAGGCCAATGTGCCAAAAGCTTTCTTTATAACCCTATCTACTTGTGATGCCACTTTCAAGGAATTATAGATCTGTACTCCTGCATCCTAATGTTTTACGACACTCCCCACTGCCTTCTTGCTCACCATACAAGATCTACCTTGGTTTTTCCTCCAAAATTGCCACACCTCACACTTGGCTGAATTAAATTCCATCTGTTATTTTTCAGCTCATTTTTCCAGCTGGTCCAGATCCCACTGCAAGTTTTGATAGTTCTCCTTACCGTCCACTACACCCCCAATCTGGGTGTCATTTGCAAATGTGCTGATACTTGTTTCCACATTATCATCCAGATCATTGATATAGATGACAAACAACAGACCCAGCAATGATCCCTGCAGTACACCACTATTCACAGGACTCCAGTCAAAGAGCCAGTCATCTACTACCACTCTCTGGCTTCTCCCACCAAGCCAATATCTAATCCAATTTACTACCTCATCTTCAATTCCAAGCAACTGACCTTTCTTGACCAACTTCCCATGTGGGACCTTGTCAAGTGCCTTGCTAAAGTCCATATAGACAACATCCACCACCTTGCCTTTAACACTTTCCTGATAACTTCCTCGAAAAACTCCTTAAAATTAGTTAGACAGCCCCTACCTGTCACACGGGGGTGCTGGGAACAGACCCAAATGCAAGACACAGAAGTACAAGGAATGGGACTTGACTAGAGTAGGAACATGACAGGATTCAGACCAGGAGCAGGGACAAGAATGCAGACTTGGGCTAGGGAAAGCTGGACCAGGACTAGGAACCATGGACTAGGAGACAAGGCTTAGACACTGAGCCCGAGACTGGACAAGGACCCAGAACCTGGGTCTTGCCTCGGGCTTGGACCCCAGAACCAGGCAAGGACATGACATGGCTTGAGGCTGGGGTCTTGGGTCTTGGGGCTCGGCTGCGGGATCGCCGGGGCTGGGGGGTTCTTGGGGCTCGGCTGCGGGATCGCCGGGGCTGGGGGGTTCTTGGGGCTCGGCTGCGGGATCGCCGGGGCTGGGGGGTTCTTGGGGCTCGGCTGCGGGATCGCCGGGGCTGGGGGGTTCTTGGGGCTCGGCTGCGGGATCGCCGGGGCTGGGGGGTTCTTGGGGCTCGGCTGCGGGATCGCCGGGGCTGGGGGGTTCTTGGGGCTCGGCTGCGGGATCGCCGGGGGGTTCTTGGGGCTCGGCTGCGGGATCGCCGGGGGGTTCTTGGGGCTCGGCTGCGGGATCGCCGGGGGGTTCTTGGGGCTCGGCTGCGGGATCGCCGGGGCTGGAGGGTTCTTGGGGCTCGGCTGCGGGATCGCCGGGGCTGGGGGGTTCTTGGGGCTCAGAGACAGACTGGGAAATAAACATCAACATAGAGCCAGGACTTATCCTTCAACAAGCCAGGACTCAACTTCTCCACATCAAGTTGGGACAGGTCCATCTGTTGGGTAACAGCAGGACAACCAGACTTACCCAATAGAGGCAAAGACAAGACATATCCCCCCACAGGGCAACAGCAAGCCAGCCTGACTTACCCCAGGTAGGCAAATTCAAGCCATGACCCCCTGCAGGGCAACAGCAAAACAGCCTGACTTACCCCACAGAGGCAAGGACAAGACAAGACATGGCCCCCCACAGGGCAACAGCAGGACAGTCTGACTTACCCCACAGAGGCAAGGGCAAGAAGAGACAAACACTAAAGAACTACAGACAGTTTCATCTCTGCTCCAGGGTAGCTCCAAGTCTCAGTTCAGCCAGCAACCTCCACTGGCTACAGAAACAGCCAGATCCCTACCTAGCTCAGAGTGGCTGGCAGCCACTCAGCTGGCCCAGGAAACAGCCAAATCCATACCACAAAGACCACTTCAACAAGTGGCAACAAGGCTCCATGAAGCAGTGGTCCTCCAACCAGGCCTAGAGATCACAAATGGATTCATCAGCAGGCTGCTTCAAAGGGGCTGATAAGACAAACCAGCAGCCCACGCTGTCTGTCTGTCTGTATCTTGCTTTACAGCAGTTGGCATCCAGCTTAATGGTGCATTACCGCCACCCTCTGCTCCAGAATGTGCACTAGACATATATTCTAAATCCCTTCACCCAATCGCGCGCGCACACACACACACCTACACTTTACCTTCCCATCTTTAACCATCCTAGTACCCTATTCCTGTTTATCCATCATATCCTATAAAAAACCCCTGTACCCCTTAAAAACACTAAAAATACCCAGACTTGTGCTCTCTCACCCATGCCCAGCAACCCTTTTAACGTGAATTCCTGCACCCCCAACTCCCTTAATTTAATTCTCATCATCTCTCTGTATCCCATACTTCCTGCAACACAAAACTACATGTTCTACTGACTCCTCTTCCTGACATTCCTCACACAATCCTGTCTGGTGTTTCCCTATCATTTTCAATGTCTTGTTTAATGCACAGTGCCCCAGCCTTAACCTAATCCACACAATTTCCTCTCTTCTGTTTCCATTACCTACCCTAGTAACTGCAACACTCTTTTGTATTTGATATAAATGCCTCCCTTTCCCCTCTCTGTCCCATCTTTCTTGCCACATTCGGCTGACTTTTTCCCAGATTACACACTTAACCTCTGCTTTACTGATACTAATGTGCATTTCCACATTTTCTTTCTTTAACGCCCTCTTTGCCAACTCATCCACCCTCTCATTCCCCTTCACCCCTACATGTGCTGGAACCCATAGAAATTTTACCTGACCTCCCTGATTTGCAATTCTTGTAACTAACTGAAGGACTTCATAAAGTACATCTTGCCGACTGTTTGTGTGAAAAGACCTTAAACTTGCTAGAACTGAGGATGAATCTGAACATATCAATGCTTTGACTTGTCTGGCTTTCTGCACCCATTGCAACGCAACCAACACTGCCAGCATCTCCACTGTAAACACTCCTAACTTATTAGATGTTCTTCTGCTGATTCCAATTTCTTTTGCTGGTATGACCACCCCAAACCCTGTCACTCCTGTTGCAGGTTCCTTCGCACCATCCGTATAAATGTGAGTATAATCACTATACTTTTCCATCACATGACAGTTAAATGCATTTACCAAATCTGTTTTATATCTTTCTTTCCTTTTTACCTCTAACAAATGCCAGTCTATGTCAGGCCATACAAGCTTCCATGGAGCTACAACCGGATAAACTACTGAAGGACTTATCCTCAGATCAAACACTCCACATTCTTTCGCGATATCATTCCCTACCCGACTAAAGGTATCCCTCTGAAACCTCCCATTTTCCCAGCACTCCTGCAACACTCCTTTAGCAGGGTGAGAATCATTGTGCCCCTGCAAGTTAGCCCAGTAGTTTGCCATCAGTTGCATCCTTCTTAGTTCCAAAGGCATTATTCCCATTTCTACCTGTAGGGCTGACACTGGTGACGTTTTAAAAGCCCCACTGCACACTCTCAAGGCCTGAGCCTGAATCACATCCAGTTTCCTTATAAGAGACCTAGCTGCTGATCCATATCCATAATCCAATACAGATCTTACTAAAGCCACATACATTCTCTTCAAAGCTGAACAACTTGCTCCCCATTCCCTACCAGTCAAACATCTCATCACATTTATTACTTTTTTACATTTCTCCCCAACTTTCCTGATATGGTCTGCCCATGTTAATCGTGAATCAAATATAACTCCCAGAAATTTAAATGATGCAACCCTTTCTAATTCAACCCCATACATCCTTAACTTCTTCCCTACCTCAACCCTTTTCCTGGTAAAAAATACAGATCGAGTTTTGTCTACTGAAAATCTACATCCCCAATCATAACCCCACTCCACCACTTCATCAATTGCTTCTTGTAGTTTCCTGATTATATGGTCCATGTTCCTGCCTCTTTTCCACAAGGCCCCATCATCCGCAAACAGTGACCTACCTATATCCACTGGTACCTTTGTGAAGACATCATTGATCATAATGATGAAAAGTAATGGGCTAATCACACTACCTTGAGGTGTGCCATTTTCCACTATGTACTGTTTTGACAATTCTGATCCAATCCGAACTTGAATTTTTCTACCAAACAAAAAATCTTTAATCTAATTAAAAACTCTCCCACCAACCCCCATCTTGTGCAGTTTAATTAATAATCCTTCCTTCCACATCATATCATAGGCTTTTTCAATGTCAAAGAACACTGCCACTACTGACTCTCTATTTGCCTGGGCCTTCCTTATTTCAGTCTCCAACATAATCAGAGTCCATGGAATTCCTTCCCTTTCTAAAACCACTCTGATAACTTGCCAGCATTCCCCTTTTCTCAAGCTCATATGATAATCTTTCTGTTATCATCCTTTCCATTATCTTACATATACTTGATGTTAATGCGATTGGTCTGTAGCTAGTGGGTTTTGACAGATCCTTGCCAGGCTTCCTTATTGGAATTACTACTGCTTCTTTCCATGCACTTGGTAATCTTCCCTCCTCCCACACTCTGTTATAAAAATGCAGCAACTTCAAGAGTGCTCCTTCTCCTAGATTTTTTAGCATCACAGAGCATATCAGATCTTTCCCTGGGGAGGTTGGTCTCGATCTCTTTATTGCTCTCACCATTTCTGCTAATGTAAATGGATCATCAATTATATCATCTGTTCCTTCCCTCCTGCTTAACACACCTGGGTGTTGGCTCATTATTCTTTCCCTTCTTCAGACAAATTTTCTGAACTGTGTATCAGTACAAATGACTTGGCCATGACCTCAGCCTTATCCCTTCTGGAGACTGCAGTTTCCTCCTCAGATATCATTACTGGATATTCCCATTCCCTTCCATCTCCTCCGATCCTCTTAATCATTCCCCATATCTCTCCCACTGGTGTTGTTCTTCCTACCTTGTCACAAAAACTCCTCCAACTTGCCCTTTTAGCTTGACATATAGTTCTTCTCACCACTGCCTGTGCTTTCTTATATTGAACCAAATGCTGCATATTATGGGTTCTTTTAACTAGCCTGAATGCTCTATTTCTGTTTTTTTACAGACTGACAACATTCCTCTGTCCACCATGGTACCAGTTTTCTATTCATCCTATTTTTACTCCTAGGTATAGATCCTTCTGCTGCCATGATAATTGCTGAAGTCACCTGACTGTTTAATTCATCTACATTTCCAGAAATATCAATCTTTGTCAACCCTTCTTCACTCAACTTCTGGAACTTACCCCAATTAGCTTTTTCAAACACCCACTTTGGGGTTCTGCCACCTGGTCTTACTTCAACTCTTTCACCCACTGAACACAAAACTGGGTAGTGATCACTGCCTACTGTTGAAGCAGTCCAAACTCCCCAGTTACTAATGCCAGCCAAGGTATTAGACACTAACGTAATATCTAACACTGACTCAGTTCCTGTTGTTATATCTATCCTTGTACCACTACCATCATTCATACACACCAAATCCCTTTCTTCCATCAAATCTTCAATTACCTTTCCATTTGGATCTGTAATCTGATCCCCCCATATTGTGCTATGAGCATTGAAATCTGCACACCACACTACTTTATGTCTGTTTTGTCCTTGTATCTTTAATAGGCTGTCCAAATCCAACCTTTTACATGGATTGTAGTAGTTAATTATAACCACTCCCTCCCCTCTCTCCCACACTTCCACCACTATGTATTCCTGATCATCTCCTTTTTCCAGTACCCTATATGGTATACCTTGCTTGATTAACATAGCACAACCCCCTCCTCCCCCTAGATTTCTATCTTTCCTTATCATTGTATACCCATATACCACAAAGTCTAAAGTTGGTTTCAACCAAGTTTCCTGAATACACACTACGTCCGGTTTTACAACCATTTCTTTAATAAAGTGCTTGAATTCCTGGCTATTGGCCAGTAAGCTCCTTGCATTCCATTGTAAAAGAATCACCATAATTAGTATTAACCAACACATGACACTTCCTGGCTTGACTGATTACTGAGGTTCTCCCTCACTTCCTCCCATGTCAGTCCTACTAACCCTAAATGGTTTACTGCTGCTTTTACCACCAGCTGAATTTTGTCACTTTTTGACTTTACCTCAGCAGTACTATTAATCACTCGTGCAATGAATGTTACTAGAGCCTTTTTGTCTACATAAATCCTGTCATTTGTTCTTTGTTGCATCTCTCATATCCCTACTGCTCCCTGTTCATTAGGAACATTATTCTGTTCTCTTGACATTCTTACAGCTTCTGCATAAGTGATCTTTCTTTTCACTCTTATTTCTTGAATTTTAGTCTCCTGTCTCACAACCTCACACCCACTATATGCAACGTTATGAGCTCCTCCACAATTGCAGCATTTTGGTTGAACTCCTGTTCCGCACTTTCCATATTCATGATCACCCCCACATCTAGCACATCTCCTCTGCCTTTTACAGTTTTTAGCCACGTGTCCAAACCTTTGACAATTATAGCACCTCAATGGCTTTGGCACATACACCCTTACTGGGCAACTTATGAAACCCAGGAACACCTTCCTTGGTACTCTTTCTTCTTCAAATTCAATCAATACTGATTCACTTTCCTTTTTCACTCCCTCCTTTGTTGTTTTCAGTCTTTGAACATTCATTACTTTCCCTCCTTTGATATTCCTCTTTATCTCCTCCATATTTATACTCATTGGTATCCCCGTGATCACTCCTTTACAACCACTGCTTTGTGCTCCCACCCTCCCAGTGTATTCCACCTTGCATTTTCCTATCTCTTTTAGCTTGAGTGCTTTCTCAAGTTGTTCCTCATTCACACATCTTACCAATAAGTTGCCATCATTAAGGACTTTTGCAAATACTATTTCCCCTATCTTATTTGTCAGAGTTGTTGTTAGCACAAATGGGTTAATTTTCTTCATATGTCCCTGAGCCTTCTCATTAAACCTAATTATGACAACACCTCCTCTCTGAGCTTGTTCATCTTCCTCACTTTCAGAGCTTTCTCCACTATCATTTCTTATTCTTTTATTCCCTTTGTCTTGGTTTTTATTCATCCAACCCCTCACTACCTCCTCATTCCCTTTATTTTTCCCTTCACAATAATCCACCTCTCCCCAGCTGCCTGCCTCTGGTCCCAAGTCTCTATCCCTCTCCTTCTCCACTTTCTTTCCCTCAATCCCACCTCTTATCTTGTCCACCATTACTGGACCCACACAACCCCCTCCCAGCAATTTCCATTCCTTCCCCACTCTCTTTCCTTCAACAGGTTCCAAAACACACTCACACAGCCAGCTTCCAGCAGCCCACCCTCAATCCCAAGGCTACTTATATTGCAAGCCCAAAGATGGGAATCAGGTGCCAATGATTAACTCAAACAAGGGACAGCTGGAAGACCCGGAGTCCTGAGTCCACGGACCGGACCGTGAACCAGAATGTGGACTTCACGGACTGGACCATGACACTACCATGCACACATCCATGTTGACTATCCCTAATCTGTCCCTATATGTCAAAATACTTATATATCCGGTCCCTTAAAATAACTTCCAACAATTTTCCCACTACTGGTGTCAGGCTCACCAACCTATATTTTTCTGGCTTATTCTTAGAGCCTTTCTTAAACAACAGAAACAAGAGAAAATCTGAAGATGCTGGAAATCTGAGCAACATACACAAAATGCTGGAGGAACTCAGGAGGCAAGGCAGCATCTATGGAAAAGAGTATAGTCGACGTTTCGGGTCGAGACCCTTCAACAGGACTGGAGAAAAAAAAGACAAGGAGTCAGAGATAAAAGGTGGGGGGTGGGGAGGGAGAAACACAAGGTGATACGTGAAATTGGGAGGGGGAGGAGTGAAGTAGAGAGCTGGGAAGTTGATAGTTGAAAGAGTTACAGGGCTGGAGAAAGGGAAATCTAATAGGAGAGGACAGAAGGCTATGGAAGAAAGAAAAGGAGGGAGCAGCCCCAGAGAGAGGTAACGGGTAGGCAAGGAAATAAGGTGATAGAGGGAAAAGGGAATGGTGAATAAGGGGGGGGGTCATTACCGGAAGTTCGAGAAATCAATGTTCAAAACAACAGAACAACATTAGCTATCCTCCAATCCTCCGGCACGCCACCCATGGATAAGGATGTTTTAAATATCTCTGCTAGGGCTCTAGCAATTTCTGCACTAGCCTCCCACAGGGTCCGAGGGATTTATTCACCCTAATTTGCCTGAAAACAATAAACATCCCTTCCTCTGTAATCTGTAAAGGGTCCCTAAACTCACTGCTGCTTCGCCTCACTTCTATAGACTCCGTGTCTAACTCCGGACTAAATACAGATGCCAAAAATGCATTTAAGATCTCCCTCATCTCTTTCGGCTGCATACAGAGAATACCACTCAGATCTTCCAGGGGACCAATCTTGTCCCTTACTCGTAATATATCTGTGGAAGCCCTTAGGATTCTCCTTCACCTTGTCTGCTTGAGCAACCTCATGTTTTCTTTTAGCCCTCTTGATTTTCTTAAGCGTTCTCTTGCATTTCTTATATTCAATAGGTACCTCATTTGTTCCTTCCTCCCTATATCTGCTGTGCGCCTCCTTCTTTTTCTCAACCAGGACCGCAATATCTCTTGGAAACCAAGTTCCCATAAAACTGTTTGTGGTGTATTCAATATTTCAGTAATATTTGTGAAATATTGTAAATATATTGTTAGATTAAGTGTTCTTTGCTTGTTTATGGGTTGTATTTGAGAAGTACGTAAATAATATACGTCATTACCCCAGCATGTTATACGTGAGCGCCTCACTGAAGAAAAACTAAGTAGGTTCTTCTCTTGGCTCCCGGATTTTTCTTTCAATTAGATCCTGAAGTTACAAGACATAACATTGCTTTTTTTTCTGACAGGCTCAATGACAAACTGCTCTAAAAATCCATCTCGTAGGCATTCAACAAATTCACTCCCTTGGGATCCATTACCAACCTGATTTTCCCAATCGACCTGCATGTTAAAATCTCCCATGACTATGATAACATTGCCCTTTTGATACGCTTTTTCTATTTCCTGTTGTAATTTGTAGTCCACATCCCAGCTACTGTATATTACTGCCATCAGGGTCCTTTTACTCTTGAAATTTCAAGACCCAACACACAAGGATTCGACACCTAGTGATTCTATGCCTCATCTTTCTACTGCTTTGATGCCATTTTCTACAGGCAGAGCCACGCCACCCCCTCTGCCTACATTCCTATCTCTCTGATACAATGTGTAACCTTGGATATTCAACTCCCAGCAATAACCGTCCTTCAGCCACAATTCAGTGATGGCCACATACCTGACAATCCGTAATGGTGCAACAAGATCATTCACCTGATTTCTTACACTCTGTGCACTGTGAGATAACACTTTGAGTACAGTATTTGCTACCCTTTTTGATTCTGCATCCCTAATGCACTGATACTCACCCTGCTGGCTGCAATTTTGTCTTATCATCTGCCTGCCCTTCCTGATAGTCTGACTGCACGCCATCTTTGCTTTTTTACCATCTGTCCTATCCTGAGTCCCTTCACTCTGGTTCCCATCCCCCTGCCAAATTAGTTTAAGCTCTCCCCAACAGTTCTAACAAACCTGCCCTCAGGTTCAGGTGCAACCCGTCACTTTTGAATAGGTCATACCTCCCCCAGAAGAGATCCCAATGATCCTTGCCCCCCTGCACCAGCTCCTCAGCCATGTACTTAACTGCCAAATCATCCTGTCTCTACCTTCACCGGTGTGTGGCACAGCCAGCAATCCAGAAATTGCTGCCCTGGAAGTCCTGCTTCTCAGCTTTCTGCCTAGCCCTCTAAATTCTCTCTTCAGGACCTCTTTGTTTTTCCTTCCTATGTCATTGGAATCAATATATACCAAGACATCTGGCTGCTCTCCCTCCCTCTCCAAAATGCTGCGGATGTGATCTGAAATATCCCTGACCCTCGCAAATGGTAGACAGCATACCATCTTGTCTGTTCTGTGCTTTTACTTATTCCTTTCTGTGTTTCTCCCACCACAGACTGGGCTGCCAGAATGCCACCAAACACCTGTGAAGCTCTCCTTTTATAGGAGCGTCATCGACCTGCGAGAAACCTCCTGGCTATGCGTTGTTCCCACTGCTGATTGGGCTGTCAGAATTACACTGAATTTACGTGCTACTGGTAAGCAGTCTTTGTCTTATACTTGTTCATCACAAATACTATTGACTTAATGAAGTATAATATGTGCAGGGTAATGAAAACAACAGCATTGGGACAGTACCTGAACCAGCTGTTCAACAACTTCTGACAACGGCAGGCTTTCCATCTCCACCTATGATGCCATGTTTTGATTAAAAGGTTATAGTACATTGTATTTGTATTCTATGTATGTTTAGGTTTTATGTAAGGTGTAAAAACAATCAACATTGTGGACTTGTTCTGGTGTTAGATTTTCTTCAGCAATGATCTTCACAAACTCATCAATGAATTTCTCTGCTGCTTCATGATCAGCAGATGCTTTATCTTTAAAATATTTTAAATCTTTAAAGATTTGATGTCATGCCTTTTCTTAAATTTCTGCAACCAGCCTGCAGAATATTCACAATTACCTTCAATTTTCATTTAGTCGTGATAAATTTTTGCTTGCTTCATGATCAGCATTTGTTCACTCCAACGCAGATGTATCAACTCTGTCAATACATGATTGAGACTTTCTTTTCTTGCTTTATTTTTTTCTATTTTTCATTACACATCTGATGTCACTTCTCGTTACTGTCTGTGGTGGGCAGTAACCTGTGCATTGCCTGGGAACTTTCCCAGCACCTTGTGAGATTTTTCCATGTGTGATGTCATGTCAGCACTCAAAAACATTTCCGATTTCAGATTCTGGAATTTTGGATAAGGGGTACTCAACCTGTATAATCCCTTTAATGTTTTCATATCTTTCTTATGCCTCAGTTCTACATAAAACCTCACGAGACGAGTTCTCCACTCTGTCCTGACTGAGCACTGCCCTTTTCTCTGACTAGTAATGCCACCCCTCCCCTTTTAATCACTCCTGCCTTATCACCTCTAAAAGAAAGGAACAGGAACATTAAGTGCTAAGTCACTCCAGCCACTTTTTCCTTTGGTAAAATTAAAGTTCATGACCCATGTTTTTAACACATTGAAATATACACAGATCAGAACACTTTATATATGTTAATACCTTATTAAAGAAGTTAAAGATATCTTGCCCTTGAATTAAGATTTAAGATTGTTTAATGTCATTTCTGGTATACAAGTGTAAAGGAAAACAAAATAATTGTTACTTCAGATCTGGTGCAGCACAAAGAAAATCATAAAATAAGGAATACAATAATAAAAAGATGAGATAAATATAAATACACATGGTAGCTTATACACATAGATTGATTGTATGTCCATAAGGTGACTCTGAGAGGAAATGATAAAGTAGCAGTATTAGTGATAAAATAATGGTAAATGCTACCTCCAAGGTAACATGATGTGAAAATAGGACTGCCTGATATTCAACGATAAGATTATGTATTCCTTTCCCATGCATAAAAATTGGATTTTTTCAAAAGAAAATGATGGGACTTACAAAATAAAATGTGTTCAGATTTTACATGCTAAAAAAAGGCCATTTGGCACTTAAACCTTATTTTTCATTCCTTTGTGTAAGAAAGCACTGGCTGTTCAATTGAGGGAAGGAATCTGGAATATGACATAGTTCTTTGTATCCCTAGTGAAATTCCTTGTGGTCGTAAACATCTGGAAGGCTTTCTCTTTCCAGCCAGAAGAGCATTTATTTAAGGTTACCCTCTGCATACATAGATTTTATAGTCTTTATCGGCAATATGAGAATGATTATTTGTAGGGGAAATCATCGCATTCCATGTATTCTTCATCTGGTCGTGGACCATTTGGGAATGGATTTTATTTTCATGTCGTCTTTCATGTATTCTTGCTGGCTGCCTCCTTCTAAGTAAACACATAGCTTCTAATCCATTTGTAACCATATAGTTTGAATAGATATTTCACATTTTGAATCTTGGAAGGTTGCCCACAGTGTGGGTATCAATCTCAACCCCAAGGAAAGGTGCTTCACATAAGGAATATCATGAATCACAGGATTAAGAATCAAACTACCCGAGATCACTCAAAGTTAAAATAACAAAATGAAAATACAACAAATAAAAACTGATAATGGAATATTATTTCAAGCCACATGCCTCTAAAGTGAATCATTTGAAAGAGAATGCAGATGATTTTATGTTCAGCATAACTTTTTTCAATTATTTCCATCACTTCTGCTTTGAGGGTGCTAACCCTTTAGGCAGATACAGTTTTGACAGCACTTATATCTTATATTTCTTTTCCCAACTTACTTTTCTCTGTATTAGGAGATAACTGCAAAGATATTACAACTGGCTCTGATCCTGAACTTAAATAATATTTGCATTCCACAAGAGCCCTAATAGATTTTCTCTTCCTCTATGAAAATGAAGCTGACAGCAAGTTAAAATTTGGGTACTCAAAGAACATAGAAATCTACAGCACATTACAGGGCCTTTGGCCCACAATGTTGTGCCGACTATGTAATCTATTTTAGAAATTGCCTAGAATTACTCTACCACATAGCCCTCTATTTTTCTAAGCTCCATGTAGCTATCTAAAAGTCTCTTAAAAGACACTATTGTATGTGCTTCTACCATCGTCGCTGGCAGTGCATTCCACAAACCCAGCACTCTCTGTGTGAAAAACTTACCTCTGACGTTCCCCTTGTACCTACTTCCAAGTACCTTAAAACTATGCCCCCTCATGTTAACCATTTGAGCCCTGGGAAAAAGCCCCTGGCTAGTCACACGATCGGTGCCTCTCATCATCTCATACACCTCTTATCAGGTCACCTGTCATCCTCCGTCTCTGCAAGGAGATAAGGCTAAATTCATTCAACTTATTCTCATAAGGCACACTCCCCAATCCAGGTAACATCCTGGTAAATCTCCTCTGCACTCTTTCTATAGTATCCACATCCTTTCTGTAATGAGGTGACCAGAACTGAAAGGAAAGCTATTCACAAGGAAAGTTATATTTCATTATGTTTTGGGGTTTCTTCATATCTAGGTATTCATGTAATTGAGGCTAATAATGAGTGTGATCTTGTTAGGCCCAGCCAGTTGAACAGAATTACAAGCTGAGATCCCTGCACTCACCTTGGACTGATCTTGCTGACCTCTGCATTCTGGAATTCAGGCAATGAGCTAAGACATTTGAAAGGCCTCAAGCATCACAGTTCAAAAGCTCTGTCCCCTGAAAACTCCCCTGACAGGTTCTGGCAAAGACAGAGCTGATGTTGGAGACTTCTGACAATTCTGTGGAACATTTGTACAGCCTTTTACATTTCTCTGACATTTAGGGAAGTTTACAATTTATCAAATTCATGATAATAATTAAGGATTAAAATTAATAATAACTTTGTTTGTTCGTTTGTTATGTGCTGTGTCATAGAGTGTGGGCGATCATGGCTTTCCATGACCATGATTGTTCTTGGCAAAGAAGTAGTTTACAATTGTCTTCTTCTGGGGTGTGTCTTTATAAGACGGGTGGCCTTAGCCATTATCCATACTTTTCAGAGATTGTCTGCCTGGCGTCAGTGGTTGCACAACCAGAACTTGTGATATGCACCAGATGCTCATAAGACCTGCTTCTTTGGCTTAATGTGACCTTGACTGAAGGTCTAAGGAGCTGCTACAGTTTTCCCAGGGGTGATCTGCAGCCTAATGGAGGGAAGGAGTGCCTTACACTTCCTTTGTTAAAAACGTATCACCACCCCATCACCTGAAATGGTTTTGGTCATAAATAAACTTGATTAGAACAGTTAAAACATTAAACTAAAGCAAAATCATTTTTAAAAATTGCCTTCTCTGTTGCCTACTAATCTACAGGCATAGAATCCACATTGAAATATGTAAACAAACAACAGGAATTCTGCAGATGCTGGAAATTCAAGCAACACACATCGAAGTTGCTGGTGAATGCAGCAGGCCAGGCCAGAAATATGTAGTGTGTTTATTCCTCTATCAGATCAGATCTGGAGCAGGATATGAATGGTGATTCTCTAATATCTCTGCATACACTTCCTATTCCCTTCGGAAATAACTTCTTCTATATATGGGATCAATTCATTAAGATGAAAAGTGAGGAAAATTAGCAGAGAAATTTCTAAAATCTGCAAACCTTGCAAATTATTCACTTTAATGATATCTGGCTTGAAAGAATTCTTTGGCCAGAATCATTGTAAGGCTTCTCTGTACTTCTACTGCTGGGTAAAGCAGGAATGTCCCTCAGTTAGGTCAAAATTCAGAAGGTTACAAATGTCATGCATTCACCTGAGTTACTTGTTGGGAATTGAGGGATCCTGGATTGAAACTCCAATTTGGGAAGTTTTTATCTATGGACAGACAATTAGAATGTAACTGTACTCCTTAAGTACAAATGACCCACTAATACCATGAGCCTAACATACTCAAAGGAACCCGTAGAATCATATCCTGCCATGAACTAGTGCCTTCATGAAGGACAATTATGCAGCAGGATTATACTGAACCATGGCCCATCTCTGCACCTACTGGAAGACACCTACAGGGTGAGCCTGCCTCAGGCCTCTGCTCCTTTTGCAGGTGAGAGTAGACTTCATATGGTAATCAGATCTCAAAGAGAGAATTGTGTGCTCTGCCCCCAGTAGCACTGACCGTCTTTGGCAATATACTACTCCAAATGTTTTCCTTCACTGTTTTAAATGTGCTTAATTTTCAGAAACATCTGGCTATAATTGAAATAGGTCACAATAATAATATAAAACATCTGAAATAATTACAAATAAAGTATTATATTTAGCATAAAGTACATTATGTAACTGTTAGTTAATGAAAATGCAAAAATGCGCAAAATGAAAATAAACGAAATGTTGGGCGAACTTACCTTTTCACTCAAGGTTTGTGACTCCAGTCCACCTGGGATGAAGTTGAGGAGTCAGGTTGTGTGACTATAGCTTGAAGCATCACAATTCCCCTGTCTACAGTGTGCCAATGTGTACTCTACCTTCCCCAGTGTTCGACAGATGGATAAATCCTTAATACAGTGCCTTAGACTCCTGAGAACAAATCTGTAGGGTCATCATTGCCATTCCACATCTGATAGTGTAGACAGTGGGAGCAAGTCAATCATCTCCTGCCTGGCCAAATTCACCATGCCAGCACCCGTATCCCACATCCCAGCTGACCATACAGTGAGACATTCTCTGTTTCTCTGCACACACTTACCTCAAATGATCCCCCTTTTCTTCAGTCTCCCATACCCTAATCACTTTTTCATCTTGAGTCATCAGACTACCTCCAACTCCCAACTGTGTCCTTGTGTCTTATGTCTATGTACTGTCACCTGGTGAGCCTGTACTGCCAGGTTCTCACGTGTAAAGTTCTGCTCAGGTATTGATGGGAGATCCTCAGGACCATTACCATAGTGAGTATCCCAACTGTCGGGGTCCCACCCCTCAAATATTAATGCCCTCATTTTGATAGGATCTGGATGCTGGTCACTCAGCTTTGCCCAACGCTCCAGACATGCTCTAAGCAATTTACACACTAGGGTGGTTCGCTGGGTTTCAGCTTTGTCAGCTCATTCATGGGCTGACCCAAACAATTCAATTAACATGACACTCTTTCACTCTATGTTTCTCATTCTGTCAGTAACAGTAGACAGTCTTTGCTCCGCTACCCTATAGAAGTCAAATACAGTTTTGAAACCATATAGCATAACCCGACAGGCCATCCATTAACTCTCCTCCTATTTGGGAAACTCAACCTTAATTAGAGTGGCTACCATGCCCAGGATGTCACCTCTACTGCTCTCCCTCTCAGCTCTCCAACACAAGAGAGAGCAACACTCAGACAATATGTTGGCCACTGCCGCAAAACTATAAGTGTTGTCTGTCCACCCCAGTACCTTAATCTCAGTCTCATCCGTAGGTTCATCCTGTTGTTTGTGAAACATAGCACCCATTATACTGAATCCTGTTGGCTACGCCAATTGTGTAACAAAAATTATTTTAAAATTTATTCTGTTTTCTCTTCTGGTCCAGCTCAGGCTATTAACATAAGCCTTCACAAACAAAATAGACACTGCACATGTGCTCAAGGCCACAAGAAAACTATTAGAAATACTAGAAGTGCAATAGAGAAAGAAAAACAAATATCTACTGTAGTAGCAGTATAGAAATCAAAACAATACTTCTAAACAAGTTGAACTCTACAAGGTCAATGGGGAGCTACAGATTCGACAATCTTTTACACAACCTTTGCTCTCTCTCTCTCTCTCTCTCCTTCTTTCTAACTTTAACTTGACATATTCAACTCTCTCTACATACTTGTCCTTATCTTCTCAGCACTAGCTCAGGTCGTGCCTTAGCCTAAGACAAAGGTTTTCACCAGGACAAAGAAAATGCCCCCTTTTTATACCTTTTAAGATTCCTTCAAAATATAATTGTCAGCCCAGTACTCCTCCATACCTTGGTGCTACCATCTGTACCCCCTTATCTCTTACGACCTTCTGCCCAGAAACATAATTTAGGGAAAGGGAGTCAATAGGTTTGAAAGGAGGAAAACTTTCTTCACCAATACCTCATTTTAATTATGTGCATTCGTAACTGATATATAAGAGGGAAAACAGGCCATTACCACACTGACCTGACAACATTTTGTCTTCAAACTTTGCATGTGTACGGGATGCCTCAATATGTGCCCTCACATTTAAGGAGAAATCTAATGTGCTTCTTGGGGATGCAAGTGGGACACCCTGTGGGTGAGGCACTAGAGAGGATGAAGGTATTAAGGTAGGTTGATGAGGGAAAAATGAATAGTGTTTTGAAGTCAAAGGAAGGCACAGGAAGTGAGGCTCGGAAGTTGGAAAAGGTTGTGACGGCCAATTAAATAGGTTTATCCTGGACAGAAGTGAGAGGACAGCTGTTTCGACCTTGATAAGATTCATATTGTTTCCTTGCAATTGAAGATGGATTTCATTAAACTTTGCAAATATTCTGATAAATAAGCAATGTGATGCCTAATATTCTTGAGTTAATTATTGTATAAAGCATTTGAGTCTTTTCAAAGAATTTTATTACAGTTTCAAAAATGTATATAAGCGCTTCAGGCAATTTCCTTCTGAGAGCCACGTGACTTCTGTATGCAAAAGCAATCGTTCAAACTGTTCATCATTCTCAATACAAGGCTCTTGAAATAGTTGAAAATGTGAGCATGGTACATGATGTTTTTTACCGCTGTGATAACAGTATTTATTGATTTGTGCATCCGGTCACTTAAGTATTTTGCGACAAAATATCGTCTGTGAATTACATATTGAGTGCTATCTCTGTTAGATACAGTTTTTTTCAAGAAAGTAATAACCCCGTGATGACATTCTGTCAATAATGGTGCCCCATCTTTTGCAGAAGGAAGACTGCTGGTGAGTGAAATGTCCTTCTTTTTGAAAAATTGCTCAACAACCTGATACAGAACTCCTGTTTTGTATCTGTTTCTAGTCCCCTTGCAAATAGCAACTCTTGAACCATGCTTTCATCATTTATAGTCATAGTCATACTTTAATGATCCCAGGGGAAATTAGTTTTCGTTACAGTTGCACCATAAATAATAAGTAGTAATAAAACCATAAATAGATAAATAGTAATATGTAAATTATGAAATAAGTCCAGGACCAGCCTATTGGCTCAGGGTGCCTGACCCTCCAAGGGAGGAGTTGTAAAGTTTGATGGCCACAGGCAGAAATGACTTCCGATGACGCTCTGTGTTGCATCTCGGTGGAATGAGTCTCTGGCTGAATGTACTCCTGTGCCCAACCAGTACATTATGTAGTGGATGGGAGACATTGTCCAAGATGGAATGCAACTTAGACAGCATCCTCTTTTCAGACACCACCGTCAGAGAGTCCAGTTCCATCCCCACAACATCACTGGCCTTACGAATGAGTTCATTGATACTGTTGGTGTCTGCTACCCTCAGCCTGCTGCCCCAGCACACAACAGCAAACATGATAGCACTGCCCACCACAGACTCGTAGAACATCCTCAACATTGTCCGGCAGATGTTAAAGGACCTCAGCCTCCTCAGGAAATAGAGACAGCTCTGACCCTTCTTGTAGACAGCCTCAGTGTTCTTTGACCAGTCCAGTTTATTGTCAATTCGTATCCCAAAGTATTTGTAATCCTCCACCATGTCCACCCTGACCCCCTGGATGGAAACAGGGGTCACCGGTACCTTAGCTCTCCTCAGGTCTACCACCAGCTCCTTAGTCTTTTTCACATTAAGCTGGAGATAATTCTGCTCACACCATGTGACAAAGTTTCCTACCGTAACCCTGTTCTCAGCCTCATCTCCCTTGCTGATGCATCCAACTATGGCAGAGTCATCAGAAAACTTCTGAAGATGACAAAACTCTGTGCAGTAGTTGAAGTCCGAGGTGTAAATGGTGAAGAGAAAGGGAGACAAGACAGTCCCCTGTGGGGCCCCAGTGCTGCTGATCACTCTGTCGGACACACAGTGTTGCAAGCACATGTACTGTGGTCTGCCAGTCAGGTAATCAAGAATCCATGACACCAGGGAAGCATCCACCTGCATCGCTGTCAGCTTCTCCCCCAGCAGAGCAGGGCGGATGGTGTTGAACGCACCGGAGAAGTCAAAAAACATGACCCTCACAGTGCTTGCTGGCTTGTCCAGGTGGGAGTAGACACGGTTCAGCAGATAGATGATGGTATACTCAACTCCTAGTCGGGGCTGGTAGGCGAACTGGAGGGGATCTAAGTGTGGCCTGACCATAGGCCGGAGCTGCTCCAGAACAGTCTCTCCAGGATCTTCATGATGTGGGAGGTCAATGCCACCGGTCTGTAGTTATTGAGGACGCTGGGGCGTGGCGTCTTCGGCACAGGGACGAGGCAGGACGTCTTCCACAGTACAAGAATCCTCCGGAGCCTCAGGCTCAGGTTGAATACATGGCAAAGTACTCCACATAGCTGAGGGGCACAGGCTTTGAGCACCCTGGTACCGACACCATCAGGTCCTGCAGCCTTGCTTGGGTTGAGACGTTTCAGCTGTCTTCTCACTTGTTCAGCTGTGAAGCCCACCGTGGTGGTTTCGTGTGGGGAAGGGGTATAGTCATGAGAGCAGGGTAGGGGATTGTGAGGAAGGGTAGGAGGGGAGAGTGTAATATGTGTTGGTTGGGGGCTGAGAACAGATGGTTCATGTGGGGGATGGGCAGGGGCCACAATGTCAAATCTGTTAAAGAACAGGTTAAGTTCATTGGCCCTGTCCACACTGCCTTCAGCTCCTCTGTTGCTGGTTTGCCAGAACCCAGTGATGGTCCTCATCCCCCTCCAGACCTCTCTCATGTTGTTCTGCTGGAGTTTCCACTCAAGCTTCCTCTTGTACCCGTCTTTAGCCTCCCTGATCCTGGCTTTCAGGTCTCTTTGTATTGCCCTCAGCTCCTCCCTATTTCCATTTATAAACACCCTCTTTTTAGCGTTCAGGATGACTTTAATGTCCTTTGTCACCCATGGCTTGTTATTTGAATAACAAAGGACAGTTCTTGTCGGAACATTCAGAAGTTGATGTAATCAGTGATGAACTCTGTGAGCCCATCAATATCCTCTCCATGTGGCTCACAGAGTGCCTGCCAGTCTGTCACCTCAAAACAACCCTGGAGCGCCTCATAAGCCTCCTCCGACCATTTTCTCACTGTCCTTGGGGTTGCAGGTTTACTCTTCACCAGAGGCACGTAGCAAGGTTTTATATGCACCAGGTTGTGATCTGACCTTCCCAGTGGGGGGAGGGGAGAGGAGCTGTATGCATCCTTAACGTTAGCGTACATCAAATCCAGAGTCCTCTCCCCCTGGTTATACAGCTCACATACTGCGTGAAGTTGGGCAGTGTTCTAGCCATGGTAACCTGGTTGAAGTCACCCGAGATGGTAATGAGGGCACTCGGGTGCTAGGTTTGTAATCTGGCTATGACGGTGTAAATGATGTTATCTCCTTCCCAACAGAGGAGATAAAAGATTTGAATTATGGATAAAGAAAGGTCTTACAACCTACCTCTCATTTATAGATAAAAGAGTATTACAAAGTTTCCAAATCCTGCAGGACAAACATGGCCTAGAACACAATGACTTTTTTAGGTACCTTCAAGTACGAAAACTATGTTAACCAGAGTTGTAGATATACAGATCTATCAACAGTAGAATTAGAATTTTTCAAGATCCTAAATTCGGCTTGCAGTTCAATACCTAGTAAAGCAGTTTCTCGATTATATAATGCACTCTCCCATGCTAAAAATGTAAACACATTGTATATTAAAGAGAAGTGGGAGAAAGAAGCGGGGTTGGTACTTTCAGAGGAAGCTTGGGGGAAAATATGCAGCTTTCAGTGGTCCTCGACTAATTCTTTGACTTGGAGAGAACATTGTTGGAAAAATATTATAAGATACTTCAAGACCCCATATCAGGAAAAATATAGAGATACAAACGTGATGTGTTGGAGAAGGTGCGGCTCTAAGAAGGCAAATCATTTTCATATTTTCTGGGATTGCCCTAAATTAAGTCTATATTGGGAAAGTATTCATAGAACATTAGTTAAGGTACTTAGGTCCTAGATACCTCTGAACTTTGAGATGCTCTATTTGGGGCATGTATTGTTTCTTGAACAGAAGGAAGATATAAACTTGCTGCAGGCCCTCTTAGTGGCAAGTAAGAAATCAATCACTAGAAAGTGGCTAAATCCAATACCACCTACATTAGAAGATTGGCACGAAATTATCTTGGAAATATTTAAAATGGAAAAGTTGACTTACTCCCTGAGAATTCAAAAAGAAAAATTTTATCAAATCTGGAATAAATGGATTGAATATATAACCCCAATGCAAGCAGACTTTAGATGACTCTCCTAATGATTTATACTGCTCTTCTCATCAACACAGTAATATTGCTAACGTAAGCACCCCTAGTCTAAATGTTTACTGTTTTTGTTTTCTTTTGGAAAATAGAGAATTAATACAAGTAAAGGAAAAGATTTGGGAAAGGGATAAAAAATGATAAAATTAAGTAAATAAGTACATAGGGATTGGATAATTATGTCTGGGGGCAGGAGCAAGCATGAACAAGTTAGGATATAAACACCTACAATGGTTGTTACATAGGCTTACATACAACATTTTGGACCAGAAGAAATGGTCCAGAAGAGATTTATGGAAACTATTGTTACTATGTTTCTTAACAACCAATACCATTACTTAGCCTAATAGATTAGAATTACCACTGTACATAATTATCTATTTAAGTGTCTAATTTCCTTTTATATCATCTCAATGTATACTTAAGAATGTATAAATAATTATAGTTTTATACATATAAAAAATGGAAAAGGTTATGTGTGGAAAAAGTACATGATACTTGTGAATTCCTTATCCAAATAAAAATAAAATTAAAAAAAATAAATAAAAAAGTAAATGATGTTACACGCCGACGTTGGGTCGGCAGGGGGAGGGATGTACACAACAACCACAATTGCATGCAAGATGTGCAGTGAAGGTAACCAAGAAGCAAAGATTTGTTGCCTGGCAAAGTTGAGTCATCCCACTGCAGAGCAAATTCTGTTGTCCTAGGTATGTTACACAATGTGTCTTCCACATTATCAAACATTTCACCTATTCAGCTTTGAACAGAGTTATCGCTGAGTGGAATTGCTTTAGTTATTTGGTCTGGTGACCTATGTAAAACAATACTCAGAACTTCCCTTACTGCTGGCAGAATCAGTTCTTCTCCAATTTTATGGGGCCTTCCAGATTTACCAATGAGCAATGAAATGTCGTATGAAGCATACAAACCATCATTGTTTTGTTGTGAAGTGCTGGCAAGCAAGTTATGAAGTGTTTTCTATTTCTTCGTTTTCACAAAGTTTTCACAAAGTTTTCACAGTTTTCACAAAGTGACTGAAAATAAGCCAAGTTCTTATTTGCTCTATCAGGGTGTATTCTCTTCAAATGTCCAAGGAGCCTGAATGGCTTCATTGCTTTATTTGAAAGAACTTTTTCACACAACATACACATTGGCTGCTGTTGGTTGCTAGGTGCTGGTGTAAATCCATATTTCAGATACTCCACACTATACTGTCAACACTTCTTTTTTTGGTCTGATTCTGCCATTTTCATTATGGATTGATGACCACTGTCAATCATCTATTGTTTAAGTCCAACCTCAAGCGCTACGATCAATAATGGGGAAAGTTATGCCGTCATGATTGCTCAGGAAAACCTGACTCTCTGCCTGAAGGTACGTAAAGTGGAGCTGTGATATCTCGGTTCGGCTGTGGGCAAGAGAAATGTTGTCAAGAACATTCAAAAGGGCAGATTCTGAACCTTACCCCATTAAATACCATACCCTAATCCACAGGAATTGCTTCACTATGTGATTAGAGTATAGGAATCATACTAGCTAACACTGTACTACGGTAGTGAATGGAAATAATTCGTGACTGGGCCCAGAAATAACACAGTTTCTTCCATCCAGATTTCTCATGATCTGCCAAATATAGAAGAGTCACATTGATTTTTGTACAACCATAATGCACTTTGAGCACAGTCTAAGAGAATGGTTGGTTAGCAGGAGATGAGGTGATTACGTGATCATTGTAATCAATTATGAGGAATGAAATGCTTGTAATAAGAAATTTGTTTCTTATATAAGGCCTGTACTCCCCCAGCTGTTCCCGTACTACCAAGCGCCCCCTTCCCCCTTCCCTTTAACTTTATCGTCCCCTTAGAAACTTACGCCTCCCCCCTCGGGGGTGATATCCCGAGGGGGGAGGGGTAAGTTTCTAAGGACACTTTGGGAACTGCTGATTTAGACTATACTGATAATTCAGTTAGTGATGTAGCAGGTGGACTGGGTGAATTGATCCCTAATAAAGAGACATACTGCATAGAAAGACAGAGAAATTAAAAGTTGACTTTCTCCAGTTCATAATGGCTCTGAACAGAAGGGATTGGTGAAAGTGTTATCTCCATATCGTTTGGTGATAAGCTAACCAGTCCCATTCATTTTCCAGCTCTATAGGTTAGCAGTAAGATGTCATTGATCCCAAAGCAATCTACTACAGTGCCTGGAAAATTGAATTAAAAAGAGAAAATGCTGTACACTGGTTAGGAGACATCTTTGTGGAGAGACTTCATGTTGGTGCCTTTTTTCACAACTTGGAAAATTTAAAGATGAAACAAGTCTTAAGTTTCAGATGAAGGGTTGCGAGTCAGAGAGAATAAGACAGAGATATGTAATAAGGTTATTCACTGTAATTGTTCACAGCAGTGGCTCTGAGCTTCCAATTACCTTCTCTGTTTTCATTATCCGACACAGTTCGAATAAAACACAAGTAGATTATATCTCATTTTCTGTCTTCAGAACACAGTGTTAGTTCCATAGTTTCATCCAATACAGTAATAAGTTTCAGATTTCCAGAATTCAGGTTTTTCTATGCTCTTCTCCTTTACTACTTCACATTTCATTCAGCTCTTCCCATATACACCTGCATACTGTTCCTCCTCTAGATACACCTTCACCACCACTATTCAGTTGGCACTACCACACACACTTGGGTTACTTACCGTCTCCTGATTTCTTCCCTCTTGGATACTCAAATGCCAACCTCCCCCCCCCCACCCAGAAAGAAGTTACTTTCATTTCCATCTTTTCACTTTTTTTCTCTACAGATTCTACCACACTTGCTGAGTACTTCCATCACTTCTTGTTTTATTTAAGATGCCATTAGTGGCACCGATAGCACATTGGCGCCTTCTACTTCACCTCAGTTGTCAGGATGGTAAACTTTGGTGTTAAAAATAATTTATCATTTAAGCTACAGCTCCTGTCTTGCCAACGGGCAATACCAAAAATGCCTGAATCCTAATCTATGGGCAGAGGATGGCATGTTTTCAAAGCAAAATCTAAATAGAACAACTGAGAGGAGTTTCACATTAATGGGTCTTCTTGGAGACTCACCTGTTCCAGTCTCCTCAATTTCTTTCCTTCCATATGAATAAGGGAAAATGATCAAGGCATGAATGATTTCCAAACTATGCACTGAATCTGGGATGTAAGTCAAGAAAGTGTCTTGACTTGAAGTGACCAAAACTGAATTGTGGAAGATAATATAGGGTCTGTGTTGAGAACAAAATCTGGAAATGTCAGTGGAGATGGCTGGAATTTGTTCATAGCTGATTTTTTAAGTGCAATACAGATGGCCAGGATATTGACTTTGGTAAGCATCTTAACATGAGGCTTAATGCCTTTGGCCATGGTAGTCTCCAGGGGTCTCTTTGCACTACCCAGGAAAATAACATCTCATCAGCATGAAAGGGCTGACAGATCCATGTTGTGCAACTTGGAAACAAATACATTCTTTTACTGTTATTCTCACATATTCTGCATAGCATGAGACACTGCAGCTATTAAATCAAACCTCATTTTTCATAGATCAGAGACAAAATAAAGCAAGTGTCACTTGAGCCTGTTTTATAATAAAATGTTGCATTTGGTTTGAATTGTATGAAGGCCATCAACTCATTACAGCTTAACCTGACCCAGACCTGCATGCAGATGTGACAGATTTGTAGCAATTCATCATGGGGTGTGCTCAGAAAATAATAAAGGTTGAAAATTAGCTTTATTTGTCACATGAACATCGAAATGTACAGTGAAGTGGGATATTTGTGTTAAACCAAATCAGTGAGGATTGTGCTTGGGTGTACGTAAGTGTTACCGTTCTGCTGGCATGCTCATAGTTTGCTAACCTTAACAGTACATCTTTGGATTGTGGGAGGAAACCAGGGCACCCGGAGGAAACACACACAGTCATGGGGAGAACGTACAAACTCTTTATAAGCAGCTGCAGGAATTGAACCCTGATCAGTGACTGCTGTGTCACTACCACAGACTCTGCCGCGGGGTCTGCCCTCGTCAGTTCTGCAATCATGACCATGAGTTTGCTCATTCAAGCCAATTCGTGTTTCATTCTGCTGGAATTTAACTCCCTTCCTCTCGCTTCAGTCTTGTCAAGACTTGACCAAATGCACAACAACTTCTACGCTCCCTGCTTACATTTGTTCTTGTTCCAGGTAGGAAGATGACCATTTGTATTGATGCTGTAAAGGATCAGTATTCATTTAATGATAAGTTACTGCTTTCTAGCCACAGTGTTAATGTCAGCTTTCAGTTTAAGAGTTTTAATTAACAGCCCTGTTGGCCTTGCGTTTATTGTTTTTCATTTAATCCTGCACAATTCTTATTAAAAGTCAGTGAACTGTTCATCTGCTTCAGTGCCTCTTCCTCCGCACTTGGGCCATAATCGAACACTTGTGTCACGCTGATGCTGTTGAGCGATCTGTTAACCACTGCACTACCGTCAAGCCATATAATCCAGCCATTATCTGGTAGCATGGGTCAATAGCAATTCAATGACTGGACTAGGGCCAGGGTCCTGGATCAGTAATCCAGAGGCATGAGTTTGAATCCTTCCTTGCCAGATGGGGAATTTAAAGTCAAATAATTAAATAAATTGGGTCAGAATGTTGGCGCATGATAGAACGTGACCTTGCCAAGCTGCCGTCATTCCAGAAGATCCTCTGTATTTTCTGGCCAAGAAAGATCTCCAGCACTCTTCTCCTTAATTGTCATCAAGAGGACATGGCAACAACCAGCATGAAGAAACACTGGAGATGGATTGGGCATGTGATGAGAAGAGTGGCCAACTCCCTGATTATGAAAGTACTTCATTGGACTCCTGAAGGACGGAGGAAACACAGGAGACCAAAGACAACTTGACGCCATACCGGACAGGCAGAAATGAGGATCTTGAATCACACCTGGGGCACAATAGAATAGATGGCCAAGGTCAGACAGAGATGGAGGACCTTCACTGCTGCCCTAAACACCAGCAGCATAGCAGGCAGTAAGCAAGTAAGTAATTAAATAAACATGTAATTTAAAGAAATAGTTATGATGCTACTTAATTGTAACATAACCCTGGCTGGTTCCCTTGTGTTCAGAGAAGGAAATTTGTTATCCTTAATCATTCTGGCCCATAGGTGACTCCCGAACTACTGCCCAAATGTTCACTGGGAATTAGGCTTGGTCAATGAAGAAGACAGGAGACTGTCTTGGGTTAGAGGAGTGCAGCTTGTTTGGCTGTTGTTGTTTTGTTATGTTCTCTGTTGTTTTGTCAAGCATTGTGGGCATGCAGTCATTGGATTATGAGGTGAGACTTGCAGGCTGTCCCTGGCACAGCTTTAGGTGTACTGGTTGTTCACACAAATGGCACATTTCCCTGTATATTTCAATATACATGTGACAAACAAACTTGAATTTTGAATATGTATTCCTAGTAATATCGACATCCCCTGAATAAGAAAAAAGCCAGACCCCCCTCCTTTATACATGATATTTAACTGCAAGCTGCTGCAATTCAGAGACTCGTAGTTCTCCAATAGATTTTAATGGAATCAACTTGAATTATTTTTCCTCACACTTTGAATCTTAGGCTCATTGTTTAAAATGTTTGTTGCTGAAAGATATTTACTGTCAATGTAAGCGCCCCATACCAAATATTCTGGCTAGGAGTCCCTGCCACTCTCATGTGGTACAGATTTGTAGAAGATAATATGTTTGCAAAACAAAATAAAATTTAATAACTGTGAACAGTTTCAGTTTTGAGTCTTCTTTGAGACCCATCTGTTCCAAACCCCTCAATTCCTTCCCAACCATAAAAGTAAGGAAAAAGGGATAGAGCCCTATACAGCACAAACTCTTTGAATTATGAATCATGAATCAAGAATCATGTGTAATGCCACTGAATATACACATGAATTTTGAGTTACGGGTGTTGATGGGTAAGTAAAGGATGAAATATCTGATAACTTGCCATTCTTGCAGAATTTGAAGGAGGTGCTATGTAAGAACCGGATAGCTTGAGCGTAAATGGATTGGTTCAGATGATATGACTGAAATCCTCTGAGAACTTCTGTATTTCTACTTTAATGAGATCTTCAGAATCCTTGTAATCTGTATCCAGCAACATATGCTTATGGTCTTGATCTTCAGGATGATATTTATTATTTCATCAATTTAATAAAGGATACAGATCTGAAATAAGAGAAAATACGGCAAAAATAATCCATTGTCTAACATATATAGAATGCTTGTATTAAAAACAAGGTCTGCAAGATCTGTGTATTGAAGATATTCAGCTAAGAGCAATTACATTCTCATTTGTTTTTTGCTCTGCATATCACTTAGTTCAGACATTTTTGGCTAACAGACTTAATCTCCATGGTTGAATGCATTTGGAGTGGTGCTTGGCAGAGACAGGCTAAATGACGGTATGTGCAGTGAATGTATAAACTTCCTCAGCAGACGAGGTTGGCAGCATTTATTCTTCCTCTGCTGCTTCTTCAGGCTGGCTGACTTCAAAATGCATGAACTATAATTCAGGGCTTTTGAGCAGCGTTTATATGCGACTTGTGTACGCAGGACATGAGATTTACTGATACAATACCTGAGAGGTTTTATGCAGCCCAAAACATGAAAGATCCAAAGATTCAAAGTACATTTATTATCAAAGTATGTTTACAGTGTACAACCTGAGATTCATTCTTCTGCAGACAGCCACCAAACAAAGCCACACCATGGAACCCATTCAAAGAAAACATCAAACATCCAATGCACAAAAAAAAAACGAATCGTACAAATGACAAAAAAACAAGTGAATAACACACAGAATATTAAACATCAAACTGTTGAGCCTTGAAATAGTCTAGGAATATTCAGTTTAGTTTAGTTCAGTTCAACTTAGTGCTATGTCATTCATTGACTACAGGTCAAAGAGCTAGTTTGTCCTGACTAAAGTCAGAGAAAAGAGCAATTTAAAAAGGAGTAAACAGAAACCAGAAACATATAACATGAACTGCAGAGCAATTGAGAACAATTGCTTCCATCTTCTCTTTCTTCAATTGGCTTCCCTTAGGCTGTTGGGTTTGAATGAGGCTTGAGATTCAGAGGTGAGTAGGAGGGAGGAGTGGCAACATTGCCATGTCTATTATTCCTTCGTCATTATGAATCAAATTCTCCATTAGTCCAAGCAACAGTGACTGTATGCCAGTTGTGAGGATAGGAATATTACAAGGAGAAGTTCACTAGTCCCTGGGAAATATTAATGATAAACTCTAAAACATTGTGACACAATGAGGGCAAGCATGTGGTGATCATACTCATAACTGTTTGCTTTTTTTCTGCTCTGCCAGAGCAGGTCAGTTTATTCCATTTATCATTATGATTGGGGTATTTACAGCCAAAACCAACTCCCTTCGGTATGCCCAGATTATGTTTTAACTAAGACATTTAAAAGAAGCCCATAAAATTCACATTCAGCTTTCCGGCAATCACACTGGTCTGGAAACTCAATGCCTGATGCCAGCAGTCTAACTAACCGCTAAGGTAAATAGGATATAACCGACAGTAACTGGATTAGCACTGATGTGTCAGCTTAAATAACTTTAATGTATTGCCAGCATGGATATGAAAAACAAAGATATCTTTCTACATAGAGCTGTAACAACCTTAGTTCAGGTGTGACTCTGCACTTTTCCCTCCTGTTACCTCAGCACTGGTTAAAGCAGATAGGGAAACACTTCTTTGGGTATTTTTACAGCATTATATGAAGAGAGTGATTTTCAGTAGACATTATGTGACAAGAGACCTAAGTGGATGGTCAGGACCCAAGTGCTGGAGTATCCAAGACCAGAATCAAGACACGATATGAGACTGAATTGAAGACAGGGTTCGAAACTAGATGCTTGACGAGAATCCAAAGTTGAGATGACAACTGAGCACTGAACCTCAGTTCAGGCGCTCTTTAAATGTTAAAATCCTGGCACCAATACGTGGCTGTCAATTAGAGAGGCAAGCTGGAATCTTTAAAGGGCTGCACCAGTTATCCATATTCCAGAGAGTTAGAGTGTCTAAACCCTGGAGGCTGGCATGGACGGGTGTGTGTCATAACAGAACCCCTTCCCCTACAGCTGACTCTTGACAGCCCTGGCTGCTAGGAGACATAATGACGGTAGCCATTGATGAGAACCGAATCCAAGTTGTCCCTTTCAGGAACCCAACACTGTTCTTCAGGTCGGAATCCTTCCCAGTGCATGAGGAACTGCCAAATGCCCTGAAAAGTTTGTGAATCTAGTTCTTTTAATGGCAAAGACCTGTTCCCCATTGACAAACTTGGGTGGCGGCGGGACTGATGATGGTGGGGCTAAAGGACTGGTGTTTTCAGGTTTTAATTTGTAAGTGTGGAAGGTGGGATTGATCTTGAGGGCCTTGGGGAGCTCTAAGGTGTAAGCCACTAGGTTTACTTTCTTGAGAACCTTGAAGAGTCCAATGAACCGGAGCACCGAATTCCTAGACTCCACTCGGAGAGGTAAATCCAATCCATGTGTTCTCTTGTGTTAGCCTATATTTCAGCCTCCTGGGTAGAGGCCAACAATATCTCATTTGCCCTAGTGCACTTTTCCTTGCGGCACTGGACGAGATGTTCAGCCGCAAGAACTCCAACCTCGGCCTCTTGCTCATGGAAGGCTGGAGGCAACATCCCGTGTGCAGAGTACTGTAAAGTATTGTGGGTGACCTCAGCCCACATCAAATGGTCGCACCATGTGCCTGGTCTTCAACGTGGGTTTCATTCCATATCCTGGTTCACCTATTCTGTCTGGCCATTGGAAAGACTCACTGCTGCCCAATCAGTGTACAGAATGCCTCCAAAAACGTAACACGAATTCAAGACCATGATCCGACACAATGTTCACCAGAAATTCGTGGATCCTGAAGGAATGGTACAGGGCAATTTTGGCTGACTCTGCCACAGATAGTAGCTTGAATTACTGAAGTTTTGGGCCTTTGAAAAATGATCTACAATTACCATGATGATGGTCTTCCCCTTGCAAGGCGGAAGACCCGTGTCAAGGCCCATGGAGATGTGTGCCCATGGTCTGTCAGAACAGGTAGAGGGTGAAGGAGACCTTGAAGATGTGTGTGGGTCTCCTTGTTCTGGGCGCACACCTCGCATGCCTGCACGTATTGTTAGACCTCTATTGCCATTTCAGGCCACCAGCATCTTCTCTTAATGAACTCAAGGACCCTGGCAACCCTTGCTTGAGTGGTCATGCTTGATGTTCCCATTGAAATACCTAAGATCTGACGGAACTTGGGATGAACAGATGACCCAGGTGACTGTTCCTGGGAATCTCCCCTCTTGCCTGGGACTTGTGGATACATGCACCAATTCCCTGGTCGATAAGTCAGTTTCATCCTACCTTAGATGGTCATCTACCTTAACTGCTAGAGACACCATCTGGCCTGCCTTGAATTCATTCTTTTAGCCTCCTGAATATAAGCCAGGTTCTTTTGGTTTGTCCATACAGTAAAAGTGTTCTTGGCTCCATCAAGCTAGTGACGGCAACTTGACCACGAGCAGCTCTCTGTTTCCAGTGCCATAATACGCCTCTGCAAAGCATTGCTACCTGGAGAAGAATGCACACAGTACAGCTTATTGTCCAAAGGTGTCTGTTGAGACAACACTGCACCCACTCTGACACCTGTGGTGACAACCTCCACAATGAAGGGAAGGTCCAGATTAGGTGAAACCAAAATGGGAGCTGTTGTAAACCACTGTCTGAGCTCCAGCAAAAGAAGCCTTCACTTTGGTAGTCCAAACAAAAGGGCCCGTGGATCTCCTAGTTAGTGCTGTCAGTGGAGCCGTCACTGAGTTGAAGTTCCTGATGAACTTTCATAAAAGTTGGCAAATTCCAGGAATCATCCCAGAGCACGTCATTTATAAGGGCCTGGAAAACTGCTGGCCCATTCACCAGGCCGAATGGCATGACCAGATACTGACAGTGTCCAGTTGCTATCTTGAATGTAGTCTTCCACTCATCGCCCTCCTTTATACGGACCAGATTGTAAGCACTCCACAAGTCTAGCTTTGAGATTACTCTTGCCATATGGACAATCTCGAAGGCAGTGTTCATGAGTGGAAGCGGGTAATGATTTTTGGCTGTTATGCAATTCAGCCCTTTATAATCAATGCACAGCCTCAGGCTTCCATCATTTTCTGGACAAAAAAGAAGGCTGCACCAGCTGGTAACGTGGAGGGCTGAATGAATCCCATGGCAATGGCAAGAGCCTCCATTATGTCCTCCCTAGTGTTTCTCTCCAGGGCTGAGAGTGTGTACAATTGACCCTGTGGAGGACAAATACTGGGCAGTAGATCTATTGCACAATTTTAGGGTCAGTGAGGTGGAGGAGTCGAACCCTCTCCCTTTCCAAATCCTTGTAGATGGAAGGGATTTCCAACTTTTGTGTTCCAATACCCTTGAACATTTTGTGACTGGATCCCTTAGGCTTGGCTGCCAGAGCTCGAGACTGCTTAGGTACCTCGTTGACCTGCTCCTAAACTAGAGACCCTCTCTCACTAGATCCAGCTCACACCCAATTAGACTGGGTTGGGACTCGCACCGTTCTGTTGACTGGGGCCAGCTTGTCTGCCCTTGAGTTAGGACAGGGTCTCCCAAAGGCTCCAGGAGACCTTGAACAAAAGTCTACCTCCTCATCAGTTGCTAGTGTCGGGAGAATCTGGGGGTTGGAACATTAAGCTTAAAATGACAGGACCGTGCAAGATCCTCCCTTCCTTCCAGTTCACGGAAGGGTTATGCTGGGACAGGGTGCCCATGGATCAAGGGTACGTGAGGAGAATTGATGATATAGAAACAAATGACCTCCACAAATTCCTCTATCCTGATCCTCCAAACCAGTGTCTACTGCAGGATCTGCCCAGAACCGAGAGGACAACTCCCCTGGGCAGTTGCGATCATGGGCTGGCTCAACTCCTGCAGTTGTATGTGGAGCTGACGTGCAGTCCCCACGTCCAGAAAATTACCACCTGTCCCAGGGCCCACAAGGGCATTCACCTCCAGCTGATTCTTTTTCCAGGAGATCTCCACCTTCGGCATGACACCAGCGTCAGTAGAATCGGGAGTAGTGGCTCCTACCTTTACAGTCCTCCTAAAACTGGATGGTTTTAACTGTCCTCCTGAGGGCTGCAGCTTCGGACATTTGGCCCATAGGTGACCTGCTTTCCCACAGTAATAGCAGCAACCTTGACTCCAGTGCAGGGATCTCTCATTGGTGAAGAGACTTGCGCAACCGATTTGCATGGGCTTGACAGGATCTTGAGCAGGAGATGGGTGGGTTATTGCTTGAAGTTGGGAAGTGGATGTGTTGAAGCCAGACTCGGGCTAGCCCTCTTCAACCTCTTGAGGTAGTCCCACTTTCACTCCACCAGGCAATTATCGAGGCAGATAGACTGATCAATCAGAGCCTCTAGGTCCTCTACCAGCTCTCCTTAGGCAAGGGCATCCTTTGATTTGCCTTGGAGTCTGTGGTGGTACAAAGTGGCCAAGGCCTCCCTGTTAGGCTCAATTGTACTGTGACAAGAGACCTGGGTGATGGTGTTAGGAAGCAGGTGCTAGAGTGTCTGAGACTAGAACGGAGACACAATATGTGATTGAAATGAAGACTGAGTTCCAAACTAGATGCTGAACAAGAATAGGAAGTTGAGCTGATGATTGAGTACTGAACCTCAGTTCAGGTGCTCTTTAAATATTAAAGTCCTGGTGTCAAAACATGACTGCGTCGCACCAGCTATCCATATTCTGAAGAGTTAAAGCGTCTAAACCCTGAGTTCGGCGCCGTGGGGTGCGTGTCGTAACACATTGTTTTGCTCATCAGCAGTATGATCCAGTATTTCACATCGAAAGAGGATATTTAAATACTAATCACAAGCAAAAATTCAGAAATTGCAACCAGCAGTGACCTAACACTATGCCTCTAGTTTTTCTAACGTAGTTAAACGGTGTGCATCACTAATGGCTGTAAAACCACTTTTTGCAATTTACAAGAATATGTTGCTTTGATGGAAATTTATGGAATCCAGGTATAATTTCCTTCTTTTACTTAAAAACACTTGGCTGCTTATTGGCATTAATCGAAAAGGCAGAAAGCCAATGTCAATTTCGAACATCTGGTGACCAGCTGCTCTAATACATCCATTTGCTGAACAGAGAAATACCATAAATTAAACATAAAAATTCAAAATAAAGATTAAAAAAAGCTTTACCATAGGAAATATAATAATGCATAATTTGGATACATTAAGGATTTATAAGAGTGGCAGTTTCCTTTATGCAAGTTAAGTGTGAAGGGCAGCATGATAGTGTAATGGTTGGCTTAACGCTTGACAGCACTAGCGATTGGAAGAGTGGGGTTCAATTCCTGCCACTGTCTATAAGGAATATGTTCTTCCCGAAACAACATGGGTTCCAGTTTCTTCTCACATTCCAAAACAGACATAAGGATCAGGTTATGGTTTTGATGTGTCAATGTACATGCGACAAATAAAGCTGATCTCTTAAAAAAATCAAATGCAGAGGGTAAGAATAGCCATACCATGTAATTCAGTCTTCTGCTTGCCTAAGATCAGCTCTGATTTGGTTGGAAGGTAAGGCAGGAGCAAGGGGTTGATTGGTCAACACGTTGTTGGAACAAAATTATATCTAAACAAGACTGCACAAATTTAATTTGTCTGAACAGTTATATTCTGACTAAGGAGTGATTTCAGAACAAACCTTCAAAAAAACTTCAAGAGAGCAGGAAAACAGAATGTTTAAAAGTTAATTTAAAAGGACAATTATTTAATAAGCTTCTTTCTTTAGAAGTGTTCATGATGGCTTTTGACATTCCTGGAATTGCATTCTTTTACACTTTGCCCATTTTAAATTCTATTCAATGCAAATGACTAAAGTGGATAGTTGCCTTAGAATTTCCAATTGGCTGTCAGCTGATATGGATAGAGAATATTACGTGTGTCATACCCACCCAGCTAATGTTATGTTGACCCTGTTCCGATTTCCAGTCACAGCATTGCTTGAAAAATATTGAGAGGCATCATTGTCATTAGAAAATTATCTGTAACCTAACATATATCAAAGCAATTTTATTTTGAGACTACCAATAAAGGCTGTACAACTTTTACCTTGTCTTCCTGCTATAGTACATTTAAGAGTTAGTGTATTTTTAAGAACTGAGTATACAATGTGGTATGACTTTTGACATATTGTTGTGCTAGCCACTGCTTTTAGCAGGGAGCTGACTATATTCAATAAAGCACTCTATTTTGTAATGTCATCTTTGGTATTGGCTTAGTAAAGACACAACCATTTGAGATATCAAGCTCTGGTAAATAGAATTAATATAGATGGATATTTTATGGTTGGCATGGACATGATGAACTATTTTGTGTTTCTTTGGAAACTGTTGTAAACAATGAAGACAATCCAATTCCAAGCAAACCAGCTCTTTTCAACATATTGTTCACATCCCAAAGACAAAGGTTAATTGGCTACTGTGGCTACCTTGATGCAATGGTGGTGCTAGGCACATCATAGACCAGCTGTTATCTCCGTCCCTTTACATATGATTTTCTACTTCTATACACTTGCCATCTGTCTAAACCTGCTTCTGATGCTATGATATTGGATGAAGGTACACTGAATGAAAATGGCATACTTCAATTTGAATCAGCCAATAACCACTTAGGTTTAAATTATGTCAGTATCGAAAATTCTGCGCTATGTTTTCCAGACCCACATAATAGAACAGAGGAAGCAACAGAGAGCAGATGAATTGCCTCACTATCAAGGAAGTAACATTTGTGGCAGATAGCTGAAAAGGAGCCATTGCCACTAACTTTCTACCAACAAGCTACTTTCACTAATTCATTCATGCACTTTGGCTCTACCTACAATCAAGCCATCGATCCCTGAAAGCCTTATTTAAATATTTGGTCTTGTGGATCAGTGCAGCTCTATCTCAAAGTTTGTTGCTTTTACATTTGAGGTACTCAAAAATAATGTAATCTGAGATAACTGAAATTTATAAAGTGAGCTGTTGTCAGAGTCAACAAAGTAGGAAGAAGCTTAAGGATCTGACGAGCAACTTTCTCCAGTGATTTTTTTTTCTTGGCAACGCTGCCTGTCCACCTGGATGTGCTTCTCATTGCTACTGGAAAGTTCAAACCACTGGCAGGTTTTCAGAATCCCAGTTGCACTCAAACCCTGTGCAAAATGCAAAAGATTAGTATGGTTTACCATGTTTGAATTTGTATTGCCAGCTGAAACCCCTAAAATAAAAACAAAAAAACATACAGGAAGCACTCGGGCCAGGCAGCATCTGTAGCTAAAGAAACAGAGCTAACAGTTTAGATCAAAGAACCTTTACCACGGAAGATTTTTTTGAAATATAATATAATATTTCAGTTTCCACCTTAACATGTGCATGTTCAAATCATCTTTTCACCCTCTGTAAAAGTGTTTAAAGTGCTAATTTAAAACAGCGCTTTTAATTCCTTGCTAATTATCTGTTAGAGTTCTGGGGAGCTCCAGGAGGCTTAAAATTCTAACATATCAAACTATTAACATATAACTATTACAAGTTATAGCAAGGGAGAGTCAGACACATAAAAATGGCAGGCAGCCCATTCGCATCTGCCTCACCAAGAATGTTGGAAGCAGTCAGATGCTGATCTTAGAAGTCAGACGGTGCTCTGTAGTATATTCCAGATCATGTGTCAAGAACACTTGCAATGTAATGTTTTCCTCATAACAAACTCACTTAAGATCTGGAAGAACATTACCACACTTGTCACCCAGATGGCCCAAACAGGCAAGATGTTTTGCACATAACCTTCTTTAACTAAACAGCATACATTCCACATTTACTTATTATTCCAATTCCCTAACTGAGAAATACTGTTAGACAATTATTTCCTTAAATTTAAAGACAATTTTGATCTTGCATCAAAAAATCAATCAACAAATGCTTCGAAGGCTTTTAAAATTATATTTTTTTGGCACAGAGAGGCCCATTTGTAAAAGTTATGTAGTTCTGCACCCAAACAATCCAATCACAGTCAGTGGATACAAACCAACTTAAGTGCTAATTTTAGAAAGGTTTATTGATAAGATTACTGACATAAATACTTTTAACATATAGCAAGAAATAAGCACCCCAAAAGATAACACAGTCAAGAATTATTGGAGTTGACACAAAGAAAATCTGTAATTCATTATTTTTTACCTTTTATCCCTTTTTCTTTTCAGATTCTTGGAGATCTTTTGTACCAATTGATTTTTCACACACAAATATACAGTATATATTTATTACCAATGCTTAAAAACATTACCTAACTATTATTCCAGATTTCAAAAACACTCTGTAAATGTATAAAACAAAAACAGTGTCCTGAAGAAGGGTATCATCCTGAAACGTTGACTGTTTCTTCGTTTCTATAGATGCTGCCTGACCTGCTGAGTTTCTCCTGCATTTTGTGTACGTTGCTTTGTATGTTCAGCATCTGCAGAATCTCTTGTGTTAACAATGTATATATGTATTTTTCATTTTAATATGACAATAACTGTAAAAATATTAATCACTAAAGCTAATGATACTGGAAAGAATATTTCAAAATCATTTAATTTTAATGAATTAACACAACTCAAGAAATAATTCAATAATGGTGATGATCTTGATTTTAAAATATTGTGCTTTAGCAGGATGGTAAAATCAGAGGTTGATTTTCCTTTATTGTGGCTAATATGAATCTTTTAAACCTTGATTAATACAGTAACATTATTTCCTTTGATGCAATTCAGCACATCTACATCCTGGCCAGAAACTATAGTTCACAGTTTTGCAAAGACACTTACTGTGAGGAAAGTTATTAAATATCATCATTCCCTGATATCTGTTTTTACAGTGGGGATTAGGTGCTGTGAAATTGCAGCAGTTAACTTTTAGACAGAATAAAGTGATTAATAACTAGTTTGCCTAGATTTTTGGTAGCATCTAGATAACGTTACCTGCTTCATACAGCTAATATAGAAAACTACTTCATTCATGCCTTTGTCATGTTTATTTAGTGATACCGAAAGGAGTAGGCCCATCCAGCCCTTCGAGGCACGTTGCCCCAGCAACCCCCAACAAACCTGATTCACCCCAACCTAATCACGGGACAATTTACAATGATCAATTAACTTATCTAGTATATCTTCGGACTGTGGGAGGAAACCAGAGGACCCGGAGAAAACCCACACATTCCACGGGGAGGAAAATAGCAATGTTATTGAAGATTAATTTTTATGTACAGATTATTAATTTATAGTGAATATTGAAATTCCTGTTTAGTAAACCTGGAATCAATCTGCTATCGGTGGAGCAAGTAATTGGAAGGATGTGTATTTATAGAAAATTGTGAATACTTGCCAATACAATAAAAACAAATGCAACTTTTATTGGGTTATTCATCTTTTGAGCAGTTCTCAAATTATACAGAATTTTCCAAACATAACTGTAAAATAATTTAATACATATAAAAGCAAAAAAATTCTGAACTTTGGACTGTTCTGCAAGTAGGATATCAATGTGGAACATTGACTATGTTTCTCACTCCACAGTTGCTACCTGACCAGCTCACTATTTCCAGCAGCTTCTGTTATTATTTAAGATTTTCTGTTCCTGCAATATTTTTGCTTCGGCGTTCTGTACAATAAAAGCGTTATTTTTTCAGTTATGTAAAGAGTAAAAGAGAGGCAAGAGTGGAAATTGGACTGCTGGGAAATGACATTGGAGAGGCAGCGATGGGGAGCAAAGAAATGGCGGCTAAACTTAATAAATATTTTGTATCAGTCTTCACTGTGGAAGGCACCAGCAGCATGCCAGAAATTTGAGAGTGTTAGGAGAACGAAGTGAGTGTAGTCATTATTATTAAGTAGAAGGTGCTTGGGAAGTTGAAGGTAGATAAATCATCTGGACCAGATGGACTACAACCAAGGGTTCTGAAAGAGGTAGCTCAAGAGTTTATAGAGGCAAGAGCAGTGAACTTCCAAGAATCACTAGATTCTGCAATGTTTCTGGAGGACTGGAAAATTGCAAATGTCACTCCACTCTTTAAGAAGGTGAGGTTGGGGGGGTGGGGACAATAGACAGCACATTATAGGCCAGTTAGCCTGACTTCAGCAGTTGGCAAGATATTAGAGACCATTATTAAGGATGACATTTCAGGGTACTTGAAGACACACAATAAAATAGCACACATTCAACATGGTTTTCTTAAAGGAAACTGTTGTTTGACAAATCTGTGGGAATTCTTTGAGGAAATATCAGCCAGGATAGACAAAGGGGAGTCAGTGGATGTTGTGTACTTGGATTTTCAGAAGGCCTTTGACAAGATGCCACATGTGACACTGCTAAACAAGATACAAGCCCATAATATTACAAGAAAGATACTAGCATGTACCGAAGATTGGCTGACTGCAGAAGATAAAGAATGGAAATAAAGAAGGCCTTTTCTGGTTTGGTAGCCTGTGACTAGTAATATTCCACAGGGGTCAGTATTGGTTCCGCTACTTCTGATGTTACATGTTAATGATCTGGCTGATGGCATTGATGGCTTTGCGGGAAGCTTGCACATGATACAGAGGTAGGTGGAGGGGCAGGTGTGGTCTTATGTTGGCAACCAACTGGAATCCACTGTCCCTGCTATCCAAAGATTTTAAATCTAAAGCCATGATTCCCATTTTTGCTATGTTTGCAAAATCAATAACTTGAGAACGAATGGTATAGTGTTTGCTGCAAAATAGAGGAGGAAACTATGGTCTGTGGAGTGAGTTGGAGCCAGTTCCTTGTGGACTTTAGGTGTCAGTTTTAAAAAGTGAGCAGGGCCTGTTGAAACTTGTCTGCAGAGCAGGATATTATTTGGGTTATTAGCAATTTAGCAAGGACCAATAAAAAGAAGCCAAATGTATGCAGAGTGGCCATTGTTGCAGTAAGCCAGGGTTAGAGTGAAAGGCTTTGGCTCAACAGCCTTCAGCATGAACAGGCAGAGGCTAAGGGTGCAACGTCTTTTGAAATCATCTAGTTGATTGTAGAACTCAAATTTAAAAAGTGAGAGCCAAAGGTGTAACAGGTGTTGGCAGGATGGGAGTTAAGGCAGTGGAATGCCCATCCTGTAAAATGTGGGAATACTGGGTACCTAACAGTCTCCCTGATGACTACATCTGCAGGAAGAGCATCCAGCTTCAGCACCAGACTGATAATTTCAAGGAACTGGAACTGGTCATATCCCTCAGCAACAGGTATACCCCTTTGTATACTGCTAGGGTGGGATGACCTATCAGAGCACAACAGCAGCAACCAGACCAGTGGCACTGTGGCTCAGCAGAGAAGGGTAAAGTCAGGCAGAGCACTAGTGATAGGAGACTTGATAGTTGGGGGATGGGGGCAGTGCCTCCCAGGTACTAAGGTCCAGGATGTCTCAGAGCTGCTGAAGAATATTCTCAGGGGGAAGTGTGAGCAGCCAGAGGTCGTGGTGCACATTGGCACCAATTACATAGGTAGCAAGGGGAAAGAGGTCTTGTACAATGAGAATAGAGGATTAGGAAAGGGGCTGAAGAGCAGGAGCTCCAAGGTAGTAATCTCTGAATTACCCCCATGCAATGTGCTAGTCATGTCAGGAATAAGATGATAGCACAGATGAATAAGTGGCCGAGGAACAGGTGTAGGGGGCAGGGATTCAGATTCTTGGATAATTGCAACCTTTTCTCTTGCACCTCTTGTACAAGGTGGGTTGCACCAAGACTGGAAGGGAACTAATATCCTAACCAGGAGGTTCACTAGTATCACTTGGAAAGGCTTGAACTGGTTTGGTAGGGGATGGGAACCAGAGAACCAGTTCAGAAAGTAGAGGGATAGAGAGGAAGGTCGATATCAGGGCCAGTAAAAACAGGCAGGAGCAAAATAATAGATATGATGGGTTGCAGAGTTTGAAATGTGTGTATTTTAGTGCTAAAAGTATTATGGATAAAGTTGATGAACTTAGAGCATGGATCAGTACATGGAACAATGATGTTGTAGGCCATTACAGAGATACTTGATTCAGAGAGGGACAGGAATGGGTGCTTAATGTCTCATGGTTTTGATGTTTTAGAAAAGATAGAGAGGGAGGTAAAAGAGGTGGTGTAGTCGCATTACTAATCAGGGACAATATCACAGTTGCATTAAGAGGGGACATAATGGAGGGCTCATCCACTGAATCTATATGAGTAGATCTCAAAAATAAGAAGGGTGCAATCACTCTGATGGGATTGCACTACAGACCTCATGATAGCTACAGGGATATCAAGGAACAGATACTCAGACAGATTAAAGAAAGGTGTAAAAAACAATAGGGTTGATGTCTTGGGGGACATCAACTTCCCTAATATAAACTGGGACCTTCTGAGTGCAAGAGGTAGGGGCAGAATTTGGTAGGTGCATCCAGGCAAGTTTCTTAAATCAATATGTAGATAGTCCAACAAGAGGTGAGGCTGTAGTGGACCTGGTGTTAGTTAATGACCCTGGCGGGTGACCAACCTTTCAGTGATGAATGATTAGGGAACAGTGATCACAACTCCTTAGTTTTAGGATACCTATAGATAAGGATAAGTATGGACCTTGCTGGAGAGCATTACAAATGAGCAGGGCAAATTACGAGAGCATTAGGCAAGAACTAGGGTGAGTTAATTGGGAGGAGCTGGTTTTTGGGAACTCCACATCTGACATGTGGAGGGTGTTTAAAGACCAACTGCACAGACATGTTCAAGTAAGAATGAAGGACAAAGATGGCAAGGTAAGAGAACCTTGGATGTCGAGAGAGGTGATGAATTTAGCCAAGAAGAAAAAGGAGAAGTGTGTAAACCTTAGAAATCTGGAATCAAACAGAGCTCTGAAGGATTATAAAGAAGCAAGAAAAGAAGGGAATTAGGAAAGCCAGGAGGGGGCAAGAAAAGTAGGATTAAAGAGAATACCAAGGCACTCTATACATATGTCAAGAGCAAGAGCATAACAAGGGAGCGAGTAGGACCACTTAAGGATAGAGAGGAACTTTTGCTTGGATGCGGAGGATGTGGTTGAGGTCCTTAATGAATCCCTTACATCAGCATTTACCAAGAAGAAGGAAGTGGAGGATAAGGAAATCAGTGTCACTCCACTCTTTAAGAAAGGTGGGAGACAGCAGAAAGGAAATTATGGACAAGTTAGCCTGACCTCAATGGTTGGGAAGATGTTGGAGTCAATTGTTAAGGATTGGGTTATGGAGTATTTGGTGATACAGGACAAGGTAGGACAATGTCTGCATGGTTTCCTTAAGGGAAAATCTTGCCTGACGAACCTGTTAGAATTCTTAGAGGGGATTGCAATTAGGATAGATAAATGAGATACAATGGATGTTGTATATTTGGATTTTCAGTAGGCCTTTGACAAGGTGCCACGCATGAGGCTGCTTACCCAGTTAAGAGCCCATGGTGTTACAGGAAGGTTACTGGCATGGTTAGAGCATTGGCTGATTGGTAGGAGGCTGAATGTGGGAATAATAGGATCCTTTTCTCATGGGCTGCCATTGACTAGTGGTGTTCCATATGGGTCAGTGTTGGGACCATTTCTTTTTATGCTGTATGTCAATGAATTAGATAATGGAATAGATGGTTTTGTTGCCAGGTTTGCCGATATGAAGATTGGTGGAGGAGCAAGTAGTGCTGAGGAAACAGGAAGGCTACAGAAGGACTTAGACAGATTATGAGAATGGGCAAGAAAGTGGCAAATACAATACAATGTTGGAAAATACATGGTCATGCATTTTAGAAGAGGAAATAAATGTGCAGACTATTTTCTAAACAGGTAAAAAATCCAAAATTCTGAGGTGCAGAACGACTTGGGAGCCCCTGTGCGGAACACCCTAAAGGTTAACTTGCAGGCTGAGTCAGTGCTGAGGAAGGCAAATGCAATGTTAGAATCCATTTCAAGAGGTCTAGAATATAAGAGCTGGGAAGTGATGCTGAGGCTTTGTACGGCACTGGTGAGGCCTCGCCTTGAGTATTGTGAACAGTTTTGGGCTCCTCATCTAAGAAAAGATGTCCTGACATTAGAGAGGATTCTAAGAAGGTTCACAAGGATGAATCCAGGAATGAAAGGGTTATCATATGAGGAACGTTTGATGCCTCTGGGACTGTACTTGCTGGAATTTAGAAGGATGGGGGGGGGGCGCGGTTAATCTCATTGAAACCTTTCAAATGTTGGAAGCCCTAGACAGAGTAGATGTGGAAAGGATGTTTCCCATAGTGGGGGAGTCTAGAAGAAGTGAGCACAACCTCAGGATTGAGGGGCATCCACCTAAAACAGAGGTGTGGAGAAATTTCTTTAGCAAGAGAGTGTTGAATTTGTGGAATTTGTTACCACAGGCTGTTTTGGAGTCCAGGTCATTGGGTGTATTTAAGGCAGAGATTGATAGGTTCTTGATTGGTCATGGCATCAAAGGTTACGGGGAGAAGGCCAGGGAGTGAGGCTGAGGAGGGAAAAAAAGATTGGCTATGATTGAATGGAAGACCAGACTCGATGGGTCAAATAGCCTAATCCTGCTCCTATGTCTTATGGCCTTATGGTGTTGAGCATGTTCATATGTGTGGGCACTTCAATGTAAAGGAGGATGTAGTGTTGGGTCCGAAAAAACATTAAGATGGATAAGTCCCTCAGGCTGGATAGGATATACACCAGGTTATTGAGAAAGGCAAGTGAAGAGACTGCTGGGGTCTTGACCAATATATTCTTGTCCTCTCTAGCCACAGGCGAGGTCCCCAAGGGCTGGTGAGTAGCCAATGTTGTTACATTATTCAAGAAGTGAATCAGGAGTAATACTGGATACTGCAGACCAGTGAGCCTCGCGTCAGTTGTAGGGACATTATTGGAGAGAATTCTTAGGGATAAGATTTATGAGCATTTGGAAGACCATCAGGGAGAGCCAGTGTGGCTTTTAGTAGGGCAAGTCATGTCTTACTAACATGAGTTAGAAAGACTCATGTAAATCAAGTTATCAAGTTAGTAAGACTGAGTTTTTTGATGAGGTGACAAGGGTGATTAATGAAGGTAGAACTGTGGATGTTACTTACGTGGATTTTAGTAAGGTGTTTGACTGGGTCCTTCATCGAAGCTCATGCAGAAGATTAAGATGCATGGAATCCAGGGTGAATTGCCCTTGGGATTCAAAACTGGTTTGCAATAGAAGACACAGGGTAGAAGATTGAGGGTAGTGGTTGAAGGGCTTATTCTAGCTGAAGGTCTGTGATTAATGATGTCCCACAGGGATCAGTACAGGAATCTCTGCTGTTTGCCATGTATGTAAGTGACTTGGATGAAAAGTTTGCAGATGATATAAAGATAAATGGTGTTGTGGATAGTGTAGAAGACAGGCAAAGAATACAATGGGATATAGATCAATTGCAGATATGGCCAGAGAAATGACAGATAGAGTTTAACCTGTCCAAATATGAACCTGTGTTGTTCCTTGTTAGGTCAAATGCAAAAAGACCATACTTTGTTAAGTGCAAGATCCTTACCAGTGTTGATGACCAGAGGGACCTTAGGGTTCAAGTTCATTGATCTCTGGCTACATAGGTTGATAGGGTGGTTAAGCAGGCATATGGCATGCCTGCCTTTATTAGTTGAGGCATTGAATTCAAGAGTCAGAAAGTTATATTGAAGCTTATAAAACTTTAGTTAGGCCACACCCAGAGTACTGCACACAGTTCTGGACACCCATTATAGCCATTAGAGGAAGGATGTTGAGGCTTTGGGGAGGTTGCTGAAGAGATTTACCGCAGCGTTGCCACATGTGGAGGACGTGCTATAATAAAAGATTGGACAAACTTGGGTTGTTTTCTTTGGAGTGATGAAAGTTGAGGTAAATTTATAAGATTATGAGAAGCATAGATAGAGTAGAGGGTTGAATGTCAAATAGCAGAAGGCATGCATTTAATGTGAGAGGGGATAATTTCAAAGGAGATGTGAGGGGCAATATTTCACACAGAGAGTGGTGGGTGCCCGGAAGTGCTGCCTGAGGCAGAAACATTGCAGACTTTTAAGAAAGATAGATACATGGATGTGAGGAAAATGGAGGGATATGGACATTGTGTAAGTGGAAGAGACTAGATTAGTTGGCCATTTGATTACTAATTTAAATAGTTTGGCACAACATTGTGGGCCATAGAGCCTGTTCCTGCGCTGTGCTGTTATCTGTTCAAAAACATTGTCATATAAATAATTAAACATTTGCTCATTACAAATGCTAACAGTCAATTTATGTTCTACTTTTTAATGGCTGGAATGCTTACATGTAGATTATGATTCTGATAAAATTCATGTGTATACAGTACATAATTTTGTATATTTTACAGCAGTTTTCTACAGTCCTCACAAACGATATGATGTTGAAGTTAAACATGCTGAACATTGAACACAGCAAAGCAGGAGCAAGAGCAAGTATTTTGGCTCTTTGGACTATGTCTGCTATTCAAAACAATTGCTTGATCTGCTGGCACAGTATTTTATCTTCCTGCTCTTTTCCCACAACCTTTGATGTTTTTGTTAAATTTATTTTTGTGATTTACAAATGGTGAACGCAGTAAAAGAATGTTTTTTTTGTATCACATTGAAAGGGTTTTCCCTTCGCCTCATAGGGCTTTTACATTCAAATAGGTGACTTCCTGCAGGCTAATTCATCAGTGGTGTGTGCCGGAGCTGTGTTTTGTGCAGTCAACAGCTGGTGCTTACAAAAAAAAAGTTGTTAAATATAACTAGACATGCTATGACCACTGAATTCCTGGCATGATGTCCTGTCATGAGAAGACTTGGAAAATGGAAGACTTTGATCTGCCAATCTGGAATGCATACAACCTGTACTAATATACCAGGATACCTCTTTACCAACTTCTGTAAAAATTTTAAATAAATAAATACATGAAAGTTATGATGAAAGAAAAGCCAGGGTAAATTTGAAAGAGTCAATTAAAACTGACATAGATTTACAAAGAAGTTCATATGAAAACAATACCGAGGGTTAAGGTTGGCGAGGTTAAGATACGTTTCAACCAAAGGAGGTGTACAGCACTCCTTCCCTCTGCTAGACTGCAGGTCACCCTTGGGCAAAGTGTAGCACCAACTTAGCCACACCTACCCCCATCAGGGTCATGTGATACTATGGGAGCAGGCAGTGAATGATCGTATGAGCAGCTGGTGCATATCACAAGTTCTGGTTATGTGACCACTAATGCCGGGCGGGCAATCTCTGAAAAGTATTGATAATGGCTGAGGTCACCTGTCTTGTAGCGACACTGCCAAGAAGAAGGCAATGGCAAACCAGTTCTGTAGAAAAATTTGCCAAGAACAATCATGGTCATGACAAGTGGAAGACCATGATCGCCCGTGTCACTTGACAAGGCACATAATCATGGTGATGATGATGACTGAAGGTTAAATTGATCCAGGATAAAAAATTGCTTTATACACACTAGATTAATAATTTCTTTAGTAATATAGCATGGTAACAGTAAACAAGTCTGTGTCACCCGATTACATCCATGTAACTAATTAACTAACTGACCTGCGCGTCTTTGGGATGTGGGAGGAAACCAGAGCATCTGGAGAAAACTCACACAGTGATGGGAGGAACGTACAAACTCCTTAAAGACAGCGGCAGGAACTGAAACCAGCTCACTGGTTCCAGAATAGTGTTACGCTAACCACTATGCTACCTTGCCACTGTCTCCTTTTTAACTTAAACTGACAAATTTAAAAACAGATAATATTCTGTAATTGGAAGTTCTAATGCACTGCAGAATGGATGATATTACTATTGCACTAGCATGATTTCAGCAGAATGTTCTAATGCAATACTGATGCTTAGAAATTGCATGCTTGGGTGCCAGTCCTAACTCAAACTTTCCTTGCTCCCCTGCTCAGAACCACCAAACTGCCAACTGAACCCAACCACACTGGTACCAATCTGTTGACAATCCAGTCCAATTCCCCCACCACTATAGATCAGTCAATTCAAGACTACTCCACCTGAAACAAAACGTCTTATGGCCCACTGCAAATTACTGGTTTGATACACCTAAGCTGGTGACTTCTGATTTCTTGATTTGGATAATTTACTTTGCAATATCTTTCACAAGTTGCAGCCTGGCTTAAGTATTTCTGAAAGCATTGCAACTTGTGTTGAGTTTGTAATTAATGTCACAGCTCTCTCAACCTTAAGGATCATTGAAGAATTGCACTTTCACTTTAATGTCAAACTTTCGCTCTACTGAATATGAACCAGATATTGAGATCATAGTTATAAAAATTTTTTAAACAAGTTCATTTTTAAATTGCTTTTTGTTGAGATTCCATTTTTCCATTTAAGAAGGTAGCCATTGTTTGATGATTCATTGTATTTATTTATTTGTCCATTGAGACACAACGCAGAATGGAATCTTCAGGCCCTTCGAGTCACACCACCTAGCAACCACTGATTTAACCCTAATCTAATCATGGGACAATTTACAAAGACCAATTAACTTATCAACCAGTATGTCTTTGGACTGTGGGAGGAAACTCGAGCACCCGGAGGAAACGCACGTAGTCATGGGGAGAACATCCATATTCCTTACAGACAATGGTGGAAACTGAACTCGGGTCACTGGTGCTGTGCTAACCACTACATAATTAGACCTATTTAAATTTTATGGGAGCTATACATATAGAGGTTTCAATTCATATAGCGGACTGCTAAGTTTAGCAAGTTCTATTCTCTAAAGAATTCTAATGAACTACTTGATTGTTTTGGCACACATTATTCAGAATACATCAATTTTAATTTAATAAACTGTTATGTTGCAAATTTGTCCCAGGACTGTTGTAGAGTGGTAGATGGGTGCTAAAGCACTATTATAATCACCACACTTCTGGATGCATGGGAGAAACAGGATGACAATAACTGATGGTTTTTCACACCATTCGCTGTAAACTCTAGAGACTGTCGCACGTGAGAATCCGAGGAGATCAGCAGTTTCTGAGATTCTCAAACCATTAATACAAACATCTAATCAGCCAGTCATGTGTCAGCAACTCAATACATAAAAACATGCAGACATGGTGAAGAGGTTCAGTTGTTGCTCAGCTAAACATCAGAAATGGAAGAAATGTGATCTAAGTGTCTTTGACTGTGGAATGATTGTTGATGCCAGGCAGGATGGTTTGAGTATCTCAGAAAATGCTAATCTCCTGGGATTTTCACACACAGCAGTCTCTAGTGTTTCACACACAAAATGCTGGAGGAACTCAGCAGACCAGGCAGCATCTATGAAAAGAGTATGGTCAATGTTTTGGGCTATAGAAAAGCCAGAAACATCGTATCACAGCTGCAGAAAAGAAGGAAGTCATGGAGGGATTGTCTACTGATTCCTTGAGGATGAAAGTCAGAAACAGGAAGGGGGCAATAACTCTACTGGGTGTTTTTATAGACCTCCCCTTCCAATAGTAACAGAGAGAAGCAGACTCTGGAACGGTGCAATAATAATAGAAAAATAGTGATGGGTCAACTTTCTTAATATTGACTGGTATCACCTTAGAGCAGGGGGTTTAGTTGGGATGAAGTTTTATAGGTATGTTCAGGAAAGTTTTCTGATGCAATATGTGGATAAGCCAATTTGAGGAGAGGCTATACTTGATCTGGTATTGGGAAATTAACCAGGTCAGGTCTCAGATCTCTTGGTGGGAGAGCATTTTGGAGGTAGTGATCACAACTCTATCTCTTTTACCATAACACTGGAGAGGGATAGGAGCAGACAGTTTGGGAAAACATTTAATTGGGGTAGGGGGAAATATGATGCTATCAGGCAGGAACTTGGGAACATGAATCGGGAACAGATGTTCCAGGGAAGTGCATGCCAGAAATGTGGCAAATGTTCAGGGAACATTTGCATGGCATTCCACATAGGTATGTTCCATTGAGGCACTAAAAGAACCATGCTGTACAAAGAATGTAGAAAACCTAGTTAAGAAGAAAAGAAAAGTTTATGAAAGGTTCAAGAAACTAGGTACTATTAGAGCTCTGGAAAATTACAAGGGTGCCAGGAAGGAGCTCAAGAATTAAATTAGGAGAGCTAGAAAGGGCCACGAGAAGGCCTTAGTGAGCAGGATTAAGGAAAACCCCAAGGCATTCTACAAGCATGTGAAGAGCAAGAGGATGAGCTGTATGAGAATAGGACCAATCAGGAGCGAGAGTGAAAACATAGGCATAGAGTTGGAGGAGGTAGGGCAGGTACTTAATGAATACCTATTCACCAGTGAAAAGGATGTTGGCAATTGTGGGGATGACTTACAGCAGACTGAAATGCTTGAAACTTTAGTGGAGGACAAGTTGTTGGAGAAGACCCCGAGAGGCAGGATTTATGAGCATCTGGAGAGACATAATCTGATAGAAATAGTCAGCACGGCTTTGTCAGGAGCGGGTCATGCTTTACAAACCTGACTGAATTCTTTGAGGATGTAACAAAACACATTGATGAAGATAGAGCAGTGGATGTAGTGTATATGGATTTCAGTAAGGCATTTGATAAGGATCCCCATGTGAGGCTCATTTGGAAAGTAATGAGGCCTAGGATCCAAGGAGACCTTGCTTTATGGATCCAGAATTGGCTTGCTCAGAGAAGGCAAAATGTGGTTGTGGATATTTCGTATTCTTCATGGAGGACGGTGACCAGTGGTGTTCTGCAGGAATCTGTTCTGGGACCCCTACTCTTTGTGATTTTTTATAAATGATCTGGATGAGGAAGTAGAAGGTTTGCTGATGAAACAAAGGTTGGGGGTGTTGTGCATAATCTGGAAGGTTGTCAGAGGTTACAGTGGGACATCGATAGGTTGCAAAACTGGGCTGAGAAGTGGCGGATGGAGTTCAACCATGAAGTGGTTCATTTTGATAGGTCAAATTTGAAGGCAGAATATAATATTAATGGTAAGACTCTTGGCAGTGTGGAGGATCTGAGAGATTTTGGGTCTTTGTTCATAGGACAGTCAAAGCTACTGCATAGGTTGACAGTGTTGTTAAGAAGGTGTATGGTGTGTTGGCCATCAACCGTGGGATTGAGTTTAAGAGCTGTGAGGTAATGTTACAGCTATATAAGACCTTAGTTAGATTCCACTTGGTGTACTGTGTTAAGTTCTGGTCACCCCATTACAGGAAGGATGTGGATGTTACAGAGAAAGTGCAGAGGAGATTTACAAGGATAATGCCTGGATTGGAGAACATGCCTTATGAGAATATGTTGAGTGAACTTGGGCTTTTCTCCTTGAAGCGATGGAGGATGAGAGGTGACCTGGTAGAGATGTATAGGGTGATGAGACACATTGATTGTGTAGATAGCCAGAGGCTTTTTCCCAGGGCTGAAATGGCTAACATGAGGGGACATAGTTTTAAGGTGCTTGCAAGCAGATACAAGGGAATGTCAGAGGTAAGTTTTTCACACAGAGAGTGGTTTATATGTGGAATGTACTGCCAGCAAAGGTGGTAGAGTTGGTTACAATAGGGTCTTTTAAGAGACTCTTAGATAGGTACTTGGAGCTTAGAAAAATTGGGGACTATGTGTTAGGGAGATTCTGTGCAGTCTCTGGAGTTGGTTACATGGTTGGCACAACATTATGGGTCGAAGAGCCTGTAATGTGCTGTAGATTTCTATGTGTCTATGTAACAAAAAAAATCCAGTGAGAGGCAGTTCTGTGGACAAAAACACCTTGTTGATGTGAGAGGTCAGAGAAGAATGGCCAGACTGGTTAAGGCTGACAGGAAGGCGACAGTAACTCAAATAACCATGCATTACAACAGTGGTGTGCAGAAGAGCATCTCTGAATGCACAACATCAAACCTTAAGGTGTATGGTCTAAAGCAGCGGACCATGAACATACACTCAGTGTATTAGGTACAAGATATCCCTTATAAAGTGGACACAGAGTGTATATGGTGTCTGCTGGTATATCAACATTAGCTGATGTAACAGAATGTAGAATCCGATGGTGGGTTCCCAACTGGAGCCTGTGGACCCCTTGGTTCATGGTAGGGGTTCATGGCATAAGAAAGGTTGGGAACCCCTGAGTGTCTTATAATTTTAAAAAGTATCTGTTTTGGATTTATATGTCTTTGACTGACACCCAAACTGTTCTATTTAGTTTGGCATCAAGCTGGGCTTTTGTGCCTCTGTTGATAGTCTACCTACTGGTCAACTATGAAATAGGAAGCAGGTCAGTCATGATACCCTGTCTCTTGCGTTTAGAACAAGTGCTTCATTATACGAAAGGCGCATCGATCGATTTGCAAACAAATGCAATTTGTAAATGACGTTAGTAGGCAGAACGATATATGATCTAACACCATGGACACCGGTAAGCGAATTGAAACCGCACAAATTTCTATTTGCGTTTTTAACTGCTATTCAATAACAAATTAGACCACATGTCAGCAAATGTCAAAATGTCAGTAGGTATCCGGAATTTGGACAAACTTGGTGGTATTCCAGGGTTGTCTTTGCTGTCCAGCCTGTGATTAACGTCACAACTTCCTATAAATACAGCTACTACTTCCCGGCTCGCAAGAGGCTGCAAAGTTTAAACAAGCAGCTTTGCTGAAATCTCCACTTTACTGCTTCGCACAGAAATACCATGAGGAATCCCTGGGTTAATACTGCGTTAACGTTTTATATCCTTTGCAAAGCATTCAAGGTGAGAAAACTGATTCTGCACATTTGTTTTCGCTTCAGTAGGTTCTGTGTTAGGAAACAAGGTAGGCTACTTAAAGTATTGCTCCCATGTCAGTAGATTTTCAGTGAAGTGTATGGTAGTTGTATCGGCCCGGACAATATTCATTGCTTTATGAATTTTTATAACAAGGGGGAACTACTTCTGCAGAGGAATCATTGGTGAATCCTCTTGGTTTACTCGGCATTTAATTCGAATTGGTTTAATACATAGCTATGTTATATTTGTCATTCACAAAACACTCACGTTTTGTGTAATCTGTGCGGCTCTAACGTTTTCCTCTCTCATTCTTTCACAAACACGACTGGTATTACTCACATCAGTCCATCCGTAACCGCGAATGTCCATTCACACAGCAGTATCTCTGGTTGCCCGCGCTACACGGTTCCACGGCTGGTGATATTTTGATGACTGTAGTCCTCTTCTGCAGGTTGGGGCTCAGCTTTGCCTTTACCCTTGTCGCTGTCCCCGGATCCCGCCCCGCTGCGACCCGGCATCTTCTCTGGTTGTGGATCCCTGCGGTTGTTGCCAAGTTTGTGCGAAACAGTTGGGAGAGCCATGTACCAGATTGGACGTGTGTGACCCCGATCAAGACCTGTTCTGTGATTACAGCATCAGCTACGCCGGGGACAGAGGGATCTGTACCTGTAAGTTGAGGTATACTGTTTGTGTGTGTGGGTGGGGGGGGGGGGGAGGTAACGCGCAAGGTGTACAAGGAAGGCATTCGGACCCATGGAGCAACTTGCTGGAGAAAGACAGCAGAGCAGGCATCATAGGTGGAGGCAGAGGGATGGCTGACGTTTCGTTTCGAGACCTAGCCGGCTTGACACTAGACGTCGACAATTCCTTTCCTTCCACAGATGCTGCTTGACCCGTTGAGTTCTACCGGCGAATGATGGATTGGCAGACACTGGACTAGCTGGAATGGAAACTGCTGATCATGAAATCTTACAGTTGAACAGGTTTCATGAACAATTTTACAATGTTAGCTATACATTACAGGGAATGAAACGATCTGTTTTAACTGCCATAGCATTCCATCCGATCAGAGAAAGACCCTTCGCTGCCGCCTAGACTAATTTATTCCTCTCTTTCTCTGTCCCTCATGAAAGGTTCATGAGCTGAAACGCTGTTTGTCTTTCCACAGATGCTGCCTGACCCGCCGAATGTTTCCAGCATCTTCTGGTTTTAGAAATTGGAAAAATGAGTAGTAGACAGGCGGAGATCACACTAAAGCAGTAATGGAGGCTACCAATCTGTGCTTGGTTTCCTCAAAAGAGACTGCAGGACAAAGCTCATTTACCTGTATGTTGAACATACTTTAAAATTTAAAGAAAATGCTGAAAATCTGAAGAATGCTGGAAACACTCAGACAGCATCTGTGGAAAGAGAAGTAGACTTAATGTTTCAGGTCAAAGACATTTGGTCAAATTTTTAGTTTTGGCAGTGGGCTTTTGAGGTGACAAGCTAACTGAAGACTAAGTGCTGTGTGGTTCAGTCCATCATACTTCTCCTTGTACCTATTGTCTGGCACGACCATATGTAAAATGCAGATTTGCAGCTAAAAAAAAAGCTGAACATGCTGTAACTCCCAAAAAAAATCCAAAAATGCTGGAAGCGATCAGCCGACCAATCAGCATCTGTAAAGGTAGGAATCAGCATTCAGATCAAAGATCTACAAAGTTAGAAAACAAGAAAGTTTTAAATTGCAAAAAAAGGCAGGGGTGGGGATGGAGGTGAGTGAATAAAGAATATTTGTGATAAGGTGCAAACCAAAGTTACAATTACTTGCAAAGATGGCAGTTAGGTATTAATTCTCTGCCTTCAGTCCTCTGCATTGCTCCAATCAAGTCTAAAATAAAAGCAAGGAAGAATAAACTGTTCATCATCCATTTGGGTATATTGCAGACCTCAGGAGTTAATGCTGAATGGAACAATTCCCTTTCCACTCTATCTTCTTTTTCTGTTTCAATTGGTTTCTTTTCTATAGAATCATAGAGTCACTTGGCATGAAAATACACTCAATCTGCATAGAATTCCACACCATCAAACAGCCCCTATACTCATTATTATTATTGTAATGTGAGCAAAGTCACAGGAGAGACACTGAAGCTAATGGATACAGAGGTGTTGTATTCAACAAGATGAGACACTATTGGAGGAAGAGGCCTCTTCAACCCAATATTACACGACATTTTATATGTAAAGGTAACTGCAGGACAATTCTATAGTTACAATGTATCTACAATGCTTTCTTTAAATTACATATCATTTTCACACCTCCTTCTTTGCACTCACACTCCATTCACCCAAAATGAATGTTAATCAGCATTGTCTAGTTTTCAATCAACTGGTGTCCACTGCTCCAGGAAAGTACTGTTCAGGACTGCATTTTAAATTTAATCAACAAATCTGAAGACTGGTTGCTGAAGTTAATACTTGCTATATACCCTAACTCCAGAATATACCCTAACAATCATCATTATGTTCTGTGGCATATGGCATGGTCTTTCCATGATCATAAGACCATAAGACATAGGAGCAGAATTAGGCCATTCTGCCCATCGAGCCTGCTCTGCCATTTCATCATGGCTGATCCTGGATCCCATTCAAACCCCATACACCTGCCCTCTCACCATATCCCTCAAAGCCCCAACCTAGCAGGAATCTATCAATTTCTGCTTAAATATACCTGTGGGCTTGGCTTCCACCACAGTCTGTGGCAAAGCATTTCACAGAATCACTACTATTTGGCTAAAAATATTCCTCCTTCTTCTGATCTGAAAGGTTGACCCTCAGTTTTGAGGCTGTGCTCTCTAGTTCTGGATACCCCCACCAGAGAAAACATCCTCTCCATGTCCACCTTATCTAGTACTTTCAACATTTGGTAGGTTTCAAGGAGATCCCCATGCATTCTTCTAAATTCTAGTGAGCACAGGCCCAAAGCTGCCAAACACTCCTCATATGTTAACCCCTTTATTGATGGAATCATCCTTGTGAACCTCCTCTGGACTCTCTCCAATGACAATACATCATTTCTCAGATAAGGGCCCAAAACTGTTGACAATACTCCAATTGCAGCCTGACTAGTGTCTTATAAAGCTTCAGTATTATCTCCTTGTTTTTATTTTCTATTCCCCTTGAAATAAATGCCAACATTGCATTTGCATTCTAAACTCAACCTGTGAATTAATCTTCTGGGAGTCTTGCACAAGGACTCCCAAGTCCCTTTGCACCTCTGATGTTTGAATTTTCTGCCCATTTAGATAATAGTCTACACTATTGAACCAAAATGCATTATCATACATTTCTCAACACTGTATTCCATCTGCCACCATTTTGCCCATTCGTCCAATCTGTCTAAGCCCTGCTGCAATCAGATTGTTTCCACTGCACTACCCACCACCCCACCTATCTTTGTACCATCTGCAAACTTTACCACAAAGCCATCAATTCCACTATCTAAACAATTGACAATGTGTGAAGTAGCTGTCTCAATACTGACCCCTGCTGCCAACCAGCAAATAACCCCTTTATTGCCACTAGCTTCCTCCTGTCTTTCAGCTATTCCTCTATCCATGCCAGTATCTTTCTTGTTACGCCATAGGATTTTATCTTGTTAAGCAGCCTCATGTGTGGCACCTTATCAAATGCCTTCTGAAAATCCAAGTAAATGACATCCACTGCATCTCCTTTCTCCAGGCTACTTGTTACTTCCTTGAAGAATGCTAACAGATTTCTCAGGCAAGATTTCCCTTTACAGAAACCATGCTGACTTTAACTTATTTTATCATTTGTCTCCAAGTACCCCAATATCTTGTCTCTAATAATGGACTCCAAATATCCAACACTTTCCCAAGCTAGGCTAACTGGCCTATAATTTCCTCACTTTTGTCTTCCTCCCTTCTTAAAGAGTGGTGTGACATTTGAAATTTTCCAGTCCTCTGGAACCATGACTGAATTAAGTGATTCTTGAAAGATCATGAACAATGCATCTATTATCTCTTCAGCAACCTCTCTCAGGATTCTGGGATGTAGTCCATCTGGTCCAGGTGACTTATCCACCTTAAGACCTTTGAGTTTGCCTAGCATTTTTTCCTTTGTAATAGCAATGGCACTCACTCCTGTTCCTTGACACTCATGGAACTCTGTCCTATAGTTAATGTCTTCCACAGTAAAGAATGAAGCAAAGCTTCAAGTTCCTGGGTGTCAAGATCTCTGAGGATCTAACCTGGTCCCAACATATTGATGTAGTCATAAAGAAGGCAAGACAGCGGCTATACTTTATTAGGAGTTTGAAGAGATTTGGCATGTCAACAAATACACTCAAAAACTTCTATTGTTGTACCGTGGAAAGCATTCTGACAGGCTGCATCACTCTAGTATGGAGGGGCTACTGCACAGGACCAAAAGAAGCTGCAGAAGGTACAGCTCCATCTTGGGTAGGAGGTACAGAAGCCTGAAGGCACACACTCAGCAATTCAGGAATAACTTTTTCCCCTCTGCCATCTGATTCCTAAATGGAAATTGAATCTTTGGACACTACCTCACTTTTTTTTTAAACATAAGGTATTTCTGTTTTTGCACTTTTTAAAAATCTATTCAATATACATAATTGATATACTTGTTTATTTACTATTATTATTATTTTATTTATTATTATTATTTTCTCCGCAAGGTTATGTATTGCATTGAACTGCTGCTGCTAAGTTAACAAATTTCACATGACATGCCAGTGATAATAAACTTGATTCTGATTCTGAAGTACTTATTAAGTTCAAGTGCCATTTCTTTGTCCCCATTACTACCTCACCAGCATCATTTTCCAGTGGTCCAAAATCAACTCTCACGTCCCTTTTATTCTTTATATTACTAAAAAAAACTTCTAGTATCCTGCTTTATATTGTCAGCTAGTTTGTCCTCATATTTCGTCTTTTCCCTTCTTATAGCTTTTTTAGTTGCCTTTGGTTGGATTTTAAAAATTTCCCAATCGTCAAACTTCCCACTCAACTTTTGCTACCTTATATGCCCTTTCCTTGGCTTTTATGCAATCCTTACCTTCCTTTGTTAGCCGCATTTGCCCACCCTGCCATTTGAGAACTCTTTCTTCTGTGGCACCTATCTATCCTGTGCCTTGCAAACTATTCCCAGAAACTTCAGCCACCTCTGCTCTGTCATCATCCCCACCAGTATCCCCCTCCAATCCACCCGGGAAAGCTCCTCTCTCATGCTTCTGTAGTTCCCTTTATTACATTGAGCTACTAATACATATGACTTCTGCTTCTCCCTCTCAAATTGCAGTAGGAATTCAATCATATTATGATCACTGCCTCCTAGGGGTTCCTTTACATTAAGGTGACTAATAAAATCTGGGTTATTACACAACGCCCAATCTAAGATGGCCTTTCCCCAAGTAGGTTCAAGCATAAGCTGCTCTAAAAAGTCATCTTGTAGGCTTTCAACAGATCCCATCTCTTGTGATCTGACACCAACCTGATTTTTCCAATCCCCTTGCATCTTGAAGTCCCCAATTACAGTTGTGACATTACATGCTCTTCCAAGCTCCCTTTGCAATCTCAACCCCACATCTTGGCTATTATTTATAGACCTATATATGATTCCCATAATGTTTTTTTTTACAGTTGCAGTTTCTTAATTCCACCCACCAAGATTCAACATTGAACATTCTCTGACCCTATATCACCTCTTGAAAATATCATGACATTTCTTGGCAAGTATTTCTACAGAAGTGGTTTGCCATTGTCTTCTTTTGGGCAGCGTCTTTACAAGATGGGAGACCCCAGCCATTATCATTACTCTTCAGAGATTGTCTGCCTGGCGTCAGTGGTCGCGTAAAATCGGGTCTTGTGGTATCCTCCTGCTGTTCATCAGACAATCTAGCACCTGCGTCCATAACTTCATGTAACCCTGGTCGGGGGCCAAGCAGGTGCTACACCTTGCCCAAGGCGGACCTGCAGGATAGCGGAGGGAAAGAGTGCCTTACGCCTCTTTTGGTAGCGACGTATCTCCACTCCAGCACCCAATACTTACACTAATCGTACACGAATTTTATTCTACGCAAACTTCCATCAATTCCCTGAGATTATACCACTCATCTAGGGGTAATTCACAGCAGCCAATGAACCTACCAATCAGCATATCTGTGGGATGTGAGGGGAAAGTGGAACACCCAGAGGAAACCCACGTGTTCACAGAAAGAATGGGTGAACTCCACACAGGCAATGCTGCAGGTCAGGATTGAGCCTGGGTCACTGGAGCTGATACTGTCTGCACATTAGTGTATTTTCTCTTCCATTTTAACATACGAGTGGAGATTGATAAGTTCGTGGCTTAAGGTAGAAGGAGTTAATTTTAGAAAACCTAGCACATTTATTTTTCCTGCATTTACACACTCCAGCGGTCGTGGAGCATACGGATCTTGGACCTCCAGAAAGTGGTCCACAGCAGGGGTGATTGATAAGTTTGTGGCCTAATGTAGAAGGAGATGAGTTATTAACTTCAAACTTTCTGCATTTTCACTCAAAGAGTTGAACTGTACGTGCATGTAACGAGAGCTGTATAACTCATCTCCTTCTACCTTAGGCCACGAACTTATCAATCACCCCTGCTGTGGACCACCTAGATGTCCAAGACACTCTCGTTACATGCACGAGAGTGATAATGCAGAAAGGTCGAAGTTAATAACTCATCTCCTTCTACCTTAGGCGACGAACCTATCAATCACCCCTCGTAACTGATAACCTCGGTACACCCTACCTCAGACATTCCACTTTTCTCTCCGTCAGCAATGCCTCCCACCTTCCTTGTTCCCATCCTGTGACTTAAAACACATCTGTTTCCTCAATTTTAGAACTCTAATAGAGTCATTTACTGACCAAATAAAAGCAGCAAAGATGCTTAGCTAAGATCACCCCATCTTATATCCCTCTAAACCTATCCAATCCACACTATTGTCCCAAATGTCTTTAGAATGTTGTTGTCATACCTGCCTCAACTATTTCTGGCAGCTCAGTCCATAAGCGCTCTACTCTCTTTGTGAAGATGTTGCCCCTCATGCCCCAATTAAATCCCTCCCCTCTCATCTGCCCCCCACTGGTAAAAAGACTGTGTGTATTTATCCATAACCATAAGACATAGGAGCAGAACTGGGACTTTCATCTTAATGAGACGGCTTCACCATTCCATCATGGCTGCCTTGTTCTCCCTCTCTAGTGATTGCAGCCCGGAGGAGTCAATGTTGAAAGTAACCACAAGCGTTGGAGGGGGATGGGAACTGGAACACCAGAACAGATAGTGGAGTGGTTGTGGAGAAAAATGTTGTTAAGCATACATACAATGTCAGGAATCAGTTGCGCCTGGTGGGACTAATGTCGTGAGCTGCGTATATTTCAATGCAAGAAGTATTATAGGAAAGGCAGATGAGCTTAGGACATGGATCAGCATGTGGAATTATGACATTGAAGCCGTTACTGAGATGTGTTTGCAGGATGAACAGGACTGGTAGCTCAATATTCCAGGGTTCCGTTATTTTATGTGATAGAGCGGGAGGGATTAAAGGGGGGAGGGGTGACATAACTAGTCAGGGAAAATGTCACGGTAGTGCTCATTCAAGACAGACTGGAGAGGTTGCTCTAGCAGTCAAGGTGAAGAAGAATCCTAAGGGCTTCTACAGATATATTAAGAGCAAAAGGATAGCAAGGGAGAAAATAGGTTCTCTGGAAGATCAGAGTGGTAATCTATGCATGGAGCCCAAAGAAATGAAAATCTTAAGTTGATTACTTTGCATCTGTACTTACTCAGGAGATGGACGCAGTGTCTATAGATGTTAGGCAATGCAGCAGCGAGATCATGTACCCTATACAGATTACAGATGAGGAGGTGTTTGCTGTCCTGAGGCAAATTAGGGTGGATAAATCCCAGGGCCTGACAAGGTGTTCCCTCAGACCTTGTGGGAGGCTAGTGCAGAAATTGCAGGGGCCCTACCAGAGATATTTAAAACATCCATAGGCACAAGTGAGGCATTGGAGGATTGGAGTATCGCTAATGTTGTTCCATTGTTTAAGAAAGGCTATAAGAATAAGCCAGGAAATTATAGACTTGTGAACCTGACACCAGCAGTAGGAAACTTATTGGAAGGTATTTTAAGGGACCGGATACATATGTATTTGGATTGGCTGGGACTTCTTAGAGATAGTCAACATGGCTTTGTGCATGGTAAGTTATGTCTAACCAATCTTATAGAATTTTTCAAGGAAGTTACCAAGAAAGTTGATGAAAGCAAAGCAGTGAAGGTTGTCTACATGGACTTTAGTAGGGCCTTTGACAATATCCCACATGGGAGGTTGGTCAAGAAGTTTCATTCACTTGGCTTTCACAATGAGGTAGTAAATTGGCTTTGTGAAAGAAGCCCAAGAGTGGTTGCAGATGGTTGCTTCTCTGACTGGAGGCCTGTGAGTAGTGGTGTGCCACAGGGATTGGTGCTAGATCTATATCAATGATCTAGATGGGAATGTGATAAAGTGGATCAGCAAATTTGCAGATGACGCCAAGACTGGGGTATAGTGGATAATGAGGAAGACTATCAACACTCACAACACGCTGGAGGAACTCAGGTCGGGCAGCATCCATGGAAACGATGAGTTGACGTTTCGGGCCGGAACCCTTCGTCAGGACTGTAGAGGGAAGGGGCAAAGGCCCTATAAAGAAGGTGGGGGGAGGGTGGGAAGGAGAAGGCTGGTAGGTTCCATGTGAAAAACCAGTAAGGGGAAAGATAAAGGGGTGGGTGAAGGGAGGCAGGAAGGTGATAGGCAGGAAAGATGAAGAAGGAATAGGGGAAAACACAATGGGTAGTAGAAGGAGGCGGGACCATGAGGGAGGTGGTAGGCAGCTGGGGGTGGGGGCAGAGTAAGACTACCAAAGCTTGCAGCAGGATCTGGACCAGCTGGAAAAATGGGCTGAAAGATGGCAGATGGAACTTAATGCAGACAAGTGTGAGGTGTTGCACTTCATGAGATTCAACAAGGATAGGTCTTACACAGTGAGTGGTAAGGTACTGAGGAATATGGTAGAACAGAGAGATTTGGGAATACAGATTGATAATTCCTTGAAAGTGGTGTCTCAGGTAGTTAGGGTCATAAAGAAATGTTTTTACATATTGACCTTCATAGATCGATGTGTTGAGTACAGGAATTAGGATGTTATGGTGAAATTGTATAAGGCATTGGTGTGCCTAATTTGGAGTATTGTGTGGAGTATTTTGACCACCTACTTATAGGAAAGGTGTAAATAAGATTGAAAGAGTGCAGACAAAATTACATGGATGTTGTTGGGACTTGATGACCTGAGTTTGAGGGAAAGGTTAAATAGGTTAGGACTTTATTCCCTGGAAAGTAGAAGATTGAGGGGAGATTTGATAGACGTATACAAAATTATGAGTGGTACAGATAGGATAAATGCAAGCAGAGGTTGTGTAAGACTGCAGCTAGAGTTCATGGATTCATGGGTTAAGAATGAAAGGTGACATGTTTAAGGGGAACTTCTTCACTCAGAAGGTGGTGAGAGTGAGGAATGTGTTGCCTGTGTAAGTGGTGGCTGTGGGGTCAATTTCAACATTTAAGAGAATTTTGGATAGATATATGGATGAGAGGGGTTTGGAGAGCTATGGTCTGGGTGCAGATTGATGGGACTGGTAGATTAATGGGTTGGCACAGACTAGATGGGCTGAAGGGTCAGTTTCTGTGCTGTAGTGTTCTATGACTATGATTCAACCTCAATCTTCAGCTTCCCTCTGTAACCTTTGATGCCCTTACTAATCAAACCTATCAAAATTTGCTTTAAATATACTCAATGACTTGTCCTCCACAGCCATGGATGGCAATGAATTCCACAGAGTCATCACCCTCTGGCTGAAGAAATTTCTCCTCACTTCTGTTCTATAGGGACATCCTTCTGTTCTGAGGCTCTGCTCTCTGATCCCTAGACTCACCCACTATAGAAAACATCCTCTCCACATCCACTTTCTAGGGCCTTCAATATTTGATAGACGTCATTGAGATCCCCCTCATTTTTCTAAACTTTCAGATCCACCAAGCACTCCTCAGATGTTAACCCTTTCTAGTCCTCTTGAACTGCATGGTAACACTGCATTTCCCTTCTTTACCACTGATTCAACCTGCAAGTTAACCTTTAGGGGATCCTGCACGAGTACTCTGAGCTCTCTTTGCAACTCTGATATCCGAATTTTCTAGCCCCTTAGAAGATAGTCCATATCTTTAGTCCTTCTACCAAAGTACATGACAATACACTTTCCCACCAATTCTATTACAAAATATAGGTGAAGGGTTCTTGAGTTCGTCTCCTGTCCTTGAATACTTCTTAGTCTGCTGGCTGCACCTGGCATTCTCTACGTGGTTATAAATATTCATGGTTTAGATGTAACCAGAACTACCCTCACTCTCTACCTTGTGATCCAATCCATTGTGAATAATTAAAAAGTCTTTGTTTACATTTGTTATATTAATCTTTATTTATTTAAAATAATATTTAATGAAGCAATTGCTATAAAATCTAGCACAAGCCTATGACTATTTTCAAAGAAGGCAAAACAAGTGGGAACTCTTCATTTTTTTCTCCTTATATCGGTGGTTAATCTGGAGCAGAGGCACTGCCGTGCTTTCATCGTAATTGCACTTTGTGTAGGCCCAGGACAGGTCCTCCCAGATAATAACATTAAAAAACTTAAAGCTGTTGAACTTCTCCACCCTGTAATCCTCTGATGTGGACTTGCTTAAAGACTCCGGGTTTCCTTCTCCTTAAGTCAATAATTAGCTCCTTGATCTTGCTGACATTGAATACGAGGTTATTGTTATGGCAACACAGCCAGATTTTCCATCTCTCTCCTATATGCTGATTCGTCACCACCTTTGATTTGGCCCATGACAGTAGTTTCATCGGCAAACTTTTGAATATGGTATTAGAGCTGTGTTTAGCCACACAGTCGTAAGTGTGAAGTGGGTAGAGTAGGGGCTAAGCAAACAACCTTGTGATGCACCTGTAATGATGGAGATTGTGGATGAGGTGTTGTTGCCAATCTGAATTGACTAGGGTCTGTAAATGAGGAAATTGATAATCCAATTGCGTAAGGAGATATTGAGGTGAATGACTTGGAGCTTATTTATTGGTTTTGAGGGGATGATAGTATTGAATGCTGAGCTGTAGTCAATAAAGAACATCCTGATGTATGCATCTTTGCTGTCCAGATGTTGCAAGGTTGAGTGAAGAGCCAATGAAATAGCATCTGCTGTGGATCTGTTGCCCGAGTAGCCAAATTGCAGTGGATCCAAGTCTCTTCTCAAGCAGGAGTTGATATGTTTCATCACGTAACTCTCAAAACACTTCATCACTCTGGATGTAAGTGCTACTGGATGATAGTCACTGAGGCAGTTTATCACATTCTTCTTAGGGACCAGTAGAAATGAAGCCTGCTTGGAGCAGGCGGGTACCTCAGACTGCCAAAGCAAGAGGTTAAAGATCTCAGTAAACACTCCACCAATTGATCAGCACAGGTCTTTAATACTTGGCCTGGTACCCCACCTGGGACGGATGCTTTGCGAGGGGTTCAACGTCCAGAAGCCTGCTCACATATCGGCCTCAGAGACTGAAATCGCAGGATCATCAGAGGCTGTGCTGGCACTGGAGAGTATTCATCAAGATCATAACTGGTCATCTACCTCAACACCATTTTCTTTCACGGTCCCAATTTTCTCTGATTCCCATAATATCCAGAGATCTATTCATGTGCATATTTTAGATGTTTAGCAAAATCCAAAATATATAAATATCATTAACGTTAATATTGTTGTGTAACATCAAAGTTTATTCTTTTCCTCAGTCTGTCCATACATAAAGACAAGACTACAATTAGTAGAAAATTTACAAAGTTGATGAAGATAGAAATGCAATCCGCAACACCCTCTTCATGCCTCGACCTGTAATCGCTCCATTAGTCAGGATTTTGATCACAATCTCACTGTTAGCATTGCTCTGTCTCATACCCACAGCCCATAACTTTCAAACAAAGTCAATTGTTTAGACATGATAAGCTCAATAACTAAATGCAGTGAATTCCAGTCAATTGGGGCAGCTGTTTATTTGGGACTACTCTTAAAGAACAAAAACTAAATTGAGGAAATAGCCAGGGTTCCCTCTGTTTATTTGGAACAATATGACACTTAATTGACTGCTGTCAAGTCAAGTGCCAAGTGAAGTTTAACTACATACATGTATATAACATATATAACCATATAATGTATATAAAAATGAGACAACATTTCTTTGAACCAGGGTGTAAAGCACAGTAGCACACATAACACATGATAACTTTATGGAGGTAAGAAAGTCTACAGATGAATCACACATAAATAACAAACTAAAGTAAAATTAACATTAACATTAATGTTAAATATTGTAAGGCACTGAACAGATTAACCAATGACATTTCAAATATGATGCAGCCGGAACTTCAGAAGCTGAATGGCCTGGGGGAAGAGACTGTTCTTGTTTTTATGCATCATAGTCTCCTGCCTGATGGTAGAAAGTCAAAGAGAATGCTGGACGGATGAGTGGAAGCCTTAATAATACTAAGGGCTCAGCATTTGCAGCACTCCTGATAAATATCCCTAATGGATGGTAGGGAGACCCCTATGATCCTCTCAGCTGTTCTCACAGTCCTTTATAGGGTCTTCTAGTCCAACGAGCGACTGCTCCCATACCAGATGAAGATGTAACTTGACAGGATGCTCTCAATGGCGCTCCTATAAAACGCAGTTAACATGGGGGTGGGAGCCTTGCTTGCCTTAGAACTTGTTGCCGAACAGTTTTTAACTAGTGTCAGTTGATTGCACTTGTGTGGCCTTTAGACTCTACGCTGTGCTTACAGAGATCAGTTTTTAACTAGGGTCAGGTGCATGTGTTGGTGTTCAAAAAGCGGTGATTTTTTTCCCACTGATAACTGGCAAGAAAAAAGCAGTAAGACAATTCCAAACTGTTCTACTCACTGCAATTTCAAGCATTCAGGCTTGGAGATGCCAGAAGCGGCCATGAGTGAAAATGAAATGATTTCAGTACTTCAACAATTAGGAATTATGAAGAATTTGAAGGTATCGATAATCATCTTGAATGTTACAATGAAAATGAAGATTTGGAGGATGCAATCATCTGAAGCGTTATAGGAAGACAATTCATTATCTGCACCAGGTGTCATCGCTGATTTTATTTATTTGCAGTCAATTAAAAGAAAACGGCAGATAAAATTCTCCGTTGATAACTATTAGGAACTAATACATAGTTTTATAGTAGTATAGAGGTATTGGTAATGTTCTAATTTGTTCTGAATGTCATTTAAATACATAAATTGTTACTCAGTTAAATGGCAGTTTTCATTTTTATATATGTAACTATTTCCATGAAACTTTGGCTAATTAGAGCAGCCGCTTCATTGGGCCAAATAGTACTGGTCCCAATTGTCCCAATTAACTGGAAACCACTGTGCATTCTGTGACACTTCAAAGTTCGAAGTAAATTTTATGTCATCACAGACCACCTCAAGACTCTTTTTCCTGCGGGCATACTTAGCAAATCCACGAAATAGTAACTATAACACTTAACTTCTTTTTCACATTTGACCATCTCTTCATTGGTCTGTTTATTCTGAAATAGCCATTGATTGTCAGAACAGTTTGAGCTGTGGCTACTAATTATATTTCACAGTGCCATATACAGATGCAAACTATTGTGAAGCTTTCTGCGTAATAACTATGAACGCTGATTTCCTCATCATAAAATCAGGCCATCGTCTCATGGAAGAATATTAAGAGTTAAATTGTATTAGCTCAGGTTTGAAGTAGCAGCAGCAAGAGTAAAACTGCTAATTGGTATTAAAAAGTAAATGGGACTGAATGCACATGTCAGACACTTAAATGCAAATATCTGAGAGCTGTCGTCCTTCCACACTGGTAAATGCTCAGTATTGTATCTTCCTCAAAGTTCAAAGGTTTGCCACTGGAACATTTGGAAATTCTGTGAGTTTATTATTCATTGGATGTTCACTGACATGTGAGGGAAAGTTAGGTCTTTTCCATTCTCATGGGGTTGATCCAGAAATCTGTTACAATATATATTAATGAATTTATATAGGTTTTATGCTATCTTGTAATATGATGTAGTAAAATGAAGATCAGATAGATGAATGATGAACATTTTCAAATTGTGTCTAGCACTTGAAGATGGAACATGTGAATTCAATGGGGTGCTCTATAAGGATGGTGATGTATTCCAGCCCAGCTGTAAATATCACTGTTGGTGCTCAGATGGAGGAATTGGTTGCATTCCACGCTGTAGTGAAGATATCCGCCTACCCAGTCCAGATTGTCCTTATCCCAAACGCATTGAGGTCCCAGGAGAATGTTGTCCTCGATGGATATGTGAGAACCAAGACAGTGGTATCCTTGGTGATGCTTTGGCAGGTATGTACACTCACTTCATTTAAAGGTAATATTTTTGTTGGTTTGTCGTGCATTGTCAGAGCAGTAAAAAATAGTGTTAGTGATTGACAGATGTAATAAACAATACCGCAATGCCTGAAATCTTCTAAGCTACTCTCTCTCTCTCTCTCTCTCTAATGTTTTAAAGCATACTTTATCAGTTCAATCTGTTATTTCAACAAATGAACATTTAGTCTGAAATGAAAGAAAATTCTTCACCTATCTCTAATATGTGGTGCAGAAATGGGGTATAGGATGAATGCACGCAGGCTTCTTCCCTTAGGCTGGATGAGACTCAAAGTGCAGGTCATTGATTTAGGGTGAATGGAAAAATATTTAAGGGAAATCTGACAGGAATTTCACCAGTCAGGGTGTTGTGAGTGTGGAATGATTTGCCAGTGGGAGTAGTAGATGTGTGTCCAATTGTAACATCTAAGAGAAGTTTGGAAAGGTACATGGATGAGAGTAGTATGGAAAGCTGTGCAGATAGTCTGCGTGCAGGTAGATGGAACTAGGTGGAAGAATAGGCTGGCATAGACTGGATGAGCCAAAGAGCCTGTTTCTGTGCTGTAGTGCTGTAGTGCTCTATGTCTCTCTGACTGTAAATGGAAAATGATGAGAATGATCACAGCTTCCTAAATCAACATGGTTGGAAAGCGTATGAAAGAGGAAATAGCTTAATCCTTGATGAAGTAGCTTATTTCATAGATAATCCTTCCATACACTGCAATGTTTTTAATATTTTTAGCATTGAGAAGCATTTCAAAAAGGAATGATCTGGTAAACATTCCAATGGAGGTAAAGAAGGCATTGGGAGAGGTTCTGACAAGTGGAAAGCCTTATTGGATGAGGTAGAAGGTGAGAGGGGAACACCATGGAATCTAAACAATTACAAGCATGGAGGGCGTAATGCACTGAGAAGCAGAGTGCTTGGTGGGGTTGAGGTGAGGAGACTGAGAAATCTGAAGTTGCAGTGAATTGATGCAGAAAATAAAGGGAAATGGACAAACACAAGAGTTGCTGGAAACCCAGAGCAACACATGCACAATGCTGGAGGAACTCAGCAGGTCAGGGAACGTCTATGGAGAGGAATAAAGAGCCGATGTTTTGGACCAAAACCCTTCATCAGAATTCATCAAGAACAGAGAAATAAGTGATGGTACTGCTAAAGGAATCAGATCAAAAAAGCAAAACCAATTCTTTATGGAATCTGTATCGCTTTACCAGTTCATCACAATGTTATTAAATTAGCATTTTGAAGAAGTTGGACGCTATTAAGTTCAGATCCAGTAAGGCACAGGTCTTGTGCAGTTCAGTCATGGTTTCCAAATCTGTCGCTATATCCAGGTCAAATCTCTTGATTTTTTTTTAAAGATGACCACATACTCCCTGGTAAGTGGAAGACTGCTGGTGCTACCATCCTGAACTTCCTACACGCTGGAATGGAACACATTCTCAGTCCATGAAAGCTCTTCAGCAGGTTGTCCAATACTATCAACAATCCCTAGCATCTGCCAGGGAATCTTCTTCATTACGCTGCCTGCATTTTGGAATACTGTAATAAAGCTGGGATCTGGTATTTTCAGCCCATAACAGAGAAATTGTGAAGTCAAGAGTCCATCTTATCATGCTAAGAGACTGTTCAATAGTCGTATAACAGTGGGATAGAACCTGCCGTTGAGCCCGGTGGTGCACGCATTCAGGCTTTGGTATCTTCTGCCCAATGGGAGGGGGTAAAAGAGAAAATGTCTAGGGTGGGTGAGGTTTTTTATTATACCTGCATACTATGGCTATCAGAAATATAAACAGAATCTATGTAGGGGAGGCCAATTTCTGAGATGTGCTGAACTGTGCTCACAACTACCTGCAGTTTCTTGTGGTCACGGGTAGAGCAGTTGCCATACTGACAGCCATGATGCATACAGACAAGATCATTTCTATGGTGCATTAATAAAAACTGGTGAGGATCAAAGGTGACATACCAAATTTCTTTAGCCCCCTGAGGAAAAAGAAGTCCTGGCTCACTTTGCTGCCCACGGTGTCTATGTGGTTGGACCATATCTATTAGTGATGATCAGTCCTTGGAATTTGAAGCTTTCAACCAGAGTCCTTGGAATTTGAAGCTTTCAACGCTCTCGACCTCAATACCGTTGATGTAACCAAGAACGTGCACACCTTCCACTTCCTGTAGCCTTCTGATTTACTCACACTGAGAGAAAGGTTGTTATAACTCCATGCCTCTATCTCCTTCCTGTACTCTGAACCATTGCTATTGACTATCAGTTGATGCTATCACCTGCAAACTTGTAGATGGAGTGAGAGCATGCAGTCAGGAGTGCACGGCAAGTAGAGCAGTAGTTGTCTTTAGTTGCTGGTGAACGCAGTAGTTGCCTGCTGCGTTCACCAGCAACTTTGATGTATGTTACTTGAATTTCCAGCATCTGCAGAATTCCTGTTGTTAGTTGTCTTTACTGTCCAGATGCCCCAGAGATGAGTGCAGGGCTAGGGAGATGGCATCCACTGTGAACATATTTCGGTGGTAGGAGAATTGCAGTGGATCAAGATTGTTTGGGAAGTTGGAAGGCCATGACTAGCCTCTCAAAACCTCTCAATAATTCATGATGACAGATGTTAGAGTCACTGGGCAGTCGTCATTAAGGCATGTTACCATATTTCCTTTAGATAGCAGGATGAAAATGGTCCTCTTAAAACAGGTGGGAACCTCAGATTGAAATAAGGGGAGGTTAAAAATGTCTGCAAATACCCCCACCAGCTAATGTGCACAAAATCAAATGACACGGCCAGGGACACCATCCAGGCCAAATACCTTCTGCAGCTTCATGGTCTGGAAGACTGATCTCATATCTGCAATGGTGACTGTGGGCTCAGATGTGCTGAAGGTGGTTGGGAATGGTGATGGCATTACAATCTCTTTCTGTTCAAAACGTGCATAGAATGCATTCAGCTCATTCGAAAGAGATACAGGTTTGTTGGTGATGCTGCCTGACTGTTTTATAGCCTGTTATAGCATGTAAGCCCTGTCACAACTAATGGCTGGTCTGGGACTTGATTTTGGACTAGTATTGTTTCTTGGCATCCCTGATAGCTTTATAAAGGTCGTATCTCAATTTCTTGTACAGCACTTCTCCAGGAGGGGTACTTCCTCCAAATCTTAACTCGTCCCTGTTGTATGGAAAAAAAGTACATAGAGAAGGGGAGAAGGATAAAGAATTATAATAGGCCATACAGTTAACAAAGATGCTGATATTAATCAGTGTTAGGTGGTGCTCATCAGTCAGGATTGTGGGAGAAAAGAGGTGTTTATAGTAAATGAGTAGGTACCAGTTTTTGGATTGTGCCAAAGTTATTTTCATCAATAACTCCAGCATTGCTTTGATCCAAAATGGAGATGATTTTCTCTCCCTCCAGACTTGGGATACAGATAAACCTCCCTGCACCATAATCCCACCTCTCCTTCCCACCTCAGATCTGGCCCTTTATCAACTTTCTTCAGTTGAAGAATGCCTTATTTTTGTTTCTTACTTTGCTCTTCTATCTATCCTGGGAAAAGACAGCAATGAGGAGTGACTCCAGAAAGAAAGGGTGGATGCAAAAAGCATGAGTGAAAGGACTTGATTTCAGAACTCTGCAGCTGTTTGTAAGGTACTGTCATCTGCTGGAGAGAAAAGGGCGGAGAACATCGAGTTGTATGTATGGGCAGGTGCATGCACAGAAACTGTCATCAAAACGGAGATCTGCATTTCACCTTTGCCTTCATAGCTGGCCACTTAGACTCTTCTGCTCTGCAGCTTTGTCTGTAGAGTAGAGATGCTGGTGGTTGTCACCTCAGCCACATTTTCCTTCCTGCGTGTCTCTCGTGCTGTTCTTTGGTCTATTTTCACACTGCCTCAGCTTCCTTACATTGGCTCTGAAAGCCTCTCGCCTGAAATGTGCCGAGATGACAGGCAGGTGGAGTAACAGTTTGAGGGATGCAGTATGTTGGATAAATCACAGAAGTGAAGATTAGAACTGACAATACTGGGCACCAGTCAGTCAGTAAATCAATTAAGGTCAACAGACAACATGTTTTCATGTGATTGCCCACCTTTCTCGAAAGATTCATTCCCCCTTTAAGCATTGGAAGTCTGAACAAAAGCTTTCTTCCTCATCAGCTGGCTGCCTGTTACTCGCATCATTTTGACAGCCCAGAAATGGAATTCAAAATAAAGCTCATCCTTCAAAATCACCTGTAAACATATCTATTGGTTTAACTCCAGATCTGACACTCATTCACATTAATTGGACTAGGCTAAGGAAGCTGTTATTGTAATAAAAATTATTGAAATTTTTTGGAGTTCTATGTAAAAAGCTTCTAAATGAATTCACCAACTGTCACCTTCAGCAATAATAATTGTTGGTAAAAGTACAGTTTAAAGATATAATTATTTATAACATGATTATAGTGATCATAATTTTTTTAAATGATCATTAGTTATTAATTATCATTAATAAATTAATGATCATTATAGTTATTAATAATAATGATCATTTAGGCACAGAGAGAATCTGTATTTACTGACAAGTACTTTTATGGGCTCTGTTCACAAACACATGGATTTACACAACCATCATGCACATCCATTAGGTTGCCCTGCCCTTCCAGGAGCAGTCAAAGAAGAGAAAAGGTAATACCCAGGAAAAGGAGTCTACATCACACTCAGTCTTCTTGATCCCAATGTAATCTCCATGTTTCCAGCATAGGGCCATCCACTTCTGCGATGGCTACTCTTCACGGAGTTCTTGCTGCCTATGCTCCTGAAACCCTCCATTCTTATTATTTTCCTTACCAGATCAATCTATGATGTTTCAATTTCATTGGCATAAGATCATCTGACTGACCTGTGTCAGCTTCTCATTGGGTGTGGGCCAAAGCTATAAGCAGTATTGCTTTATGGCTCTCCCTTCAGCCTTGTGCCCAAAATGACTTCTTTTGTTCTGTCCAACTTGGAATAGTTCAAATCAGGACAACTACGTCAGCCAAACACTGGGCCCAGATGCCCAGATGTCCAGATCACAGGTTGTTTGTTCTACAAGCCTGTTATTTTGCATAATAAACAACAATTTATCTAAAATAGTGTCAGGTTTAAAAGATCATTAACAGAAACCCCTTGTGTCCATGTTAAATTTCCCTGAGGCTACGTCCACACTAGACCGGATAAATCCGTAACTAAAGCTTTTTCTCTTCGTTTTGATCCTCCATCCACATTGAAATGGCATTTTCCTCCCCCAAAAACAGAGCTTTTCAGAAACACTCTCCAGAGTGAATAAATCTGAAAACGCCTCATATCTGGCGTAGTGTGTACGGGGTAACCGGCTATTTTTAAAACCGCTGTCATGACGTGCCGGAACAAATGGTGGTGGCAGTGCGGCATTTCATTGTTTTCTTGAATACAACCTCCAACACCACAACAATACCTGACAATAGATGTGTAACAGCCTAATGTAACATTGTATGGAAATACAAGATAACACTGATGCAGACATGTTTTATACATATAACAAGGTGCTTTATTAATATAACCATATAACCACATAACAATTACAGCATGGAAACAGGCCATCTCGGCTCTTCTAGTCCGTGCCGAACTTTTACTCTCACCTAGTCCCACCAACCTGCACTCAGCCCATAACCCTCCATTCCTTTCCTGTCCATATAGTTGTCCAACTTAATTTTAAACGACAACATCGGACCTGCCTCAACCACTTCTGCTGGAAGCTCGTTCCACACAGCCACCACTCTCTGAGTAAAGAAGTTCCCCCTCATGTTACCCCTAAACTTTTGCCCTTTAACTCTCAACTCATGTCCTCTTGTTTGAATCTCCCCTACTCTCAATGGAAAAAGCCTATCCACATCAACTCTATCTATCCCCTTCATAATTTTAAATACCTCTATCAAGTCCCCCCTCAACCTTCTTCGTTTCTCTGCAACTTAAGTGATGAAACCCAGGTAACATTCTAGTAAATCTTCTCTGGACTCTCTCTATTTTGTTGACATCTTTCCTATAATTCGGTGACCAAAACTGTACGCAGTACTCCAAATTTGGCTTCACCAATGCCTTGTACAAATTCAACATTACATCTCCACTCCTATACTCAATGCTCTGATTTATAAAGGCCAACATACCAAAAGCTTTCTTCACCAGCCTATCCACATGAGATTCCACCTTCAGGGAACGATGCACCATGATTCCTAGATCCCTCTGTTCTACTGCATTCTTCCATAAGACAAAGGAGCAGAAGTCGGCCATTCGGCCCATCAAGTCTGCTGCACCATTTTGTCATGAGCTGATCCATTCTCCCATTTAGTCCCACTCCCCTGTCTTCTCACCATAACCTTTGATGCCCTGGCTACTCAGATACCTATCAATCTCTGCCTTAAATACACCCAATGACTTGGCCTCCACTGCCGCCCGTGGCAACAAATTCCATAGATTCACCACCCTCTGACTAAAAAAATTTCTTCGCATTTCTGTTCTGAATGGGTGCCCTTCAATCCTTAAGTCATGCCCTCTCGTACTAGACTCCCCCATCATGGGAAACAACTTTGCCACATCCACTCTGTCCATGCCTTTCAACATTCGAAATGTTTCTATGAGGTCTCCCCTCATTCTTCTGAACTCCAAGGAATACAGTCCAAGAGCGGACAAACATTCCTCATATGTTAACCCCCTCATTCCCGGAATCATTCTAGTGAATCTTCTCTGTACCCTCTCCAACGTCAGCACATCCTTTCATAAATAAGGAGACCAAAACTGCCCACAGTACTCCAAGTGAGGTCTCACCAGCGCCTTATAGAGCCTCAACATCACATCCCTGCTCCTATACTCTATTCCTCTAGAAATGAATGCCAACATTGCATTCGCCTTCTTCACTACCGACTCAACCTGGAGGTTAACCTTAAGGGTATCCTGTACGGGGACTCCCAAGTCCCGTTGCATCTCAGAACTTTGAATTCTTTCCCCAGTTACATAATAGTCTGCCCATTTATTTCTTCTGCCAAAGTGCATAACCATACACTTTCCAACATTGTACTTCATTTGCCACTTCTCTGCCCATTCTTCCAATCTATCCAAGTCTCTCTGCAGACTCTCCGTTTCCTCAGCACTACCGGCCCCTCCACCTATCTTCATATCGTCAGCAAACTTAGCCACAAAGCCATCTATTCCATAATCCAAATCTTTGGTGTACAAAGTAAAAAGAAGTGGCTCCAACACAGACCCCTGTGGAACACCACTGGTAACCGGCAGCCAACCAGAATAGGATCCCTTTATTCCCACTCTCTGTTTCCTGCCAATCAGCCAACACTCTATCCACGTTTGTAACTTTCCCGTAATTCCATGGCTCTTATCTTGTTAAGTAGCCTCATGTGTGGCACCTTGTCAAAGGCCTTCTGAAAATCCAAATATACAACATCCACTACATCTCCCTTGTCTAGCCTACTGGTAATTTCCTCAAAAAATTATAATAGGTTTGTCAGGCAGGATTTTCCTTTAAGGAATCCATGCTGAGTTCTGCCTATCTTGTCATATGCCTCCAGGTACTCTGTAACCTCATCCTTGACAATCGACTCCAACAACTTCCCAACCACCGATGTCAAGCTAACAGGTCTATAATTTCCTTTTTGCTTCCTCGCCCCCTTCTTAAATAACGGAGTGACATTTGCAATCTTCCAGTCCTCCAGAACCATGCCAGAATCTATCGACTTTTGAAAGATCATCGCTAATGCCTCCGCAATCTCCACAGCTACTTCCTTCAGAACATGCGGGTGCATTCCATCTGGTTCAGGAGATTTATCTACCTTTAGCCTATTCAGCTTCCTGAGTACTTTCTCTGTCGTAATTGTGACTATGCACACTTCTCTTCCCTGCCACCCTTGAGTGTCCTGTATATTGCTGCTGTCTTCCTCAGTGAATACTGATGCAAAATATTCATTCAGTTCCTCTGCCATCTCCTTATCTCCCATTACAATTTCTCCAGCATCATTTTCTATTGGTCCTATATCTACTCTCACCTGTCTTTTACTCTTTATATACTTGAAAAAGCTTTTAGTATCCTCTTTGATATTATTTGCTAGCTTCCTTTCATAGTTAATCTTTCCCCTCTTAATGACCTTCTTGGTTTCCTTTTGTAAGGTTTTAAAAACTTCCCAATCTTCTGCCTTCCCACTAATTTTTGCTTCCTTGTATGCCCTCTCCTTTGCTTTAATTTTGGCTTTGGATTCTCTTGTCAACCACGGTTGCATCCTTTTCCCATTCGAAAATTTCTTCTTTTTTGGAATATACCTGTCTTGCACCTTCCTCACTTCTCGCATAAACTCCAGCCACTGCTGCTCTGCCGTCTTTCCCGGCAGTGTCCCTTTCCAGTCAACTTTGGCCAGTTCCTCTCTCATGCCACTGTAATTTCCTTCACTCCACTGAAATACCGACACATCAGATTTCGGCTTCTCTTTTTCAAATTTCACAGTGAACTCAATCATGTTATGATCACTGCCTCCTAAGGGTTCCTTCACCTCAATCTCTCTAATCACCTCTGGTTCATTACACAATACCCAATCCAGTACAGCCGACCCCCTAGTGGGCTTAACAACAAGCAGTTCTAAAAAGCCATCTCGCAGACATTCTACAAATTCTCTCTCTCGAGATCCAGTGCCGACCTAATTTTCCCAATCCACTCGCATGTTAAAATTCCCCACAATTATCATAACATTGCCCTTCTGACAAGCCTTTTCTATTTCCTGTTGTAATTTGTAGTCCACATCCCTGCAGCTGTTTGGAGGCCTATAAATAACTGCCATCAGGGTCCTTTTACCCCTGCAATTTCTTAGCTCAACCCATAAAGATTCTGCACCTTCCGATCCTATATCACCTCTTCCTAATGATTTAATATCATTTCTTACCAATAAAGCCACGCCTCCCCCTCTGCCTACCTTCCTAACCTTCCAATACACCGTGTATCCTTGGACGTTCAGCTCCCAGAGACATGCATCCTTTAGCCAGGTCTCTGTGATGGCCACAATATCATACCTGCTAATCTGTAGCTGTACGACAAGATCATCCACCTTATTCTTTATGCTGCGTGCATTTAAGTATAACACCTTAAGACCAGTATTTGGTACTTTTCGCTTTGATTTCACGTACTTTTCGCTTCTTCAATGCCCTACCATTTACCATGTATGTCCTATTTTGATTAGTCCTACTAAAATGTAACACCTCACATTTATCAGCATTAAATTCCATTTGCCATCTTTCAGCCCACTCTTCTAACCAGCCTAAATCTCTCTGCAAGCTTTGAAAACCTACTTCATTATCCACAACTCCACCTATCTTAGTATTATCTGCTTACTTACTAATCCAATTTACCACCCCATCATCCAGATCATTAATGTGTATGACAAATAACACTGGACCCAGTACAGTTCCTTTTTTTAAAAAATTTTATTTTTATTTGGATAAGGAATTCACAATTATCATGTACTTTTTTCACACATATAACCTTTTCCATTTTTTTATATGTATAAAACTACAATTATTTATACATTCTTAAGTACACATTGAGATGATATAAAAGGAAAATAAACATTTAAATAGATAATTATGTACTGTGGTAAATCTAACCTATTAGGTTAAGTAATGAAATTAGTTGTTAAGAAAAATGGTAATAATAGTTTCCATACAACCCTTCTGGACCATTTCCACTGGTCCAAAATGTTGCATACAAGCCTATATACCAACCATTGTAGGTGTTTATATCCCAATTTGTTCGTGCTTGTTCCTGCCCGCAGACATAATTATCCAATCCCTATGTACTTATTTACTTAATTTTTTCATTTTTTTTGTCCCTATCCCAAATCTTTCCCTTTACTTGTGTTAATTCTCTATTTTCCAAAAAAAAACAAACATTTAGACTAGGGGTGCTTATGTTAGCAATATTACTGTGTTGATGAGAAGAGCAATATAAATCATTAGGAGAGTCATCTAAAGTCTGCTCGCATTGGGGTTATATATTCAATCCATTTATTCCAGATTTGATAAAATGTTTCTTTTTGAGTTCTCAGGGAGTAAGTCAACTTTTCCATTTTAAATATTTCCAAGATAATTTCGTACCAATCTTCTAATGTAGGTGGTATTGGATTTAGCCATTTTCTAGTGATTGATTTCTTACTTGCCGCTAAGAGGGCCTGCAGTAACTTTATATCTTCCTTCTGTTCAAGGAACAATACATGCCCCAAATAGAGCGTCTCAAAGTTCAGAGGTATCTGGGACCTAAGTACCTTAACTAATGTTCTATGAATACCTTCCCAAAATAGACTTAATTTAGGGCAATCCCAGAAAATATGAAAATGATTTGCCTCCTTGGAGCCGCACCTTCTCCAACACATCACGTTTGTATCTTTATATTTTTCCTGATATGGGGTCTTGAAGTATCTTATAATGTTTTTCCAACAATGTTCTCTCCAAGTCAAAGAATTAGTCGAGGACCATTGAAAGCTGCAGATTTTCCCCCAAGCCTCCTCTGAAAGTACCAACTCCGCTTCTTTCTCCCACTTCTCCTTAATATACAGTGTATTTACATTTTTAGCATGGGAGAGTGCATTATATAGGCGAGAAACTGATTTACTAGGTATTGAACTGCAAGCCGAATTCAGAATCTTGAAAAATTCTAATTCTACTGTTGATAGGTCTGTATATCTACAACTCTGGTTAACATAGTTTCGTATTTGAAGGTACCTAAAAAAGTCATTATGTTCTAGGCCATGTTTGTCCCGCAGGATTTGGAAACTTTGTAATACTCTTTTATCTATAAATGAGAGGTAGGTTGTAAGACCTTTCTTTATCCATAGCTCAAATCTTTTATCTCCTCTGTTGGGAAGGAATTCGGTATCATATGCACACCATCTAAAGAGTTTTAACATGTTATTAATTCCACATGAATTAACCACCTTCTGCCATACTTTTAATGTAAGATTTATCCAAGCATTATTAAATTTTTCCAACTGGGCCATCAATCCTTTGTCAGCTATTGAGGCCTGAAGAGGAAAACTGTCAACTAATCCAAATTCTATTTCCTTCCATCTAGCCTTATATTCCCTATTACACCAATATAACAGAGGGGTTATCTGTGAGGCATAAAAATAATTTCTCAGGCAAGGAAGAACCATACCTCCTCCTTCCTTCCCTAACTGTAAGGTGTTATATCGAATTCTAGGTTTCCTTCCTTGCCAAATGAAGCGGGAAATCCATTTGTCCCATTCCCTGAATTGATTATCATCCACCTCCACTGGTAAAGTACGGAAAAGATATAATAACTGAGGAAGAATATTCATTTTTATAGTATTTATCCTTGAATTTAAACAAAAAGGGGATAAGATTCCATCTATGCATATCTGCTTTTATCTCTGAGATTAATGGCCCATAATTTACCTGTGACAGTGTTGAAAGATCCTTCGGCAGGGTTATTCCTAAATATTTTAATGATTTAGCTTCCCACTTAAGATCGTATGTATCCTGCAATTTTTTGGATGGTGTATAATTTAGGGACATAACCTGCGTTTTCTTTACATTTATTTTATAACCTGATATTTTCCCAAAGTCATCCAACAGTGTAAACAATCCTATAAATGATTTTTCTGGTTCACTCAGATAGACCAAAACATCATCTGCGAATAACGCCACTTTCTATTCAATCCCTGCCACCTTGATACCTTTTACGATTTCGCTCTGTCTTACTAGTTGGGCAAGTGGTTCAATATATAGCGCAAAAAGGAGAGGAGAAATTGGGCATCCCTGTCTAGTGCCTCTCTCTAAAATGAAGGAGTCAGAGAGGTCCCCATTTATCTTAATTCGGGCTGTAGGGCTGTCATATAGAGTCTGAATTACTTTAATAAACCTTTCTTGAAAGCCGAATCTTCCTAGCACTCTGTATAGGAATGCCCAACTAACCGAATCAAAAGCTTTCTCAGCGTCCAATCCTACTACCATTGTCTCTGTCTCGTTCTTATTAACCTGTTCTAATATGTGCAGAGTTCTCCTTATGTTGTCCTGTGTTTGTCTTTGTTGAATAAATCCAGTCTGATCTAAATGGATTAGGCCAGGTAAAAGCTTTTCCAATCTGCGCGCTAATATAGATGTAAATAGTTTGTAATCTAAATTAAGAACACTAATTGGCCGATAATTGCCACATTCTAGTTTATCTTTACCCTCTTTAGGAATAACTGAAATAATCGCTTCTCTCCAGGAAGGTGGAGTTTCTCCTCTCTGTAAGATCCAATTAAAGGTGTTAAGTAGTAATGGGGCTAACTGTGTCTTCAGGGACTTGTACCACTCTGAGGTAAACCCATCAGAACCCGGGGACTTTCCAGCCTTTAACCTAGAGATGGCCACGTTCAGTTCTTTGACAGTTACTGGATCTAATAAACTTTCATTTTGTAAATCTGTAAGTTTAGGTAGATCTAAAAAATTCAATACACTGTCTATATAGGGCTCATTGGGGGCCAAGGGTTGGGAGTACAGCTCTCGATAATACGTTTCAAAACTCTCTTGAATTTTCCCTATTGTACTCTCCACAAGCTTTGTCTTTGGATTCTTTATTTTATCAACTGTATTGTCTGCTTGTTGTTTTTGTAATTTATATGCTAATAATCTAGCTGATTTACCTCCTACTTCATAACTCTTTTGTCTCAGGTAAAGAGAATTTCTTTGAGTTTCCAACGTATAAATATCATCAATTTCACTTTGCAATTTCCTAATTTCCTGTTTTCGATTTGAATTACTTTTGTTGCTATCTCCAACTTGAAGTTGTTTTAATTTTCCTTGAAGGTCTGCTAATTTTTGTGCATTGATTTTTTTCATGTGAGTAGTAATGGAAATAATTTTCCCTCTCAGTACAGCTTTCAATGTATCCCATAAAATCACTGGTGATGTTTCTCCCGTGTCATTAAGGTCTAGATATTCTTTGATTTCTCCCCTTAATCTCTCCATTACTTTCGGGTTATTAAGTATATGTGAGTTTAGCCTCCATAGTGTTTTCCTCATTTTCCTTTCCAGGATTAGAGACATAGAGACTGGGCTATGATCCGACAGATCAATTGTTGCAATATTACAGTTTTTTATCCTGAGTCTATCTGTATTAAAGATAAAGAAATAGTCTATCCTTGAATAGGCTGAATGAGGGAAAGAGTAATATGTATAATCTTTACTAGTAGGGTGTAATTCCCTCCAGACATCTACAATTCCCATCTCCTCCATCAATGAATTCACTTTCCGAGTCAGAGGTTTATTCTGAGTAACTATTCTTGAAGAATCTAATATAGGATTTAATCTAATATTAAAATCCCCTCCACAAATTACTACCCCTCGAGAACTGACCATTAGGTCAAAAATGTGTCTATAAAATGACCATTCACTACCTGGAGGAGCATAAATATTCAGCAATGTTATTTCTGTACCTTCTATTCTTCTTGTGATTTTTACAAACCGTCCTTCTTTGTCTCTAGTCTCTGAAATATGTTCATAATTAAGAGTACTTGATATTAAAGTAGCTACCCCTCTTTTGTGACTCAATTTATATGATGAATAAAATACATGCTTAAAGCCCATTCTTTTTAATTTTCCATGTTCAGATTGGCTCATATGTGTTTCCTGGAGGAAAGCTATTTGTGCCCTCTCTTTTTTCAATTTAGACATAATCTTATTTCTTTTAATTGGATTCAAAACCCCATTAACATTATAGGAAATTATTTTTACCAATTCAGTTTGCATTTTTCTCTAGTAGAAAAAAAGCACTCTCCTTTTCTAACCAAACAGTAAGCAATCCCTTCTCAACAGTAAACCAAGACATATAACCACACCCTAGACATTTCTGAACGTATAACATTTGAAAATTTTTCCCGACTTCCCACAGTGAGGCCTGAGCACCGACCCACCTCAGTTCAGAGGGATAACCTCTATCTTCACCCTGTGTTAGAGGGCCCTCAGCAGTTTGAATAATCATAGAGAATTTTCTCCTATTTATGTCTCGACCATATTGCTTTCATTCAAGTTATTCCGCCTAGTTTATTTTCAGTTACCAGTTTTCATTTTACTTTTAAGTCCGATTTACTCTTTTCAGTCATTTCTCTTAATTAATCTGTATTCTCTGTACATTCGCGTCTGAATATTTGCAGCTTTTCCTTGTAGTTTGACACTCTGGTTCGAGTGGAGCGTCCTCGCCCCACTAACTGCCACGACTTCTGCCGAATCCTCTCCAGTAGCGACTCCGGTTGGGTGATAACTTTAATAGGTAGTCCCCGGTCCGCCAGGTCCAACGTTGCCTCCTCTACCGTAGCGTAAGTTTTTGTCCCTTCGTCATAAAAGACTCTCAGCCGAGCTGGATACAGGGTCTGGAATCTGATGTTGTTTTCCTTCAGGACTCTCCGTGTTTCCGTGTATTCCTTCCGTCTGGCAAGAATCCCCGGTGCGTAGTCGTGGTCTAAACTGATTTTGCAGTTGTTCCACATGAAACCTTTCTTTTGCCATGCTCTTTTTAAGCACCTCTTCCTTCATTCTGTAACTGAGAAATCTGATCAGAATCGATCTGGGCTGGGCGCCTGCCGGAGGCTGTGGTGCCAACACGCGGTGAGCCCTTTCTATCTGTAGGTCTTTTGCGGCCGGTATATCAAGGTTCTCTCTAAGCAGCTTCTCCACGAAGGGAATCATCAATCCGGGTTTACCTTCGGTTCCTTCGGGAACTCCGTAGATCCTCACATTTTCCCTTCTCGAGCGGCCTTCTTGATCTATTAGTTTCCACTGGAGCTGGTCTTGTAGCTTCAGCATTTCTGCTATCACTTCCTCGGCGTTTTGTAGCTTCTCTTCAATTCCAACAATCCTCGCTTCGGCTTCATCTATCCGCGAGTTAGTTTTTACTATTTCTCCTTTAATATCTTCCAGCTGTTTGCTGTTATCTTGTCGGAATGCGCGAATCTCTCCGAGAATCAAAGACAGAGTCACCGATTCCCCCTCATTATCTCCGTCCTGGCTTGCCGTGGGGGAGCTAGGCCCGTCGCCTTGCTGCATCTCTTTATGTTATCAGCCTTCGAAGCGGACTTTTTATTCTTGTTCTTAGACATCATCCTTGCCCCTTTTATTAATATAGTTATGCAATATTAAGTATTTGTCTAAATTCGATTTTGGGGCAGTTTACCTTCTTTTTTGTCGAGAGACCTTTTCCTTATGCCGCCATTCCCTTGATGACCCAGAAGTCCCGCCCCAGTACAGTTCCTTGAGGCACACCACTAGTCACTGACCACCGAATGTATTGCTTGTGCAAACATTCAATAGATGCAATGGTCACTTTTGCCCCGTAACTTGTTTTTTAGCACATGTTAAGTACAGCAAAATAGTACACAAAGACATGGCAAAAGTAAAGGCAAACAAATTTAGTTAACAACGAACTTTACCTTTGCCCAGTAACAAGCCTTATTGCAATTAGTTGTAGCTGTCGTCCTTTTATCGGTAAAGAGACTATGGCTGTAGGAACTGTTTCTGGATAAACGCGCACCAAGTCTTTCGTTTGGCAATTTCCTTTTAAGTTTTTCTAGTCTGTAACTGGACAAACGCGCACCAAGTATACCATTTCCTCCTTGCTTGTTTTCTGTGTGTCCTGCCCAGTAGGAGGAGATACGCCCAAATATCCGTTCTAATGTGGACGGAGGTATTTTGAAAAACGCCTGGTGTGGACGCCTATTGTTTTTACGCGAAACTGGCGTTTTCAAAATTAACCGGTCTAGTGTGGATGTAGCCTAAGTTATCCCGCAGGCAAGAATTCACCAAATAGTTCACAAAATGGCAGCTGCAACGATAGAATCACTAAATGGTCACCTCCATTCCTGTAACCACATGGTAAGAACAAAGATTTTTGTTTTGTCTATTTCCACTGCCAGGCTTCATTCCTGCTCACTGATTTGTAGAATGTAGTTTTTCTAACCAACATAACTTTCTTTGACTGGCTAAGTATATCTTTGAATTGTTGGTTTATTCAATTATGACTGACTTTACAAACAGCTAAGCTTATTGTTTACTTCATCTTCAGCATTCAGGTCAGATGTATTCTACGGAAGGTATCCTTCCAGTGCGTCTTTCAAATGCCTTGAACATAGCAGTGAATGGTCTGCCTGCTCGAGAACTTGTGGGATAGGTGTCTCCACCCGAATTTCAAACAAAAATCCTCAATGTATTTTGGAAACACAAAGCCGACTTTGTATAGTGAAGCCGTGCCAAAGGAATTACGTAAATCAAGTTCACATGGTGAGTAATTGTAGGTTGATTATTAATCAATAATCTAGTCACAAGTGAGGCTGTTGAAAAGGATATAAGATTTTGTAAGGTAAATAAAATTGAAAGAGTAGAGAGAAAATTTTACAGGGGTGTTCTCAGGTCTGGAGGACTTTATTTCTTTGAAGGTAGAAGACTGAGAGGAGATTTGATAGAGGTATACAAAATTATAAGGGGGAAAGATTGGGTAAATACAAGCAGGCTTTCTCCACTAAGGCTGGGTGGGACTACAACCAGAGATCATGGGTTAATGGTGAAAGGTGAAAAGTTTAAGGGGAACATGACAGGAAACTTCTTCATTCAGAAGGTCATGAGAGTGTGGAATGAGCTGCCAGCACAAGTGGTGCAAGCAAGCTCAATTTGAACTTTTAAGCACAGTTTGGATAGGTACATGGATGGCAGGGGTATGGAGGGCTATGGTCTCGGTGCAGGCTGATGGGAGTAGGCAGCTTAAATTGTTTTGACATGGACTAGATGGGCCCAAGAGCCTGTTTCTGAGCTCTACTTTTCTATGACTCTAAGACTCTAGATTGATGGTTGAAATTATTTCAGTTATTGCTGTAGTAGTCCATGAACACGTGCATTGGAAGATTAACTGTTGACCTGAAAGGGATAACAATAGAAAGATGAAGGATTGCCATATAAAAAAAGAATTCAGACTCTAAATAATAATCTACTAGGAGAGGATTTCTTTGAATATTAAATAAAGTTAGCATTGGCACATTTGTGAAGACCTTATTGATTATTGTAGAGCACAAGTGCAATGTCCAGTGGAGTATAACTAGAGGAGCTTGCCATTTTTAATGAATGTATCCTATAGTAGCTTTTAGTGACCATGCACAAATGCAAAATTTAGGAAGCTGCCCTGTGAGTTTCCTTGCTTTTCCAATGGGCATTGTAAATAGTTCAATAATCCGTTATTGCAAGATAATTATGCATAATACTCAACGGGGAATTGAGGAAAGTCAGGGTGTGAGGAGATGGTCCAGGAGGTATAGGGAGTGACCATAGAGGGAGTCGGGGAGATGCAGGACTGAGTGGATGATGGTGGGGAGACAGGTTAAATAGGGGAATGGAATAGATTATGGGAGATCCAAGAAAATGATTGGAAAGGCTGATGGGAAGGGTTTGATGGAGCTATGAGAACATGAGAAGGAAAAAAGAATCTACTATGAAGAGAAGACACCTCAGGCTTTAAGGCAGAAAGATAGATAGAGTGAGGCCCTGCAACACAGTTGCAGGCATAAACCCCTGGTTAAGAGCCCTTTTAGTTTTTGGGCTGTGTGCCACTTACAGGCTGATTATGCACAGCAGGTTTTCATGTAAATAACATCCATTGAACGATATTTACTGATCAATGTCACAGCATATGGATAGTGGCTTCCACCTTGTCCTGATTGCACTTCCACTTGCGTAGCAAAATGTTGTGCAACCTTAAAAACAGGAAAATGGAGAATTTCTAGGTAATACATCTCAGCAAGATTTCTTCAGCCCACTTGTTAAGGAGACGAACAGGTGCTTGTGCAGTTTACCCAGACCAAAGTCCCTGTAGTGACTGTCATACTGTTATGTATTTCTCAACACCACAGCTTCCAGTGCATAAACCTACAGAAAATTTATGCAAAATGTGCCATTGTAAGAGGATTGTTTTTGTCAACTCTCTATTGTCTATCACCGTACCCCTTTATGACAAAGGTGGTGTTGACATCCTAATAATTTCTGAAGGAGAACATATATTTGACTGTTACAATCAGTCTCAGATAAATTCAATTACAGTAAAAGTTTTGAATTTGAGAGACAGGAAAATATCACAGTGAACTAAAAAACCACAGGACGTCTATTTTCAAATTGAATAACTGCACTTAGTTGCTGTGTTCTGACAACATCATACATAACTTGTCCCTTTTTTTTCCAGGGAATGAATATTTGCCAGCCAACAACCAGGGCACTCCAGCCAGTTCACTTCGAATACAACAACTGCATCAGTGTTAGGAGTTACAGGCCTGTCTACTGTGGGTCGTGCTCTGATAACCGCTGCTGTACTCCATACAGAACCAGAACAGAAAGCATAGAGTTCAAGTGTAAGCACGGCAGGATTGAGAAACAGCAGATGATGTTCATTATCACCTGTGCTTGTCATTATAACTGCTCATAGGCTTACAAATAATTGGAATCCTCTAACACATGGCAGCAAAAACAGCAGCTTATTTCCAAACGACGTTGTACAGTGTAAAAAACAAAGTTACTACTGTATATTGAAGATGTAAGTATGACACGTGTTTCCAAACAATTCAAATGGGAACACTTGTCCTTGAAACTATCCCTGTTTAATGCACAGTTCAGCCATTTTAATATTAAGTTTCCAATGCTGAAAAAAACACATCGTCCTAACAAAGAAGGTTGGTGAACAATTTAAGTTACTGCATGTCAATAATTAATTGCTTTGCAGAATTCATCTAAAGCCCTTGTTACTAGAATCTGAGGTTACATTTCACTCTGCTGTACGGTTACAAGTAAGATACCTGGAGCATTGTGCCTCGAAGCTCTTTGGCTGTGGTATCTTTGAGACCTGCCTCTGGGAAATTCAGTAGCACACAGGGTGGCTCAGTATCACTGTGGAGGGAGGTGGACATTTGCAGATCAGTAGGGAAACTAGGGCCAATTATTAGCTAAAGGATTTGATGGGATGAGCTGTTTAGTTGTGAAGTTGAGGATGTTTGTAGCCAAAGGGCCTTTGGTTACTAAGGGTATATTGGAAGTCAAGTGTGAATGGGTGGGGGAGTGTTGGGTTTGGCTTCTGCTGGCAGATGAGGGGATCATGGGGGAGAGTAAGTCTGAGATCTTGATGTAATTATCACAAACTGGAGGGTGGGATGAAGGTAGCTGCTGCTGAGGATGTGGGAGGGAGTAATTCTGTCCAAGGGGAGCCAGGTACGTACAATATTTAAACAGGGCCTCCTGGGATTGGGTTTCCATTTCTGGGCTTCACAGGCTGGGAGATGCTTAAGGAGGCCTGCACATATGTATTTCAAAGTGAAATACCCAGAAGGAAAATCTTAGACTGCATACTGTAACTCCGGCTAATTAATGCATATTCCGTTCCATTTGATTTTTCACCGGAGTTAACTTGCGTGGTTCATAATAACACAGTGCTGCATGAATCAGCTGCCAAGCATGAGTTCAAAGGCAAAATACACCAAAGCAGGAAATCAGAAATCAATGAAAATCCCAGAAAATGCAGGAAGTAGCAGACCAGGCTGCACCCATGGATTCGTGAAAGAAGCAGGTATCATTTTAGGCCCGATGAAACATCACCAACCCAAAGTTCTAACTGAGTTTCCCTCTCCACAGATGCTGCTTGTTGTGCATTTAAATTTTTTTCAGTGAGGTGTGGGTGTTAACAATCACAGTTAGGCACTTGGGTTAACAATGAACATCTCTTAAAATGTATTTGTCAAACTGAGCTCCCTCTGCTGACAAGACTAGATTGCACGAGGTACGGAGCAGTGCTCAGCCCCAGCTGAATGTGAATCTCCACAGTGGGATGTGCCACAATATAAAGAGGAAACAATAGTCGCAGCATTGTCAAAGGTTTGGCTATTCCTTTTGATGCAAACAAGAGCAATAAAGTATTTTTAAAGTTAAAAGTAATATTGCACATATTACTACTCAAAATGTATATTCTAAAGCCTTTTGCTTGAATAATGTATTATATGTAAATTTCTGTTTATCAGTACACATTTCCATGCACTTTGTTTATGTAGTAATTATATTTTTTCATTATTTGTCATTATTTCTAATGATGCATGTTATGAGGAGTGAGAGAATAATTAACCTTGTAAACAAAATCCCTTTGCTGTCATTTCTATCTGCATTTTCATCAAAAAGCAAGTACGAATTTCCCATTGTGTTCATATTTTTAAAAAGAGGGTATTTATGTTTTCACATATTTTCACACAGCTTTGCAGAAGTGGCCTTGATTTTCACCTTACTCTAAGGATAATAGAGGGTTACACACAAAAAGCCTTCAAGAATCTTGCTGCACAATCACCAAAAACATATCTTTGAATCACTATGGCAGAAAATGTACTGGAAAGAGTCAATGAATCTCCCACTTGATGCCTTTCTCCCAACATCCATTGCTTGGACTCAGCTCAGCTTAATATCAACTGAGGCCTACTTTTTGAGGGACTAGGCTCTCAGCTCAGAGCACCAGCGAGGAATATATCAATAATGTAAAATGCTGGAAGAACCTAGTATATCAGGCTCCATCCATGGAAAAAGAAACAGTCAACATTTCTGATGGTTCTGATGGAGGTATCTGGATCTGAAAATGTTAAGTGTTTCCCCTTCCATAGATGTTGACTGACTTACTGAGTGTTTCTGATTTTATTTTCGTAAAAGTTATGATCAGTTAAATCAGGAACTAATTGTTGGATGGAGTAAAATATGTGTTTAAAGATCCTGTAGATAGTAGAGAAAACATTGTCACAGGTCAGGGTTTTCAAACTTTATGTAGAGTAAGGGAAGATTTAACTAGAATAGATGGTTGACCAGTGAAGTTTAAAATTAACATGGTATGAAATTAAGTGATAATGGTAAGGTTAGAAAATTAAAATATGAAGAAAGTTCTGAGAATTTACGATGGTAACATTAACACAATAGTCAAGGATAGCGAATTAATTTTCAATCTGTGGATTGCAACTTATGTCAGAGAAAAGGAGAGACAATATTATAATGGTTAAATCCCGAGGCCTGGGCTAATGAGTCATAGAGTGTGAGTTTGAATTCCACCAGAACAGCTAAGAAACTTAAACACTGCATAATCAATCACTGTACAATTCACTAAGAAAGGAAATATGCCAAATTATCTGGTTTGGCCATTTGTTACTCCAGTAATGTGGAGTAATGTGGTTGTTTCTTAACCCTTAGCAAACCACACACAAAGTTGATTAGGAATGTGCAATAAATGCTGTGAAAAAGTTCCTTATATATTATTCAGGCAGGATAACTGCACTTAATTCCCACAAGGGGAGTTAATAAGAAAGGTAATGGAATAGGACCATATAATAATAGATTGCTCACACAACTACAAAAAACCTGATACATTCTTGTTGAAGATTGTATAAACTTGGAGTAGGAAATATTTTACATATTGCTGTGTGCCTCTCAGAAAATTTGTCTCGACTTCTGGAAGGATTTTTTATCTCCCTTTCTTCCCATTATAAATTACATAAATGTATGCAACATGCAAAGTTTGTCTGCTGTGAGGCTTTCAATCCGTTTTGAAAAACAAGGGTTCTAATGGAAGGAAAATGAGCTGAAATGTTCACACATGGAGCAACCAGGCCTTGTTTCCTTCCGAATGAAACTAATACATTCAGTACTCAAACCACAACCTTTGTCCTAACTGAGATCATTGATTTGTTTTGATCTCAACCATAACTATACACATGTTCAATAGACATCAAGGTCATAGTGACTGTCAACTTAGCCTCATGATGCTTCTAGGCTGCTCCTATCGGTCTTTGCCATATTCCATAATTGTTGCATTAGGAAGGTTGCTCAAACTCCATACTCAAGGATTAAAAAGTGGTGACTTTGTCTACTTTTCCTTCTGCCCACAGGTGCAACCAGAGCTCTCAGGGTTTTCCCAAGTGCAGGGAAGACCCAGAAACTACACTCCATGTTATGGAGAGCTCACTGGTAGTTTCCATTTGCCATGCCTAGCTGGAGTTCTGCAGGGTCTCTACAAATTCCCTGCACTATGAAACTTGTGTACTTCAGGCAGTGATCTTTACCAACCTTATCCAGTCCCTCAGGATTCTCCGGAAAAGAGAATCTTCCACCGTTGCAGACTGGCAATACTACCCTGCAGCTTCATTCCTTAAAATTGGTTGCAATGAATTGCTAAGGGTCAACAGCTGTGAGGGAGCTGCAAGCTAAAACCTAATGTTAGTGCTAAACCCAGTGAGACTGTTCTGTGAGCCTGCCAACTAAAATTCTTGCTTTTTACACAAATTTCATAAACACTATTAGTGAGACTCATAATATTGTTTTAATGATATGCAGCAATTTTTCTTGATACAACTGGTCCAGGTACAACAAGAAATGTCTTGCCTCCATATGCAGTCAGTGATCATTTTACTTTATATCAAACTATTCAATATAAATTAAAGGATGTGGCTGAAAAAGAGACCAACCTTGATGATATTGTAAGACATCAAAACTAGGTACCTGCAAAGGCTGACAAGGTACCTACCTCCAACCGTCTGCATATGAACTATGTGGCTGGAGAAGGCATTTATTAATGGCATTATTTTAAAAGCAGGATAGCATACAAAACGTGCAGGAAACTGTTGAACTCTGAAATAACTTTAGTACGAAATGAAAAGGTTGAAACTTGAAGGTAAGCAAGCAAATAATATGAAAGAGGGTTCCAAAAGAAATTTCAGATGAATAAAAAGTTGAAAAGAGGCAAGAGTAGAAACTGGACCGCTGGAAAACTATGCTGGAAAGATAGTAATGGGGGGGGGTGGAAGAAATATTCCATCCCATTCCCATTCTGATATGTCAATCCATGGCCTCTTCTACCGTCAAGATGAAGCCACACTCAGATTGTAGGAACAACACCTTATATTCCATCTGGGTAGCCTCCAACCTGATGGCATGAACATTGATTTCTCTAACTTCCGTTAATGCCTTCCTCCCCTTCTTACCCAATCCCTTATTTATTTATTTATTCATTTATTATTTTTACCTTTTTTTTTCTTCTTCTCTCTCAGTCCCTCTCATAATAACTCCTTGCCTGCTCTCCATCTTCCTCTGGTGCTCCCCCCAGTTCTTTCTCCCTAGGCCTCCCATCCCATGATCCTCTCCCTTCTCCAGCCTTGTATCCCTTTTGCCAATCAACTTCCCAGCTCTTAGTTTCATCCCTCCCCCTCCTGTCTTCTCCTATCATTTCGGATCTCCCCCTCCCCCTCCCACTTTCAAATCTCTTACTATCTCTTCTTTTAGTTACTCCTGACGAAGGGTCTCGGCCCGAAACGTTGAGTGTACTTCTTCCTATGGATGCTGCCTGGCCTGCTGCATTCACCAGCATTTTGTATGTGTTACTTGAATTTCCAGCAACTGTAGATTTCCTCATGTTTGCATCTATGGATATTGTACACATGGATTTTCAGAAGGCCTTTGATAAGATGCCACACATGAGTCTACCGAACAAGTTAAGAGCTCATGGTATTACAGGAAAAACACTGGCGTGGATAGAAGATTGGCTGACTGGTAGGGGCATAGAGTAGGAAGAAGTGGCACATTTTCTGGTTGGCTGCTGTTAACTTGTGGTGTTTTGCATGAGTAGGTGTTGGGTTGTTTTACAGGTGTAGGTGTTGGGACTGGTTCTCATCACCTTGTGAGTTAATGATTTCGATGATGGAATTGATAGCTTTGTGTCCAAGTTTGTGGATGATACGAAGATAGCTGGAGGGACAAGTAGTGTTATAGAAGCAAGGAGTCTGCAGAAGAACTTAGACAGATTAGGAAAATAGGAAAAGAAGTGGCAGATGGAATAAAATGTAGGGAAGTCCTGTACTTTGGTAGAAGGAATGAAGGCATAGATTATTTTCTAATGGGAAGAAAACGTGGTGTAACAATGGGTCTTGGGAATCTTCATGCAGGATTCCCTAAAGGTTGACTTGCAGGTTAAGTCAGTGGTAAGAAAGACAAATGCAATGTCGGCATTCATTTTGAAAGGACTAGAATATAACAGCAAGGATGTAAGGCTGAGGCTTTATAAGGCATTGATCAAACCGCTGTTGGAGTATCGTGAGCAGTTTTGGGCCCCTTTTCTGAGAAAAAATGTCCTGGCGTTGGATGGAGTCCAGAGGATGTTCATGTAAATTATTCCAGGAATGAAAGGGTTAACATATGAGAAGTGTTTGATGGCTCTGGGCCTGTACTTGCTGGAGTTTAGAAGAATGAGGGGGATCTCACTGAAACCTATTGAATTTTGAAAGACCTAGATAGAGTGGATTTGAGGAGAACGTTGCCTATAGTGGGGGAGTCTAGGACCAACGGCACAGCCTCAGAATAGAGAGATGTCCCTTCTTAACAGAGATGGGGTGGAATGTCTTTAACTAAAGGGTGGTGAATCTGTGGAATTCCTTGCCACAGACAGTTGTGGAGGCCAACTCATTGAGTATATTTAAAATGGATGTTGGTAGTTTCTTTACTAATAAAGGCATCAAAGTTTACAGGGAGAATGGGGTTGAGAGGGGTCATAAATCAGCCACGGTGGAATGGCAGAACAGACTCAATGGGTCAAATGGTCTAATTCTGCTCCTAATTCTTTTGATCTTATGATCTAATTCTCAGAACTCATGCTGACAAATCATCATTATAAATAAATACAAATAAAGTTTGCCCGCTTACTTATTCACATAATGTCATAGATTCTATAATTTATATGGTATATAATACATTACTATAATATAATAAGAATAATGGTAAGACTTTCATCACTCATTGCTTCTGCAGAGTAAACCAGCAACTCATTATCTGTGTGTGTGTAAGATGTAGAGATCAAGGAGTTGCTGTTAAATTTCTACAACTTCAGGCTGTAACTTGCCCTGCAGCCTTACTCTTAGAGTGTTTTGGTACGGATGTTGGTTAAGGAGATATATATCTGCTTGTCCTGTTTACACTGCTCTCAGATTCCTTGAAGAGGTTGATTCTTCACTCCCTATCTTCTGAAAATTCCAGATGAAAAAAACTCATCGATCTTCTGTGGCCAAGTATAAATGGAATGAGAGACATTGCTTAGAAAGGTTTATGAGACTGCCCTTTAAAGTCATGTATTTGCTTGAAGTATGTGTTTGTGTACGATGTTGATCATTTATCTGAAAGAGTTTGAAAACAGACAGAAAGAGGTAATGTGTTTATTGCACAAAGCTTTAAAGATCCCATCTCAACATTACATTTGCTTTTGGCCACAAATTCAGTTAAGATTTATTGGCAGTCAAGAGAGTAAGTGTCAAGAATGAGATCAGGTCTTAAAGAATTATAAAGATTGAAATTGGTTGACAAATGCAGAACTTGGAGGTCCTAATCTTGAAAGCAGAGCTTGATTATTTGGGTGTGTAAATAGGACACATTATTCTATAGCGCAAACAAGTGAAATATGTATGTCTCATTAAAGAAAATGTAGATATCAGAGCAATAAATTTTTTTCAGTCCTATCAGCAATAGATTTCTATAAGGTAAGTATGTTAGGAGTTATAGATAAAGAGCAGTTAAATGACTCTAGGTATAATGACAAATAATCTAATTGAATGATAAAATAACCCATTTCTATTCCTCTACACCCAGGCGCAAGTTATTATATTAGTCTGATTCACTTGCATTGGAAAAGATATTGGTTTGGATTTTAAATTATTCTTCTAAAAATCTTATCAAGCCAAAGCAAAGTATAATTCTAGTTTGGATTCAAAAGATTCCTTTCTTTAAGCTTTGTTCTCATAGTCAGTACCACACCAGGTCACTCATAATCAGTGCAGGAACTCTTAAGAGAACTTGATCTCTTTTTCCATTTGTAGCTCCTTATAATTTCCCCTGATTTATATATAATTACTCATCAATTTTTTTTCCGGTTCTGAGTGTGTGTCTGAAGTGCTCCTAGGATACAGAGCAACCTAGGATATAGAGCATTGTTCTTTATCAAAGCCTAAAATGCCACCTCTGAAATTCTTGGGAGCTGGTCCATTCTAATGTTCCACCACTCACCACTATTTGCCAGTTTAGATTCAATTCCTGCCTAAATTCCAGCATTAGTTTCAGTAATAATGCTTAACAGGATAACTTTAATTGATACATGGCACTCATGATTTTATTTAATTGATAAGTTTGGTATTGGCTAGATATAGCTGGTTCTTCACTTGCAAAGATCAGGAGGGACGAAGAGCCCTCGGGAGTGAAGGCACAAACATTGGTGACTGTAGAGGC